>NC_067114.1:14608820-16074718 GCF_021347895.1 Acanthochromis polyacanthus
ACCATGTCTGAGCTTCTCTGATATCAATACTGATCAATGTGTAAAATGATCTGGCACGTACTGCGGTCACAAACAAAATGGGAAATGCAATTAGAGCAAACATGCACTCTACTCTTCAAGTTGCACTGTATCCCAAATCAATGGAAGAAGTCGTGTTCGCCATGAGCGTGTTTGTTGGTGGCTGCTTTTCAAACCATCTGCAGCAAAGCAAGCTCACTGCTGGGTTGCGCATGAACCTAGTCTTGTGCAACGCTCCCTCAAAAGAACATTTGTTCACCATCTGTGACTGTTGCTCCCACTCCATGCGGAGTTGAAGTGAAGACGCAGTATTGCGCACTTTCTATCATGCACAATATGTTGCCCCGGGATTTTTTTTTAACCTTTCTGTCCCACAAAAAATATGAAATAAAAACTATGAATCAGCTCAGTTTATAACAGTAAATTGCCATCCTTCTCTGGGATCATGAATACATACTCACTGCATAAATTAAGCCCCCCTTTTTTTTATCACCAAGACCCCTGGCCAGAAGACTGTGTTTTGATGACAGCTATGTGTTTTCCTGTTGCGCCCCATTCAGGCTATGGTTGGCTGTTAAAGACATTAGTCCAGACTGGAAATATTGCAAGGGTGCCAGTTAGACTCACATGTCCACACAGAGACTCATAGAAAAACCTCAGCTACAGAGCGGCAGGAGAATGGATCCATTAGAGACCACTACATTTTATTTAATATGTATGTGACTGTGATTAAATGCCCAGCAGAGTACATTATTGATTTCACCTGCAGGGGTTTGCAACACGATGAACAAAAGAACACAATAGGTTATTACTCACTGGATATTATGCTGCAGAGATGTTTCACTCAAGTCATGTTGTTAGAAAAGAATTTATGCATTTTACCCATGTGAATAATAAGAATGCAGGCCAGGGAACCTGACTGTGACTCAGACTTGTGTGACTTTGCAGCAACATCACACAAAGAGCTAATAGAGGCATGCCTCATTTCTATTTCAGCACACTCACATTCACACATGTCCAGTCTACACTGTTGTCATTGTCCAACACTGTGGGATCTCTCAGCTCTTTTTTTCTCCGTTCTCTTTGTTTGGTTAAGCGGGGGCCAGAGGTTTGCTTTGTCTATGTAGGTGGAGTTCTGAGAAATCTGACTGGTTTAAACTGCCTAGTGACAGTTTGCTGTACACCAATTGGATGCATTGCTGAAACGGGACGAATAACTTATGATGGACCCGTGGGATCCATATGGTAGAAAACCTTGGTGTAATCCTCAGTCATGAAATCGTTTGTCAGCACCAAGATCTTGCAAAACGAAGGATGGAATATGCAGGTTTTTGAAGTTTCGTCCACTGGATTGTACACAGATGGGAGTTTTTGTTTTTATGTTTTTATTACAAGACCTGAATACAATAACAGCCACACATGCTGATAATTGAATTAACAAAGCAAACTAACAAAGTTCAGCCACGCTTCACTGTATTGATTTCTTGATTATGCGAGTTTAGTTCCACAGCTTGATTCTGTCGGAAACAAATAAAAACAAGCGGCAGTCTTTTTTATTTGCAGTTGTAAACATGAGTTTGTATGAATGTGTGAGCATGTCTGCCAACGAGGCAGAGCCCAGTGACCAATTATTTTCACTGTCCTCTGTCAAAAGAATCTTTCCTTTCTCATTTGACACAGTTTCTCTTAATTTTACAGAATTCCTCTTAATGACTAGCTCCAGAATGATGAGCTGAACTATTAATGACTGAAGCCAAATCATCTTGTGTCAGTCAGAATTTCATAAAAGAGTTATGCTACCAGATGGAAAGCTGTGCTGCCCGTTTCATTCTCGAGACTAGAAATCTTAAAAGGTTCAAAAGTTTATACCCGTCTTGATTTTCACACATTAACAGGCACTTCTTACATTGTTGCTTTTGTTGTTTTTGGTCACTGAAGATGTACCTTTTGGAACATGCCTTTCCATGTGAAGTTATCCGTACATTTTATCTGCAGTGTTGACGTGTAGAGACTAAAGACTGGGAAACTTTTTGATTTTGACGTTACAGTGTGTAGCATTATCTCTATTTGTATATATGAGGTGATTTTGTGCAATAGTGGACGCGACCAAAATAGCACTGATGTTTACCATGAAAAAATGACTTCTCGTTTACTCATAAATGTATAATTACTTTTCTAGTCAGACTAAGGTCACACATAGAATCTCCCCTTGCTATATTCATCATTGGCAGCTGTTGTAAACAATAAGGGGTTTTTTCAGCTTTCTGATTGGCCAACATATCAGTAGAGTTTGAGTTATATTCTCTTGACAGTGTCTTTTTGTGTTTTCATGTGGAGAGTTGTGTGGATGGGGCTTTTTTTTTTGGAGAAAAAATAGCCATCTACATGTGGACTAGGCTGAAACATTTCCCCAGACCAGATGTGCTTGATTTTGTTGTCAACAAAACAAACCCGGACTAAGTAGTACCTGAGGATTGTTGTGTGTGAGGATAATTAGCTCTGAAAGTGTATTCCCACCAAATAACAGAGCGCTGACACTGGCAGCAACATGATGCTCCAGTCATTAATAAGTGTCTGTGGTCAAAATGTGTAGGAGTAAAGGTCATTCCTCTGTCGCTTCACAGTGCACACTACAAAATTACATGTGATGATAATGCTGTAGCACTTGGTCTGAGCAAAGTGTGAGCTTGTTTGGATCCATCCATCCATCCATCCATCCACCCATCCATCCATCCATCCATCCATCCATCCATCCATCCATCCATCCATCCATCCATCCATCCATCCATCCATCCATCCATCCATCCATCCATCCATCCATCCATCCATCCATCCATCCATCCATTTTCTATACACTGGTTTATCCCCTGTAGGGTTGCAGGATGCACCTGATCCGGTTTATACACTTCAGGCCTGGGTCAGATCTTGGAAACTACCTCTGCACCCACACAACCTCTGGCAACAGTTACTGGCCAAAAAATCCCAAACCAAAACAAAACAAAAATATCCTATTCATATGGTGATGGATTCAGATTTTGCATTTTTTTCAATCCAGCTGTAAGATGTATCCAGCTGATTCTGGTTTAGAACATTGGTATAAAACAATGTTGTCCACATTAAAGTGCTTTGAACTCCAAAAAAACCATGAGTATATAAACACACTGAGTACTGACTAACATGTACTGTTTATACTGTTTCTTGTGGATCCATGTGGAGTTTTGCTCAAGGGCAGGTTACAGTCCAAGGCAGCAAAGTCAGAAATTGGGGCCAGAGGAGCATGGCTTGCAAGGAAACCCAGGCTGGTTTAATGAGAGGTTAAAGGTCATTCTGGGTCAAGTACCCTGCTTGGAGACTACATGTTAAACACACTCCCCAGGGAAAAAGTGTCTGACAAGATCAACAATGTTAGACTAATTAGAACAAACACAGACGCCAGGGACCATCCATTTTCTGAAGAACAATAGAAACAAAGGGAATTTCCTTGTGTCCTGTTATTGTTTTGAAATAAACTTATTTTCTTAAATTATTCTTTCCTTTCCAGTTAGTGCAGTGGTCTTCACCACCAACAAGGATTTACCGTCTGGAGTGTAATTTGGAGAGGCTCCTTGAGGAAACAGCCTCCTCAGGGGGAAAGACAATTAGTCCTTCAGCAAACAGCACGGATCAGTCGCTTTAATTAAACACCCTCCCCCATCATTGCCTCGTCCCTCTGCCCTCCCACTCCCTCCCCTTCCTTTCATGTCTACTTTTTCCTTTTCTTGTTTTATGTCAAGGAGCCTGGATTTTAATCCTGGGCCAGATGACACCCTAATAATTTGTTGTGTGGCTTGGTGAGCTCCTAACCAGTGGATTAGATGGATATTGGTCGGTGGGATAGTTTGTGGAGTTAGCGCTAACAGGATTTACCATCTACTGAGTATATCAAAGGCAGAGTCCTGTGCTACGCACTAAGCACTTCACCAAATTAAAAAGTGACCCACAGGTGGCCTCTCTGCTCTGTTTGTGCCGATGGGCCATGACGCTAATTGCTTTCTAACTCTGTTACGAGTGCCATCAAATTATACTCGTCAATTAGAGTGAAGAGGAGTGTATGGAAGGTCTAAGAGCTTATCCCACTGATCACTGGTGTGTGCTTTGCTTCTGTCATTATTGCACACTGGGCATTGAGTCAGACACACACAGTGCAAAAGTGATCTCTTTTTCTTCCTCTGATCACTAAATTCTGCAATACCTCTTTTAAAAGACATTTTAGTGCTGTTCACAAGCTCTGTCATCTTTGCAATGTAGGGCAATCAAGAACAGCTATGCTAAGCAATCTTTCAAACTTTCCTGATGCATACTGAAAAGAGATCATGGCCCACATTATTCACATTGCAGAATAGTAGAAAATCAGAAGGAGGTTAAAGTGGTTAGGCTGCAAACAGATGGCAAAGAAAAAGCCTAGAAAGTAGGTGAAGTACAGTAGCAGAGAAAACAAAACTGAAACACCACAGGAAACTACTCAATTCAGACTTGGTGTGGGAATATTCTCAAGTGTACATGCTGCTGAATATGTATCTGTGTGTATGTTTTCTTTAATGTGATGTGGTAAAGCAGTGAGAGGAAGACAGGATATGATGCCGCATGTTCATTTAACATCCTGTGATGTTGGGGAACCCCACTCTTGTCTTTCACATATATCTAAAGCTTGTCAGGGCTCAAGAGTATTTCCTGTGCTGTCGTAGCTGTGTTAAACAATAATTTGTGGGCAACGGTTCCAGGAAGAAAAGGTACAACTTTTATTCTTCTGAAGTGCTCTTGAGCAAGACATTGGGCCTCAGACATTGTGGAGCTTACGCTGCAATCCCAGGGAAAATAACAAGACTCATTTCCAGATAAACCTAAACCCCCTCATATCACCATGATATAGTGTTTCCCTTGTGGTTCTCACAAACTAATGGTTTTTGTTTGGTTTGGCATGCAAACTGTATCTTCCTCGGTTGTGCTGATCTGGCATAAAGACTTTAAGGGAAGTTTTGCAACTCAGTGAACCCATAACCTCAGTTTAGTGAGTGACATGAGCTGGGTCGATGAATGGGGGTGTGACATCTGCACAAGATACTTTACTGGCATTGCAAGGCGTACCTTTCCTGGAAGAGGCAAAATAATGGGGGAAGAGAACAAAGAGAGAACTGACTCCCTCAGACATCCAGATCAGACAACACACCTGTAGCAGGAGATGAGCGAGTTGAGTGGTACGGTCAGGGTAGTAATTCCACCTGTACTCTACCCCCCTGTGGGCACAAACTAACTCCAAACACCCTGCTCTAGGTACAGTATAAATATAGCATTCATGAGGTCAGATTGCAATAATGCAACTCATTGAGTCCCTCATATTGATACTGCAGTAGAGACCAGAAAGCTACCTCCTCTCAGTTTTCTCAGTTTCACTCCAGCAAGGCGTATGCACTACAGCTGTTTCTCTTTGGTTCTTTCAAGTGTTGTGATTTTCATTTACTTGACTGCTTCAGGGCACTGCACCTCTAGTGTGGCATACCGCATGTCTGGCATAACGAGCCTCAAATAAACAAAAGGTCCCTGTTTTACGCCGTGCAACACATCGTTCACAGTTGGAAAGGGGAAGACAGAGGGAGGAGGTGGAGAAAATTAATCTGTCACCTAAATTACTGGATTACTGGAACTAAACATTGAGTTGCAAGTGGAGTCATATTTTTTTATTGTTAACGCTACCAGTGTCTCCTACAAGTTAGAACAAGGCATTTAGCAAAGCTTAAGACCAGTCAACTCTTCGTATTTTGATCTGCATTGGATAACCCGCTGGCATGACACTGCAGAATTACACAGGAATCTGTTTGTTTTAATAGTGTCCCACTACCCCTGGATGCAAGAGTGCACAGTGTTACAGTAATGTGATTGTGAATCTTTTTCAGTGACAATGAGTGTAACAGATTGTTTATAATTCAGTAATTACATTACAGTCACTAATTTCAGTAACGCTCCACTAAGTTTGAGAGTCTGAGCAGTTGGACTTACCAGTTGTCCGAGCATTTTGTGAAACTTCTCAAGGATGTGTTAACTTAGCATAGGGGCTAGATGTGAAGGGAGATGGTTAGCCTGTACCAAAAGAATAGGAATATGGTCTCTTTTTGTGTGTCCCAAGATTTTGTAACTCTTTCCCTTTTTTGTTGTTTTGAAGGCAATGCAATTTTTTATCATCACTAAGTAACTACATTTACATTTCCCCCATATGTGGACCAACAGTACTAACTCATGATCCTGATAGAAAAACAAAGCAAAGCAAAAATCATACATCCTGCAGTATGGTTGCTTAAAACAAAACAAGACTTTCTGAAAGACAAATCTAAGTGGGAATAATTGCTTTGTAAAACATGTGTGGCTTTGGTACTTGCAAATGTCAGATAACTGTTTAAAGAAAACCGAAATTCAAACGGGTATTTAACTTGGCCACTTTAATTACTCATCAAGTACAACGGTGCCACAGCATCTTATTTTCTTATTAGATGACATTAGAGTAGCTTCTTCAGTCTCTAGTTTCACATGGCTTGACAGTTTGAAGTGTGAAAGATTGAGAGTTCTTGCATCAGAATCGGTATAAACTGATGAGTCACTCAAACGCTGTTATCTTGGCATCCTGAAATACGAGAAAACACAAGCAAGAAAGAGTGCTTAGTGTGGGGGAGTTTTTGTACGTACAGTATAGTGAAATGTGTATGTGTGTGCTATTGTGTGCATGTGTCTCAGTGCTGCTACACAGATGTTTCACAGTCTGCACCTCTACATGCAGAGGCATGTCCTGGTCTGGGACTGCTGCCAACGCAGGAAGTCTCTGTTAACCCATTGTGTTCGGGAGGGACTAGGGGAGAAATTTATCCAATAATTCCTCAACAAGGATGGATCAGGAGAAACGTATTTCCATTTGGGATGGAAAGGGTTAATTTTATCACATCTACTGCATCGACTGAGCTGTTGTTTCTTTGCCCTCAGCAGCTGGTGGCATGACCCTGGCCAAGTCTTGGATTCAGAGCAGTATTGAGGCCTTTATGCATGTTACATGTAAAAAAAAAAAAAAAAATATATATATATATATATATATATATATATATATATATATATCGTGGCTGTGATTGCAGTTTTGGAAATCATTTGTTCAAAGCAGTGTGACAAATGTACTGCAACACTTGTGAAATGGAAGAAAACACAGACTATGTTTTATGCCAGTGATTTGTTAAAATAGACAGTGTTGGCTCATATTCATACACATGGAGTAGCACACTGTTGACTAAACTCCAACTAAAGACTGTAACAGGTGTTAACATTAAAGTTTTTTTGATGCAGTGCCCTCACTGCAATTGCTTTGAAAAAAAGTGGATAAAATTAGGTCATGTTTTCTGTGCCAACATGGTAGGCAAAGCAGCTTGGTTTTCCAGTAACGCCAACTCAACTGAGATGATTTTAGGCCACATACTTAACAGTGTGTGCTTTGATATCCTGCTTGTAAATATTACACTTTTATGAGAGTCAAAATAAATACCTTTAATACTGAAGAGACCTTCCAGGGCAGATTATTATTCAGTCCTTATGCTTTTCCACTGAGGGCTTTCTTACACTCTTAACTATGGAAATTCACTTCTTCTGACTCTGCCTGCGTTCAAGAGTGTTTGACGGTCTTAGGTCTCAATAAGACATTTCTTATAAAGCTCCTTCCACCTTTTGACAGAAACTGTATTTCTTCACCCTGCTAACAACTACCTGAGCAAAGTTCTGCTTCAGTCATGTTAAGTCACCAAATGCTTATCCAGACCTTCTCAGGGACCATCAGAAACTCATCCTCCATGACTTTAAATGCTCTGTTTGTTTTCATATTCAACACAGTGGTAGTCTTTCTGTCTGTCAGATATCTCTCTGCTAAGTCTGACAGTTATTCTGTTGTTTTACAGCATCCAGTTCCCATCACAACTGCAACACTGATTTGTCCACAATCCTTCCAGCTTAAAAATTAAAGGAAAAATTCAACATTTGTCTCACACACTATTAAGCTTATTTAGCCTTTTGTATGATTGGACACACTGTCTTCTAGAAATGCTGCTTATATCCATCTAATTAGAAACAATGAGTATGTTTTGGAGGAATTAAAATGTACACCATGTTATATTTTTGTATATCATATTGAGGAAATTTTGTTGATTAACCTGTATGGCAAGATACTGAGCTTGTCAGTGAAACAGTCACCAAAGTTGAATTTGACCTCTGCCAAAATATCTGCTCTTGCAGTACAATATCCGGGTGTAGTAACATTCTTCAACTTATTATGGTTGTCTAGGCACTGGCAGTTCAGAAAATAACTGTTACTCTTATTTATTACTTATACATAACCACACTGTTTGCTTAACTTGCACCAAAGTGCATTTATTTTAAACCTAACCACATGGGATGTCTCTCCTGTCACAGTGCTGCAATTTTGCACTTTGTATGTCCAGTATCCACCATAGACTGTATATAAAGATGGACATAGCATCTGGCTCCAAAATTGAAGCCCACCCGGAAGTGTCAAACACTTGTAATATCACGCCGTCCGCTAGGGTTGGCTCCAAAAAGCTTTTGCTCCATAGACCCCAATTCATTTTTGGAAAAAATAAAATTTGATAGACTGATTTTCTACAGCTCAGGATTTTTTTCCCGTTAGTTTTCATGGTCAAAATGAGAGATCAGGTGGCCAATCTTAAAATAAATCAATGCTGAATTTTAAATAAATCGTTAAAGTTGGTGGAGCCAGGGGCGTGGCTATACTTGATTGACAGTCCCATTGACTGGTCCTGCCCCTAGTTGCTCTCCGGTCCAGCCTGTTTGACGCTTTGTACATCACTGGCTCCAAAAAAATCCAAAATGGCGACCAGGAAGTAGCAAAATCCGGGCTTCATTTTCTCGGCGTTGAAACCAACAGGTGACGGTTAGTTCACGCCTGGTATCCACCCCAACCACCTCCTTGCAGTTGTGTTGTAATGAATGAATGAATATAGTACCTCGTTCATTCAAAAAGAAAACGGTTACCTCTGAACCCAGTTCATCCAGTATCTACATTTGCCACCCTGTTATAATTGCAAAGACAATTTAGTATTCTATAAGCAGAATTTCTAGGAGAGTAGGTTGTCTGTCTGTCATCTCTCACATGGATAGCTGGTTCATACTGAAGAGGACTGCAGACAGTAATAAAGTATTTGATTAGTTGGCTCATTTCAATCAATAAAATGGTAGGACACCAAAATATGAATAGAAAATTTAAGGGACAGGCAGATGGAGGGTCTGATAATGTGTGCTCGCCTCTCTGAATGTGTATGCATCTGTAGTTGGCTAATGACCTCACTGATGATTTGTTGGATATCTTTAAGCATTTTGGCCAGAAAGGCTGTGGAGAAAAGATTTGGGACTCTGGAGTCTCAGTCCACCATTGCAGAATTTCTACTACAGCATTTTTGAAAAGGAGAGGAAGCCGGTATTGTACTAATTAACACTACATTATTATTAAGCAAAATTGTAATAAAACAAAAATAGAGAAGTCAAGTCTGAGGCGTACAACAGTTAGTACTGTATTGCTCTTTATGCAGCTGTAATTCTTTTGGCAGGTGAACAAGTGATTTCATTTGCACCTTCGCTGCAAGAAAAACATTGGCCAAGGAAATGAAAACGCTACACAGAGGCAGTGGATGTGAGTTGGACTTAAGACAAGAGAAAGTTCTGATTTACAAGGATATGCATTAAATTTGCAACCAGCCGTGCTACACACCGCGGGGACACATTCGTCTCACACCTACCCCTGCTGCCAGGCAGAAACAGGAAAATAGGAAAAGGGGGAGGACAGAAATATTGCACAGAAAAGGTTGTTGTGGGAGGTTGTTTGATTTTTGCACAGTCAGTTTGAAACTTTGTCACTTGACAAAACATGTTTGCCCACTTAAAATCAAGCTCAGGATGTTCTTTTTGACTTGCAGAAAGGAAAAAACACAGAAAAATCAACAGCCATAAATACTACACTTCTAAAACCTACATTAACTTAAGTACACTTAGTTTCACAATACACTGATAAACTGTTCACTCCACCTCTACTTCCAGACCTGTAGACCTAAGCCCAGGAGTATTTCTTTGACATTTCCACCTGGAAAAAACAAACGAAAAAAAAATCCCTAAATACAGTCAGCAACAGCTGCCACACTCTAAGTCCAAAATGATTAACCTTGGGTGAGATAATTTTGAAATAAAACAAGTCTCCTTGTCTCTAACACCTGGACAGAAAGAGATCTGAAGAACTGTCTATTAAAGAGTAAATAACAATGAGTGAGTGACACTGACGTTGCTGGACCTGCTCTTACCTAAATGCAACTCTACCACATTTTATGCAACAGAAATGAAATGCAACAAATGCTACATTTATTTTAGTATTAGTAGTGCTGGGCAGTGAATGTGCCACATTTGGCAAACTGTTTTAAAAAATGACGCCAGCTTGCATTATAACAGATACGACCTAGTCCTGGTACATTGACCCCAGGGCAGAGGAGGTTCTCTGGTATAAGAAATAAGTCATAATCAAAGTTCAGCACTTTGTCCATCTCAAAGAAAACCTACTTCATGTAGCACCTCGTTCTGCCTAGATAGAGAGAACTGTGTCTAATTGAAGAAGACATGATGTTTGTCCTCACAACTTGGTCCAGTGCCAAATGGTGAGCATCAGGGGGCACGTTCCTCCAGGCCATGAAGGCTCTAAGATTACCTCCCTCTGCTAGCTTACATCTTCACTAGCTCTTGCAGCCCTCCCCCAACCTCCCCTCCTTTTCTTTCTCTCTACATGAGGCCAATTTGTTGTGGCAGGCGTGCATCTCAAGGTCCAGATCTTGTTACACAAATTTAGGTTTTTGCTGGAAGATTTTGGACCAGGTCCAGACCAGATAAACGAGGCAGTGTGTGTCTCTAAGGAGTGCCAGGCCTAGAAGACATGATATGGGCTGTTATGTTTGATGAGATTTAATAGGGTGGCCTTGTGTGGTATACAAACAGCATAATCTGTAGGCTATAATGTTACAAATCACTTACTAAGAGCTATCTGTACAACATTTTTTCCACTTCATGGGTCAAATAATACCCTAAAAGTACTAATAATTACACACTTAAATGCAGATACAATACAGAACATGACAATTATCAGTCTAAACTAATAGCTTATTCATGCTGTCATCTCAGCTGATCTTCTTTTCATGACAGTCCCATGGTGCTCTTTTGCAACACAGTCAAGCTTGTCCCACAACGAGCACAGTGGGATTAGCTAAGAGAATACTCATCCTTTCCTGGATAAAATCCTGCTGCAGTCTCTGACACAGGAAGCACTGGCCATAGGTTTTGTGCTCAAGAGGAAGAGAAGCTGCTGCGGTTTACACAGCGCTGTTTTTATCTCCCCTATTGTTGTTTTAGGGATTGGTTGGTTGATGAGGGTGAGCTGGGGTTGAAGTGTTGAACAGGGATGTCCGGCGCTGATAGCCATCTCCAGGCAGTATTGCAAGTTTGATGATGGTACTGAGGCCATTACAGATGAGATAACGTGTCTTTCATGGCTCAGTAGCAAACACACTGCTTGTGTAAGTCACACTGTGTTCTGATCTGCATTTACTCCAGCTGGAGCAAATCTGTAATGTCTGTAAATCAAATCGCATTAGACATGAATGCTTACTCAAGTATCATACTGCATGTATGTGAAGCTCTAAATCGGGGCATAACCGACATAAAGCAAAAAGTAATTTACATTCAGTATTTTTTACTAACATACTATGAATGATTTGAGGTTTTGACCAAAATACAGGTTAAATCTTTTTTCTTTTTTTTTTTTGTAAACAAAGTCAGTGAAAGTGATCAAAAATTAATGTTGAGAAAATGATTTGGAATGTCTTTCTATCCTACAAAAGTGCCATAGTGTATAAATAAACCTTAGATATTATTTTTTCCATGTTGTTTTGGTTAATCTTGAAAGTGAATTTTACCGTCAGTGCCTGTGGAGTCATGGATATTTCACTAATATCGTTAATTCTTTTGCTTCAGTGACTTGTTTTTCTCTTATTTTCTTATTCTTATTTTTATTTGACATTTGAGAAGTTTTGTGAGACTGTATTAGCACAAATCTGAATCAATATCAGAGCAGCCTCTAATATTTGTGCTGGTGCGCATGGCTTGAAGAACAAAATATCTGTCACTGTCCAAAAATGTATGATCTATACTATATCGTATACCACAGGCCTAAGCGTCATCGACAAGTCCAGCAGCCACTAAAGGCTCCATTCCTCTCCTACAGAACAGTGGGCAGCAAGGCTGAGAACAGAGGGCAGAGAAAGTCCTTTAGAAAGTAAACAGACACAGAATTGAAGCAACAAGGAAGAAGGAGGCATCTGAAACACGTGGGCATTATGGGAATGTGAGATTGGATGGACAAAGGCTAACTGTGATGGGTGGAAAGTATGGAATTGTCTCTCCTTGTTTGGAAAAGATTACAAAATTATGACCCAAGTCAGTTTCCCACAGACCTTAGGTGAAGCATTGTGAGGCCGTTTCACTGACAGACCTTTCAGTGTACAGGCAAAGAGTGGGAAGACATGTTGATACGCTGGTCATCCATTGTGAATGGACTTGCCGTCTGAATACTAATCAGTTCATAGTCACAGAAACACTTTTTCTTTCAGTTCTTGGGCTTCTTCAAGCCATATCAAATTCTTTCATGTAGATGCAGCCTTTACCCTGACATGCAGCATCATGTAAGCTGATATTCAAAACAGCTGAAGACTAAACTCAGACACAGAGTCAAAGAAGCATGAAAGTCTGCCGAAAACGTGACATATTACTGTCATTAACAGCATTATCATGCCGGACTATAGTTATAATGCTGTTACACTAGCTGACAAGCAGAGGATTTAAAGAGAGCTGTATTTCTCTGCCAGACTCTTAAACATCTCATTTTCCATTAACATGAGACCTAGAGCAGCATGTGTCACAGAAGGACATAAATCTCCTGTTTCCCTTCCCCCTTCTGGCCCCGCACAGTGTGGAGGAAGAGAATACAATCCAGCCGGAGCAGCTCTCTGCTTAACCCTATAATATGCCACAGAACACGAATGCAACGGTCGGTAAACTTCCAGGCTTTATCTGTTTACACACACTTGTCAAGAATACTTTGCATGTAGACACGGTTACAGTCACACAATCAAAATCATAACTACTCCCCAAATCTCAGAAAAGAGGATCTCTGGTATCGAATAGGTGTTCTTCGTCTCCAACCCGAGCAAAGCAGTAATTAGCTGCTCATTCCCTTGCGAAAGGACTTCACGAAAGCAGTGATGGATGATTCCTTACAGTCGTCTCTCCTGTGGCAGAAGGGAGCATGCTGCTCCACCAAAGATCATGCTGCCTGCTGTCTAATCTGCTCCAGAGATGACACACAATCAGCCAGAAAAGAGCCCATTTAATGCACTATCCTGTGCTCTTAAAGGGTTATTGGAGACTGGCATATGGTCATCCAGGGCCTTTTAATGGGGGTCCGGTTCTAAGCTCTCATGGCAACTGCGAGAGCACTAAAGAGCAGGCGATGGGGGATTCTTGGGGGTCTGTTTAACTTCTGGTCAAAGACCGACTTCCATGTTTCTAATTTTAAACAGATCCAAAGGGATCCTCTGGGAATGAGATAAAGATTGGGGAGTGATAAAGAGGGAGACTGAGATCAGAGTGATATCCTGTACCCCGCTCCCCCCTCTCTCCATCACACAGGCACATACACGTGTTCAGTTCACTTTTAATTATCAGAGTCTTTAATATTTGTCTGCACAAGACCGTCATTACTTCTCTTTTTGAAATCTGTCCAGTCAAAAAACATCATTCTGAGCTAGATTTCACCGTATTAATTCGAGAACATATTTACTTATCGCTTGTTTGTTTTTTTTTTGTTTTGTTCATTGACCACATAGACTGTTGACCCATCATTGCTCTGCTGCTGTCACTAATACCATTTCACAGCATCAAATGAAACCACAAACACATGGATACAGAGCAGCCACAGCAACAAATAGGTCATTTTTGATTTTTTTCCTAAACAATTCATATGGTAAAACATGACTGATATAATAATTGTGTGGTCTGTTGCCTCTGCCTTAATATTAACATTACATTAGGTTTAGACAACCAAGGCTGCTTGGTTAATAATAGAAAAAAATCTCTTTCACTCTGCAGTTCATTCTCTTCCTGATGCAAACTGTCGGCTCCTGTGCCAAAGTTACGCAATTTCTTGACCCAATCATCCAGCTGGCTCAGAACTCTGTAAAGATAGTACAAAAATGCAAAGCTGCGTCTGCTTTTGCTACTGAGAGCGCACTTCTCTGATCAGTTCTCTTTCAAATTAGCTCATCAAATTGCTGAAATGGCGAAAATGCTCACACAAATCCAGCAGAAACAGAGCAAAATGGTTGATTTTACTGGAGTCCTCTTGCCTTTTAAAGTCCAATGTCACTTGAAGAGGATGTTTTTTTCAGACAGTATATTGTTTCCAATAGTTAAAAAGTAACATCAAAGTCTGTTTTTAATTTTTTTAAATCGGACAATGCATACATGCAAGCACAAGCAGAAAACTTTTTTTTTTTTTTTTTTTTAAAGCTGTGCCGCTTCCCCTGACTCCTTCAACCTCAATCTGTTTTACAACAGTCTAACTGCTGAAAGGGTTCAATCAGCAAGCTAAAAGTGATCCATCATTGTGACCAGGAGGCGAACAAACACATTTTGCAGCTATTTGTGTGCTCTGTCTGCACAACTGCAATAACGAATGTTGGTCACTGCAACAACGCAGATTGTGTTCAGAATATTTTTTTCCAAAGCCACCGTTTTGGATGCCACAGTGCGTCAGTCTTCCTCAATTTTAGTTGATCAGCAGCACCTTGTCCTCTTTAAACACTTTTGCATGTTAGTTAGCCTAGTCTAGCTTATTCAGTATTCCAGGCCTCTTGCCCATCTCAAGCTTTATGCATCTCCTGCCTTACTGACACACTGACCTAATGCACACAAACACACACACATTATTTGGTCATTAAGCGTACTCTCATTAGTGGTGAATGGGTCTTGATTAGGGGCAAGTTCACACAGTCCATCTGATGTCTATCCACAGGGACTGGGGGAGGATGGAGGGAAGCAGGAGAGCACCGGACAGTCAATTAGATAGCCTTTATAGTTGGATGGTTCTGCTGAGGGGGTCACATTTGGACACTTCTGCCTCTCATTGCAGATTTCATCCATCCCACAGGCGCATATATCCTTCACTCTCAGGGAATAAGCACCTACACTTCAACGGGCCACTATGGCACATTCTGTACTGTGGCAGGAAACACCCAGAGCACAAGGCAAAGAAGTCAGGAGTCATTAGTGTGCTTTGACATGTGTATATGTATGTAATATTGATTTGAACAGGTCAAATTTAAAAATACTGTGGACAGTGAGCCTCAGATTTCTTCTTCACCTTCATTTTTAGGTTTGTCTAATATCACCTACCGGGATAAACAAACTGCTGACATAGAAATACATTGTATATGCAAATGTCAGATCTTTGTAAAGAGAATAAAACATATATAAAATATATTTCATGGAAACAGCAAGGAAAATGAAATTCCGTGTGAAAACAGTTAGGTTTAAAAATACATTTTCTCTCTCTCTGTTTAGTTTTTTTTTTTTTTTATAACTGAACTGTGCTAGTTTTTTAATTAATACTGTTGATTTCGCAGTAGGTTAAAAACTGGACGCACTTCAAAGATATGCTTTTAGATTTACAGCAGCGTAACTAAAATGCCACTTTTCTTAGAGCAAGACCTGATTTTATCAACTTCATGCCCATCTCAAGTGTTTTTTCCTATATGGCCTCAGACTAAGAAAAAGCCTGAAAGTATGAAAACACTTTTTTTAATGAAATATAAAATAAACACAGTAAAAGCGACTGTAAATAGAAGTTGGGGTCCAAACTTATACGAGGTGTTGGTCAGATGGAAACAAGACAGCGATGTAGCAATGTAGCTGAAAACAGAGCGAAAGGTTTGGAAAATGTGCGGCCGACTCCAGCTTATCCTGAGGTGACACAAAACTCAACGGCATTCTCATATGTCTGGACTGGACGTGAGGCTTGGGGCGCCGCCAGTACCCATCACCAGACACTGCTGCTGTGCATGGAACGAAGGGCTCAGAGCCTCACAGACAAGCAGACTAGTTTTGGTGTCTGCCAAACCTGTCTAAAGAAAGGAGTGCCATTGAATGGAAAAAAACAGAGGCAGCATATAGGTGTAAGGAACAGAACATAAGTAGGTGAATTGCAATGTGGTAGTAGTTACATCTAGTCTGTTCGTGTCAGTGACAAATGGATTCCAACAGTTGATCAGTACTCTTCCGTAAATAAATCAAGGAAATGCAAAACCTGAGTTGGAATAAGCAGAACATGACACAATGGCAATCAAAATGAAATGAAGACAAAGTGGGTGATCGAGCTGAAAAATAGACATAGACAGAGAGGCAGAGAGCAATGGGACGCTGGCAAGGCTGCGTCCCACTGAGAAATCTCCAAACCGCTGCATCTCCAGAGGAAAATGTTTTCACCATCCTCTAAGTGCCCATTAACTGTCTATTCCCATTCCAGCCACGCTCTGCACTGTGCTCCGGCACAGTGGGAGCTGTGGCCGGAGCCGCCCACAGTATTCCAGAGGGGCAAAGCCGAGCCGAGAGCCGAGGGAGCAGGGAACTGTGTGAGCGTCCTGCTGCTTAAAGACATGTAGGTCAGTTCTTATACAGACAAGCTGGGAGATCTAGCACTAATAAACAAAATTAACCAGCTAATGTTCACCTCTACTGTTTGAGTCTTAAATTAGGATGTTAATTCATTCAGCATCCCATCTCCCTCTTTCCTTCTCTTCAAAAAATACAGAGGAATAAAAATTAGGCGACAGGGCAGGTTGCCAGAACTATTTACAAGTATTATTAGCTTATTTACTTTCTGCCATTTCCGTCATAGATTTGAACATCTGAGGGTGAGGGAGATTGCACCCCAATTAGGGTCTGATAACTAATCAATAGCTGCATATTCTGCAAGCAGGAAGTAAACGATTAGGCCCCTGGGAAAAGCAGTTCAAATTACACTGTTGTCAATGTTGAGAGGAGAGAGAGAAAGGCAGAGGAATGGAGCACATGGCTAGGAAGGGTGTAGAGATACGAACAAAGGATTATAGAGTACCGAAGATCGCCTTTGCTGCTGCCATGTTGTGCTTTTTTGAAAGAAAATGCGTTAAGGCCCAATCGTATATTCCCACCAACTCAGAATCTCATGACCCAAACTCTTCTCCGTCAAAAATAAAGACAGACAAGTTGGGGAGTAGTGGAAGAAATGAGTAACGTCTTGTCACTAGCTTGCTGTAGGGGATGATCCCTACCTCCCAGGCTGAATTATGTGGTGCACAGAGTGAATAACTGTTAGAAGGAGGCTGTTCCTACAACAGCCAGCGCAGCCAGAAGCCAACCACGGACAAGGACACCACAAGTGGAAACAGGAAGAACCACTGCAACCCCTCCAACCCCATGCCTTTATTTATGTATTTACAGTACCACACTGAAACCACAAATATGAAGGAAAGTATGCAAACTGATGCCAGTATATGTCTATTTTTAAGAGCTCTCCTTTACCATTAGTGTTACGTTGTGAAATTTATTCACATCGTTATATTTTCAGCACTCAGAATTGTCTTTATTTGGCACCTAGTTTGGCAAATTCTCTTAGGCTTTGGTTAAGTCTATCTCATTTCCAAAAAAAGAAAAAACGGTTTGGGTTTTTAATTAAGTGTCTTTCCATGGAAGCAAAAGCAAATTGCGATATTCAAATAAGAATGAAGGTAACAAGAAGAAAATCCCCATAGACATTCACATGCACAAACCTTCCCTTTAAAGTATTATAAGTAGTAATCCCTTGATTTTATCTTTTCTTCGTCTTTTTCTTCTGCTGTCGAATGTCATCGCCGAGCCAATCAATAGTTTAAGGAATCATTCAAAGCCATTCCTTATCAAAGCATGGTGCTCTGGAGCGTTGTCTCGGCCATCGTCTACGTGCAGATAGATTAGTCCTGTCTTCTTCGGCTCTCAATCAAACTGGTGAGACGAAGGCCAGTACAGTGTCAAACTGAGCGGATCAAAGGGGAACATTTCAAAGAACAACGGAAAAAAGTGGTAATTAGCATATGAAAAGGCATTAGTTTTGTATAATAATCACAGCGAGATGCTATGTTTAATCAACAATGCACTGTGTGGCCATTTCATCATGTGAACTGCCGAAAGGATTGTTCTCATAACGCTGAAATTACATCGTGGGGTACATCACGATATGTTTTTGTGTTGTGAAAATAATCTTGTGGACATCACAAAACTGCATATTTATATAGTTAATTTTTTTTTAACCAACTTTAATTGGAACGAGAAAGTAAGAGCAATAGTAAGCAAGAGTAAGAGCAATTTGAAGTTTTACTTTTGGTGCAAGAACTAAGATAAGAAAAATCGATTGATTACAGTCTTCATCCTTTGATGCAACCTAATCCGTGTCTTACTGTCAGGATGTAGGGAGTAAAGCATCTGCATATCGAGAAGTTTTGGGCTCTAGGTGCTGCTCTTTTTCTATTAGTGATGCATTGCATTAAACTCTTTTGCTGTCAGAGTTAATGAAATAGGGAGATAGATGTATGCACGATATCGAACGTGTGTGCATGTGTTTGTGTGTGTTCGTGCACGCCCTTAAAATCTCGGGCTCAATCTCGTGGTGGGTTTGTGTGACGCCTATAGAGGAACTCGGTGAAAAGAAGCATTGTGCTGAGGGGAGTGTTCTCCCGGTGGGTAAAGCTTGTAAGCCGCTCTCCTCCACATGGGGCCTGCAGACGAGGCTCCGAGCTGTGGTCTGGATGGCACCAGAGACTGCTCCCTCTGAGACAAGGCCAGTTATAGCCATGTGTGTTGCCCAGAGAGAATATGAGGGACACGGAAAATATGCGATACAAATATCATACAAAAGAAAAGATGAACAATGGAGACAAAGGGACATGAAGAGAGAGTCTATGTGTTACAGAAAAGGGTGGAATCACTGTGTTATTTTTTTAACGACTGCTCAGCTTGAGTCACTGTTTAACCAGAGACAATGCATTTTTTTCTCTTATGTATGTTATTAATGATGGATTAATTTGCTCTGCTGGCAATACTCAGGTTGGGAGCAAAGGTTAGCCCATACAGTCATGGTAAACTGATTAGACCACCCTTGTTTTTCTTTAATTTCTTGTTCATTTTAATGCCTGGTACCACTAAAGGTATATTACCTGAAGAATATAATGAACACGACAAAAGTGCAGCTAATTACATAATACTTTATGTCCTATTTGACATGCTTAAGCTTAATTGTTTTCCAGGGTCATTTATTGTCATAAGCAGCACTGCACTTACAAAGTGGTTTCCTGCTTACATTCAAGCTGTAACACAACTCAGAAGTTGTCAGCTCTCACAGAATGCCTAAAACAAAAGAATAATGTGTAGCCACGAAAGCAGCCATCTTGGCACTGCTGGAAAATGGCATGAATGAGAGACAGATAGAGAAAAAAACTGAAGATCTCCAAGATAGCTGTTTATTACACCAAGAAAAAACAAGCCGAACATGGACCTACCAAACTACTAGCTGGCCACGACAGGAAACGTCTCTCTAACCCACGACATGACCATGCACTCATCCGTTCCTGTGTCAGCAATCATTGTCAGATGGACCATAAAAATGAGTGGACACTGTCAAGAAATGTGACATGTTCGGCAAGGACAATTCGAAACCAACTTCTTGAAGCTGATCTGAAGTCACACAGGGCACAGAAGAACCCCTTCATCAAGGAAAGACAGAAGAAGCAGAAGTTACTCTTTGCTGAAGATCACAAGGATTGGACTGTTGATGATTGGGCTTCTTCCATCAGCTGGAAAACTCTTTCCTGCCTCCAATGACTGGATTTTCCAAGAAGACAATGCCCTTTGCCACACGACAAGGTCAGTTAAAGTCTGGATGGAGAACCAGAACACTGGAACCATGTCTTGGTCTGCTCAATCACCAGATCTATATCCAATTGAAAACCTGTGGAAAATCATCAAACGAAAAATGGAGAACCATAAGCCCTAAAACAAAGCTAATTTGTTTGAATTTTTGCAACAGGAATGGACTTCTGTGGCAGCAGAACAATGTCAGAAGTTGGTGGATAGCATGCCAAGGTGCATCGCTGCAGTCATCAAAAACAATGGTCTTGCAATCAAGTACTAACTCCTGTGTGTATCGTGTGACTAAAACAGACAGAAAAGAAAACATGGAATGCCTAAAAGCACTGTTTTCGGCAGTACATTGCCATAGCTATTGATGTAAGAACTTATGTGATTTTGGTTGTTATCAAACAGGCTAAACTGGCTAGGTAGCAGCTCTTACATTAAACAATTTGAGCTATTTTTGTAGTTGTACCAGGCATTAAAAAGAACAAGAAATTCAAGAAAACAAGGGTGGTCTAATCATTTTTTCCATGACTCTATATGCTTTTTTTGGCATCCAAACTTTCTCCTCCTCACAATGTCAGAGAGAAGCAGAGGATATCTGTATATAAGCTACTCAAGTGTAGATGCTTTTTATATTTAGCCGAACGACTATATCTGGACACACTCTTATCTACTCATATATCATCTTGTCACATCAGCAATCTAAATTTTATCCTGACTCTAATCACAGCCCCAGCGTAGATAGCGAGGGGACTGTCAGGGATGAGCTGAGGGAGGTAATGCCTTGATATGGTTCCCCGCTAAGGTCAGATGTAGTCCACACGAATGAGCGTGTATTTGTTTGTACCTGTGCGAAAGTTTATTTCGCGTTGCAGTCTTTGCCATGTCTGTGGCTTGTATGATGATAAATTCAGTGCAGGTGTCACCCTGGTTACGGGAGGTGAGGATTGATGGTCTGCAGAGGCCGGCGATCCATCACCATCGCATCGGGATTTCAGGAATCTGTTCCTGATCACACCCCACGGCAGGGGCCATGTGGTAACGACCCCGCTCAGTGCGACACCACAGGAAATCGATACCAGGCACTCAAGGTCAATGTACTGTTGGAAAACTACTTAAGCCCTGACAGATGGAGGGCTCGCCAGCAGATGAGACAAGCCATTGACAGCTCCTCCTCCTCCCGCGCTCAAAAAATATACACACATGCAGACATGAACAAATACGTGTGTTCTGAAAGGTTAGAGGTTTCTTTGTCCGTCCGTCTCTCTCCAAAGCTGTCTGTCTTGTCTTTCATCTCAATTCATTGTCTATAATTATTTGAGATATCAAATGATGGTGGGAAACCAATGAGACACCATCAAGTGAAAATCAAAGCAACACACAAATGAAGATACTTAAGAAAGTTAGTGCGCTGTACTGGAATTATGGAATGAAGAACATTAGGGGATTTTATTTTAAATTTTGAACCTACAGCAACTTTTGTTCAATGTTCAACTACTGTACATGTTTGAGTCATGTTAGAAAAAAATGTGTTTGCAGCTGGACATTGTGTTGATGTTGAGAAGGACAGTTATTGTGTTTCACTCTAACCAAACAGAAGTGATGAATTCATCCAGCACATCTCATTTTCAGTTGACATGGAGGTCTAGTTGGCCTTTTTACATCATTGTCAGATTGGCCGTGATTTACAGTATGTTAACACATACGTTATCACATTGAAAGATGAATGAAATCAGAGACAATCATCTGATACCTCAGTCATAAATAGTATGCTGTTAAGCTTTTGCCCTTATGTGCAGTATACGAATAGGATCATTTTTAACTAAACTGTCTATCTGTCAAAATTAATGCTGAATATCAAAGTGCATGAACAGTAATGCCTACACTTACTGCAGTTTGCATTTGAATGGTGACCACTTAGCTTAAGGAAAGTAAGCAGATTACAAAGTCAGTAGTTACATTCATTTGATCTTATTCAGAGAAATAATAAATTGAACGCTATTGGAAGTAACATACTGTTACCTCAGCTATGACCTCAGCTTGACAAAGGTCCAAGATGATTCATTTGAATAACATAATATTTCCTTATCACAATCATAAAATCCTAACGACATTAAAGTTTGTTTTTGTTACGTCTAATCTTTCTATTTTTTCCCCTCATTAAATTGCATATAGTTTGCCAAAGAAGAAAAGAACTATATGGCTTTATGTGCAAAGGAACTTCAAATAATGTTTACTGCTTTTCAAAATGTGTAATGGAACTAGCCATTGTTTTTCCCATTTCTTCTGTGTGCTACCTTGTGTGAATTTCTTTTGGAGTGCTTGTGTGTGTTACAGTTATCAGTTATAGATACTATGAATTAACAGACTAAAATTTGAGTGAATTACTGGGTTTGTCTCAGCTTTGGCAGCTGCCATGTAGCCACAAACCCAGAAGTAGCGGAGCTATCCTTTATTTTTCCAGCCTCCTCTTTAGGTTGCCCTATTTTGCGTCACATTGGCATTAGATTTCCAGCCACTGGCGTAAACACAACTCCATCATTGGACTATTCTATGCCAACAAGGCCAATGAGAAAGCCATGCTCCCCGAAGTGCATCTACATACACTATCCGTTCAATTTTCCAACATCTTTTAAACCACATATCTAAATTATTATCCGTACAACACTCAGTATTTCTTTGTTATATAGACAAACTATGAAAGAATGACCTGGCTTGCTTCATTAAGGGTGTCCTTCTCCCTGCCTGCAGTAAGGCATAGCAACTGATGTCAGACACCAACTTTTACATGTAGCATACTTGAGATCAGAAAGCACCTGTCCCACTCAGATGTCCTTGAAGACTATTCGACAATCAACAGTTGTGTTTTGCTTATACGTGCCATGTCTTATGCATTTGTGCATAACACTTTGCAAGACTGACAGTTCTTTTCAGAGTAAACAATACATTGCTGAAACCACAACTACCCAAAAGAACATAAGAACAGACTTTCTCTAACTTTCATTTCCTCACAGAGTCAGCGCTAGACCTACAGAATTCTTCTCAAACGATTTGATGTGAAGCAACGCAAGGAAGAAGCTTTAGTCGTGTATTTGCGTTGAAAGCCGTGCTCCACATTCACCCTGTAAGAGGCCACAAGGTACTTTCATTGAGGTTACATGTAAGTTTTACGTGAAGACACTAAAGATCTACATCCTGTTATAGCAGAACACAGCAGGCTTTCATGGGAAGAACTCAAAAAAAGCCCAGGTTCATTGAGAAGCTGAGAAATGCCCCGTGTATCTCACACAGGAAAGCCACAAAACGGCATTTCAAGTAAGTGATAAAGAGCTTTTCAGTGCAGTAATTCGTCTGTATGTGTACTGGATCTGGTTTAAAAAATACTGTGTGTGCAAGCCAAAGTGTTTATCACAGGTACATTTGTTTTTGATGTCTTTTTTGGTGAGAAAATTTGATATGGAGCTAATAGGAACAGTGCAAGGGCCTCATTTATAAAACATTGTGTAGGATCCATACTAAAAGTTTGCGTACGCCGAAAATCTGAAATGGGCGTATGCCCTTCGCCCCTGATTTATAAAACTGTGGGTAAGCACAGCTGCACGCAATTTCTTTATAAATTACACTCCAGCTGGAAGATTGCACAGGTGGATCCACCTCACATTCCGCCCACAACACACCCACATTTTACCGTGAATGGTCAATGCAAAGTAACTCATGAATGTATCTGTATGTAAATAAGCTGCTGATCCACGGCATTTTAGGCAGCGCCGGCCTGCAGTCTTTTCCCTACACTGCTGTGCGTCAGGATGAATGAATCATGTTGACCCAGCCCACCCTGCCACTAAATTTATGATCATGTCCTGTGTACAAATAATTTGTACACTGATTGAATGTACATTTTTCGGTTCACATAGACAAATTCATTTTCACTCTGAGCCCTTGCAGCAACATGAGTGCAGTCAGTTATGCCGATTACATTTGGGAAACCGACATTGCTGCAAATTGCCGTTTAATGTTGGCCTGTTCACCCACAGTGTAAGGAAACCTGATGTATTGACTGGTCATGTTATAATGTCATCCAAAACAGCTGGCATTATTGCTAGGGATGGTTGTGATATCCCAGACCTAAAGGGACATCATTTAACTGTATATCAGACTAGATAGGATTTAGACAACAAATGTAACCTCATATATTCTTCATATAAAACACATACCGTGTCGCGCCACTTCCCGCTGGAAGGAGCCGTCGCCAGAAACCCCCGAGTCGTCAGCTCCTGTGTCTGTACCGGGATGGCGTGGTTTCGGCGGGTGGGTCTGTCTAAGACGGCCCAGTTCAGCACATAGATCCAAGAGTACTGCTCTAGGGAATCTGAATCGGCTTATTAGCCAGTCATCATGGGCCAGGAAATCCCTATGATCCCTAAAATCTCTGCTCCATTCCTTAACGTGATCCTTCCAGCAATGCCAGCGCATCCATGGTGCCACATTACGCACGGCTGTCACCCCACTATTTATCCGCTTGATCAAACGATTGGACTGATTGTCACATGGCCTTTTCAAAATTAGTAATTAATCAGTTGGCATTCCACTGCTCTATATCATTTGAATTGGAAGTTTGATATATGAACATAGTTCTGCAAAATACAGTCGTAGGTCCGAATGGCGCACTATATAAACAGCTACAACAATGAGGGTTATGATTATTCGCTCTACAAGTCTAATATGTGATGACAATAAAGGTTGGAGATCAATCTGGTTTCAATTCACCACTTCACCCTCCCGCACTTGCGTTTCCCTCTGTCTCCAAATGTGCGTAAGCAAACATCAAAGTTGGCGCACCGGTGCGCACATCTTCACGCCAAGTTTGTTTTAGAAATCACAACGTACACAGCGTACGCCTCTTTCTACGCAAAGGTTGTGATTTACGCCACTTTCTAGCCCTGTTTTGTGCGTATGCAAGCATCAAGTATCCAGGTTGGCGCACCGGTACGCACATTCTCACGGCAAGTTTGTTTTATAAATCACAACCTTTGCGTAGGAAAGTGGCGTACGCACTTTCTAGCCCTGTTTGTGCGTACGCAAGCTTATAAATGAGGGCCCCCTGAGTCACTGTTATAAAAGTAGATGATAACGTCATGTCTGTCTGACTAATACAGTTTCGATTGCCAAGGTTCAGCGTCAGGTATGATAAGGCAAATTGATAATGTTTGCAACCATTATCATTGTGAGTGAAGTGGTTCTTCTCAGTCTGTCACCCTCCTCCCCCACCTCCCTCATGCACGTGAACTCATTTAAATATGGATTTAATTAATCATACATCTTTTGCGATGAGTGTGTACATCTGCATATATGGCTTTCTGTTCTCACAGTGGGAGTTTTATAGTCATAATGTAGGGCCTGTTCCCCTTATTGGACAAAAATGATTCCTCACAATGTAAATCCGTCAAATTTCAAGTGTGATTCTCAATTTTTTACTGACATACCCCAATGATAGAGGAGGGTGGCTATAATAAGACGAGGATCCAAGTGAATTTTAGTTGAAATAAAAAATCAGTACAATGGCCCCGCTTAAGGAATCCACTCACCCGTTGGAGAACCACTGTTTTCAGCTTGAGTAATTTGTAAGATTTAGTCAGACTTCAGATCAGGTACTAGTGGTGGTACCTAGGGTAGAGGGTAAGTCTCCAGGAAATGTTCCTCCTGAAGTGGTTTGGAAACATGACTGTTTTCTTACGTCAGTTTGCCACAGAAAATAAAAGATCCTAATCAGAGTATATTTAAGAGGCACACCGTAATAACAGTTTCTTGAGCAACAAACTGCACTCGGTATACTGTCTATGCATTGTACTAAAATGGTAATCCTTCAGTGTGGATTCCTGTTACACCTTGTCTTATTTCAACAAGCCACACTGCATACCTTAGGATGTACAAGGGCAGTCTCAATATACGCGCACACACACAGGGAAATGAATGCAGACAGTTGCATTGTGAACTTCCAAGAACTCACACAACACAAGCAGAGAATATGCGTTCATCTGCATAATGGATTATGCTGGGTCACCGTAGAGGTGGTCTATTTTTCTTACTCCAGCTCTATCTGTGTGCTTATTCTTTTTATACCTACGAATAATTAGTGTATCTAGACAGCAGACAGAAAATTGTGTTAGCTGCTCTCTTCGACTAACCTATTTAAAGTCTGAAGTCACCCACACATAGGTTAGCCAACTCTGCGTTTAACAAACAATCAGGATGTGCCGCCTTCCAAAACCATATTTCTTTCTTTGCCATAGTGCAGTGAGAATGCTGTTGCTAATACATTTAGGATGTTTGTCTTTCTGCCTGTTGGAAGCATGATTTGCGTGCAGTTTATTGGAGCAAAACCACACAGAACCAGGCCAACGACAACGTCACTCTGCTGGAAGGAGAGTGAAGGACTCAAGCAATGGGCCTGCAGAGCTAACAGCAGCTGCTCTGTAGGGAGCTCAGGTCAGAAGAAAATGTAAATAAACACCCATCGCTGAACTGACGGAACAGGCCAGAATTAAGAGCCCTGGGTGTCACATTACGTGGACCAAGGAGAGCTGACCACAAGATGAGAGAGCAGTAGGGGAAATAATGTAGCTTCCCCTCCACGTAAAACTAGCTTGTTTTCTATCTCCAAACTAAACCTACTGTGTAAATGACTTTCACTGCCTCAGAGCTGATGAGATCAGAGCATAAGTGCAGACAGGGTATGTAAAAAGTAGAGATGCATTCCCCGAAAATGAAATTGTATTTGTTGCAAAAATGAAAAGACAAATGTTAATTTCTTTATGCATAGGACACTTGCATAAAATCAGTTGATGAAGATATCACATGGTTTTAATGAGCACATTTATTACACCATCATGCAGAGTTTGTTTAACAGCCCATCAATGGAAAATTTTCACGTTCCAAATAGTCGATAAAAGAACTTGCAACACATAAGTGGAATATTCCATTTTAGCTGTCTGAGGAAGATACTGGTAGAGTCGTAATACTAAAAAAGTTTTTGGAAAATGCGTCTGACGTTTTTATGTGCTTTGGTAAATCTGTCACTGCCACAACTAAAGGCTGTCATGGAGTTCTTGGTGTAGATTGCGTAAAAGAGATCAGAGACTCAGGTTGCCATGTTTTATGACCCCTGGAGGGCACTTACAAACCTTACATTAGCCCTAGTCTGGGCCTAGGAGTCAGCCGCCTGTTTGAACATGAAAAATTAGCCAGCCCCTCAGACACTGGTCATTATGTGGTCGCCACTCGGCTTTTCCACCATCGCTGGGCCAAATGGGACGTGGTTCTGGGCCAAAGAGCCAACCTCCAAGGCTGGCTATTCATGGTAGAACCTCCCTCAGGAATGGTAACGGCCCACGGAACCATGCAATTAATAGAAGGCAGCATTGGAGGTGAGGGAAGTTTGAGAAGACCGAAAGGAGGGAGGAAATGGAGACGGGGAAGAGGACAGAGAAGGACTAGTGATTGCACTGACAAAAAGAACTACAGGGAATGTGGAACAGAAGGAAGAGGGATGGAGAAATCGCTGTCTGAAAGCCAGCTTAGTGTCTGGTGTGGAGGCCAGCTTACTGTCTCACTCTGGGATCCACTGGCACGGGACAAGGATATGCCGTAAAAGTGCTAACCAAAATTACCTTTGAGCAGTTGAAATACATTTAATGAATAACTAGAGCATTTAACTATAATACAACTTGATTTTTCCATCCATACTAGCCTTAAAAGAATAAGAGTTATATCACATACATCCTCATTTACAATGTGATGATGAAATAAATGCTTTTATGTAAATTGTGGGCTGGCAATGAAAAAGCTTTCCACAGCAGAAAGGACACGAAGGCGCACAGTTTGTAGTAGATTGAAAGAAATATGCTTTTTTAATCAGTGGTGTATAGCACAAAAACCTGAGCTCTGTACAAATATACACACTTTTAATACATCCACTGTCATGCCTGTACAAAGTGTGAACCTTTGTATATGTAGCGGTTATTTCATGATGAGAAATGAAGTCCTTTAGACACATTTAAGGAAGCCTGCACAATCTGAAACCTCAGCATAGTTCAACCTCCTCTCCCAATATACTGTAATTACTGTTCCGAGCTTGACTGTGAGGTTTTACAGCATCGTTTCTGTCAGTTTTTCAGATCCATTATATCCTGGATGTACGACAAAGATTGAAAGTCATCTTACACTGGCACATATATTAAAGGATTATTATATCACTGTATTTCATAATAAAGGACAGTTGCATAGGCCTGACAGGCAACATCAAAATAGGATGACAAAATGCGCTATAAAGGTCCAAACCACACATATATTCAAAACTGAGAGCCTGAGCTTTAAAACAGAACATTTAGAATTGCAGCTGTAACTGGTCACAGTAGTCATGTTAAATTATTACCAGAGAAACACTGTGTATTACATACATCTTAAAAACAATACTAAAAATCTACAAACGGACTTTTGATGGCAGTTACTGCAGACCTCCCTTCAGTGTAAACTGTTTGAAATTGCATTTAAGCAACACTTTTATGACACTTTCCTAACAAGCTACTATAATGCAGCCATTTTACATACTAAGATTAATCAGTTACCTTTCTTCTGCCAACACTGTGCCGTTAAAAACTTTATCACAGCTGCTTTTTCCCGTTCTTGCTTGTTCTAGCATCCTCTTTCACTTTCATTTTGGAAAAACAAGTTCACCTGAAGTCTTCAGGGTCAGCATCAGTACAAATATTGCACTTGAGACAGATGAAGCTATTTTCACACACCCAACTGTAGGACCATTAGCATCTATCAGAAGGGGATCAAACCCTTTAAAAGTTGTGATAAAATTTCAGACACAAGAATCTAACTGCAGATACAAAGAATAGTTTATTTTAGAATTTGTAAAGGCCCAACACACGCTGGGGCCCTGCTAGCTTAGCTCGACTGTTCCCTTATCTACGATGCCCCTGTTTCCATTCTAAACACTTTGCACTAAACTTACTGGAACAAAGGTAGTAAATCATCTTCATAAAACTTTGAGGTGCTTGTTAGCACACTGAGTTGCACTGATGTTATAGTGCAATCAAATGCTATGTACTCTGTGTTTTTCTGTTTGTGTGTGCATGTTTGTGTGTGTGTTTACACATTACACTATTAAGTTGATACTTTGGCCCTAGACATACAACCACGTGCCTACATGGACACACAAACACACACAACACAAACCTTATTTTAACCTACTTTAGGATATTTTTCGTTCACTTTGATAGAATCAGTGCTTACACTGAGGTTATCTAGGGGAGCTGGCCTGCTTTCCAAATGAGAAATAAAGAAACATACGGCTCTTTCGACGGCTATTTAGAAATTTAATGTCGGTATAACTGCAGAGGCTTGTATACAAGCCATTGTTTCCAAACTACAATAACAGACAGCTTTGTCATAGTTGTTTTGTGTAAAGCTCATCTTTCACCTCAACCTCACATTTCCCCTGATGATAATGTTCAGACTATCCAGAGCCTCAAGGGCTTCAGTGGGTGTTTCAGAGGAAGGAGACACCAAAAAGACAAGAGAGACAGCGGAAGGAAAGAATATTAAGATAGTAAGAGAACATATAATGGGAAAAACAATAAGGATAGTTAGAAGGGGAGGAATGGAGACTGAGGGGCGTTGTTTGTGGCCTACTCTTGTTACTGTAGCCACAATGCTAAAATTCCTCATCATTGCGGCTTTCCTGTCATGATAGTGGTCAGAGGACGTGGAAATGATGCGAGACGAGACCTCCTACTCCACAGTGTCCATGCCAGCTTTGGCCCACGCACTGTGAACAATGATACAACACACAGGCATCCACAAACATGTACATAGAGACAACCACACACAGGCATTGGAAGTGTCGTATAGATATTCATAAGCATCAATAAGCCCATCCAGCTGAGCCCATTATAACACCTAATAATACATCAGGACTGAATGAAAGTGCTATGATTTATTAGGAGACTGTGGCAGGCAACTGTGACCTAAGTCTCCTTTAATTTTTCCTTTTGCTTGTAGCATGGTGGGCAGATGAAGAGAAGCAACTTTGCAAAATACTTTCACAAAACATGGTAGAGAAATTGTGCACATATTCAAGACACTTCTTTTGCTGATTTACACATTTAGAATATTTGTATTTGGTCACTAGGGTTTTTTTTTTGCCTCCCACTTTCTATTCCTGCAGAGGGAAATCCATCATTAGTACGAACCATTTTACTGTTTTACATAAAGAGAAACTGAGACAGTACATGTGCATGTATGCCAATTAGCCACAGCATTAAAGCCAACTGTCTAAAATTGTTTTGACCTCCCTGATGCTAGCATGATAACTCTGCTTCGGTCAAGCTTGTTCCAGTGTTTCTCATGGATTCTTGACTGGACTGAGATCTAGGGGAGTTTAGATAATAAATCAATGACTTGGGCTCGATTGTGTTCCTTGAGCAGTTCGTGAGCAGTATTTGGGGTGTGGTGGGCCACGTTGTCCTGCAGGGGGAAGAAGCTGACATCAGGGAGGGCTATTCCCATGTGGCTTGGTCTGAAACAATGTTTAGGTGGGTAGTACTTGTCCAAGTAACATCCACAGGAATGCCAGGACCAAAGGTTTTCCTGCAGAACATTGCTTCGTAATGAAATGATGAGTGTTACAAACTTCAACTGTCAGTTGAATGTTGTGGCTGATGTGTCTACATGTCATGTGCACGTTATCCAGTCAGATGCATATTTACCATGGCTGATGTTAATCTCAGGAATGGCATTCATGTATGACAGAGCTAAAAATGGTTCAACAGTGAAATCCCATAAAAATGAGTTAGTGCAGCTGTTATCCTCCTCCTTAATGTATAGAGTCAGGAAGAACAGCCTGCGCGTGGAGGAAAATAGAGAGAGAATAAACAACAACAGGAGCTTCTGGTGAGATTGGAAGTCAGTCAGTCTGTCACTTTCTCTCTCTCTCACACACACACACTACACAGGCTTTTATGTACAAAAGACAGACTGAAACAACACTTAAGGTGTCAAATTTATATGAGTAAAGCGCTAAAAACGTGCTTCCTGTACATTTCTCAATATGGAACTAGAAAGAAGACAGTACAGTGATGTTTACTTTTCAGAAGAAGCTTCCTGCTCCAGCAAATTCACAACATCTACTGATAACTGTGGCTTACTACATAATAAAACAAAAACACAGATCTTTATAGCATAAATGTACAGTTTAGAAATTCAGTGTTGTGTTTGACACCATCTGTACAGGGTAACACATTAAACTCCCCTTGAAGCTCTCTGGCCTGCAGTCACACATAAACGCTACTCACCCCACTGTGATTCTTGTGGCTTAGGCCCATGAAAACTGGCAGAAGACCACAGCACAGAACTTCCTTCCTAATACCTGTCCGACCCCACAGCTTCACACACCAGGACAAGTTTCATATAATTACATAATTGGCTTTTAAAGGCAGCTTTTACAAGCTCACGTGACCTCACCCCATGAAGGTTCTCCTTTGTTTTTTTCATCTAATCGCAGCCCCTTTAAAGTTTTAATAGCAGTCAGTAAAATATCGATAACTAATATCAGCTGGAGGCCGGGCTGTTTTTTGGCAGGTGGCAAGAGGCCCCCCTGTGGGCTGAGTCCGCCCTGGCTGGCAAATGTCCAGGAGCTTGAGCGTGTGCAGATGTGTACAGGATCCTAATATTCTGCTTCACAGAGAAGAGACACTGAATGATGGCATTGTTCAACATGTAATAATACCTTATTATCTTGGAGTTCTTTTTAGTTTGAGACTGTATCGTGTCACAGGTTTTTGAGTGACAGGTAAGGTAAACGCAAGTAAAGTCCATAGATCAGCAGTCTACTACTTGCCGTGCAGGGTCACTTACCTGACAAAGACACCATGCTGAGTCTGGCAGCCCTGAGGCAGTGTCTACCTCTAGATGGTCTACTCTAGACTGGCATGGCAGGCAACCACAGCATATTCACAGGCTTTTAGCCGAAAGGCACACAAACACAGGTCACCCCTCAGTTAGAATTACCCCGATTAAATGACAAAACTGCAATGAGCTGCAGAATGCAGCTGTGATTGAATTAATAAAAACATTAGCATGACTGCAAATATGTAAAAACTGTCTAGCCAATACTTGCGTGTCCATTTCAGCACAGCATAAACAAACGGGCAGCAAACACACACAAATTAACTGTGAAAAGCAAGTTCAGTATCATGAGAGGATGGGAACGAGGAGGACTGTGACATCAGAAATGCGTTAAAGCATTTCAAAATGAAGAGACCTTGTACGGTGAAAAGAAAAGATAAAACGACTATGTTTACTCTCTTTGTAGATTCCACCGAGATCTCTCATTTATCTCTCTCCTTAAACACAATGGTTCACCCTGCTGCTAAAAGCCCACCTCAGCAGTTTCTCTCCCTCTCCTTACCCTTTAATATTGATGATTCTCACAGGATAAAATAAGTTAAGTGGAGATATGGTAATCCCTCCTCTGCTTGCTGAACTCGTTTGTTTACTCTGGGGTGACTCCAGTGATGTAGCTATGCCTTTCTAGTCGCATATAATTTCACATTTAGCAAACGCTCCCCTCTTTAATGTGCCCACTATCAAGGTCATGAATTACTACATTTTTTTTCAGCCTCTGGAATTAATTATTCACAGAAAAAATAGCAAAGGAGGATTTTCTGAAACATGTTGGAGGCATTTACCGTTTTGTTACATACATTTTGTTTATGTTTGAGATGCGTAGTTTTTTTAGTACTCTCATATTTTCATTCCATTTTCATGGGTTTTTATTATTTTGCGTGTGTGGGGTGGATGTCAAAATCTGGAAAAAAAGCTTACATAGCACAAGATTCTCCAAACGGCCATTCAAAGAGGTTGACATTTTCTGTTCAGTCACTTTCTGAGTAAGAACAAACTAATTCAACATATTCGTGCGGGAGAAGTCTTCACCTGAGCATGAAATAAGTATAGAGCAGATTCATTTCTTGGTAATAGGAGCAATTATTGTGGATGGAATAGCTGGATTCCTACTCAAGGTTATAGCAGTGATAGCCCAGGACACCCCTGTGGATCACCTCTGCCCAAACATTGGAAAATGGACTGTGAATTCCTTTAGATTAGGGCCCAGCTTCATTGTATAGTCTGTTTGATAAGGGATTAAACCTAATAAATCCGTTACTTCATATGGGACTCCGTGTTTGAATTATCCCCAGCATTTTAGAGCAGTTATTCTCCACCATCTCTCTTTCCTCCTATTTTTAAAATTTTGGTCGCAGACAACTGGCTTAAGCAGATTTTTCACATTGCTCCACGCTGCTAGTTTCAGTTTTCACATGGGCAGAAACTCTTCGTAAATGCTTCCAGTCATTTATAGGAAGAGTAATTCAGGAATACGAACATTCAAGTTACACCCTATTTTGTCTGGTAGAGTAACTACGACACTGAGACACAAGGTTTCTCTGCATGCAGACAGTTATAAATATGTTGAGCCATTAAGTATTTAAAATGGCATCTCCCAACCTCTGGTCACAAGATGATGCTTCTCAGGTTGTAAACAGATTGGGTTAATGATATTAAGCTATTTAAAATGACTGTTCAATATGGCTCAAATTGCACATGCCTAAGCCATATTATGAGGGCACTCAAGACCACATTCTTCACTGTGAATGCCATTTTTATGAAATACATAGAGCGCAATTCAGAAGGTTGCCCTACCTTGCTTGCAAGCTACACAGTTGAGAAATTATGCAGATATTTAGTGAAAGAGGAGTCCCAAACTGTTAGCTGATGTTAATTTTTAACCTTTAAATGAAAACTGTCTGATAAAATTCTCCACAGTCACCTGTGTGCTTCAGTAACAATTGGATAGCTCTGTTATAAACACCAGTCAGTGTGCTGTATGTGGCTGGAAATAGGAGAGATTCATTTTTGCCATTGTATTTTATGATCTCATATCATGTAATTGGTCAATAAACAAATCTGATGCATCAGATAAATCATTTTCAAGCAAGAATGTTTTCACTAGCTTGAGGTCAAGAAAGGATGAGGGATATTACATTGACATATTTTATATTTACGCATTCAAACACAAATAAAACAAAGCCAGTGAAGGCTCTCATAGATAAACTCATCCTCACAGCACGGCCTCTGCTGAGACAGACAGCCCGGTAAGAACAATCCATTTCTGCTGCAGCCAACATCTGCAATTAAGCTTCATCTTCACTGCTACGTTGTCACATTCTCATGCTCTTCCTTCTCTTTGAATGAATCACCTGTACACTTTAATTACTGAGTCTCTTTTCCCAAGCCCACCCACCACCATCAGCCTACCTCTTGCAGGCCTCATTATCAAACTAGGGCAATTTCCCCCCCTGCAACCCCATCTCTAATGCATGGATACTTTAAGCAAGACTGATGATGGCCAATAAAAATGTTAGAGCGAAGCTGTATAAATGATCTGGGATAAATGAGTGTTTTGAAATTCAAACATGAAGCAAGGATGAGGCTTGAAGCCAATGACATTCCATGTCTAACATGTATATTGGGCCAAGCTCAGGATGCTGAATCAGCCGAGACAGAGGCGGGATACCCAATATATGATTTATCAAAATCAGACTTTAATCAGCTTGAGTACAAGTTCCCTGCATCTTACACAGATCACACAAATTTGAGTTATTACTTTTCAGTTAGCTCTAGATAGAAGCAATGAAGGCATGCTCTCTGTTGCCTTTACATTCGCACTAAAGCTAAATTTTGCACACATTTCTGCTTATGCTGTGTACTTTTGGCTCAGTTTTGACTGAAGTAAATGATTGGCCACAAACCTAAGAACCCAAATTGAATTATTAATAAAATATACTTTAATACTTTTAAAAAAATACTTTTAAGAGTCAAAACTAGTTTTGATCCATTATGTGTTGTCTGCTCTCTGTCAAAGCCATCCACGCCACCATGACATCTCCATCACATACCGTCTCTGAACAAAATTTTGCTTGTATAACATTAGCAGTCTCTGGTTTTGAATTTAATTCTTAAACCACACCAACAACCTCCAACCGATCCGAGCACCCACTGTACGAGAACCACATTCGAATGCAAAGAATTATGATTATACTTTCTTCTTCGGACAAAAGAAATGCATTTTTTAGCCCTAAACTTACTCGAAAACATGACAAAATTTGTGCATACATCAGAATGAGGAAAAATGTGATATTTAAAGGGAATTGTATAGCACCCACTCCAATGTTAGTGAAATTGGGCCCCTGCAGAGCAGTTCACTGAGATCTACAAAATTTGATAGGCATATGTCAAATTGCGTTCATTTGGAGGGTTTGATGCATCTTTTTATTCCTTAGCCTTTACACATGTATGAAAACTGTTGTGGTGCATTTTAAAGCAAGCCAAAGTAGTGCAAAATGAGCATAAATAAAAGAAACAATGAGAAACAAGTGCAGGTATAAAGTTTAGTTTTGCTTTAGTGCACTGACAGTGAAGAATGTTTTTTTTTCTTTAACAAAGTTCCTATATGTTAAGCTTTAGTTCAGCATCATGCCAGTGACTGCTACTGCTGCTCCTTGGTGTGACAAGAGTAGCTCACTTTTTAAAGTTAGTGATGCTAAATGAAGTAAAGGAAGCCCGTTCTTCAGTATGCATAATAATGTGAGCACAACTTGAAGCTGTATGTGTCAATATGTATATTGCTTTTAATAGACAGCGGTGTATTGTGGCAGAGCATTCTTTAACTCCCTACAGTGTTACTGACAAAGCCATAGATTTCTCAAAGGAACCTGCTGCTTTTGAATGATGACAGATACATGTTGTTGAAAGAGGATGCGGAAGGGATGGCTAATAAGCTTTTCCAGATCAATAAATGACTGCATGCTGCAAATTAAACTGTAAATCTCATCAGTGATGGGGAATAATACTTATGTCAAGCACCAGGTCTAATAAATATGTTTCTTGCCTCTGGAGGTATAGAGAAAATCATAATCTCACGTTTATTAAAAATGGGCCAAAGCTTAGGATAGTGCACTGGCTTAATTCTGACTGATGTGATTGTTTTAATGTGACAAGTTTATTTCTTTTTTTTTCTTGGCTCGGAAATGCAAACAAATAAATAATCATGTTATACTTTGAGGAGAAGTGTGATAATGAGAGCATGGCGTCTAAATAGCTGAAGCATGAAAAACAGATTCTATGGCAAGCAGAGAAGCACGATGCACAAGCAGAGTCTGATTAACTCTCTGTGATATGGGTGGCACTGAGAAAAGAGCAAGAGTCCTGTATCAAATTACATTCACAGTTGTGTATTAAACATGTTCTAACAAGGAGAGAACACTAGAGTCACTGAGGATTGTGTGCAGAGTTGGCTGAATAGTACCCTGACATTGTGGTTTTAGGCGTTACTTAATGTTTTAGTTGTGACTGGGGTAAAAAAAGGTTTTCTTTGCCACTGTACTGTATATTAGGGATATACATAAAGCAATCTGTCATCCTACAACATTAGCATAATGAAATGGTCTCGGTGTAATCCACTCTTCCTAGAAATTCCCATTCAAGGATTTGAGGATACGGAATCCTTTATTTGGGGAAATTTGGAATGGAAAGCATCACATTAAAAGAGAATCATGTTTTTAAACCAGATTCAACCACTGGCTCTCATAGCTGTCCTACTTGGGAGTATCCCTTGAAGCTGTGGTCATGAGGTCTCAGGAGAACATCTCTGCCCTGTGGCTCAGTACTGACCAGCAGACCACGACTGTGGACGCAGCCAGGCAGCGGCCGGTCAGAACTGTGCCTTTTGGCAACTCTTGACAATGCTCAGTCCGGAGAACACAGAAGTTAGAACAATTATACGAAGCTTACCCGAGCAGTACATATGTCATGCGTTGTCCCACTTTCTTTTTGTGGTGCTTGTGATGAAACTTCTTTTGCCTTTCCGCTCTGCGGTGTAGGTCCCGGGACCAGAGGCCAAATCTCTGGTGGGTAGCCATAAGTCACGTCTGGGTTTAGCACATTGCTGAGGCTGGCTGAGGTTCCCTGAGGAACCACAGCCTAATTCACCCAGCACTGTGAGGAGACGGTCCGTCTACAGCCCAGAGCCATGACCAACCAGTGGCTTTACTGTGGCGCTGCACGCCAGAGATATTATCCCCATTCCCTTATTATTGTATCACCCCACCCCTACAACCCACCATTTTTTTTCTTTTCTCATCTACTTAATGTTTTTATTTTTGTTTCAGGTTAATGTGTCATTACATGTTCTATTCTTAAACGAACTCCTGTATCACTTGTTAGCCTCCAAGATCTCTTTGCTGTCCACACAGACTTGTTAAGTTATACTTTATCTGCTGTTATAATAAACACATGTGGCAGAGTTTCACTGGCGAAATGGCAAACGAGATAAATGCGTGTGTGAACATTTCACTCAAGTGCTTTGCAATACTTGAAAAGATAATCCATTTTCAAGGAGAGAGGAGTGGGTGGGAGAGTTTAGGGTTTAAACAGCACAATAATCTCCCCATATCTCCTCCTTGACACGGCACACTTTCTCCCTGCCACTTACTGGAGATGTGTGGATGTGATAACAGAGTAAACATACTCGGGCTGCATGTTCCAGCACACACAGACACACACACACACACACATGCGTGCACACACAGACACACACACGCTCCTTTCAAATCATTCCCTGGTGCCACCGCAGCTACTTTACAAATAATGGCCCCCATGTGTGTTCAGGGCTCCAAGGCTGTGTGAGGCAGGGAGACTGGGCTCAGTGCCCAGTCTGAAACCCTGTCAAGATCACTGTAAATTTCTCCTCGTTTTCAGCAGCTGTAATTTAAAGGCCAGATGTGCAGGAGACTGAGGACAGAGCCAGATAAACAGCTTGTTACACATTTCTTTACCATGTATGCGTGTATGCTGCTTTACATTGATATCCCTTAACCGCAGTGGATTTGCTTTGGTCATAGCAAATTCTTTTCTGTCTCTATCTGATATGCAGTGTTCAAAGGACAGCCTGTTGTACAATATATGTATTATTACTTTGTATATTTTGTAAAAGAAAAAATATGATCTGCCTGTATTACCTAGTGTACATATATATATATACCGGGCTTTGCAAAAGTTCTGTTACACGGTTTCATGATCTTTAGAGACGTTTACATGTCGGAGTGAAAAATTCCATTAAATAAACTGAAAGTTCTACCTTATAGGCAGGTGTCCTTAATACAATTTTTTTTCTCCGGTGAAGTTTAATGGAATTTTTCACTCCGACATGTAAACGTCTCTAAAGATCATGAAACCGAGTGTAACAGAACTTTTGCAAAGCCCGGTATATATACATATTTTTTCTTCATGGCTGCAAATAAATAAGTATATAATAAAAAAATAATGCATAGCTTCACAAATTTATTGACCTCTAAAGCACACCTTCCTTATTTCAACAGGAAGACACAGGCTTTTACCAACACTAACACACCGCCTCATGTCATAAATATTAGTACAGAGGCTCTTTTGCTGCGTATGTGACAGTGCGTTCTTCCTCCACCAGTGGTCCAAGTTTTCTAGGCTAGGAAAATCCACTGTGACACCCATAGAAGGATTGGCAGTGTAAACAGTGGGTCGTACCAGGGAAAATGATGTTAAATCCTGACAATCCACTCTAATTGGAAATATAATGGGGGATGAAGGGACACTGCTGGACGAGGTGGGAGGCCTGATGAATGTGTGTAGACTGGATACGTAGAGGAATCTCTCATGTGTTTTGGCAAGGAGAGGCAGCATACTGTTCAGGCTTCGTGTGAAAAGTCACACTTTTTAAGTTGGAGTGATGGGGTCAGGACGCAGTGCTGGAGGTCGTAGCAGTTTGTGGATATGAGCGAGTAAACATAAGGGACTGTATTTATTCAGCTGCCAGGTGTGCTGATATGAAAACTGAATCATATGTAAAATTGATCTTGGCAACAGAAATAACACATATTCACACTCCAGGAATCGTTTCAGATGAAAAGCTTTTGCATTTATTGTCTCATAATATCATCCATATCCAATAGAGATTATTATGTGTCTCTGTGTAGTGAAATATATTCCTAATCACATCTTTGTCTTTGTGTATTGAGGCATGACCCACAGTACACCAGGCCTAACATTCACACTCTGTTGCACTCCCCACCTCCTCCTTTTCATTTCATTCCATCCTGTGGAGCTGCCAGGTTCAGCTCACAGCGTCTACACACACACAAGATTAATGCCGCTTAATTATGACTACAAAGTGACTAATTGGGGGCAGATGTCAGAGGTATATGTGTAATTTGCACATCAGTAATGATAAGTTTGGCGAGATTTCTTGTGTCAAAACATGTTTAATTGCAGCAGGGATTAATAGCATTGGCTGTTAATGCTAGGCTAGCAGATGTAGATAGACATAAACAAACATACGCAATTCACACACATACTGTGAGCCCCAAAAAATATTTAGACACTTAAACGTCAGAATATCATTGAATAGATAGATAGATAGATATGTACAAATATCAGCTATCCACAATATTTTTAAGAGCAGTTTTTGTTTATGGTTCATCCATACATTTACAGTTTTTTTTAGAGATCAGGGATGCAACATAGAATGCTACTGTCCATGTCTAAGTATGAAACAAAACAGTTTATTTATAGACTGCTGTTGAATTAACACCAGTCTACTCCCAACAGGTATTAAAGGAGAATTCAAATTTGTTCAAACCTGAAATATTTCCAATTAATGTGTGTATTGCGGGTCTTTGTGTGACACAAATTTTGTGCTCTTTGCTTCTGCTGTACAGATTGGTGGAAATGGTGTTTAGCTTTACAAAGAAAGCTCATTTCATGTGAATCATTGGACATTTGTTTATATCTCCAATATATATATGCCACTCTTTACCTTGCAGAGCTGCTTGACATGAAGCCATGGAATCAACCAGATTCTGTAACAGCATGTGGTAAAAATTACTTCCGTGTTTCAGTCGGCAAATGCTATAGTTAATCTACACTAGAGCCCTAATAAGCAGACATTTTGTTCTCCGTATATTCAAAATATTCTTTATATTTTCTATATAGGAGACTTTAAACATGAATAAAAGCAAGAATATAGCAACAAACTAATGTTTGTTATATGAAGATTTACTGGACTAATGGTGTCCTATGCAATAATTCAGTCACACTTCCTCTCTCTGTGTTGTGATCCAAATAGTTGCTCCAGCCACGTGTCCATGTTAGTGCCCTTCCCACTGAGGGTGGCCGCCCACACCACACTGTAAAGTAAGAGTACAGTCTGGAGCGTTCGCCCTGTACCCACAAAAAAAAAAAATCTAACGATCATTTCAGCTCGGTATGAGAGTCTCTGTTGCTACTCTTCTCTGTTTCTCCTTCACTCAACTGTGTCTGTTTGACTCCGATCTGTGTGTGTCTGTTTCACCATGGTGCTCTGTGAGTGTTTATTACCTGCTGCGTTTCCTCTTCTACATGTCACAGACTGACAGTGAAACTGAAACATGGACTGAACAAGAGCAGATGATGCAAAGGAGAGGCAGTAACGTCACTCCAGGTGATGACAACACAAGACACCCATTCACTGTGTTTACATTACTTGTCTAGATTGCTTTTTGTTGGTTCTTGTACACAAAGTTTATGGTTATATGTAAAACACAAAGGGAGGGGGAGTTCACAAATGCACTCCTTTATTTTGGTCAGAGATGCTCCTTCTGTAGAAACACAAAGTGGTTCTGAATGTTGCAGAACCTTTAAACTGGCCACCGGTATGCTTTGCATCATTTTCCTGATGAAAAATCCACTTATGTCACATGAATCATTTTGGTGTGGTTTCATTATGTTTGTACCATAGTTAAAGTGTAAGGCCTAATAATTAGTATTGGTTAATATTGGCTATGCAAAATATATCCAAACATTCAAAATGTTCAACATTGAGACGTATCAGTTAGATTAGGAGTTATAATGGCTTTGTTTTTTTGTCTTTCTGTCTAGATTTTTTTTCTGTAGTTGTTTTAATTGCACAAGCTACAATAATAATTGCTCACCAACATAAATAAATAAATACGTTATTTGAATTTGCCTTGAGAATGTCCCTGTACACTGAAGAGTGATTTATTCAGTAATTACAAACTCATACACACCACTAAAAGACACACAGACACAGACTTCAACATTGCCACTTCCATTCCCTACCATAACTTTAGTGCAGTCTGGAGTTCTCTGAATTCTTTCTCAACACAAGCTTTCCAACCTCAAATCCATGTAGGTGGAATTTAGACTCATCCAAAAACAACAAACATCTCAAGGAGCTACTGAGTTTATGAGTACTAGTTTCCACCACATCTTGATAGCCTTTCATTTCAGAACATTTCGACAATATGCCCGATTACAGTGGATTGAGTTTCTATCTGATCTGAACAATACAAACTGCTTGACCTTTTCCCTCAGCATAGGTGGGCTCACTAGTATGTTAACACCACGTGCAACATTCACATTGAACATGAAGCTGAGAGCAGTTCAGAAAGAGTTTTGAACATTAATTAACAAGAGAGACAAAGGCAAATAATTTGGGCACAAATTTAATCCTTACAGGTGAAAGCTTTTTAGCATTTAAATAAAGTGGATTTTTGAGGATTGGGTGAACCAGTGCGCCTGTGTCATTGAGTGCATGTTTAAGGATGTACAAAGCCTGTTTCATAAACTTTGTAGATACCAGTGTTAATCAATAACTGCAAACAGTCTTCCGCCAATAAAACAAAATCTGTGTAGAAGGAGGACGAATCTAGTCTGCATTTTTGTGTTTTGTGCAGTTGAGTTGTTATGATACTGTCAGTAACAGTCAACTGCAGTTTGGCATCATGCAATCATAATATTTCACACACACACACACACACACACATGTTTGTTTTTCTATACCGGTGGGGACTTACCATTGACTCCCATTCATATCTAACTCCTAACCCTTACCCTAACCCTAACCTTAACCATCACCAAATCAATGCCTAACCCTAAACAAACGTTTTTGCACTTTTACATTTTTTATTAACAACAATATGGCCAAGAAAACGGTGTTGCCACCCGTGGGGACCTCATTTTAGATCCCCACCGTAAGACAAGTCCCCACCTTTATAGCAAATAGTCAGGTCAAAGTCCCCACCGGTATAGCAGAAACAAGTACACACACACACACACACACACACACATTCAGGCACTGTCTTAGTGTCTGGTGTGTGTATGCCAAACATGATGTGTGTGTGTGTGTGTGTGTGTGTGTGTGTGTGTGTGTGTGTGTGTGTGTGTGTGTGTGTGTGTGTGTGTGTGTGTGTGTGTGTGTGTGTGTGTGTGTATCCTGTCAAAATGGCTGCTACATTGGCCATGGCCAGACAGTCTGTGACCACACAGAGAGTAGCAGCGGGAGGTCGACACCTCCCTGGTTTACAGCCTTCTGAGGAGTGGAGCCTCATTTTCTCCCGGTGCTGGCTTCACTCTTTATTTTTATGCTTATAGTGTGAGCACTAATATTAGATCAGCCAGGACTCCTGCTCGATAGAAAATGCTTTATGCTTGTTAAAATAATTGCTCTCAGTTTTCCAACTCATAAAATTGCCTTTGTAATTCGGTGGGGAATGTATCTTCTGAGACAATCACTCTCATGCTAGAGCGATGGCAACAGTTTTAATTAGTAGCATTGAATTTCCACAGAAATGAATCCTGGGTGCTGCACAGAGCAGTAATTGTTGAGGTAATAGTCTTATTAATTCTGCCACACTTAAGGGGGCAAACAGCAGTTACACCCCCCCTACACACACACACACACACACACACACACACACACAAAGGCACACACACTCACACACACATACCTCCTCAGGGGCAGTTTCGGCATTCCAACGTAATGGAATTCAAATTCACTGAATACATGGATAATCATTTTTGTACTCTGTTGCTGTAGTTCTTGCTATTGGGCCGGTATGGAAACATGCCGTCGGATGCCGGCAGAGACCCGCTGTGCTGCTTACAAAGGCCACGGCTCTGTTGGTCCTCCTGAAGAATTCCACCTAGAATTCCTTTGTGCCACAGGGCTCCTAGCTGTACTCTGGTTGCTACAGACGGCTTTCACAGGCACGGACCCTACTGGTGTAATCCCATAATCCTACTGCACAGGGGTCTCAGAACTGGGGCGGAAAGTGGGGTGGGGTAGTGTGCTTTAATTAAGATCTGAAAAGGGTGCAATAATGTTGATGAACAGAGTGGAGAAATTGAAGCAATGGTAAAACTTGTGGAAAAAAAAATGCCAGTGTATACGCGCACTGTAAAATGAATAATACTTCTTACTGGCAGTGAAAGTGATGCATTTACATAAGATCTCTCTACAGTGTATCAATCTTACTGCGAATGTAAAACACACAGCTAAATTCTTAATGACTTGCTTATTTCGTTGAGGGCAACAGCAATCATGAAATAGCGCTGACACAGGATATTTAATTTGTTTTTGAATACTTGTTTCAAAATTGAATGTTGCAGGCCAACACTCAGAAGGTCTGTGTTTAATGAAAAGCCTACTCTTCAATACAAATCACCTTATTTACTCCTTCTGTCCCGTCTTGTTGTGTGTGATTTCATTCCTTTCAGTTAGTCTGCATTATTGCCTCTTCTCCTCTGCTATTGATTTTGGTGAATATGGTTATTGCAACATAAAAACCTTTGAGTCTCCATCCATTCACTGGGCTAGGAAGCATACTGGAAAAAAAGAGTAGTAACCAATCTCATCTCCAATTTACATTCACTTAGTTGGAAAACATTCATTTCTGTGTAGACAATCAATATCACTTACAGAATAATTGGAATGTTATTAATCTAGCAATATTCCTGTGTGAATGTATATTAGCCTACTATGGATGCGTGGTGCTCACAAATAGGAAAACTGATTATTATTTTTTTTAAAAGCGCTCTCACTTTATAAATTTTGAAATGTCCACGTGAGAACATATTTAAATTATGAACCTTTTACCAGGCAGTGGTGTGCGTTTTCAGTGCATCTACCCTGGAACCTGTATAGATTTTCCTTTCAACTCTGTGCTAACTGAGATAACTGAAACAAAACCAAGAGAGCCTTCAGGCAATTTTGAACTTGGGTAAACCGTCAAAGGCCTCCAAGACCAGGCAACAGGAAGCACCTGGGGTTTTCTTGAAGCTGGCAGCGATGCCAGACCAACTCTAATCCAATCACAAAGTGACAGCAGGGCGGCTTCAGCTCCGCCTGATGGATATTGCTCCTGTCAACAGTGGACCCCTGATCCATAGCTTCCCTGTTTCAGTTGTTTGACTGTCTCCCTTGTTATGTCTCAATGTATAGTATTTGTGTCTGGGAATTCACACACATGAGTGTATGACCCCACAATGGCTTTATCTGTGCAGGAAAGGGTCTACGAGTTTGCTGACCATCAGGTCAACCCTTAGATTCTATTCCCAGGTTACTTGTGAAAAATTCTGCAACCTTAAGTGTATCCTTTTTTCCAAATTGATTCTCTCATACTAAGACTGAATGAAAAAATATTCTGTAATATACTGAGAGATATAATTAAATGCAGTGTAACAAAACAACTATGCAGCACCAAAGAACCATATCTAGCTAGATGGAACCAGAATGCGAAACTTCAAGAATATTATTCCCAGTGAGTGTGTGCATGTATGTGTAATTATTGTACCCACTCAGGTTATCTGAGACAGTTTGTCTTTTGTACTACTCACGGCACCAAGACTGTCATATAGAAACACTCATCCAAGGCCAAAGGCTGTATGTTCATTCATACTGTAATGCGTCTTATCAGAGTACAGTGTTGTAATCACATGATACACACATTTGACCCGGACAAGAGATTTTTTTTTTTTTTTTTTTTTTACTGACTGATAAAATCTAATTACATTTCAAAGGTTCATAAAGTAGAGGCAGCAAGAGGAAACACCCCTGATACAGCCATGATATGGTAATGTGGTGCTGTTTTTCTGTAGATTGTGTATAGATGTTTAAGCTACTGGACTGTAAAAGAAGGACCAGGGTAAACGCTGCCATGAATCTCATATGTGCTTTATTCTGGTATTAGTATTGTCAATCAAGGTGTTTGGAATGATGACATATATAGGCCAATGACAGGTTATTCTCTTTAAAAAGGCTTTAGATGGAAGGCCAAAATGGACAACAAAATTGTGCCATCATAATGTAAACAAGGCGTCAAATCTGTTATGAAAGTCTCCGTTTTTTTTTTTTTTTTATAACACTGCCTGATGAGTCTATGGGGTAAAAAACTTTGATTCAGCCAGGAACCCTTTTAATTAGGTGTACTACTGGATAGGACTATTGTAATACAAAACTACTTGACTACTCATTCCAAAGTCTCACAAACCCGTAGCTAAAAGGATAATAGCTCGGCCTTAGAGTGAAACATAGCTGAGCCACGGAGTAAAAGATATTTAGTCCAATTGCTCAGCTGAATACAGAAACTAAATCAAATGTGTGTAAATTAAGAGATTGCTTAATTACACCGACTGTGAGCGCGAACCAGTTAATAAGAGCAAGTTGAAGACTAGATGATTCCCTGGTGAGCAGCCAGGATTACCCCTGTAATCTCTTCTGTCACATATAGTGAAGCCCCAAATCTCCCCCTTGCTCTGAGGAGCATTCAACCCGTCAGCTGAAATGAAAGAGGCCTTAACGAACACCTCTCCCACTCATGGAGCACTCACATCCACTCACTGTTTAACATGGACTGTGTAGCTTCCCGCTGATGGAACCAGGAGATCAGAGTCCATTGAGGTGCAGAGTGATTCTCATATTCCTCAAAAGAGAAGGAAAAACTTGCGTTCCTTTGTGTTCTTATGTGCGTGTGTTAACGTATGTGAGAAAGAAAGACAGCGAGTGCACATTAACTGAGTAGGATGTAAGTTCCTGTGTTATAACATCACTCTCAATCTCTCAAGTAGCTGCATTAAAGCTACCACATATGGAATTTGCTAAATGATTCCGATAATTTCAGGGGGAAAAAATGTACTGAAATGAGATATTACAATTAAATTATGTTTACTGTGAGCTGAAGTAATAGTACTGGCGATATGCTATTATTGCAATCCCCAGTTGAAGTTAAAGGACTAAGGGTAGGAGCCCTGTTTTTCTTATGCATTATCATAAATCATAGTAGGCCTATTTAGTCATTCAATACCACACTGTCCCCCAGGACCATAATCTGTTTACAGGAGCACTGCAGCTTTGCATAGTACTTTCAAATCCATACCAAATGCATTTTTAATTGGTAAATAAATGCAAAATGCATGCTAACAGGCAATTGTAGCAGTGCTCCTGAATGCTTAAATATGGTTCTAAGCATGATGTTCACATTATGGATTTTGCATCACCGTGTGTTTCCAAGGTGATTTATAATCAGCCCAGCATCCAGTGTCTGTTGTAGCATAATGGAAGGTCTTGAACCAAGCTATGACTTCATCACATTTCAACGTGAATATTGAAAATTTCACCAAGTCTCTGAAGGAGAACCCTCAAAATTGTGTATAGGATTGTGTGAGCCAATATATGCAATTCTATGTGTTCTTTTTATTATTTTTTTCAGCCACTATCATGAAACCCTAACTTGTTAAGTGGACTATCATCACCGGTGGCTATGTCATCCTTGCTACTGTAGATGAATGTTGCATCATGTCAACTGTAGGTAGCCAGCAAAAATATTCTTACTAGGAACAGTTTCTTTTTCTCTCTGGCACAGAATGAGGTGACTACAGCAATGTGTAATCAAATCTCTTCGAATTACTGAATAATATGAGGAGTTTCTGTTTTATTGATAGCAAATATGTTTTCATATTTTAAATGAAAGGATTTCACTAATTAAATTAGAACTGAGTAACCCAAGAAACCGATTGTTTGCTGTGCGACTTAAGCAAATAACATTAACCATCACCATAGCTGTTTCCACACATGCTCTTTTATATTCATGACATACTGCATTGCTTTTCAATTAAGTGTTTTCTGGACACGGAGGAGAGCTGTCATTGAGCCTATCTTTTTTTTCCATTTGCAGTGGCCTGGTTAATTATTTTTAGCAAGGAGGATGAAGAGCATGCCTTTAAAATGTGACTGTTGTTTTAGAGCCACCCAGAGATCAAAGGCCAAGGCACAGCACCATGTGCTGGAGCACATGATTGTCTCACAGGTGAGGTGGTAAAGAGCATAAACATGCCTTATTGCACAACAGTTAACACAGATGATGGTTAGATGATGTTTTTTAAAAGGAAACCAAAGTTCTTAGGGCAAGAGAGACGACCCAGTGTAGAAAAATACCTTTAATAACGCTCATTCACCCCATGCTTCTGACCATTGTCCAAGTGTTTCGTGGACATTTTAACATTTCAGCTGCAAAATTCTTCAACATGAACAAGTTTGGTTTTTTGTTGTTGTTTTTCAAAATTAGATTTGTTGAACCTAAGGCAAATATGTCTGTTTATCCACAGTACTACTACAATGATATTCATGCAGCCAGTAAAAAGTGTTATAATAGGAATATGATGAAATAATGTAATATTGTAACAGCAATCAGTTACCATTGTGAAAGCATCATGTTATTGTGTTAATAATCCTGGCAGTACACCAAAGAAGATACAGATTCTTTGAATTAGGTCCAAAGTTGAAACATCCCCATTTATTACTTTATTTTTGGTCAAATGAAGATAGACATTTATAGCAGTGCTGGAACGGACAGTAGTGACAAAGACTTTATAGTTTAATAGCTAGTTTATATTTAGAGACAGATGACAATAAAAAGTACACCATAAAAGTACATTTGAGGGAGACTTGATGTCAAGCTCACATCACAGCGTAGATCAAGATAATACATATTATCAGAAAACAGTCAGGAAATAAAAGTAAATTTCCATTTTGACCCCAAATATATAAAATCAGTACAGAAAACAATTGCCAGATAAAGATGCCTGTATGTGTGTGTTTGTAATATGAATTTAGTGCGGATGAAGACAGAAAATTGCTTTGTAAAACTTGCTTTTCGACATACTACCTACATATATACAATGGATGCAGACCAAGCCTTTAATATCTTTCACACTCAATTACACTGAACAAAGAAAAAGCCATACTTATGTCATTTATATAGTGACACTTAGAATGCTTTGAATCCATTCACGAAATTGCATAGGAAAGACGGAGGTAATGGTATATGTAGACACAGCCGCAGTAAATCAATACATCCAAAGATTTAAGATACTGTCCTTATCGTGCTTTTATCCCATTCTTATCAAAATATGAGCTCCTAGAGCCGTATGGGTGATCAATGAACAGTCCTGCTGCTACTGAAACAAACACAAGGGCATCCTGCGCTCTATCTGCTGTTATCTTAACAAGTAATCACATGGACATCAACCATTATTTCATCAGAGATCAAAATGAGGCACTTTCTCCAGAAATGTTTTACCTTGGTCTATGGATAGTAGCATTTTTATGGAAAAAAATAATGGCTCCTCTTAATCATGGAAGTAAAATTGTGATTAAACTCGACTTTGACATGCTGATAAAATACACAGGAACGCTGCAGAGCGTGTCACTGTCATAAACGACTGTACTCTTTGACACTGTTTTACAAAGAAGCTATTTGTTTCTTATCTGGAGCTGTTTAAAGCTGGTGTCAAACATGAGATGCTGGTAAATGATCAACCATGCAGATTGGACAGTAAAGTTATCCTGGTAAACAACCACTGAGAGAGAGGGTACCCAATGATACTTTTGGAAAAAATACTTTAAAATACTTCATACTCTATATTCAGAATTTATCCCTTCTCATTGCACTGGAATTACACATAGTTACATCTACTTTTTTCATCAAATAAATGAGTTTAACATTCATTATCGTCACACATGCCAGAAATTCAGTGAGAGACTGATTCTATACAGTATATTTAAATGTATTTTTATTATATAGATATTTAGAGAAAAACAATGGCTTTACATTTTTCTTCTTCACCATGCATGTTAGCACAGATGTAATTGCAGGAGCTTCGAAATGATGTTTACCAGCGATGAGCAAATGTGTGTGCGTGTGTGTGTGTGTGTGTGTGGCAGAGAGGGTGGTAGACAGCTTACACAAACCCAACAGCATATCACCTCATCTGTCAATCAAGCCACAGGGGAGGTGAAGGGTAAGGAGGAGACATGCACGCTGGCTAATCATTTTGTAATCAGGCGTCAAAACAAAACAAAAAAATGTTTATCTGAACAGTGCAGGCGACTGCCAGACTTGACATGAATGTTTTTTTCCTCCTGTGTCATTATGTCAGGGCTAATGGGCAGTGGTAAGGAGGGGAGTTAATTAATTTGACGACGCTCCCCGCTAATTTCCCATTTATATTAAGTCCCTTTTCTCCTCTGCCATCGGTCAGCCAGTCAAAGTGTTAGCGGCTGTTTTCATTAGAGTGATCAGAATATCCACACGATCTCTGTGCATATCAAAACATTAAGGACACTATTGTCTCCTTTCTTAAGTGCTTTTTTTTTTTTCTCCAGAGCTCTCATAGTGAGGTAGATGACGCAGCATCATTCCATGACAGAGGACAAATATAATCTCGTTTCAGCTCCCACTTTATTCCCGTCTTTAGTCCCTAACGTCACATATTCTTCTCTTGCACCTATATTTATTGGTACTGGAATTTTACAGTTGGAGGCATTATACTGTATACAGGCCTCAATCTAAAGTTATATCATTTTTTTTTTTTTTTTTGTGGCACACATGTCCTTAATGCCATGGCCTGTAGAGCACATACATGCCAGTTGCAAAAATCACTGCAAAGTGGGAAAGTACGACCAAATACAGAAACAATTCAAGGTCAGCAGCAGAAATTTAGAATAATATCCAAATCATGTCATGAGAACAAATAAAAAAGCACGATACATTCACAATCAGGACATTGTCTTAAATCTATGGCTGTATTGATTTATGGCTGGTGGGTCTACAAATACCATCATCTCCATCGGAGATAGGAGAACATGAATGTAAACTAGCCTCCTCAGAAAAAACTAAAAATAAATAAAAAAAACTTCGTCCATCAGAAAAATGGAGAGGAATCTACAGGAATTGTTTTAAAGCAATTATATGAACCATTTTGTTGCTGTTTCCATTAACTATTTCTAATATGATACTTCAAACTGTGGTTAAAAATTATAGGTACAGCCCTGTCAAATCTTATAACTTCATGTGTCACCGTGAGTTACAAGGGTTACGTCTGAAGCACTGCCCCTCAAAAGCAAAAGTGATAGTAAAACATTATTTTTGGCAATGGATTCCTTCCAAGGGTGACCAACACACTAAGACAGGTCTTCACTTGTGACACCAGCTGTCTCACACCTTGAAAAAAGCCCTTTGATTGGTAGACAGGCATTGGAGAGGATGCTACTATGAAGAGAGAAATACTTTCTTTCACTGGGTGTGAGTGACACTTTGTCATCCAGGACACAGTCACAACCTCTGCCACTTCTTTGCGCTGGTTATACTCACACTGACGTCATATCTTGAAAGGTTCTTGCCACGTATTTTAATTTCATGTCATCCACAACTTTTTCCCACCCCAGCCCTTTTCCTTCTGTCAGATGTCACGTTAAATTCTTGAACTATGACCTCCTTGACCTTATTCTCACCTTTATTAAACCACCATTTTATCTTTCTCCAAACCTGTTAGAAATATGTACAAACTTACTAATAAGTTGTGCAAATGAAAGAGGTAGGTACACACGTGGACAAAATTGTTGGTACCCCTCAGTTAAAGAAGGAAAAACCCACAATTCTCACTGAAATCACTTGAAACTCACAAAAGTAACAATAAATAAAAATTTATTGAAAATTAAATAATCAAAATCAGCCATCACTTTTGAATTGTTGATTAACATAATTATTTAAAAAACAAACTAATGAAATAGGGCTGGACAAAAATGATGGTACCCATAACTTCATATTTTGTTGCACAACCTTTTGAGGCAATCACTGCAATTAAACGATTTCTGTATTTGTCAATGAGCGTTCTGCAGCTGTCAACAGGTATTTTGGCCCACTCCTCATGAGCAAACAGCTCCAGTTGTCTCAGGTTTGATGGGTGTCTTCTCCAAATGGCATGTTTCAGCTCCTTCCACATATGTTCAATGGGATTCAGATCTGGGCTCATAGAAGGCCACTTTAGAATAGTCCAACGCTTTTCTCTCAGCCATTCTTGGGTGTTTTTGGCTGTGTGTTTTGGATCGTTGTCCTGTTGGAAGACCCGTGACCTGCGACTGAGACCAAGCTTTCTGACACTAGGCAGCACATTTCTCTCCAGAATGCCTTGATAGTCTTCAGATTTCATCGTACCTTGCACGCTTTCAAGACACCCTGTGCCAGATGCAGCAAAGCAGCCCAAAACATTACTGAGCCTCCTCCATGTTTCACCGTAGGCACAGTGTTCTTTTCTTCGTATGCTTGGTTTTTGAGTCTATGAACATAGAGTTGATGTGCCTTACCTAAAAGCTCCAGTTTGGTCTCATCTGTCCAAAGGACATTCTCCCAGAAGCTTTGTGGTTTGTCAACATGCATTTTTGCAAATTCCAGTCTCGCTTTTTTTATGAGTTTTTTTCAGCAGTGGTGTCCTCCTTGGTCGTCTCCCATGAAGTCCACTTTGGCTCAAACAACGACGAATGGTGCGATCTGACACTGATGTACCTTGGCCTTGGAGTTCACCTTTAATTTCTTTGGAGGTTGCTCTGGGCTCTTTGGATACAATTCCAACGATCCGTCTCTTCAATTTGTCATCAGTTTTCCTCTTGCGGCCACGTCCAGGGAGGTTGGCTACTGTCCCGTGGGTCTTGAACTTCTGAATAATATGAGCCACTGTTGTCACAGGAACTTCAAGCTGTTTAGAGATGGTCTTATAGCCTTTACCTTTAAGATGTTTGTCTATAATTTTTTTTCCGATGTCCTGGGACAATTCTCTCCTTCGCTTTCTGTTGTCCATGTTCAGTGTGGTACACACCTTTTCACCAAACAGCAGGGTGACTACTTGTCTCCCTTTAAATAGGCAGACTGACTGATTATGAGTTTGGAAACACCTGTGATGTCAATTAAATGACACACCTGAGTTAATCATGTCACTCTGGTCAAATAGTTTTCAATCTTTTATAGAGGTACCATCATTTTTGTCCAGGCCTGTTTCATTAGTTTGTTTTTTTAAATAATTATGTTAATCAACAATTCAAAAGTAATGGCTGTTTTTGATTATTTAATTTTCAATAAATTTTTATTTATTGTTACTTTTGTGAGTTTCAAGTGATTTCAGTGAGAATTGTGGGTTTTTCCTTCTTTAACTGAGGGGTACCAACAATTTTGTCCACGTGTGTATATGGTCAGTTGCACATTTCTGTGTAATACTCACTGCATAGAGTGGATCATCTATTAATCACAAGGTAGGTGGTTCAGTCCTGCCGCTTGACACTCAATCACTCCTGATGAGTTGGCTAGTGGCATTGCATACACACACTTATCTGTATGAATGGATGGCTAAGAAGCCAATTGCAAAGCTTTTTGGATAAATGTGCTATACACAGTAGCAGTCTTTAGTCTGCACAAAAAAATAATAAAGGTGCTGTCATGTGAACTGTCAACCCCACCGAGACTTTGAAGGAAATTCTGATATTGTCCATGACAAATTTCAATGAACTCGGTCTAAATCTGGGCCCCTGGCAGCTGCCTGTAAGACCCGTGGAAACCAGCACCCCCATCCCCCCTTAAACCCTTTTACATTATTATATGTTATCATAATGGTAGCAGTCAGCATACTTAATAGTAGTATTGGGCCTGATAAACGATGGCCCTCCTGGCTGATATATGTAGAAGGGCCAAAAGTGAAGAGGGACATTTTATTCTTGGCCATCAATCTGACCAGGATCTGTGAGCACTAGTGGAGATGGTGGTAATTCATTTTAAAAGGGGCTCAGTGGGCTATGCGGGGCCCTAAGGGGTGGTGATGGGTCCTCACTCTATGATTGAGATCCTGAAAATGGAGCTGTTTTATGGGATTCTTAATTTAGAGAGGCAGACACTGCCATAGATGCCTTGCCAGTGAAGGAAAGGTGCAAAAGGGTATTTAGAGTTGACCTCTAAAAGGGACATTAATTAACCACAAATTGAACATTTTCAGCTCTCTGTGTATGTGCATGTGCACGTATCTTCAGGGAAATACTCAGTGAAACATGCACTCAATACACATACTAGGACTTTCTAGAGAAAAGAAAATCATCTATTACTACTTTGAAGAACTGCGAGCTGTGTAGGTGTGTTCAGAGTCTGAATGATTTATATTAGTCATCTGTCTTTGATTGAATGGGAAGTGGTGACATCCATATACCTTGTAGGTCACAGATATAAATGATGATACACAGACAAGCATGTCCCCAGTGTCTCTTCACAGTACAAATGAGGAATAATAATCAATCTTTCTGTCACAGATTCACAGGAAAAGTCGCTGTTGTCGAAGTTAACAGCACTACCTTGTTGCTCCCAACAGTCGGTCTACGAGGGGTTGATTCTTTCTGGAATAGCTTTTAGAAATCAAGAGATTGATGAGCATTTAAGCATGACACCAATCAATCAGAAAGACAAATCCTCTGTGTCACTCTGTGCCGTGTGCTATTCTATGGGAGACAGGCAATCTCCCTGCATGCAAACAATGTCCGTAATTTGTCAGGGACACAATAACGGCCCTGGCAGACCCCATTTGCATCACTGTGAGAACAACAAATGTAATTGATCACAATATTGATTATTTTATTTTGAGAAAAGAGATGTCCCTCAGGAGCATTTGAGGTAGTTGAATAATCACACCCTTAAATTTATCTTCTTTGACCTCTGTGAAGATACCTAAAAAAATGTTTAGGTAAGAATGTGTTTGCGTAATGAAATGTCATCGAGTTCTCTAGTAACTGACATGTACAGAGGGAAGAAAAATATTCACTTAAGACCCTGTGTAGAAATTGCAAGACATTTCTTCCCATCATGCACGATGACAATACCTCTTGTGATCGTGCATGACACATCTTTTATCTTATCACAGAAGTCCTAAACCCATAAGGAAACTGGTTACCAATAAAAACTTATGTAATGTAATTAACTTCTTCAACATTGTATTGCTATAATAAAGGACAAGATTACACTGTGATCATATAATAATCAAGACCAAAGACAGATAGTTGGAAGAAGTCAAAGATAAGCAAGTCCAGACTCTGTCCTTGTGGCCCTGGCAAAGTGGAAGTCTGTTGGAACATGCTGGAAGTGACCGCACCTTATCCGAGGAGTGAAATTATTCAAGAATTTGTGGAGGATGTAGAAGAAATGCAGTGTTACAAAACTGTTAGGTGGAGCCAGAGAGTAATCTGGTGGATGGATGGTAAATTGTATCACTTTCATAGCACATTTTAACCTTAGCTAGGTTCTTCAAAGCACTTTACAATGAGTTTGTCATTCACACATTGAAACACTGGAAGCCACTTGGTGGCACATGGAAGTGCATGAGACAAAGGATTGAACCAACAGCTTTGTAATTGCAGACAATATGTTCTACCATCGGAGCGATGGATGGATGGATGGATGGATGGATGGATGGATGGATGGATGACAGAGCATGCTTTTACTTCTTCTCGCTGGGTTGAAGACATTACACCTCTCCTCCAAGAGATTTCACCACTTCTGTAAGCAGTCAGCAGAACAAATGACACAGCTACACCACTTGTTTGAGTCAGCCAGCACTCTGGGTAACTCTCTAATTGAAGATGTACATCACACAGCAACAGTTGCATATTATTAACACACCGAACAAGGGCCAATTGATCATTAGTGCATCAATATGTAGTTTGCATAAAATTATTTCCTTTAAATAGTCTGTGTTTGAGGTGACGCAGGGTTGGCTCATCAATAATGTAGATGAGCCATTAGGGCATTAAGAGGCTGTCTGTAGGAATGACAGACCACCAGGCGTCAGTGAGTTAATATCCAATACAGTGCTCTCTGCCACACAAGCCAGTGGCAAGGCTGATTATACACACAAATTGTACCTCAAGTCTTGACTTTTTTAAGGAAAAATGCCGTTTTGTATAGTCAGTAATAAGTTTATGATCAAACTGGTTCACAAAACACATAACATGTCCTCAAATGTGACTTTGATTCACAAAAACTCTTGCTCTTCAGCATCTTAAAGTCTTGCAGTTTGCTTACAATTGACCGTTCTCTGTGACACATGTTTCAAATAAAAAGCGATTAGAGATGATTACAAATGCAATACACTCCTGAGGAGAATTCCCAATGAAGCAGGCAGAGCTCATCTCCGACCGTGCCCTTTGTCTCAATCCATAAGTGCTCCTGGCTGCCACCTGCAACCTTGAGACTTCGCCTTCTCTCCCCCGTCTCCTTCCACACTTCTCCGCGTCTGCCAATAGTGAGAAGCCGGATGAAGTGGCAGTGGGAGGAAATGTTTGCCATGAAATTGGTTGTGTCATCTTTAGAATCTGTGATGCGAGCCACAGAGTGGGATATCAATGTAATCCATCACACCATTGATTCTAATGGGGTCAAGGATTCAAATTCACAGCCTATAGGTTATTTAGACATGAAAAGTCTGCCAGTCTGCTGCAAGTTGCTGTTGTTGGGCAATGGTACTGTATACTGTAGCTAGCAACAATGCAAGACAATAAAAGCAGCCATAGATAAACTTTGATTGGAACTTTTAAAACTATTACAGCAAACAGTCAAAAAATTTCATTAATGTGAACTACGTGCACTTTAAAAGAAAAACCTTTTAATACTCAGTGTAGAACATGATTGAAATACAGCACGTCTAACTCAAATTAGGTATTTCATTTGGATATTGACCTATGAAATTGTGCTGTACTTTAAGTCAAATCGAGTCTTATGGTGTCGAAGCTGTTTCTATCGTGTTTTTATGGATTGTAAAAGCCAACATGTCATCCATCCATCTATATCAGTCTGTGTCACAGTGCGTTAAATCCAGCCTATATTTGGGATGTTATTGGATGTTGATATACAGTAACAACTAAAACAGTGTGATCATATGTCTCAGTGTGACTGGGCCATATCTCTACCTGCCATGCCACTCAGTGACTACGCTCTGCCATCATCTCTGAATGGTAGCACACGAGGGGGCTCGTTAGCCTACTATTACAAATGTGACAAGCGCACCATAATAGCCCAATTATCCCAAAATGCCAAATTTCACTCCAAAGGAGAAGGAGTGTGTAGTGATTAATGGTGAACACTTAAGGGGAAGAGTTAGACAACGCTGTTGGATAGGAGAAAATATGTATCAGGCTGCCACCATTACAGATGCTTCCTCCCTCCTGACAACTGCAATTCATTTGAGATGCTATTAACATGCATAATTATGCTAATCAAGCAGTAATTAAGTGCCAATTCATCAGAGACCATTTTTTGTCTGTAATTTCATCAAGCATGGCTGTTGGGGTTTGTTTTTTCGTGCATATTTCTTTATACAATATTGCCCAAATGAGGCTCCCTCATTTCATCTAACAGCCCCTTTGCTGTATGTTTTTGAAGTTGGTAAACAGGATGTGTTAGAGAGATAGGATGTTGTTCATCCTGTCTCTGATACATTCATAACATTTATACAAGATGCTCATAAAGCCACAGTACATAGTGCATTTATAAAAATATACAATAACTTCAAGGACATCACTTTGTCATGCGAGTGTTAATGACACTATACTAGTTTGTCAGAGCTCTCCAAAAATACCTCATAGATCATTCAAGAAGCGTTTTATATGACTGAGCGTTGACCTGCTGTCCTGAAGGATGACGTGTGTTATTTTGGAAAATTAGACGCTCTTTTGCTTAGATGAGCCTAGCTTAGCAGAAACACTAAAAACAATATCAAACAGCTACTCTAACTTAGCTTTGCTCAAAGGTATCTAAATCTCACCAATTAACAAATCAAACTTGATTTGTCACTTTGGGCTTCTAAAGCTTTAACTACACATTATGTCATTCCAGTGTAAGTGAAGTTGCTTAGTTGTCATGCTTGTACAGGTTTAGTTGTTGTCACGTGATGCATGTTTGAAATTTAACAAGATGACCAACTTGCACATGGACCATTTTTACCCCAACTGGCATCTGGTGCTGCCATGTGACATTTTCATGAAACTGTGCTGCTTTGGTATCAATGACATCATCCAAAACATCACTGACATCAACCCACACATTTTGTTCACAAATGCAGAGAAAGTGTTCCGACAGCTTCTTGTAGGGACTAACTGAGTAATAAAGTCTCCAGTGACTCTGACCACCACTTACATAGTAAAAGATAAGTTTGTGAAACCTTCCTTCACAGAGCAGAACATGTCAGTGAAGTGGAGGATGGAGAACAGGAGCAGAACATCCAACATATCCAACAAAGGCTGTATATTTAAAATCGTAACCCAGCATAAGGACCCCCCTGTGTGCCTGAGCTGTCAGAATGTGGTTTATGCCACTTACGACGGAACATTTATTGCTAACAGCAGAATTTTTAAACACAAGTTACTTGCCCGGTTTACTTCCGAGGGACATGCTTTTGATTGATTTCCGGAAAATTCAGTACTGACATTGATAGTCCCTGAATGAAATAGCTTTGAAAAATGTTGTTCCCCTGACATTTTATCAAACACCATAAGGTCCAAAATTTCAGTTGTGGTTCACTGTCAGACACTCTTAAAATAAACATTCGGACTGCTAATGAGCAAAAGCTAGCGTGAAAAAAAAAAAGCAAAAGAAGAAGACCATTCTGTCAAACTCCACCATGGTAGCACTGTGACTGTAAGAATACCAACTTTGAAGTTATGCACCACTCTGCCATCACTGACCTCATCCTCACAAAGCCACTAGAATGTCTATAGATGTTTTTATTTTGTTATATATATGTATACTACTTTCTTAAGATTTGATTATTTTTTTTTTACTCATATTCCACATCTGCTAAACCATTGAAAGGCCCATGTTGCATCTGGGTTTCTAGTAAAACCCCATTAGGACTCGAAATACTTCTCTATTGGTCATGTTAAATACGACCCAGAAGTCTTTGCTCTTAAGTGGCTCTACCATCTCTGATAGTGCTTGCAGCCAGCTTCAAATTCATGCTGGAATCTGTTCCTACAAATTGTAATTATTTATGCTCATTTAATTATGGCATTCTAATTTTGTGAAAAAGTTGATTTGTGGTTTTGAGTAACTACTGCTTTTCTATTGATTTTTTGAAAAGATATAAACCAGTTTCATCTGCTATGAGTGGAAAACTTACAGTGGAGGAAGTACTGAAATATATAACATAGTAAATATACAATAATGCAGTGTTTAGAAACATGCATGATGTCGCTGGTGTGAGAGTCACTCAGAAACACTTCAAGAGTGTTTTGCATTCACTGCCTGTCCTATTTACACATTGTCCGCATTACCCTCTAGTGATTGACTTTCTCTTTGTGTCTCAGTAAGCTTGAAGATCAAGAATAGATCAAGTAACATGAAGAAGCTTTCACTGTTAACGCGCAACTTCTAAAGTAACTGTGCCTAAAAACAAAAACTCTGGGGCCTTGAACCCATCTCATATACAACTAATTTATTGCATTAGTTTACCCTGTCAGGGAGCTTATCCAAAAGAAATTAAAACATATTACTCAAGTGTTATGAAATATGTTGACTTTTACAATGATGTTTCATAAATTAAGTAAATTAGTGACAGTTAATTGTTTAACTGCTCATCATAATCAACAAATATTTTAATTTTACAGTTTTATTTTCTGTATCTCTGTCCCTGTTTTGGTGAACAATGCCACCATGTCGTGAGAGGCAGCGTGGCACATATAAAATGTTATTTGCTGTGGCATTCCTCTGTCCAGTTTCACCCTGAGAGTCAGACAGGTGTTCTCATTGGACATGAAAGCCTCTGGTGATGCATGTCAGTCTTTATCACCCATGATGATGGCCTGAGGTAAGGAAACTGCTTCCATTCCTCTGACATGGGAACTCTTTTGAGTTTCAGCACTTTTATGATAGTTTGGGCAGCCAGAGCAACTGTTCAGACAGAAGTGTACAGTAAATCCCTTTTATCAGCTGTTTAAGCTTCTATTTTTTAGAGTCTTTTCCTTGGTGGAATTTGTCATTTTGTCTCGCTGTCTCAGACCACTTACAAAATGTCCCCTTGTCTGTCATTATGCTAAGCATTGTGTCTCTTGACGCTAAAGCTTGATATTTGTTTTAGTCATGTCATTGTCAGAGTGATTTCAAGGTTCTGGAGTCCTGTCTATCCTGGTGTAGAGTGTTTGTGAGTACATCACACATGTGAGTGAGTGTAGTCAGAAAGATGTGTTTCCAACAGTCAAACTGCAGGATAAAACTCGATGTAGTTGTACAATATTTCTACACCATACTGACATAATTAACTAGCAGATGTAGCAGTAATATCTTATAAAAGAAAAATAAACAGATGCAAAAAATGTTTTTGATTTTGGAAGATGTTGCAGCACTATAACTTTATCCGCTGTGTAATGTCAGTTTTTGCATTAAATTTATTAAGGGATTATGTAATCTTATTCTGTTAGCAAATGTTCAGACACTATAAGTATCATGTAGGATATGATGTAACTAATGCTGACTAAATGGCTCAGCTGTTGACAAAATACTCAAACTTCAGGGGGTCCGCTTCTTGTCTCTCAATGAACTGAAAAAGACGGTTCAGAAACTAAGCATGACAGGGAGGGAGTTGCCTTGGCTACCAACAAAACGGCCCCTCGGCGCCAAGGGGGCTGATCATAACCGAGCTCTTCTACTTCAGTTCCCCAAGTCACGTCCCATCATGCTTGTTTTGGAACGACACTGTCACATTTTCTTTGTGGTGAGTTCAGACCGTCTGTAGATAATTCAAGAAGATTTACAGCCACCGAATTTTGGGAGTAAATATTATAAAGCAAAATCCAAGCCGCATAGGGCTGTTACATGGGATGCGCTAAGCATGGAAAGCAAACAGAGAGAAACAGCCCGGTTGATGCTGGCTGGCTGGCTGTACAGAATGAGATGGGCTCTGAGGTTTGATGGGGCAGAAGAAGGCTCATGCAGACGGCTGGCTGCTCCTTTTGACGGCGTGTCAGGGTTTGCTCACAAGCTGCTCTGCCGCATCTGGGTGATGCAGTCATCATTGTGGCAGGCCTGTCAGAACAAACTGGTGTGCTGGAGACAGATACAGCTTTAGTGGCTGGATGGAGAGTATGCAACACATGCACCACCCTAACATCGAATATGTTCCCCAAACTGGCAAGCTGGTGGCAAGTTAATGACAGGAACGACCAGTGACATCATATAAAAACACGATTATGCTCCACTAAGGACATCTGAGCAAGTCCATAGATCAAACGGACAGGGTGATGAGTTAAAGCACTAATGCACTGGCTACTGGCATTGCTTTAAACAGGAGGATTGGTAACAGAATGAAAAGTTTCGCCTCTGTAATTTCAACGGAAAATTTCACCACAAAAGGGGCGCAGAAAAAAAACAAACATTACTCACACACACAAACACACAGAAAGAAGCTGAGACAGAGAGGGCAGAGAAGAGAAAGAGCTTAGGCATTGCCAAATGGAGCTTTGCATTGCATCACCAATGCAGTGTTTTTATTTGTGATGTATTCAAATGAATTGACAGTCACAGTGGGAGAATAATGTGTAATCATTAGCAAAGGGTTTGCAAATTATTTATGTAATGTAAACCATGATAATTTACTTACACGTTTTTCTCATACTGCCATTAACCAGTAACTTGGAAACCAATAAATGTCACAAACACTTTCACTTAATTAAAACACTAGATATCATATTGCAAGGTAAGATGTCAGTCATACCACAGTCTCCTGCACATGGCAATTTACTGCTAACGCGTTATGAGAGAGGGCGACACAAATAATAGCTATTAAACTGTCAGCTAGTGCAGGCTGGATCACATTACTGAAATTAGCCTAAGATGCACTATTGTAAACAATGCCATCCTCTCTTTTTACATGCATGCATACTCGCGGATAAACTCACATGCATGCACAGAGCACAATGGAGAAAGCAGTGTAAAATAGGGAGGGCTTTTGATGCATTTAAAAATGCTTCAACTCATACATGGACATATTTGTCTGTGTGAGACTCTACAAGTGAATCTAACTTCATTTGATTCTGTGTCTAACCCTGTTTTTTCCACTACCCAAACTGCAAATACACAAACTCCAGAGCTCTCATCTGGACTCACATGTGACTGAGCACAGTATTTGATTAATGATGTGACATCCTCTCATGTTCTTTGTGCTAGCATGACACACATGCTCCAATTTGTCCAACTGAAAGTGTAATTACAAATGTAGTAATGTAGCCCAAGCAGCCACAACAGGCTGCTCCCCTATTACACCAAGGGTCACTGAATCAAAATGACAATCTCACCGTTGACAAATCCCCACTGTACACAAGGGGGAAATGAAACAGTAATGCTAAAATTGAAAGACAAACGAGGCTTTTTTGTATGACTTTTCAGCACTGTACCTCACTGCGTTCAACCGGGAAGGTTCAGCGCTGATCGTCTTTCTACCACATTACATACACACAGACAACACTGACATCTGCTGGTTTAAAATAAGGACTTATTTTTAAAAAGCTTCACTTTGTGTGAACATTTCCTTAGCATGTGTGTTTCTTTTTCATATCCACATTAGACAGTTAATACCAAAACCATGTAGTATTATTCCCTCCTTTGTATTTCAGATCCGGCCATCCTAATCCCTACTCCTGCATCCCTCTAATTTCCGTTTAACATGGATCAATTGAGCAGTGGCGCTCACTTGTCAGCAGGACTAATTTATTTATGAACCCGTCATTTGTAATCATTGATCAAGATGCTCTCTGTTAGAGAACTATTGATATGCAAAGGTAAAAGATTCCCTAATTATTGTGTTTGGTCTAATTGAGGCTGTGTGCTTCTACGGGAGGGTTAAAAGGGGGACTGACTGCTGGCCTGTCTGCTATCAGACCAGAGACGCCAGCAGAATCTTAGTAGATTCACTTGGACTGCAGCTGATGTCAACACACCCACATAGTTATTTATTGAGGCCTTGTTTCACTACAGCATTTTATCTTTGTCACATGGAATCAAGCTTCTGAGAGAGAGTATTAGACATTGACATCCTAAATGGCAGCCTTTGCTTGTGTGACTAGTGCATTTTTTTCTCAGATGAATCTAACATGGCTGACTGTTGACCCCAAGCACAATGATCTCTTAAAACAAGGCTCTTAATCTTTCTGTTTCTTTAAGTAAATATATTTGACCTAAATCAGGCAATCATGCCTCACCTGTGAGCTATCAGAGTTTAATAATAGCAGTCATACACTACCTGGGCAAAAAAAGTCACTACTTGGATTTAACTAAGCAAATAGGTAAGAGTCTTCCATTGGATAATTACAGCAGTGATGAATACATTTCAGCAGGCAACAATTTATTTAACTCTAGCTGATGCAGTGAGGAGCTTCTCATTTTTTAAACAACCATGTCAGAAGACACATCCTGTGGTCATGGAAAGGATGATAATCTGTCTCAGAAGGGGCAAATTATTAGCCTGCATCAAGGAAAGAAAACACCTAAGGAGATTTCTGAAACGGCTAAGATCAGGTTAAGAACCGTCCAACACATTATTAAAACCTGGAAGGATCCTCATCGTCGTAGGGGAACAAATGTGGTCTGATGAGTCCAGATTTACCCTGTTTCAAAGTGATGGGTGCATCAGGGTAAGAAGAGAGGCAGATGAAGTGCACTCATCATGTCTAGTACCTACAAGCCTGTGGGGGTTAGGGTCATGATCTGGGGTTGGTCACGTTCAGCAATGTTATATTTCCAAAGAATGAGGTCTGCTGATTACATGAATATACTGAATGACCAGGTCTTTGCATCAATGGAATTTTTCTTCCCTGATGGCACCGGCATGTACCGAGATGACTATGCCAGGATTCATGGGACTCACATTGAGAATGAGTTGATCACGGAACATGAGACATCATGTTCCGTGGTCCGACTCTTCCCATCATCAGTGTAAGATCTTTGTAGAAAATTATTGCATCTCTGGACAGAAATAAATGCTGTGACATTACATAAGCTTATTGAAATGATGCCACAGCGAATGAGTGCCACACTCAAAGCTAAAGGCAGTCCAACAAAATATTAAAGTCTGAGACTTTTTTTTTTTTTTTGGCCAGGCAGTGTATCACCACCAGTTTACCCTGCTTACTGTTTCTCCTCAGGGCATTGCCTTTACTCAAGTTAAAATAGTTTGCCAGAGGTTATAAGGTGCAGTAAAGATCCAGATATCCTTTATTTATTTTAACCTGCTGATAAAGACAGTTATAAAATTTTGATAAGCTAAAATCCAATGTGCCACAACAACATAGTTATATTTGACCAATGAATTACTAGACATTACTGTGATATTATAAGGATGTTTGTTTGCTGTTTGTTTTTCAGAGATGGACAGAAATAGTTGACACTGAGATTGTGTAGTGTGTTCCATTCTTTTGTTCATGCAATGAAATCACAACAACATTCACTTATAACTGCATCTATTAAAACAAACACTATCTTTGAGTGAAGTTGAAAATGCATCTCTTTATTTATTTTTTAACCAAACAGAAGTATTAAACTGTGTGAAAACAGAACAAATTTAATTTGATGCTGGTAATGTTCAGCAGCTTGATTTATTTTTGATTGACTGCAGTTCTACAATTTCATTTGGCAGACGCTTTTATCCAAAGCAACGCACATCTGAGAGTAGATACAACATGAGCAGGGATGTAGTCAGGAGAAGACAACCTGGAAGTGCCACAAAACAAGTTCAAGTGTGATAATAGGACTGTGGTGCCTACAGACAGCGCGGGAGATAATAGCATGTTTTTTTTTCCTTTAATTTTTTCTTTTTTGCCGTGTGTCAAATGCAAAAGCTGGTCTTTTCTTCAAAACTGAAGGGGATTCTGCTGATCGAACAGAGTTTGGGAACTCGTTCCATTCACCAAGCAAATCAGAACAGGCTTCGCTTCAGTCTTGTCAACTCCATGAAAGCAGATATTTTGTCTTTTTCACTGTTGACAAACTGGACTGATCCGGCCCCAAATTATGGGCTGCCATGTGTTTCTGCATTTTCAGTTTCTGACCAGCAGTGGGCAGTCTCGGATCGAGTGTCTGTTAAGAATCCAATTACCCATCAGCTAAAATGAAATCATCCTAAAACATTAAAATTCTTGCAACATAGTGACATAAACAGCAACAATGCTAATAATCTCAAATCTTAAACCTTAAAACTGCATCTGTTACTGGCATAAGCACTATGTGTTCCAATTTAGCCAAAATTTAAATTCTATCAAGCTCTTCAGAGACAGCACTGAGCATTAAACTACCAGCTGACAGTAGAAATGTTGCTTTAATGGGACCTAGTAGGGTAATTAGGTGTTTTTTTCTCAAAATTCTAACGAGCCTGTCTGATCCAGTGCATGATCTCATGAAACAGGGCAGCATTTAAGTAGAAGAACCCCGTGTATCAACAGGCCAAAACATGCAAAATATTAAGTGTACTGCCAGGAATCAAAAATGATTTAATTTCAGATTTGTTTTACACTTAGTCATACAGAAAATAAATGAGACACATCCATTCTTAAGGTATCTGATGTGAGTAATAATGCTGTGCAGACAAACCAGATATACAACAAGAAAAAGGAAATCAATATTCTAACAAATTCTCCAGAAGTTTAGGTACAAAATGGTCAGTACAATGCATTTATTGTAAAGCAAAAGTATAAGCTTTGGAATCCAACTGTAAAAGGAATGCAGAGAGCAGCTTTAATGAACAATTCAAACAATGTCACAAATCCTCACCAGTAAAAGATGAAAATTGTTTAAGCAACACCTGATTAAAAATACATTACCAGCAATCAACTGCCTGCTAAATACAGCATCTTCACAGCCCATCCCGCAAATCAGCTCAGGGATGCATCTTGGGTAAGTATCTGCCTTAGAATTTCTACTGATTTCTAAAGTCACTTAGGGAGAGGGGAGTGTGGTGGAGAAGGTAGGGTTTCCTGCTTATTCATTTAATTACTGTTTGGAGTCATTAGTTTGAGCTTTTGTCCCCATGTGTTCCCATCTGTCAGTGTGTCTGTCCAAACTGGGGCTGAGGCCTCGATGTGCTGAAGAGGACAAGCGAGAAACTCCGTTCAGTGTTAGTGCTGCACTGTCTATGGGGCAGATATAATCTGCAGATTCATCAGGTTTCCTCTTCCTGAGGTGACTAAACTGGGTGAAGCCGAGCTTCTTTGGCTGAAAACACAAAAAGGTCAATGCATTAACAAATCATTTTAATGTTATGCTGCAACAGCAGTTTAACATTTTGACTGACTGACTTAAATAGTGCTCTTACCTTTACTTTAGCAGTGGTGGTGAGGGGCACATGGCCTGTGGCATTGCCGTATTCTCGCTTCTCCTGTGTGGCCTGAGCCCCAACCAGGGCAGAGAAGGCAGTGGCGAGGTGGCGGCGAAGCAAAGTCTTCTGTGGAGGGATATTTAAGAGCAACGCCAAAGTTTCTGAGCTAAAGCGAGGCTCAAGGATCTGTGGAAGAAAAGATTGACATTAGATCAGAGCAGCCGCTTTCATCATGCATGTAATGTCTGTGTGATCTGGTGAACTTGCAGATAAGCTCAGCATTTACAGTACTTACAATCAGCCCACCATGAACACCGCTGCCCCTTAGATTAGGAGCATACTCAGCTAGATCCACTGCCCTGAGCCACTCCATCACACGATGATTAGACCACTGCACCACTTCTGAGGGAGAAGGCTGCTTCTGAAGAGATTAAAAATAAAACTACTAATTGGAATAATACCCCTTTCCATTTTACTCATTCTTGTTTGACCTTTCTTACAAATACAATGAATAAATCAATAACTACCCTTAAAAATTTTTTGGAACACTTGCATTAAAAGAAAAATCCTGTGTTCAAAACCCTTTAACATCTGTCGCCATCTTGTGGCAAACTGATGTCACGACATCTGTCCGGCATAAAAATAGTATATCAGTAACACACTTTAAATGTCTTTAATGTGGTACAGTCTCTGGGCTTTGAGCTCCAACCTTTCAAATTTGCACACAAAATGCAGCATAACATAAGAAAGTAGAAGAAATACTTTATATAACACACTCTGATGCAAACTACTATTTCCAGTTCTACTTCTATTTTGGCTCACCTCCTCCCCTGGCCTGCGTCGAAGACAGTGTGGGTTGAACTTATTGGCATGAAGGACATGAATAGCACATTTAATACTGAGATGATGAAGCTGGCTCGTAACCTTCAGAGTCAGGAGATCGTTCTAAGTGAACAGAAAAAGAACATCAGCACCGTTAAAAGTAGCTCAGACAGATTTATACCAGTAATGTAGCTTGTGTTTTTAAAATGTAAATCAATGAATTTTCGGCACTTCCCTTTCAGAGAAAATGTTACAGTGCACATTTTCAGGATTAAGTCTTACCACTGTGAGATATTGTATCATTCGGCCATCGACTCGAGCTTCATGGAACTGGTCTTTATACTGCGGCAAACCAATATCGTCCAACCAGCCTAAAAGGGGGAAAATTGGACATGAATGCACATCACTCAGTAAACTTGCTCCAAGTATCGTCAACTCTCAGGGGTCAAAACATGTTCAGTGTGGCTGTTCAGTTAGGAAACATTTCCTGGTCTGAAATGTGATTATATTTGCATTCATCACATGTATTTACATCTCACACTTTGTGTTTCGTTGTTTTAGTTTATGGCATGGGAAGTTCTGATTAGCACGCCTCATGCCCAGAGTTCAAAAGGGAAGTTTAAATCACTCCATGCACAGTAGGAGAGTAAGAGCCTTACGGGTGACCCAGATGTAGTCCAGCTCTGAGGATTTCTCTACAACTTTAGTGGTAAATGCCCTTAGAGCGAGCTGCAGCTTCTTCCTGTGCAGTGGATTCTTCATTCCCATCTCCTGAGGTCAGAAAGAAAAGCATGTCTCACTTAAGCAAAGATCAAAATATAAGCCTTGGTTGTTCACCTACATGCAATCTGATTTACTCTGAAAACACTCATGATAAAGGACACGTGACCTAAATTTTAAAATTCTTCAGTTCAAAATTTTAGATATTTTAGTTGTGTCTAGTGTTTTGAAGTGTCTGTAACTGTTTTATTCTTTGACCTTCTCAAAATCCTGAGGCGTAGCAGACAAAAGTGTCTGTCCATTTTCAACCCACTGTCTGCTGAGACTGACGTATTGGCCCAGTCCATAGTCCTCGAGCCAGCTGCACACCTGCTCCTTGGTCCACTGGCTGAATGGAATATTCATGTCACTGACAAGAAAAACGGAGAAAAGGAAATTAGAAAATGAAAGTATTCAAAATGGTCTCCTTTTTGAATATTCCCTGTAAATGCAGAACACATTTAAAGAGCAGCTTTTCATTTTGCCTATGTGGATAATAGTGGTGCTGCAGATGTAGCTTGAAAACTTAACCAGATTATTCTTAAGTGGCCAAATACAATTTACTGATACAAACCCCTTAAATTCCATACTGTATTACAAGATCAGAACTCTGAGTTTTACCGTGCAGAGTCGTAAGATTCAGGGGTTCGGGTCAGTCTGGGTCCTGCTGTCGCCCGCAATCCTCCTCTTTTAAACTGACCAGCATCTGGATCTGCTGCGTTGAAGCCTCCAGACTGAGTTCTCCGAAGCCTGTAGGAATAACAGTGAACTCTTACATTCTCAGACTGAAATAATCAAAATATGGAACTTTATTCATACTATAAATGCAATTGTAGGAGAAGTATGGTAGCAGAAGAGTAGTTCATAAAGAGGCTGTACAGAATGCGATATAATGCAATTATCTACATGTATACCCAAAGCTATTTGATAGCATGAAAATAAGTCTGTATTTATGCAAAAATGCAAGCATTTAAACATACACTCCTCATTGTTTGATTGTATTTTTTTTGGTCTACCGAGTGATCGTGTTTGAATGTACCGTGTGGTTGATACATTTACATATTTTCTAACACTTACTTGCCCCAGAGCCTCTTGAAGCTCCTGTTATTCTTCATATATTCCGGTGAGCCCACTGCTCGCTGGCCAGACTGTGTGTTTGCCCCAGAATGAGCAGGAGAATTATCGCTTGAAGTGCTGTCGTCGACCTTCTCCAGCTTCCCTTCATGAGGTCACAAAAACCACAGTCAGTGCAATGCTACAAAGTACAACTGTGATCCAATTTGTCTGAATGTACTCCAGAGGGCCAGTTAGATTACGCAATATTTTATGGATGCTTTTAATTTGTTGAAAATAGCTGTTCACTCAGACTAATTTGAGCAGACAAAGTCCCACTGTTATACTGCCAAACTAAACACATTTGATTAATGGCATCTATGAAAAGATCAGACTTGGTGTATTTGCGGTTCTGTTGAAGACAAAATCTTGATGATGCCGGTGAATGAGTATAAAGCCATAAAAAGCTTTTCTCCCTTCTTTTTAAATACCTTACAGGACACTGAGAGCAAAGTAGCACATATGTGGTGGTCTGCTTTTTCACAATGCTCCATTCAGTAGAGCCACGCAGATTACACACCACTGAGCTCAGCAAATAATTCATCAGTTAATGCCCCTTGAAAAGAAAAGACGCAAACTACATTTTACAAGGTGCGATCTTTATGATAAAGACTGCAGTCAGTCAGGGCTCTCCAGCAGCACGCAGAAGGGAGGAATCAGGGTGAGGCTGAAGTTAAAATTGGTCAGTCACGCTGAAGAAGGGTGGAGCTGGGATAAATGTGGTCAATCAGAGCAGGAGAGAGGGTGTGTTTTTTAAGAAAGCTGATCCCATGATCCATCTGTCCTGTCAGAAGCCTCTGCAATTAGCTGTGATCAAACGTACAGTGGTCGTCTGGTCAAAGGAGAGCGGTTTGCTCCAAATGTGAGTCCTGTCTTAACTCATGGGAATTACCAGGCTACGGCCTATTTCACAGAAAAGGAAGACTGATCCTACAGTATTCCAAGGCTCATTACAGCACACTATCCATCATATCATAAATTACCATAAATAACACCCTGTGAGGCTCGATTTAATATATCTGGGTTTACTTTGGCTGGAGTCTCCATCTTCGCTCCCATCTGGGGACCTTTGACTCTGGATTTCAGTGGTGCTGTCTCCACTTCCATTTTGTTCTGACAGAGAGGAATTCACAGGCAGCGTCTGACTTCTGGTGTCACCCAAACCACTCTGGATGAACCACACGCAGACAAAAATAAAATAAAAAAAGACAGTGAGTTTGCTAAACAACAGGGACAGCTGCAAGTACAAAGTATGTACGCTATAATCCTGGTACAAATGAGGGAATTCTGGTTCCCTCATGCATTCATTACGTAATAAAAAACACAGGAGCCTGTAAACTGTAGAAAAATTAAGATGTGCATTTAATTTTATTAATTAAAGATGCATTTCTTGTCTTATTTGTATAACCACTGTAAAGCATACCTTGTGTGAGTGTCCATTTGGTAGGTCATTCAAGCTACTCGATAAAGTCTGTGGTTCTGTTCTGAGAGAATGAAAGCACAAAAAACTCAATAAAATCCTACTAACAGATATTGAAATCATTCATTGTTTATTGCTGCTTAAATACCTAGAATCGCTTTCCTTTGACACAGATAAAAGAGATGTTTGTTGGGAGGAAGAGCTGTTTGTTGAAACCTGTGATGATTGAAAAGATAGTTTTACAGTTTTGATAAACAAAATGCAGTTCATGCAAACAGTAAATTAACTTATATGAGACCAGCTGTGATGTTTTGTTTTCTTTTTAAACTCACTTCAGACTTCACGTCCTCAGATTTTGCGCTGGCACTGTCAGCATTCCTCATCAGCCCATGCTCTTCCTCCTCACTGCTGCTTGACATTGTCCTCCCATTTGACAGCGAACGAACAGTAGATGGAGCTACGGTAACAAAGAGAAGATTTTTTTTGCTCTCTTAGCTCAAGCAGTGGAACACATTTCTCTAAAAAATAAACAAATATGTTGGGTTTCATTATGCTCAAGTGTTCAGCTCAGATAGTATAAATACTGGAAGGGAAAGTGAAGGGAGGAAATAAGCTGATTACCTTGCCTTGTGATGTGAGTGACCTCTCTAAACTGCCTGCACTGATTCAGGAGCAGAGTAAGCTCCTCAATGCGTCGGTCCTGCGGAAAAGAGGGTTGGGCAGGTTCAGGGTCAACAGAATGCAATTACAATGTTTATCTAAGGTTAGGACACACATATGGACTACCCGCTTCACTCTGTTACGGAGCGATATGCTGCACAAACGCTCCTTTTCTACCATATGGCCTTTACATCAAAGTAATGGATAGGGAGGGGATTGACACAGGCCCGGCTGGAAGTCTTAGTTGTGGTAACCAGCTGCATGGAGTGTGTTTTTTGAAGTGGTGCCGATGCCTGGTTTTGCTATGGTTCTCTTAATGCTGCTCGCTCCAAAATTAGGCTTGGCAGAAGGCGGCCGAATGTGGCTTCGCCTGAAATGGCTCGCCTTGGGGTGTGTGTACGTGTGTGTCTTCACTAGTGTGCCACATGTAGGCCCATGTCTGCAAGTCTTTAAAGTCCGAGATACTCTGGGAGGGAGAACACAAAAGCCCCTCTGTGCTATAAATGGGGGGAGGGCTGTGCCGCTGAGAAATGACATCTAAAAGCAGTTACTTTTCTCACCTTTCTAACAGCAGCGATGATATCACGTTCATTTCACAGGCCAGTAACACACTTTACATTGTAGTAAACTAATGACAGCACGCACACTGATACTGCATAACCACATACAGCTGTTTGAACAGAGAAAGGACACATTTACAGGTCACTGCTAGCTCACCTTTTCATCATTGGCAGCCACCAGTGATTTCATTCCACTCCGAAGCTTCTGTAGTTCTTGATCTGTGAGGGGAAACCACATACTGATTATTAATCCGTATCGGCAACCAGTCCTGTTACATAAATATGCATTTTGAATGGACCTGTTTAGTGGAATGTAGTTATTTAGTGAAAGGAAAGACATATACATGCAAGCACATTGTAGATATTCCTCACTGGAGTGCCATCTAAACCAAGTATTTTAAGATTAATCCAAGCCTTTTTATATCAACCAATCATAGATTTAGTCATGTCAGCTTTTGCATATTAGGGCTCACAGTCCATAGGCCCTTCTCTGTAACCACTGAAGGCATACAGACAGCATTGCCAGTGAGTGACATTGACTACACTCAGCAAGTGTACCCCGGAGAAGTGTTTATCTATTACAGACAAAATTATGAACAGACATTATTCCTTCAGGAATCCATATAGACAACAACAAAGCCAAAGGGAAGAGGGATAGTGCATCGAGTAATTTTAGAAACCAGTTGATGATTGTCAGCTAGCCCTCAGAGCAGAAGGAAACAAAAGATAATAAAATAGAGAGACATGTCTGAAGAAAGGAAATATACGAAGGATCAAAGGTAGACATGGCCCTTGGGTTTAAAGTGATTTTCATTAAGCACTGCTCAGGCTTACATTTGGTGTTTAGCCTCTTCCTGTACATCTCCTCTGAGAGAGAGAGAGAGACAGAAACCCGTGATGAGACAGTTTATTACGGGCCAAGACAGACTTTTCCCACAGCTGTTACTGAAAGTTAATGAATGCAACAAGGAGTCATTAACTGTGTCACCTATCAGGATGGGTGACTCTGTCATACAGGGAGGTGTTTTGGTTTTTTTTGGCAGCTTTATGAAAGCTTGAAGCTGGGTGCTTTGCTTACCTCTCTCTGTGCTGTCGCTGGTTAGAGAGGGTCTGGCTAGCAGCTGATTGTGTAAGCTCTCAATCTCAGCGTTCTTACTGAGCAGAAGCTGTTGAAGGCTGCTGATCTCTGCCTGTGGGTAACACACAGTAAGGAATCTCAGCAGAAAGGACAAGCAGTCCTGTACAAGTGTACCGTATGTGCCAACACATGCCTGTTTAAACATTCACCCCCCAAAAGCTCACCCACAAAAACAAGACATGTACGTGCATTTCAGCTTTAAGTGCTGGTGCATGTTCCCACTTGAAACGCAAATTTTGCAAAATATTAATGTTATTTTTCCACCATTGCAGATGAATGAAACACCCACAACAAAGTACACCAACGTGTTCCTTGCGTGAATTCTAGACTGCCAAATGCTAGGCCACTGCTGTCTGGAGTTAATAGTTTGTTTTGATGCAAGTTGCAGGAAGAACACACAGATGGCAGTAAAATTAAGTTCAGACTGATCTTTTTGCCAGCAAGTTCTGTCTGCAATTGTGCAGAAGAAAGTAAAAACAGGAAAATACACCTTCTCCCTCAAACACCACATCGTTCTCTGTTTTTTTTTCCATCAAAACACAGCTTGCCACAGGTTTGTTTAATATTGTAGAGTAGCATACACAAACTCACACAGAAAAAAAAGCACTTTATATAGCTGGGCATCTGCCATATTACCATCTGTAGCCAATTATTCCAATGTACATCAAGATTTTTCCAAGCTTGATTGAAAACAATCTGCTACCTCTGAGAAAAGTTCTAAACTGAGAATAACAAGGAAAAAGTTTCAGTAAAATGTAGCATTTGTTCATTTTGCAGTTCAGCAGTTGGTAACTGACACTGCAAACAAACTCTGTGGACCTCCTCTGAGAACTACCAAAATGAGTGAGGTATTTTTGGATAATTGCAACATTTTAAAAATGTCTTCCCACATCACCCTCACGCCACTCGTGTTGTGACTGTAGCTGTCCAGACAATATTTAGCTGTTAGCTTGCTGTGAACAAATGGAGTTAAAGTGAAGTCTTTTCAAGTCAAACTGCTGCTTGCATGTCAAAAGAGTAGAATAACAGCATATTAAAACACATCCAATTCACAGACACAGACAGCTTTTGTACCAGAAAGGTAACCCAGACAGATGATAAAACAGTAGGAGGCATAATAATTACTCACTTTAATAGAGGACGGAAGGTAAGGCCATTGGACATTGCCACAGTACGGAAGTAGATCATTTAAAAGGACTAAGCCATGATTAAATCTACTTCGGCTGTATTTCAAAATAGAGGGCAAATAGTTCTCAGACTTCCTAAGAAAACATAGGTGTCTGAATGAGAGAACATGTGCAGAATGACTCACTTAACTGGCTGGAACATCACATTGGACAGCATTTAGGAAAGTTGAGTGGACAGTTAGCGGTGGAATCTGGGCACTGATAGAGCATTGCAAAGTTTACACGCCATGCAAGTCAGAACATTCTTGTCTTCATTTTTTGCTACCTTTGTTGCTTTGAGTTTCTTCTCGTACTGTAACTTCTGATCCTCCAGGTGTTCCACTTTGTCCTTGAGAATCCTAAGCTCCTTAAATAAGCCCTGAAACAGAAAGTATGGGGAGATTTAGTTAAATATTCAGCTCCACATTCTTTTTTTTTCCCACCACACACACAGTCTTAAACTTACTTGGGCCACACACTGATCCATAACAGATAAATATGCTCAGATGTACTGTTTTTGCACACTGACATGAAACAAGCGTGTCATTTGCATCTGAACCCAAAGATTACACACACACTGTAGCAACCCAACCCATGCTGTACACAACAATACAAGCCATGCAGACGGGAATTGCCTACACTTTCTCCTCCACAGTGGTACTGCTGCTCTGCATCTGAGCTACCCTCTTTGGGGCTGTGTGTGTTCCCATCAGGCCCGTCTGGAGCCTCTTCTAGTTTGTGCATCCCCCCTGAGGACACCCCCAGGTTTGAGCCCTGGCCCTCAGTGGACTCAGTGGGGCAGGCCACAGGAGGCCTGCTGTCAGCTGGGATCTCCAAGGCCTTTTTCTCCTGGATCTTGCTATTGATCTCCTTCTGAAACTGACACATCTGCTCCTGCAGCTCACTAATGAAATTCACTACAGTCTGGCAGATACAATGAAGGGGAGAAAGAATTGAGAGAGCTGTTTAGAAAGAGAACAGAAAGGAAACATTGGCAGAAATTGTGTTTGTGTGTGAATCCATCATAATAGAAGTGACCTTTCAAATCAGTTGCTGACGGTATTATAAATCCCAAGAAAGCGTATATTTGATCTTGAGTCTGAATACATAAATATCTGTAAACCTGCATCAGAAACACAGATGCTTGGCTGATCCCAGTATACAAACACACTGAGCCAGTTAGTCTCATCTGATCCGCGTAAACACATGTTGTTTTGTATTTGTTAATGAGCTTTAACAAGCCTCTTGCGTCAAGCATGCCTGTACCAACATAAAGCTGTGCCATATTGCTAAATTCAGTGGTAGTTTGCACTGATAAATTGCAATTGCAACAGGGGTGAACGAGTTTGCCTCTGGCCATCTTTCAGAGTAGGTCCTTGCCTGTGTTCCTTCAGAAAGAGCATAAACAGCAGCCGAGTTATGCTCGGACTGTGGACAGAGGAAGTCTCACTTGGGGTCCGGTACAGCGGATATGACAGATGATATGGAGTGCCTCCGCGGCTAAATTTAACTATGAGCTTATTGGCTCCACAGCTAGGAGGCTTCCACACGTTGCGTGTGTGTGTGTGCTGCATATGCGTCGACGTGTTTCTGTAGTAGAGGCAGCACATGGGAGGCCAGTAAAGTGTTAAAGGGATGTTTTTTTTTTTCCCCTACCCTCCTTAAGTCTGCTGTTAAAGGGAAAATTGGGTTTGTGCACATTGTAAAAGTAGAATTGAGCATTAATGAAAAACTGGCATCTACTAAACCACATCAATGGCTTTTCTTTCAACTTAGTAATACAAATCATACTTCATAAACAGTCAAACATATTCAAATTAGTCATGAGTTTTGCTGTGTAAAAATGCTTTTAGAATACTGCCTTCAGTTAGGAAGAGGGTTCTTTTTTTCAGAATGACCAACTCAACCTTTACCCACCACCAAGAACAAAATTCTCTGGGCTGAAGCCTACACACACTCATATTTGGCCCGTCATCCATCATGCCAGCTCCAGTACGCCTGAACTCTTTTAACCTGAGGACACAAAGACTCTTTGACCAGCGGTGTTTTGACGGTAACTGCATACATTACAGTATCCTTTCTACTCATAACTCTGCTTCCCCTGCTTTCCCTTTCTAAAATTCACTGAATGCCCAGGAAGTATGCTGGTAACCTAACACATCAGTCTTAAGCAAATACATGATTCAGTTTAGACTGACAAAAAAATTAAAGCCCTTGGAGACTTTTTTTTTTCCTGTAGACTTTGCCCAGGAACAACAGAGCCAGGGTTTGGGTGAATGTTCCCCTCCATCCTTCCAGAAAGTGTTTATGGTCTTCCATAAAATCAGCAGCTGACTTCAAGGTTAGATCCATGAGAACACAAAGCAGATTTTTGTGTGTGCCCTCGTCACTCCTGGCAGAGTTATGTTCGAATTTCCAAGGACTGAAGAAAAATTGAAGCTCCCGATTTTAGCTAAATTAATTCCTTCTTGTAAATAGTCCTCAGTGAAACAAGCTGTAAGGTCTGTTGGTTACAAGGCATTTACAAATTTGCCAATTAAGAACATGAAGTGTAATTGCAAAATTATTGTCAGAGTGAACTGATTGATTGCTCAAACTCAGGAAACTGTGCTTGTAATTAAAGAAAAGCAAGTAAATCAAGTTCTGGTACAACCGACAAGGCAGCTGTTTTGATGGATGCACTGCAGCTTTACATACACTTTGACAAACAACATAACCATACCTACATAATGTAATGTAAATTAAAAATGAATCCTTTCTGATCACAAGGAATAGCCATGTTTACCTCAGTTAGAAGCCTTACCTCTGCTTTGTGCTGCCTTTCAGCCCCATGGCCCTGTTTTCCCTCCATGTCTGCCAGCTTTACTTTCAGGTAGGACACCTCCCCCATAAGACTCAGCTTCTGGCTCTCCAGTGACGTTCTATGCACGAGCTCCTGTCATCAACAACATACAGCAAGAGCATGAGGCAACACAGACAGACACACGCATTATCACTTCAATCATACACAAGGCACGGTACTCACTGAACAAAGACAACATTAAGTATGAGGCACAGCAAGCTACCAGTTCTGTAATGACAGTCCCCTCAAACCCCACTGGTTTCAGAAGCTGTTTGAGTGGCTAAATATACACAACCCATGACCACTATTTATAATGCCTATTTCACAGCTCACTCAAAGTACACAGCAGAAGGGGGAGAGAGAGAGTCGGTGAGAGAGAGGTACTAAAAGCATGCAAAACATTCATAGATGGAACATCCAAATAACTTTGACAGGTGCATTTTCCTGTCCTCTGTGTGTGAACGGCTGACAATCAAACCTGGTGCTGAGGGAGACTATGGCTAGACCATTCTGTGATGTCTGTCCTCAGTGGCTGTCAGGAATCGAGAGCGAAGCCAGACTATGCAAGGCAGATGTATTACTAATTTGGTTGATGTCAAGCAGGTGCTAAATCACTTAAAGTACAGAAATGAGCATCTGAGGCAGGCAGACTGTACATATGGATACATCCATTTAAAAGCGTGGCTTTGGAAAATATCTAGGCTTCTTCTCGAGTGCACATGGAAAATATTAGAGCTTTGTCACCAGGAAGAGATTTACGGCTCAGGTCCAAAGCCTCATAATGACCACATCTCCAAGAAACCAGTCCTGGCTGCCCTTTGGTACTCGGCACACATACGGCGTTGCACACAGAAGTAAACTTTTACAGCTTAACTTCTCAACTCATCAGATAGCTAAGGCACATTCCTGACACGTGTGAAATTTGTCAGAACAGGCTGAAACAGTCAAATGGAGCTGTTTACCAGAGAAGGATTATAAGAATGACATGTAATACCTGACTCATCTTCCAGTTTCTGCCTGCAGCACGTGAAACTTAGGTGCATTTCCCTCATGGACAGTTGTTTTCAAATGTGTTGGTTAAAGTTTCATACATCCATTCCAGTTTGTGTCCTTTGTACTGTTTCGCAAAGCTGCTGTTAACAGAAAGTTTACATACACTTCGAACTCTTAAAGGAGCACCACCCCAGTTCTTTTTCCCTCCCATATCTCCACCTATTTAAGCTGTTCCTCTTTTCCTCATTTGTTCCCTTCTCCCTCCCTCTGTTGTCCTTTCCTCTCTCTCTTTCCTTCTCTTTCTGTGTGGAGATCTGTATGTGAGACTTACAGGTTGGAGGTGTGGCTATTGTTGCTGTAATCACCTGCCCAGACAGACTAGTCCAGCTCTGCATAAACCAGACGTACACTCTGAGACACCGTCCCGGAATGAGTCTGAGCGTCCTAAATATTTTGGTTGTCAAGGCAATCTGCAGCCAGATTAAATGGAATCTTAGCAAGGAATTTCTTTCCAGGAAGCAGAGCTCATCCTGAGTTACATTCTACAGCTTATGGGATGAAACAAGAGCTACTGAACAGTCATATTCAAAAGATAGATGAACATTCTAGGGCCCTGTCTCATTCCTTTAAATGTGAGGAACAAAGCTGGTGTAACAGTCGCAGATGCCTGCTTGGTTTAAGTCAGACTTTCCTGACTTTAGTCCAGTAATACATCAAATATTTGGTATGGGGAAAGTTTAGTTTGAGGTGTTTTGACACAATGCAGCATGGAGTGAGGTCAGTACCTGCTGTAGCATCTCCTCCGTGGAGTTGAGTTTGTGCTGATGCTCCACCAAAGAACTCTGTAAATCGCTGATCTTCACCCCCTGAGCTTCCACCTGGTCTGTCAGCACACTCACCTGTGTGTGGTTACATATGTGGGCAGAAAGACGTTACGGATGACAGTACTTTTTTGACTGAAACATCATGATTTAGTTTCAAATTGAATCTCATAATTACAGCCTGTGCCTTGCAAAATTATTTCAGATTTTCTCTTTGACTGCAGAGTTTCTCACAGTGTGTTATTCATTAATATCAGCTATTTCTACTTTATTGCTGCTGCTTGTTTTTTTTTTTTTGTTGAAATGTCTACATCTGTGCAGGATCAATCAGTGAAAACATTCCCTTTGAGATGAAATTAATAATCCTCTGTGCCTCGGTAGGTGCTTGCAACACTTGAGTAACTCCGGCGACATCAGCAGAACATTAAATGTGTGTGTTAAATGTAAATCTGCAGAGAAACTATTAAGACCACATAATAGCTAATACCATGCTAACAGGCAGGCCCGACCAACCAACTGGAACAGAGTTTCCAAAGGAGAGTTTTATGTGAGGCCTGAAGAAACAAACAGGGCACCTGCTCTCTCTCTCTCTCTCTCTCTTTCTCACACACACATCTACATACTACATGATGCAGCTAGCCTCAACCTGTCTCAGAAGCACTTGTTCATCAGTCCTGAGGGCTACACACCTACAGGTAAATACACAGGCAAACACACCACAGAAAACAAGACATTCTAGTGTTGTAACAGAACCAAACCCACTTTATAACTGTTGTTTTACTCATGCAGAACAACAGAGACGCACAATTGTGCAACATTTACAGCACAGTACTCTGAACTACCTTTGTCCTTTATCTCCATTTCCTTGTCTTTCTCATCTAACATTGCAATGTGATATCTGAGCTGTTCAGAATCAGTTTCCACTGACAGTGTGGTGTCATGTGTCCTCTTTTGTTTTAACAGGATCATATACAATGAAACCGATTCACCTTTATGAAAAGGTGTCCAGGCATTTGAGGATAAAGGTGTTGCCGATGCAGCGAGGGCTTTATAGATCATCTCAGTCTTATACATACAGGCAGGCAGAAATAACATTGCTTTGTAACAACAACATCCATGCAAGAAAAAAAGAAAAGAAAACCATCCAGTGGAGTGACTAATCTTACCTGCAGAATTAGTGACTCTTTGTCTCCCTCCAGACGTGATAATCGCTCCTGGTAGGACTCGCTGTTAGCATTTGAATGGAGGTTTACCTTCAGAATAGAGGTCAGCTGTTAAATTCAGTAGGTAGACTGTTAATGCTGAACAGTTGCCCAGTGGGTCTAATTTGGGTTACAGCCCTTAGACACCCAATTCTCAAACTTCCTATTGTGCCGATGATGTGTGTGGAATCTGTAAGAGGTTTATGGGTCCTAATCCAGTATTAAAAGTGTGCAACGTTTTCTACCAGCTGATTAGTGGGAAGAAATCTGAGTTCAGGTTTCCCAGTGTCGTTGGGGATATTACAGATGACTAAGGGGAGGGAAGGGAAGTAACGTGCAACCAAATTAGCTCAAATTTCTCAGAGATCCAGGCTTTAAACCACAATCATGGAAACATTGTGTAGGCCAGTGCCCATCATTGTGAACCGACCAGCTCAAGTGGTTTGGAGTAATATGAAATTACTATTAAGCCTTTAAATTCTTGGCATTCGACTTTTTTTAACCCATAAGAACTCACGGTGACACCAGTGTAACAAGCACTTTGAGTGCCCCAGTCTCTTCCTTGTAAAGCTTTATGTCTGACCTTAACTCATTTAGTCCTTTAAGGAAAAAGGGACTGGGTTCTTATGGGTTACGCACTAAATTCATAGGTGTCAGTCGTATATTTAAGTTTACACTGCTGAAGCTGTTACAAATATTCTTTTTCTTGACTTCCTGTGATTTATATTATTTGTTTCCCATAGCTCTTTCTGTAGCCTCCTTTATTTGATTACCTTAGTTTTTTGTTGTTGCAAAAACAGACTCTTCCTGACTTCAATTTGTGAACATATACTTCAATTTTTGCTCTGTTCCAATTACAGTTAAGAATCAGCTCCTTCTTCCAAAATTTTGGGTTATACACTTACCAAACAAGTTTGTTAATTCATATACTCATAATGGAGTAATATTAAAGTGGCTAATAGTGCAGCATTTTCGTTGGTTAGCGATTGACAAGAATGATTTATAAAACAAAGCAAAATAAAAGTCAATCAAAAATGACAATACTAAAAGAAATAATTCTTTAGTAAAACTTCAAATCATCTTTACTCTAAATCATATGGACACATTCAGGTTTTAAGGCTTTTATGTTTGTAGTGTTGTTATCCCAAGATGCAGAAAAGGAAATTATTACATTTGCATCACAAACAACAAGCTTCTGTGCTTCTTTTTTCTGTGTACATGCTCTTCCATAACATCCTGTCAGTGTGTAAGAATCTTGATAAAAGTGTTCTTTAAATAAATACTGTCCTCATACTTTATTAGTATTTAAAATGGAAATAAATGTACATTGTATTGCTATGGAATGTCATTATGATTAGTGGTATAGGGAAAAATTCAAAATCACCAGTATTCTATTTGTAGATTTTATTTAAGGTATGGCTGACGTGCGCATATAAAAAGTCATCTTCTATTGATATACCAGGCAGTGATAATTAAAACCTAATGGAGACAACTAATGACACACAAGATGGTACACACTTTTCAAAGACTCTTTGCATTTTAAAGTGACAGGAAATGTGTATCCATCCATTTTCTCTTCAAACTATTAACCCTGAAGATCAGTATGGAAGCCGCATGTTACCTCATCGGTCAACTATTTGAAGAACTCAAAGATGCACTTTTGGCTTTTCTGTGAAAATCTTTTTCAGACATTTTATGTGAAAGTTGCAGTTTTTGATTTAAAATCCAATTAGCAATATCTACACTATAAAAGCCATTTCAGCTTGTCTGCAATCGAATATATTGGTGTTTTTCCTACATCAGCTTTTTCCACTCTGTGCATGTGTTGCATGTTGTGCAGCACACTGCTTCAAGCTATGCTAAGTAAACATGTCTTCTCCCAAACTGTCTACCATGGCAACTGTAATTATACTGGAAAAGCAAGAACACTGCAACAAAATAAACAAAACAAAGGACACTATGGTGCAGTGGGAAGGTATCAAGAGCAGACATGCAAGTGGGGAATGTCTTACCTTTCTGAGCCAGGCAAAATGCTTGTAGAAATCAATATCGTACTCCATTGTGCAGGCCCATTGTACTGCAGGTCTGACTTTTAATTTTAAACAGAATTTAGCCTGTGCTATGCAGCACCAAGGAGGACGGATGCACAAAATTCACAGCAAACCAAAACAGTTACCCTTAGCGGTGCAGCAGTCTCTATGTTTTCCTTTCACAGACCTTCCATACTTCAGTTGTACAGTATGCAGAGAGGCTCTAGGTCCGTGTGGTTTGGAGTCTGGGCTGCCTGAGACTTTTAGAGCTGAGCTGAATAAGTCAAACTGTGCCAGTTGGCTATACTCCCTTTCTTTCTTCTCTTCCCATTTTTTCTGCTTCTTTATAACTTCCCCCTTTTTTTCTCCTTTTTCTCTCTCATATATGCTCGAACTGCTTCAGTGTTTTCCACATGTCTGCATTTCTGCTGCATCTCGCACATGGTCTTTCATCTTTCTCTGTCCTACCTTTGTTTCTTTCCTCTGTACTTCTCTCTGCCTGTCTCTAGCCCGTTGTCTCGCGCTGTCTGAAGTACCTCTCAGTAAAACTAATTTTGCGGGGCTTCCAAAGGGGGAACAGGGGAGAGGAAACTTTCTGCAGCACATGCTTGTCAGATGTGGTGCAGAGCGAGAAGTCAGTAAAGGCAACGGAGAAAGGAAGAAGGAGGCAGCGGAGGAGAGTGAAGGGGAATGTGAGTGTATTATTGACAATTTCAGAGATTTCAGTGCAAAAAAGAGCAGATACAGGTAGTGGCTAACTTGAACCAGGTAAATAAACAACTCTTGTAGAAACCGGAAAACAGGAAAGGGAGAATGTAACTTTGAAAAGGGTAAGCAACTGCTTGTACTTTAACCAGGAGCTCTGGATCTCATTACCGGTGCCATTTACAATAGATCCCACTTCCAGCTCACTACTTCATAGCAGACAGGAAAAAGCCCTCCAGATGTTGATGACCAGGATCAAAGACCACCAGATCACAAACTAATAAAAGCCATGAACTCTGTGGAAGGAGACTGTGGCCGACTAATAATATATGCATCAGCACAACTCTCTAATGGAACCCTTCTTATATACTGGATTTTGGATATTTCAGATTGGTATTTGAGAACTGGGCATTCGATAATCCTGTCATGTCTGCCTTTCATGATTGTGTGCATTCATAAGGCCTCCAGCTGTGAGTGAAACCATACTCACCTCATCCCTTTCCAGCCATTTCAGTATAACATCCGCTGTATCGGTGGAGACTTGTTTCCTGAGAGTGCCCTGCTCTTCCTCACTCCCCTGACCCTCCAGCACTGCCCTGAGGGCCTCAGTCAGCTGAAGTGCCTTGAGGGCGGAGTCCATGTGTGGGGGAAGGGTCAACTGTTCGGTACACTCTGAGGACTGGAAATCTTGGCCACCTAATTGTGCAAGAGCACTGAACAGCCCTTCGCACATTTTGCCTAGAGGACGGAAACACAGGAAATAAAAGTTCTGCAACATATTTAACTTGATTGATTGATTGTTCCTTGTGCTCTATTAGCTTCTTGCAACCTCTCAGGCATCTGCACTGGCATGTAAATGAACAGCAAGATAGATGGAACAATAGTTCCAGAAATTTCCTCTTGAGGGCACTATTATGCTCCAATGTGGCTTACTGGATGCAAATAGCATCACACTTTGACTGTGGTTTCAGAAATCCACAAATTAGAGGTTCAGCTTGTAGTAGTAGTTACTGTAATCACTGTGTCCAAGTTGCAGAAAATCTTTTCATATATGCTGTTTGAAGTTAAATTTAAGGTACAGCTGTGATGAACATAATGTGGACAGATTTGTTTTCACTGACAGTGTGTGATTATTCGTTGTTATCTGTGCTATAGTTTCTGGAAGAGGTGTGCTAATGATTGCGCTGTCACCTCTATTAATAGAACTTGTGACCCCGTGCAGCAACACCGCTGTCGGTATGACAAAGAGCAGTAACTAAAATGTATCACCTCTGCTAGAAAATACAGTCAGGGGAATGCTGGAAAGTAAGTTAACGCTTATGCAATTAGTGTACTGTGAAGGTTCTAATCCATATAATCTCATAGGAAGTAATAAAAGTATAAAAATCACCCAAAATTACAGAAATCTTCAAAGTAGTTATCTAATTTTAATAGAACTGCTTACTTTGCTTTTGTTTAAACTCATCACATAGTCAACAAATGTTTTACAAACTCCTTTCCCGCTAATTTAGCCTCCAAAATTTACATAATCCTTAGGGTGTTTTTTTTTTTTTCTATGTACTATATATATGTATGTATTTGTGCGTGGCAGGATGAAATCATGTGGGTAGTAGTGCCGGTTTTATGGAAGCCTGCAATTACAAACTGGGCAGTCTATTGAAACTTTGATAAAGAAACAGAAACTCTTACCAGCTATAATGTCATCCATTTGCTCCAAAGCAGCCTCCAAGATGTGGCTGGCATTCGACGCCATGGCAACACGCTGTCTTACAAAGCAGCACTACTCGATCCACATTCGCTGGTATGAAGAAGAGTGTTAACTGGTGGAGTGACACAGGGTGAGAGAAGTGTAGCAGAAGGACAGTGCTTTGCAGACTACTCCCCTTTCCTTGTTGCACTTAGATCCTTACAGAGCAAAGCTACAACAGCTGTCCTGACACGAGTGGCTCCCAAGTAAATAACCTCCTGAATGTGGCTTTTGGGTTTAAACTCGCCTCTCATTTTGTGGCCATCGCCTTACCCATTGTCAGCTCTGTTTTCCACACAAGGCCGAAACTCATATTTAGCATAGTTTGTTTCTTTGTTTTTGTTGTTTGTTTGTGTGTATTTTTGCCCTTCAAAAGATGCCTTTGAGAATGAATTTTGATCTGAGAGTGTAAAAAGAAACAAAGTGGAAAGTCAGTGCTAGCTGTTAACTTCAAAATGAAGAGTTTTGGTGGAGCCACTTCTGCACATTGGACAAAAGTAACCAGATTTTGATTGACGCTGATGACAGAGAAGACAATTCCTAATGAAAAGAAAGGCACAATGAAGCTGGAGAAAGTAGCGGCTGATTGAGCAGTCGCACCCATTAGAGCTCGGGGTTTGGTAATATTTTATTCATTGGTTTGATATTAGAGGCAGTGTTTTGACTTGCATGAAAAAAAATCTGGTTGTCGCACACAGCAGTCACTTGATATTTCTGATACAACTCTGTTTTATTGCAGCTCTGCTCTAACAAAACAGAGTTTACAGGTAAAGCCACTGAAAGCAGGTCTCTGTTTAATCATCCATCTGTGAAGGAATGGCTTTTCTCACATGAAATATAATCTGTGGACACCAAACAGCACAATTTGTCATTAGTTCAAAAAGGCAAGATAATCTATGTTTAGTTTAGACTTTGAATGTGTTAGTTCAAATGACATTGTACCTGAACTGAGAAGTCAAGCACTCTGTAAAGCACATTCTTGTATTTGAAGAAAACCTGATAAGGAATAAGACGATGTTTGCAATAGCTTGTTATCATCTATAAAGAAACTTTATTTAAGTTTAAATTACTGACCATGGTCAAAGTTAATATTGATCATAATGGAAAAGAAGTGGTTTTTTTTTATTGTATTGAACATATGAATCAGCTCTTACTTTGCACCTGTTTATCCATTCTATTATGCTCCACTAAGACTATATCTAATATAATCTAGTTTCCCATTTAATCATAGTAACTTATCATCACTTGAGACAAAGAAAAGGAGCGCTACCTGGACTCGGCAGAGTTAGTTTGAGGTGCTCTTTGGAAGGGGATTCAAAAAATCCTTGAAACAAAAAGAGGAGACTCCAAGGCACTCTCTAAAAAATATTAAGATTTAAAAAGCCTTTATTTAAACGGCATGGTCATATAGACCTATAAAACTTCCTATTGCCTATTGCAGCCTGACATCTGTTTGCATGACTTCCTGATGAAGGCTTGATGCCGAAACGCGTAGAAGTTTTATAGGTCTATATGACCATGCCGTTTAAATAAAGGCTTTTTAAATCTTAATATTTTTTAGAGAGTGCCTTGGAGTCTCCTCTTTTTGTTTCAAGGTTATCATCACTTGATTTGTATATATAAACAAATTTTTATCTACTATTTATCTTACTGTTCATATATGACTTAAGTTCATAACTGCTATGTTACATAAAGAATTACCAAAAGGGTGCATTACTAGTCAGAGATTGTAACTTACTATCATAAAGAGATCGCTGTCATAAGGGTACGCATAAAATGTTTAGTCATAAATGATTAAAAAGACACTGACAGATACAGTTTATACCTAAAATAAGGTTTGAGAAATTCACTGCAGCTTACAAATCTATCCTTTGCTGATGCCACTGGGAAAAAAAAAAGTCTTAAATTCCTAAGCCTACGACAACATTTCTCCTGTATTATCATATTGAATATAAATTTTATCTTGCAGCCAGATCTTTATTGAAAATATTCTTGCAAATACAAAAATATGTTCAGTAAAACATACAGTGAGGTCCAAAAATCTGAGACTTCATTTTAAATCAGCATGGTAAATGGAACGCAACAGAGAAATCTGAATATCCAAAATATTTGATAACACCAGACTAATGTGGAAAATTAGGAAGAAATACTCAGGATGCTGCTCTATTTTTCAATCAGCTAACCAATTTTGCCAGTTTCTCACTGAAACTTGTATTCGGATAACACCCAGGAGAAGTTGCGCTCCATTCTTCTCAGACGTGCTCCACCCTCTGGTTTGTGGAAAGATTCATACTGTGGCAGGATAATGAGCCGAGACACACCTCAAAGCTTTGAAGAACTACTTGAAGACCAAAGAAGAGGAAGGAGTGCTGACTGCCATGAAGTTTCCTCCACAGTTACCTGACCTCAACCCCATTGAACATTTATGAGGGCGCTTGAAGGCTGAGGAAGCCGAGCATTCCTGACATAACAAGAAGCACTTTGGAGCATTGTCGGATCATACTGGGATAACACGGGTTGCACAGACCTGCACAAGTGGAGTCTAAGCTTGAGATGTTATCATTTATGATTAAAAAAATAAATTAAATGTGAAACTAATGCAAAATAGAAGTATTTTCACCACTAGTCTCTGACGTTTGGACCCCACTGTACATTTATTCATTCTATACTGTAGATTATCATCTATTCACCTCCCCACCTTCAGTGTCAACCCATCCCGCTGTCTTTCGGCTACTAACATAAGAAGGTACTGTTGGGTTTAAAACCTGAAAAACAGAGAGATAGACAGTACTCAAGCTCTTGTATTTTACTTGCCGCAAGGGGAGAGAGACAGGCTGTACACACCTTAGCATCAGTCACCCAACTCCAAAGAGCCTGTGTCTCCCCTGTGTCTTTTTATTTGCTTCAGATAGGATTGTATCATACCATGGGTGGTACATGACTCAGTATGAGATGACAATGGGAAAAACCTTCTTCACGAGCAGCAAGATATTAACAGAAAGACCTTCAGAGGCAGACATGGTATTTGCATCTGCTTGCCTTGTTATCGAGAAAGCCTCTAGTTCTGGTCACCTCTCGGTATGTGCTGTGTCTACATGTCTCTGCCATAACGTACAAAGTACACGTAGAATCATGGTCTAAAAGGCACATACTGTATGTTTCACAGTCACTCAATGATAAATTAATGATAATCTAGAAGCAAGTATTCTATTCTAAGTATCCTAAGTATATTTCTTCTAAAGAAATATACTTTCAGGGTTTGCTCTATAAGTATTCTAAACATACACACGTGGACAAAATTGTTGGTACCCCTCAGTTAAAGAAGGAAAAACCCACAATTCTCACTGAAATCACTTGAAACTCACAAAAGTAACAATAAATAAAAATTTATTGAAAATTAAATAATCAAAAACAGCCATTACTTTTGAATTGTTGATTAACATAATTATTAAAAAAAACAAACTAATGAAACAGGCCTGGACAAAAATGATGGTACCTCTATAAAAGATTGAAAACTATTTGACCAGAGTGACATGATTAACTCAGGTGTGTCATTTAATTGACATCACAGGTGTTTCCAAACTCATAATCAGTCAGTCTGCCTATTTAAAGGGAGACAAGTAGCCACCCTGCTGTTTGGTGAAAAGGTGTGTACCACACTGAACATGGACAACAGAAAGCGAAGGAGAGAATTGTCCCAGGACATCCGAAAAAAAATGATAGACAAACATCTTAAAGGTAAAGGCTATAAGACCATCTCTAAACAGCTTGAAGTTCCTGTGACAACAGTGGCTCATATTATTCAGAAGTTCAAGACCCACGGGACAGTAGCCAACCTCCCTGGACGTGGCCGCAAGAGGAAAATTGATGACAAATTGAAGAGACGGATCGTTGGAATTGTATCCAAAGAGCCCAGAGCAACCTCCAAAGAAATTAAAGGTGAACTCCAAGGCCAAGGTACATCAGTGTCAGATCGCACCATTCGTCGTTGTTTGAGCCAAAGTGGACTTCATGGGAGACGACCAAGGAGGACACCACTGCTGAAAAAAACTCATAAAAAAGCCAGACTGGAATTTGCAAAAATGCATGTTGACAAGCCACAAAGCTTCTGGGAGAATGTCCTTTGGACAGATGAGACCAAACTGGAGCTTTTTGGTAAGGCACATCAACTCTATGTTCGTAGACTCAAAAACCAAGCATACGAAGAAAAGAACACTGTCCCTACGGTGAAACATGGAGGAGGCTCAGTAATGTTTTGGGGCTGCTTTGCTGCATCTGGCACAGGGTGTCTTGAAAGTGTGCAAGGTACGATGAAATCTGAAGACTATCAAGGCATTCTGGAGAGAAATGTGCTGCCTAGTGTCAGAAAGCTTGGTCTCAGTCGCAGGTCATGGGTCTTCCAACAGGACAACCATCCAAAACACACAGCCAAAAACACCCAAGAATGGCTGAGAGAAGAGCGTTGGACTATTCTAAAGTGGCCTTCTATGAGCCCAGATCTGAATCCCATTGAACATATGTGGAAGGAGCTGAAACATGCCATTTGGAGAAGACACCCATCAAACCTGAGACAACTGGAGCTGTTTGCTCATGAGGAGTGGGCCAAAATACCTGTTGACAGCTGCAGAACGCTCATTGACAAATACAGAAATCGTTTAATTGCAGTGATTGCCTCAAAAGGTTGTGCAACAAAATATTAAGTTATGGGTACCATCATTTTTGTCCAGCCCTATTTCATTAGTTTTTTAAAATAATTATGTTAATCAACAATTCAAAAGTGATGGCTGATTTTGATTATTTAATTTTCAATAAATTTTTATTTATTGTTACTTTTGTGAGTTTCAAGTGATTTCAGTGAGAATTGTGGGTTTTTCCTTCTTTAACTGAGGGGTACCAACAATTTTGTCCACGTGTGTAATTCTTCTAACAGTACTTAAACACTGACCTGTTGTTTCTTTTTTTATTATTTACACTGCGCTTCCACAGAGCACACACGGATGTTAGGTGTGAGGAGGTCGGAGTCTTGACTTACGGTTTGTAAAGCCGAGCAAACCCTGATCATGCCCCTAGTCAAGTACAACCAGCTAAATCCACAGAGAACGACTGAGAGAGCAGAAATTAGAAATGCAGGTGATTATTTCGCATTCACACAGGGAACATGTTTACACCCTGCCACCAGGATTATCATACTGATATTTCTTGCAAGCCTGTTTTGAATACAATGACTTTAAAAAAAAAAATCATTTTTCATGGTTTCTTCATAACCTTGCCAAATAATGAACTGCTTTGTTCTCTAAGTATCGCTCGGCAAGCTTTGAAGTAAGTCTAATCCGACAATAAAACAACAAAAACGTGCATTTTTTTATTTTATTTTATTCTTAATATTTTTCTTGCTTTTTTAATTTTCAACATTCCTCATCTGTTGTCATTCTACATTTTCAGCTTCTCGGACAATAAACCAAAAACATACAGATGTTATAGAGTTGCTGGAGTTACTAATATGCCTTTTATAAAATTCAAAATTGTGCATTTGCTATTTGGATGATTTTCTACAGTTAGTGTTACATTTTTTTTCTTGGTGAAAGGTTCTTTTGTTTTTGTACATCTGTTGCTCTCTGTGATTTGGCAATTCAGTTGCCTGTGAAAATGCGGTCAGATGAGTTTATTCTAGGTTTTGGACATGTGAAGCATGTGGAATGAGTACTAAATAACAATTACACAGAATTGTGACTTGAGTTTGGGCTTTTTGCTTGAATTCTGAAGGCCATTAGCAAATGTTAAGACTGGCATTTCTCAGTGGGGGGACATTTCCATCAAGGTTTCTGTGGAATGCAATGTAACTGAAAACAAGATAGTATTTGACCAGTTCTGAGCTAATAACAGAAACACACAGCATCATTACCGTACTAAATGTGAAGTGTAGACTCACTGAACATCTGAGAACTACTGCGTTTGGTATAATGAAGTTTGAGCAGAGAATCGATTGTTATGAAGACGATACCAAGCGACAGTCAGTTTGTGGGTTTCAATGAGCAGATCTTGACACAGCCGATGGAGGCAATTATTGCACCAAAGGTGAGAGGAAGTGCACAGCATGAAAGGTTACACTACTGCCTTGTTTATATCTGTCACACTCGCACAGCAAGACACTACAGAGTGGAAAATGGAGAGCTTTTCCTGAAGATGAGATCAAGACATGCTCTCTGATTCTCCCCAATTTATCTTAGATTTTTTTGTCCTCCCTTTAATCCTCATTTCAGTAACTTCAGTCCTTAACAGAAATGCAATTGTGATTAAAGAGGATTAGTCATCAGGGTCAGAAACAGTGATAATTGTAGTTTTCAGATATTATTAACTTGGACCAAAAAAAAGACAAGAAATGGAATTTTAATGCAAGAGTCAGTCCACCATTTTTCTGAACATTACATGCGCACACAGAAACAAATTATAAACACCAGTGATTCATAGAAGATCTAATTCATTTCATTCCTTTAATCATCTCCTATCATTCAGTGAGACTAGTCCAGGCAATTGTCTCTAGCAGACCATACTCAGAAATGAATGAATAAAGCAATTTGTCAAAGGGAGCACTTGCATTTCTATCAGCGGTTTGATAAAATCGGTTCTGTCGTAGATCTTCTGTTTCCGTTCTCAGATGCCACATCAAAATTGTCATGTTTAAATTAAGGGGGTACATTAATTGATGACCCTCCTTTCAATTACGCCGTATCACCCTGTCATTTTTAATAATAATATTAAACAGGGGGAACAAACCAGACACTAAGTCGTGTCAAAATCACGTGTCTCTGTCAGTGCTGCAGTTATGTTACCTACTGAATGGAAAATTATATAATGTTAACAGTGCAGGAAGACAGCCACACCAGCATGTAGGCTACTGAAATGTGTTACATAAGGGGCACATATTTGAAATAATAAATTCTTATTTCATATAACAGTCAAACACAATGAAAATATGTTTCTCCAATTCATACATTTTAAATTCTTGCCATTGCAAACTTTTAAACAAATCTTCAGCAAGTTGCATAAATACAGAATATATTACAAATGAAATATGGATTCTAAGAGTGTTGTCATATTGGAAACCAAATCAGGCAGTTTAAATATTGCATGTGTCTACAGTCTCTGTTTCACAAAAGTAATTAGACTAGACTAACACACCACCATACGGTTTTGACATAGTAAACGGTATATAGCATAATAGCATGATATTAAAAGCCTAATCAAAATGTAAGAGAAGTAGAAGAGAGTAAATTGTCATACGCCGTTGCCTCTACCAAAATTTAATTTGCAGTTAAAAGTTAATTACATATATGAAAATTGACCCCAACTTTATTTTTCATTTATTGCATATGTGCAAAATATTGCATCCATTTCACAGGTTTTTAAAAGGCTGACAGTTGAACCTTTAGCTTCCCGCTTGGAATTCTGCATAATTTAACCAATGGAGGCAATTAAAATCTGTATTCTCGTTGTTTTGCTTGATAAGGACACTGTTTTATTCATTCATTCTCCTAGTTGTCAGAGTCGATAATGTATAATTAACAGGAGCAGTTAACACCTGCATTAACAGCGTGGATCCAGTCTCTATAGGACAGATGCAGCTCAGAAATAACTGTGTGATCTGCCATTAGAGCCGTGTGTCCTGGACTAGTTTTTAAAGGAGTGTGATGTCGATTGTAATCCGCACCTCAAAGCCTCAGCCCATTGTAAAAATACATCCAAGATATAAATAGATCCACTGGCAGATGTGATGGCATATCAGGGTCTACTTCACAAGTCAGAGTATAAAGTAATATAACACTGGCCACCAGGTGGGGCTTCTGCTGTAGATGGAGTGTCTTGACTGGTCTGCTCTGAGATCTGAACCTAAATCCTGAACAAAATACACCTCCTGATCTATAGCCTTGTTGTACAGTGTTCTAGCTATTATTGATTCTATGCTATATTATCCCTGTAGTTACTGTTCTTTATTAAAAACAGTTTATTTCCAATAGAAATGCATCTAGATGAAAAAAATAGTTCTCTGTGATTGATAGTGCCATTCATTAGTGATTTTTCTTTCCAAATTCTATTTCAATTTTCAGTATTTAAATCAATCAATCAATAAATAAAAACAACATATATTTAGCCCTGAAATATGTCATTACAGCATTTTTTTTAACATAAGAATAAAAAATTACTTGCTTAAATTCACAACATCCTATGAAGAGAAGGAGTAAAGTGGACTGAGAAAAGCAACATTTCAACCCTACCAGATCTCCTTCAAGCAAATGTCTTTGCTGTGTCATCATAGTCTGTCTCGCTTTGTTTGATTGCAAGAAATACAGAGGATGTTTCCCTTCCACCACTGTTCTACTGCCCCCCCCCCCCCCCCCCCCCCCCCCATCCACAGGCTCTGTGGAAATGACCGCTCCTGAAAAACCCTGTTGTCCAGTCTAGCAGAAAACTTTTGATGCAGAGCCTCATGCACCCAAAGTGAGATGAGAGACTTTGCAGAATGAAAAGGTGGATGATGATGACACATCAGCGAGACCAGTTTACAGGAAAGTCAATATGTACCAGGTCATCAGACGGCCAAACTGCAGAGCTTGGTGGTGAAATGGTTGTTTGAAACAGCTCACTCTTGTACTATGACTGACGAACACGGATGATATGTCATGATGTGATCTCTTTTCCTGTCTGGCATCTACATTCAGCCCTACTTGGAGTCAGCTGAGTGATTTCTGACAAAGTAGAGCCATTTCTGTATCTTTAAAATGTATAACTAAGCAAATCTTGGAAATAATTTGTAGGGGATTAAAACAGCTCAATACGCTTGTTTGGAGGTATTATTGGAAATGGATGACAGTTAAAGAATACGCCACAGGCTTGATGTTTGTGTCAATGGCTTGATCTGTATGTGCAACAACAAGAATGTCAGTTTGATAATAGTATAAGTACAGAAACCGTTCAGACATCCAGTCCTTCACAGCTGCAAAATTTATGCTAGAGGCTTCATTGAAGTTGAGTTGTGAGTCAATGTCATTCCAATAAAGCATCCTGTGGAAAAACTACCATTGCTTAAGCAGTTACAGTTAGAGGCCATGCAGGCTTTTCAGCTATAAGACTCTTTGGCTATGAAAACAAAATGTCACATAATTATTTCAGCAGGTAAAGTGCTGTACATAAATCACACTCTCCCTTCCCTTGTTACCGGCAACCTGGCTGGATCACAAGAAGAGAGCCTACCGGGAATGTGTCATACATAGCGCCCACTAACAAGACCTTAACAAGCAACCCACACACCTCTGTCTGTGCAATGACAGCCCACACCCACCGTCTCTTTTGATACTCCGTTCAAATGATACTCCAACATGATACACGCAGCAGTGAGTGAGTTATAATCGGGGCCAGAGTGAGTGGACAGGGTCACAGCTATTAACCAGATGGCGGCAACTGAAGGCTAGCTGTCATGGAAGCACCAGGAGGACCATTGACCCTTACAGTAAGGAGACCTGCATTATTCATCTGGAGCTCCACAACATCAGTGCATCCATCGAGAGCAGCCTTTATGGGATTGTGGCTCAGATAGTGTATCTGTGAGAAAGACAGATGGAATAGTTCAGTGGTCAGGTAGACATTTAAATTCATTACAAATTAGCACTTTGTTTCTCTGGCTTGTCTGATATGACATACATGGTTGGTGAAACATCTGGATTGCAATCGTGGTCATTAGCAAGCTAACACAGCATTTGAGTGGATCTCAGCAGAGAGATGCATTATTGTGTATGGTGGTTTTATATGATTGGAAGGGTGACACTTTAAAAGTACTTGTTGCACTTTTTTGGAATTGCCTATAAAGTAAACAGCTAAAAACGACCCTTCACATGAAGTTGAAGGCATTGAATTTTGAATATGTGTATTATATGAAGTGCTTTCGTGTGTCTTCCAGAATAGAAACTTTGGAAATCTTATGCCTTTATCCTTATCCCGAGGCCAGAGTGAAATGCTAAAAACTAAAAACATTTATCTTCTGCCCAATTAAATTATAGCAAAAATAACAGCCCTACAAAAATCCATCAGTGACATTGATGTTATTGTTAATGCTGTATGCATTTTAGCCACCATAATACTAGGCAGCCTCTCCAGCGAATGTGCAAAACTTAAGAGAACATTTAAAAGTGGCACCAGTTCTGTTTTTATAATGGATACAACCTGATCCCAGTGCAGTGTCCTGCTGTGTAGAAAGGGTTAAGCCATTACACCCAAATGTCTATCACAATGTGAAAGCAGAAAAAAAGAGTTATTTGTTTATATGGCTTTAATATTTTGATGAAAGGGCAATAAAATGGTAAGTGGCTTACAGTATTTCCATGTCCCTTCCTTCTGGCTGTTTTGAAAATAAAATTGCTTTGAGGATTATGCCCACCACAGCTTCGACTTCTCCATTAAAAACTACACTCGCTATACTGCATGTAGCCTGAAGTATTATGGTCTGTGCATGTAGTAATAAATGAGGGACATTTTTTGCAGTTAGAAAAATTTATTGCAACTTCCACGCTGCAAGGTTTCGGCCTCTCACCACCTCGCAAAATAAAGAAAACAGCAGAAGCCTAAATGGAACATCACTATAGGCACAGGAGAGAGAAGCGCTGGCTCTAAGCCATTTAAGCAAATGAAATGAGAAAGGAGCATGAGGGGAACTGACTGGAAACTGGTAATTAGGTTCCATGTGAGTTCCAAGTTCCTACTCACCCAGTGAGTCAGACAACTTCCTGGATGCAGCTTACCACAGTTTACTAGTCGCCAGTAACACACTTTAGCACTTCCAATCCAGTGCTTGTTTTAAAATGAAATTGACTGATCACTTCAAGGGGAACAATAAGAACTAAGTTTTGTGATAATGTATTTTCAATTCTTTTAGTTTATTTGGCTTTTTATTTTTTTTGCTAAACTGCTTTATTGTAGTTGCAAATTTGGCAGAGGTTCATTTCTGAGCTGTGCCTGCAGGCATTCCTAATCTGCTTACACAAGGCGTCTTTCTTGCCTGTTTTAAAAATCCGTTTGGCAGCCCATTTATAGATTGCACTTTTAGTACACCGATCTCAAACTGTAATGAAATCAACATATTATCAGATAAATGTTTCTTTCAGTATGCTTGTTTTCTACCTCTGTTTTGATTTTAATTTTAGTATTTTACTGTTCCACAGATTGTGTCCACCATGTGGAACTGTCAAAGTCAGATACATTTTTTTGTTACATTTCCTGACACTACAGCTATAGTTAGCAGAAATCTAAAAAAGGTTAAAATAAGAATACCAGAATTTGACAATATATCCTTCCTCTTTCAGCTCTCCTCTCTCTGTCCTAACACCCCACCACCACCACCACCAGACAAGCATGGGGATGTGTACTTAGTATGTGAGGTTAAATTACTGTTCTTGTCAAAGGAATCTGGTGGCTTTGAAGAGGATGATATAATGAATTCAGTTCCCCATTAGCAGCAGTTCATTCTGTGCTAACAGGCTCCTCCTGTCTGCTTCTACAAACTGACCGCTGTAGATAACACACAAACTATGGAAAAGTACCTGATAATACCCCACTTCAAAAAATCTGAACTGTAATAATATAATACACTGCATTTATTGTCAGACACTCTTTTAAACCGCCTTAGGATTTTTTGACAAATCAGTTTTCCGTCTTCTTGGGTTGCTTTGCAGTCTAGGTATTTGTCATTAATGCTGGGAACGTGGATGTGCGTTATACAAAAAGAGTGAGACTGGCCAAAGCCAAGAGGAGGACAAGTAGAAGTTTCTACTCAAGCCACATGAACTACAATATAATGACTGCCTCACCTAGCTTTGAGTTTACTTAACAACAAATAAATCAAATACCAAAATATAAAGAGAAATGGTAGCACAAAAAACTCAGATGGCTTTTTTTTATGGAATAATATTTATTTATAACATTTAACATATTTTACTTACAGATACTTTACCTAGAAATTAACTGTCACTGCACATCATCTGACAGAACAACACATCGTTTTCCAAAAATAGAAACAGAAACAAACAAACAAGGAGGAGATATCCCACCAAACCATGACCTCATGCACCAATTCACCACCAAATTAAAAAACGCTATGGCAGTTCAACTGGTTGTAAGTACATTGTGCAAATACAGACTCACCTCATTGAAACAAGTAACAAGACTATGTAAAAAACAGTAATGACTTTATAAACCCAGGAATAGCACAGACCTAAAATGTCTGCATATGCCTGTTGTTTTTCTTATGGGAAATTATAGAAAAGAAAACATCCATTTGCGGTCATTCAACATGCAACTGAGCCAACTGAGCAGAGCTCAAGACAGTTTGTCTTTCTCTTCCATAGTTGTTCATGGATGTCTGCATTTTTCTGTTAGGACCGTATGAGAGCAATACTCAGCAGCACCACTGTCCAAACGTACAGCGGGGACTTCAGGTCGATCAATGCTCTATAATGTGAATTGTTGCTCAAGGCTACGGAGAGGGAGGCGTCTTCAGAGAATTACAGGATCCACCCTGGCTACTACCTGTGGTCCCCTGGTACTGCAAAAAAGTGAAGCAGAAAGGATGTCACAATCATTAGCTGCATATTGGATTTGCAGAATATCTTCTCTTTCACAAGACAGCATATCAAATAAAACCACAGCCATCGTTTTTTAAATCCCAGCTCTTCAGCTTCCAAATGAATGTACTCACCACCTACAGAGTTGAGAAGAAGATGAATTGGGCAATAAAACAAACAATGAATGTCTGCCACTTTATTTTAGATTTTTGGTAGGTCAGTTTATTTATGTATTCACTCAGTTTTATTGGAATAGGCTGCGATGCTATGACTGTCCCGTTTGCCAAACAAAAGGATGAAAGGGTTTACAGACAAAGTGGCTTACTTGGCATGAAACTAGCAACATATTAGGACTACAGTATTTTTTCCATTTTTTGAGTAGCATGAGGATGAAGGGCCTGTGAGGATAGAAAAACTTTGACTGAAATGACGAGGGAGGAATAGCTGTGGTTTCTTGAGGCTCCAGTGAAGATTTCAAAGTGCTGCTGTTCGCCTGGAAAGAAGCATAGCAGCTCAATTGACAGTTTTCTCTGACGCTCACTGTCTCTTTGTATTTTACAGGCACAGACTTGTGATGCACACATACAAACGCACTATAAAGCCATTCTTCTGGGCTGAGTGCACAGGTCAGACATACCATTCTTCAGCTTCTCAGTATGACTTCCCTTTCTTCGCTGGAAGAATATTGGTCCAATAGATTGTCAAGCTTGATGCTTCATCTGCTCTATTTTTCCAGTAAATCTTTTTTCTCCCAGATACATATTTCGGTAATTGCATTTATTTTATTTGCCACATATGAAAATGTGAACTCTGGCTTCGTCCCACAGTAAAATATGCTGAGGATAATTGGTAATTCTAAATTGTCTGTAGGTGTGAATGTGATTGTTTGTATATGTAGCCCTGCGATAGACTGGCGACCTGTCCAGGGTGTCCCCTGCCTTCGCCCTGGGTCAGCTGGAATAGGCTCCAGCCCTCCCATGACCTTAATGAGGATTAAGTGGTGTAGATAATGGATGGATGGATGGATGGATGAAAATGGGACCTACCCACAGAGACCTGAGTAGCCTTCCTCTGGAACCATATTTAATTCAGCATGCTCAGCTGTATCATTGCTTTTCTACTTCTTTGTCACCCTTCCTAGGTTTCCAATGCCCTCGTAAGGAAAGCAGATAAAGACCACGAATAAAGCGAACCAGTGCTCTCTAGAAGACCAGGGGTCTGTTCTGTACAGGGACCGTTCATACTAGTAAATTACCAAGATAACTGCAGGCTCAGAACTGTCTTTTTTTTTATCTAAAAAGCCCAGTTTTACAGCAATGTGAATTGCCATGGTAACTTTTGGCAGAAGATTTGATCTGGTCTGGGGCAGCCATCAGATCCAGATATGCGCTTTCAGATAAAATAGTGAAACCCCTCTGGGCTTTTTGGAGAGCCCCACTTTCTTTCCATTGAAGATGATTAAATCAGATATACAACTGTTCTGAGCTTTTCAGACTCCGTGTCAAGCCTGGCAATAGAAAACACTGCTTCTGTCAAATGGCAGATGTCTTTCTCTTTTTAAAAAAAAAAACTTTTACAGCCATATATCCAACAGCACTGGCCAAAAAATCTTTTCACAGCCTCATTGTAACAACACAATGCTCTATCAGTGAATACTAATGAGCTCACTGTGCCTTAATAACTGGACAGTGATAAGATTAATTACTTATACTTGCTACAGTGTTTCTTCCAGTCATCCTCTCCAGCTTGTACTTTTTTGTAAAACATCTTTTATGTATCTCATAATTTTGTTCATAGCCATTTGATTGTCAGGAATCGGCTTGTCTGTCTTTAGTCATTTTCTATCTCCGTAGTGTGCGAAACCTCTTGATTCCATATTTTCATGTTGTATATATTGTAATATATTGCAATATATTGTCAGAAGAACAGTACATTTTAATGCATTGGCTAATTCTAACAAACCCATGTAACAAATGCTTAAAAAAAATGAAAGGGAAAGAAATAAAATAAGAATTGTACTGCAGCTGTCTCCTGGCTGCCCCCTCAGACCAAATTTTCCACAGATGGATTTAACCTATCTCTCCCTGAGGACTGGAACCTGCAAGTGTCAAGCTTCATAACAGTTTGTTTTTTTGGCAGCGTTAGTTGCAAATACGAGATAGCTCCAAAAAAAGGAAAATAAAAATGTTCACATTCACAACATGGTCAGTCCACCATGCATGGAAACGCACGTCACAGCCATCACAGCAAAGTCCCCTCACCTCAACCAGAGGATGCCAGTGGGCGACAGGTTTTCGAGGATATGTGAGCATTTCACTCCAGTGGTCCCGACCGAGGTTGTCTGCATCATTGCCAACTCGACACACACCAATGACCTCATTATGGCCTACACTATAGGCGCAGGAGGGAGAGAAAAAAAACGCGATCACAGCCTGTCCTCCATTGCAGAAATAACGATGCATTACATATTAAGTGTGGACAGAAAATAAAGTACTGAAGCTGTCCATATGTGTTACAGAAATAGACTTTATGAAATCATTTCCATGTGATTTGAATAGGTTTCAATTTATTTTTGTCCTTCAGCAAAAGGTACAAAGTATTAAATTACTTATTCAAAGTCTCTTACCGGTCATAATCCATCACTGCAATCAAAAGGCTGATCTGCTCTATGTTTTCTGGAGGGACATCAAAGACAATGGCTTCATTATACACTGGATTCAAAGTGTTCCTCTTTGTCGATGTCTTCCTCTTTTTCAGTCTGCGACCCTCACACATTAGTGAAACCTTCACATACGGATCTATGAAAATCAGAGAAATGAGAATGGTAAGAATGTGTTTTCTGTCCGGATACCTGTGAAACTGTGTAGTTATAGATGGCATCAGATTTTAATTACCAGATGCACCAGTGATATCCATGGCCTTGAGATTGCGAGCCTTTATCATGGTAATGGTCAATCTCCCCGCAGTAGGTAAGTAACAGAGCGAAAACATCAGATCCCCAAGGTCCACGTTATCCTGAAAGATAACACAAGCACATTTACTCAAACACAAGCTTTATCTCAATGATACAGTGCAATTTTTTTGGTCATTATTTATTTAAAGCAACTTGACTGTGACCTATGGGTAGCACTACTGCTATTCATGACTGTACTACAGCATGTCCATCTGACATTTATTTACATACATCTATAGATCACATATTTAATCATACTCTCTTCTTTTGCATTACTCTAATAGAAGCCTCCCATATTTCACCCGACACACAGACTTCTGTTCAGCAGCAGCTCACTTATCACTTGCGCTTAAAATAACTCTGCCAAAGAAGTGAGAACCAGGAAAGCACAGAAATGTGTGCGGTGAAGATGAGACCTCCTGCAGCAGAATCTCTAGCCGATCTACTGGTATGTTGGGGAGATTGTGTTGGCATTTTGAATCAGGCGCCATCTGCTACTAACTGTCAGTGTAATCATTTGTAAAGTGCAGCTCAGTGAATTCAGTCAGTGTGCAAACATACCGTAAAACCCGAGTGGATCTATGACACTGCACTGATTTCAGCCGAACTGCTCCATTAACTGAGATAATGACATCGAATTTATCAACTGTACTGGAGGTTCATGAACTGAAATGAGCCTCATGTTATGAAAATCCCAAACTACTACAAACTATAATGAACAAATAGGCACATATTTGCAGCTAATATCACCCAAGCATTTACTTCTGAAATATAATCCCTCTTGTGTGCTAAGGTAGCTTTGTAACACACACTTCACAATTAGTCTGCATGAGTTGCATGCAGTGTGTGATAAACTACGGCTGATTGCTCAGCTAGTGCATCTGTAGGAGGGAAGGGGATAGAATTATAATTTTCTCCCTCTTATAAAGAGGGACAGAGCTTTGGGCTATGTGCTACTGTAGCAGGAGACATAAATGCAAGAAAATCTTACTATTTGGTTATCTATCTTAAGGCCCGGTCACACCGCTCAAACTTTGCTGGAGCGTTCCTGGAGCGGTGAAAAAAATTCATCACCGCTCGTAACCGTTCACCACCGTTTAACAGAAGTTGGCCCCCGTTAAAGCGACGCCGTATACACTCGGCCACCGCTGATGTTTCTGGAGGGGCCCTCCTACTGCTCCGAAAGTTTTGAGCTGCACAAAATATTGCGAGCGGTGAGGAGGGGGCAATTTTCCGCCCCGGCAAAGTTCACCAACGCCCAGTCAAAGTTTGGCACTGCTCGACGCAAGTTCGTGGACGCTTGGGTCCACTAGGCCAACGCAGAAATCTTGAACACTGGACCACCGCTGCTTCACCAGCGTTGCCCGGGCGGCGATTAAACATTGCACAAACTTCGGTGGAGCGGTTGTAAGCGTTTTACGAGCGGACACGGGGCTGCTGGAACGGTGTCAGGCGGTGAAGCAGCGATCCATGGCGGCGATGAACTTTGGTTTGGCGTTGGTAATAGATGTGTCGGAGCGGGACCAGAATTTGGCTATAAATACGGGGAGAAATGGACCAGGAGCTCATTTGGAATCAAGCTGCCGTTTAGTTCAGACCTCAATTATATCGAATTTGCTCAAAGTTACAGTAAAACTGTATCACCATGGATGCTGAGAGACTTGCTTTGATTGGTGCACTAGTCCAGCAACAAAATCAGAACCTCCTCAGATTGCAACAAGCTGTTGACAGAAGGAGAAGAGAGAGAAGAAGGAGAGACAGAGTTGTGTGGGTCAGAGAGTGGATGCTGAGAAGGCCTGAACATGGACTGTATGACAAGCTGATGGTGGAGCTGAGGAATGAGGATCCACGACTTCTATCAAAAATCTATGAGAACTTGTATCAAAACGATCCGTTCAGCTCCGTAGTCACAAGCGGTATGCCGCTAAACGAACTTTATACCCCCGCCGAGCCAACGCCCGCATGCGTGGAACACCGCTATACCAACGCTTGTGTCACCGCTAAACCAACGCTCGCTACCGCTCGCTACCGCTAAACCAACGCTAAAGCAACGCCGGCTTCAGCGGTGCACCGCTAAGGCAACGCCCATGTTTTCGATTTTTTTCCCATTTTGTGCGCGGTGATGAGCTTTGTCGAGATTCGGTCCCCCCTCCCTACCGTTCAAGGAACGCTCCAGCAAAGTTCGGGCGGTGTGACCGGGCCTTTAGTTATGATGCACATATTCTGTGATATTGAACTTATTGATATTTGTGATCTATTAGTGAGTGAATGTGTAAAAACTTCTCCTTCCTGAGACCCAGATTGTCTCATTTCCCCACAAGAGTCTTCTGTTACAATCAAGAATAAATATTCAACAAGGCTATAGTGTGAGGCTTTTTTAATTTGCATGATGGATTAACTGACAACCCCTCCAGAAACTGCATTCCACATCCAAGAAGGATCCTGTGGGCTTTACATGCCTCATGCTCAGTAGTCTTTAAGCACACTCAAGATGCAGGTGGGAAGAGAGAGATTAGCGCTGTGTTTCATGTGCTCCACAAACCCTTTTAGGCTGCGAAAACCGTTTGATACTTGCAGGTTGAATATCACACTGAATGTTTCTGATAATCACACCATATCCTACTTTCCTCAATTGAGTCATATTGTGCTTATGTGTATCTGAAAGTCAAAACCGTCAAAATGAAGCATAAGACCAAAGAAACCAAAAATAAGCCTCATTTCATATTAAATGTATTTTGTAGTATTTGTCTGTGCTGCCATTGTCATTCCCAGAAACAGAAAAATAACACACATTCTTCCATCAACCTACAATCTGCTTTGATTGTAGAGCTGGAAGAAAAAAGAGGCAAATCTGGCAGTAAAACCGATAATATTGTCAGCTCCATTGGCAATCAAGACTCAACGTTAATTCTGTCATTTTTAGCAAAGTATGCCACTGACTCTGTGTAGTTATTATGACAAATGGGCTCTACTGCATCACTTACAAAATGTCCTACCTTTGGACTGGTGGCCAGAGATAATTAGCTCGTTTATGAGGATGTATGTGTGGAGCATGTGTGCAAATGTCTGAGAACAAGCGTTTGTACAAGTGTAAGAGTCTGTGTGTTTGTGTGCATGAGCTAAGTAGTGTGAAACTGGGAAAAAAACTGAACAGTGTGAGAATAGAGCATCCCAGATTCTGTGAATCACTGGTTCCCATCAACCACCTGTCACATCCCATTCTGTTCTAACGGTGATTAGCAATCAATGATAAAGGGCACACGTGTCAGCAGTGACCCGCACAACAGCCATAAGCTGAGGGTTTACATAAAAACATCAATATTCTGGTCAATATTACTTTGAAGGGTCTATCTGGCATGCTGACAGAACCAGTATCTTTACTGCATTTTCTCATCGTGTCATCCTTGCCCATTACGTGGTCTTTTCTATTTATTTGTTTGCTTATTTATTTTGCATATTTACACCCCACATCAGCTACCATTTGGTAAACCTATGAGATCTCTGCCTCAGTGCCTATGATTTGTAGCATGCTTTTTCTTCTGGATAAATGCTTTGTGTACATGTGTTTGACACTGTCTTTGCCCTCTCTTGAATTCCATTCATGTTACCGCTTTTACTGCAAAGAATATGCAGGTACCTAATCTGTAGAAGTAGGGTTTATGAATTGACAAAAAAATGATCTAAGATAGGCATCAGCCGGCATCAATAAAACTGCAAAAGCTACTACAAATTAAATGTAACTAACAGTAAGGTTTTAAAGCTTTTTTCAAAGATTTAACACCTTTGTTTTCCAGGAGCTTCACAGATCTATGTCAAAAGTCTTTATTTTTCTGGCTGTAAACCATTCTGTGCTGGTTTTGTAACACAATTTCCATCAACACCACACTCATATTTCAAGTGATTATACGTAACATAGTAACAATTTTAAGTGTGCTAGTTATTTATGTCACTTTTAACTCATAACCCACTTAGAATTTATAGATATGTCTTGAAAGTGGGACGCAGCTGCTGACTTGGTGGATGCCAGCCAGGGTTAAGATGGCTGTATTATATGACTTGTGCTGTGTGAAGGCTTGGCGTGGCTGAGGATGCAACAACATGTATAATGTCATTAAACCAGTAAAGACTTATGGACACATGCAACCTTTGCCTCCAGCATTTACAGGTTGCACAAATATAGCAGCTGTGTTAAAGCAAGGGGGTGTGAGTTAGAGAAAGATTTAGAGAGCACAAGACAGACAGAGAGAAAAGCAGAAATACTGGCTGTCATTATTTTTAGTGGCCATGTGTAGAAAGCTGTTAATGGTCTTTGGCACACTGTATGCAAGACTTTGCTTCAGCTGGTATCGGCAGCCTACAAATTACACAAACATACATCGTGCCACAAATTTGAATTCAGTACAGACGTCACATAATTTGACAATAAAACACTAGATCCAAAGTCTAAATTTAAAAAGGATAAAGGTCAATAAAGAATTTATTACTGTTTCCTTGGTATACACAGATGATATGGACAAATATCCTAGCTGCAATGAAGGGAAATAAAGAAAAATTCAAATGCATGCCAGCTGTAAAGCACACTCAACAAACTAAAGCACCAGTCATCATTGTGTTGAAATGATAATGATCCAAATAGCGTCGTTTTAATGAAGTGATGGATCCCGCTGTGCCCCAGCTTTTATGTCAAAGAGCCACATATTTGGACCACTCACAGATGATGCTGATTTTGTCATGATAATGGTACATGTCAAGATCTAGGATATTTAGAAGGCACAGGGCCTAAAAACAAGTGTCCATCCCTCTTGACAATTTTCTTCTGTTACTGCTTTTCAACATTTATGTCGTGGTCAGTGTAATTAGGTTGTTTTGACAAGAATTTACAAAAAAAAAGTGTGTATCCAAGTAAAAACTAATTTCTAAAAAGTAATCTCAATCACTTAAAAGTACGAAGGACAAAATAAGTGATTATATACAGCCATGTATGACAGGTATTTATAATACCAGTCATAGTCATCAACCAAAATGAAATATATTTCATTTTGGTTGATGGCTATGACTGGTATTTATATTGTAAGTGACAATTTTGTGGTATTTTCTAAGAATCACAAGCGTCATGGTACTTGTTTCCAAACTTATGGCCATGGCTGTAAGTATTCTACTCCTTTACATCTGTTAGCAGATGCACCTTTGGCTACAATTACAGCATTAAACCTGTGTGGATAGATCTCAATCAGCCTCATACATCTGGACGCTGCAATCATACCCCATTCAAACCTGGTCAAGCGCTGTCAGGTTGGAGGTGGATCATGAGTGAACGGCTCTTTTTAAGTGTAACTGCATATTCTCTGTTGGATTGAGGTCTGGGCTCTGATTCAGCCGCTACAGAACATTCAACTTGTTGTCTTTAAACCATTTCTGTGTATCTTTGGCTGTTTGCTTCAGGTCACAGTCTTACTGGAAAACAAATCTTCCCCACACTTCTCTTGCAGACTGCAGCAGGTTGGTCTCTCCGGTATTTCCTTATACTTTGCGGCATTCACTTCACCCTCTGCCTTTACAAATCTTCCAAGGCCTGCTGCAGAAAAGCATCCCCACATAATGATGCTGCCACCGCCATGCTTTACAATGGGTGTTTGTGATGATGTACAGTGTTTTGTGTCTGCCAGGCACAGCATTTAGTCTGGTTTTCAAAAAGGTCAATTATGGTCTCATCAGATCAAAGAACCTTCCTGGATCTGACGTCAGATTCTCCCACGAGCCTTGAACTATAGTCATGATTTAATATCAGCTTTTTTTCAACAGTGAGTCTCTCTTTTCCATTCTCCCATAAAGCTTTGACTGGTGAAGAACAGGCAACAGTTGTTGTATGCACAGTCTCTCCTATCTCAGCCAGTGGAGCTCATAAGTCTATTGAAGGAGTCATAATTGTCTTAGTGGCCTCCCTTCATCATCTCTTTCTTGCTCGGTCTGTCAGTTTTTGAGGGCAGCCTGCTTTAGGCAGATTCCCACATGTGACACATTCCTTACATTTCTTAATGATGAATTTAACAGTACTCCAAGGAATATTCGGTGACTTGAACATTTTCTTGTATTCAGTCCCTGACTTGTGCTTTTTCATAACCTTTTCACAGCGTTGCTTAAATTGCTCTTTTATCTTCATTTTGTAGTACTATTTCACTAGCGACTGGACATTACAGATAAATGCTGCAATCGAATGAGACACGTTCACTCATGCTTTTTGTAGGCATGTAAGCGAATAGTCAGTCCTTGTGCTCAGTGCATTAGAGGCATGAGAGATGGGCAGGTGTAGAGATCTGAGAAACTTTCACAAAAGCCAAATTGTTATGGTCACACAATGGGTCAGAGCATCGCTGAAATGTGTGCGATATGCGCTGGCACTGTCTGATTTGCAGCACTACTAAAATTTACTCCTGAAAAAAAATCATTGCCAAAGTGAGTCAGTAACAGCTGTAAAACTGTGAGGCTGAAATGAGCAGTCTTGGTCTCTCTGAATAAGAGACACTTGGGAGAGTTTTAAAATATATGTCTCCTTATCTTACCACCAGGCCAGAGTGAGATTGGAAAAACTCCAGCAAAATTTGACCTTTTTACTTCCGCTTAGTCAAAACTGTGCAGAGTAATTAACAGCCTTATGGCAACGAGTCACTGAAGGCTGATGTTACTGAATGTGTTCTAAAAATTCTCAGCTGTAACTTTACCAAATATTATGCAGCAGAAATGAAGCACAACAAACGCTACATCCATTTTACTGACAGCAGAACTATGCGGCCTCCTCAGTGTGCCATTCAGTGTGCAACGCTTGGAAATGCTTGACAAATGGCACCGGTTGCACTTTTAGAGCAGTTATGTCCCAGTAAAGGGACATCCACGGTTGATGTAGTTAAAGAATCAGCTGCTATAATATTTTGGTAGATACCACAGCATACCTTCTGAAGTCGTTCTGAGTCTTTCCTTCGAGTGTTGACTCCAAGGTACATGTTAAGCAGGAGGGATGTTTTGGCTTATAGGTGTGTGTTGGAAAAGCGGCCTTACTGGCACGGTAATCCCTATTCACATTTGCAGCCTGAGAAAGCACAATTGTGGCAATAAATTTGCATGATTACAGAAAGTCTCATAAAATTTAAACTGCAGGTTCACAAACTGTTAAGAATGAATTTCAAGGATTTAAAAAAACAAAATGATCTGTAGTGTACCACTTGTCAATAAGCAAAAACATAACCAGTTCAACTAACTGGTGCAGTGCAATTTCCACATAACTCGCTCCTAAATTGTGTGCCAGTGATTTGGAGGCAGCAATCTGACAGAACGAATTAAGTGAGCAAAATCCCCTAGCTATCTAGGCAGCTTATCTCCAAGACTGTTTCAATTTTTAAGTGTTAAAATTGATTTTGGATTCCTTTGGGCTTTAGCAGATGTATTCAGATTTTACCACATGTACCTCCACAAGCCAAACTCCAGTTTTACAATCTTTGACCACATTAGAGTACAAAGGCATAACTCAAATTGTCAGGCAGTAGACAACCAAACACAACAGATTACCCATGTAAAAATATTCTGTTTTCACAGCATGACTAATTGTAGCTCTCACATTCTGATTGAGGCGGATTTTTTTGTAGTGTATAAACCTCTAAGCTGCTCTTCTCTCTGCAACAAGGACTTTGGTTTATATACAAATAATATATCCTGGAATAATGCTCATTTAGGTAAAAAAAAAAAAAAAAAAACATGTTGAAGTTTGTTTACTTTTTCCTATTTTATAACTTGTAAACATTTACAGCCCAACAAAACATGTTCAGCAGATGCCTTTCAAATATATTTCTGCTCTAGTACAGCAAGACTACCATCTGGCCAGTACAACAACATTCATACATAAAAATGATACACAATCAAGATGTTCCAAATGAAAGAATGAATGACTGTGAAATAAATATAAAAATGAAATGATGCAGTTCTCTGTGAAAAACCAAAGCAGAAAAATGTGTTTAGAAGTGTCCATGTTTCAAAGTTTCAGTAGCTGTTGTTCTTTCCCTTGCTAAATTACAGCCCATCACTGTGGTGGCTATATTTAGCCTTGAGTGACAGGAGGATTACACAAATTCAGGTAACTAAAGCACAAATCTCACTAAACTGAAATGGCTGCGGTGCAGACATTTGCAAATACTGTGAGGAAGAGATCTGCAGGAGACAAAACTGGACACCAACACAGGCAGAGGATGGTTTGCGCGTTAGATACACAAGAGACAGACACACACACACATAACACACACCTCTGCTCTGTCATTCCTCCCATGCTGCTCTGTATACTGCAGAATTGACTCAATTTTTTTAAAATTATTTTGGCTAAAAAGTGACAAGTACCCCGTGTTCCAAAAGTTTATTCTCCCCAGGAAAAAAAAGCTTGAAAAGATTGAATATGCAATCTAATCAATTCATTCAATAACCAGTAACCAATCACTTTGATCACAGCTTTCAGTCTTTCATGCATGGAATGTACGAGGTTCTTGAGTGTGGATGGTTCTATCATCCTGGGCTCTGTTACAGCCCCAGAGTTGAGCTGTTGCACGGTGGTCAGTGGTGGACTGGTCAAGATGTGACTGTTCAGAATTCCCCAACAGTTCTCAATTGAGTTGAGGTCTGGGGAGTTTGGTGGCCATTCCTCCACTAAAAGCATTACTGAGTCAAACAGACCGTGTGAGCAGGAGAACCATCTTGCAGAAATACCAGTTCCGAACATCTGTTCAACATTTTCCGTTCAGTCACAAGCCCCGATTTTTTCCTCCTGCCTCAAACTAGAAGTAGCACCTTTTCTAAAATGTTTTTGCTATAATATTGTGCATTAGCAGTGGTACTTTACTTTAAGGCATAATGTGCAGCTCTGAGAGACCTGAAGCAAACCATACCATGGGCATTGAATTTCACTTGCTCAGAAGATGGTACTTTCTCATGGTCATCTGTATGGATATGGTCGTTTTGGTTGTTGTGTGTTGGAAATAAGTAGAGAGGGCATTCATCAGAGAAAATCCAGTTCTCCCAGTCTTTTGGAGTCAGAGCTATGTACTTCTTTGCAAAAGTTACTCTCTTCTCCTTTTGCAGTTTGGTGAGTCGCAGGGTGCGTTACCTCTTGCAAGCTTTCACCCGCTATGTTTCTCGATAAACAGTGATGCACAGTGCTCTTAGAAACATCTTCTCCAAGATTTTTCAGCCTCTGACGGAGTTGCCGACTTGACTGGTGTCTTTGACCCTTGGCCTTTCTCATCAGATCCTTTGCAGTTAGGCCAGATGGACGTCCTGAGCAGGGCAAGTCTTTGAAGGATTGTCCTTTGTTGTACCTTTACCACCATTTTTACACCCAGCAGATACTTCTGCCAAGGGCTAAAGCTTCCTGCTGACAAGTATTCCCTGTATTTCGAAGAGCAATGACCTGTGCACGAGTCTTAGACTCTGAAAAAGAGTAGCTTTTCCACCCTTACTCTTGGCCAAGGTAACAATGCTTCCAAAATTTGGTTGTGAGTGTAATGCATTTTGATCAAGCATACAAATGTATATATTGGGACCTGATAGTTTGGCCCGACAAACAACCAGACAGTACCTGTTTGACCAGGTGTAACTCATTTTGGTGACAAACAATCTAACATGTTGTCCAATGGGGAGAAACAAACTTTTAGGACATGGTGTAGTTGTCACTGTAGTGGCAAAGTATTGTTTAAAAGAAAAAAAATGCACAATATTACTATTATGTTTTTGTATGTAACTAACATGCTCTGTCACACTGTTACTCACATGATTTCAGAAAGCTGTGACTTTGCTAAAAATGGGTGTACATAAGCAACAAACACACCCCATATCAAATTAATTTAGAAGAAAAGATTAATTAAATCCAAACTGTCCATTGTAGACATCCATCACAGTCTATAGACTGACTGGCCATGGTTGTTGTTCCAATTGAATTTTTGTCCTGATTGTTATGACCAATTTTAGCTGAGTTGCCATGTTTAATGAAGATTTTAATGATCATTTTAACCAGTAAAACGTCATTACAGTCAAAAAAAGCCAGGCTAGTGCCATAAAAATTTACCCTGTGTTGTTTAAAAACATAATTCTCCTTGAAACAGCTGTGCCTCAATTATCTTGCTTTATTGAGTTCCCTTGGATGAAATGAATTGTCTGCAGCAATCAATGGCCAGGAGTCTCATTCATACTACTTAAGCATGCATGAAGAATGGAATCAATTGCATCTTACAGATAGTTAAGCTCACACACTGAGACACCTATCAATAAAACAGTCACTGGGAGCATTTACCTATAAATATCTATGTATTTGCAGATATTTTTCAGCTGCACAGGGGATCACTAACAGGGAAGATGATTAAGAGCTGTGGCTTGTGCGGACAATGACGGCAAGACAACCAGTGAAGCAGTAAAAATGGCACAGATGACCACATAGGACACAACAGCACAGCACAGCCTCTCTGTTATCCACAAAAATGTCACCAATCTACAATTTTGTCCTCAATTCATAGATCTAAAAGTCAAAATGGTCCTCACAAAAACAGACATACAAACACACATACACACACACACACACACACACACACACACACACACACACACACACACACACACACACACACACACATCAGTAGGGTGGCATGGCAAGGGGCCTTTAACTCTGTTGACCTTCTCACAGAATTTAATTTTCTCATGTTCAGAGGGCGGTTCCAGCAGAGCAGACAGAATTTAGATAAGTAGTGGCAGATGCTGTGAATGTGTTTTCCAATAACATGCCTTTGTCCTTCACCGTGTCATCTGTCTGTAATATGTACAAAGAAAACACCATGCTTAAATGGAAGGAATTGTATTAAACAGCAATCTTATAGGAACATCTTAATCTAAAGCATTTTTTAAAATTACGACACCTCCCGCAATGCTTCGTAGCTGCAGACCACATTTCAAACAACACTGTAAATTGTTCTACAAAAAAATGAAAAGGCATTAAAGCAAATTCATGTGCTCTTATATAATGGCTCATGTCTGAGATGTATTGTGTAGAAGCTAGTCGGTAAAATATTGCAGGGAGGCAATTATGCCTGATCAGATAATTTGCTCCATTGCTACAATACTTTCAATCTCAGCAACAGAGAAAGACACAGTAAAGTCAGGGAAACATTCTAAGAAACATTCTATTTCAAAGTTAGACCTTTTCACATTACCTACCAACTAATCCTTCTCTCCTTTGTTCAGAGCTGACAGCTCAGTGTGTTTAAAAAAAGCTGTCATTTTTATTTTATACTGTCATTGTGGGACACCAAGTGCTGAAATGAAAGAACAAATATGTAACTCTGAGTAGAGTTGCGACCAATCTGCCACACTTGAAATGCCACTCATAAATAACTAAGTGAACAAGACATAAATGTGAACTGACTCACCGAGGAGACATACTGAATGTCCCGGCAGAGCTTTGTCTCCCTGGGGAAATCTGCCAGATCCAGGAAGTTGTCCACCACCACTTGACCTATAATGTCATGGCGTGAAAAGCGATCGAAGTCGTAGACGCTGAAGTGCAGCTTACGTGTGGGAAGCTCAGAGTACGCCACAGGAAACAGGAAGACCTCGTCAAACACCGGGTTCAGCGTCTTGCGGTGCACCTTGGTCTGGTGCTTGGTCTTACGGTCGGGCAGCAGGTAGATCTTAACATAAGGGTCAGAGGTACCGGAGAAGTCCTTGGCTGGGAGGTCCTCTGCTTTGTGGATCTTAACTATTAACTGTTCCAGGTCGCAGTCAAATTTGAGGATGAAGTGAAGGCACCCACAGCCTCCGCCTCTCCGACTGCCTTCATCCCCCTCGAGGGAGCGCTGTTTGTAGAGCTCCGGTTTGAGGCGGCCAAGGCCCAGGCCCATTCCCGTGAGCGAGTCCTGCCTTTGGAACTGGGCCACGTTGAAGTCTGGGTTAGAGAGGTTCATATGTCTACGTATGGACCCTTGTCTGTGAACAGAGGAAGTCAACAACCATAATCATACATCATTTACATGATGAAGAAAAGGCGCGCAGAAACACGAGCTCTGTATTTTAGGAGTTACATCAATAATGGAAGATTCTGAGCACATAATTTATACAGTATGTAGTGCCAGTGTTGGCTGCCATTGCAGAAGGAAGTGTGCCCTTTACGTAAGTAGCTAGGCAGAAAGATAGAGCTGAAAGTATGGGGTGAGTTATAAATGTGTGTTTCTGATTTTCATTCTGTCACGTATCTGACATATCTGATAATAATAATATTAATAATAATCATCATAATAATAATAATAATGGATTAGATTCATATAGCACTTTTCTAAGGCACCCAAAGCGCGTACAATGAATCCATTATTCATTCACTCACACATTCTCACCCTGGTGGTAAACTACATTTGTAGCCACAGCTGCCCTGGGGCAGACTGACAGAAACATAGCTGTCAATAAGCGCCTAGGGCCCCTCCGACCACCACCAACATTCATACGCATTCATACACCAGTGTGAGTAGCTGCACTGGATGCAAGGCGGGTAAAGTGTCTTGCCCAAGGACACAACAGCACATGACGAGGACAGAGCCGGAATCGAACTGCCGACCATTTGATCATTGGACAACCCGCTCTACCACCTGAGCCCTTATTGCATTATCTCCAATAATGTTCGATTTTTCCTCACTTTTTTTGTCTGAATGTCACCTGACCTTACCCAATTTCTAACTTTACACAAACCTATCAGTTACTTAATCCTAATCGTGCATAAACCACACTTTCATTACTATAATTTCAGTCTTCCCTTATCCTTAATCATACTGTCGTGTACAGATAGTCGAGAGAAGCAATCTGAAGCATGTTGCAAATGCACAGAAATATAGTCACATTCCCTAAACCTTCCACTGTCATCATGCAGTATTGTTGAGAGACCAGTAGAAGAGCAATAAGCTTTGAAAAAACAATGAATACATAAGACAGAGGACGTGTTCAAGGCAAGGATATAAACAAATAGCTAATACTGACCCAATTTCCGACATTGAACGGCCAGAGGGAGAAGGCTCAGTGGTCTGTCTCTGCATACGAGGGTTAGTGTGAACCCCATTTTCCCGGCTTTTGTTCTGGGCATCCAACGGTATGTCGGGAGATGTGTGACTGATCTTCATAGCTGCCTCCGGTGTGGCCATGACCACAGGTGGCGGAGACACTGGAGTCACAGGAGCCTCCACCGACACAACTGACGCCATAGGAGTGGGCTCTCTGGCCATGGAGCAGTGTGATGACTCACGGCGGTTGTGCATTGGGGGGTCCACAGCCGTGTAAACCGGCTGCCTGGGTGCAGGCTGTGCAGGCAGGGGGCTCATCGTGGGGTTGAGGTGCCCATGGGCCTCCTTGGTGGTGGGGGAGAGCCCACGCTCCCTCCATGGTATCCAGCAGAGCTTCCATGAGACAAAGAGGGAGACCCCAAATAGGGCCAAGCCACAGGCGGTCACGACCAGTGACAGCAGACTCACCGATATATCTGAGAAGATGACAAGAGTAGAGAAAAATCAGGATCTGATCGCAAATTCAGTTTGCTTTGTTGTAACACTACACCTTTACTGCTTTACCAAACCAAAAGTATTAAGCCTTTTCAAAAATTCACATCATAGCATTATTACAATAACATTAATGTGTGAGAGACATGTTCAGCAGATACTGTGTTTTGTTTTTTTTTTACTTGAGGGTGACCCAAAGGTTCTCTTAGAATTTCTCATTTTATTTTCTTTATTTAAAAGATATTTCGGGGGGCTTTTTAGCCTTTGTTGCAAAAGACAGTGGAGAGAGAGACAGGAAACATGGGGAGAAGAGTGGGGAAGGACATGCAGCAAATTTCCATGGGTTGGACTCAAACCACGATCGCTGCGTCGAGGACTATACCTGTTAATGAGTTATCTGCTCAACCAGTTGAGCCGCACGGGAACCCTCATTGTCTTTTCTTATACATTTTTTTATATATATAAGAATCCTTCACAAGATTAATTAAGATTAATTGTATTTAATTATCCACTGGAAGCCTCATATCTGTCCCCCAAGTGGAGAGTACCCCATGCTGTAATTTCATTTGCTGATAACGGAGGGGGAATGGTGTTGAAACAAAAGCAGCAGCAACTCTCTGCTCACATCGTACGTATATTTGAACAGTCAAGGAGCTGAGCTGTAATTTGTTATTTCTAACTCTTAAATATTTTCAGCAGTTTTGGAATGGGGGTTTTAAAGTGGTGAAGCATCTGAGGCTATATTGTGCCTACATTACGTATATGTTGCTACAAATTGTTGTGTAAATAGAGGAAAACAGAGTGAGAAATGCAGCTTGCGGCAAAGACACTGATAGGTAGATATAAAGAAATTTCTGCTACCACTGTTCTAGGCAGTGGGCCAAAGGGTCACTCTGACTCCATCGACTGCCTTATACAAGATAAGTTGTTACAGCAGTATTTCCAAAGGTCGCACATAGGCTAATTAGAGGTAAACAACTGTTCCTTATCACCTCCAGTGAGGACGGCAGCAATAAGTGGAGCCTCTGGGTTCCTGTTTAATGTCTAGAGAGAAACCTTGACTGGGGCTGTGATGAGCTCTGTGAGCAGTAATAGAAACACTGTTGATGAGAGGAGGTTCAGAATTGGGAAGTGCAAGTGCTCAGTTGTGTCATGTCAGGTCTGATTCTCCTTGATCGAGCTTTGAATGAGTAAACACTTTAACTTGTAAATACAGTCCTTGGGTATCCTGAGTTTTCTTGGCATGAACTACCTGCTTCCGTCTGCACACAAGAGTTTCCATCACAGTAGAATCCATCTTATTGATCAAGCAGAAAGGAAATGTTACAAATTCATTCACCCCATGAAGCAAAAAGCCTGTCATCTTCAAACACAAAATCCCCAAAATGACACCATATTTCAGAGCCAGAAAGAATGATCAGATTTTAAACTTTTCAATAGTCCTCGCGTTGTTCTGTGTGAAATCCTAACCAAATCTAAACTGAAAATTTAATTAAAATCACTTTACAAATATCATTCAAAGCTTTACCAAGCATAAATTGTTTTTACAGTAACTTGATTCTGTAAAAATGAATAAATTCTGCACTTCTGTTTGAAAGTGTTTAATCAAATTATGTCTCAGCTCTGACCAACAGTCACCACAGAAAGGTAGGGACCTTTCAGTGGAACTGGGCTGAACTGCAGGCTGTGTTTACACAGAGCAAGTAGTATTATTGGTATTGTTCACTCGCTATTGTTAATAGGATTCCAGCTTTTTCCAGTCTTTGTAAAGTAAATCATCAAACAAATTCAACTCCTTTTTTTTTTTTTAACAATTGATGGCATTATAACTTATTAAATTGCTAAAAAGACCTAGTTGTGTTATCTCTACCTCTATATATGCTTACACTGTTTCTGAAAAGGCGCAGGACTGGAGACCAAATTAGTGAAAATGCGACGACAGAAAAAAAAACATCAAGAAACTGATGAGGGTTAGCTATCAATTTATACAAACAGAGATAATCACGAAACAGTGCCAAAAAAACTTGACAAAAAAAAACAGCCTTTTCGGCATTCTTTCCAAACTGGTAGGGGTTAGAGAGCTCCACTCTACAAGTTTCTCTTCTGCTAAACCAGCTGAGCACATAACAGCAAATTGAAGATATCCGTTTAAGGATAAACCCCTTTTAAAAGTAAGGTTACAGTTATTAAGTCCTCTTATACAATCCTACCACACGCTCTAAGTCCCCTGTAGTAGTAGTTTAGTCATAAACATACATCATGAATTTATGTTAATGTCCTTGTGGGCAACAGTAGCAGCAGCAGTGGCTGTGGGAGGATAAAAGTTTTACAGGCATATCACTCCAGGCCTTAGTCTGTCAAGTAAGAGTTTCTAGTTCCAAAGCATGACACTGAATATTTCACATTTGTTGACACCAGCACAGAGTGCGCGAGTCACCGTGGAAAGGGAGATGAGGTGTGAACCAGCAGAGTCATCGGGGGCTTTCTGAATCATCTCTGCTCTCAAGAATTGTGTGACTTTTCACATAAGCATTCTTTTCCGAAACATAAATCATAGGAACTGCTGCAGCACAGCAGAGCTTCAGTCCAGGGAATGGACTCTATGCAATATTTATATGATTTTTTATACCTAATAGCAAATCAAAGAAATTTATATCCTCAAGGCAAATACAGTATTTTGTTACATTAATATTAACCTACAGTCTTTGTGTTTTACTGAAATTTTCATTCCTTTCTCCTTGCTTGTGGTCCCACTACTCATTATAAATTCTACAAATTATAGACATGAAATTCGAATAGCAAAGATTGTGCTTTTACAGTTGCAGTCTCTGAAACCCCAAAGTGAAATAATGTGTCACTCTGTGTAATAGACTTATGAAATGTCTCAAGTTCAACTCATGTTTATGAGCAATGTGAGTGATCCTCATAAAATGAGTTAAAGTATCATCCAAGCGGAAACCTCAGAGGCTGGAAAATGAAGCCAATGTGAAAGTGCCAGAAATGACAGCTCCTAAAAAGGCCACTTGAGACTGGCTCCAAAACCAGTCTATCCCCACAGCCCTTAAATGTTGAAATGCCCAACTTTAAAGCAGAAGCAAAGAAGATAAATAAATCTGTAGTAAGGGTTAAGGTCATGTAACATTAAGGGTGTGGCCACTTTGAGTTACAGATGGGTGCCATTTGAGTGCAGTCCACCTCAGCTCCACTCACATTCCACCTCTTTTTTTTTTTTAAATTTTTGGATTAGTTGTGAGTTAGGAGGAGTCAGGCATTGCAAAGATGGCTACAGAAAGAGTCACCACACTGAGCCACTTCAAAACCACTCACCATGTCACAGAGGGTTCACTACAACAATATTTTTTGGAGTATTTAGGGGAGTCTCTGTGTCCAGGATCTAAAACAAGACACTCGGGTTAAGGTGCTCTTGCCCATTTTTCGTAACAAGTAATGATCATTAAATCAAAAGCTGCACTTTCTGTGTAAGTATTAGACAATAGATTAACTGGGATTTATACCTTTTAAAGCACAAGCCTTCCTTGAACACACTGATCTGCTGTCAGTGTTGCATAATCAAAAAACACACTCTCAACAGGATTTATCACTGACTGAGTAGTGCTACAAGTTAATGACAATGCTGTGAACATTTTACATTTCTAAGATGTTGTTTATTGTCTGCCTTTCATATGTTATGTATGTTATCCTTCAGTTTCATTTAACAGTAAAGGCACATAAGCAGTCCAGAACAGTCTTTTTTATGAACTACTGACTGTGCATCAGCTAATGGACATCATCAGTAGATGTTAGGGTAGCGTTGGTCCTGTTTTAATGAGAATGGAGTACCTTCCTTATAATAGATTGAACTACCATTATGTGTGCTTAATTATGGAATTATCAAAGGCATACACCATCTATCTATATCAACCTCTTACTCCCTGCTCTTCAATGGATGCTTGAGTTTTTCTGAGGCCAAAAAATGTAATAAGTTATAATTATTGCAATCACTGTGCAACAAGATAACCACAGGAGTAAATGCAGTTCATAACATAGCTAACTGTGATCTTTGTCAAAACAAACTGCACATAAGTCTTATCACTGCATCTTAATTAAATCTATTCTTAAGCAGTGCCTTTCAAATATGGTGCTGTGCATGAGTTTTAAGCACTTTAGTTGTTTAGATTCTTATCCATCACTCAGTACCACCAGGGAGCCATCTCATCTGTCCTAAATTCATTTTGCAGCACGGCAACAACACCAGCAGTAATCTTAAATGTATGTGAGCAGCTTATCCGATCAGTTCTGCTTAATTTCAGTCAGGTCAACCTAAAACTCTCACCGATGAGCTTTTTGTTTTTAATTTTTGCCCTGCTTTGTGGTATTAGCTGGGCTGCCGTTGCCCTGCCAGACTGTCCATCAGCTGCTACTGCCAAAGCCTTCTTGTGTTCCTGCTGTGCACCACCACTGCAGTTACCCCTGGTTTTCAGCAGATGACTACTCTACAACTGGCTGATTTTCAAATGGCTGATTTGCAGGATGCTTTAGATCTCCAGCTGGGTGAAGTTGTACACAATCCTGTGCTCCAGCTGACAGCCACCACACATGCACCCCAGTAGCCAGCTTTCTACATTGGTCTCCTGCTGCCTATTTGTCCAGCCACCTGCCCAGTCCCCACCTAAAAGTCTTTTGGATTCCAGCTGCTGTCCGCCTATCTGGCGAAGGATGACTCTGTTTTCCAGCTACCGTCCTGCCAAGCACCCCGACTGCCTGATCTCCCAGCAGTGCCCTCATTCGGCATCTGTCTACTTGTTCAGCAACAAGACCAACAGCGAACTATTCTGGTCTTAAGTGTTCTGCTTGTCCTTTCCTGCTGGCTTCCAATCACCTGTCCTTCCCTTCTGGGTCGCTCCACTAATGCCTTCAACCTTAAAGTCTGTCCAGAGCCTTCAGCACACCATCTACAGAAGGCCAACCTGATTCACTGACCTCCTAGCTGCCCTCCTGTAATTCTGCCTGTCACCTAAATCAAGGTTGCCCTTTTCTGCAGCTCAGCTTTGCGTTTCCTCCTCGCCATGCCATGCAACAGCTCCTCACACCTGCCCTGCCTTCGACTCTTACCATCCACATAATAGTCTACACCTGCACCTTCAGTCCGGTCCTCCACCTGAGGTCTCCTGATTCTCTATTTTTCAGTCCCCAGGCAGTCCACCTGAGTTTTCCTGCATCACCACAGTCCATTCCCCAGCCTGTCAGTCTAAGTTGTCCTGCTCTGCCACTGTCAATTATTTCTAGCAATCTCCAGCATCTAGGCCACCCATCTTGTTAGTTCCCCTGAGCTTTGATCGCAGCCACCTGACTCCTAAATCCACCTGCTAACTTGATCCCCGTTGTTTCAGTTTTGAGCACAAGCCTCTGCATACTGTTGTGTGTCTAATACAGAGCGATTGCATATCATCTCTGGTTATCTAACACTTTCTTTCATTTATTGTACTTTAATACCTTTGATCTTTGAGGTGGATCTGCTTTTCGAAAAGCCCAGGCTCTTGCACAGTGACTTTTTAATAGAATCAGTCTGCTGTATCCATCTGACCGGGTCTATTTTTGGCTGCGCCTCATTCTGTGTGAGGGCAGAGATACAGAGTTCTTCCCAGTTTATGTGCTGACTAAGCAACAGGCTATCAGTTGCCTATAGTAATAAAGCAAAGGAATGTTGTTCCCATATGTACAGACAATGCTGATGAAGATTTGCACGGATAAAAAAAAAAAACTCAAATGAATAGTAATTAGTGTATAATAATCTCTCTAAGTACTTTAATCATAGCAATGACTATGATTAATGACTAATCCCTTTTCAGTTTTTAGAGACAGTAATGATTGTTTTTCGTGAGTAACTGCCCTGTCGCTATTTCACAGTGTGTCACTTTATTACACAAAAAAACCTCCAGGATTTCAAACAAAATGCATGATGATATGGTTAGCCAAAAAGTAATAACCATAATGAGCATCACACCAAGTAGGCGTTCACCTCATGAATACCAGAGCAAAGAATGTGCATAGATAATAATAATAGATAAGAGACAAGATATTTTCTGTATGGGCTGACATCTTTTCAGGGACTTCGGAGGACAATTAAGTGAAACAGCGCATGGCCTAAGCAGATAGCAGTATTTTGTACTTGAACTGTTATCACTACTGGCAGTATAGTGGGTGTGTAAATGAATTTGTAGCGCAGTGATGGTGCATGTAATAAGACATAGTAACTGAAAACTTTATGGCTTATTGGTTAAGTTTGTTGTTTCACTGTAAAACTAAATGAATGAGTACAATTGGGCAGCGCCACTGTGGCAGTCCGTTGGTTTCTGGACTACAATTTTAAAACTGTAGGTTGGAATTTTTGCCATCTTGGTCTCTTAAAACCAGATGTCATGAGTTAGCGGTGGACCTGACTGACAGCTTGTCAATCGCAAGGCAGCAACACCCTAAAATATACCATATTTTATTGTCCGTTTCACTCTCATTTATTAAATGAACATCAGGTTATATTGAGGAAGACTCAAAACTAACACTTTTAATAAATACATGAGAAAAATTTTAGATTTCCTCCAAAACATCTGCACAATCTGACTTCTTTTTGACTCTTTCTAACTATTAGAAAGAGGGCAGACTCTGCATTGATTTCACTTTTCAGACCTGGAGGCTCTGTTCATCTTTTATACACTATCTATGGGCAGTATCCAGGATCCCATAGAACGAGAATGCCCATACTTGCATTCATTTTGCCGTTATCTCATGATCACCAATTAATTATTTTGCCATCGTGAGAAAAAACAGAAGAGTAATTTCTTGAGATAATGAGATACTTTATCATGAGTACAGGACTTTTGTTTTCTTGAGATTGCAGAAAAGTTATGGGGTAGCTTGAAACTGAGTGTCTGGTCTGATCACACCTGATTTCAGCCTTCAAGATCACTGTCAGGACTATCAGCAGCCTCAGCATGATCACTGAATTGTACTCGCCTGTGAAGTTGCTGTAGGGCTAGTCTTCTCCTTAAATGATAAGGACTGATCTGAATGTTATCTCTAACAGGAAGACAAAAGGCAGTGCCTGTCATACACCTTGATTGAAGTGCAGTCAAATGCACTGATCAATAATGGGTACTCCTTGATCTGACATTTTCAGCTTAAATCAGTTGCTGCAGCTGCAAAAATGCCATCGATAAACGCTGGTGTGCAATTTGTGATTGAGGGAGCTTACTTTTTTCTTTTTTCTTTTTTTTTTTTGGTCAAGAACAAGAAATACATTTATAAAGCACTTGATTTGTCATTATTCGTGTTAATAAGAACATGAGTAACAGGATTAAGAAAACAGCTGAAAGGTAGCCGCTGCTGTGCATCTTTCGGCACCACGGAGGCGGGAGGAGCAGCAAGGAGAAAAGAGAGAAATGCTTTTTATTTCAGTAATAACAGTAGCACACATTATTGCTGAGAGGCAGTGAGATAGACCATTTTTATTAAAACCACTTCCCATGTAGCATAAATGCACCTTTATTCCTGAGTGCAAGAGTTCATACTCAGGTTAACTGTTTTGTATCCAGTTATTACAGTGTGTGTGTGTGTGTGTATGTATGTATATGCATGGGGAAAATAACATATTATTAACATAACATATTATCAATATTTTACAGAACCCCTACACTATCAGAATGCATGCTTTCAGGGAGCTCGTGTCTTATTGAGAGCAGCCAAGCTCCCCCTGGCTCCCCTGTAGTTTGCACCCCGCTGGCATGGCACTCCTGATATCTGGTAAACAGAAAGGAAACAACCTTTTGTTTTCACATCAATGCTCATTTTCTTGTGATAGCAAAATAATTAAGTTATTCTCATGAGAAAATTAGTTGTGATATCTTGAGATAGGGAGATGAATGAACTTATCACGAGAAAACAGCATTATAATAAAATAACTGCAAGTTTGTTCAGATTTGGCCTCCATACAGAACAGCTTTAATCAGGAATCTTAAAATTTCACACTAATCCTGTCCTGTGTTACAGCTGACAGAGATATAGTTTAGTAATATGGAAAACTTTTTTTTCCTTTTTTATCTCATGAAGCATTTACTTCTCTCATTTTGTATTCCTTTTCAAATTGTTGACACAACATTGACAGGAAGAGAAACAGAAAGATTAACTGAAATACATTTTGATGTCTAAAATGACACAGTTTTGTATCGGCACGTCTTTTAAACACCCCATCTGCTTCTACTTACGGAGCTGGATGCACTTTCAGTGCTCTTTCTGTTTTGAGTCTTTCATCTGACTAATATGACAGATTTCACACTAAGAAAAGAACACATGTTTTTAAAAGAGGAACTAACATCACAGCTCACCTTATGCAACCAGGAATCATCTTCTGAATCATGCCCTGGCGAGTTGTACACAAATCTGATGTGAAACTAATTGTCAAAATTGAAGCATTTACTGAGGAATGCTGCAAAACTGCACGTTTTCAACTTTCTTAGTATGAATATTAGATTGAAAGATTAAATTAAACTATATGTCGCACCACTATTTAACGACTGAGTCAATCTGTAAATACTTACTTGGCAATAATAGTTCTGCATTCTTTGCTGTAGGTAAGGTAACCCATCTTCCAAATCCAACAGCTCAGCCTAATGCAGTGCTGGCTCTGTGTGTGGGCGCTGCCATAAGACCTCACACAGGAACTCGTACCAACTGTCCTTTCTCTGCTGTGCAGTCCTGTGAATACCAGAGTGTGTGTAATTTCGAAGAATAATGCGGAGAAACCGAGAGGCTTGCCTCTGAGGACACTGAGCCCACAATCAGTTTGGTAGGTTGCCCAAGTGCTGCCTGGTGGAGAACAATCTATAGACATCTGGAGGGATTCAGAGACCGCATCACAACAAAGAGGATGGACCAATTTTAGAGCACAGGACCTTCAAAGGTGCAATAGTGTAGGAGGCAAACAAGTGCTGAAAAAGCAATATTCACCTTCTACCTCTGAGATGTTGTCGTTTTCCTTAAACAGACCTTCCGTAGAAACTAATTCATTTTTCAGTTATTAGTTACCAGTTAATATCCAGACAGAGGACACAGCATGATGTGTGAAATGTGTGAGTTGTTCTGACTGGATGTCTGCGGGGCCTTGAATGCTGCTGGTTATTATCCACAGGAATTTAGTTGCTTGGACCTGATGACCCATGCCTAACTAATTAAATAGCTGCAATTAAAAACAGGAGCAGTTTGGGTACTGCTTGGAGAACCACAACTAAATGGTGTGCACATGCTGGGTCTTAAAAGAACATATATATATATTTGGAAATCTGCTAATTTGCTTTCTTCCTGACAGTTAGGTGATGAAACTGACACCATTCTCATGTCTGTAATTTAATTACGAAGCTACTCCCAGAGTGGTTTGGTTTATCTTAGCAGACAAAAACTAATAACAGGAGAGAACAAACTAACATGAGTCTATCCCAAGGTAAGTAAATCTACCTACCAGCACATCTAAAGGCTTATATGTGTTGAGTTTCAAGGCAGCTGGCATAGACAAAAGAAAGCATGGACAAAAAATAATCCATAACTTCCATAAAACCCCAAACTTTTAGTTTTTGCAACTTGGAAATAGCAAGGCTAGTGGTTTCCCACTGTTTGCTGTCTTTGTGCTGAGCTAGCTAATCTGGCTGCCGGCTTCAGCTGGACAGATATGAGAGTGATATTGATCTTCTGATGTAATTCTCAGGGAGGTGGCTTCTCAAAATATCCTAACTATTCCTTTAAAAGACAAAGTTCATGTTAAATCAATTTTCTGTAAACTCATTGAAGAAAGGAAGAATATCAAAAGTCATACCATACATACAAATGTTCATGTGCAGTAAAATCCCTGAACCTCAGCCAGTCCAGCCAGAAATCTGTGTCAAAGGGTGGCCTACCCCTCTCTCTTTCATCTACTGCTGCTGCCATCACACTGCCAGCTAGAAGTGAAATTAAAGCTTAAATGCAAACCGTCCTGATCCCAAACCCTTCTGCCTTCTCCCTTGATTCCACTTTTGACAGTGAGGTAAAGAAGAGAGGGGAACAGAGGAAATATGGAGGAAGAGGTTGGAAGAAAAGGGATGCAGAAAGTGACAGCAAGGAGGGGAAGGAGTGGGAATCCACAAAGGGCTTTCATGTGGTGAATAATCATCGAGAATAATGCAAACCACTGGCAGCAGAATGAATGGAGGAGGTATGTGGAGGACTGCAGGAACTGCGCTTTCTCGCTCCTTCAAATGAGCCTATCTCCCTCGCTTTGCTTTTCCACTGCTCTCTGCACACACGCACCCATTTACGCATGACATTCAGGTGAGGATGGTTGGAATAGGAGTAGGGAATAAAGAAACCTGACTCTGGGGGCACATTAAATGTTCAACTTGACCCAATACCATCAGAAAAGATTAAAAAATATACTTCATTCTGAGATAAACTCAACAAAAGTTGGCTACAGTAAAGGTGCCAAATGTGCAAAGATAGTAAGTGATGGAGTGCAGATACAACTCATGCAAGAGGAGAGCAGCATCCAGATCTGATGAGTGTCATTCTGTGACTACACAGCCGGCTTTTGTGCACATGTGTTCACAATGAACTGGACTAATACCATCATTTTTGCATCTTGGGGAATATCAGTCTCATCTGAATTTGGACTGAAGTACAAATTAGACCTCCCAGAAGAGAAATTAAACGAGATAATTGGGGAGGGGGGGATGGTGCAGCTTGAATTCCAAACAAATTCTACTGGTTTAACTAAGCTTGGCCCCCCTATTGTGCATTAGGTTCTTGATGTTCTGTAGAAGAAGTCACATGCGCTCTGGCTTCACTCCAATTCAATGCCAGCTTCAGTCAAGCGTGCAAGTGATGCCTCACCTGAATCCGTGTACCGTGGCCTGGCGAGGTCTCGGAAATAGTAGATAAAATCCAGACAGTTCTCGTTCTGCACTTCCCCTTTCGAGCAAAGATCTGACAAGAGTTCCAGTGCCTTTTGACAAATCTCGTCATCTCTGTCTCCAGGCATTTCCCACCAGCATCCTTATAAATGGAGGGTCTCTTTAGGCACCACGGCACCACTCCGTCCGCCTCACAGTCACCCAGCTATTCCACGCTGCTCGGCACGGCTTCTGGAAGTCAGGCAGCGGCACGCCTTCCCACACGGCGGAGACCCTCGGTGTTAAAAAGAACAAAAGAACAGTAGTCCGAGTGATCCGCGAGGAGAATGAAAAACCTCTCGCACATGTGGAGCAGAAAGAGTTTTTACGTAACATTCAGTGGTCCTCTCACTCCGCTGCTCTGCTGGAAAAAGCCACCGGTTGAATCCACGCACCGCCTCTGCGGCGCCGTGCGCTGTCCAACGTGCTGAAATGTGTGCGCGGACTCTCGTTACAATTACCCTGATCTTCGCGCCAGGAGCACCGTTGTGCGCAATTCGTTACCTGTACGCGCCAAAGAAACTTCAGTAGCACTTTGCAAGATGCGTAAGTAGGAATATCTGCATTTCAGAGCTCTACTACCTGTAGCAAGCCCTCTGGTACTTCTCTGTTCTGACGAGCCTGGTGTGGTTTTACGTGCCTACACATGGCCAATCAGAGGATGACAGGTTTTTTTTTTCTTCGCTATTTTTTTTTCTTTCTCTCGCCTCACTTTACATTTGTAGATGGAACAAGCGGAATATCACTCACAAGCCAGGCATAAAATATTTCATACATAAGTTTGTATCAATGCATTCAACCATCAATTACTGTCACAGCAGAGAGAAGTTGGTTTTTCCAGTGCTCTCTCCACGTCGCAGTACTGCCAAGACAGCCGCAGCAGTGACATCCATTACTTGTTTTGCCGAACTAATTAAAGGAGCACGCTCATGCACGCAGGGATAGGAGGTTAATTTATCTTCCTGTCTCTCGGTTTCTATTATTTCTAATCGCTTCCGTGGCGCTCAGAGCATAAGTAACATCAACAGCCCTACAGATTCCCCATGGGGCAATCAATGCCAATATTTCTATTAGTGTATTGTTATGCTGTCACTCCTGTGGGTAAGCAAAGGAACAATCAGTTCCTCTGAGTTCATTTCAGTGACTGACCAGCCCATTAATTATGGCATGGACTCTGTGTGGTGCTGGGATTGATAATATTGTACTTGCTTATGATAATCTGAACATGTGTACCACATCATATGGACATTCTGAGACGGACGTACAGCCAGCTTAAGGCTAAACTGTTTAACTTTCACTGAGAAACTACCTCTTGCTGGATGGGAAATGCTTCCTTGATGTAATGGTGTATAGAAATTAAAGATGATACTGGGGGAAAGTTCAAAGAGGATGTCAGTGTTTCCACATGCAAATATTCTTATTAATATATCAGTATTGACCACATGCTGGTACTTGTAATTTTGGGGAAAAAGGATGAGAAGGTGAAAAATGGGAGAAAAACAGGCTTGCAGTGATTTTCATGCTTAATCCACCAAGAACAAAGAGCCCAGCAGTCATCTCCCATCAAAGATAAACCCAACTTCTAAGGAGCTGTGTGTTTATCTTGCTGCGCTGCTTTCTTGCAAATAAACGGTGTGGTGGGCTCTTCCATTTTTTCCAGTGTTGAAGGTTTTCTCGTGCTGTTTGTGATGAGAGTTTTTCCTCGCTTAAATCGAAGGTCTCAGAACACAGGGACTTGTATGCTCTAAAAATTGGAGAGGCCCTCGAGGCAAATCTGTGATTTGCAATAGTGCCTATATGAATAAATCTGTCCCGAGGTGGCCCTACGGCAGACTGGCGACCTGTCCAGGGTGTCCCCTGGGATAGGCTCCAGTACCCCCCGCGACCCTCGTGAGGATAAAGCGGTGTATAGAGAATGGATGGATGGATGTCCCGAGGTGGGCAGCCTACCTTGTAATAATGAGAGCCTCGCAGGCGTCTCCACACATGAACACATGCCAGCGTTGTCAGCAAGCTATTGACATTAAACCCATTCTTCTTTGAACAGTTAAGGAGGTGGGAGTTTTGTCAGCGGAGAAGCAAGTAGATGATGGTGGTTATGGTGGCAGTCGTGTGTGTGTGTATTGTGGATGTATGTTCTCCATTCAAAAAACAATTTCATACAGCAGTTAGTCAGCTTTCTTGGTGTCCATGGCAACTGTAAAAGACAGAAGGCACTCTTCACCCATTTCTTCTCCTCAGCTCATTCCGTTAGCCTCTCTCCTCCACACCATCCATTAATCCTCCATTTCTCTACTCCCCTCCTCCCCGTTTTTATTTCCTCTTTTTCTTCCCTTGCTGTCTTCTTTGATTTTAAATTGCTCTCTATTTCCCAGCACACCACTTTCTCTTTTCTCTCTAAGTCATTCTATTTCGCTCTTCATTTTGACTAATGTATTTTTTTGGTTTACCAGTTCCTAACAGATCAACGCTGGCGAGGAAATGCTGAAAGAGTGATATAGACCAAAAGGAAGAATGTTTTGACCCTTGACCTTAAATAGGCTGTATTCACATTTTCAACTCTGTCTCACCTGAAATGGAGCAACTCCTACTAGTTCAGTGAGAAGATGATCCAAATGAGAAAAAAATTAATAAACCAGAAACTTTCTTTCTCAAATGCCATTAGATGCTAAATCTCATGATGTGCACATTGACAGAATTCATTCCAAAAGTCCTTCATCATTTGAATCAGACAATCAGCCAGTCACTCAGTTAATCAATCACAGCGCTCGTTCCATTTGTGAAGACACAGCCACGGTTTCCACAGAATTGGAGCAATTAATAAAACAACAGCTATTTCTTGGCATCTGAAACATCTCACTCCTGGTTTGAACGAGCTCTAAGTGGTGAGCCATCATCCAGCAATCAACATCTGCCAGCCGTGTGCACACTTGCAATGCCACCTGAGTTTCAGAGGGAGAGGGAAAAAACGACTGATTGAGGGTCTTCAGCACATGGGAGCTGTGGAAATCCATGTGACACGATTACATAAGAAATATCATTAGTGTACGGAGAGAAAAGGAGGGGTCCCAGCACTGAATCCTGCAAACACCAGTAATGAGGCTGCTCTGGGCCTTACGTTCCACATCAATTGTCATAAGCATAACTAATGATTGGGATATATTCACTAGGATGAAGTGCAATTAGAGAAATTTGTTGTTTTATGCATCTCATTTTAATTCCATGTTTCTTGTGGCCGCATGATATGGAATACTGACTAGATTACATCTCAGTAACACGATGACTTGTCTGTGCTTTTGGAAAATTCAGTACATTCCTGAAAGGTTCTGCACAAAAAAATCTGCCAGAAAATTAGTTGTTGAGTGGGTGCATAACTTCAGTGTTTGCTGCCCAAGGACAGTTACCAACCATTTTTGATCAACACAGTGACATTTCCTTCTATTAAACCTAAACAAATGTCTAGCACAACACAAAGATGTGCTTTAAAATGTATGAAAGAATAAAACAAACAAAAAAACCTGCTCTATTTACATTGATGTGAAATACATAAAACTACCAATTTTCTTTTTGGCACTAATTCAGTTTGCAAACCGACATTTAGTTGCACAAACTAGAATCCGTTTCAGCATGTATAGTGTCAGGTAAATAAAGGCTTTATTGGCTTTGTTGGCTGTTTTTCTTCATTAGGGAGAACTTAATGGAATTGAAATTTTGAGATCCGAGATTCTGGCACTGGAAATGTACATAATCCTGGTAGGGACTTATCAAAACGATGTTTCCTTTAGTTTGATGTATTCAACATCAAGATGGACATCATAAAACAAAACAAAATCCACTGTGGACAGTAGAGTATCAAGGAATGTGTGAGTAGCATTCATTTTAAGATACAAAGTCACACTTTTCAAAGTCTGAACAACTCAGAATCATAGTAGTAAAAAGTATAGAAGAAATTTCCCCAAATGCTGCTTTAATGTGCAGAGATTAGTGAGAGAACAGGAAGCATCGCTGTGACACATGGATCCATTTGCCGCAGACAGGGCAGAACAGCATATACTGTATGTGACGATAAGAGCGTTGAAGAGATTCATTGCTTGTTATTTTCCTCAAAATCTCACATCTGCTGCCCGAGCCGCTCGCCATTCTTTGAGTCAAACAAAGTGTGTTTCTTAGAGGAGCTGTGCTGAGAGAAGGAGGAGGAGGAGGAGGAGGCGGCTGGGATGGAATTCTCTCTCATCTCAATTGGTCTTTTCGCTGTCTTCTATTCTGTATGGCTAAGAAAGAGGCCTTGAGGGTTTGAGCAACGGGTCTCCAGAAGAAACAGAAAAAACAAAAGGACACAGGCAAAGCCCGTTCAAGATATTTTGGTATGTGTGTGTGAGACAGTCTGAGAGATCACGGTGTGTATATGAAGAACAGAATGTAGGGTGTGAACGTGTGGGGGGAGGGGATGCGAAGGAAAAACTGTAAGTGAAAGAGGAAAAAAAAACACACACTCAGGCAATTCAAGGAGACGTGTTCACCATAAAGCCAATGGAGATTTGTCAGACTGGGATTTGTCTGCTATACATTTGTTATCAATGGATGGTGGCGCTACTTCAAGAATTTGAATTTTTCAATGATGAAAATATTAAATTTGGATTCATCAGAAACACAACTTTTGATGTATTAACACTAAACACTAGGGAAAGAGCAAGTAAAAAGTCTTTTTTTTTTTTTTTTTTTATAAATCCACACCTTAAATGTTCATGCACTGGGTTTTGCAATAACAAATTACAATAGGTTTGTATTTAGTTGTGTAGTTCTTTTTCAAAATTCCAGCCTTTTTTCTCAAATCTTAAAGATTTTCTCTGTGAGAATAATACAAACTGCTTTGCATGTGCAGCAACTGATAATGAGACTTCACGCTGGGAGTGCAGCACAATTATTCTCTTACCGTGATTGAATGAAATATGATAAAATCTAGTTTGAAGAGGAGGATCATGGCTCTGTGGTCTGTGGTAACAGTACATTATACATCATCTCCTTTCTTAGCGGTTGAATCGCATCAAAAGCCATTCTCTGCATAGCTGCACGTTTGTGCTGTACATATGCATCTGAGGCAGAACGACAGAGAGAGTTTGTTCAGCCCTCAGAAGAACAAACGTATTGAATGAGAGAAGTATTGTCTGTGATTTTGAGGTGAGTTTTGACTTCATACATTTTTAGAGAAAGGAGCTTTACAGCACGTTTTCAAATACCCAAATGATGTTGGAGCTGTAATGCTAATAGGTGGATGCACGTACATGTTGATATGATACAGGGGGAGCTGACTTCAATGAAACAGCAAGCAGCTCATATGTTTGTCAAGTTTACAGCTGATGATTGAGCAGCATCAGGTGAAGCTTGGTTGCAGCAGCAGGAAAATAGGGCATGGACAACATGCAATCACAAATAAGATGCCAATTAAAGTGTACAACGCAGCTTAGACGATGTGATAAATCCCTGTGGAAAGAGTTGCATGTGTATAATTACATGCAAAATAATGAATCAGTGAAGGACACCAGTGCAGGCAGGTTTAGTAGGTCACAGGGGTAATCAGCTGATAGGAAGCAGGTGAACAGGAGCAGAGGAAAATGTGAAAAAGTGGGCCTTGGGGGCAGGTTAGGTACAGCTACACATATTAACACATGTGAACAGAGGAACCATATACAGGATGTACTGTATAGCGTGACAGTTTTTTGAACTTCAACTCAGTGTCTCATGTCCTGCTTAGTGAGATACATTTCTGTTTGACACTCATGCATGTATCTCAGTAGAATTTTTTATGTTTCATGCATATCATAGCAGCCATGCTGTAGCGCTCACCGACAAGAAAACACACTGACTTTGAAGTGACAAAGCACAGAATTCATGATGTCCCATTAGACAGTAATACTACATAAGGAGACAAACAGATGCTTTAAAACTGTGATAAAGGGCCAGAGGGAAGAGGACAAAAATGCACAATCAAGCTGTGATCGGAACAGAGGACAGAATTTAACAGGCAGAGTGTTAAGTGTAGAGTAATTTTGAATTTCACCAACTTTAATTATACTGTGCAGAGTTTATCTACATCCCCAGAGTTTTCATTCCCAATTTCATGGATTTAATATCATATGCTTTATAATTATTTCCCTTTTTCAGTTTGACTGAGGGCAATATTTAATGCACAATTACCTGCCCATCAAATGAGGTGAAACTGGACCATTATGACAAAGCATTACTTGCTTTTACATTTTGATTTTTTTTTTGTCTTATTACTGCTTTTTTATGCAGGTAATACTTGTTCTGGAAAAGCTGAATCATTTATTCAGCTGAGCTGGTATAAATGCCTCAAAGCATTTCTCCTTCTTAGCAAACAATCCACTCAGTTTCACTGATGAATTCACAGATTTGCACTTTTCAATTACTGCAATGAGAAAGAGAGAGAGAAAAGAAGATTCGAGGATTTTTATGTGGGATAACAGTTAATACTAATTAGAAGCCGTATAAAACCAAGGACTCATTTATTTCTGTGTTGACTTGGGAATAAACATGCCCGAGTTGTTTGATGCAGTGAACCAAACATTCTTGGTAAGGACGGCAAGAATTAAACATTCAAATTAAACTACTGTGTCTACATCAAGCTAGTGTGTATGATCAGGAGCTGTGGCTTGGAGATTTTTTTTTAAATTGTGTAATGATGTCGGAGATCAGCGAACCATACCTGGTTGCTTTACAAAGATATAGAGTAAAGATAATAAAACTAGTTATACAGCATCCTTAACTAAAGGACCATTCACTGTCTGCTATTATGTGATACAATCCCTCCTGCACTTAGCCTCAGGTTTTGGCTTGCTGTCCCTTGGCTTTGTTGCTGAGCTAAGACTAAAAGTCTGTTTCTCCAGTGGTTTCGTGGTTTCCTCTCCTGTAGAGAGAGAAGAAAGAAACATAAAGCTGAGCTCAGCTTCCCTCAGCAAGTAACCTACTGTTAGCTGTGAATTATCCAACTTAGGCTTTCGTTCTCTCTGGGAATAAATGTAAAAGACTGCCAAAGGCAGCATGCTATGCAACATTATGACAGTGTGAACATTAAAAGTAAGTGAAAACTGTTGACACAAGCACTTGACGTAGCTGCACTGAAGGGAACACAAGTTACAAAGGAACTTAATGAGCGACTTAGAGAATATTTTGCAGAATACAGAATATTTCGACTATTTGAATATATCTGTTAACCATTCTGCCATTCTACACTTTGTGTTGTGATAGCTGGGCAGTTTATCACTTTAAGTCTGGTGAGTTTCCAGTGAAATTTGATGAAACAAAGAGGTCTGAAGTTTTGAGAATATTGGTTTTGGTCCAGTCTTGCTGCTTTCAGTGGTCAGATGCCATGCAGGGTGGAATCTGTCCTTGTTAGAAAATGTAGCAATAAGCAGTTGGGATGTTCTGATGTTATCCCCTATAAATCTCATCATTATGTTACAAAATACTGCAGAATTACTAACTTCTTGTGAATCAGTTTTTTCCCCCCCATATGACTTATGGATGTACAGTAATGATGCAGTCAGTACACTATGACAGCATGCAGTGCACTAATGGTAGAGGGAAAGGGCAGAGTTGTCAAACAGGCCAAGAGTTGTCAAAGCTGCACCACTTCCTCGGCTCTGTGCCATTCCATGCTCAGCTACCAGACCTGCACATTTCCATCTGTGCAACAAATTGTCCATTTTTTTCTTCTCACATTAAAAAAAAATCTAATAAACTGATCTGAAAATAGACTTTGGTGGAGGTTGAAGGCCGGGCATGCAAAACATCTGCTAATTAAAGTGGCATTTTCAGCCAAGGAAGCATCCACTTTAAAAAGTTCAGTGTTAACTGACTGTAATACAAGCCTGGCCATGAACCTCTCCAAATGCCTGAATGCAAAATCTGTGAATGATGCTAAAAATAGCCACAGAGGCACATGTTATTCTCTATTAGGAGCAAGGATTGGATTAGATAGAATTAGATATGAGATATTATTCTCTCTCCATCTTGCTGTTTGAATTCCATGAACAGTTATGGTGGAACGCAATCTATGTACTTCCAGACTGGTATTTTGGAGTCATTTTTCAGGTTAATTGTGTATCATATAGTTGGTTGTGATAGTCCAAAATTATGAAGGTGCTGGGCAATATCTTTATTTATTAATTAATAAAATTTCATCCTTCTGTCTATCGGGTTGTGTGTTTTTGTGGATTGCAGTATGTTACTGTAGCAGCAGCTGGCTACATTCAGCCTGTTCGTTATGTCTCTGCATGAACATCAACCTGAAAGGGATGTAGAAATGCTAGGCTGAAATACGATAGAATATAAAAAGAAAAAACAGGAAATTGAAAAGTTTACCACAGCAACAGCATGAACACCTTTTGCTTGAGTCTGAACTTCTTGTCTAACAAAGTTCACATCCAGTATAACCATAATTACAGACCTCACCAAGTCTCTACAGCTGCATTGAGATGCTTGTTTTTTGCACTAAGGTTTCACAGCAGTGGCATGAGACATCTGTTTTAAATGAGACATGCTTTTTGTCTCCATGTCAGGCACTGCAGTTTCCAAAACAAATATCCCAACTTTCTTTATGGCAGTGTGTTTTCTGAACATACCTGAAAATATTTCTCCCTGAAATGAGATCAGCTCATATACTATAAGTAAAGCTTTAGCTTTTCTCTCCCACAATGCAGCCGTCTTGCTTTCAGTGAGAAAGGTACTTTCTGAAAATTGGTACAAACAAAAAACTTTCTAAGTATCTGTAACAGTGGCTACATGTGAGAATCTCCTCCAACCACTATTAAACATAATTTCCCCAGTTGCCAGGCAAATAGAAAGACAGCTGATGCCTCATAGAGGCTGAAATGCACTCTTAATAGCCATTCGAACACACACACGCACGCACACAGTTCATTTGTAGCAGGTTTTTGGCGATGTCAGATCTGTAGTCACACAATTGGATTAAGGTCCCATGATTTAAGATATTCACTGATTTGCCACAACATTAAAACCTGACAGATGAAGTGAAGTGAATAAAAATTCCAAGCAGTTTTACCAAACTTGGACCGCCCGGCGACAAAGATGACCCCTGTGGCCTTGAAAATGAGGTCAAGGTCACCAAATGCGAACTTGACCTGTGTCTTATTATGGTACACCTGTGTACCAAATATGGTGAGGCTACATCAATATTTTATTGAGTTATCGCGCGGAAACCAAATTGTTACAGACAAACAAACAAGCAAGCAAGCAAGACCATGCAGCTGAAAACAATACCTTCCCAAAAACGCAGTTTTGCCGGGCGCTAATAAGCTATAATCTAAGTATATTAGGCAGCAAGTCAAGAGTCAGTTCTTTAAGTTGATGTGTTGGAAGTAGGAAAAATATGTAGACACTTAGAATATCAGCAACTTTGACAAGGGCCAAATTGTGATGGTTACACGACTGGGTCAGAGCAACTCGAAACAGCAGGTCTTGCAGAGTGTTCCTTGTATGCACTGTATAGTACCAACCAAATGTGAATCCAGAAAGGACAACCAATGAGCTGTTCACCCTTAATGCTGGCTCAAATAGCTGCAGATCCGTCAACAATGTCCATGTTGGTCCCTGTCCACCACTAAAAGGCCTACAATGGGCATCAGAACTGGATGACGCAGCAACGGAAGACGTGGTCTCGTCCGATGAATCATGCTTTCTTTTGCATCATGTGGTAGGCAGGGTGCGTCATTTACCTGGGGAAGAAATGGGAGCAGGGTGCATTGTGGGAGGAAAGCAAGCCGGTGGAGGCAGCGTGATGCTCTGGGCAGTGTTCTGCTGGGAAACCTTGAGTCCTGGGATTCATGTAGCTGTTACTTTGACAAATACTACCTACCTAGCCATTGTTGCAGACCACATACAACCTATCATGGCAGCGGGTTCAATCCGACGGAGTATCTGTGGGATGTGCTGGAAAAATACATCTGATTTATGGTGGCCTCTCCTCACAACTTACAAGACCTAAAAGATCTGCTGCTAACATATGATACCTGATACCACAAAACACCTTCAGATGTCTTATAGAGTTCATGCCTTGATGAGTCGGAGATCAGTGAGATGTTTTGTCAGCATGAGAGAGGCATACACAGTGTGACGCTGGTGGTTTTAATGTTGCTGCTATTTGGTTTATGTACTCTGTCGGTATGGGGAGTGCACAATATAATAGGAGTGATTTGCAGAATCATAAAATATACTACCACTTAAAAAAATCTGAAGTTAAGTTTCCTTCAAGGAGTCACACAGTGTCTCCTGACATGTGGAAACAATAATGCACAGTTTTTAAGCATATAAAAAAATCATGGCACATATTTAACATTGGGGTTTTAACAGTAAAAATCTGCTTCTGCTTTAAGTCAGTGTGAAATCCTGAACCTGTGAAAAAAAACTTTGACACAAGATTTCCCTAAACAACCCAGGGTCAGACTTCTGCAGAAATTACACGAGAAACACATACCCAACCAATATTAAAAATTTGTGAGTTATCTAATGAACAAGGCATGGTGTGAACTCACTGGCGCGCTAACATGCAATTTCCTGGACAGAAACAAAGTAATATTACTTAGGGATTGAGGGAGACTCATCTGCCTGTCCATCATCTCTACCTACGTGATTGGCAGACTGCAAGCTGCTCAGGGAATGAGATGTGTTGCTCCGCTACATTGTGTGTTGCCTAAGGAGGAAGCCTCCCAGAGAGAGGTTAACACCTGCTAAACCTGCTGAGGCCCGTGGGAGGATGCTCCTATAAAAAGGATTTAGTTGGGAGAAAGGAAGATAAACAAAGCAACACACACAGACACACAGATGCATGCATAAACAAATAGTCCAACTCTGCTTGACATGTCGATGTGGCCGACCAAAGACAAATTAAATTGGCATTAGTGTGAAACCGGCACATATAGTTTATAGACAGTTCTTGACCACACTGTTTATGCGTGTTTCTGCCAATTCAATGTTATAACTCAAGCACAAGCTCAAGTTGTGAGCCAGAGAATCAAAGAAAATGAGCCTGGAATTGATGCCAGGCAACTTGATTTTTCAGTAGATCTCCTCGTCTACAGTCTATTACTCTGTCAGCTGTAGACCAGACAGTATGAAATCTGTACTTCAGCACCTGTTGATTATAGAATATAAATTGCGACATTATAACAAAGCTGCAGCTTGTTTTGCATTTATATTACCAATGTATGCGATGCACAGTTTAACAAATCATTTATATTGACGTTTCTATAGATGACTGAGAAATAACATTCTTTTATTTGTAGACAATAAATTGAATTTACATTTGAAAGGGATGGGACCATTTTGCGGCGCTTAGTTGCTCACATCTAGCCACGAGGCACTGGGGATCGTTGCAGCGTTGCTAATCATTATTGCAATCTGGATCACTCGGAACACACAAAATTACTAGTAGTCACAGAGTCTGCAGCAGATTCCCAGATGTTCCATATTCGGTCATGGTGCATTCCTGCAATTAGACAGAAAATAATTAACATAAACACAAGGAAACAACGAAGCTCATTATTTGTCACAGTTTGCTTGAAAAATCGAGAGATGATCAAAGATTTCCATTTGAATTATTTCCATCCTGGAGGGGGAAAAACAACATTTCTTATTGACAGTTGTCTTTTTATCTTGTTAATATTTAATGAAATACAGAATATAATTACGTTTGTCCCATACAAAAGTGTCAAATTGCAAATAGACTGTACACAAGTGGAAATGTTACCTCCCATAGGAGAACGCCTGCAGCTTTCCATTTGTGAGCATCCAACCACGCATGTGAAACACACGTAATAATATGGATGTGTTTTGTGTGTTTCAGCCTTCAGTTGATTATGTTTTAGTGGTAATCCTATCCTGAAGGTGGTCTGGGTGATGCTCTAACTATCCTTTCTATTAGTCTGACGCATTTGCAGAGCATCAGCAGCTTCCTTGCATCTTTGTGAAGGAGCCATGTAAGTGGACTCGGGGGAGCAGGGCATGGCGAAGGTTCACAGCGCTGCGTCTGTGTGTGTGGAAGCATTTATGTGTTTGCGTTAATGTGTGTACTTAAATATGCTGTATAATGCATGTGCTCTGGACTCATATGATATTGAACATACAGCGGGGGCTTGGAGACAGTGAACTGTCTTGTGTTTGTGACGGTGCAACCATGTCTGTAATAATTTATCAGAAAGAATCTGTGATGCTGCGTGTGTGTATGTTGCACATGTGTCCCAAGGGTTCAGCATGTTGGAGGATACACAACAAACTTGACTGACTGGATGCTCCAGACTTGACAGTAGCAAAATGAGGAAGCGCATAACAAGAAATGAAGGATGTGTATACATTTTTAATTTCATCATAATGTAGCAGACATAGCACTATGTTGTTTTATTTAGCATGGCTTCTCCCTTTATTTGAAATACACTGAAATTTAAAATGAGAATCAGCTCTTGACAGGTACTTTGCACCAAATGTGGACATTTGGGATACACAAAATGAGCAGCATGCTTCTTCAGTGGTAAATTCTTCCATGGCTGTTATGTAACTGAATCAAACATGTCTCTTTTCAGGTTCCACTTGATTATGTCAGGCTTTGTTGTGTCACATCTATAGTCTTTCCCATTTTTACATCATAAATCCGCTGAGTTTCCACCAGATCAAGGTACACTGAGAACCAGTGAACCACTTTCTGTGCCTCTCAGAGGGCAGAACAACCAACTAAGCTGAACCGTTGCACCAAACCACCAACAGCCAATCTCAGAGAGCTGATGATGATGCCCCCCGCACGGCCTGTTGCCATGGTAACAGTGCGGCGAGTACCTCTATAGCTCTTATATCTCTGGTTATGGCTGTCCGTTTCCATTCTTAGGTGGAGGGATTGATCACTATTCTGCTCACCAAGTATCGAATCAGGCTGGCACTGGTGCAGAACAGCTGGAAATGGCCTGAACTGAGACCGACTACCCGTTTTGACAAACCACATGAGAGGAACAGCCTAATGAAACCACTGATTTTATTCAGGGTGGGAATTTGCTCCATCCATCACTGAGGGATACAGCTAACCAGTCTCACTGTGATTGCTGTCACTAGAAAGTTATAAATACTCCTCCAATTATCTGTCTTAATGCTGGAAAACACTGTAGATACAAATATACAAGCTTCAGTAACACTTCAGTACAGGAGCTGACGTCGTTTCTAATCAAAACCGCTCCTGATGGAGCATTTGCTGATTAATAATGACTAGTTTATGGCTCTTCTGTGTTCTGGTACATTTGACATTGCTTAGCAACACTGAGGTATGCTAATTTAGGAATTATGTGTTTGGGGTGTGGCTGTGAAGCACAATTTTATCTTAAGATAACAGTGTTAGTCACGAGGGCGATGGAACCTGTTAAAATGCAAATAACCATGGCAATCAGCACGAATGTGTCTTAACGAGGAAAGAAAAGCTGCCACAATGTTTCATTCTGACAAGTAGTATTACAGTATGTTAGCATCACTTAGCTGTGTTAACAACATAATGTCATATCATTTTGTCAGTCCATGACTGTGGTATTTCACTCAATCCACCCCCTTCCAAGACCGCAGACCAATATGGAAGTATTCTGAATGCATTTCTATGGAAGCTTTTCTGTTGTAGTGATGATATTCAGACCACTTGCTGCTTGTGTCATTTACAGTTGAAAACACATATTTTCAGCCGCAACAACAGATTTCATATAAGATGGGACAATCTGTTGTTTGAGTTGAGGCTCGTGCTCCCAACATGCTCAGAAGATGCTCTGTGTCTAAATAATTTATTCCACCGCGTCTACTGAAACTTTCTGGATCTGACACCACGGCCTGCAGTTCCATTAAGTTCACCTCATGCTTCATTTACAACTGCAAACTCTTATCATCATTAAATATTTCCACAACAGCAAAAATTCTACGAAAAAGCACAAAAATGCAAGCTACCCCATGCTCACAAAGATGGATTCGCTTTCTTCCTTTTTTGCTTTTCAGCGACAGCATCATCACAATGTGGAAACAATGTGAAAATGACGCATCGACTTGGTTCATTATAGTGACATTTGATGCATTGGTCCATTTTATTGAATAATGGACTGATGTCTGTGGAAGATTTGTAGATTTGCAGAGGCTTCCTCGCTAATGAGTCTGCATCATCCAGCTGCTTTGTCTTTGACTCTGCTTATCCTTTAATATTATGACAAGCTCCAACTCCTTACCATGAATATCATTACACATCTTTTTGATTACTGTATTTAAATTTCAGGATTTTGCATTCTGCATATTAAACAGGATTCCAGTTAGGTCTTATGTGATTTATTGTCATTATTATTATGAAATTCAGTCATAGAGGACTCCTTTCTTACTGTAGAAACCATCTGGCTTTTCATCTTTGTCTTAATGTATGACCCTATAGAAAAGAAAATGTATATAGAGAAAGCAATACACTCAGAAAAGAAACTGGAATATGCTGAGAATTAAGTCATGCAGATTTTGTTCTGCATAAAGCACCTCATCACTGATCACCCTGATAATCAATAAAAATACAAATCAATACAAATTCATTATTTGTACAAGTGTGGCAATAGATTAACCCAAAGGATAAAGGGGGACACAGACAACTGCATATATGTAGGGGCTAGATTGTTGTGTTGTGTCTGTCTTCGCATACTGTATACATACACTAACCAGCAATATTAAGTCATAACCAAGCCATGAAATAAGTGACTTGAAGCCTTTTTGTCAAACAGAATAACACTACAGCCATTCAGTAGAAATAAATAGGATTTGAAGAAGCAAGAGTTATGTTACCTGTGATAAAATATTCCTTAGGGGGAGAGAGGATGATAGAGAGTCACAGAGAAAGAGAGAGAGAAAGAGATAGAGATAGGGAAAGGGTTTAAATGATGTGAGAAAGCATTAGAAGGAACCATTACATGCTCTGGCGCTGCTCTGGGAGCCATTAGCTTGTGTAAACAGGTCATTCCTCCACTGAGCTCTACTCACTGATTCGCAGATAATCTGTCTTTGCTCCTCCTACTCGCACTAACTCAGCACAGCCTGTTCGGCACTTCACTTAATGTTAGTGCTGCCAAAAATGCTGTGTCTGACCCACAAGGTCTATCAAATTATTAACACTTTTGACTGATTCCTTTCGGGATACAGGATAGACATTATTGGGCGCTTGCATTCATGCATGTCGTATCTACTGCAGAAAATCTGTGTTGGCAATATACATCCTCTGTTGATGTAAGTTTATATGATGTATCTTGGATGTATAAAATGAGCTCCCCTGCTGCTGTGCCATCAAACTCCTCTCTATTGTACAAAACAGGGCGCGATGCCTCTGTGCAACCAGCCACATTAACAGTGATGTAATCTGTCAGAAGTCATGCTTTCATCTGTCCGTCTCATACAAATCAGAAGAGACCAATCGAACAGTTAATACTAGCTTGCTGGAGGTTTCATTTCAACTCTGAGACATTTAATCTAAGTCCATGCCCGTTTACACCCTCAGGGCACAAATGCATAATGGAAGATGAGCTGATGTTGTGGAGCAACACAATAAAACATACAAAGACCTGCTTGTTCAAAAAAAATGTATATTGCGGTTAAGATGTGACTTCCAACTCTATGTATGTAGCTTCCCCCCCCCCCATTTGCTGTGTTGCTCAGTGAAACTATTGCTGTGAATTTTGATTTTAAAACAGTGCAAAAGAGCAGAGGAGCAGGAGGATGAGTAAGAAATCTTTCAGAAACATTTAAGTGGAGCTCTGTTTAAATACACTGCTGATATTCTACCAAGGTCCTTTGCAATTGGCAGGCATGTTTGATGCAAATGGGATTCCAGTATCTTAAGATGCAATTTCTGTGCATATAAAGACGTGGGGGGGCAGCCATCTCCCAGCAGGGCATCATCATCCATTCTGACTATTTACCTGAGCCTGACCAGTTATGTATGTAAATGGAAACCTGCATGTAAGCAGCATTAAAGCACTTCTCAAGAAGAGACCAGGTTGAGTTTTATATGCATATTTTCAGTGGTGCACAAAATCTTATTGAACTCCATCGTCACTGAAAATTGACCATTTGAAAAAGAATAAACATATTTCTGAAAGCACATAAAAGCACAGCATAACATCAGAGCACTGGAAAATTCACTTTATGTACAAGAAATTAATTAAGGTATTTGCAACTGAAGCCAAAGCAATGCTCAACCTAACCATGACCAAAATAGACTGTGTTGATCTGTCCACTGGCATTCAGTTGGTTTTCAGTTCAGAGCAACCTGGAAGCTGAACATTAGAGGCCACAAAGTCCTACACCCTGCATATTTATGCAACCTTCTTGGTTTTTGAAACATTGACAGTTAATTAACTTTTAGAAAAGGCAATGATTAGTTTTGTGACCCCATTCTTAGCCAACAGAAATGCAAAACTGTGCAGCTGGATAGCTCTGTGACTTACCCCCCTGACTTTGACATGGGAGTTTGGTGGTTCAAATCCTGGTCCTACTGCAGTTTTCCTGTGCTGCCCCACCTACCTACCTCGTGTTGTGTCTACTCTCAGATGTACATTGTTTTGAATTAAAGCATCTGCTAAATTAAATTGTAATGATTCTTGTTTTCATACACTAATGAAAACATAATTATAAATATTATAGTTTGTTTCTGCCAAAAGATCTGTGAAATTCTATATAATGGACCTTTAGGTAAAATGACATGTATTTTTTTTAAAATGTCCAACAAATACAAACATACACAATCATCTATACTACTACTTGGTGTTGACCTGTTGGCCTGGTATCTCGAGGAAAACTGATTTAAAAACAAATACAGACGAAAATTAAGGAGGTTTGGAGTCACTCAGAAGCGGAGCCAAGGGTTGGCCACTACAGACTAAAATCTGACCACCCCACTCATTCAATAGTGAAGTGCATTAGAGGCACTTTCAAGATTTCACATAATTGTCATTGAAAAGTCTGATTGTAGATGTTTTTAATTGTTAAAATGTGTGTGATTTAGTTGAAGCTCAGACAATTAATAACTGTCGTCATGAAACTTGCTTTGAAAAGCTCTGGAAATAAGTGGTGCAAATGCCTGAACAATGTAATATTAACCCAGAAGCTGCAGCCATAGAAACAAAAGACTGAATGACAGAGTGCAATGTATCAACTAGGCAGGAATCCTGAGTCAGACAAGTGTCTTGCATTTTAATTATCTTCTGACTTTTTCAACATTTTTTTAAAAGCATGTTTTAGGCAACAGTTTCAGGTTTTTGATCAACTGGAATTTACATAAACAGCACATTAAGCTACATATATGCCCTCATGTACTTCTACGTGCCTGTATAAAATAATGATGAGTGAGTGACCAAAAAATGACTTTTTGACTAACAGCAAAAATGCACTGGAAAAAAATTAACAAGAAATAGTTCCTCCTCAATGTGAATAACGGTCTCAACTTTGCCACCACAATAAAAACTGTCTGGCTCTGCCACTGAAGTCACTCCAGCAGCATGAGAACTGGACATGTGCCAGCATCGTTATGTAAGGAAACACGGATTTGTCACAACCTTAAGGCTTCAGAGCTTTGCCTAATATTGGCAACACTGAATAGAGTAACAACTGCCAGAGACAGCAGAATAAATTTGCCTACAATCAACAATTACAACTCCATGAAATCCTTTTATATCTATCACAAGCACCCACAAAAATAATTACTTCAGCAGAGGAGGTCACGTTTTGTGTGTGATAGCATGCAGCACATTTCAGAAAGTTTTCTATAGACTTCCATGAAATTCGTTAGACAGATAGTCCTCGGGCGATGGGATAATTGATTCTGTTTTGGTGGCGATCTGGATTTGGGATTTCTATCCTGAGACAATTGCCCTATTTAACCATGACAATCAAAACTGTTGTTTTGAGCTGTCAAACTAAAGAGATAGCGACATTACTCCCAAATCAAAAGTGTGTTTCCAGGGTGAACAAACTATTCAACCTAATTTTCCAAAAATAGGAACACTATCTGTCATGCATTTGTAGTGTTTTTTACTCATATGAGCTTCCCTGATTGCTTGATTTTATGTTTTACCACTTTGACTGACAAAGTAAAGAAAAGAGAAGAGAACAGATGCATGTGTGATGCTGGTTTCTCTGTCTCCATCTGATTCATGGTGACCCAGACCAGTCTGGATGGAGAGAAGAAATCCACTGCTCTGCTGAGAGCTGTGGGGTTCAAACTCTCTCTGGATGCAGTCACAGAAACATACTGTATACACACCCACATATGGACACAACAGCACACAACACTGTAATCTCTATTATGAAGCTGCTGCGAGGGCAAAGTCAAAGCAAATGAGGTTTGTTTAATTAGACACTGTTGTGGATTATGGAATTGGCTTTAAAGAAAACAACAGACTTAATTACTCATGTAACACATACTGGTATTATATTTTAATGAACATATTACTCCACAGTGATCCAGTGCTTATTATATTAATGGCAGAAGCTGCCATTTCCGTTACCATAATACTAAATGTGGCATCTGTTGGAATTAATTTAATGTAACTTTCAAAATGTTAAATTGTAGGTAAAAAGGAATCAAAGTTTCAAAACGAGGATCTTGACGTCAGCGTCTCTTTATTCAAACAGTGCACAGAATCTCACACAAGATCAGGTTATGGGAGAAGAGCTCTTCAAACATCAGAGGTGACAGTATTTATACACTTGTATCACGTTGTGTAGCTGCGTGTAAGTTCTCTCTGTTCTGAATAGTTACTCTTTGTTCTGGCACTGAAAGATAGCTCTAACTTCTATCTTATCTGGCACAAGGATGTAACTCTCTCTTCAAGGCCACCTGCACATTCTCACAGACTTTTAGACTCCTGCAAAACAAATAACACAATCTACCACCAAATAATGCAATCTTCGGTATTTTTACCTCATAAATGCAATTCGGGACAACCTCCAAATGCTTGGAGGTCAGATTTAACTCAACTACAGAGTTTGGAACTAACTGCTGTAAGTCATTTAGCAATCGTTTAAATGTTAAGTGATAGTGACTAACACCAAATTTGACATTCATCCTCATTGAGCGCACTGAGCCTGTATCATCTATTGGCAGCGCAGAAAATCTTGCCGTTGGCTCGAGGTCGTCTGTGTCTCTGCTGATTAAACACACGTTTAATGGCAGCAAAATCACTGAGAAATGGTGTGACCTATCCCTTTAAAAACCATATGGTAATTTGAGATTTCTAACTATTGGGATGGATACGTTGTCATGGTAACAATGAAACCATAACGCAGAATTTTAACACTGTGTTGCCCTGTTTATCAAGTGCTGACAAACAGGTCAATACACTTTTGCAAATTGGCGCTGCATGTGCACTGTCAGTCAGCTGTCTTGTTATGGGATTAACTGGTCTTAAACAGAAACAAACCAGAAAAAAAAATACTCTTTACTAATTTAGAAAAACTACTCAAATAAATATACTCTTCTACATTGTCTCATAATTTGAGTTTCTGTATTTTACTGTCAGGGTTTTTACCAGAGTGCATGGCAAACTGTAAGGGGCCATATTTAGACATCGGTAGAACAAGATTCACATCGGTGTGAAAGAAATCTGAAAATCTGACAATTCACCACATTACGCCCTCAAGCTCAGAAAGATTCTGCCATGCAAAGAGTGAAAAAATATCCACCTACCTAAGTTTCAACTGTGTCCCAAGGGGCATTAGAGGCATTAGACAAGTATCAGAGGGAATTCAAGTACCAGAATTATGTAATTGTCAGATCATAATACCTAAACTATTTTGCATGTCTTGAAATGGTCATGCATTATTCAGTGTTCTGATTTTTATGCGCTGTCTTTCTCTGCACCAGCGTTAATTTACAATGACAATCAGGCACTACAGAAGCCTCATAGTGCGTCTCCATAGCATTGCTGTGTAATGCCAGTCAATTTCAGATGGCTGCTCTGTGAATCCCGGCAAAATGTGTTTCCCCAGCAACAAGAAGATAACATGACAGTGAAATCATCTCGTGTTATCACTGTAAAAGGGTTTTCTTGTCGTTGCCTGCATTACAAAGAGGTGACAGCATTGAAAGAGGGGGGGAAAAAATGAGCAGGACAATAAGCAGAATAGCCATTTCAGTTTTGAAATTAAACTTGCATAACATTGGAGCCAGATAATGAGCCATATCCTCAGGGAGACTATCTGCAGCCTGGGGCCACTAACTTCACACAGAAAAGACTATGGCTGTGCCTCACTGACTGGAATTGTTTATCCAACTAAATTTTCTGAATATGCTGTGATGCCAGCTGACATTTTGCAGATTCTTCCTGTTTTATGTCCGAGCAGGTTATAAACTCACGACATTGATTGTTGCTGTGGTCAATAAATTTGTGGAAAAGAGCCTTTGCAGGGCTTTCAACCTTATTGATTTTCTTTCTGAGGTTTATGAGTTTATGAAATCCTATATTTCCTCTGTCCTTCTCTGTCCAGACTAAGAAACTGCCCGCAAGGCCAACAAAAAAAGGAAACTATACAGTCCTTGTATTTTCTACCTCTTTTAAAAAAACATAATGACTGCTATTTTTCTTTTCCTTCCCTTCCTTGTTTATGTTTTGTAAATGAATGACTTTGTCCCGTTCAAAAAAGGCTTTTAGGCAAATCAAATCAGAGCAAGCAAAATTTGCCAACTCAGTCACCCACTATCCTGGTTCCACGCAGCTTTTTCCTCTCACGCCTGATTTCTTTCACAAAGCCTTATAAAATGCCTCTTGTCAAAAATTAAATACACCAATAATAATCCTCTTTATATAACCCAATCCCACTCATCTGAGGTGTCCTTCTGACACTCAAAACATTTTTCAGGGAGACAGAACCACACATATTATAAGAAAGAACTCATACTCCTATGAAATATGTCATCTGCGACATGAATCATGTTAGGGTTTCACTATATGTAAAATTATTCATATAGAATATATGATAAAATAATGTTGATGCAACAAATTTCAATACTATGCATTTTATCCAATAGTTTCTAGGGGAAGAGGACAACTACAGTGGGTACGGAAAGTATTCAGACCCCTTGAAATTTTCCACTCTCTGTGTCATTGCAGCCATTTGCCAAAATCAAAAAAGTTCATTTTATGTCTCATTAATGTACACTCAGCACCCCATCTTGACCGAAAAAACAGAAATGTAGAAATTTTTGCAAATTTATTAAAAAAGAAAAACTGAAATATCACATGGTCAGAAGTATTTAGACTCTTTGCTCAGTATTGAGTAGAAGCACCCTTTTCAGCTAGTACAGCCATGAGTCTTCTTGGGAATGACGCGACAAGTTTTTCACACCTGGATTTGGGGATCCTCTGCCATTCTTCCTTGCAGATCCTCTCCAGTTCTGTCATGTTGGATGGTGAACGTTGGTGGACAGCCATTTTGAGGTCTCTCCAGAGATGCTCAATTGGGTTTAGGTCAGGGCTCTGGCTGGGCCAGTCAAGAACGGTCACAGAGTTGTTCTGAAGCCGCTCCTTTGTTATTTTAGCTGTGTGCTTAGGGTTATTGTCCTGTTGAAAGGTGAACCTTCGGCCCAGTCTGAGGTCCTGAGCACTCTCGAAGAGGTTTTCCTCCAGGATTTCTCTGTACTTGGCCACATTCATCCTTCCTTCAATTGCAACCAGTCGTCCTGTCCCTGCAGCTGAAAAACACCCCCACAACATGATGCTCCCACCACCATGTTTCATTGTAGGGATTGTATTGGGCAGGCGATGAGCAGTGCCTGGTTTTCTCCACACATACCACTTAGAATTAACACCAAAAAGTTCAATCTTGGCCTCATCAGACCAGAGAATCTTATTTCTCATAGTCTGAGAGTCCTTCATGTGTTTTTTGGCAAACTCTATGCGGGCTTTCATGTGTCTTGCACTGAGGAGAGGCTTCCGTCGGGCCACTCTGCCCTAAAGCCCCGACTGGTGGAGGGCTGCAGTGATAGTTGACTTTGTGGAACTTTCTCCTATCTCCTGAGTCGACTGCATCTCTGGAGCTCAGCCACAATGATCTTTGGGTTCTTCTTTACCTCTCTCACCAAGGCTCTTCTCCCACGATTGCTCAGTTTGGCTGGACGGCCAGATCTAGGAAGAGTTGTGGTCGTCCCAAACTTCTTCCATTTGAGGATTATGGAAGCCACTGTGCTCTTAGGAACCTTGAGTGCTGCAGAAATTCTTTTGTAACCTTGGCCAGATCTGTGCCTTGCCACAATTCTGTCTCTGAGCTCCTTGGGCAGTTCCTTCGACCTCATGATTCTCATTTGCTCTGACATGCACTGTGAGCTGTGAGGTCTTATATAGACAGGTGTGTGCCTTTCCTAATCAAGTCCAATCAGTTTAATTAAACACAGCTGGACTCCAATAAAGAAGCAGAACCATCTCAAGGAGGATCAGAAGAAATGGACAGCATGTGAGTTAAATATGAATGTCGCTGCAAAGGGTCTGAATACTTCTGACCATGTGATATTTCAGTTTTTCTTTTATAATAAATTTGCAAAAATTTCTACATTTCTGTTTTTTCTGTCAAGATGGGGTGCTGAGTGTACATTAATGAGAAATAAAATGAACTTTTTTGATTTTGGCAAATGGCTGCAATGACACAGAGAGTGAAAAATTTCAAGGGGTCTGAATACTTTCCGTACCCACTGTATGTGCTCTTATTAACTTATTTGATTGCTTCATTGTATATGGCAACCTTTGTGCCACAGTCACATCCTACAATTGATAGCGCTTTCATACACCAAGTGTAGTTTAGTTGAATAGTCATCTTGGAAGGCAGGCTTCCCAGTAAACATGTGGGTTGACAGGTATTCTGACAATTTAAATGGCCAATATGAAATGTAAAAAACCTCAACTCTTGACACTAATAGTACAAGACAAAGATGCAGCTGCAATCACATTCCCATTTGAGCAATTTCACATTAATTTGGAGACAAGAGCACTATCATCATGGTTACTGTCAAACGTCTTCCCTCTTTTCCCAAATTGTGCCCAGACTGTCAGGAAATCTTATTTCAATCTCTGAAAACACTTGGAATCTTGAAAGGGATAGCTGAGTTATTAAGTGGCAGGTGTTGAATTATATTCTAGCTTCTGATCAATGAATATGATGTAAATCCAACAATGACAGAAAATAACAGCAGTGATTGTTTTTTTTTCCATATTAAAATCGTAACATTGAAAGCCTATCTGAAAGATAGGAAATGGAATCATACCCTGGTAGTGATATTTTCAAAAATGATGATATTAGGTGCAATACGCAGTGCTTACAGTCATTGTAATGGGTTAAAACAAATCAAAAGCACAGAATATTGTAGCAAGACTCTCTTTAACTCTCTTGGGACATGAGGAAAAATGGTAGAAACCTCAAAGGAGAAAATTAAAAGAGATGTTTTCTCTCCTGAGAAATGTGGGTGTGACAGGAGGCATTGGTAGAGTGACAGATGACATCAGTAAGAGTGCTTGGTGGAGTAGAGAGCAGGGACACTTAAGAAATGGAGAAGGTTCAATATTCCACACATCTCTCCATGTAATACAATAAAACTTGGCAGCACGACAAACTACAACCTCCAAAAATGATGATAAATTTAAATAAGAACCTCTCTGAAAAACTAAAGACATTGACTTTTCATTGGGCCTTGGTGAGCAAGAAGATGGCAAACGGAGAGGCAGTGAATCTTAGAGCCGATATAAAGAGTGAAGGTTTGTCTCTGCTGACCTGTTTCAAGAACAATCTCAGTAAAGCTATATATTTCAAAAGCTGGAGGTTTAATAATTGCATAAGGCACATGCCTGACAATGCCTTTGCATTATGTGCACAGGTACTCAGTATAAATTCATGTGCATGGTGGTCCTAGTCTAGGCTCTGGGGATCTCATCAATCTGTCTTGTCAGTGTGTTAACATCCACATTATTGCCCTGGGTTTGAATCTCATCCAGCGGTATAGGGTGTTCACGTCGCAGTATTATGTTTTTTTATTGAACTTATCAAGATAAGGAAGTTAAGCAAGACAGGAAGACTCAATGGTTGTGCATGTAAATGTGCTCAGTCGACCACTTTGGTCCAGACTGAAATATTTCATAGGCTAATTAATTTTCCACATATATTCATGTTCCCAATAAGATGACTCCTAATGACTGATAATCCCTATACTTTTCTCCAAGTCCCAAGAGCAGGTGAAAGTTTTCACTCATCAGACCAGTATTTACATTTTTCCAGTGTTTTGATTCATGAGAAAATATGTGTGACACTCCCATCAGCCTTAGCTGTTAATAAATATTAGCTGACTGACATGCTTATTGAACAATCTAAAAACTATGCCTGCTAAACATCATTGTGTTACATTAGTTAGTGTGGCTGTACAAACTTGTTAAAACTAGATGCAAAAATGTCTCTGACCAGTTTCTAGACCTGTAAAGCCTGTCTATTTCCATGTCAAAATTCCCTATAGTCTACTTGTATCTATTTATAGACATTTTTTTACACTTTTTCGCAAAATGGGCGCATAAATGTTTTAAAAAATGCTAATTAATGGAATTCTATCTCTGCCGCATGTGTATTTGTGGCCCTGCTGTGTGGCACTCAGAGGTCTTATCCATACTTGTGGCCCAAATGTCCAGGTTTGATCAAGATGGAAAGTCTGAATTGGCTTTATATTGCACAAAATAAATTTATTTTAGATGGTAGACTGATGATCCGTGTTCTTTGTTCTACTTTATTGTTACTGTAAAACCTCTCATGCATACACCCACTGAACACCGCTTTCACCACAGTGTTGTGCCTGAGGCACTGTTGAAACAAGGACAGGGTGTTGCAGTAACTCACATGAATCCTGCCTTTTAACATTTTTGAGGCACAAAAACAAAGCCAGTAATGGTTCAGAATGACGCTGAAAGATGCGGCCTAACCCTTGTGTCTCATAGTTGTAGAAACCTGAGACACTCAGTGAGAAACAGGCTAAATGAAGAACACAGAGTGTTCAGTTTTTTTCTGTCTGCATTGTGGCCTGCCCCCAGAATATGAATATGCATCAGTGTGTCAGCAGACGGAGGAAACTGATTATAATATCACAAAGACACGGAAGGTCTTCTTGCGTAACTACATCTTGGAGTTGGAGTCTTCTCTCAGCGTTGCACTACACTGGATAAAGTGTAGAAGGATTTGCAACCAGATTACAGACACAGATGAACACACAACTCTCATCCATTTTTTTTGACCCATGCATCTCTTGTTGTAGTCTCCACAACAATTTCTGTTTTAACATCTCAGTCATGCCTGTGATAAATCCCTCTCCATGTTTCCATTGCCTGTGAAGTGTGTAGGCTTCCCCCATGTGTGGTTGTGTTGGCATGGAAACAGGAATGGCATTCTGATGTGTGTATTGAATTTTTCACCCCTGTCCCCAGAGTTCCTTAGTGAGGAAAGCCTAACACTATCCCCTCCCCCAACCATTACACAAGACAGGAGAAGGGCAGGTTCTTTAAAGATCTCAGCGAGCACATGTGCATTAAAAAATCACTTCTGTCCAGCCTTCTTGGTCCTTTAAAGTGAGATTAAGAATAAGGCAGATGGATGCTCTCAGGCAGGCCATTTCAGCAAAATCCTTTGCTTGTCTGGCTGCAGTTGGACAGAAGTTGTGCAGTTTGTTGCTGTATAAATGATAATGGGTTGCAAATTACTCTAATAATTTTTAGGCAGTTTTCAAGTGTAAATTGCAAACCAAATAATTTACAAAAATGAATAAAATATCCCTTTGTTATTATGATTTTTTTTTCATTCATCACATTGCCCCCTTGTGGCTGATATATATCAATGCAGGGAGGTATGGCAGGCCAAGAAAGACTTTAAGTCAGCTGGTACAGCATGAGGCTGCACAGTGGAGTAGTGGTTAGCACTTTCACCTTGCATGTGTGGGTTTTCTCCGGAAACTCCGGCTTCCTCCCACAGTCCAAAAATATGCTGAGGTTAATTGATAACTCTAAATTGCCCGTAGGTGTGAATGTGAGTGTCATTGTTCGTCTGTATACAGACAGACTGGCGACCTGTCCAGGGTGTCCCCTGCCTTCGCTCAAGTTAGCTGAGATAGGCTCCAGCACCCCCGCGACCCTAGTGAGGATAAAGCGGTGTATAGAGGATGGATGGATGGTACAGCATGACACCGAACAGGCAGCCTCAGGAATGACCACTTTCTACATGAAAGAAAAAACGTTTTCAACTCACCATCACCATCTAGTGGCAGCACAAGTCTAAACCAATAAATGGTCACTTTACATCTTATTACCCTGAATAAAAAGACAGATCCATGTGACAAGTTGTCACATTTACTTTTATTGTAAAGGTGATATTATTCCAAAATATTAATATGTTAGATCAACAGAGAAAAAGAAAAGGAGGGAAGTACATCTAGAAAACATCTACACAAGACTTTGGTAAGAATCTTGGGACACATTCTTATCAAAAGATTCCACTGCAAAAAAACAAAACAAAAAAAAGAGAAGAAAACAACATTTTCTAACAATCCTCCAGATTATATTGATGTCCATTGTAGTGCATCTACATGTACAACAATATAGCTGGGTAAAAAATCAATGGAGTATTTTGTGTCCTAAAAACAACGGAACAATTGAGGGCATATAAAACACTGGAATGGCTGGGCACCTGTGCTTTAAAGTCTGGAATATACTGTACTACTTAAGGATACCACAAGATATAACAATTGTTTATCTTATTATTAAATCAATTTATAGTTCATAATTATATTTTTCAAGATATATTATACCACACCAAGTTTACAGTAATGTCGCAAAAGAGTCATATGTGTAGCAGAGCTTGTTTGAAAGCACAGAAGAATCAGTCAAGTTTAAATCCAGAGTTGTCCAAAGAGATCTTTAAGTTCATCCTCTCTTACCGACAACTGACCTCAGCTCTGGATTTAACCAATACCGATTCAAGAATGTGTCATTTCAGCCCTAAACAGAGTGCATTGGATCATTGTGCGACAGTGTGCCCTGTCCTCTTCCCAGCCCCACTGTCATCCCGTCCACACCAACCCGACTCCCTTACTCCTTCCTAGCAGGGGTGCACATTACAAGCCCTGATCTCCTTCCTGTCCTTGCAGCTGGACAGCTGGGCAGTCTTAAACCTCTGCTTCACTGTCATGAGCCGTTCTTGAATACCTCCTCCGCATGGCTTGGTGCATTCTGTCCAACTTGACCATGGTCTCATTCTACACCCTGCAGACACAAAAATCAAGAAAAGTAGGGAGACTGTCAAAATAACATGTGTTGCCCCAGTCCTCTTTTATTATCTGCGTGGTGTTGTGGTTGTGAATGAACCAAAGTTAGAGCGAATACAGACCAGGATGCTCGGAGGTGCCTTCAGTTCTGCCCTGTTTGCTCCTCCGCTTTTCACGCTGCTCCTTGCGTCGTTTCTTCTCATCACTGTTCCCTTGTCCTCGGTTGCATTTCCTGATCTTACACTTCTTCCTCTGGATGGTTTCAGGACAGGGGTCTCCACCAAACTGAGGCTCCAGCATCACCATGCGTGTCCGGATCGTGTGACCCTTCCCACAGGATTTATTGCATTCTGACCACTCGGTCCACTCTGACATGACACAGTCTATGGCTGAGGAGTGGACATGAACAAAAAGAAATAGCGTCAGAGTAAGCCGTCACAGAGTTTGTAATAGAAAAATCTAAAGGATGAACAGACAAAATAAGATATACTGAATCATACAGGTGGCACAGCCTTGATGGAGTGACATGACAGGAACATTTTCTGCTTTGGCTGACTTTCACATACGCTTGGGTTCATTGTTTTGCAGGGAAGTCCAATCACTACAAACCTTCACAATGACGTTTTCCAGTTTCTCCATCAGTAAAACAAACCCATAACAGGATGTACCCACCTCCAGGCTGACTATTCTAATGGTGTTCATCTTGGCAGATATATCTTGGCCTTCTTAAGCCAGACACAGCATTCATCCATTTGTCCAAACTGTTGCAGTTTAGTTTCATTACAAGATAAAATAGACTTCTTTTTGATCATATGTGTGTAGGCAAGAGGGTGACAAGGTTTTTGAGCAGGAAGTCCAATCCTGTTTAGTGTTGCTGTCATAGTCTGGACCAAAACTTGTTTTTGCCATCATCTTGTTCTCCTGCAGGACTTTTGCAATAACACATTTTCTTCTGAGCTGCTTTTTTGTCTCTACTGGAGAAATATTGCTTGTCCATGCCCAAAAGGTTTGTTGCTGTACCATAAAATGTAACCTTGCACATGATGTAGTCGCCTGTATCTTTGAATTTGAAATATCTTGATTTTTTTGAACCACTCCATTGGATTAATATCTGTATTGCAACGGAAGCAAATTTAGTGTCATTCTAATTTTTTATTCATTTCAAAGAAATATTATAGCGACCTCATAATTTCTTCATGATGATTTAACACTTATGAACTCATCTGTTACCTCTCACATTCACCAGCACATGCTTAATTACAGTAAATAGATACATATAAAGTAATGTAATGAATGCACAAGATACAGGCTGTTGACTTCCTTCCTCTGCTGTGGATACACAAGCTAACTTGGAACGTTAGTGTTTATGTCTTCATCAAGGTGCCAGGTCTCATAATAAAGTTCACATTACCATTAATTACCATAAATTATACATGTACATGTTCAGTATGTGGGTGTGAGGATAAGGATGTTTATTACTTACGGCACTCTGGTAGCATGCACTTCTCCACCTGTTCTAATTCTTCTGTACACTCGCCCAGTTCCACGGGAGATTTGAGCATTCTCTGTCGGGTCCTCAAACCCTTTCCACAAGTCACACTGCAGTCACTCCAGTCAGACCACGGAGTCAGCATGCAGGGAATTGTATCTAAGACGTAACAGGAGCCACTCAGTAAGACTCAGATCAAGTGTGAAGACAATGCACATGCAAAATATTTTAAGAAGAATGCATTTTTCTTTTAAAAAATGAAAATAATTAAGAATTTTAACTACAAACAGATACAGGAGCTATATTTTTTGTGAACAGACAATGAGACAGAAAGAGAAGGAGAACCATTTGTGCTTAGACATATCTGGATAGTAGTGGTCTTAAAAATCTTTCAACCCACGGCATTCTGGCATCATACACTTCTCCACTTCTAGAACCTCTGCACCACAAATGGAGCCATCTGCAGGAGGCATCTGCACCATGCGCTCTCTCCTCTTCATGCCAAGACCGCAAGTGGCACTGCAGACATCCCATTCACCCCATTCTGTAACCAGACAGCTGCTGGGAGCTGAGGCCAGGAGGCAAAGGCAAGGTACAGTAAACTTACAGTGTTATATAAGATCTATGACATAAACTACACGTTTAAATAAGAAGTTTTACAATGGAAATAGAAAAGGTAAGACTCACAGCATTCCTCATTAATGACACAGTTCTCAGTCTCCTCTGTGGGCAGAGTGCAGACTGAGCCATCATCTGGGAACTGTTTAACGTAACGCTCTCGTGAACGTGTTCCTGCCCCACAGGACATACTACATGGAGACCAGTTGATCCACTCTGACATCATGCAGGTGGAGGCATCTTAAGAGTCAAAGAACAAAGATGTCAGAAAGTTCTAAAAAAAAAAAAAAAGGCCCAGTGATTTTGGCAACAGAAAAATAACATATTATTAGCTCTCTTGCTTAATCCAAAAGCATAAACTAGCATACTAAAGCATAAATTAGAAGACCTCATATATGTCACTTCTTCACACTGATTCAAGCTTAAAATAACATCTAATTGCGTGACATGGTTGCAACTGGCTTTTTTATATTTCTGGTTTCTTTTGTTAATATGAGTATATAAGTATTAGTGAAGACATCCAGCAAGACTTGAACTGTGGCCGCAGTACGTAAATCTTTGAGCAGGAAGACAAGAGCGAAAGCACATTACAGAATGAAAATGTACAGTGTATTTTATACATGACAAAAGATGAGGAAATTATTAGATCACCCTAATAATACCTGATAACAACACGCTGGGGTATAAATACATAATGAATCAGCACTTAAATTAAAAATCAGATAAATATCCAGTTTTGATTAAGGAGTAAAAAGACAGAACCAGCTTTGCCAGTTACCTACAAAACTGGAGAGGAGAGAGGAATTTGTGTCACCTCTCAGTTACTTTCCAGTTGCACATAAGGAGTGCACTAAAACAGCATACTGTAATTCCTACACATAAAATATAACCACCACTACCTGGGGTCAAGAAGGCGGTGCCTGCTTTTCTGCCTGACCACACTGCTGATGTTTTCACAGATCAGTCCTCAGTAATGTCATCTAATTTTTTTTACTTCCACTGCTTATTGTACCTGAAGATCAGGTGCATAACAGAGATCAGGTGTGAAGCTGCCTCTGGGAAAAGTCTCGTTCTAGCCCTTATGGAAATCTCACAAAATGCACCATTCAACAACATATCCACCACTGCATTTATTATAAATAACTTTTTACTAATTAAAAGTTGTTGCAAATTTACTACTCATTCCATTTTGACAAAATAGGCATGTGTTTGCTGTGTTATGGACCATTTATGCATTTTCTGTCTAATTGTTATCGTCTCTCAGTGTGAAACATTTGGAGCTGAATTTAAGCATAAAAGATGATTATTTTACAATTAGAATCCTACCAGTCTGTAAATAATACTGTTTAGTGAATGTAATTAGCTCATAGGGTAATTCAGAATGTTTTTACACTCCTCTTTTAATCATAATGTTTGATCATAATAGAAACAACACAGTTACAAGAAGGCAGGATTGATATTTATGTTTAAAAATCGTTCCATATCACATAAATTATATGCTTGACTTTTTATCACCACTAAATTGTAGCCATTTGTTACCAAAAGTAAAAGATCTGACAGAGAAGAGAAAAAAGAATAAGTCTTAGATGTAGAGGATCATACATATTCCCCAGTGCCTATTTTAGATGTATGGACGCATGCACCTCTCATTAATGTCAATGCCAGACAGGTTCAGTGATGTTTATCAGAAATATGTTCACATTAAACAGACGGAATCATCTATCTTTCTGCACAATCACATGATGTATATCAGACGTAGTATGTGTGCTCTCTTTACATCCAGCAATTATATGGTTTCAACAGGGTGGCTGGCATAGTCAAGAATAAAAGGGTAAAATGTCCTGATTATGCGAAAAGCTGCTCCTTTATGTCTCTGACTTTTTTGGAAATTTACAGCTAAAAAAAATATCCCCAAATTCTGCCAGTAACAGCTGGAAAACTGTAAGGTCGAAATGAACAACCTTGAGCTCTCTACATAGAGACACATGGGAGAATTTGAAATTACAACAAAGGCCAGAAAAAGATTTTTTTTTTTTAAACTCCACCAGAAATTGACATTTTGTACATCTGCCCAATCACACATATCAATTTGAGAGTAAATAACAGTCTTACAACAATGAGTCAATAAAACTGCTGTTACTGAACCTGTTCAGAAAATAATCAACTGCAGCTCTACCAAATCTGATGCAACAAAAGTGAATGCAACAAATGCCGCATCCATGTTCCTCATATTATGGCTTCTTCAGTGAATATGAAACCTTGTGCAACCTTCAACAAATATGTGTTTTTGTAAGTGGAAGCAGTGGAAGAGGCTGATCAATAAAGCAGGGACTGCATGTATAATGTAATATTTTAGGTTTAAGTCAAAATCATCGTCAACAGTTGCCACAAATTTACCATTACAATATCAATTTACGTCAACGTATTTTCTCACAATAATCCAGACTTTGCTGTACAAACTGCTCCCAACATCTGTGCAGAAATAAACATGTTACCACACATTGACATTGTACACCTTGTTCCAGATACCACTGCTGCTGTGACAGATCAGATTATGATGCACATCAAACAACTGTTGTTCCTCTCTTCTCTCTATTCCCTGTTTCTCTGTCTCCCAATTTACCTGTCACTCTCTGCCGTTAACAGTCAAAAAAGGTACAGAGACCTCTGTTGTGAGAACACTGAACTGATCTGACAAACAAAGACCAGTAATCATTATTATTTTTTCTCATAATTCTGATCGTGCAACATGTTTAGATTTTAGTCAGCTCTGCACTCAAGCCCACTGCATTGATTGATTGATTTAAAAATGCAGCTTTCAGATCATATCAGATGAACCATGCAAGAGTTTCCATTTTAGACATAAACATCCATAGTTGTATCAAGATGATATTTTCGTGACACTGATGTGTGTGGGCAGTCAGCCAGGCCATGCTGAAGACGAGTCTGCATGTGCTGCTGGCACCCGCAGGAGGATGAGGAGTTACTTTCACACCATATTTATTTTGAAACAAATGGGCAGTAGGGTTGGGCAAAGGGACAAACACATTAATCATCATCCGACGATGTAGGAGTGTATGGGTAATTTAAATACAAATGCATCACTTTATAATGTAGTTTTAAATAGTACTATATAAATAAAAATTTCCTTTAATAACACCATATTTCACTGATTTGATCTGAAAGTCCAGTCTATTGATCGGCCTTAATGGCCATCCAGGTCTGAAGTTTAATTACATTATTTAATAAGGTTTTTTACATGATCATTAAGTCCTCCATGCTCAGTCAAAGGAAACTTGTGGTGGTGTTAATGTTCATCACAGTCATTAGGTTTCATTAGGTATTAGACCAAACTGTTAAAGACAACGTGACAGACTGAGAAAATCATAAAAAGGGAAGCGATGAAACGAGTAAAAAGAAAATAGACCTTATTAAAAACACAACCAGCAGACATCGTTTCCTGCATGAACTGTCCTTATGTCTAACACAATATATTTAATGGCATCTTTCAGTTTAACTTGCTATTAAACATAAAAGACTGCCATATAAACAAGGTGCTCTCCTTTGCCTCTCGTTCTGCTCCCACTTAATTGCTACTGTAGAACGGTACCTTGGGCATTACTGAGGGACCACCACTAGCAAAGACAGGTTTTCAAAACATGCCCTTACTTTTCAGACAAAGATTACTGGTTGCAGTAATTACCCCAGAGAATAAAAATGTTCATAAAGGTGCTTGGTGGATGCTAAAGCTTTGGAAAACTCTAATTAAATCTGATGTTTTTAATCGACGGCATAGCATTCTTATTTATTTCTAGCACACAGTAGCACAGTGACCTTCAGTGTTAAGACAGACACCCACCCTCATCACTGCATCCAGGCCCCATGCAAGGCTCAAAATCCTGGGTGTGTGGGCAGGGAACACTAAGATCCAACTGGGCCTTCAGCATCCTCTGCCTCATCCTCTTGCCCTTCTCACAAGTGGCTGAGCTGCAGACTGACCATGGAGACCAGTTGGAGTAGATACATGTCTCAGGGGTATCATCTGCGGGACGGAAAATGGAACAGGCATGCTGTAATAGCCTGCCACTGTTAAGTATGCTTTTAATCTTGTATGTTTGTGTGTATGTGAGAACGAAAGAGAGAGAGTGAGAGAGAGAAATGAGAACAGAGTCCAGACCTTCCTCTTTCTCCTCCTGGGCAATATCTGCTACAATGTCATCGACATTGTCTGGCACAATGTTGCACTGTTCGCCCTGTGGACACAAAGAGACACTGCTACAATAATCTACCTCTCTGCAAGTACTCTTGGTTCTTTAGTGCTCTGTTTGCTATTTCTAAGCCCTATGGAAGCATGCAAGTGAATATGAGGTCAGATTTGTTTTAAAATGGTAAGTACATAATGCACAGAATGAAGACATACTATATTTGTCTATAAGAATGCATTCTTCATATGTGAACTGAATGTGTGTTTTGTTGAAATTAATCATACAGTCATGCAAAAAATCTTTCAAAATCCCCACAGTTGCCTCTAGATGCCACTGATGGACTGCTAACCTTTCATCTCTTTCTGGTTTGCAGCTACAGCTCCCAGGGAATGTGTTTTACCGCCCATTAAATTATAAGCAGAAAAGGTTTATATCTCATAGCGAGTGGATTTAAATACCTGCTATAAACAAGTTAATTTATTTTTTCAGTACTTTCTGCTGGGGTTCTTTCAGGAATTGCCTTGCAAGTGATTTGTACTATCAATTTAGCAATTTATTCTTTTTAAAATAGCTTCCTCAAAAAGTCACTTATCTGTTAAGTGGCTACTTAAGACATGAGAATATGAGATCAAAACATGACAGTGAGACAAAGGTAGAGACTGTCTTCAGCTTTTATGTTATTTATACAGCTATCCCAAAGTTATTTACAGTGTTTTCTGAAAGCCTTTGAACCCATTCATTTTTTTCACATTTTATTGTTACAGCCTCATGCTATAATTGTTTCCTTTTCCTTTTCCAATCTACACTCAATACCAAACAGTGTCAAAGTGAAAACAGAATTTTTTAAACAAATTTATTAAAAATGAAAACCTGAAATATCACAATGACATAATTATTCCAACCTTTTTGCTTAGTACTTCGTCGAAGCACTTTTGAAAGTAAATGCAACCTCGAGTATGTGTGACAAGCTTTGCACACCTGTCTCTGGAGATTCTCTGCCATTTTTCTATGCAGATCCCCTCAAGCTCTGTGAAGTTGGATTTGGACCTACAATGGACACTCCTTTATACATCCCTCCACAGATGTTTTATTGGGTTTAAGTCCTGGCAATCCCTGGGTCAGTAAGTTGGTCCTGATTGCTCTGAATTAAGGATATCACTGTGGTTTGTCTACCTATTGTTGCTGCTGAAAAACTCCTTCACGGCATGATGCTGCCACCACCATACTTCACCACTGGGATGGCATAGGGCAGCTGATGATTGGTGCCAGGTTTAGAAATTAGGCCACACTTTTTAAACCTGGTGTCATTAGACTAGAGAAACACGCTTCTCACAGTCTGAAAGTCCTTTAGGGGATTATTTTTCCACTTTTTCTTTTCTTTTTTTTGCAAACGTCAAGTAAGCATCCATATATCTTTCACCGAGGAGAGGCTCATTCTACCGTAAAGCTCTTGGAAGAGTTCCAGTTGTTCCAAATGTCTTCTGTTTAAAAATATGAAGGTCACAATCAGCTTGAGAACCTTCGATGCAGCAGAATTTTTTTCATAACCTTCCACAGACCTCTGCTTTGACGCAAACCGTTCTCTGTGCTCAGCTGGCAGTTCCTTCAATCTCGTGGATGGATTTTTTTTGCTCCAATATTCATTCTCAGCTGTGACACCTTTTATAGACAGGTGTGTGCCTTTCCGAATCATGTCTAGTCAGTTAAATTTACAGTGTAGACACATTTTCAAGAGATGTGGGAGGCACCTGAACTGAATTTCGAGTGTCATAAAAAAGGCTCTGAACAATGAACAACCCAAGTCACATCTATCAGGATATACACGAGGATCATCAGTTGCAAACACCGTATGATATCTGAAAGTTTGATTTCTTGAAAAATGTAAAATGAGCTGTTAGAATGTAATTATCTGCACTATTATCACTATTCTGCCTGCTAGTTGTATTTATACTAAGAGTTGACTGGTGGGAAAACAGACAGACCTTTCTAGCAATGCGTTCCACCATCACCCTGGCCACAGGAGTGATAGCACCTCCCTCAGGATCATAAAAGGGACTTTGTGGATGATCCAGACTGGTCAGGGGACGGATCTTGTCCTGGGGCGAAGTCGGCTTGTTGGGAGACTAAAAGAACCACAGATGAACACAGAAGAAAAGAAAAAAAACATACATGGGACACAAAGCAGAGGATCTTTGGGATTTCAAAAACAACACAATGTCAGGATTGCCTTGAAAAATACATTTCCATGTATGTACAAAGTTAGTCAAAGTTACGCAAAGAACAAGTCATACAAAGGACACGTTTCAAAGTCAGAGAGCAGCTGTGGAGGAGCTCTGTAGTTTATATGGGAGATGCTCTTATTAGTCAACAGTAAAGGTCTGCCAGCATGGGGTTGATAGAAGCACCACCGCCAGAGGCAGTCTGGAGGCAGAAGACCAGCTCATCCGTTACACCCCCCGATCCTCCCACCGCAAACCGCCCGCTGAGGCCACCCAGAAAAAACACAGAGAAAGAGCAGTACTGTTTGTTTTGGGAGGAAGAGAGAATACGGAGAAGAGTAATGAGTGGCTACTAATTAAAAGATACATTAAAAGTGATGCCACAAAGTATGGATCTCATTACTCTGGTACAGACCTGTGCCATTAACAACTTTGCAACAGCCTGCCAAAGTCCCATCCCACTTCAGAATAGACACACTTGTCCATCCTTGATTGCACAGTGTATAGATTTTTCTCTAGTGTGGTTTCTGTTACTGATCTATCTGAAAAGCTCTTACTTGACACCTGTGTGTGTAAACTCTCCTTTTTGTCTGCTAAAATAATAGCACAGTTTGAGCAAGTTATAATTTTAACAAAGAAGTTGGAATATTTATTTTGTGTCACCTGACAACTGCAGTATATCGTTGAGATTGGGAGGTCTTTTCATTTTGTTGAAAATAGCATATTTCGACCAAATTGAACATTAGAATGGATGCCTGAAATTCACATTACAGCATTCCGGTGTCAAAGACAAATATCACTTACAGACATCTGGACCGCTCCCTGGAAGTCCACATGCAGCCCAAAATTTGGGTCTACACGGCCACAAAAATAGCAGTGGTGTGCATGTGCAGAATAAGTCACTGCAAATCTACTGCACATGTATGGAATGGAATCCTTCTAGCAGGAAAGTAGTATAGTAACAATAACTACATGTTCATGGTGTCCACAGCTGTCTGTGTGCATGCCCACAATGAAGTATATTAAAGGCTTAACAAGGTGTGTCTCGCACAAGGGTTAACACTCAAATCCTTGCATAGAATTTAAATTCTGCACTTTCAGTTTCAAAATGTTTTTCAAATTTACAAGCCACAAAGTGTCAAGCATGATGTACAAATGTGTGTGTGTGTGTGTGTGTGTGTGTGTGTGTGTGTGTGTGTGTGTGTGTGTGTGTGTGTGTGTGTGTGTGTGTGTGTGTGTGTGTGTGTGTGTGTGTGTGTGTGTGTGTGTGTGTGTGTGTGTTCTTGTACTTGCTACATTGTGAGAACCATTTTCTGCATTTAACTATCAAAGTGAGGACATTTTTACAAAGTGAGGACATTTTGGCCGGTCCTCACTTTGAAACAGCCATGTTTGAGGGTGAAGACTTGTTTTTAGAGAACAGGTATGAATTGAGGTTTGGTTAGGGTTAGGGTAAGGATTAAGTTTAGGCAATCAGTTGTGATAGTTAAGGTTAGGATAAGGCTCTAGGAAATGCATTATGCCAATGGATGTCCTCACTAAGATAGAAGTACAAACGTGTGTGTGTGTGTGTGTGTGTGTGTGTATGAGAGAGAAAGAGAGTGAGAAAATGAGAAGCGAAAGGAGTGAATATGTATTCAAAAGGCCGGCCAAAATAAACAAGAGAGTACAGTTCAGTGGGTTCATCTGTGAGCTGCGAGGGATCAGCCAAAGGTTTCACACATGTAGTCGCAGAATTTGCTCAAACATACAACCTAATCTGCTCGTGCCAACTGGAGACGCTGAGCACGCAGCAGACAGCACCTCAGAGAGAGGGCCAGAGGACGGACGTTGTTCAGGGCTGTTAAAGGAGAATTGGATGGGTGATGACACTTGAATTGGTGGAGCCTGGCAGTATGTGAAGAGGTGAGAGAGGGAGTGATTGTGAATGTGGACAGAGAGGCAGATGAAGAGGAGGAGTTTGGTGTAATGACAAGGTCAAAATGTGAGTGTGAAGGGAAGTCTCAGCTGGTGATGAGAGTGAGGAGGAAGGTTATCCAGGGGGTGAAAGGTGGGGAGAGTAGCAGTTTGCAAAAGGCTGTGATTGCTATGAGAAAGTGGGGTTGTAACCTGAGTTGAGTCCCTACATGAGGGCCAATGCTGTTTTTGTTGCAAGAGTTCTCCTTTTCCCACACTGTTTACGTAAAAATAAGTTTTTCGATAATTTTTTGTGTGTGGAAGTATGCATGTTTGGGGGGGAAATTCCCGAGGTGACACAATGCTTTTTGTTTTGTAGTTTCTATTAATGTTTTGTACTGACCTCGTATGAAACCCCACTATCAGTGCCAGCATCCCAGGGAATCAGGTCCTGGACCACCTTCTGGGCCCAACCACACTCCTTGGTACACAAGTCCTCAGCAGACAGACCCACATTCCAGTCTGGACTGGGCCCCAGCATAGTCAGGAAGGACATGAGGTGTCGGCTCCGGTCCACTGAGAATTCAGCTGAGGGGGCGGCCCGCCTGAGGAAGAGAGTGAGCATGAGTTCTGAGTGAATCCAAGCACTGTTTGTGTGAGTGAGGGAGAGAAAGGCCGGTGTTAGCTGCATCCCAACTGACAAGTGTGAACTTTCTAAGGCTGAGGCACTCGAAAGTCTTCTATAGTTTCTGAGGCGGTGCTCTACCTGCTTAAGTGACGTGTGAAGCCTGAATGAAATCAAACTCAAGGAAGCATTTGGTTGCTCCTTGTGTACTTTGTCAAAGTCATACATTTGTGACTTTGCACCAGCAAGTTGCCTTGAAATAAATAGTTTTATAAAACGTTTTTGATGCTTAAATTTACAAGTTCTGACATTTTGCTGGCAGTGTATGATAATCAACAACCAATTCCAGATACTTAAACAGTGTCCCACTTAGAGGCTAGACTTTTTGACTTCAATCCCAATCTAGGAGTTCTGATGTTAGGTATGTGCTGATAGCAAGTCTAGTCCAATTCAAGCTAGAACCTGAAAATGAGATAAGGTAGAACTTCCTACTTCCTTTCATCCTGAAAATAATCATTGTGCTTTTACTGCCCTTTAAATATTTATATGCATTCATTTGCAAGTGTAGCCTATACTGAATTTGGCACACTTCATTTTTCAAAGCCACTTGGCTCAAACCTATTAAATAAATAAACTTAAATGAGTGGAAAGTAAGAGGATGCAAGACCTGAAATTACTGAAACACATTAGTTACCTTCAGAGTTCAGAGAATCTAGTCACTTGAACTGGTGCACCTAAATAATTTGTCACATTCATACACTGTAATTTTCAGTTGCATATACAACTGAAATGCTTGCACTGTGGGGCCTGGTTGTCAGGATGGAGAGCAGTGCTGCAACATTAGTCGGTAGGCCGAGGTACACAAAGTCAAGGAATTCTCCCCAGACTGAGCCTCGTAACAAATTCTAAGTGTTGACCTATAGCAACTTTAACAAAGACATAGGACATATAATTTGTTAGGAGGTTTAGACAACACACCTGTGTCAATGACTCAGGGTTCAGGTTTTCATTAATTTTGAAAGATCAATGAAAATCAAAGCAGAAGAAAGTAAAGTAATATTGCGCAATAGATTGTAAACTAAAAACAAAAAAGCTTCTCTAGAAAAACAGAACTATGCCTGTCCTTTAGGGGAAAAAATAAGCCTTACAAATCTTAGTCACTGGCAAAATAGTAGTTGACATATTGTAGGTTCACATTGCCAGACCACATCTATCGCCACACAACATTCGCTGTGTTCCAGCATCGGACACACACAACACACACTCGTATACACACACCTCTGGCCATCTGTCTTGACCAATGATTGACAGCTAAACTAATTACAAGAATTTCTCAGCCAATACAAGATTAATTAGGAGTGGGAAGCTTCTTGTTGTAACATAGACAATTAGCCAGTGATTCCTCTTCACCTGTCATCGTGCCCATATAAATCCATTTGACTTCAGCCAACTCAGTCCTGCCCTTGCGCACTCTGCTAATGTTGGCCTCTAAGCAGGGGGGGAATAGCCCTTATCCCCTGGGAACACACAACTTGACTCAACTCTCATGGGCTTTTTGCTCAATGAGTACTGCGCGTCTCACGTTTATCTCACACAGCCACCTGGGCTCGACAGAAAGGTAAAGTGTAATTGACAGAAAAGGAGAGACAAAGCAAGGCTGGTAGCAAATGAGGAAGGGATTAATCACCCTAGATAACCCTGGTGAAATGCTCCAGTAATTCCAAAATGGTTCTGCTTTATAGATGTGCGCAGGCGTATTTTGGAGAGGTGCTGATATGAATTTTAGTAGGTGTCATGGTGTTGCTACATGGATATTTGGTACTAATGATTCCCTTACTCATTCCCTTACATTTGACAGTTTCAAAGATTACACGTGTGGGTGGCTACTCAGTGTTTTCTGATTTCATGTCTGGTAAAAGCAGCATAAACTATTTGATTAAAGTAAGGGAAAGATTGTCTTCATCCTAAGCAAGTAAACAAACAACAACTTGTTTTTCTTAGCGCTGTTTGCAGTCACAGTCATCCTTGGCAACTGATTGATAGAATAAATTCTTCCTGCCACAGAACATCTTCAAATCCAATAAAATAAATGAGCAAGGAAGGTTTCCAAAATTATAAAGTCCGAGTTCTGCTTTTAATGGATCTTGCTGCAGCCTTGCTAGTAATTAATACAACTGTAGTACACCTTTTTGTGTAATAAATGACCTAAAATTCATTGCCTGTGACATCTATTAAAGGGCATAAAAAGTAAAAAAGAAAAAAATCCGCCAAACTTGATTAAGAAGAATTTTTTTCAATACCCAAGCATTTAAGAGTCAAATTAAAGTGAGGAATTGAAAATTAAATGGTGTCTCACAGTGATGCCATGTAGATGAACCATTTCTATTTTTATGAAGAACCTTTCAGAAAAAGGTTATTTAATACATTAAATGGTTCTTTTAAAAAAAAAAAACCCTGAAGGTGCTTAAAAAAGCTACAAAAAATGGTTCTTTCAGACACCATCAGTGGTGCTCCAGGGAACGTTAAAATAATAGATTCTTGGAGGAATCATCTTTGACATAGTTCTTTGTGTATCCAAAGAACTTGATCATTCATTCAGCAATTTTTTTAAGAAAATAGTCAAATTTAAGAATTGGCTGCATTATTTGGATCCATTGTAATACATTTACATTTTGGAGGTATGAACAGTTGATCAGACAGAAGAGTATATTACAAGATGCTAATTTGGGATTTGACAAAGTGTGACAGGCATCTTTTCATTGTTTCCTCATTTTTCGTAGACCAATTAATTAATTGATTAATTGAGAAAATAATCACTTGCAACTCCGAATTTTCTGCTATTACCACCCAACGAATAACTCCAGTAACATCAGGTTTGACAAATCAAAGAGACTTCTGGAGAACCATATAAAAAGCATCATTTTTTTCAAGTGAGTTTTGTCGAAAGCTTTTACGATTGTCCTACAAATTTGCTAAGGCGATATTAAAGGAAGTTAGTCTGATCATCAATAAATTATTGCACTATTGGATAAATTGAATTAGGGATGCCCTGATCAAATGTATTCCCTATCATCCCAGTCATGAAATATTTAGTGTCGACCAATACAGTTTTCCGAGATAATACACACTAAGTATTGTCGATAAGCAGTAGCACCTGGTTGCACTACCAGGTGGAGCCTCTTACTGTTAACTACTATAGTTACCAGAGGAGGTTGGCACTGCAGTGTTTTAAGTCCGAGAAGATTGAAGGGGTTTAGCTGGTAAAGGGGCAACATGACAAAGCATTCTATGAGACCTAATGACCTCAGATCATGTTTTAAATCAAGTCAGAATCAATTGGGCGTTGTTTCTATAGCCCAGTGGCAAATGTAACAGCTGCTTTCACGTGTACCAAAAATATCAGTGCATAACCAGTGAAGAATATATTAAATCAGTGTCACCAATCAAGTAATTATTTATTAATATTGCCTTACATAAGAAGTAAATGACTAATATTTGCAATCCATCTGTGACTGCAGACATAAACAAAGGATCAGGCTTGGGTTCTTGCTGATACCAGTACCTTAAAAATTGCTTTGATTGGCCCCAATCCCGATTTTAGGATTAGGCTTGGGATGTCCCTAGATGCAAGATATGTTGTTTTTTACTATGCAAATATAATTGGTGGTAGAGTAGCAAGTAAAGCAAAGCCTATCCAAGAAATGGGGCAAAGCTTGACACTATACCATACAATTTATACATAAACCAATGTTATCAAACCCCAAAATATAGAAAGCTCATTAACAGCTGCATTCTTGTCTTCAAAAGCTCCATATTTCACACCGTTGACAACTCGCTTTTTTTGCAGCTACTAATCAAATATAACCCACAGAACACCAAAGCAGTCCCGCGGTTATTAGGAAGACGCCTGACAAGAGAGAGTGGGAGTAGGGAGACAACAAGGAGCCAGCGTGAGTGTCATGGAGGTGCTGAAGCTGTCAAGCAACCATTTTAATCCAGTATAAAGTGGGGAAAGTGGCATAGAGAGGGGGTGGACTAATGAAAAGAACTTTAGTGAGGAAACCGGAGAAAGAGGATACTGTGGTGAAAAAAAAAAGTGATTTGGTAGCGAGTGGGAGGATACAGTACAACAAAGAGAGTGAGAGGTAGCTTTTTTTTTTTCATCAGAATCTGGGTGAAGTATTCAGGAAGGCCTGTTGTATTAGACAAAATATACTGAATACCTGGCGTGGAGATGTTTCACACTGATGTTTAACAGAAATACATCAATTGTTAAAAATTTTAAATAGGAATAATTTGAATAACCAAACTATATGGCAATATTTCTGACAGGCTGCATCAGATAGAAGTGACACACATAGATAATGATGTAATATTGCACTGACTGTTAATTCTTGCCACAAAAATACACTCTGCAAGAGTTGCAGTCATTCCTTGCTTGTGTTAGAATGGCATCTGGTGAACTTTTCATTTAAAATGATAAACCGAAAGACTTCTGACAACATTTTGAACATAAAATCATGCTCAGCAATGCTGTTGTAAGAATTTTACACTGTAGTATTTATTATAATATGTATGTGATATTTTAGGCTTGCCTGGCAATTATTATTTTTTTGATTAGCTCTTAACAAATATTGTTAATTCATAGATTTGTATTTCTATTTGTGTTGCAAGTCACAAATATATAGCAACATACAATCACAAGAAAAGGTCACATGGTGGGAACAGAATTTCATAGAACTCCAGTATATGCAGCACCAGTCAAACATTTGGACACACCTTCTTATTCAATGGTCTTTCATTTAATTGTTTTCTATATTGTAGATTACTACTGAAGACATCAAAACTATAAACTAATACATATGGAATTACTTTGTAAACAATAAAATGTTAATCTTCAGTATTAATCTACAATATAGGGGAAAAATCCAAACAAGTGAAAATCATTGAAGAAGAAGAAGAAGAAGAAGAAGAAGAAGAAGAAGAAGAAGAAGAAGAAGAAGAAGAAGAAGAAGAAGAAGAAGAAGAAGAAGAAGAAGAAGAAGAAGAAGAAGAAGAAGAAGAAGAAGAAGAAGAAGGAGGAGGAGGAGGAGGAGGAGGAGGAGGAGGAGGAGGAGGAGGAGGAGGAGGAGGAGGAGGAGGAGGAGGAGGAGGAGGAGGAGGAGGAGGAGGAGGAGGAGGAGGAGGAGGAGGAGGAGGAGGAGGAGGAGGAGAAGGGTTTGAATTGTGGGTTTATATATGTATGAGCAGACTGTCTTGAAGAAGCTTGGGATGGAAAATAATCTTTCAAACATGCATCAGAGTAGTTTCATAAGCTCAAAGTGGTCCCTTGGGTAAGCTCGTTTTTTTTTTTTCATGGTGTTGCACAAATGTGAAAGGTATCTTTAGTAGTGATTTAGTCTTTCATTTGCAGTAGTCAGATCCCACTGTGAAGCTACAGCAACTGCTCCGGCATTATCTCAGTCAGTGACATAGCTAACATTTTAATGTGATATTTGTGTCTGTTTTTAGCAAAGGAAACTCCATGCTGTACTTTAGTAACTTCACCTTTTCAGTGTTTATCAAATGAACTGAAATGAAGTGACTTTAGCCTCGGCATCATCTCTGTAGGCTCTCAAGACAGCCCATATAACATTATACAGCACATGCTTTGTGCCCCAATAATTACAGGCTGAATAGAGCTAAAATTGGGTGACTGCAATGGCCTGACTTTGAACGATGCTTCATTCGGGTTTTTTCAGCCAAAATTTTGGGGGAAAATGTTATTTATAGAATTTAATATCATATTACAAGTTTCCATTTGATATGTTTTGAAGGCTGTCTACCACGTTACATCCTTGCTGTCTGAGAGCAACAGCTGGAGAAGTAGTAGTTTGTCTGCCAGGCATGACAAGTCGAGCATTTCAGAGTGGCATTTACTGTGCAGTGTCCATGACTCATATGGGCCATGATTTTTTGTCAGCCTGTGTGTCTTTCACTGTAGACATGCAGGACTTGATACATACAAAAGTTTACTTTTTTACCCCCAGGATATTTTCTTGCACAATGTGATACATGGTTACACTTTTTTTTTTTTTTTTTTTTTTAAAGTACTGCATCCTAACTGTTCCCACTGACATCATGAGCACTATTTTGCAGTGTTCTCTGATAGACAGGAATGATAACTGAATCAGACACATGGATGGTCAGGAAGCCGTGATAGATCATGACATTTACCCGTTGCCTCACCTCATAGTATTTTAGGATCAGTGACTTTAAACACCAAAGACTGAATCATGTGTATGGGTTGACAGAGATCAGCTGCAAATACTGCAAAATGATATGAGCGTGAAAGGACAATCAAGTCTACGAAAAGCCCTGAAACCCTGATAAATATGGAAATAAGCTTGACAAGAAAAATACATTCTTACAATACTCATACGCTTATTTCTTTTTGCCTGTAACATATCAGGTTCCAAGGGAACCACTGCTGAAGACGTACTGCTGTAATATTTGTGATAATGGCTATTTCTTTTCTAGCCTTATTCTGCTCTCATCTCCCACCTCTATTCTGTCTGCATCTCTGTTGCTTTGCCCTTTGTTCCAGCAATCATTTTACCATTTATAGCCGAAAGAGTGCATGGTTTAAGAAGAGACGGTTCATTTTGACGACTATAGTAGTAGTAGTAGTATCCATAATGCACTGTTACTTAAAAATGAAAAAAAGAAAAAATAAACAATAATTGTAACTTTCTATCCTTATTTGGGAGTTTTCTTTCCCTCTTTTGCAGATCACCACAGGTTATGATATGACAACCACACCATGCTTAAGATTTACTCACAGATCTTCAGTGATGTTCCAATCCAAGGACTGAGGGAGCCATTCCAAAACCCCTTGCTTGCATTTATTTAAGTAGTTCAGTGTCGTTTTTGAGATATGATTGTCTTGTTTCACTGTTTTGGCTGTCTGCATGACATTAACACCCAGAATTTGCTGGTATTTTCTAAACCCCACACTTATCTCCATTCAAGCAGTGTGTTCTGTGCCACTGACTGCTACACAATCCCAAACCAGAATATTGCCAAACAAATGTTAACAGTTGGTAAGGTGTTATTTTCATCAAATTCTGCTTTCAGTTTTTCCAAACATACCTTTGGTGATTGTGGCCAAAAATCTTAATTCTAACTTCATCTGTCCACAGCACTTGTTTCTAAATTTCCTGCTTATCCAGATGTTGCTTTACATACTTCAGATGATGACTTTTGTGTTGAGGTTGCAGGAAATGCTTTCCTGTTATGATTCTTCTTTGTAGACTTTGTTTGTACATCAACATTCACACTCCTGTGTCAGCTAAACCTTCTAGCAGCGTCTTTGCAGTATGTGGGTTTTGCTTTGCCTTTGCCATATGTGCAGATTTATTTCAAAGTTTACTTCGTTTTCCAACACTTGTCCTGTCTTCCACAGTTCCCTTTAACTGCTACCACTTAATGACATTTCAAATAGTGGAAATTGCAAGCTGGAAGTACTTTGATATCTTTTTATAGCTTTCCTCTGCTTTTAAGGCATCGGTTTGCTTGGTTTTCAGATTCTAAGCCTGCTGCTTAGAGGAGCTCATGGTTGTTGAGTGTTAAAACAAGGCGACGAGTGTGATGAGTTAGAAAATGTATTAACCTCTGACATTGTCATCAGCTGACGATTCCAAATGACAGTTCTTGGCCTCTGTTATGAGTCTCAGCAAGTCAAGTCATGTCTAATGATTAAAGGAGGTTTACAACTGCCACCAACATTTTGTATATGCCACAATTGTTTTTTAAATCATCTTCTGTTATTTAAGTAAAAAAGTAACATCTTAATATCTGAAAATAAGCACATTATTAGTATGTGTTTGCTGCAGGGCTTGTATTGATTTATTTTTTTAACCTAAAATCAACAAAATATGTAACTTGCCCAAAGGAGGCCCAGTATTTGCATCCATCTGTATATATTGTACATACACCTGAATAAGCACAAACATGGAGACAAGCCAACATACATATTTATACTGTGTTGCTGGAACTGCAATACACAAAAACACAAGTACATACATCCAATTATGAAACGTGCTGACATAAATATGCATACATGTATTTTTAATGCAACTCATATGTGAAGCGAATGAATCCTCCAGGACTCTTATGAAGCAATATGGTGCTTTTACACTTGGGTAAGTAATATGGACACTATAGACATCTAATTCTTCTTTCTGAAACTGCTTCAACAGTGAGGATGATTCTATATAGTTATTGATAGAAAATGTCCTTTCCTTCTCTCTCTTCAAAACAATGTAATTGATCTGACAGAGTCTTGTGTGTGCTGCGCACAATCACTGTGTGAAACAATTAATTGGTTCCATATACAGTACTGAGTAAGCTAATTAGCCTGAGTGAATATCATTGCTTCTATTCCTGGCTGTATTCTTCCCTTTAGAGACTAATCTTGCGGTCCTTGCTGAGGGCCTTTGGTTGAGGAATCAGCACAGCGCAGGCCTTTACCACTGGAGGTCTACTGTACAAACTGAGTCAAAAAGGTTCCTGTTTTTCTCATGAATAAGAAATGAAATAGCTCCTATGAGTTTAGGCATAAATGAATGTTCATACTGTAAGCTGGCAGTTTCAGGAATCCTTTGAGTTGGATTTTTACAGATCAGCAAAGTTTGGGTCCAACTTCAGAACTCTAACTTCAGCTTCCAATACACCATATTGCAGATACTTTGCTATCCGCAATAATGCTTTTAAATTGATTTCCTGCCTTGCGGGCACACATTGCTTTCCAGTTATTCTAATCTGTTATAAAAATCAACTTGCACTAACTTGAAAATTGCTTAAGATAATTCATCACAGCAGTCACGTCTAAAAAGAAGCACGCTGAATATTTTGTCCCACAATTTAATCAGTTTGAACATAGTCGCTGATTTACTGTGACCTCAAATTCATATCACATCAAACACAATTATCAAACTAAAATAGCTGCTTATACCTCACTGAGCCAGAACAGACACTACAGAGTTGCTCAACCATGATTTAAAGCCAACCCATCATAAACTGACTTAAGGTTCCCAAAGTAAAATCAGCTGCTCAAGGAGAGGCCATTTTAATCCCAGACTCCACCTGTTATGAGCCAACATGTTAACTTTTTCATACAATCTACTCTCAGGCAGTTCTCTTTGCATATATGCATTAATTCAGCAATGTATGTCCTGCTGTGTGTGCTCACATATACTGCATTTTAATATCGCTGAATTCCCAATAAAGCTGTTCTCATTTGCATATATTTAGTATGAAATAGTGACTGAAATGACTCATTAAGACTACACGCCGACCAGATCAATTTCCCATGTTGCTGCTCCACACTGCCAAAATACAGATTTTATGACCACAATGGGGCGAACTCATTATACAAAAGCAACAGCTTTGCTGTGAATTTGGCAATATTTCCATGTCTAATGGTCTCAGAGAAAAATTCAGGAACAAGAAGGTCCTAAACTCTCTCACTCATTTGTATTTGTGTAAGAATTCCCATCAATCAACTGTTTTGCTCTGCAGTGTAAATCACTGGTGCAAAGAGAGTCTTCTTCCTGAAGAGGGCATGGACAGCAGTAGCTCAGCTGCATTTAAAGTTTCAGACACTGAAACAGCTTGTTAGGAACAGGGATAAAACCAGGGGATTATGCTAGAATGAGCCATCTTTGCAATATTTTGAGCTGAAAGACACATTCTAAGGACATGCAATGTAGTCACATTTACTCAAAATTTTATTTAACAGGCAAAACTACTAAAACTGATGATTTTGACATTAAAGTTCAATACATGATTTGTCCTGATGTATCTCACTGTCCAATATATTTTTCTCATATGGACCTTCTACCTCCAAGACATGTGACTAGAGGTGGGTGTTAAAGGTAAAAAAAAAGTGAGTCCCATTTTCTCTGTACTATATAAACTATGAGAATAAGAAACCTATATATTTCTTTCCATAATTTAGCTGAAAAAGTCTGAAATGTTTTCAGTACAGATGATCAAAAGTCTTATTTGTTCACCCCTGGTAGCTAATTTAGTATGCTTAGTATGCTTTACAGTCAAAGTTTGTGCAAGGGATTTACGGATTTTGTCTGAAAATATGATTGCGAAAAATGTCTGTACTTTTTTTGTAATATTGTTTGAAGAATGTAAATGTGACACATTTGGGCATGCTTGTTTATAGATGATATAAAACTGTGCTGTTCCTGAGTAATGGAAATTCACTGTCTGCTAAGGCAATAACAGATATTTAAGATTCTATAGTAATGTCACTGACAGAATACACAAGGTGTCAGATGTGTAGTAGGCATCCTGATACTGAAGATTTGTTACTTACACATTAAGTGGCTGCCAGGCCGGCCATTGTGCTTTCATTTTGATGACTGTCAGGACGTCATCGCCCTAAAGGAAAGAACAGATAAAAAGACAGAAAAATTCAGTGCCAGCCCACAGAAATGATTGACCTTTCACGCTTGAAACATTGCACTTTACATGTGAATAGTTAAAAAGATCAGCCTTTTCACACTTCATGATCGGTAAAGAAACACATTATGTGTGGTCAATTGAGCTAAAAGCACAATGCAATAGACACACGGAAAGGTTTGATACTAATGTTCTGCAGAAACTCTGTCATTGGGTTTAAAGAAACTTAGGAAACATTCATCTTCCACTTGTAATTTGTTAATTTGTCATTTTAATGTGGAATACTTTTAGGAGTAATCACCTGCAAAGAATTTTAGAAAAGAAAAATGTTTTAATTAATTATCCAATCTTAAACCCAATGTAGTGTTTTTGTAATATTATTTTCCACTGCCATTGATGACGACACTTATGTAAGTTGTTTGTAACTCAGACTTATAGTCCAATTAAATACAACAAAATAATCTGACCGTGAATAGCATACGTTTCACAAAACAGTATTTTTTCAGTAGAGTTGTTGTATAAGGTCGCAGATAACATATATTTTAGTGTGTAACACCTGACTAGGCTGTGATCTGTACTTCACACAATCTCTAGACTCTAGAGCTTTGGCGTGCAGTATGAAAGATTAGAATGCATTGATCTAAAAGAACAAGAATGGATATGTATGTTTGCACACCATAAAAGAAAGAATGAGATTCCATCATGCTAAAAATTAATCCTGCCAGTGGGAGAATCAAAAGCCGACTGCTTCCTCTAGAAGCCATCAGTAGACTCTGTCACAAATGTTCCGATCAGACAATGCAACTCAGATGAAAAGTGATTCCTTGTCATGCAAATGAGAACTTCTGATTGAATACTGTATGTTAATATGTGCAGAAAATGAGGTTAAATGTTGCAATGATGAAAGTAATGCTTCTTCCTCTGGCTAGTATATGTTCAGAAAATTATTTTTGTTCCAGTAACCAAAATGTCAGCATTCCCATCTTTTTTGTGTGTGTTATTCAATTTGATTGCCGCAAATCTGACAAGCTGGTAATAAGCATAGCAGGGTAATCCAATTTCAGACTCAAGGATGTCACTGATGGGCTGTGCTCGTGCTAAGGATTCACATAGAATATACTCATCTTCTTTGCATGTCTCTGTAACTTACAGTATTGTGCACTGCTAAGGGCGCTTTACACTTTTGAGCAAACACTTGTCTCCGTGTTAAATCATATTGAGTGAGACACTTGTAAATTTAAAATGAATAGCAGCTGACAAGTGTAAAAATGAAAAAAGTCAAGGCGCCAGTTTTGTTTCAGGCTCTCAGTTGTATTCCAATAGTGAAAAGTGTTTGGTTTGTCCTTCTGCAAGAGGAAAGCGTGTCCATCTTCTTTGAAGTGTAGTTCGTAACACAGGAACTGTGACAGTCATGCAGAGTCTCAAAAATACAAAAAGAAAAAGAGAGATCTAGCTGCATTAAATGTGATCTCAGACTGAGGTTTTGAGCATCTAATTTTCCTGACAGAACGTGAAGAAAAAGGAGTGTAAACATGGCTCTCTGAAATACAGGTAACAAATATCGCTGGACCACATTCAAAGAAAAAGATAACTTCAACCCCAGTAGTTTCCACAGCCAGACAAGCAGCAAGGATCAGAACTGAACTGAGGCAAAAAAAACCAAAAAAAACTTTGCTCACAGTTTAGTCTTTTGGCAGCCTTTCGGGGAACAAATTGAACTGTCAAGATGTGAGTTGTAACTGCTGAAAAGGACACATTTCGTGTTCTGCACCTGCAACCTCGGAAACAACTTAACAGTTTTCTTAGTGTATCTCTATCTGTTCTGCTCCTAAACAGTCTAAAATAACTACAACTAAGTGGTCACGATAAAACATCAAAGCGGAGAACTGTGTGTGAAAGTGCTGCAACTACGTATGTTCCATTCTAACCAGGTGTTGCTTGTTTCAAATAGAGATGACGTTCTGGAAGCTTCACATATGAATTGAAGTGGACATAAATTCAAAGCCACAAGGCCACCACTTTTCAAAACGGAATCAGATATGATGCCAGATTTGGCCCATTTACCAGACTTGAAAATAAAGCCTAGCCAACAAAATGCACCGAAGTAAACATCTTAAAGTCACTTACAAATCTTGGTGATGTAATTTTGTTTCCCTAAATAACACCAACTTTTCTTTGCTTCTTTGCTAAAACTAGTGTGTCATGACCGTCATGCTCATTTATTACATCACTTAACGTCTAATCAGTTGACAGTTACACACATTAAGGCCTAACAAATACAACAACATTTGTAATTTGTTGTGGATTGTAAGTTAAATATGTAATGCAATAATAAAAGTAGAAATTGTGTTTAAAAAAACAGGGTACAGAGCAGAATCTCAATGGTCTTATTGCCATTAGCCATAACTAAGTCAGTGGAAAGTCTTTGTAGAAACAATACATGGAATTACTTACTAATTATGGGAGACCCACTACTCATTAACTCCCTAGATGTTATAACGGAGTGGATAGGTGTCATAGCTAATTGCATAAACGTCAGCACTAGCCCGAGGCACATCTGCTCCTGCACCAGGTGGGTTTCAATTTGTTTTTTATTTATTTATAATTAACATCACCAGTGACATTGCGTTGCAGTGAGTGGATTCACTCAAAAGCTGTATTGCATGTTAGAAAGCAGTTATAAATACACACAAACACACACACAGAGATAACTTCTGACTGACTGGGTTCAGCCTCAATAAGTTTGTGATGTCAGGGAAATTGCATTAACAGTTTACTTCTAGTTTATTGCACCTATGTTGCTTGCTGTGTTGAGCACACAGATTTTTCATCTCACTAAAAATATTATAGGTTTCAAGGGCATTACACAGGCGTATAACCTTCTTCATCACAAAAAGTGCAACTCGCAAGCTTGAGCAAGAAAATTAATCAGCAAAAGACCCTGAAAGCCTTATGAGCTGCTTTTGACACTGATGTGAATTGCTCTTTATAATACAAAGCCTAAGACACTCTCCTATTTTTCTTGAGGTTGTAGAAGAAAATAGCTATGACATCTGCTGATGGTCAATACAAAACCCTAATGAAGAAAACTAAAGCTAACTGAAGTCAGAATCTTGAGTTGCACAGAGATTTAACTCAAAACCTGGAAATAAAAATTATTTCTTAACACTTGCAACATTCAAAAGCTCATTAGTAGCGTTCAGCTGCTGGTCTCCTCTCACTCGTACGCAACTGTGAAACTCAGCAGCCATCTTCTGCTGTGTCCATCTAATAGAGACCAATATTTTTTATGTATTAGGATGTTGCCATAAAAATATCTCTTTCACAGCTTCGTACAACTTTGGTGTTAGGTTTAATGACTGGCAGCATAGAGGTTTACTGGCTTAGTGACAAAATGTGATACAGATCATTACCTCAGCACAAAGTCCAAAGACGCAAAATTCATTCTCATTTAACAAGTCTAAATGTGTTTGTATGTGCTTTGTCCCTGTTTTCCCATCGGGAGCACCTATCAGGGTTGCTCATGCTGCTATAAGGGCAAGAAGGTTTCAAACTGAGTGTCTCAGCTTCTGTTCAGTCATCTTGTTTTCTGTTAATTTTGATAAGTGTGCTACATGTTACTGTTTGATTCATATTAAAAATATAATATTGTGTTTTTCCTTAATTAATTAGTTTTGCTATAATCTTTTTGCACATCTTAAGGGCAACATACTTTGGTGTTAATGGTTAATTGGTCAAGTCAACCCTCTTAATTATGGTCTTATTATTGGCAGAAATATTTCAAAATCCGCTCCCTGCTTTTGTTCAGGCATATGTCGAGGGCAGGCAAAGATGGATAGAATTTCAAACATTATGTGTAAATAAACCTTCTCCTGCTTAAACTGAGCATAGTTCCCCTAATGACAGGGATGTCTAAAGCTGAACCCTATTAGTAGTGTCCTCTGCTTCTCTTGCCAGCACACATATAGTAGTTAACTTTTCTGAGAGTCTGTCATTAACTTCCACTAATTCAATATTGAGCAAAAGCAAATCTAGAACTTTTCTGGATTTAGCAGGATGGCAGCTAAAGGACAACCTCTCAGAAACTCATTAAAATAGACTCAAGAAGTGTTTTTCCATTTAAATGCTTTGAAACAGAAAAAGATTAGTTACGAACAAGCCCACATACTGCATCCCGCTGCTTTCACATTTCATGGTTCTGATGGTTTACCATTTTATATAACTCTCTATGCTGAATAAGTTTCACGACCCTGAGTGAAGCCCCGCTAACGCATGCGCTACTTCACAATATACAGCTGTCGATCAAAAAAATAATGCTAATCTTTTAAACTGTCTTGAATACATGCTTTCAGGAAAAATGAGGCCTTCATCACAACAAGGGTCAGGGAATAAATGAATAAAATCGATGCATTACAGTTGATCTCTCTCCCTGTTTTCATGTTTCGTTCCTCTCTGAGCATACTGTTTTTTTTGTGGACAAAAGACAAACAGTACTACTTTTCTTACCTTTAACAGAAGCCAACACAAACTGTATCTTGTCGAACACGTTTTGACTTTAGTCACAATTCTAATAATTATCAGCATTGCTCTTACAATTTTCCCTAAAAATATACAAAAGGAATGCAAGTCTGTTTTAATCAGTCATAGTGTACTGATGCATCATGTTTTACATCATGATCCCAGTGTCATTAATCATTGTCACTCTACAGCAGCCAGACACATCTGCCCAACCGGACAAACACTGTGGCTCAAATCACACTGCAAAGTGGAACTTATTAAATTATTCTACAGAGTAACACAACATCTGCTCAAAGTCAATTATCTCACTAGGAAGCACATTTGTCAACGTCATGCAGGCCAGGAATTCACTGCTTTATTTCACTTTATGTTAACTTTTTTATTTAAAAGAAGCACCATCATGAACTGGTTGCTGTGGAGCAGAACCTTTAAGGCAGAAGTAATTTTAAAGACTTTTTAAAAAGCAAAATTGTTCGTAGATTACTAATGAATATTGCAAAGTTCTAACATGTAGTATTCCGTTTGTGGTTTTCAGCACTTATAAATTCATGCATGCCATTCCAGTTCATGAAACTGCTCTGAAAACCCCTGACAGCACTGCAGCAACTCAAGTGAAGGCTACCGAGTTTTAGATTTTATTTGCTTCCTGATTTACCATGTAGCTAAAAATAATCTGTTACCTGTAGGTCTGATTAACAAAAGAACCACATTCATGGTCTCTTAATTGCTCCATTAATCTTTTTCATGGGTATTATAGTCGGGGGAAGGAGAACAATCTGCTGTGTTTATGCAATAAAAGCATTTATTTGTTTGCCGTCATCTCTGCTCATTGAAATGTGAGGCTGACAATCCTGGTGTGTTGAGGAGAGACTACCTGACTGCTTCCCGCAGAAATGAACCATGCACATTTAGCTTCTGGGCATTTACACTGTGTGGTTCCAACCGATTGGGAGGATTTCTAGGAATTTTTGATCTGTTGATAGATTCTTGTATGGACTGTCCAAAAAATGATGGGGTCTCGTGATTACCACAACCATTGCAGTGCTGTTCGTTGCTCTCTTTTGTCTCTGTAGCTTTCCCTCAGAAAAAGCCTTGACAAACATCTGCACATTTATTAATAAATATACTCCGTATTTGTATTGTTCACAGATCAGCTGCACTAATAACAGGCCATTGAATGAGCTGACAAATGATGAAACTGTTAAAGCTGAGCATGAATTTTCTGCTTTTGTCATCAGAAATAGATGTTGCTTCAGATAATGGTTCACAGGAAATGTTTTCTCATTTCTCTAAATGTTTTTTCTCTCCTTGCACTTGTGTTTCTAGTGGGAGGGATTAAGATGCAAGGGAAAGATGCTGGTAAGGAAAACATGGATGCTGTTAAATAAAAATTAAGATGCACCCTATGAGTCCATTTCTTATAGGCTACGATTAATCTTTTTCATTTGAACAGTAATGACTAGCATGCTTGCTGATTCGCAACTCAGAAATAGTCAAATTGCATGGTTGTTCTGCAACACCTGGCAAAGATCTCGCTCAAGGGCAGATTGTGTGAAGCAGTACCCAGACATGACAGGATTTTATGGTGGCTGGTTATGGTCAATTGCCTACACTGACTAAAGATGAAAGATGAAATCACCCACCGCTCTGCGAACAAGAACACTGTCACTGAGCATCGTTTTGTCACCATCACATTGTGCTCAAACTGTCTTTTAGTGTCTCAGAAGTACAGCAAATAGAGATCATGTTAGGATTATGTGTTGTGGTTCTCAATCTTATCTGACAGAAATTCTTCATCACATCTTAGAGTCTGAGCTGTGTTGTAATAATCAAAAGATTCATTTCAGAAATCAATTTCTAGTTCTAATGCATAAAGACTAGTCATAAGGACACTGATGATGCATTACTGCCAAATTAGGCTTCTCTCTAATTTGTGTAAGATTTTCCTCTTGAACTCGTTAAATTGCGGCACAATGAGCTGGAAGTGAACCCATTATCAGAGTCCTTTGAACCCACAAGGCCAAATCTTTCCTGCTGTGGTGGAATTGACCTGTCGTACTCCTTCACACTGAGGAGATCAGCCATGAAATTGGCTCGCAGCGAGCTGAGGGTATAGTCTTTAAATACTGCCTCAGCAAGGTAATACGTGAGTAGTGCATGGTTCTCCCTTTGGCACAAAAACCCTCAGCAACCCTCATGTCTTTTCCTTTTCCTCCATTACCAGGACAACTGTACGGGGTGGTTGCTCTTCGATTCCACTGGGAACCCTTGTACTTCCTAGGCAACCATTATTCACAGTGATGAATTAAAACATCTTAATGTGGGATTTATTTCAGGATGTATTTTAGTGCGGTTACTTTTATTCATCGTGCATGTTTCATCTTTAACTCTCTGATCTGTCTCTTGCAGTATTTTCCCCTGATACAGTTACTTGTAGATACCAGGCTTTCTTTTTCTTGTTAATCGCAACAAAGCCAATCACTGATTAGCAGTGTTTTCCCTCTACAATGAATTCAGGTTGGCAGCCATAATTATAATAATAATTATGGTTATTGTATTGGTACAATGTAGAAAAATAGCAAGGCCTTATAAATGAAAACACAGGATGCAAAGCGTGAGGTGCCTGAACAAACCGGCACAGTGGTAGAAATCACCTTGTGGTTTAATCTATATAATCCTGGGCATACTGTGTCGTAGTCTATATAATCATTTTCAAGGTGGAGCTCTGTTTGGCATAAAAATCCAATTGTAATTGAATTTTTGAGTTGGATATTCAACATAGGTTTTGCAGGACAATCTAGCCAAATCTCTGTGTATATATACATGATTTACTGTACTCAGTTTACACAATTTACCTCAAGAAAAAGATTGAGAACAGGAAGGTTTGCAGATCATCACAGTGTGTCTGGAGACAGACTAGTGTGTGGTTGAACCAATGACATAAATGATGGCATGGACAGAATCCAAATTTTGTCCACAGTGAACAGCAGCGGGCCCTGTAATGATCCCTGAGGGACATCATTATCTTACATCCTGGCGACTTGATTTGAAGCCCTCTGCAACAAGAGTTTGAAATCAGTCAGATAGATATGATTAAAAACACTTGTAAGCAGCATCAGAACCTACAAAAAGCAACTTACGTAACAAAATATTGTGATTAGCAGCATAGGTTACATTTCTGCGATTACTCATGAATACATAGCTGTCATTAGTCCCCATAAAGAGATATTACAGCGATATTTGGGTTTTCTCTGTTATAGGTGCAGTCTGCGCGACAAAAGTTGTTTCCATCCATCCATTCTCGAAATACCGCTTTATCCTCACTAGGGTCACGGGGGGTGAAGGCAGGGACAAAAGTTGCATTAAAAAAACAATGCGTGTGTGCATTACATGTGTGATGTGTGTCTCTGTGTATGTTGATTTGTGCTGCACCTGAGTCTTTTATTGACAGCGTGGTGTGATTACATGCCTGCTCATGCATTGATTGGCTTTCGGATACCAACCCTGTCATTCACTGAACATGAGTCTGAACATGTGCCAAAGCCCTAGCCTAGCAGCGCTAGACCCAGCCCTGAAGACGCAAGGGTCTAATTACCCTCGGTAAGCCTCAAGGTTGGATGCTCCTAAAACTGGCCGACGAATCACCATGAAGTGTAGAGTCTGAAGGCGGGCGTAACTAAGTGACAACAGAGGCGTGACGATTCTGACAGAAACAACCAGAAACAACTAGCCTAGCCGCGCTAGACAACCCACGGCAACGAATTTAATTGTCTGCCAGGGTCGACAACAAAAATGACAACAGTCGTTGAGCTCCATTAGCACCGACTCTGTCGGTGCTAATCTTTCTGTTAACATGTCTGTAATATACTTGAGCTTCACCCATTGACTGTATAAATAAGGCTTCACCGAACTCCCGCATCCTCTGATTTCCGGCGCTCTAGGAACTACGTCAGCCTATTCATTGCGCTGATTGGTTGTATACCTACCCAATTGCTGCAGAGTGATTTGAAAGACAACCTTTTAGCCCGCCTCCCTCCCTGTCGAGAGTTCCTAGACCCTTGCGTCTTCAGAGCTGGGTCTATCGCGGCTAGGCTACCAAAGCCCATGATCGTGTGTGTGTCTGTGTGACCAGCACATTTTGGATTTCTTATTATGATTTTGTTGTTAATACAGCATCAGTACTTACACATAATGAAGAGATTCTCAAAAAAACACATTTGAGGATCAATTGTTATTGCACACATTAATGTATATTTCTTTTCATCTTAATTGCGTATTTTATTCTGTCTTTGATTTGACCTTCATCACAAGCGATTACATGCTATTTTCTTTATATGTTTTTGCTAGAAAAGCTACTGTTGTACTTGCGTATTGTTCTCTTGTGTCTGAAAGTTGTGTTTCCTGCTGTATTTTTTTTCTTTTTTGTAGAATGCACATAAAAACACGTAGCTGGCACAGCTATAGCAAAATTGTAAGTGTTTTGACTATTTGTGATGTACAAACTGTAGAATTTGAGAAGCCACATTGAGGGATTTAAAAGGATTTATTTCTGCAAGCTTGCAACTCCTCTGGTTTCCTGTGACTTTAATTTATTGATACATTGACTTTTCCTGCAGATCGACTGGCAAACAAAGAGGCAAGTAGACAGACAGAAGACCTGATAGAAGGAAAGACAGAAAAGTAAGTATTTAAAACAAATACTGTGGAAAAAGCAGCTGCTAATGTTTGAAAAAGTTGAAACAGTTTTTTTAAACAATAATACAGAATGTGTCTAAAGATTGGAGGTAGATTTTTTAGATATATTTTATTTAGTGTGTACTGTTGTTTGGTTAGCATGGGAATACGTCTAGCCCTTATGAAAAGTGAATAACTCAACTGTGAATAGATATGTCTCTCAAAAGTGTTGAAATGTCTGATTCAGGTAAATGTTCTGAAGGCCGTCTGTCTTATTTACTTTTTCTGAGGCTTTGAATTTGATGTTGAGGGATACTGGGTCTGGGAGTTTAGATGAGAAAGCAGAACCAGAGAAAGGGAAAGAAAGGACCATCAACGGATACATACCTTAGGCAGAAATTAATGACAGTTTTCTTTCATTCTTTCTAAGAGAGTTATTATCAGAAGTCCACATAATCACTGCAGGTACTGAAAGCAATTTTCTCCCTCTGGACAAAACTTATGGGGAACCATACTGAATGACTGTATTGAGGCATTTTTCTCTTCAGGTGTAAATACTTTTTAGTTAACGGCATGGGATTGCATGAGCAACGACAGCCTCTCTGAATATGAGGCAGAAAAGAAAATAATTAAGGTAAAGAGCATATAGTCGGTTTTATTGGTCACATTTTGTTGCTGTTATGAGACAATGTGGGCAGAGGCTTTTTTTTTATTCAAATTTAATTCAAGAAAGAGTCCCACTGTGCATGCTTACATATAAACTGTGTTCAACAAGGCAAACCATTCCTTGGTAGAAACAAGTCACAGCACAAACTTACTCAACTGATAACACAATTTTTTTCTGCTCACTAGAAAGACTCCACAGGTCGCTCTACTGCCTTCCAGCAGTGATACAGATAGCCCTTTCCACAGCTTTATGTGCATAAAAATGAATTGATAAGTATGTTCCAAATTGGTCCAAATGACAGAAGGAGGTTGAGCATGAATATGAAAGCTGAAATTTGGGTAAAGCAATAAAAGGACTCCATCTTTCAGGCACAGCAGACATTCCTGAATGTAAGCATGAAAGTAGGCTCTCATAATCATATATTAGTCTAACCTTTGTACCCTAAAGATCTCTGATTGTGATGTGGTAGTAGGGAAATTGAGACTGCATAAAATCACCTGTCAGCACAACATCTACTATAAAAGTTAAGTGACTCTGAGAATTAGACTGACTGTAGCACTGTAGAGTAAAAGAAAATGCCTGACTAGTAGCAGAGAACAAGAGTGTTAATAACTCTCTGCCCGACAGGCACAAATAATTATCTACTTTAAAATTCAATCCATGAACCTTCATTGAATACATAACAGCGCACAGTTATGCATTGATGACCAACAAGCATTAAATTACATTCTTTAAATGGATGTGACCAGGCAAATCAAATGAAGCAAAGAGCTCTGGCTGTAACAGAACTTAATTGTTGAGCGCTTGATGATTTTCGTACACAGAAATCATTTTGACATGTATACAAACATAGTGTTCTACCTTTTCTTGTAGTGGCTGCATCCCTTCTTATCAATTTTATGAATATGACTAGATTTTAGGTAATTAGAGTCAAAGCACAAAGTTTAAACGGATAGAAAGTCAGTTCACGGCTTTGAAAAAATAAATATACTCATATAGAAATATACCACAATAATATATACAGCATATCATGTGAATATACTTTATAAATGTACATATACACAGCATACAAACAGGTAGTTGCTGTCTCGCTTCAAAATGCCTTTTTCAAAATACGGTATGTTTGCACAAACAAACTGGATTATGTCATTAAAAAAATATTGCAAAAAGCTCAGTGGAGTCATTTCCAGAACAGAGAGCTGCTTGTATCCATTAGAGAAGACACATCATGCAGTGCAGATGACATACTCTCTCATCTTGGAGGGAAAAGATTCATATTGCATGAATAATTCCCATCTAGTTCTGACAAGCGCAGTGAACCTTCATTTGTGATGCTTGATTTAGCATTTGTAATTCCCTGTTAGGCAAGAAATGCCATTTAAACTGGCATCATTGCAAATAAGAAATGGTTAGGAACAGAGTCGCAGTGTTAATATGGTTTAATATTGCCTGCTTGCTCCACCGACATTTGTAATGGTTTAATATGAATGTGACAGGGAAGCCGGAATGAACAGTCAGAAACCTGTTACAATTAATCTGTGATCTGCAGTGTGCTTGAATCGTTGAATTCAGCATTTCCATCATGACAATGACATTAGCTTTATTTCTATAAGCACTAACCACATGATAGCAAAAAAAAAATCCATAAGTATTAAGCTAGTTTGCAAGACTGCAGCAACATTTTGTTGCTGAACCACTTGATTGGGATATCCATATTATATATTTCACTGCTATCTGTATTGCTCTTTTTCAGAGGCTTCACATTAAGTCAACTTCCACACAGTCATAAGATATACTAAAGGCACAGATGGGAAAAGAAATATCTGTTCAAAGCTGGATGGACTAAATGACATGCTAATGGAAGTTAACAGAATGAGGGAGTGGAAAACACAGATTGTCAGAAAAATTATTGAACCCAGTTTGGAACACTTTGGAGCATGTGATCCATGTTTCTGTTTAGTTAACTTTTGGCACAAAACTGACTAATCTGAGTTTAGAGAAGGATTGTGCTTTGAGTTAAAATATGGATTTCTTAAAAGTTTAGGGATCATAGCCATGCTTTTAAAAAAAATCAATGACCACTGTCTCATTCATCCACCCCAATCTGCTTTGTCACTCAAAATCACTTAATTTCTTGTCAAAATAACCATAACCCTGACCCGCTAGAAGCATTTTTCTCTTGAATGTTTGTCATTTTGGCACACCTCAAACCTCTAATTCTGTCAATGCAAATGATGCAACACTGGTTGAAAGGCTACAAAACAAAAAAACAGATCTGTAATCCAAACCTCATCTTTCTGAAGTGAAGGCAATTTCCCACAACTTAGCAGAGCACTAACACTTAACTGCCAGCAAAAATGTAAAAACAGACATTTATATCATATTTATATTACATAGCTTTCACAGTGAAAGAAAATCATTGCTGGTCTATCTCACACTGTCAGTAGTGAATGCACCATCCAGCCCTCAGGCTGCCACAACAAGCATTCACTGAGGGCAGCAAAAAGAACTGTCACATCATTTATTCTGACAGACATCCACCTCAAACAGAAATAAAACAAAAACCACTAATGGGGGTATTATTCTGACTTTTGTGTTTTGTGTGATTATATGTTCATTGCTAAGCTGCTTTATACTGCATGTCTTTCAATTGCACTTTACCACTTGTATATTTAAGTAAATACATCCAATCCCTTCAGGACCAAAAACAGACCTTTTCTATTGTACTGATTTGCAAATTGTGCAAGATCAGGACATGGAGGAAATCTCAACAGTCCATTGTGTTGAAATTATGTTCCTGGCTGTGCACCAACAGCAAGAGCTGATTATGATTGATACTTTCTGTAGATATGTGTGTCAGAATGTGTCTGTGTTAGTGGACGAAACATGTTTGAACCTATGCATTTACATTTTGAATTAATCAGCATTCTCTTATATGCATCTGCTATTTATGAAATATTTATATTATATACAGACTCTTTAGGGCTAAGTTTTTATTGAAAACGGTTTTCATTTCCCTGAGTCTTGCTCCAGTAAACAGATGAGGCAGTGCAGATGACCAGGTTCCCAATGCAAATAGAACTGTATTAGCATCTTTCATGCCAGCAAAGTCAGTCTGTCACTGTAGCAAAAGCGGAGAGGAGACTGCTATGGAAATTATCTGTATCAATCACAGAGTTTCTGGTGAAAAAATTATACTAATGGCTCTTCCCAGTTCTTGGTGGCTAAGTTAACACAAGGGAGGTGACATTCCCTCACTCACTGCAATAGCAGGAAGACTTCCATCGCACAGTAACTGCTGGAGTTTCATCTCAGATCCCTTTGGAATATCATCCGCAGCACATACACATAATCATCATGCTAAGACGATCATGAGTGCTAATTTCCATGCAAATACAGCTGTTTGTTCATCTCGTTAGCATTATCGGTAAAGCTTATTTCCTCTGCGTACAGAACTATGCAAATAAGTAATTCCCATGCTTTGGAACCAATTTAATACAGTCAGTTTTGCAATTATCTGGACATTGATACCATTTTTGTAATTTTGAAATGAAGCAATCAAGAGTATCAACTTTAATTCAAGAGAATCAGCAAAAATATTACATAAACTGTTCAGGAATTGCAAACATTTTACTTGCATTTTCACAGTCTGAAATGTAACTGGACACACGAACATTATTGTAAGCATAGGGATTGTTTTTAATACTACAGGAGGCAAATCCTTTGTAATCAATAAGAGCCTGAAGGCTGGATATCCCATGGATATTACCAAATGCTTCTCTCCCTTGCTGTGCTTTGCCAAGACTTTACTGCAGCCGCCTTTAGTTTCTGCGTATTTCTGGGTCTTTCTGACTTCAGTTGTGTCTTCAGTATGTGAGAAACATGCTCACCTGGGTTGAGGTCAGGTGACTGACATGGTCATTTGAGAAAACTACATTTCTCTGACTTGAGAAGCTCTTGCGTTGCCTGTGTGATATGTTTCGTAGTACTGTGAAATGCCACCCTATCAGTTTTGCCATACTTGACTGTATATGAGCAAAAATTACAGCTCTTTGCACTTTAGAATTCATTTTGCAACTTCTGTCAGCAGTCACATTAATACACACCAGCAGATGACCCCTATCTGTTCTAGAGTTGTACCAGCATTTTGCATCTTGAAGTAAACCCTCTGTATTTACATTCATGAAGGCATCTCCTGATTGCTGATTTTGATAGTCATACGCCTGCCTCCTCCAGCATGTTCTTGACTTGACTGGATGTTAAGGGGGTTTTCTTCACCAAATAAAGAAATCTACAGTCATCTAGTTCAGGTTTCTTCCATGGGTTTCCAAACATTTGGGTGTTGCTGAATTTCCCAAAGGCTGTGCAGGGGTTCGGTGGTTTGTAGTCGCCCTGGTTCACATCCTGGCCTGGGATCTTTCTGTGTGGAGTGTACATGTTCTCCCTGTGCATGCATGGGTTCTCACCGGGTTCTCCGGCGTGCTCTCACAGTCCAAAAACCTGCTGAGGTTAATTTATGATTCAAAATTGTCTGTAGCTATGAATGTGAGTGTGCTTGTTTGCCTCTGTGTAGCCCTGTGATACACTGGCGACCTGTCCAGGGTGTCTCCTGTCTTTCACCTAAAGTCATTTGGGATAGACTCCAGACCCCTTGCTTGAATTTCTACTATATTTTTGATACCCAGTAGGAAAGTGCAAAGTGAGATGCAGAGCAACATGTACATTTTACAATAATAGCAGGAAGCATAAACCTTGCTTATTTCCTTGTTACACAAATAATATATTCTGTTCAGCATAAGGATGGCATAATTCTTCATTCTGTATTCAGACTGGTCAAGCTATTCCCTAGGACAGCACAATTATGTCAAATTAAGAGCTTTTTACTGCCTGCAAGCCAAAACCTCACTTGGCCTAAAGCAGCCTTTTCCCTGGGTGAGATAGGAGCTCCTCTGATGTTGTAATCAAAGTCCTGCTCAGGAATCTCTGATCTGTCTGTCCCAGCACGTACTCCAAACTATTAATAGACATAAAAAATTGCTTCGAAATTCCAATGGGATGCAAGCTGGCTGTTATCAGCGCGTAGCGTAAAGGCTTACACAGCCTTCAGGTGTTAATTAAATCTCCACTGACATTCCCATATCCTGCCCTGCAGAATAGGCTGCAGTTCAGATATTGCATAGGTGAAGTCACTTCAGTCACACCAATCTTGCTCAAAACAGGACAGGAGAACATCCCACAGGCAAGTGAGAAAACGTGGTGACAACAGAGTCGTCCATGCTAAAGGAAGATGAGTTTGCAAGCACTGACTACTTCTCTAGAGAGCTGTGAATTGATTTGCTGACCATGGTTGTCCTCGGTGGCAATCTCTGAGCCTTGCAGCGCAGTCTGGAAGGCTATAGCGCTGCCTGGCACACCCATTTATCAAGCAGCCTGAGCCATCATATAGGCAACTCCAGCAGACCAGGGCCCAGGGCTAGGGGATATTATTAGAGATGAATTGAGGTAACTGCCTTTGATGACCCAGTTCAGGGTGTCTGTCGCTCTCTAAGCTTTTCTTCCGTTTTACTAACTTTCATTCTTACTTTCAGAATTCTCGCTCTGTAAGGAGGTCAGTGGCCACTGTAGCTACATGTACTGCACTGTAGAGTATGTGATGATCGTGGACCTGTCTGCTGCTAAGAAAGCACAGATGTTACCAACTCAGCCTGAACCTCATCTTAAAACCACATATAATGCATCCATGCATTCATCATACGGGCAGCAGATGCTTTTACATTCTTATTGAAGCAATGTATCACAAACAGCTACCATAATACTTAATTCAGTCAAAACTCACAAGAGACATTAACTGAGCATTATCTCCAATGGGAAAAAAACAAAACAAAAACACACTACAGGCAAAGTGTTTGTTATTATAGATACAAAGTATGCAAGAACTGTCAGATCTATATTTCTATGCAGAATATACACCCCCTGTCAAACGTTTTGAGACACTTTCTCATTCAAATAAATTAGAACCCGTCTCAAAACTTTTGACGGGGGTGTATAATGTGTGTGCCCATTTGATAACATGCTAGGGAACTGATATTATAGTGTATGGATGTTTGAAGCAGGATTATTTAAAGAACACTACCAAAAGCCATGGAAGAAATATCATGGATTAAAATATAAACAATGGATTCTCATTTTCAACAGATCAAAATTTTAATGGGCAACATGGGACAGCCAAAAAGGTATGCAAAGTACACAAAAGAGCCAGCAGAAAGAGTTTTGTATGTGTAAGCGCCCACAGCGCTGTTCCCAGGAATCACTATGTGTAATTATTGTGTGAATTAAAATGCAGCTTCAAAACAAACAGATACTTAGGAATAAAATAGTTTTGGCCAGTTTCACTGCTTTTAAAGACTTCATCCAATAACAAGTCAGGCCAACACATAGCATAAATGTTATATATTTGTTAGTTTTCTCTAAGAACAGAGCAGAATTATATCCACAGAATGTGTGTCTGTTTGTCTATTTTGCATTGCACAAACACAGAGAGAGAGAAAAAGAGAGAGAGAGAGAGAGAGAGAGAGAGAGAGTAAGCGAGAGTAATGAGCTCTTTAATGCATTTGAGGCAAAATAATACATTAGCAATGAAAGATGTTGTGCTAAAAGTAACAGAAAGTAACAGACTAAGCAATAACCTCAAATTACCAAAAGCTGTAGTGGTACAAGCAGTGTCTCTGGGTAATAAATCACTGCTGTCTTCCCAACTCTTACACAAAGCTGTTGTGGTCTAATTATAGTAATGATAGCAGGCAGCAGATTGGGGTGTGTATCTCCGCCTCTCACACGCTTCAATATGTATCTCGATATATGGTCGATGGTACGAAAACGATATAGATAAATTTGTAATGATATGGTGCAGTGTGATTTAGAACTTCATTAGTTGCGTAGTGCTACTTAACCTTATCACACAGTGCTGGGAGACTTTTTTCACTTATGTAGTTCTGAAACAAGTTCATTTGTAAAAATGCTGCATTTTTCAATCCATAAACACACATTCTTTTGCAAATCAATTAACCTGAAGTCAGTTATTGACTTCAACAGTGTAGCATTATCAACTAATGTGTTCTGAAAGCAGCTGCACACTAGTAACGGTTGTCATTTGCCTCACTTACTTTATTGTGACCACCTGTGCCGTTGTCCTTCAGCGCAGTGTTGCGAGTACCCGTATTAGTGGTGCGTGCTATGGTAGCAATACATGTACTACACAGTAAACTAGCTACCTTCTATGCCTTGTCTTAGAGGCATGCAATTGGACACTAATCATTAAGAGAGGTTAAGTAACACACATACTCATATGCAAGACTATGACACAAACAGAAGTAAAAGTCAAGGATTTGCTTTTTTTTTTTTTTTTAAAGAGAACGTGATTCAAAAGGACAACTCTGGCAGGTAAATTTTACCACTAATGACAGAGTATCGCAAAAAAAAAAAGATAATCATAATATTGATTAGATTGTGTTTACATGCATGCCATGTACTGCACTAGAATATCAAGGCAATCCTTAAGGAATGATGGAGTTATGTGACGATCGGCGTACGTTTGTCTGTTTGTCTGTCTGTTAGCAGTATTACTCAAAAATGGGCTAACAGATTTGGATGAAATTTTTAGGGAAGGTCAGAAATGACACAAGGACCAACTGATTAGATTTTAACAGTGATGCAGCTTATAGTCTGGATCCACAGATTTGTTAAAGATTTCTATGTCATTGTGAGATAGCAGCATGAGGTCACTGTAACTATGACAACAAGTGAACAGTGAACGCTATGTCAGCTGCCTGCTGATGATCACATGACTGCAATCCAACTACAAATCGACCGTTGCGGGTTTTTCAGGACATATCCATCGAAAATGATACAGGGAACAATTGATTAAATTGTCGGGGTGTTTCCGAGCCTCATCACTTCCCAACGCCTGCTACATATTTAGATCACACAATTTGGTATCCGTATATAACATTCACATGAATAACACGGACCTGTGCTCAGTGCAAGGTCATTTTGTTTGTGGGTACATCTATATTCAATGGCCACATTCTGTGTTGCCATGATTTCTGATCAATAATAACTAATAAACAAATGCTGCATTGATTAAAGAAAAATGCTGCATTTCTGACAGTGCCATATGGGGGAACAAACAGCCTTGGTGCAGTATTGAGCTTTCTGAGTGCTTTTCTAGTTTGATAGGAATCTGTATTGCACCTGTTTGTGATTGAGAAATATTTTGTGGTCACGTTTGAATGCTGTACTGTGTCCTTAGCTGTCAATCAATATCTGTCTCCTTCATTTGGTTGACCCATGCCTGCAAACACAGCCTACTCCCTAACCTACCAAATGATATGGAGATTGCAGTGGGTGGTGGGCCTCAGAGACACGGTCTCATTTACATAGGGACAACATAACAGGTAGAGCCATTGCAGCAAACAGATTTGTCGAGGCCACCTCATGAATAAAAGATTGCGCAGGTTCATAATGATAGTTTGTATTTATTTGGCCTTGATCTTATGAAGATCTTCAAAAAATAAGTGAAGCTTCTATTTAATTCAGAAACAGTTGATTCAGAGTGATCACTGTTTTTATTGTAAAATACCTCTATATAGGTTCTGCTGTGACCTTTCAATATGCCGTCTTGATTTGCCATTGCAAAAACCTTTAAGGCAAGTTTTTTAAATCTAATTTGCGACTTCCATAATCAAAGGTTACCCATGTTAATATACAGTAAATTAGACTGTCTCCAGTGCCTTGGGATGTATAAGAAATACACTAAGAAGCACAGCCAATTATAACTGAATAAGCAGAGCATGTCATTTCATGAATATGTCCCTGTCACCATGCACATTTTTTTTTGCTATTCAGTATGTGCTAAGCTTATGTATTTCCTATCAATCTGTTTTCCAATCCCTCTCTACCACTTAGCCCACTTCTTTTACTTTGTTCTGCAGTTGGAAGCTGTATCAGTCTGGGCACTGAATAACAGAATAGTCACAAACCAACAACACAAACAGACAGTAAAATATCAAAAAATATATCCAAAATTAGAATCACATGTAAACAAGCTCAAAAGCTTGTATGCATATAAACAGATAAACACATGAAACGCCACTAGAGATATATTGATAGCCTTGACAAATAACTGATAAAAGGGGGAAAGATTTCCCTAAGAGACTACAAATACAGAGGCAAGTCAAAACATTTCAATGTTTAGCATAAATTTTCATTTTAATTTGCTTAAACTGTGTCGCCTCACAGTCATAGAAACTTACAAATATTCGCAGAAATGTTAATCTAAATAAGAAAAAGAAGACAAATAACGAATCTCTGAATACAATGATCTCTCCATTGTGTGCTACAAATTTCTTTTTCCATTTGGTTCTCTGGACACTGTGATGACTTTACCATAGCTGCATCTCACTACGATGTCTGGGGTTCCTGAATAATTCAGCTTTTATCCCCATGCCTGTGTATATAGCCCTGAGTTCTAAGCCAGTCAGCTATACCAAGGGCCAGTTAAGTCAACAACAGGCCCACATACACACATGCAAATTGAGAACACATGCAAAACATACCTGCATGTGTATGCCTCCAGCTCGTACATATTAACAAGAAGCACCTGCCACTTTTCTGAAAACACGTAATTTCACTGTGGCCTGTGTGCATCTTAATAAAGTAACATGTTTATCTGACTTCTTATGAGAAAAGAAGAAGCCTCACATACACACTCACATGCACGCACATGCACAAAACACAAACACAAAGCACAGCCTGGCTTACTCTTCCCACACTCTGTTTCAAAATGTGCTTGCTTCTGGCTGTGCTGTTCGATTTCAGCAATCATAATAACAGTCCTAAGAGCCAAGGCAGGCATTAAGGTTTTTGAGAGCTTTGTTTTCCCAAACAGGAATATCTCTGCTGGGCTCATAAAGCTGACTTGACAGGCCAAGAGAAAACTGCCAGCTGAAATTAAAGAATTATTCCTTTCTAAACTCAAGAGTGTCCTTTTTTGTTTTTTGTTTTTTTATTAGACAGAGAAGAAGAGAACCAGAAATCAAAACATTCAGAAAACATAAGCGTGATCTAGCCAGCAGGGAGAAGTGGCTAAGGGGTTTGTTGGTAGAGAGTTAAGAATTTCTGCGTGCTCCTATACCCACTGGGGTTTGGCATGGTCCACCATGGCTTGGCAACGTTGGATACAGAGCTAGGGTCAAGACTTCAGCCTGTGGGAGGCCCCTTTAGAGCTAATTGCTATCCCGTCGTGGCAAACCTGACCTCATGCAGAAGGACGTGTGCAGAAAGACACACAAGAAATACAAAGAACGTGATTAATGGTAGTCTAAGAGAGACGAGAATGAAGACAATAAGGAAGAATGAAAGAGAGAGAAAAGCCTGCAGCTTATGTGGGAATTATCATGTTAACAGCACATGCATCCAACTGTGGTGAATCCAGAGACCTGAGGTAGAATTCTGAAGAGTTACCTAGTGGCATCATCACCATTGCACTCTGAGAACACAAACACAGCTTTACATGCCCCTGAGATGTGTCATTTATCACTTCACTCACACAAAGCTCTATTGTTTTTTCCAACATATTCATGCCCAAAAGGTAAAACCCTGGTGTTATGCACATAAAATGGTATTTTTAGCCATTTGTGAGGTAACTAAAGATAATAAATGTTACCATTTCGAAATGTATTATATTGCTTAATCCAGATTAAAATTGAAAGACCCTCCTCTGGCAAAGGTTCAGTTGCCTACATGGCCTCCTTTAAGGGGGTTAAATGGTTGAATTTCCCCTCTCTGAGCATCATTATATTTCAACACGGTTGAGAAACATTTAGCTCAGAGGCACTCAGGAGTAAAAATCTGAACCACAGTGAATCCAAACAGCATTTAAACCCCCAGCCCCTACACAACTTGACCCCTTTTAGCAAGCCACTTGTCTTCCTGTGCCAGTGACTTCATACAATAGAGAGTACATCCCAATGCTTACTCGATGAGTCTCAGAAACACTTTTCCACCATCATGTCAACTGTCGTTAAAACACAGAGGTGCACATTCTGAGAGTGAATGTTAAGTAATCGTAAACTGCATAATCTCATGGAACATAAAAGCCAATGAATTTCAATATGCTTGCATATTGCTGGGACCACCAGACTTTTCCATATAAATGCAGGCAAAAGATAATTAGTTGGTCAAAGAATTAATCAAATATGGGGGTTGAAACACCAGTTCTGAATGACATCAAGGTGATGAACAATTTGATCTTTCCCTGTTTGATGAGAGATTGGATCTTAAAAAGACATTACAATACTTAATGATGCAAGAAAAAAACTGAGTCTAAGTCATTCACTCTTCTCTTATCTGCTTCACACAGGTCTAGAAAAAAAAGAAAAGGCACTCACTCATTATCAAAATGTCAATCAAGATGTCGACCTGTGTTTACTTAGGTTAGAGTGTGCCTTTGTAATGCTTATTTGAATTATGGCTATGTCACTTTTTATTATTCTCAACGATGTACTCATTGGAATGAAAGCAGAGTGAAATTTGTGTGTGAACTTCATGAACCCTAATTGCTTTTGTAGAAGACACTGAGCAGGCAGTAGTTTGTGGCATCATTGGGCAAAAACTTCGTTAGCTTGTTGGTTTATTGTAATTTAAGTGATGAGTGAAGAATGAGTGATGAGGCAAGAATTTTTCAGAGAGAGGGCACTGTTCCTGTCACTTGTTGGATGTGCATGTACGTACATTCCTTCAGATGCTGGAAAGCCTGATTCAGTGGAGGAAAATGCTAAAGAAAAAGTTCCTATTTCAGTATTAGCTTTCGTTTCCAAGCAACCTTGTAAAAGGAAGACAGACTCCAACGATGAATGCAATAAAACACTTGTCAGTATATGAAAGTGGACTCAGTTATGTCCAGTAATTACTGTATTTCGAGCTTCACATTCTCCTAGAGAGGTAGGCTGCTAACTTAGACTGCATTATCTGAATGTGTCATCGTGGTTGGTTCGGTTGTGTGGCTAGATTTACCATTAAAGTTGGCAATGAGAGGATAGACTGAAGGTGGCAAATAGTTTAGTGTTCAGCTAATTGTAGGTGAAGGGTTGTGGATACTTAAATTTGACGTTTATGTTCATGTTTGTATGCATACGAAGAACCACACTTACCTGATAAGGGATGAGAACATCCAGAGAAGAGCTACAAGAGGAGGTATTTGTTTTTGCTATGTTTTGTTTTTTTGCATTTTTCAGATTGCCTCCACAGCTAATTATCACAGCACAGCCCTACTTGAGCTTTTAGTTCAACAATAATAGGCAAAAAACTCGCTCTTACACAAATAAATGATCTCAAAGCACATCAGGATACATTCCTCATACAGAAATAACACAAAGAAATTTAAGCACAGTGCTGTTTGATTATATGATGAAATACAACACAGCCTCACAGCAAAATGTGTAAGTTGCATTGTTGGCTGGTAATGTATAAGGCTGTAAAATTGTCTATTTTTTTTGTAATTCTGTTGACATGCATCCATGTTGCTTGACTGACTCAGGAGTTTCTCTCATTTTAAGCAGAAAAAAAGCAACAAAGCTATAACGATTCTACGTGAGTGGAATTGGCACAAACCACAGGACCTTTTCTCATGAGAGTTGTGTTTCAGTGCCATGTGGGACCAGGTTTTTTTGTCGTGTTCTCACTCGTGGTTTACTTTGCTCTTGCTACAAAATTACTTTGTTAATTCAGGCACTAAAGCTATCTGGTTACATTTAGGAATAGGTCATGGATTGGGTAAAAATACACCTGTGCAAATATGTTTCGATCTCTGTTTGCTTGTGTTTTCAGTTGCTGCTTCCTGTTCTTTCTCTTCACTGTTGATTCTTGCCTAAACTAGAAAAGTACTTGGTTATGTTTAAGCTCCAAAACTATTTGGTTAAGTTTAGGAAAAGATAAGGTTTTGGGTGAAGATACGCCCCTGCAAAGGATAAACACAAACATTTTTTAAGTTGGTAAGTTGACGGTTCCAGCTAAAAGTATAGCCCGTAAAACACTTAAGCATGTCCCAATTTTACTGCCTTGTTGTGAAAATAATACATTTCGCACTGTGGATCAGCATTTTCAATAACTTTATCGGTCTTATTAACTTGCTTATCTTAAAAGACATGAAGATCAATAAAAGAGAAAGCAGCTCTTTTCCCTGAGTAACTACTAAATATTAATTGTCCAGACACAACAAAGCCTGATGCAGTTTCCTACTGGTGAGTGCTACCACAACAGGTAATTAAAGTGTTCCAAAAGACACATGGGGAACAAAGATTTCAGTGCCATGAAAAGTGGTTGTGAAGTGATTCTCTGTATACAAGCAGAAACACACATACACACCTGCTCATTCAGTCAGAGTCAAGGACCCAAAGGAACCTGCATATCTATTATTCTCTACCCACGCTCCTAACTGCAGGCCTCCCACTTACAGATGGCAGACCTTGCTGTTCTCACAACTGAACTGCAAAATTATCATTTGAATTCTTGTTAGGTGCACAGAAAGTGGAGCAAAAGGAGAAACACTAACAAGCTAACATTTTATTCCACAATGCCTGTTGTTCAGCCAATCAGCTCTATTGCTACATTCAGCTTCAATCATCCAGGCCATTTGACTGTAATAAAATACAAGTAGCATTCGGGATAAGAGTTTTGCCAACTATTAGATGAATCCTGCTCCAAAATATCTTGTGTAGACTTCTAATTAAAAAATGTCGGAGTATCTTAGGAATCACGTTTGAAAATTTTTATTTGGAAAAAGAAAAAAAACACAGAGTGACACATACGGGGGGGTGGAACAGTACAACAACATAATAAGGACCACAGCTGTATCAAGTGACACAGATCTGTATTTTCTGTCATTAATCTGTAATGTCTCTTTTGGCTCCAGCCTGAGTGGTGTCGTCGCTGCTCTCTGCCACAGCTGTGGAGCTCATGATAATAGAGGATTCCGTGAGTGTCTGTACTGTGCAATAATGAAAAACACCCCATGCTGCGAGAGGAAATAGGAGATTTCATAATCCGTCTGAGGCCTTGGCCCTGGTCGTTGGTCCATGGAGAGAGTCTCATTAAACTTCTCATTAGTGACACACTGAGCTTCTGTAATGACTGAATGCATATACAAATCACCTCAAACATGAAAGGAGGGACAACAACAACAGACCCAGGCTCCATCCCAGTGCTGCCAAGTCCTCTGATAAGAGCATTTGTACTTGGCAAATGGAACAGTGCTGCACATCTGTTTACAGTCTGAGAAGCCAATCTGAAGGGGGGGGGGGGGGGGGAGACAAAGGGGGCTTGAGGTGCTGTTTGGTGGTCCCACCTTACTTTCTTCACCTCACCTTAAACCACAAAGACTGTACAGCTAACTCACCGTCATGGCTCTAAAAGGGTGACAGACTCATTTTAAAAATAAAGCCATCAAACACTGTGTGTCTATTATTGTGTGTGTGCATGCATGTGTACTTGTACAGCTATAATTGTGAGGACGTTGTGTTTTAGACCATTAAAGTGAGGACATTTTGACCAGTTCTCACTCTCTCACACTCTTTGATAAAGCTGTTTAATGGTTAAGACTTGGCTTTAGGATTAAGGTTAGAACTAAAATGACACTTAGTTGCACACTTAGTCATAATGGTGCAGTTTGGGTAAGGGGGTAGAGAGTGCATAAAGGCCAGTGACTGTCCTCACAAAGACAGCCATACCACCATGCATGTGTGCGTGTTTGCGTGGTCTGCATGCCCGCTTGGCTCTGCAAATGAAACTTTGTATGAACACTCTGATCAGTGCACCTCTTGGCTGGAGTGAAGCCCGGCTATGAATATCAATTTTGCATTCATCGCTAGCTGCTCCCCTCCTGACGCTTCACCTGACACAAAAGCAAATCAGCTTTCTGTTTGTGTCAGCGTTTACCAAGAAGCGCCGCATGGCTCAAAGGAGGGAGCCTCCTTCCCCCATCCTTCTTACCTCAAGGGCATCGACAGACTGTCTGTGTTTTGTGAGTTGTACAAAAGTACAGACTGAACATTTGAGGTGGTAGTCTAAGGAACTAGAACATTGTTGGTTTTTTTTAGTTTTTTTTATTTTTTTATTCCAGTTATCAAAGAAAAACTGTAAACATCAGCCACGGAGAATCCATGTACCTTGTCAGCCAAAATGACAGCCATTTACATTACACGATATGTTCACCTACTCACATAGGCAACACAATACTAGCACAAACATAAATTGCACTGCTTAAGCAATGTACAGAGCAGTGAAAAAGGTTGATTACTCATTGTTTTTTTTAGACAGTGAATAACAGCCTGCAACTTGCTAGTATCAAACCAATCAGGGTTTATATTGATTGCCTGTGTAATCAGCAACCTGCACTCAGGTTCCAGTTCTACTTCACTATTGAGCAATTATTCTCGACAACCACAGCTTGAGCCACGCCACACTTGGTGATGATATGATTGTGGTTGGTGAAGAAAATGTGTAATTTCTTCCTGTTCATTTTACTGCGTCTGCTGATGTGACACAGATCATACAGTGTGTAATCCACCAGTTTTCAGTTCTGTGCATACCTCTCAGCCCACCTATGAACAATCAAGTGTTGTCCGTCTTGCTTTATGTAACAGACCTCTGGGTAGGCATATTTAATCGATTTTGTGAGTAAACTAATTCCAGTTTCATGTGCTTGAGAAATAATTGCCACTAAACTGCAAATACAAAAAAAAATTCATTTATAAAGGTCTTGGAAAATCGTTATTTTTCAGCACACTTTCTGTGATAGTCAATCAAATCTAATGTCATTTCACTCTCACCTCTAAGCTTAGAAGAAACTCATATAATCATCTAGGCTGGCAGATAAGAATAAGACCAAAAAAAAGAGTGCATGTAATGGCAGTGGGAAGGTAGCAATGACACGGAGACCCCATTGCTCACACTATGCTCTCATTATCTGCTGCGACTCCAGGTCTTCAATATTAGCCAACAATAAGCACTCCGCAGGACCATCTGCTCTGCCAGCACGGGTTATTTTAAGACTGAGAGAGACAGGCATGGAGAAGGAGGAAAGAAGAAAGATATACCATGCTATTTGTGGAAATAATAAAAAGGAGACAGGCCAAGGAGGGAGGAAGAACTTGAGAAGTGGAGTGCAAGGATTGTATAAAAATTATAAACCAATATGTAAAAGAAAGGTGAAACCTGCACAATCCAGTTTAAAGTAAAACTTAAGGAAATTTCCTTTGGGTACACGATGAGAGACATAACTCAGTCTAGTTGAAATCAACGACTAATTAACTGAGCTGATGATGGAAATAACAGCTACTATCTCTTCCCGTCAAAGAACCTCTTGAGTCGTGTTAAACCCAAGGGTGTGATCAAAGATTAACTAGAGAATTGATATTGCTCCACTTAGATATATAATTGCTCTAATTTCACGACAGACCTGAGAAATGCCTTTCAAACCTGTTCATTTAACATTTCAACCCGTTTCAGCAGAGGTACTCCCTCAGATCCTGTGTACTGGTTTAGTGAACATTGAAGATGCAGAGGCTGGCTAAGAATAGCGAAGATGCTTGAAAACACTAATCAGTGTGGACAACAATGTCAAAGCAATTCATCGCACACTGAACTCAGGTGTGCACACCCTGGAACATCCTCTAAAGCCCTTGCGGTGTTATACAACTTATCTCTTGCAAGATTAGGTAAAAGTAAAAAATTGCCAGAAAGACAGTTAAAAATTCAAGTCAATTCATTCATTGTTTAAAACTCTGATCTGACAGATTGCACAAGTGTTTGTATCAATCCTCGATTTTTCTTGTACTTTTTTTTTAAAACTATGACATTCTCTTTCATCGTTGTTTATTTACTATCTCTATGACATATCAACCCCTCCTAGCATTGGAGAATCTTACCTTCTGCCTGATCTCCTCTTCCATTTTGACCGGGGAGCCCAGCTCAGCTACCTGTTTAACTCCTTCACTGGAAAAGCCACCGTACTCCCAAAGCACGTAGTTCTTTGAGTGGGAGGAACCAATAATGGCTGACCAGTGATTGGCACGACCTGGGAAGTTAGACAATAAAACATCTAATTAGTTGACCATCCCGACCCTTTTCTGAACATGATCTCTGCATGATTCAATTACAGATTTTTACTTTTTTTACCACTCCAGAGATTTCAGTGAAGAACCAACAGTCTGTTGATTGATACACCTAAACACCTTTATGAACAGTGATTTGTTTCAGTCTAAATATATTCCATATTGCTGTAAACCACCTACAGTGTTTTCCTTAAATTTTATGCTCTCTCTTAATCCTTTTGCTAGTGTCTCTGTTACTCAAGTGACTGACAAAGAAAGGAATAATTAGCCAAGTATCTGTCCTATACCTGTATGTGTATAAAGAATGCAGACATATTAGCCACTATAATGATCCACTGAGGTGACAGCGGAGGCTCAAACCCTGCCGTATCCACAAATGCTGTGTAAGGCATAATAAATTGTTCATCTAAGATTGACAGGTTGATGTTTATAGGTCTTTGGACGTTATCCTTACACTCTCACTGTCGATCCTCAATAGTCCAACAAGTCTGCCTCAAAAGCTTAGCCATTTGGTGGTCTCACAGTGTCTTACTTTGCCCCTTGCTGTCATATTATCCCTCTGTCTAGTATGTTACTGTGTACATGGATTAGAACCAGATACATCAATCTAGAGCGTATAGTGGTGATTTCACTGCAATGATCAACAATTAATGCACTATAGGCTTGAGGCCAGGTCTCCCATCCCCAGTTTGCATGCAGAAAATTCAGCTGCGTCCAAGAGCTACTCATCAGCTAAAGCATTAGAAATGTTATTGTTGCACCACATAATGGAATCCTTTACATGAATGGGTTTGCCATTTGTCTGATTATTTCACCTATTCAGTCCCAGTGAGGCTATAGCACTTTGCAGTTGTGTAAGCGACCATTTGTGCTAGTTACCAATGTGAGTAGGACCAAACACTGATCTCTCTCATAATCTAATCCCCGTGTTTGTAGTATTTCTGTCATCAGATTGTAAAAATGTAAGTAGTTTATCTTTTTTTTTAATCTTTTCGACAAATTTAAGGTTCAGGTTGTGATTTTGTTTAGCATGGAATTTCTATTGTCTTTGAGTTAATTTGGCACATTACAGCCCTTGCTTAGATGTAGTGCCTCATTGTTTATTGTTTTGTCTTTTTTTCCTTATACATGCCATATTCAAACCATGAAAAAGAAATCCTTTCTTAGTCTGAATATGATTACATATATGCAACCAACTAAGTGGACTAAATTGTACTCGGCATGACTTTAGCTGGGTGATTTCACACAATAAGCTTGCATGGCTCTTAAAATCTATGTAACAATATCAGGTGAGAGGTGTATCAGTATCCATTTTCACTTCTTTCCTTACACAATGAGAATCCACACTTTCAAATACCACCCACGCAAAAGGTTTGTGTAAGAGCTCCAGACAAAAAGTCAGGCAGTGCAAAAAAGACAGCCGGTGGTATAACCACAAAGCCAAAAGTGCGGGCAAAAGTTTGATCAGTAGAAAGGCAAAAAAAAGTATAAACACAGCACGCAAGTAATCTTGTTTTTTGACTTAGAGAAAAAGTAGAAACTCTCATTTCCATTGTTATGATTAGAAAAAGGTTCAGTTTAGTCGACTGTGCATGAAAAGTTTTGTGCTGTTCAACTAGTGAAAAATTCTCGACCTTCGAATCAATCCACAGCCTCATATGACTTTTATGGACAAAGATCAGATAGTATGATCACTATATGGACACTCCTTTGACAACTAGTGAATATAAAAGTTATGGTAACATGCAGCTTTATTCAAATGGCATGATGACAGAAATACAACAGTGATTCGGTTCAGGCCCTAGTCAGGAATTTAATTGTCTGCAGCTCCACCATTTGTTGTCTGAGAAATCCTTTCCGACAGCTCTGGATAGACATGCCCACTAATCTAATCCTGTCCCCCAAAACAACTAACAACCTCATTAACTCTGTGTGTCACTGATGTGTGGCATTACACATTCCAAATGGTGGACACACTGACTGGTAAATTCTGGTCTAGGATTCCACTCTGTCTGTCTATTATAATTTCCAATATGATGCGTACTTGCTGGCTGGTTGTTTCATGATATCCATTCTGTTTTAGAGGCACTGTGTCACCTATACTAAAAAGTAGAATTTAATAAATATTAGATTCTGCTTTCTTTTTTTTGTTCAGTGCATTCTTGAAAACATTTAAGACTAGTTTACACAATTTTACAATTAGTTTGTTTGCAAGATACAAGTTTTACTTTTGAGAAGACAATTTTGTTCAGATCAGTTCATTCTCTCTAAATTCTTATTTTTGACATTTAGAAGTTTACTTTGATTATATAGAGAACATTCTAATTGCGTGGACAACAGCTGTCTATTTTAGACCATACTAACAGCAAAGGCATGAAGCCAGTGTTTTCTGCCTGTTTCAGCACTGTCTAATTATCTATCCATCTCTTCATCCATCCATAAAGACATGATTTATGTTTATTTCTCAGACACAATTCTGACCATCAGCTAGGTCCTTTATCTACAGCATTTATGTGATGAATATGTGTAGATCTTAGATCCTGAATTGTTGGTGCTCTGCATGTAGCGAGGACCAGGACAAAAAATGAGGCATTTATTTCTCATGTTTTCCACTTGATCTTTTCTGAAGTACGGAAGTGACTTTATAAAATGGTACGCATCCCATATAAAGAGCATGTCTTTTCCATGACCTATCTTAACAAGAATATTTCAGACATATTAGTTATTTAAGATTTTCATTAATTCAGGCACTTCATGAAATTTTAAAGGTATTTTTCCCTCAGGTTTTCATTAACATCTGACCCCTGCAGGCTGGAGTCATTGCCAATAATCAAACAACTTGAACTCTATGAGTCTGTTTTGGCAGCAGCACAACAACCAGCACAAGCAGTGTTCCAAACGTTTAGCTTTTTTTTTTTTTTAACTAGAAATTTGTCTTTTGCATCTGCGTGGTAGTGCACGCCGCACAGGTGCAGAGGCACAAACAAGTGGATGGTTCATGGAAATCAGGCAGTACAAAGCAAATTGTTGACATTCTGGTACAAATGGGGCTTTGCATTTTGAATATATGTCTCAGAGCCATGTCTGTGGAGGAGAAAAGCGATGGGAATGTCAACAAGACTACTGTGCAGCTGATGTAGACAGAGATGATCTGTGCTTGCCAGTATCAGATATTTGCCTTCAACAATGTTGTCCCCAAATAATACATTACACCAGAAATTCCCATTGCTGCACAACTACCACTGTTCTGTGGCAGAGATATCTGTATACAGATGAAAATCTCTGGATCTTCTCCACAATAATGGACATTTATGATGAAAAATTATTTTGTAGCCTATTAATAGGAAACAGTGAACATTAGACTGATTGATTTAACGGCTAATGCTTAAATGGATGTTCTGATTCATCAGGAGGCCAAAAAAAGTAGGAGTTAGCTGTGCTGTCCAACAACATGGTTATTAGTAGATTTGTCTACTGTAAAGCAATGACAAATTTCCTTGTGGGTGTGAATGCAGCCTTACGAAATCATTCAAACCCACTTCATAGACAGTCAAGGGGAAGCCTTGCATAAGAGCAAATTAAGTATGAAGGAGTATTATAGCATCAGTAAAGGAATATTAAACACAGTAAAACTCTGTCATTTGTCCTCTCTCTTTTTCTCTCTGTCTTTCTGTGTCTGTCTCGTGTCAAATCCATCAAAAATCTTTGTTGACAACCAGGCCATTCTCTTTCTCAATATGCTCCCTGTGTCCAAGCAAGCTTGGGCTGAATAGCCACGCTTTGCTGCATGACTTACTATGAGGACAAAAGGGAGAAAGAAAATAGAACTGTCAAGGTTATCATGTCAGCAGTAAAAAAATAAATAAGTTAAAGTCCCGCTGGCCTGCTTTACAGTGAAATTTAGACTCAGAATATGTGTCACCATGGTGGTCTGAGGCTCCTGCTCTTAAAGGACACATGTTAAAAATAGAAGGATGACATGTGACACAGTGGAACATCTCAGGTACCAAAAAAATGTTTTGCCTGTAACAAAAAAGTCAAACTAAGGACACAAGAACTATGAAACAAAGGACAGACTACTATGTGTTTGCTGTATTGGAGTCACTGAATAATACTGTCCGGTGCAATATATTCAGTGTTATAATAACTAGTTACCTAGGAAATGACTTTGTGCAAGGAGAAAACAGTCCGTGGCATCCAAAGAGTGGGGATGAAACAGAAGCCACGCGGCTTGCCCTATCCTCTTTTAACTTAATCTATCTGCGAGGTGTGTGTTTGCGTGTATGTGTGTGAGTGAGTCACATACCAGCTACTCTTTCCATAAGACAGTGAATTAGGGCTCCTTTCGATCTCAGGGTTTATCTTATTCGACCCTAATCAGTATATTGATCTGACTGGCGAGAGTCTGATTTAGACAAGAGAGGCAGTGTAATCCCTAAGTCCATTCGCATCCTGATAGTGTGGTTCAAGGTTATATGCACATCACACCTAGCCATTGTACCAAAGCTCACCACCCACATCACTACTGAGAGCCATGCGGAAGGGCTAAACCCTAGAGCTAAACCATCCACATCAGAGTTGGAGTTTTTGTGGCTTAACTGCTACAGTCACTATTGACGATGATGTTCGCATTTTTCTATATTTTGTGATTGTCTCCGCATCTTAAAATGTAATATATGAGCCCTTATCTGCACACATTCTGATGTCTGTCTGCCACATAACATCCATTTCTATTGTTTTGGTCCATCTCTTGAAAAAGGTCACGAGTGTAAAATTTAATTTCTTAAAAATGTCAAATAATTTCCAAAAAAGTATTTGCAATGGTAGTTTTTAGGAAAAGTTATTCAAACAGAAGCAAATGTTGCTAGTGGACATACACAGCAGCGGTGCAGTTTCATCACATATGTTTTCAATAGTATTAAAAAAACAGTAGAACGATCTATAGCATGATAGACTTAAAAAATTAAGCAGCTTTGACTACAGAGGCAATGCTTGTCAGCTAGATTAATTTAATATTGGTTTAGACCATTTCATGGTAATTCCTGACAGTTTAAAAAAAATCTTAGATAAATGTCTCTGTGGAAGAGCTAGAGTGATGTGAAAGACAAGCAACCGATATGAAAGTCAAGCAGAGCAGCTGTGCTTACGGGGATAGTCTTTGGGATGAGTCTTCTCTGACCAGTTTCCATAGAATGTGACTCTGTACTTTGCTGTTCCACAGGCACAGCAGTCAAGCAGAGGTTTATCTGTAGCATCTCCATACAGGGACTCTGTACATACACACACGCATAAAAAAAGTAAAAGAGGCAGTGAGAAAAATACAGAAAACCACAAGATATACACAGACAGATTGCAGATGAGAGTTGTGCCCACCATACAGGAGATTGGTGGTTAGGAAAGTGAGGAGCCAAAGGGAAGAAGAGAGGAAGAGCATAAAAAAATAAAGATGTGAGGCACGGCTCTTTTGATCTCTAGCTCAGTGTGGCATCCAATGTCATGCACAGCCAGGGGGTCACACTCATTTACACTCATCTACAATCATTCACATGCCAGAGCGTAAGAGCAGAGAGGAATGCCCCAGCATCAAAATCAAGATTGTAAGAAAATATAGCAAAAGAAGAAACAAAAAATAAATAGAATATCAGTAGGGAATGAAATAGACTACCAGCAGGAAGACTGAAGGATCAGGAAACTGTTGGTAAATTATTTATTCCATGGCAATAAAAGAAGCCTACCTTTCTCACACATGCGCTTGGTGAGTGCACCTTCATCCTGGAAATAGATTATCCTCTTCTGCACAATGCTAGCCCTACAGGGAGACGAGAAGAGAGGAAGGCAGTGAGGAGCAAAGTTTGTGGACAAGGGGACCAAGAGCAAATTTAGGCAAAAGTGAGAGTGAATGGTAGAACACGTAAACAGTGGACCCTTTGAAAAACATTTTGGAAATCTTTAACTTGGACAAAAAGACTAAAGATACATTTGCAAAATCTTGGCTTTTAAGATGATACGTGTCTGAGCAGTAGATTGTGGCAGACATAACAGGTGCAGAGTTACTCATAATCAGCTTCCTGTTTTTCAGTATGTGCCTAAGAGCAGGTATGAGAGTCCACAGGGAAATTTCTAAATCAGGCCATCTTTCAGAAAGAGGCATTCAATGTCTCACACAAACCCCACAAAAAGCATGCATCAGCATTAAGATATTCACGCACATAGAAATGGCAGGTTGGAAAGCTGAAGAAAAGCTAAGTGAGGGACAGACTGCAACTAAATGAGTAATTTTTTTGCATTCAATAAACTCCCCAGGGCAATGCACGGAAATGCACAGACACACTGTACTGTAGAGTTGGCTATGCACTGTGTCGATAAGAACTGATTGACAGGCCGACAGTAATGCTCCCCAAATGGGAGGCCTGGCAGAGGGGAGGCTCTCTAGATTGAGCTGTCTCAGAGGCTTGTTCCTCTGGGTGGTGGGGAACACAGGTCTGAGAGGGGCCTTGACATGTAAATCAGCCACAAACAAACCTTTTCAGAGGCCAGCAGACTTAAGAAAACAACAACAGAAAACAAGCCTCCAGGGACCTAACTTCCTCACAAACACCAGCCTTTTACACCAGCCATGGCTGCAGGAAGGTTTCCATGGGGATAAACCCCAACAATGAGGTGCTGGATGGAGGTGCAGGAGTAATGTCGGATCCAGGTGGGCCCCATCCAGCTGGATAGTTTGGCTGCTATTTATTCTGGTGTATCTGACAAGCTGAGAGCTGTTGTGCTATGTTGAGCTGAGTTCATCTCAGAACTGATAGAAAATGTACATCAGCATATGTAGAGGATGAGAGAAATTAGATATTTGTGGTTTTTAATCCTACAGATGCTGCTCATGCCACTGAATTTGATTTCCATTTTCAGAGGAAGACATTAAACTGATAGAAACCAATTATCTAAATATACCCAATACACCTCTTCAAGCGACAGTGGTGTAGTCCAGGGTATACAGCGGTATATGGCGTATATCCACTTATTTTTCAGTTAGCATTGCGTATACCCACTTCTAATGCTCCCTGGTGCGCATCATTCAGTAATATCTGTGTGCCAGGTTGCACTCTTTTCCTTAAGGATGATGAAGCCATGAACAACCCTCCTCTGCCTGTAATTGGCTGGTACATGCTACCTTCACTGATTCGATTGGCTAACTTTAGGGATGAGCCAATCAGAGGCAGAGTAGGGCGGGTCATACAGAGGAAAATTTTGCTAACACCTCTGTGGCACTCCAGTTGATTGACAGGTCTGCTTGAAAGATGCGCGGAAATGCGAGAAAGTCAGAATGAACACCTTTCAAGTGAGTGGTACATATCGAGCGAACCTACTTTCATGAACGATATAATTCTCAGGTAAGTTTTAAGGTGGTTTCCAAATGAATCATTGTTTTAAACTACTGGCAACATGACTGCACATTTGAAGGAGAGGATATTCTGTCGCCAGTGGTTAAAGCTGCAGTCAATTCCAGCCATTTTCAGTACAAAAAAACACTAATATTCTATTTGTAAATAAAAATATGACGAGAAATACAGGGAATATTGGACGCGCGTCGCGAGGTGCATTTCCTCGAAAACGACCTATTCGTGGATCATATACCATCTTCAAGACATGTTTTGGACAAAATAGTTTACTGGCTTGTGTCGTCTGGATGTCCAAGGTTGGATTATGGCCGTTTTTTGTGTAATATTTTCATCTGTGTGTAATAATGAACCCGGAAATGTGAGTCGCGCTGTGTACGTTGAAGCCGTGTATAGAGAACGGATGGATGGATATTTGTTGTTTGTTGGACAAATGTGTTTATATTACCCGCTGTGGTAATCACATCTGAAAGTGGTTTATACCGGCGGATTCATGAGAATCTAAGCTTTCCATCGGCGTATAGTGTTTGTATAATCGCGTTTGCAGTTTCAGACATTTAGCAAATTGCTTATGCAGATCTCAAAGTGTACCGCGGGCGAGACACTGAAGCGCAACTGAAGCGCAACGGGTTAAACTGAGTGTCGGGCCGAGTCTGACTAACGTTTTGAAAGGCTAACGTTATTCTAACGTAAGTCTGAAGCTAGTGAGATTGGGATAATGTGGGAAAACCTCTAGGCTGGTAGTTGATTTTAAAGTAAGTAAAAACACAAGAATGGGGACAGGTAGTTTAAGATTCGACCTAAAACAATATTGAGGTTTTATTCATGATGAAATATGAACAAGGATGCACTGTCAACTTCATATTTAAAGTATTTTATTTAAATAAATGTTCAAAAGTAATTGAAACACCATGTTTGCCTCATGATGAATACATGTTACATTAATCCAGTTTGCTTGTGTGACCAGTAATAGCTACAAACTGCTCCTAATCAAGTCATGATAATTTTATAATAGTGGACAAGTAGAAATGACTGAATAAATTGAATAGAGTAGTCTTCTATGTCACTGTTTCTAAAACAGGGCGTTTTTCTGGACTAATTAAAAAAAAGGTGAAAATTAAGAGTATACCCACTTCTCCAGGGACCACTACACCACTGTCAAGCTATATTTTACAGTTTTGACAAATGATGACTTCAGTCAGTGTGATATTTATATCACTGAATGACAGAGATGTACAAGCATTAACAACCTAATATAAGAAAGTTTTTGCATTTTTATCTTAAAATTCTGGCTGTTCTCTTGTGAGGGCTGTTACTTCAAGTGTTCCAAGTCACATTCAGCAAAGAGTACAAATGTGTCATAAATTGCTTTCCACCTGGTGTATGCCACATATTTCTGAGTGTGTGCGTGTTCGTCAGGTTTGATTTTTACCATACTGCACACCATATAAGGCTGCCTGTTCTGGTTACAAAAGACTAAAACAGAGGAACACACACTGCAGACCTTCATGTGATGCTGTCAGACTGTGATCTAATTTTGCAGTTTTATAGTCGTACAAGCCCACTTAGAGAAGAAGCAGCAGGGGTTTAGGATAGTCATGCAGGTACCCTGCTAGATGGCAAAATGACATCATGTAACACTGTTGGACACCATGGATCATCCTCAGGCAAAACGTCAAACCTCCCAGTGTAACTGGCATGATTTCATTATCATCATAGTGTGGACAAAATCTAAAATTTGATTTCTAATTTTTGTTACTTATTTTGTTCATTTTGTAACATACATGCAGAAAAAAATTAAATAGAATATGTAATGAAATGGCACGCTATCTGTTCATGACTCATACAACAGGTCTGACCCTCAGTTTTGTTTCTACCTGACACAAAAACACTCGAACAAGAAAACCCGTGCAACGTTTTTTTTCTTAAATCGCTTTCACAAGCCACTAAGCAAATGTACTGGAATGGTTGTTGCATTAAGCCCATTATGCACGATGATCAATTGATTTGGAGAGAGATTATTGTACATTCCACTTTGCCATTGTGAATGAGGGTGATGTACACCTACGAACGTAACGCTGTCTGTTCTTTTTGTGTTTCTAAGCTTCATTTACCTTTTAAATGTAACCTGAGTGTGTGGACAGAATGAAAGAAAAATAACAACAGATCAGAGAGCAAAAGATCACTGTTCTACAAAATGGAAGAAACGAGAGGTAATCACTGTAAAACTTCCATTTCAAACAGAGATGTTCAGGAAGGTCACATCCTGAACACTGAGAGGAAGAACATGATGGACTGAGTGTAGAGAGGCACGACTGCCCCTGTGCAACTATAAACTGTACTGGATATCATACAAACAACTGGATCGTGATGACATGCTTTTGTTCTCATCACTGTAGTCTTCAACTGCTGTCTGTACTTTCACACACACGTAATTCTTGCCTTGACGATAGCTGTGTATATGAAAGAGTGAGTGTAAGTGATTGAAAATATCAGTGCGAGTGAAACAGAATAATATTTGTATCAGAGAATGATGACTGCATGTGATGTGAATGAAACAGAAAATACAACAGTTTCACGATCTGACAAGCTTACAGCTGTGTACATAAAAATACAATCTTACAGTGATATTCCCATCATTCTAACAAAATGTAGGGAAATTAAAGTTTCTCCCTTAGTAAAAAAAAACACCTTCATTGCTTTTCAACATATTGTCAGTGGTGCCACTGAGCAGACTCAGGCTTTGAAGAGGCTGTTAACCACAAAAGACTTCCTTTCCAGACAAAATACCTTTTAATTAAACACTTTTTGACATCCTGCTATTCTCCACCGCATGCCATGTCGTTCCTTCTCACAGAAAATCATTCTCTCACATGTTATCTCACACGCACATAATTAAAATTTTTCAAACAAAGCACACAGTCTGTACACTCATTCGGTTCCACACACATCATACAAATTCATGTGCACTATTATTCTCTTTCGTATGAGCTATAATTTCTCTCATCATAAGTCTCTTGGTTAAAAAAAATATCTTTTTTTCTAATATGCACTGTGATTCTCTCTCACATGGGGTGTACATTGTGGAGTGCATATGTAAAATTATAAAAATGGCCCCTCTTAACATGGATGAAATGATTCAAGGTAAGTGACACCAGCAGCACATCTCTAATTGTTCACGCTTTAATTCAATCTCACCCCAATTTCACATATCTCCCTTAGAGAGAAGAGCACACTCTGCCTCACTGCTTGCCCACTTTCCTGGGCTGGCCAGACAATCAGGCAGAGTAATGCTTATTTAACATCCAATTTAAATTCTATCTCACTTTTCTGGATCCACACCACCGCCGATCCCAATCACCCCAAAAGTGCACTGATTTGAATGTGTGTGTGTGCATATGTGAGTGAGTGTGTGTGTGTGTGTGGGAGCTTAACAAAGAGAGATAAAGAAAAGAAAGTGAGAACGAGAGACAAAGCAAAAGGAAAAGAACGGGACATTTTTTTTCTTTCTAAGACTACAGATAAAAGAAGAAAATGAATTCTAATATTGTTGTATCTAGTCCTACTAAAACCACAGATTTAACTATTTTCGTTTTCCCCTCTCTGCTCCTAATAGAACTACAGATTAAACTATTAATTTAGCCCAATTTTCTCAACTACAAACAGAACTTGCATAAAAAGAAACACCTCAGAGATAATATACAAATCCACTAAACAAAAGCAAATGTATTAACATGGTGTGGTTGTGACATTCATCTGATCACTGAAACACACCACAGTACTCTCCATACTGAAAAGAAATAACAAAAAAAATGCTTTTCACTTAGAAATAGAAAGATATAAGATAGTGGCAAATTCAGTGATGACTGCAATCAGTGGTGTAAATTAACTAAGTACATTTATTCAGCTAATGTTCTTAGATACAATTTTTGGTTCCTTGTACTTTACACAAATATTTCTGTTTTCTGCACTTCATACTTCTACCTCACTACTGATCAAAGGTAAATAGCTTTACTTAAATGCAATCATTTGATAACTTTAATTACTGGGTACTGTGAAATTTTTGGGTTCCTAATATCAAATGTAATCAACAAAGTTTTGCTGTGACACCTTATGATTACGTTAGGAAAAGCTTTGCCTACCTAGCAGTAAATAAGGTCATTGAAATCAGCTTCACGTTTAATTTATTAATTTATTATTTAATTTATAATTTATTATAAGAATATGATTTATTTTGAAATTATTCTGAATAATTAGTACTTCCACTTTTGGTACTTAAAGCATATTCAGATGCAAATTCTTCTGTGTTTTTACCTAAATAAATCTTTGAATGCATGATTTCTACACTGTATAATTGGTGCTTTTACTCAAGTGCAAGATCCCAGTATTTCTTCCACCACTGACTGGAAAATATTAATCATATTCTGCTGTGACTCTGTGGAGCATCCATGATATAATTAACCAAAGAGATTCCGCTGTGATAACGCCTCTTGACAAGAGTTGTACTTTTTAGCGCTGGACAATTGCAGGTCATGTTTAATTTTATCATGCAGTGCCCCCTGACGAGGACAATGAAAGCCAATTATTTTCAATCCAATTAGACATAAAACTAAGCATTTGATCTAGACAAACCTGAAGGAAAAAGACTAAATCCCTCTTAGCAAAACATGCTGTGTGAAATTTTTTACAGTTAGATCTGATATTGTATGACGATCAATCTGGAGAAAAATTAGTAGAAATGGGGAGATTCACAATGATGAGTTTCACTTTTAGAGCATTACAATTCCTCTTATCTACTACCGTATTTCCAATCAAGCAATTATAGAAACACGTTATAATTGGACCACCAAGCTTAAAATCAACCAATTCACTGATTCCTTCAGGTTAAATTACTTTACTGCAATTCGGTGGGGAGGTTGGATTCTGTAATCTTATATCTGGTTTCCAGTTGGCAAAATACCTTAAAGTTCAGAGGCAAATAAATCTCCTATCCAATGTTTTCTCTCCTTGTTTTTGTTTAATTAGCAAAAGACAAAAATAAGTCATGTAGCAGCATCTTATTTTTAGAACTGGCGTCACTTTGGCCACCACTGTCAGTGGCAGTAATTACCGTAGATGTAGTTAATAAAGCAGAAATTCCGTGAGTGCATGCTATCTGTACTGGCAAAAGATAATTTGTAAGTGAAAAGACACATCACTCTGCAACAATACTGTACAAATGCTCATGGACTGTGGATCTATGTAACTCAACAAAGCCACTTCAGTGACGAATAATCTATAGAGAAATGATCACTCGAATGACATCACATTAATGTCAAGAGAATCTTCCATTTACATCTCTGTGCATATCCATATGTTAAGCTCATTAGCTCTGTACGGTGAGGAAAGTAGCTCGTGAGGCTTACTGAAGACAGCCTGGATGCATATCTGTATCACTGCAGGAAGGTGAAAATGAGCTTTTAGTGGGGTCAGTTCCATAACACCCAGCAAAACTTCAATGTATAGAATGTATTTTCAGGATAACAAAAGTGGGATAGCAGCAACAGAGTCACAGTGAAGGAAACCTTGGCGTGATTTGATTCTAGCAAGTGAGAAAGCTGAAAATAGATGAGACTTTCAAAGTCAGTGCTCTGAGTTCAGGAGGTTGACTGAGCATCCTTGCTTGACCCTATCATCATGGAGCAACCTTTGATGAAACCAAACCACCAAACTCAGTCTTTCCATCTGAAAGACAGCAACTGCCCGTCAATTAGACTGCAGCAAACCACTCGTGAGGAAAAAGATCCCTGGGACAACGTGTGAGTCACATGTTCTGACGGAAAAAAAGAAATGCCATACACACATACAGAACTTGCAATGTTGTGACCAGATGTGTGTGTGTTTTATTAATAACCATGAAATTTTAAAAGCCGACAGACTGACATGCAGTGACAGAACACTTCTGGGATATGGAGCGAAATTAAAAACAAATATTTACCATTCCTGTGGTGGTAATGAAATTGTCTTCTATAAGCAAGCATTTCTCATTTTTATGTTGGTTCTTCCTGTGCATATTTGCTGATGGTACAGTATGTATCTGTTTATGTATCAACATTTCACTGTAGGGAGGGTGGAGTATTAATACAGCCAGTAAACAAGAACAGATCTCCACTCCACGCCATTTTTATGTAAAAAGTCCTACACTTCTCAGTAAGAGTTATTTTTTCTATCCATAAGACCTTATTAGTACTTTTGTTGCATTGCAGCACAGAGGCAGACAAAGCCTTGTCATCATGGCAGGTAGGGTGAAGAGCAGAGACAAATACCCACTGCCAGCCTGTAATTATGATTTTCACAGGCATCTCTTTTGAACTGTAAGCTTCTCAATCTCTCCATCCCCCATCCTCTGTGTGCCGGCGTTACAGCCACATCTGAACACTTTCAAGTATCTCTTTCTAGGTTGCGCGCTCTGTCACGCTTTCAACTTTTTCCTCTATCCACGCGCTTTGCAGAATACAATTCCGCCGCCATCCCACCGGCCTCTATGAGAAGAGCACATGTATCAAACAAGATGACCTGCTGTGAGAAAACTATGATAACACCGTCTAGCAAAAATGAAAATGTGGATAAAGGAAGAGGCGGAGAACGAGGAGGTAAAAAACAAGAATGACGGACAGAATACAGGACAGCTCAGAGGTTACTGAGAGGGCACGTCATGAAGAAAATAAAGAGAACAAGGTAAAGGGTAACCACAGAGAGACAGAACAGGGAAAGCCATCACAGAGCAGCCACATAAGAGCTTGCATTAAAAAGAAACGCAACCTTTTCATCATCCATTTGAACACGGGAACAGCAGAAATGTAGACCACACGCCAAAGAAACAGACTGAGCACATAAACAGTTAAATAATGCATTGATCAGAAACCTTTTTGAGTTGCAGTCACTCGCATCGTTCCACCTCCTGTACTCTCATTATTTTTCTACCGTACTGTACAAAATGAATAATGGATTTCTGTCATGATTTGTTGTCAACTTAACATAACTACCGTTCTGTATTCAAGCAAGCCCAGAAGACTAACAACAGCAAAATTGATTGGTGTCAATCAATCGCATAACTGATAATGGGAATGAATAGTTTATGAACCAAAATGAGAATGAAAATTCAATTAAAAAAAAAAAAAACATCTGGCATTTTAATGTGCTTTGCTTGGGGGGGAAAGAATATAATACAATAGCATTGGTGTACAAGTAGACTTAGTACATGGTGGTGAAATGGCTCACAGTCCCACAGAGCCGCAACTGATCTTTAAAAAAGTTTTGAAAAATTTTCATTAAAACCCTAAAAAAGTGAAATGCCTAAAATAATGTTACCATGTCAGCCTGTCTCACATGTTAATACTAAGGGATTCTACCAGGAATCAGTTCTAAACTATCAGCATGAAATAATAGGAATATACAATTTATTTTTCACAAGTGAAGTTTTTAATGTCTAGTGTTAGTCTTGTGTCACAACTCATTGTCTCATGCAATCTTCTGTGTGGCGATTTTAGCTCAACCAGAAAAAAACGATATGAATCTGAATGACCATTCACGATCACAATCAGTACTTCACAGGTCTGCTGGAATGCAATGGATGTTTCCTCGGGCACACCTTTTATTTTAGAATGATTTTTTGTGTCTCAGCTGCACACATGAGCAACAAAAGCTTGTGATCAAATGTTACTGAACATTGCCAAAATGAGAAAATGACTGTGATGCTGGCTGTCTGGAAAGCAGACAAAGACCACAATTATCCATGGAAACCTTGACAAATGCTTCAAAAATGGTTAGCATGAGTCATTGCGATTTCAATCTGCCTTGTATTTGATACAAGACTGAACTCATAGATCAAACTTAAGTCTTGTCACTTATTAAATTTACCTTTATTTCTCCAAAATGGCATATGTAGTCTAGCAGTTAATCCTCTATAAGTAAAATATGTCAGTGTCTGAGCTGAGGACTTGCCTCTGTGAGACAGGCTCAGCATCCGTTGCTGTATACATACTTGAGAAGAACACAGCCAGAGCCACTAGGGGGCGCAGTCCAAAACACTTGGATGGTAGTTCGTCTGCGAGGAGTGCTCTCTGTCACTGCAGGGGGGCAGTTGGTCATAAACTGTGTTTCCTCTTCATCAATTATCTGTAAAACAGACACACGAACAGATTAGTGATGAATATAAATGCCCTCAGACAAGACGTTTCTTAAAAGCACTTGAAACATCTGCATGCAATTTTGTTCATTAAGTGGTGGATCATTTCTCATTAATTTCTTCTCTCATTATCAGTTCAAGTGCTTATAAACACAATTAGCAGATGATAGTGAGATTAATTTCACATTTTCAGGACACATTAATGTATTAGATAGAAATAAATCCTGTTAGCCTTCACCCATTTGTGATTATCAGCCGTTTAAAGTGTACCTTATGTTGGTACAACAAACACTTCTGGTGTTGGCAGCTATTGCACTTAACTGAGCAAAACTGTTGCATTGAATAATTATATGAATTCTCACATGCACTGGTTTAAAACATCAGTCAGTGTCAATAATTGTGTATGTGTTAAAGTAGTGGGTCTCGTTGTGGTTTTGGGGACCACTCAAAATAACTGTGATGAGTAGCAAGATGAATAACCAAAAACAAGTGAAGAAGAAAAACAATTCTGCTTCTGAAACAGAAGAACATCTTTTATTTTATTCTGCAAGTTTTTCTTTTTTTTAACTTATGATAAACTGAACAGTTCCTCTGTTTTTTTTTTAAATGAAACAATCTTAGAAGTTCATGGGAAAATCAGTCCTTGGTAGAAGTGCTCACAACTCATTGCGTATATGTATCCTTTGACAGTTCTTTGAGTCATAAGAAGACACTGTTTTATTTTAAGAGGTCTCGCTGGAATAAGTTTGGAGGCAGCTGCACCAAAGTGGGAGAAATAGGACGGAATTGAAGTTGATATTTTTATTGTTTGAGGCATTGTAAAAATCTATCATTGTCATTGTGTTGAGGATACAGACGTGAGCTCCTGCGGACCTCACAGCACAGTTCAATAAAGATTGTTAAGGCATTTGACACCAAACAACAAAGTGATTAATCCAGTGACTGGGTGACACATTGTACTTTTCTTCCACTTTTTATATTGTATGTCAGTCTGGTGAAGTTAAGCTGTCATTCACCTTGACCTGAACGGCAGTTGTACTGAAACTTGGGCAATCCAGTCTGAGCACACTCAGCCGTTGAGAATCAAAATTTTCCACTTATTTCCAAGCTTCCAAGCATCGGATGAGTTAACATAATCCCTTGTTCACTGACAAGAGAGTGATGTGTTTCACTATGGGATTCACCCTCGCATGGCCAATGATAGACGCTCCAGTGACACCATGTCTGTGAGTGACAGACCAGTCAAGCCATGGTCAGGGCCTTGACAACATTATTATAAGAAATCAACCTCTACCCAGTTATTCTAGGCAAGTTTGCTTTCGTGCTTATGCAAGAAGGTAAAACACATCGCTCTGTTATCAAAGTACCCTGCATTATGTTGAGTAGCATTGTGCTTTTTTTTCTAACTCGGCTCTGCTGTTTCGTTACGGGGGATACAGACAACTCCCAGATTGCATTATTTACCATGAAGTCGTTGAAATGCACTGACTAAAGTCATGAAGTCCTTCAGCCAGACCTGACATATCTGCTTCCATTACTGCATGCACAAGCAATGACCATGAGACTTTCAGCCTGTAAAAGGGCACAAATGTTTGAGGTGTGAGGCAACACAAATACACCACTACACAAATATCCTGAACTGTCACAGCTCTAATGACTGCCCAAGATGTGGCCCTGGAAATCTTCACACTTAAAAGTATAGTGGGACAACAGCATGTCCCTATGACGAATGGTCCAAGAACAAACCATCCATCCATTCTCTGTACACCGCTTTATCCTCACTAGGGTCGCGTGGGGTGCTGGAGCCTATCCCAGCTGATTCGGGCAAAAGCAGGGGACACCCTGGACAGGTCACCAGTCTGTCGCAGGGCTACATCTACAGACAAACAATCACACTCTCACCTACGGACAATTTAGAGTTACCAATTAACCTCAGCATATTTTTGGACTGTGGGAGGAAGCCAGAGTGCCCGGAGAAAACCCACACATGCACAGGGAGAACATGCAAACTCCATACAGAAAGATCCCAGGCCCGCCCCAGGATTTGAACCAGGGATCTTCTTGCTGCAAGGTGAATGTGCTAACCACTACTCCACTGTGCAGCCCCAAGAACAAACCAGCTGAACGGTTTTCTTGAATCCTGCTGTCCAACCCACATTCACCTCAAAGCCTTCACATGACTGCACATAAAGTGTTAAGCCACTTGTCCACTGTGGGACATGTGTATGATGTATATGGTGATATTTTAATGATCCACAGAGGCCGTCACAAACTTGAGGAGCAGATGGACAAACCGTAACAATCTCACACTCGCTTACCTGTGGTTAAAGCCAAAGAAATTCAGTCATAATTGAAAGAAACTTCACTCGCACCATCAATATTGACTCAGAGGTTGAGGTCACAAGTTGGAGATTGTGGCCTGAGCCTCTGTTTGTTGTTTCATCGACAAACCAAAGTATCTACCCAGCAGGTTTCACACCAAATTCCATATAGCAACAAGCAAAAGGGATTTAATTGTGGAATAGCATTTTTTTAAAAATAAATTCCTGTAGGAAACAGAGCGCATCCACTGACAAAAACTGAAAAGGCTGTGTGCCTTAAATTACACCATTTTGAAAACCCACCATTGACCGCTGTAGAGAGAGCAGATAGAGGATGCAGGACTACTGCATTCAAATTCCACTTTTCACAGTCCAGGCTCAGAGAACTACATGTGGTGTGAGACATGGTAAAGCATACAGCCAGATTTAAGGCCACTGGTGGGCCTGAATATCCACTCTCTGCAATCTGTTTATGTCTGCCAGGGAGAAGAACAGTAGGCAAAAGTTTTCTTCCTGCATGGCAAGGAGGCCTATAGTATCTCTGGTGAAAAAAAATAAATTGTGCCATCACCTTAAAGTGAAGTCTCCATTCTTTGAACAGTAGGTTTACAGCCAGCAACAATTCTGCTTCACTCATCAAAATCCCTGGCACACATATGAGTCGCCCTAAGGGACATGAGCCTTGTGTTGCTCTACACAATCATATCCCAGAGGCAGTTGATGTAAGCCACTATAGTGGCATTGCCTGTTTTCATAAAGACGTGACACCCCTGGAGATGAGACAGAACGTGCCTCAGGGCTAAGAACACCACCTGTAGCTCCAACACATGTATGTGAATCCGAGCTAACATCTGGGACCAAAAGCCATCCACTGCTTTGCCATCTTAGTTGTGCCCCACCCTGTCAGGAATAAATCCATCTCAGTTTCTCAGTCACTGGGTCTTTTCATGAGCACATTTCAAGGTGGCACTACTTTCGTAAGTTAAATATAAGGGTGTGTCTGCAGAGACGCTATCCAATGCGACAAATCACTCATTGCAGCTCAGCTCCAAATGCACAACAGACATGACTGTAATGATGAGGTCAAGAAGACAGAGATAAAATATCAATGATATAGCTTTCCTCAGCCGCAAAAGGACTTGCTAGGTCACACAATTTTTCCATTTCATGCGTGGCTTGGGGTCAGCAATTGCTGGCAACCACTTTGGTAGCTTTGGGTTGTCCTCCTTAGCCTGCCAAATGATATGCTGTCTTTATCCTTTGTACCTTGGCCCCACCTTGGTTCCCCCTCACTGCCCCCAGGTCTGGTGAGCTGTAAAGGGAAGTCTTTATGGTAAGTGGAAGTTGAAGACTGTCCACTTTTGATGCCTGCTTGTCTCCCTAATTTTGACTCAGGCTGGGCCAAAGAGACTCTCAGTAGAGTCTTCACATTTCTGAGTGTCACCTCGGCTCCCAGGTTATCCATTGGTCCTTCTCGCCTGCTAACGTGACAGTATAAAAGCAATATGCAGCATGATGTACTGTGCTGCATATTTGTGCCATCTCTGGAAAACAGAAGTGGTGAAACAATCTATGATACTGGGCAGAAACATGCTTGAGGAAACTGAAATGGGTTGGTGGTTAGGTTGAGAATGATTGAAGCCACTGAGGCTTCACCACTGGGGATCTGATCATTCCCAGCTTATCCCTCCCTTAGATCTCCAGCCTAAAGCAATCCTTAGTGAGAAGCTTACTCATGAAAGGGCATGACCAGTAATGGTTCATTCCTTTCATACATGCAGAAACTCCCGCTAAAAACTACTCTGCTGGCAGCAGAGCTCGTGGGAGCCTCTTGCCAAACACCAAATACCAGTGCTGGTCAGGCATCAAATAGGCTTGCCTTGATGCATTCACAGTTACACAAGTGCAAACTACCTTAGTAAAAAAAAAAAACATGGTAACTAAGGGTACAGCTCATCTTGTTGTGGTCACTGTTTTAAAACAACTGTGTCACTACTATGTACAATTCTTTAAAAATAACTTACACAGCATGGTCCACACTGAAATCATGAACCAAATTTAGAGCTGTGCACCTTCATGGTATACTAACTGTTAAGCAGCTAGCCATACTAGCTTAAAGTACTGAATGAACTAAAAGCAGTCTCTCATGGAAAGGTGTGTTGACTGTGATAACATGAGGGAGACTGACCCCAAAGCAGGGCTGGACCAGTCTGTCACGGACAGACGTAGTGTCATTGGTGCATTCGAGGTTGGGTACATCAAGGTGATTCCCATAGTGGAAAGGAAACATAACATTAGCTGTAACATTTGCACCTGCTGATATACTTAACACTCTCATCAGTAGCTACTGAGAAGTCCAATAGAACAATTGAATTCCTTTGATCATATCAATGCCTGATCAGATCAGTGAATTTCCAGATGCCCAGACACGACAGCATTAAAAAGGTCCCCAAGCTTCACTCTGGGGCGTCCAAATGCATCCTGCCCTCTCTACTAAGCTGCACATCTGAGATACTAAGGCTGTCATTGATTGTAACTGGACAGAAAATTAGTTGAGTTGACTGCGCGAGGAAGCACAGCCAGCAAGATAATATTCCCTACCCGGAGACCAAGGATCTGTTTGATAGGAAGTGACATCAGGGTTGTAAAGACGAGGAACTTTCTCACTCCATAAAGCTGTCAGCAGAGAATTTCCTTTGTCATGCCATGTTATGAATGAGCTCCTTTTGAAAGTGCGTGCGTGCGTGCGTGCGTGCGTGCGTGCGTGCGTGCGTGCGTGCGTGTTAGAGTCAGTGTGAGGCAGAGAGTGAGCAGGCCTAAGATGTGTGTGTGTGTCCATGCAGTTCATGTATATGCAGCCTATCTTGGTCCATTAGATTATACACCCACTCCCCTCCAGGTTCCCATGGTTTCTAACAGGCATCCTGATCTGGCCTGACTAGACTACAACATATGTTAAACCAGTGAAGTCTCATGGGAATGCATTGACCACCTTCTGAAAAAGACATCCAATTTGCTGCAAAGTGACCTATGATCCTCTCCTTCTAATCCTTAGTTTTCAAATCTTCTACCTAATAGATCAACTATGGCTGTTAGGAAAAGAAACGTGACAAATTATTGAAAAATGGAGTTGCATTTCCGAGTCTATGCAAGTATATGTGTATCGAAGTTGACACTTTACTCCAGTTCCTCGAGACCCAAAGATTCAACATCAGTGCAAAAGAACACGGAGATTTTAGACAACTGAGTGCAAATTTCCCAGTTTCCACAAAAGTTAAGAGTCAAAACATCTTTTCCCTCCCAGTAACACATTATTCTGGGGATTTCACCCCTCGTATAGCCACACAGACACATAACAATTTGCCTTTTTTTGTCCTATAATCTCACCCTGCTGAGAAGTAATGTCTCATCAGACATCGCCAGCATTCCCTACTGGTTTACACTCCTGCCAAAAAACACACATACACACACTGTGGCAACTGACCTCCCCTGTGAGCTCAATAAAAGTGCTTTTCATCAAGTCGGGAGCTGTCCTGAGACGGCTGAGATGGGGTACACCAGCAGATTTCAAATGAGCTGTATGTTAAATAAAGCTTGACGTCTTCTGTTACAGCCTCTTTTGTCTTTCTTTTCTTTCAATGCCTGGAGGCTGGTCCACCCAGAGCTCTTTCAGAATGAGGGGATGGTGTGTTTGTGTGTGCTTTTTTGACACGAGAGACATAAAGCACGAAAGACTAACCGAGCAGGTGATGACAGAGCGATATCTCTTTGGACAGCAGTTTATTCACACTGCTCTGTCACATATTGCCTGCAATGAGACAGGAGATCATCTGCAGCTGTGAAAGAGACCTTCAACTTCTAAAAACCTGGCAGGGGGCTAATCAAAGGCAGGTCCCAGTAATGACACATCCATTCTTTTTACTTTTGATGCCAACATCTAAAAGGCTACGGTCACACATCTATCTGTTTCATCTATCATTCTCTGTGCACTCCACACTCAGCCATGTGTGGAGCAATGGGACTGAATGTGATTTAAATGATGTAGTGTTTCCCCTCTTTACTCCTGACGTTTAGCGCCCTGTCACACCACACCACACTCTGCCATATGGCTTGAGTGTCTACTCAAGGCTGGTATTAAATAACAACAGCATGAAATCAATTGCAAAGACAAATAAAACAGAGAAACCTTGCCCAGTGTTAACGCTGGGTAATGAGATGTGAGGTGCACACAGGACAAAAATAAAATGTTCCTGTTTTTTATGTCCTCTCTTATTCAAGGCTCAGGTTCACAGAGAGTGCCACGGCATGGCAGTAACTGTGATCAGAGCAGCCAGAGGACTGCTGTGCAAAGTTCCCAATGAATTGTACTACAGGCTCAGTAAAATAATAGGGTTTTATGTAGGAAGCAACGAGAACCGGCAGATTCACAAGAGTCTGAAAAAGAGAACGTCACACGTGCTGTTAAACCCATTTAACAACTGCATTTTTATAGGGTCTGCTCTGAGAGAACGTGTGATTTGAAGTTCTAGGCAGGAATGTGGATATTCTTAGGTTGAGACTGGGTGTCTATATGTACCTCTTTTATTTTCTTATTATATATGCTATACACAGATATCGTGTATTGGCTTTGCTGTTTTTAACTCAGTATGTCTCTCACACATTTGGACTGATAAAGCTGAAAACCAATTCCTCAGTTGCTCAGTTCTTTTCAGATCCTTTGAAAACAGGATGTCATCTTGTGCACCGTATAATCGCTATTAATTTTCTCAGACTGCAACCTTGACTTGGATGAAACAAGCTTTCATTGGCAAAGCATGATAAACTAAAGGACATCACAACAGCAAGCAGTAAACAGTGATGAATGGAAAGGTTTTGAATGGGGTTTACGTTTTATAGTTTTTCACTTACAATGCAGTTCTACACTGTGAATGTGTTGGCATTGCATCTTTCGACATTACACTGTATACATAGCATTATATATACAAGACTTCACATAAACTGTATTATTTACTCTGTTTATTACATTTCCTCTTATAAACATACACATAGCCCACCACCCAATCTTCCTCCACTCGACTCCTCACACTGCATTATATTTACAAAGACCTCACATATTTGACTATCATCACATGTGCGTAGCAGCACCAGCTTCCTTGCCTTCTCGTTTTTCCTTTCGCACTCTTGGCCTCACTCTGTTCTCTCCCTGCTCTCGACACTACTCCAGCTGGACCTGCCTGTATAAAATGCTAATTAGCCTCTCTGCGACTCCAATTGCACACTTCCTACATACATGGACTGCATTCCTGCTTGTGAAGACATAACTTCTTCTTCACACATGTACTTCAAAAGCCTGTCACAGAGCAGTTGTGAGAAGCTAAGCTGAGGGCAGCTCCTTTCATATGCTACATAAAGCCTATTAGAGGAGGTGAGGTGAGAATAATCACACTCTGACATGTGAAGACAGGTACGATTGTCAAAGAGACTCTTTCTCTCTCTTCACACATGTCATGCACAGAGAACATGTTGGTGAGCAGAGGAAGGAGGGTGTTGATACTACACTTAAGCCAGGTGGGGTTAACTGTGCCGGCTAATATTTTGTGATGGCTCAATCAGAAATTTAAATGTATTGTATCACTGGTGTGAAGGATAGATATTAAATATTAGGGTTTAACTTCAGGTTTGGTGGAGCGATGGGTAATTAATTACCATGTACAATAACAGCAGTCTGACATCTGAGGGGGAAAAACATGATTTTTTTTTTTCTTTTGTCTTTAGCTGCTTCCTTACCTGGAAATTTCCAGCATAGTCCTCATCCTTGTCTCCTTCTGCACCCTCCCTCAGGGCAATAACAGTGAACCCTCTGAAGTAGGAGGGGCTGGTTGCACTCAGAGTCACTATATGGAACCAAACGAGAATGACAGCAGGCATTAATTGACAGAGGAAAAAAAGGTACAATCCTCATCTTGAACACCAAACTTAAATGGGCTTAATAATGAACCTACCTGAGGAGTGTTACATTCAGAAATAACACTATGTGTGTTGAGCTCAGAGAGATATAGTATAATATATTCTAATATGACTGTTGTCGGCAGACTGTCACTCTTAGCCTGGCAGTAGATCCATCAGATAGGATAAGAGTTTTGTGCATTTTGTAATCGGGCAGAACATAAAAGACTGTTCTTTCACTTTGGGGAACATTTAATTTGTTTTACTTGGCAACTTAATCAGCTTCTTTAAGGTGTGACTGTTCGGCTTCAAAGCTATTAATTTAAAATCGAGATGATTTCAATCTCACCATTAATTCAGTTTTTCACTAATTTTCTAACTGGGTTGCTACTTTGATTATATGAAAGTATTTAGGAGGGAAGCAGGCAAGAATTATCCAAATGCAGTGCAACATATTGTGAGGACCAGAAAGGCATGAGAGTGTAAGAAGAAGGAGCAGATGGCTCATGCTCATTCACTGCATCCAATAACTTTAGACAAGAAGAAAAAAAATAAAGAAATCAGGGACTTGCTTTATGGAATCTGTTTATGTGGAAAACAGTACTAAAAGCAGGCAAGAGTTCCCAGAGGGATTCATCTTTTTAGAAAATGATCACAGGGGGCTATTTGAAGGACAACTACGTGCTCATGGGTGTTCAAATTTGATCCAAAGTAGGTGAGCCTTAGGCTTTCTTTGTTAAAATATATCTGTACTGTGATGCAGGATCATCACTATAGTCACCATGTAGCCTATAGTTTTCAGGACACTTAAAAAGCATCAAAAGTAGATTGTGTGGGAACTAACTTCAAGTTTGCATAGTCTACTGACTGTGGATCACTGTTTATTGACAATGCGCACACTATGGCAACTAATGCGCGTATCTCCTGAACACCAACCTCTGTATGTGCTCCCCGGGTGGTAGCTCTCCGGGTCTCCCTCAACGCGGAGGCGAAACTCGCTGTTGCCGTCCTTCCGATTGCTCTGAGCCCGTAATATCCGACTACAATACCCGTCCGCCTTCCCGACTCTCTCTGAGGGCTCCTCGGTGAACGCAAACATATTGCACGCAGCGCTGGAAAAGAGGCAGAGCAGGAGCAGAACGCGCGGATGTGGTCCGGCTGCTGACATCGTGCAGGTTTCCGACGGACAAGTTGATGCGCGGAGGTAAGAGAAATCTCGTCAGGAGGCAGGAGAAACGTTTGTTTCAGCTCCTCTTTAATGACAACCCAACTTGCCAACTGCTGAAGTCGACTTGTGCTCTGCTAGGAGAGCAGATCCATCCTGGTGTGAATGAGGGAGAGAGAGGAGGAGGACTGGCTGGGATGTGCTGCGCGCTCTCTCCCTCTGCTAGAACGGCACACTGCGTGCAGCTGGTTGGACTGAACAGGAGAGCAGGCGTCCGGGGAAATGGCCAAGCGAGGAGTGAGCGTCGTACACCTGTCTCCAGGGCCACAGCTATTTACAAACCGAGTCGGTGATGAATACGAACGAACAGGAACACAGACGACCAATCCCACCAGTGAGTGCGCAGAGCAACACGTTTGGCATACTTGGACTGAACTCTCAATCCAATGTGTGTGTGTGTGTGTGTGTGTGTGTGTGTGTGTGTGTGTGTGTGTGTGTGTGTGTGTGTGTGTGTGTGTGTGTGTGTGTGTGTGTGTGTGTCATCACTCAGTTGCCTAAAGGAAGACATGGGCACACACAAGCACACAAAGGCATTAAGAAAGCATGCAACACGGTTGTCAAGGTGACAAACAAGGGTTTAGTAATGATTGGCTTGGCCCTGATTGCTCTCTATTTTTTATGTGCACCAAAAAAAGAAGAAGAAAAAAAAACAAGTGGATGAAAATGTCAGTATTGGTGTGTGTGTGAAATACTTGAGACTGAAATGAAATGTTGCACTGTCATTATCAGCACAACACTGAGATGATTTTTTTTTTCCAGTATCCTTGTCAGAGGACCTCTCAGAGAAGATTGACCCTTCTCAGTAACATCAGAAAAACATTCACCAGCCAGAAGCAATATTCTTTCACCCTTCATTTGAACTTGGAATACATAGAAGTGTGTTGGGCTCATTTACAATGTAGACAAATAAGAAAATTAATAGAATATGTAGGTATAAAACCAAATGTCTCTCACAGGCTGGGCAGGATGCAGCACATAAAGGGCAGAGGCTGAAGTGTAACCATACAGATTTACTGTTTATATGTGCACTGTAGCACTCTAGAAATGGAATAACACTCACCATAGCAGCTCCATGTCTGATGGAAATGACAGTGACTATAATTCAGTCAGTCCAACATTTTGATTGAAAATATTCAACAGCCATTTGACTGGATTGGATGACAGTTTGTGCAGATATTTGTGAGGATGAAGCCAACTGACAGGTTGACACGTTTTGCATTTAAGCGAGCTCGACAATGACTGGAATTGCCATGAAATTCGGTACAGATGTCCATTGTGCCCAGACAATGTATGCTAATGACTTTGGTAAACCGCCAGTGACACCACGGTGTTCTTGTTTGCGTAGTGGAAATCAGACAAAACAATGGGATGGATTGCCATGAAATTTGGTACACACACTCATTCCTCCCCTCAGGATGAATCGGAATGACTTTGGAGATTTGTTGACCCCTCACTCGCTTAAGCTGTGCCAAATGTTAACATGCTAACAAGCATAATATTGCACCTGTGAAACATCCACATGATCTGTTTCCACTGTGATCGTATTAGCATGTAGCTCAAAGCATTGTTGTGCCTCATTGTATCCTCAATTGCATTCCTGTAGTCTTCCAAAGCTGCATTGGAATTATAAAATACCATTTAATTTTATATATTACTCAACACCAACTGCTTGGTAATAGCTACTTTGGGCTTTTTTTAATCAGAATCAGTCATCAGAATGTCAGTAGAGTTCAGCTGCAACTCCTGATTGTGACTCTGTGTGGCCTTTGTGTCCAGATATGATGTAATTTATTAAATGATGGAGACTACATTAGTGTTTCTGAATAATATTAATGCATATTTTATCTGGTATTTTCATTTACATATTAGGAAACCAGCACCTCCTGAAACCAATCAAGCTCTTTTTATCTCAGAAACGTGGTGATTTAGGGCTGGTTTTAAAAGCTGGACTTCACCCAACCTCTACCACTTGCTGCATATTTAAAACACTGAAATTAACGCTTCTCATGAAAGCACAGGGGGTGTTTGGAGTTACAGGAAAGTAATCAATTTTTTTATTTCCTGTGGTTTGCTTTGTTTTGACCTTCTGTGTCTCATTATAACAGCCTAAGAAATAAAATATTCTCTCCTGATCTCTTACTGCCTCCCTCTCTTTATCTTCCACGCCTTTTTGTCTGCCTTGTCTATCTCATGAGTTGCTTTTTTTCTTCCAATGCGTATCAGCTTTGGCAGTTGCCTGTTCACCACGAGTTCTTCAGTCAGACATGATGTGTTATATGACACCAACACAACACTGGATGATAAACTGTAAAGTGTTTGTTTCTTTGGTTCCTAACGTTGCTTAGAAGGTAGGCTGTATTTTATCCTTTGTGACATTTTCTTGCAACACCCCCAGAGTTTATTTTTGTCTTCACAGGGGTCAGCAGGCATGTAATGGGAATGCAACCACTTCTGATGGGCACTGACAAATGGAGAGTGGCTATGCTCTGTGCATCTACCGCTGGGTTGATGGATGGATGATGGGGAAGGAGAGGAGAGCCGAACGCTACACCAGCAGGTGTCATGAAAGCATTTTGTCTCACTACCCTGCTGAGCTAAATCTCTTCATCACCTTCAGAGCAGGTTATTCTTTCCCTTTTACAAAATATAATATAGTTTAGAGCTAGATGTGCAAGATCCTTACAGTTTCGATTTGTCCATATGCTACTGCATCTTTGCAAAGGGCATAAAAATATAAATGTAAACAGCACCACAGCTTTATTTTGGTGGTTGCTGCATTTTATTTAAGTTGATGAATTCTGTGAAAGACGTAGAAAAGAGTCTGGAGATGCTGAATATGGAAATCTATATACAAAGCTCGTCTTTCTCTACAGTTCAGTTTTATCTCTCGAAAGAGATGGCAATGTGTCCATGTTTCTTTTCTTTAATTCTGCTTTAATTCCCAAACCAGCGAATACAATCTGCCTGGTGAGGTTGAATGAGTCATGAGCTGTCATTACCTTAACAACTATTCTTGAGTTGCCCTTGAGCGGGGCATTTCTCAGAGGAAGCAACCCAAGAGGCACAACAGCAGGAGACTGTGAATGTACTTTGTGGCTAACAGGTATGTGTGTGTGTGTGTGTGTGTGTGTGTGTGTGTGTGTGTGTGTGTGTGTGTGTGTGTGTGTGTGTGTGTGTGTGTGTGTGTGTGTGTGTGTGTGTGTGTGTGTGTGTGTGTGTGCAACCATGAATGCAAAATACAGCAATGTTGAAATAGCCTTCAATGTAAGTTGACCTTTTCTTGACAAACTTATTAAACCTTTAATATTGAAACAGATTTCTGCTCTACTGGAGGATACTAAAGGAACTACAATATGCAAAATGTTTAAGTTTGATTTAGTTGCCAAAAAGAGAGGGCTTTTTTACATAAATGTATATAGAACAGCTCTATCTATGACCAGCAGAATGCATTTCATTGTGTATATCAAGAGAACAAATCACAGCATTTAAGTGGGAGTGGAGCTGAGGCGTGCCATGCAAATGTCTCTTGGTTATGGACTGTCTTATGATGATATTCACTCAATGCGGCCACACCTTTAAGTACAATTTTATGAATTCGTATAATATAAACAGAGGTTTGAAGGTATATATACTCTACCAGTCAAAAGTTTGAAGACATCTTCTCATTTAATGGTTTTTCTTTATTTTCAGGACTATTTACATTGTAGATTGTCACTGAATGCATCAAAACTATGAATGAGCACATATGGAATTATGTAGTAAACAAAAAAAATGAAATCAGTCAAAACATGTTTTATATTTTAGATAATTCAAAATAACCACCTTTTGCTTTGATTTTTGCTTTGCACACTTTTATTCTCTCGATGAGCTTCATGTGGTAGTCATCTGAAATGGTTTTCCTGTAGTCTTGAAGGAGTTCCCAGAGATGTTGAGCACTTGTCAACCCTTTTGCCTTCACTCTACGGTCCATTTCATCCCAAACCATCTCGATGGGGTTTAGGTCAGGTGACTGTGGAGGCCAGGTCATCTGACGCAGCACTCCATCACTCTCCTTCTTGGTCAAATAGGGTGTTTGGGGTCATTGTCCTGCTGAAAAATGAATGAAGGTCCAACTAAACGCAAACCGGATGGGATGGACTCTCGCCGCAGGATGCTGTGGTAGCCATGCTGGTTCAGTGTGCCTTCAGTTTTGAAAAAAAATGCCAGCAGTGTCACCAGCAAAGCACCCCCACACCATCACACCTCCTCTTCCATGCTTCACAGTGCGAAGCATACATGTAGAGACCATCCGTTCATTTTTTCTGCGTTGCACAAAGACATGGGGGGTGGAACCAAAGATCTCAATTTCAATCATTCCTTGTGCTTCTTGGCCCAAACAAATCTCTTGTTGATTTTTGTTAATAATTGTTTCTTTGCAGCTATTTGACCAAGAAGGCCTGGTTCGCACAGTCTCCTCTGAACAGTTGATGTAGAGATGTGTCTGCTACTAGAACTCTGTATGGCATTTATCTGGGCTCTACTCTGAGGTGCTGTTAACTTGCCATTTCTGAGGCTGGTGACTTGGATGAACTTATCCTCAGCAGCAGAGGTGACTCTTGGTCTTCCTATTCTGGGACAGTGCTCATGTTAACCAGTTAGCGCTTGATGGTTTTTGCGACTACATTTGGGGATGTGTTCAAAGTTTTTGCAATTTTGCAGACTGACCAGCCTTCAGTTCTTAAAGTAATGATGGACTATCATTTCTCTTTACTTAGCTGACTGGTTCTTGCCATAATATGGATTCTAACAGCTGTCAGATAGAGCTGTCAACTGTGTACCAACCTGACTTCTGCACAACACAACTGATGGTCCCAACCCCATTAAGAAGGAAAGAAATTCCACAAATTAACCTTGACAAGGCACACCTATGAAGGGAAAACCATTTCAGGTGAGTATGTCATAAAGCTTACTGAGAGAATGCTAAGAGTGTGCGACGCAGTAATCAAAGCAAAGGATGGCTATTTTGAAGAATCTAAAATATAAAACATGTTTTGATTTATTTCACACTGTTTGTTTACTACATAATTCCATATGTGTTCATTCATAGTTTGGATGTCTTCAGTAAGAATGTACAATGTATATAATCATGAAAATAAAGAAAAACCATTAAATGAGAACATATGTTCAAACTATTGACTGGTAGGGTATATATAAAAATAAAACACCTTCAGAACAGTTGTCCTAAAGTGAGAAATTAGCTATAGGGACCAAAACGATTTTTTGTACCAGGCTGTAAACGTGTTTATATCTTTTGTAATTTTGACCAATTTAACCTGAGGTCTATTGGGACTGACTATATTTAGAGCCAGCCTCTAGTGGCCATTTGAGGAACTGTTTTTGGCACACTTGGGTTGACTTCTTTAATCAGCGCCTGAGGTTGTCGCTTGTAAAGAATGACAGTTTAGCTGGTTATAAATTAAAATATGTATCAAGAAACAGATGGACCAAAGGCAAGACAACCAAACAGTTTTCTACAGTACAAAATATCATTACCAGGTAGATTGATGTTATTTAAGCCTTGCATTTAAAACATCATTCTTTTTCTGTTGGTCAGAATAGATGTGGTTTGATAGTGTGTTGCTATCAGCACATGAGGTGGTTACCATTGGTCTAAACACCGACTGTATTTTCCGCTATGGTAATGAAATGGTGGTCTGTTATGCTGCCACATCTGAAAGATTTAATCATAGGGCAGATTTCTAACACAAACACTGAAATAAACCTACACACTAGTCTCTTAAAGTGTATTTCCAGCTGTAAAAGTTACCATTTTGTCTCAGTTAATTATAATTATATTTTTCACACACCAATTTTTGTTACCTATTCACAATGTAAAGCTCATGTAACGTGTCATGTAAAATTTCACTATTGTGGAAAATGTGCCTATTCACTCATGTTGGGTTGGATGAGAAAATTGCTACCACTGTTTTATGCACCTCTTAAATGTATAAATTACCATTTTAGATTTTGTTTGTTATATCTATATAAAAGCCAAAATGTAAAATTGACAGTTCTCTATTTTATGTTGGTTACACATTAGATTATTAGAGTGACCAGCCCAGTTCCAATACAGACACCCCTACAGCAACTCACACAAATGTATTACAAACATGCTTCTAATAAATGTCAAAGCTCCACCAGGTTCTTTCTTTGCATTGCAGACAGAGAGAGTCCGACAGTAGCATTTCATGGTTGGTTAACTTCGACTACAGGCTTCACTGAATACCAGTCAGTTTCCCCTGTATTCCATCACCCTTCTTCTCACACGTATTCACAAGGCCACTCTACATGCAGTGGTTGCTCCTAAATATTTTCTGTTGAATTTTTCAAATACACTGGGACTAAGGGTTCTAACAAGTGAACATGTAGTTCCTGTTTAAAACTAATGTTTCCTGGCCTAACCAGCTGCTCGTGATAGCCAACATTATTTCTCTTAGCTAATTTGCAAGTGAGCACATTTCCCAAAAATTATAGCATTCCTTTCAGCATATGTTTTACTCTGTTTATTTTGCATTTTAAACCTTTGTACACATGCAGATGCTAATACTAAGCTATATGCAGTATATGCATTATATACTGTATCTCAGAGTTCGTAAGAGTATGGTGTAGCTTATAATATTATGGGCAAAATCTCATCATTATCCTCTCTTTTTCTACACACCTCTGAATTTCCTTACTGCTGCAAATGCCTTTTAAAACTCCCCTGTGCTTTGTTGTTTTCTGAGAGGAATAGAGGTCAAGAGGGAAAATCAAATTAGGCTCTTATTTGATCGTGGTGAAGCAGGAGAGCCTGCTCATTAAGCAACCGAGCCCCCGCTGCCGAGTCATTAAGGCCATATTTACCATGCAATAGCAGTACGTGCAGAAAAACCTGAGATGATTTGCCATGTTGTTTCCACTTAATTTGAAGGAAAAAAGTTAAATAGTTAGAGGATATTGACAGAGGAGGAGGTAGAAAATGTGTCTGCCTTCTGTCACTAAGTTGGAATCCTCGAATGGTAGCAGTGTGTAGTTCATACATTTTGGACACATATTTCAGATTGACAGGCTGAAACTTATACATAACATTGACTGCCATTAATGGCCCTTGATGTATACCGACAACAAGCTGTAATGTTACTCAGCACAGTTCAGCAACCTTGGTCAGCACATAGAGTTAATGTCTTTATTTCCACCCTGGCTTCACGCATTCAGCCTCCCATCTACTTCTTCGGTGGTAATGCATTTTGATGCCCGTCTAAAAGCCTGAGTGAAACATGTGCTGCTGGGAGGCCAGCAAGCGTACGGGGGCTATCACAAATGATTACAGTCAGCCAGAGGGTGACGGGGACCACCAGGTGCTGAGGCCTGCTGAGGCATTACTTATTGAATCCTGTCTTTAGCTCTAAGGAGACCCGGGCCATATCTAAATGGCTTTGAGGAAATCACGCACCCTGTCAGAAACTATTAGGATTCTGTCTCAGAAACAAGACCGCCTTGGCCAAAGTTTGCCACTAGTTTAGCAGAGGCAAAATATAGTGTTGAGCTAATGAAGACTGGCTCCTTCAGGCTGTTGCATGAATGTGTTTGGACAACAATCTATAAAATTTGCACAGGAAGATTAAAAAAAATGAAAAATTCAAACAGTCTAGACTATCTTGTAATGCCTCAAAAGCAGGCATGATAGGTATATATACATAAACTGAAGTCAGTTCCTTAGTTAGTATTTTTCTCCAGATGTCAAGCAAAAAAAAAAAAACGCTCTCAAATCAACACACTTAAATTAGAGCAGCTAGTTTGGGCTCTCAGACCCAAACACACGCCTGATGCAAACAAATATTATGAGCCATCTCACTGCACTTGCAGAGAAAAACAAAATAAAACAAGATTAGAAGGAATCAATACATAGACAAGAACCCACATTTAACAATGGCAGATTTAAAAACTAGGGCCCCGTATCCCAGACGTGTCTTAAGTGTAAGATAATTGTGAAATCCATCATACAAGCCTTCTTAAGTTTGAGAAGTGTATCCCAAAAGCCTCATAACCAAGGAAGCTCTTAGAAATAATTAGAAATGATTTTTATCAACAAGTACGTCCTTGCATGGATCATTAGCTTAAATGTCAATAATAAAATAAAAAATAATTTCAAAACTGCTTGTAGGTGGCTAAGAGCATCTTAAAACAGCATAATATCTACAGGAGAAACTGGGAACCATGACAGATTTCATTCATGTATGAACCCAGATGGTCTTTGTCAAGTAGCATGTCATATACAATGAGAGATTTTTTAATTAGAACATTACTGCTGCACTGATTATAAACACATACAAATTGACTGATAAACTTGCCGAGTGGCACAGTAGTAGCTGGAGGTCCCAACATTCTTTTAAAAAAACATTTCATTAGTACCCTGCAAAAGAAAAAGATTATTTAAAAAAAAATAGTTATTAAAAGCCCGTTATGACATTTCCATCAATGTCATGCTTTTTCAGTCTTAGTTCTACATCCTTTCACACTGCAATTAGTCACCTATCGCAGCTGTGTTTGTACTATAATGGATGTCAAAAAAATAACTTCTGAAACACTGAATAAAAATGGAAAAAAAACAGAAGGGAGGTCATGACACACTCTGTTAATGAACCATGGTAAGTCTCTGGCATGAGACGCTGAATACCAAGTGATAAGTGACTAATGTTATGGATGCAGAGTTGTGTGTGGTTGTTGTGTAGCAGCCTAGTAGGTACTCTGCATTTGGCACCAAAATAGCACACCATAGACAAAGTGAATCTCAAGATATGTGGAAATACCAGTAATGTCACATTGGATCACCACTGTCCATATTATCATCTGCCGCAATCATCAGGTCCATCTTAACAACTGCCTTCATTAACATGAACAACAAAGAGGCCTTGACCCCCACAGAGAGCAAAAGCATAAATCTCTGAAGAAAAAAAAACCCTACATATAGTTTAATGTATCTTCATATATTATATAGATTCTACAGATTTCTAAAAAACCCTGATAATCCAACCTGGTCTGACAATGTTCAGTAAGCTTCTTGTTATGTCAGGAATGATTGGCTTTCTCATGTGTTTGTGATGAATAAAGGTCTTGAATCTTGAATCATTCTACAAGTGTCCTCATGAATGTTCAGTTGGGTCAAGATTGGATGACAATGAAGGAAATTCCATTATACTCAGCTCTTCTGGGTCTTTAAGTAGTTCTTAGAAAGCGTTGATGTGTGTTTGTGTTCATTATCCTTCTGCAGCATGAATACCTCTTCACAAAGACGCAAACCAGAAGGTGCAACACATCTCGTAAGAATGAAGTGCTGCTCCTTTTTGATTGGGCTGTAGTGGATTCCATGCAGTTGTCCAACTTCAGTTGTGACAGTTTGCCGTCCAGTCATTCTTTGATTTCTGACTGTCTTTTATCAATGTGTTAACTTTCATATTGTTTTAGACCCACCACCTCAAACTGATCACCCGATCTTTTCAGCTTCCATTCTCATCATCCTAATTTCCCTCATTAGTTCTCCTACTTGTGTACCAGCAGTCCACCACTCACCATTTGCCAGGTTATCTCTGAGCATTTTGCAATAGCATTTGCATCTAACTAGATAATTAAATAAATTAATTCAGTCAATATTTCTCAAAAGTGTCCCTAGGGTTAGGGTTAAAGATAGTAATGAAAGTGCTACATGTAAAACTGAATATGAATCTCTGATATGTAAGTGCCAGCCATGTGAGGCAATATAGTCATTTAATGTGGAGCCCTTAGAGGGCTGTGAGACACAGTGTCCATATAAAGTTGAAAGCCAAGACATCCAACTTTGTGGTCTGGTTTGAATGTCACATTAACATCTATGCTGTCTGTGCCATAAGTGCTGTGACATTCTCCATCGCTGGCCCGGGCAGTAGAGTCTCTCTGCCACATCCTTCAAAATCTTTGGCGTATTCTACAGTAGCCTGATAGTGTGTCATCTCAAGTCATTATCTTTCGTGTTTAATACAAATGGTCCAGTTAGTGCTATCACTAGTTCAGGGACCCAGTATGTTGTACTTGTTTATGATACTTAGTATTTTGTTACCAGCGTTTTCAAAGAAGCTTGACCTTTTCTCAATCTCAGCCCTCCACTTGCGCCTGACCTTTGGCTAGGAAACCACACGCGCTAGCTGAAGACGCTCGTGTTCTCTCCTCTCAAATGTCATGCCCGGAAGCACTACAGGTCCATATCTCTCATCTAAACACTTTACACTCTGTTACCACTCAAAACCATATTAGAACAGCAACTAATTTAAAAGGGCACAAAAGGGTTTTGATTCTACTACACAAACCACGTAATGCTTGGCAAGATGGGCCCAGTTTTTCAGTTTTACACTCCAGATTTGAAAAAAGAAGAAAACATAAGAATAAAATACACACTGTTTGCAGTACATTTTAAATTGTGCAAATAGTACACTATACATTGAAAGTAAAGTGTAGGTGCCTGTCCCAAAAGACAATAATGTATTTTATCTTCAGCTGTGATGGAAAAAAAGAAAGGGTAACTCTAACCTACCTATGAACCGACCTAAGCAGAATGCAGAATACACAATGCACAATAGAAAAAAGACATGACAAAGATAAAGGTGAAATATACAAGATTTGAATGTTATCTGGTTTGAATGCTGCATACAGAACCTCTATTACGATGCAACGGCATGGAATAAAAGTTGTTTCATTTTTGTCTGTTCAAGAAAATGGAGATAATTCAGAGGAAATCAAATGAAAGTGAATGCAGATAAAACTGAATTTCAAACATTTCCCTCACACCATTTAACAAATCTCTATTAAACAAAAATGTTGACCCAAAACCAAATCTAATTTTAAACAGTTCTTTTATTGTTTCCACTGGCAATATAATCTTATTAACTGAATTGTTACTAATGGCACAGATACTAATTAAACTGAAAAGAGGAAGGAAGCTGTTTAATGGTAAAAGCTCCTTTACAATTATGGAACAATTATTTGTAGCTTAGCTTTCATTTCAAAAGTGCTTTTTTTCAAATAATGACATTACCTTTCACAATTTACACACAACAATATTATGCAATACAGAGAATTCTGAAACCAACAGTGAAACTGTGACAAGTGATGAGGTTTTTGAGATTTTCTTCTAGGGCAAAATATTATTTCAGCTGGCAGCTGGAATGCTTGGTATCACTACCTTGCTAAAACATCCACTCTCAAGACGTGATTATGTTTTTTTGGCTGATTTCTTTACGTCTGCATCCAATGCATCTACATAAATACCACTAACACCACTGTAGGAAAAACAGCCACAGACGTTCCTACCTCCACGGTTTTAGTACACGGAGTACAGCCTGGCTAACCTGGCAATAGCCAGATTAATAATTGTGTAGTACGTGATAGTACTCCACAATATCAATCTGGGACCGCTCCATGTAAATCCGTTCGGAGGAAAGAGGCACGTATTGGACAATGCAACAGTATGTCCCACCTCTGACAGGTTTGTTTTTAGCCAATCGCGGGATCTTCACAACGAGCGGAGCCAATTGATAGATTAAACTCTTACCAAAACCCATAGGTAAAAAAGCACAAACATCTTTACCATCCAGAAATGCGCAAAGCGCCTCTCGTTGTTCTTCCTTCAAAGAAGCGATAGGAGATTCAGCTAAAACTGACTTAATAGCAGCATCTACACGATCGTTGTCCTCCGTTGCCATGTTTGTTTTGATCTACTGGCACTTGGTGTCGTCTTCACACCCGGATATCCCGCCCCACACACGAATACTGCTGCGTGATTGGCCCGTGCCAACTTGGCTCTGCACGAACAGTGAATGCGGGAGCGGAGCAAGATGGTTTCTTGAGAGATTTGTGAACTCACAAATATCGCGAGAAATCAACTTGCTGGCAAGGTTACAGCCTGGCTGGAATTCCTCCCTTGGATTTATCTACACAAAGTTCAAAGGCAGAATATGGACTTATTCAAAAATAGCACACGTCTCCAAAAGTGGTTATCTTGCTTCTTATTAACTTTAGTTATTAATCTTATTCTTTAAGCTTATGAATGCTCTCTACTGTATGTCTCTGCTGGTGTTCTCATACCTGATCCTATTTCAAATGGTCTGTGAACTGAGTTGTGTCTTGTAAGTCTTGTCAATCTCTGGAGCAATTCTTGCTGCTGAGTGTTGGCTGTTTTTATTGACTTTACTCAAAATTATGCGGTCAAGTTTGCTGCAGGTTTTTCTGGGTCTAGGTCTATGCTCAACTGCAGGAGGATGGTAGATTTTTGGTTATCTGATGAACAGACTCACATTTTTTGTGCTAACAATTTTAAAAATGTAGCTTACTAAATAATGTAGTATGTTAATATAATTGAAAAAGACTGAATGATTGGCACCTTCAGTTGGGGGATCTGATGGCTCTGTTGTGCTATGGTGGATGTTTTGCCAGCATGATTTTTGTCCACTTCTCACCGTAAAGGGAAGGGTCACTGCAAATCAATACAAAATTGTTCTGAGTGATCAAAAAGTATTAAAACTGTCCTGGTGGCATGTGAAGTCCCGACACCTTACTAAGACACTATCTGCATTTATTTTATTATGTGCCTCATAACAAAGGGCACAGGATCATTTTCTTTGTGTTGGTGAAGATTTTGGTCACTTAAATGACACAATATTCTGTTAAACTAAAACTCAATGTATGCACAGTATTTTGCGTCTCCAGGTCACGCCTCCCAGTCAGAATGTATAATTTGCAGTAAGTCCAGTCATTAGCTTGCTAATGTGACTAACACAAGCCTTGTTATGATTACTTAAAACTATAATGTTTAATTCATTTAGCATTTCTCCAAGGTTGCTTCTATTATCTTTGCCATTTTTGCAGTTGTTTAACTGGCCAATTGCATCCATCCATTCATTTTAATAATGGAGTTCTACAGTGTTTTAAAATTACAACTTGTCCAGACACTTTTTCATTATCGTTTGCATCAAGATGTGCATACGTGTACAAGTGACAAATTGATTTATGTTATGTTAGAAGAAAAATGGTTTGAGATGGATTAAATCAGTATAGCAAAAAAATTTAAAAAATGTCTAAATAAACTTCATGGAAGGTTTCTGATAGTTTGTACTGCATACAGACATATCCTGGCTAAGTGGTTATGGGGCAGCCTAGCTGGGTTGAAAGGTCCCGTAGCAGGTTGAACTGCTGACTAGCCAGGCTGCACTTCTTATTCTTGCATTTATTTACACTACTGTGCTTTCAAAATAAAGGCAAACTGCCAAAAAAACAAAAACAAAACAAAGCATATCCATGGTAACACTATGCATCTTCATAAAAATGTGGCATGTACTATCACATTTACTTTTAGCTGATATAAAAACTCACTCTCATTGAATAGAGAGCTTTACAGACCACAGGGAGCAGAAAAGAGGCCAAAAGGTCAAAGAACTGCACATGTTAAAATGGAGTGCTTTTGAAATCAGAATGTTTCTTCCAAGACAGTTGCCTCTGAAGTGTGAAAACTTTCATTGATCACATGCACAAGGCCATGCCATTACATTAACCACACAGAGTCGTCAAGAAAAAAAAGCTGAGAGGGAACAAAAGCAGGTGGAAAGAATTCATTCAAGTTTAATTGATTAGCTGAATGACACTAAATGACAAGACTGAATTGCCCTATCAAGTGAGTTAAAGGCATTATGGAGGATGTTTTTTTTGTTTAATTTGTCTGATTCACATAAAATGAATATACTGACCTTTAGTGGACTTGTATGTATGGTCTCTAAAAGAATAAAAAATACAAATAAATAACTGTGGACATGGCAGGACCTGAAAAACATCAGCCAATCAATGCGCTCGGACCGAGGCGTTTGGTTTGCTCCCTTTCCTGTCAATCAAAAATCTTCCGGCTCAGGCTTAGTTACGTAGATTACGTACGCCTTGGACTTACGTGTTTTCTGTATGTGTTGCTTTGGTATAGCTTCGTAGTTAGCTGGCGACTTGTTTTGCTCATCTTTTTTTACATAATGGCAGATAAAGATCCAGGGGGATCCAGCCGTAAAAGACAACTTCACGAGTGCTACGCAAGTTTCTGGAGGGGGGGCGTTTCTTCGTAAATGTTAAGAGGGGGGAGGTTAGAGGGGGTCGAGGGAGAGGTTGTATGTGCGCATGCGCATGCTTCGTTCAAAGTCGTAGGAAATTAAATCTCCTCTAATGCCTTTAAAGCACGTGATCTACTTTCATTGCTTTAGAAAAGTTGCATCATGCCTTTATATGATGTGATCTGTCTTTGAACCTAAAACTAAGCTCAAGGCCCAAAGATTTACAGGGATTGCTGCATTCACTTGAACTAGCAACTTCTGATGCTGAAATTGGTGTTGAGCCACCACTTTAGCCACCCCACCATCTTGCCTCCATCCAGAATAAAAGCTGAGTTTACCAAGCATGGGACTTGCGTTGCCAGAATTAACCACTTAAGGAATCTGATCAAACTCCACTTTGTTTGTTTTTGCTTCCATCTGTAAACCAGTCTGTCCTGAACAGTCTGTGGCTGTTGAAACGAAACATTTCAAATCAATCTAAAACATTTGCTTTTGAAAATTATTACAAGCAATGCACGTTATGAACAATTTGTACATACTGGGCTGAAATATGAATGCAAATCCTTTCTTGTATTTCCACCTAAGATGTTATTTTTTTCCCTTTTTATTGCTGGCCAAACCGTAGATAAATGTGTCATCCTCTATGTTTCATCTTCCTTTCTTCTATCCTTATATAGTAGGCATTAAATACATTTCACAATCAAACATTTTTTCCCTTCATAGAGCACCCACACTAGTCAATTTCCAATATAAATTGTCATAGACATAAAACCTACAGCGCTGTAAGCGCTTTCCACTCTACGATGAGCACACACCCATCCATCAACTGGCACTACCCACACACACATGCACACACAAACAGGCAGGCTTTCACACCAACCTCCAGGCAATAAACAGATGTATTTCTCTCTAACATGTAAGTTCTATTATCCGTGGGGATAGCAGCTCTTAGTCTCTGAGATCATCACAACAGCAGGGCATTATCTCACTCTTTCTCTCCATCACACCATCCACTCCCCCAAATCCCAATACCTTCACATGAAACCATTCTTCTCCTTCGCTCTCTCCCGGTATAATCTCTGCTTGAGGCATTACTCATTTCTGCCTGGCATGTTGGGAGGTCTGTTTCAATAGACTATGGACAAAAGAAGCCCATGGTGCATGTGTGTCGGTCTGATACCAAATTGCAGTCGGAGTGTAAGCCCCTGAGTAGATGCTCCGAGCAGTATTTTGACAGCCTTGCAGCATTTTGCTTTACCCTTATTTCAAAAACACATTGATGATGGGTTGGTAAACCAGATTAGGGAATTTGATCAAGTACAGCAAGGCGTACACTTACAGATACATCCATCCATCCTCTATACACCGCTTTATCCTCATTAGGGTCGCGGGGGGAGCTGGAGCCTATCCCAGCTGACTCGGGCGAAGGCAGGGGACACCCAGGACAGGTCGCCAGTCTGTCGCAGGGCTACATACACAGACGAACACTCACACTCACATTCACACCTACGGGCAATTTAGAGTACTCAATTAACCTCAGCATGTTTTTGGACTGTGGGAGGAAGCCGGAGTACCCGGAGAAAACCCACGCATGCTCAGGGAGAACATGCAAACTCCATGCAGAAAGATCCCAGGCCCACCCCGGGATTCGAACCAGGGATCTTCTTGCTGCAAGGCGAAAGTGCTAACCACTACGCCACTGAGCAGCCTCTTACAGATACACTATAGCATTATCCACTCTCCTAGTAATGAGTACATCCAATCGTGCCACCAAAACAACCGTTATCCATTGAGCCTCCACAAGATGTCTAAAGGTGTACAATGGCATTAGGCAACATAGTGGCAGATCCTTTAAGTCCTAGAAGGTGCGATGTGGGGGCCTGCATGGTTCCGGACTTGTTTTTCCAACACATCCCACAGATGTAGATCAGATTGAGATCTGGGGAATTTGAAGGTCAAGTCATCCCCTTAAATTCTTTTTCAGATTTCTCAATACTTTTGCAGTATAGCCAGGGTTTATTATCATCTTGAAAGAGGCAAATGCCATCAGGGGATGCTGTTGTCATGAGGGGTTGTATATATCCTGCAGCAATGCTTAGGCAGGTGGTACATGTCAAAGTAACATCCACATGAATGCCAGGCCCCAAGGTTTCCCAGCAAAACATTCTGCAAAGCGTGGCATTGCCTTTACTATGTATCCTCTTCCCATGGTGCATCCTGCTGACATCTCTCCCTCAGATAATGCACCTGGTTGTCCACATGATGAAAAGAAAACATGATTCATTAGAAAAGACCCATTTCTTGCATTGCTCAATGGTCCAGTTCTGATGCTCAGATACCCAATGTAGCAGGTTTCTGTAGGGGACAGGGATCATCATGGGCACTGCACCACACACAGCAAGCTCAAATGCTGCAGTTTCTGCTAAAGTAGATATTCTGTAACCTGCAGCCTTTGCTCCCCACGCACATGAATGAACCTTGGACACCCATGACCGGGTTCCCTGGTTGCCCTTCTTTGAAACACTTTTTCTTAAGTACTAAACCTGCATACAGGGAACACACCACAAGAATTGTTGTTTTTTGTTTTTTGTTTTTTGGAGATGCTCTGTCCCAGTTGTCTGATTCTTATTCTGTGCATTTTCTTGCTTCCAACACATCAACTTTAAAAACTGACTGTTCACTTACTGCCTAATATATCCCACTGGTCAGTGGTATTGAGGTTGTGGGTGATTAGTGTATATAACCTACTGTATCCTAGGACATTTTGTTTCTATCAGTCAGAATCACAAAGATCCCCTTGAGACATGTAAAATGAGATTATCCCTTATTCAAAGTGTCATTTTGAGAAGGACAGGGTGATAGCTAAACCTGCACTAACCTAATCACCACCTTGAGAAATGCAGCACAGCTTGTTTTATTCATTCTAATATGCAACATTAAAAAGCAGTTTCTTTTAAATCCTATCACATTAACAGCCCTAAATGTCTGGAATTTGTCAGAGCAGAAATGTGCTGTTTGTTGCTCACAAGGATAAGTCTGGATGAAAGAAAACAAATCCACATCTATGTATTTCTCCATGCCCAAAGATTAGACTGAGTGAATTCTTATTGTAGTAAAAAGAGATAAAGAAAGAAAATGAGAAACACAGAGAGACAAAAAAAAGACAGTCTGAAGACTAAATTCATATTCCAAGCATCATTAGTTTGAAATGACTTCTCTGGGTACAGATGTGGTTTAGACTGTGAAAAGAATCTGAGTGTTCGGGATGTGGGGAATAAAAGTAGTGACAAAAATCTTCGAAGATGGCAGCAGATGTTATAGTCGCTTCACCAAAGATTTATGTGTTAATACAGCGCTGGTCTAGTGCAGGATTTTTCAGCTCTCGACTGTCACACCAAATAGTAACAGAGGGACACCACCAGTGTGGTGGCAGAAATCCTGCAATTGGAGTGAAGGCAATTTCATCTGTGCTGCTCTTAGTGTGGAATGAGATGCTTTCAAATGATGAACAAGTAAAATATCTGAACAACTAAAAGTGACCACAATGCTAAAGGTGAGACAGGAGGTATTTATATTTGTGACTTGGTTGATCTGACCCTTTAAGATGTTTTGAATTGGAAAAAAAAAAAGAAGTATATTTTTATTTCCCACAGCTGTCATGGCCGTCAGAGCAAAATGGTGAATGCATACTGTGGAGCACATACAGTATGCGGTTTTCTGTCAAGCTGTGGCTCTGTAGAATATGTTGAGATTATCAAGGTTTGCAGAGATTCTGAAATATTGCAAACTGGCACTGATGTGAATGATGAATTGGGATGCTTGTTGCTTCACGGTTCTCAATAGCTCTTTGTTTGAGCCGGGCTGTGGCCAAAGTTGAGGCCCACTCAGCCCCAGAGTGCTTTCCTACACCTGAATACTAATGAAGAGTTTGTGATCTTAACTTGACTTTGACTTCAGCAAGGAGGAGATAATGTGAAGCACTCTGCTGGGCGGAGATAGGGACCTGCAGAGGGCCGTCTGACACCGGGCTGTGGAAGATCAACAGGAGGAGCAGTGGAGAGCGGAGTAAAGTGATGTAAGTGGAGAATGTCAGCGTGATGTTACCCGGTGAATTACATTCGTCCCGTGTTACTGATCACACATCTGTTACTGATCATGCATCATTCAGAACCTGCTTTTTTTTTAGGATTCATTTTCATTATCATTATCTCAGTGTGCGCTCCAGTGAACACCACTTGATCCTTTATATACTCCAGAGGCAATTAAACTTAATGTTTTGAATTACAATAAAAAATAAGTGGAAGAGAGGGGAGTTTGGAAAGCACTAGATTCTGAACTGAAAGTGTGTAGAGCTGAGTGATCCCCCTGAGACTGGAGGCGTAGGGCTCTGTGGGGAGCATTAGAGATGTTTTGTAACTGGAAACAGGAAAATGGAGGACTTTCAGGGATCAGAAGGCTGAAGTACACTACGGGGAGAAAAAAAATTCTCCCACTCCTGGTTATGTGTGTTTGTGCATTTGTGTGTTGCTTAGAAACATGCCAGAATCTCTTTGAACATGGTCTTTTGACGTCAGCTGTTAGCAACATTGACTCCTACTCACTCTCTGCACTTTAGATAGTGCTTTATGCTCTTTATTTGATTGAGCAGATTAATTCTTGAATAAAGATTAGCGCTGGTGCTATGTATTTTGAACAAAAGGCAACGGGGAGACACAGTATGCCCATGAACGTTTGACAAATACTTGCACTACCCCTTTTGTGTCTGAACTACAGAAACACAAAATGGAAACACATTTGAAAAGTTAATGTGCTGTAGCTACAAGACTGAAACAGACCTCCTAGAGCAGTAACAGTAAACAGAAGACATGAAAGTTTGAATTTTAATGAAAGAGTCGTGCTGCTTTTAATGGCTTTGCACGATTGTGTGAAGACGGCATTGGCTCATTTTAGACAGGACAATGGCAATTTCAGTGTCATTCTGGCTTCATTCTTCAAATCACTTGTATGCACAAAGGGTTCCCAATTTTCTATTACAGTTTCAAATAGCTGACTGTCACGATTTAATTTCAACTAATTAAAGGAAAAACGAAACAAATCTTTGTCAAACTCCACTTGTTCAGTGAATATTTAAAATTGTGCCGGAAAAAAATCGCCAAATGATGCTGACGAGGCAGAAGAAGGGGAGAAATTTCACTCACAAGTTATGCATTTTTCATTGTTGTTTGTTCGTTTTCTCAATTATATGACTGCATAGTAACTTCTAAGTAAATATTTTTGCTGGCATAGCTGGCATGACATTATGCTCTTCAAATCGTATTCATAATAATGGCACAAGAATGAGAATTTAAGAAAGTATCAAGAAGCTGTCCCTCACAGTCTATAACAATATTTTATATGCAATCACAAATTATATAAAAAAAAACACAAACAAGCTCGCAAAATTTTTGATCTGAGGGCTGGCAGTACGATAGATAGATCACTACGTTCAGAGAGCACATACGTTTACCATTAAGGTATGATTTAAGATGAAGAAAACATGAGTATTTTTCAAAGTCTTGCAGGGGTTACCTGTGGAGAACAAGCTCAGCCTGTAGGTGGTGAAATATTCATCCTGTAATCCTTTTCAATCTGAGCTTATGTGAAGAATTGTGTGTACCTAAACATTTTTCTTATGTATTCCTGGGAACCAAAGAGGGTGCAGTGCAATGCAGTATTGGTGGTTATGCTATAGATGCAATGTAAACAACTCCTTTTGCATGCACAGCGATAATAACATTCCCTGGTCAAATTACATTAGCTACAGTTGACCTCCAAAGTCTGAGCTATATTGTGTTGAATGTGTGAATGGTTATGTGTCAATGTGTGCGGTTTTAAAAAGCCACAGAAACATGGAGCAACTTTTCTGCAAATATTGTTCTAATCTCTACAGTTTTTAAGGAGTGTAGACCTTTAATTTAAAATAATAGTGGGACATATGGATGTGAGTGCAATGTAATTGTTCTGAATATGATAAGATGCAGATTTTGCAAATTTTTTGCCTTGTGTTGTTCATGAACTAATATTAATAATGCACCCCCAATTAAGACTCAATAGATTTTTGTCAGTTGGTTTGGATGCTGGTGTAATTTACTTGAAGGGATGCAAAAATGGTAACTAATGATGAGGTAGTCATGAAGAAATAATGTGTCCCTGTGGTAACAGCTCAGTGTGTCCGTCTCTCCCAGGAAGCAAGAAAAATAATCAACCGTTGCTGTAGACATTTACCCCGAGGCATTTCAAACTGCTATGTTAAAATCTGTAGTTATGAAACCCAGCCTGGACATTGTTGACCTTTGTAATTACAGGCTCATCTCTTATCTTTATTTTTTCTTGGTAAACCTCTAGGGAAGCTCATTATCAAGTAACTTTTGGATTTCTTGAACAACAACCTTTTAGAAATGTTCCAAACTGTTCCATCAAATTACCTAGAGCACTGAAACAGCCATACAGAGACACTGAGATTGACTGTTACCTATTATCAATTGTCATTGTTGCTATTCCTTTGGATTTAAATCCTGCCTTCGAGAGAGTTGATTATTACATTGTAAATGGCAGACTAGTGTTCATGCTTGTCAAGCAGAAAGTCTTTACTTAATTTAAGTAATTTTCTATCCAAAACAATTGGAATTGATCATAGTGTTCTTAAATAAAGTATTCTGAGCCCTGTTCTCTTTTCTTTATGCTCCTAGCCAAGTGTGAAGATAATTAGCAGCAGTTGGAGGCCTGAGGTAGAAGTGCAGACAAACTAGCTGTTTCTTTTGTGAATATGCAGCAAAATATGACACACCAAACATGTTGGATCACAGATGGCATGAGGACCTGTAGTATCAGCAGTCCCTGGCAACCCTTTATGGACTGCCACTGTTAGGATCTTGCTCTGGCCCCTGCCCTTCTTCCCCCTTTCTTCCTCTTTTTCCTCCTTTCTGGTTTCCTGATCTGTTTCGGTTTGGTCCTGCCTTTTTGGTTCCCTGTCTGTCACCTCTCCCTCCTGTCTCTCTCTCTCCCTACCACTCGCCCTCCTGCTCTACCTGCACCCTGCCTGCTGATTACCCCAAAGACTGTCAGCTGCAGTAATCAGTAAACTCAGCTCACCTGTACACAAGCTCTCCTCACTAGTTAAACCCCGCTCAGTCACTCAGTCTCTGTTGGATCGTAGAAGCCGTTTCCTCACCAAACCTGCCACCTCTGGACTGTTACATGGACTCTTCTACTCTTCCCCCCTCTTGGACTCTGTTGCTCTCCTGTCTGTTCTTGGGTTTTCCCCAGCCTGTTTCCCCCTCTTGGTTGTCAGTTCCCCCGTAGTGTAAGTACCTCTTCTTAGCTCTGTTTAGTTAATCCAGTTTAGTAGACTTCTGTTTCTGTACTCTTAGTTTTGGTTTATAGTAGTTTGGTTTTGTTCTGCTTGCTGTAGTTTAGTGCTTAGTTTATGTATTGGTTTAGCTATTTGATTTAATAAAGGTCTTTTGGCAGCCAGTTATGTGTCTGTGCTTGAGTTCTCTTGCTCCACCAGCCACTGACTGACCCCAAATTCTACTTCAACATCAAAGCTTCATCCTCAGAGCCCATCTAATAGAAACATATTGCTTATGTGTTATTTACAGGAGCACACTTTTAAATAAACTAAATTGATTTAAAACTTTTTTAGAAAGGCTGAGTAAAATAATACCTGTGGCTAAATTGAATGGTGTTCTTAAAATAAATTTTTATACATGTATATACATACATTTAAGGTCTTTTTATCTGCAGGCACCAACACTTCAGAGTATGGAAATGGTAATAATATGCAAATAGCAATGTACATGTGAATACTATGTCTATGCCTGTTTCTTTTACTAAAAGGGTTTCCATCAATTGCAGCTGAGAAGCAGCTTCTAAGAAATAACAATACATTCATCCTCTGTGGAAATGGGGTTCTCCATGCATCTTCAAGGAAAATGCAACTTAAAATAAATGCTTCACAGCTAATTTCCAGAGTTTAAAAATGGATTTCTCTGTTCAACTATTCTATTTAGACCCTGATGAAGACATGACAGTGTAAAATATTGGTCTGCGCAATAAAAAGCTGTGAATTAAACTGTGTGCTCTAGTCCCTTTTTGTATTCTAAACATGCAGCCTCTGTTTGAGCAGTTTTGACTTTCAGTGATTCTTATCGAAATGAATTGTGTATTCTTGATGTTTAACATGCTGAATGTAATTTATTTTTAATAGAACATTGGCACACCTCATATTGTTTCAATGTCCTTGAATGACACCTTTTGAAGAGCTGGTAGGCATTGTTTTGAGAATTAAGTTAAGAACCGTTGAAATTATTTAACATAAGGTCACTTTATCTTTTTATGTGGCTACTGAAAGATATTAATATTGAAATTATATCAAATACAAATATACATAGAAGTACAACATTCAAAACTGCAGATATGCTTTCTTCAAACCTAAGAAGTTAATTAACATACCGTATTTGGAAAGTTGCAGTGTAATTCACGTTTTTCATCTTACATGCTGTGAATGCAGCTTAATTAAACTTTTGTGTGGTTTGTTTAGGCACTTGCCATTTAAAATGTGTCCTGAAGTGATTTTTTTTTTTCTCAGCATTTAACCAAAGCCACAATCTTCCCTCAACTATCAAACTGCTTTTGTTGTCTAAACCTGACCACAGATGGGAGTCTGGAGGCACACCTCTGATGTCAAATCTCAGTTTGTTCACCATCTCCCTTTGATGCTTTGCTCACTCTGAACAGCAAGGCGGGCAGCAATCACAAAATCTGTCAGCACAGCACAATGTCATCTCTCCCAAAACAAGACGGCAAAAATCAAATGAATGTTAAAACAAGCGTTTCACTGCACAAAAAAAAGGAGTTGAATAAAAACCCCAGAACCTGTGGCATCTGATGTACAGAGAAGCGCTTCATCAGCACAATAAGACCACCCAGTGAGGAGACAGAAGCTACTGCCTACATGTGACAAATGAGCTCTCCTTTGCAAAAAAGATCTGTCAGCCTCCTCAAAGAACCCCCACTGAGTGCATGAGGTACAGCACATACACGCGCACAGGCACACTTTTATCCTCCTCAAAATTATTCTTGACGACATTTACACCCACTCTACTTACCATACACAAGTTTAATATGAATCCAAGTCATGACCTACAACAGTTCTTTGCAGAGAACCAGTAAGAGGGATCTGACTTTAAGGGTCCAAAACGCCCACTGAGAAAGCAGTTACAAGCACATTCTGTATAATTTAAATTATGCATTTGTAAAAGGAAAAGTCTTCACAATTCACCTGATAAAGCATCCTCCAAAAAAAAGCAAGATAAATTAAATCCCAATGGAAAGGTGATTTTAATTACACCAATCTGCTGCATCACCCACTTTCTCTCGCTCATTCAATGTCCTTCAAATAATGTCGCTCATCAGCACTGACAATATCACTTCCAATTAAACACAGGTAGAACAGCATGTCTTTTGATAACACTGATGTAATTTTCTGCCCTGCTGAAGAATAGCTGTCCTCGTTAATCTTGGGGAAACAGTGCCACATAATGTTGCATGTGTTAGTGTGCTAACTATGGAGCTAATAACTACAATTCACCATGTCTACTGTAATTCTGGTGGAAAAAGAGTAAAGACATCTAAAATGTTCTAATCTCATTGACCTTTGTCTCTGAATAAGAAGAAAATCATCAGTTTATTCCTTAGCTGCACATTTTGTTCCACCAGTGATATTTGCATACTTGATACAAATGAAATCACTTGATGCACATTTTTTTGAAATCCCATTTACATTTTGTTGCTCTCTATACTCACACAATATAGCAACACAAATGACCCCTAACTTGCAAAAAATTAAATATAGAACAGCAACTGAAAAGCACACAGTACAACGCACTCAGGCAACGAAATAAGGCCTATAGCAGTTAGCAAAGACATGAACAAAGAAACAACTGGCAATTTGACAAAATGGTACATTGTGGGAGCAAGAGAACAGCCCGAGGGCTTAACACAGGGCAGCTACAGTACCACATAGAGTAAATGACCCTACTAAAGCTCAGTTACAATCATCAGGGAATCCACAGCATATAAATTTCATGCCAGATATCTTGCACTATAGGACAACAGAATAACAAGTTTCTGCAAAAAAAAAAAAAAAAAAAAACAATCAAAAAAGCAGCGAGTATCATGGAGAATCAGGAATATTTTACTCTCCATATAGAATGCATATAATGTAGCTAAATACAGAAAAGAATAGGACATGCAATGCAAGTGGATAGCATTTAATGAAATTGAATCACCTTTTAGAAAAAAGGTAACACTGTCAAGAATGTTTCAAATGACCACTGTAGCAGGCTTTAACCAAGTTTAAAGGCCGCTGTGGAGCGGATGGGATGTAACTTTTGGACGCGTGCTCCGTGTAAACAAATCGAACAGAAACGTCCTCTACACAATTCTTCCTTGGATATATCAATACATTTATTCCTTTAACCATTGTCCAATTATGTGAAACATTTCCTTTAACGTTGAAATACAAACAAACAAACCTGGCTGGCACGGTCAAAAACTTTTTGCTCTCCATCCGACACACCTGGCCTAATTACCTGGAGCTTTTAAAACCCAGGACCCTAGCTCCCCCTACAGATCAACACAAACTTAACATATGGCCAGTTTATAGTAAAAATAAAGAAACATAATAAACATAAATAATGGCTCCAACAACCACCCTGCAAATTTCTTTACGGAAAGCATATGAATATATAATCTCCAGACGTCATGCATAATTAAGCACACTCCCAGGTCTTCAAAGCACAGAACATTGTGCTTTGAATCATGGATCATTAAATCACTTACGCTGCTTACCGGTATAACCATATACTTTTATAATCAGTGATTAACAAAGACAATATTCAGTCAGTCAGTGAACTCGCCCCCAGGTAGTGCATCTGACCATAGGATCTACTGAGACCATTATAGAACAACATCTGCTGTTCCAACTTAATTCACTTAAATTTTCCCGACTCGCAATTTTAATCAACAAAGATATTAACAACCTCAGGTGACTAATGCTATGCAGTTCCTACCTCTGATTTGTATGTAGCTCAAGTACTTGAACATGGCAAAATAATGTACAATAGAGGGCTGTCATTGCTGGAGGTCTTTGAAATTGTCCAGTGTCTTGTTCAATTTACAAACTCCTAGCTTAGTCAATTCATGAGTGCATAACCAGACAAGAAGTATTAGATCAGCCACCCTATTTAAACTGACCGTTTGACTGATCATTTTGTAACAACACAATGTTCTGCTTGAAAAACTCAGGTCCTCCTGTTAATGTGGATGTTACTTACACATCCCACTGGATGCAGAGCGTGTTTGCACTCATAAAAATGGAGACGTATCTGTTTATCCTTAATTCTTTGAGTAATTAACCATAGAGTATGTGAGGATAATTAAAGCAGCAATTGGTTAATCCATTTCATTTATTTGAATTGATTAAATAGTACTTGCGTCCTTAAAATATTACTGCCAGTCCTATAATAGATGATAGTTTAAGTACAGCTTGTGTAGTTAAAATTTATTTTGTCTCATACAAAACAAATGCAATAAAGCCGATATCTATGAAATGTTCCATCTTTTACCTGTTTAAAAGCAGTGTTGATTCAACTCTGTGGTCTTTCTGGAGGCTTTGCTTTATGATGTTGATTTGTATGGTGCACACTGTTTCCACTTAGATCAGTGAGGCTAGCTTAATGTTTAAAACACCTTTGGGTCATCAGACCAGCCTAAAAACTGAATCAGCTTGGGTCACTGTATATTTAATACTTATATACGGATGCTCAATTTTGTAATAAACTTTAATAAAGAATAAGACTAACTTCCATGCTGTAAGAATAAAAAGTACTGTTTAAACATTGATGGCGGTGTTGTAATTTGCTACATGATCTTTTGTTCAACCAGACTTGTGAGATTTGTTATGGGCTTCTGTATGAGATCACTGCTTTTGTAACATCTGTTTGAGCCATTATTCAGGCTACTAGAAATAATTACTCCCACACCGAAGCACACCCTTTAATTCTGTCTTTAGAAAGTGTTTTACAAAGGAATATTTCTTATGACATCATTTTATGCATTGCCTCACTGACGAGACTGAAACTAAATGCAATCTGTCTTATTAGCATTGGCTAACACTAGCAAATGTTGTTATGTTGTATGGCTTTCCAAATCTACAGGCTCACAGTGTTAGAAGAAGCATGCAGGTCTCAGTACGCATTCTCCTCGGCTCACAGGTCTCGCTTCTGATGGGTTTCTGTGAATAATTTAAGGTGAAGCTAATTACATTAAACAAATTCAGGGGGTTACCATGTAGCTCATTTAAGATAACTAATGAGTTTGAAAGCATGCATTACGGAGACATTTGTCAAGACCAAGAAACCCAGCCCGACATGAGTGTTCTCTCTTGGTCATCAGCGTGACTTTTCTAAATTGTATCATTTTCCTAAATCTGAGCTCATTGAAAGCATAGCTTATACTTTGTGAAAGTGACTCACATTTTAACACCCATGTGTGAAGTTGAATAAATATTTCAGACACTGAGTGTGGGATGAATTGTTGCCTTTTTACCAAATATGACTAAGAATTCTCTCTGGTTGTCAGCTAAGAAAATATCCCTTGTACCTTCAAGCAACCTGCATTATGTCGCGGCCATTAGTAACATTTATGCTTTCATTTCGTTTTAAAATGGAGAAAATACACATTTCATATTGCCAGCATTCTATTTTTCGAGAAATACGACTCATGGCTGTAGGGCAAAATACTGGCAAATACAGATGAACTTTTACCCTCACAGAGTCAGTGATCCTAATCAGCATCCATGTTGACTGAGAAAAACAAAAAAAACCATGAAAAGACAGCCATGTATGCATTTTGTTAAAGGACAATGACATATTACAGACACAGAATCACTGTCAGATTACTTTATACTGTCAGCTATAAAAACACCACCTCAAAATAAAACTAATAAAATTCAATATATTGTTCATTTTCTCTGAGATGTACATGAGCTTATGAGGGCTGAGGTGTTTAATATTAAGCAAGATTAATGGTTTCTCAAGGTATGCTGAGTTTGACTGGCTTCTTTTAACATGCCAGATTACCTTCTTAGAATATTAGTAACTTCTGCTGTGGAGCTAACTTCGTCCAGAGGAGGTTATATTTAGGTTTAGATTTAAACTGGATCTAAGAAGCATTTTCTCTCAACCAAATTGTTTCTTTATGGTCCTCTATGAGCGAAACAGATTGTGAGGTGAGGGGAATATGTTATACCTGTAAACCTGTTGAGCAGTGCATTACTAATAACAGTGAATGAAGAAGTACAGTATCGCACACACACAGTATCGCATTGTCACTGAACCTGACAAGTTGTTAGGCCTGCCTCTGCAGGCTCTAGGTAGGGCCCTCCTTCCCTGTATATTTGCTTTTTTTTAAGGTGTGCTGGATGCTGTGGCGACAGGTGAAGCCAATCAGCAGAAGCAGGAGCAGGTGCACCAGTATCAATCAGCCCACCTCACCACACAATATAACCAGACTCCATTCACTATCTCGGATGCTGGATTGTGAACTCCCACTGTTAGTTCATTATTAAGTTTCTACAGCCTTAATTCCTGATTGAACCTCAGCAACCCTGTTTTCTGCTATTTCTCAGTTTGGATACCTCCTACTACTCTTCAGTCTGGCTCCTCGGATTCATCTTTGGCCCAAATCCACTCCCCTCTGGACTCATCTCCTGGTTCATCACCGTCATCTCCACATAACCCAAACCCTTTTGCCTGCCCCCGTCGTCTCAGCCTCCGTCTTTCAGCCCCCTGGAAACCCAAGCCTTCAGCTCCCAGTTTCCCCAGTATATGCCAGTAGCAGTGCCTCAGTCTGAGCAGTCACAGGTCAGGTTTTTTGTGTTTGCAGCCTACAGAGTACTATAGCCCTGAGTTCGAGCTTTTGTTTTTTGCGGACTTCTGTCCACTTTTTAGTCGGTGCTCTTCTTTAGTCCTAGTTTAGCTTTTAGTCTCAGAATTAGAAATAGTAGCTTTTGTTCTTGTGGTTGTCATAGCATTATGACTTTCTGTTCCTGACCAGAGTTAGCTTGTGGTACTGTAGCTCTTTGTTTTCTTAGTTTTTCCTGTGTTGTATTATCCTTTTGATAAATTTCTCTGGTTAACTTAGTTGAACTATTTTTTTTTTTTGAGCGCACTTTAGTTGTTACTGATTTTAGTTGGTTTTCCCATCTTTCATTCCTTCCCAGGTGTTACCTGCAGTGGGTTTGTGCTTACTTTAGTGTTGTCTGCCTCTAGAGGCAGCATAGTTTTCCCCACTTTAGTTCCCTTAGGTCCTGAGTTTTAGTTTCCGGGGTTCGATAGCTGGGATTTGTGGTTCTGTTTGAATTTATTGTAAATAAATCATTGTTTTAACTGCATCTGCCTTTCTTGCTCTCATTTCCTGAGCCTGACCTTTTGCAAAACCTAACAAGTATTCAGAAAGTGATGCAGAAATTGCATAAATATGTCTTAATGTTTGAACCTGATTTGGTGCTATGTCTGTTTACTGCAGCCAATACAATACAGATAAACCGATACACTTAGGAACTGGCAGGAGATTAGCAGGGTGGTGACTGGAAATCATTGAGATAATGCCTCCTGTTGGGGGCCCAAATGGCTATGCGTGTCCCTCTGAAGGATGGATCACATTCAGGCATAAAGTAGGGCTTGTGGCCAAAAGTCTTTAACATTCAAAGTGCAGCTAGTCCATTTAAAAAAAAAAAAAAAAAAAAAGTCTGCTAGGTCAATCTCTCAACCAGTCTGGACTATCATGGAGTGTTGGAACAAGGCCCAATAAAAAAAAAGGGAATTTTGACAATACCAAGGTTGTTTCTACTGAAGTGTGTGCTTCCAGTTTTTTACTGGCCTGGTCAAATTACAGGTGGTTGACCTCATCCATCTCAAAATGGTATTCAATAGATCACAACACACCATGTACGAAGTCGATAGTGCAGCAGCTTGAGTTTGATTCAAGGCCAAACCTCTGTCAACCCATCTCTTCCCCTAATTCTTGTCTCTCTTCAGCTGTCATGAAAAAAAATAAAAAAATCTGAAAAATAGCTTTAAAAATCAAATGGAAAATATATGGAATTATGAACAGCAGCCAAAATTGCTTGAATCAATATTTCTCCTAACAAAACCCAGTATTTCCTGCTATGTCATATCCAGGTAATGCACTGATTTAGCTACATTGTGTTTTTCCATTATTACTTTAAAAGAGAGCAAGACTGAAAAGACAGAACAGTAAGGCTGGTTACCACAAATATAACAAGACAGTCTTTAAAACAGAAACATGACAGGAGATGAAACTGTTAACTTTTTTTATAAACTAGGAAATGTTTATTACCGTGATATACTGAGAACATCTTTATCCTTTTCTATACTGCTAATTGTCATCAGTATCTTGCTCATTAAAAGTAGGAGGAAAGTTTAAACAGAAAACCTCACTCCAGTATGTCCAAATTTCTCTTTCATTTCCGTGTGCGAAGTTTGTGTCCTTCAGATCACCTTAGTTAGTTTGAATGCCTTTTTTTTTTTCTTCAAAGGCACTTGCTTTACACTTGAGATGGGTGGTAATGAGATAAATTACAGGGCTTCATTTAAGGTACTTTTTCCCTCTTTAATCTAGAATGTGGAAGGAAGTGTGATGCTTTGAAGAATCAATAACCTCTGTTGTGGAGGTGAGTTCAATAATGAGATGCAAGGGAACATATTCAGTGGTAGATAGGCTTGGACTCAGGCATATATTTAGACATTTTCAAATCAATATATTGATTTTTAGTCTTACTGTACATAGTACATGTGCTTTACAGCTGTGTGTATACCTTTTATTTAATGTATAATGAATTTCCTCTGTATATTATTGTAGGAAAAAACTACAGCTTAAAAAACAGGCATGAATCTGACAGGTAAATGGAAACTCAATGTCAGTATCAGGAAAATTCTAAGTAAATGTGAATTTTTCAATAACAAAAGCTTGTTGGGAAATAGGTACAAAGTTGTAGGAATGACTCTTCTCAACTACAAAAAAGTTTCTTAAAAGTACCTCCATTTTGAGGCACAATCCTCCCACAATGAGCTCGAACTGTGTTCTGAGTGGGTGGACTTAGTTTCATTATGTGTTTCCCTCTGAGCCCTTATCTGCATTCCTGACGAGTGATTTCTGGAAGTAATGATGGCTGATAAACTATTGAGGGATTTTAGTTTACCCTGACCTGTGACAGCACATTAGTTTACATTGTTTGCGGTGCTGCTTAGTATTAACGGATCTCCATTGGAATACTGTAGTCTGTATTAACACTGCAGTCAAATATTTACAGTGCATTTTTCCACAGGATCTATGTTGGCTTATGGAGGTGTGAAACAATCTGGAGACACCTGGTGCAAATATTAAACAACAAAGGACAGCCATTAATTGTTTTTAATGAACTCGTACAGTGTATATTAAATTATTAGTCGATGCAGTATAGCAGCAGCAGAGTCACTTAGAGTTTCTTTGAAGTACTAAGTGGCCATTACAAAGACTCATTTCAATGCAAGAGTTGGTGCTCCTGCTGAGTTTACAGTTGGCATAGCTCATTCAAACATCAGGAGGGCTACAGCTGGAGGGAGTGAAATCTAATGGCCCGTTTGGTTTACACCAGTTGGCAAAAGAGCTTTTTAACAAAAAAAATAAAATTAGCTACGTTAAAGTGAAACAGAGAATCAATACAGACAAAAGTTTGTGCAGTTTTTCTTACTTGTACCTTTTGTTGGCTGCCTCCACTGCAAGTCTAAGGCAACATCCATAACATTCAGTTGCTCTGTGCTCCAGTCACTTGGTGATTGAAGGGTTCATTTATGTGTCTGTAGGCATGACAATTTAAAACGCTTCAGAAATTACTTGTTTTACATATGTCCACAAGCTATGGCCTCAGAGGTATTGGCACAGTGAATGTACAGCAAAGTTAACTACTTTGTTAGGTAGAAAGAAGCTCACGATTCGTACAGTGTTTTATTATACACGTCATTACCTAAGCAAAAGCATGGAAATGATCGAATTAGGTAGAAGAAGACCAAAAGGTGTTGCATGAAAAGGACAGTGAGTTGAGTACATGTTTGGATCGATATCTGTAGAATGCATCAAATTGGTGTCTGCTATCATGTGCTGCTGCATTGAATAACAAATCAGAAGCTGTAGAATCATCCAGTAAGAAAACATTTCTCTTATGACTGAGCCATTCTCTTTTGTATATTATATGCTCCTGTGCATATTCAGCAGCGGTACGAACATGTTTGTTGAATATATTTTTTGAATAATAATAATCTATCTTCAAATTATCTGTCAATCACAATGCAACACAGGGCCACAAAGTTCCATTATTGTTTGTCACCAGACAGAGCTGGACTGTAACTGTTGTTAGCAGCGCAGTGATGGACAAGCATGAAAGGAGGTGGGCCTGAAAGCACCTGCCATTATGGCACAATAGACAAAAACAGAAGAACGTGTGCTACCATGAATACTTGGACATCAAATGAAAACTACAAAGTGAAAAGCTAACAAAGGGCAGACTTTTTTTCTTGATTGTCAGTAGGATTGGCAAGATAGCCATCATTTCACATCACAGAACCTCGATCGAATCCTGCTGTTGTTGTTGAGTTGTGTAACTTTTGACTTGTACATAAACCTAGCAGGCAAATGTAAGGACATTCAGTACTAAGGTTGCTTGCTTACCAGCAAACATTTTAAATGTGTTTTAAACAGATATCTTGCACCTATTGGATATACTTCAAAGCTCTCAAACATCTCAAAAGGTCATATATGTGGTATGCTGTCTACAGCTTGCACTTCCCTCTTCACCTCTAAGACACTAAATTAGATTCATGAGAAAATGAGTGCAGGGGACCAAGCAATCAAAGACTCCAGCTGTTCCATACTAACCAGGGGATCTATGTACTCTACATTTCAGGTACCCTGCACACATGACAGCCCTGTCATATTGAAGGAACGTGACATTGGTTGTGCCAATCATGCAACGACCTTGATAACAGTCAAGAGGGAATTTTAATTTAAAAAGTTCACTCTGTGGCAAAAAGCTGGCTATTCAGCACAAAGGACACAAAACTTAAGTACAAATGTCACGCTTCATCATTTTTAAGGTCGGTTTTCCATTATGTTCAAAAGTGATAGGTCAAATGGAGAAGATAAAAAGAGTAAAAGTATAGTTTTGTCAATCGACAGAAGACACCTGATTGTCAGTTATTCTGACAACCAATAAACTCTTTCTGTCATTTATCAAGAATACAGTATTGTTTGGGATTTGACTTTTGAAGTCCAAAATAGCATTTCTTCTAAACCAACAACATGTTTTGACTGCATCCACAGTCTTCCTCAGAGTGTCATCCAACGTGTCCTTTTTATCACGTGGCCGAACTAACAGATCTGTCAGAATCTGTCAGACCAGCCACGCCCCCCCGACCGTCCGGTCGCCTCTGGAGGATGGAACCCCAGGTATACGAGAGGGTGTAGGCCCCCCATCCCGGTTCATGGAACTGCTCGCCCACTTCCTCATCCCCATGGCCTCCTTAATCCAGTGTTTGCATTTGTTGATCTCCGATGTTAAAATGTTCCCCCTGTACCACTGCATGATGTGATTATTTTTCTGATTTTGATAGATCGATCAGATTGCCCAAGTGATATAAAGGACACGTCATCACATGACGGACGATGCTCTGAGGAAGATTGCAGGTGCAGTCGAAACATGTCAGCTAAATAAAACTGTACTTTCCTTTTTGAGTTATCAGTTTAAAAGTAACGCTATTTTATAGTAAGTAATGACAAAATGAACACTAGAAAAGCACTCAGAGAGTGCAGTATTCTGCCAAGGCCGCTCAGTAGACATAGCATTTCTAACGAGTAATGAAATCTTTAATAAAAAGTGACCTTGTGCTGAACACAGGCATGTGTTATGCATGTGCACGTTATGTATGGATAACGACATGCGCATAAAAGTCTGTTGATCAGTTCATCCCTTTGGCAAGCTGTTGTTAAAATGCTAGTGTTAAAATAACTGTTCCTCCATGCTTTTATTTTGAAGGCATAATTTTAAATGTTACAGGCTTTTATTTTGTCACCATTCCAGCGGCACAGGAAATGCTTATCTAAGAAGCAGTTTTCTTGACATGACAAAGGCTGCCCGCAGAAAAGTCCGAAACTTCACGAAAAGATGAATGAAAATGGTTACACGCTGTTCCTGTCTAGCAAAAGATGTGTATAAACTTAGAAGCACCTAGCTGGAGTGGTCACAAGCTCTTACGCTGTTTCCTGAAAAAAGGAGTGAAAGACAGAAAGGTGAATTTGTGTTCAAAATAAGACTGACGGCCGAACATCAATAAAGGCTCAGTGAAACATCAGGAGCTTGACCATTGTCTGGCTGGGGTTTGCTACACTGCGTGACCGAAATATGTAGTGGGCAGGAGGAATTGATGGGACTCAGAAACACCCCACAGTTTAATCATTTGTTCCTTGTATGATTTCCAACTGATAAATCATGTTCAATTTGTACTAGGATCAAGATCATGTGATCATCAGCAGGTAACAGAAACAGTTTTCACTTGTTGTCATGGTTACAGCGACCCCATGAAGGCAACCGTATCTCACAATGGAAAATCCTCATCAAAGCTGTGGACCCAGACTATAAGATGCATCACTGCAAAAAATTTAATGAGGTGGTCCTTGGGTAATTTCTGATTTCCCCTGAAAATTTCATCCACATCCGCTATTCCGTTTTTGAGTAATTTTTCACACTGACAGACAGACAGAGGGATTCACAGACAAACGTACGCCAATCGTCACAGAACTCCAACATGTTCCTTAGCGGAGTAACTATGATGTTTTTATGGCCTTTTAGAAGACATACTAATCTATGATGTTTTTTCCACATTTTGGACGACATACTAAACTATGACATTTGTTTCCACATTGTTAATTAAATGCTAAACTATGGCCTTTTATTCTACATTTTGGACGACATTTATGACGTTTTTTTCTACATTTTTGACGACATACTAAACTATGACGTTTTTTTCACATTTTGGATGACATACTAAATTATGACGTTTTCTTCCACATTTTGGACGACATATGAAACTATGACGTTTTTTCACATTTTGGACAACATACTAAACTATAACGTTTTTGTCACATTTTGGACGACATCCTGAACTATGACATTTTTGTCAGACTTTGTACGACATACTAAACTATGACATTTTTGCGACATTTTGGACGGCATACTAAATTATGACGCTTTATTCCACATTGTTGACGACCTACTAAACTATGACGTTTTCTTCCACATTTTGGACAACATACTAAACTATGATGTTTTTGTTACATTTTTGACGACATACTAAACTATGACGTTTTTTTCACATTTTGGATGACATACTAAATTATGACGTTTTCTTCCACATTTTGGACGACATATGAAACTATGACGTTTTTTCACATTTTGGACAACATACTAAACTATAACGTTTTTGTCACATTTTGGACGACATCCTGAACTATGACATTTTTGTCAGACTTTGTACGACATACTAAACTATGACATTTTTGCGACATTTTGGACGGCATACTAAATTATGACGCTTTATTCCACATTGTTGACGACCTACTAAACTATGACGTTTTTTTCACATTTTGGATGACATACTAAATTATGACGTTTTCTTCCACATTTTGGACGACATATGAAACTATGACGTTTTTTCACATTTTGGACAACATACTAAACTATAACGTTTTTGTCACATTTTGGACGACATCCTGAACTATGACATTTTTGTCAGACTTTGTACGACATACTAAACTATGACATTTTTGCGACATTTTGGACGGCATACTAAATTATGACGCTTTATTCCACATTGTTGACGACCTACTAAACTATGACGTTTTCTTCCACATTTTGGACAACATACTAAACTATGATGTTTTTTCCACATTTTGGACGACATACTAAACTATGACATTTGTTTCCACATTGTTAATTAAATGCTAAACTATGGCCTTTTATTCTACATTTTGGACGACATTTATGACGTTTTTTTCTACATTTTTGACGACATACTAAACTATGACGTTTTTTTCACATTTTGGATGACATACTAAATTATGACGTTTTCTTCCACATTTTGGACGACATATGAAACTATGACGTTTTTTCACATTTTGGACAACATACTAAACTATAACGTTTTTGTCACATTTTGGACGACATCCTGAACTATGACATTTTTGTCAGACTTTGTACGACATACTAAACTATGACATTTTTGCGACATTTTGGACGGCATACTAAATTATGACGCTTTATTCCACATTGTTGACGACCTACTAAACTATGACGTTTTCTTCCACATTTTGGACAACATACTAAACTATGATGTTTTTGTTACATTTTGGACGACATCCTAAACCATGACTTTTTGTCACGTTTTGGACGACCTACTAAACTATGACGTTTTCTTCCACATTTTGGACAACATGCTAAACTGAAGTTTTTGTCAGGTTTTGGATCATATACTAAACTATGACCTTTTTTCCACATTTTGGACAACATACTATATTATGATGCTTTTTCCAAATTCTTGACGACATACTAAACTATGACATTTTTGTGATATTTTGAACAACATACTAAACTGTGACATTTTTTCCACATTTTGGACGACATACTAAACTTTTACGTTTTTGTCACTTTTTGGATGACATACTAAGCTATGATGTTTTTGTGACATTTTGCACGACATACTAAACTATGACATTTTTGTAATATTTTGGACAACATAGTAAACTATAACGTTTTTTCCACATTTTGGTCGACATGCGAAACTAGGACGTTTTTGTCACATTTTGGACGACATACTAAACTATGACGCTTTATTCCACATTTTTGACGACCTATTAAAATATGACGTTTTTGTCACATTTTGGACGACATCCTAAACTATGATATTTTTGTCAGACTTTGTACGACACACTAAACTATGACACTTTTGCGACATTTTGGACGACATACTAAATTATGATGCTTTATTCCACATTTTTGACGACCTACTACACTATGACGATTTTTCCACATTTTTGACGACCTATTAAAATATGACGTTTTTTCCACATTTTGAACGACATACTAAACTATGACGTTTTTGTCACTTTTGGACGACATACTAAACTATGACGCTTTATTCCACACTTTTGACGACCTATTAAAATATGACGTTTTTTCCACATTTTGGACAGCATACTAAACTATGACATTTTTGTAATATTTTGGACAACATGGTAAACTATGATGTTTTTTCCACATTTTTGACGACCTATTAAAATATGACATTTTTCCACATTTTGGACGACATACTAAACTAGGACGTTTCTGTCACATTTTGGACGACATACTACACTATGACGTTTTTGTCACTTTTTGGATGACATACTAAGGTATGACATTTTTGTCAGACTTTGTACGACACACTAAACTATGACACTTTTGTGACATTTTGGACGACATACTAAATTATGACGCTTTATTCCACATTTTTGACGACCTATTATAATATGACGTTTTTACCACATTTTGGACGGCATACTAAACTATGACAATTTTGAAATAATTTTGGACAACATGGTAAACTATGACGTTTTTTCCACATTTTTGACGACCTATTAAAATATGACGTTTTTCCACATTGTGGATGACATACTAAACTAAGACGTGTTTGTCACTTTTTGGATGACATACTAAGCTATGACATTTTTGTCAGACTTTGTACGACACACTAAACTATGACACTTTTGCGACATTTTGGACGACATACTAAATTATGACGCTTTATTCCACATTTTTGACGACCTACTAAACTATGACAATTTTTCCACATTTTGAACGACATACGAAATTATGACGCTTTTTCCACATTTTGGACGACCTACTAAACTATGACGTTTTCTTCCACATTTTGGACAACATACTAAACTATGACATTTTTGTGACATTTTGGACGACATACTAAATTATGACGCTTTATTCCATATTTTTGATGACCTACTAAACTATGACAATTTTTCCACATTTTGGACGACACACGAAATTATGATGCTTTTTCCACATTTTGGATGACCTACTAAACTATGACAGTTTTTTCCACATTTTGGATGACATGCTAAACTATAATGTTTTTGTCACATTTTGGATGACATACTAAACTATGATGTTTTCTTGCACATTTTGGACAACATACTAAACTATAATGTTTTTGTCACATTTTGGATGACATACTAAACTATGATGTTTTTGTCACATTTTGGACGACATACTAAACTATGACGTTTTCTTCCACATTTTGGACAACATACTAAACTGAAGTTTTTGTCAGGTTTTGGATCGTATACTAAACTATGACCTTTTTTCCACATTTTGGACAACACACTATATTATGACGCTTTTTCCAAATTTTTGACGACATACTAAACTATGACATTTTTTCCACATTTTGCACGACATACTAAACTATGACGTTTTTGTCACGTTTTGGACGACATACTAAACTTTTACGTTTTTGTCACTTTTTGGATGATATTTTTGTGACCTTTTGCATGACATACTAAACTGTGACATTTTTGTGATATTTTTGACGACCTACTAAAATATGACGTTTTCTTCCACATTTTGAATGACAAGCTAAACTTTTACCTTTTTGTCACTTTTTGAACGACATACTGAACTATGACATTTTTGTCACTTTTTGGACATGATGTTTTTTTCCACATTTTTGACGACATACTAAACTATGACATTTTTCCACATTTTGGACAACATACTAAACTATGACGTTTTTGTCACGTTTTGGACAACATACTAAAATATGTTTTTTCCACATTTTGGATGACATACTAAATTTTGACACTTTATTCCACATTTTTGACGACCTACTAAAATATAACGTTTTTCCACAATTTGGACGACACACTAAATTTTGACGCTTTTTCCACATTTTTGATGACATACTAAACTGTGACATTTTTGTCACATTTTGGACGACATACTAAATTTTGACGCTTTTATTTCACATTTTTGACGACCTACTAAAATATAACGTTTTTCCACAATTTGGACGACACACTAAATTTTGACGCTTTTTCCACATTTTTGATGACATAGTAAACTGTGACATTTTTGTCACATTTTGGACGACATACTAAATTTTGACGCTTTTTCCACATTTTTGACAACATACAAAACTTAAGTTTTGGTCACATTTTGGACCATATACTAAACTATGACATTTTTTCCACATTTTGGACAACATACTAAACTTTTATGTTTTTGTCACTTTTTGGATGACATACTAAGCTATGGTGTTTTTGTGGCATTTTCCACGACATACTAAACTATGACATTTTTGTCACTTTCTGGATGACATGCTAAGCTATGATGTTTTTGTGACATTTTGGACAACATACTAAAATATGCTGTTTTTTCCACATTTTGGATGACATACTAAATTATGACGCTTTATTCCACATTTTTGACGACCTATTAAAATATGACATTTTTTCCACAATTTGGACGACATACTAAATTTTGACGCTTTTTCCACATTTTTGACAACATACAAAACTGACTTTTGTCACATTTTGGACCATATACTAAACTATGACATTTTTGTCACTTTTTGCCAACATGCAAAACTAAGATGTTTTTGTGACATTTTGGATAACATACTAAACTATGACATTTTTTAACATTTTTGACGACATACTAAACTATGACATTTTTTCCACATTTTGGACAACATACTAAACTTTTATGTTTTTGTCACTTTTTGGATGACATACTAAGCTATGGTGTTTTTGTGGCATTTTCCACGACATACTAAACTATGACATTTTTGTCACTTTCTGGATGACATGCTAAGCTATGATGTTTTTGTGACATTTTGGACAACATACTAAAATATGCTGTTTTTTCCACATTTTGGATGACATACTAAATTATGACGCTTTATTCCACATTTTTGACAACATACAAAACTGACGTTTTTGTCACATTTTGGACCATATACTAAACTATGACATTTTTGTCACTTTTTGCCAACATGCAAAACTAAGATGTTTTTGTGACATTTTGGATAACATACTAAACTATGACGCTTTATTCCACATTTTTGACGACCTACTAAAATATGACGTTTTTTTCAACAATTTGGACGACATACTAAATTTTGACGCTTTTTTCACATTTTTGACAACATACAAAACTGACGTTTTTGTCACATTTTGGACAACATGATGTTTTTTTCCACACTTTTGATGACATACTAAACTATGACTTTTTTCCACATTTTGGACAACACACTAAACTATGATGTTTTTGTCACGTTTTGGACAACATACTAAACAATGCTGTTTTTGTCACATTTTGGACGACATACTAAACTATTACGTTTTTTTCCACATTTTGGACAACATACTAAACTATGACGTTTTTGTCACGTTTTGGACAACATACTAAAATATGTTTTTTCCACATTTTGGATCACATACTAAATTTTGACGCTTTATTCCACATTTTTGACGACCTACTAAAATATAACGTTTTTCGACAATTTGGACGACACACTAAATTTTGACGCTTTATTCCACATTTTTGACGACCTACTAAAATATAACGTTTTTCCACAATTTGGACGACACACTAAATTTTGACGCTTTTTCCACATTTTTGATGACATACTAAACTGTGACATTTTTGTCACATTTTGGACGACATACTAAATTTTGACGCTTTTATTCCACATTTTTGACGACCTACTAAAATATAACGTTTTTCCACAATTTGGACGACACACTAAATTTTGACGCTTTTTCCACATTTTTGATGACATACTAAATTTTGACGCTTTTTCCACATTTTTGACAACATACAAAACTGAACTTTTGGTCACATTTTGGACCATATACTAAACTATGACATTTTTTCCACATTTTTGACGACATACTAAACTATGACATTTTTTCCACATTTTGGACAACATACTAAACTTTTACGTTTTTGTCACTTTTTGGATGACATACTAAGCTATGGTGTTTTTGTGACATTTTGCACGACATACTAAACTATGACATTTTTGTCACTTTTTGGACGACATGCTAAACTGTTATTTTTGTGACATTTTGAATAACATACAAAACTATGATGCTTTATTCCACATTTTTGACGACCTACTAAACTATGACTTTTTTGTAATATTTTGGACAACATACTAAACTATTACGTTTTTTCCACATTTTGGACAACATACTAAACTATGACGCTTTATTCCACATTTTTGACGACCTACTAAAATATGGCGTTTTTTCCACAATTTGGACGACATACTAAATTTTGACGCTTTTTTCACATTTTTGGCAACATACAAAACTGACGTTTTTGTCACATTTTGGATGACATACTAAAACTATGACATTTTTTCCACATTTTTTACGACATACTAAACTATGACATTTTTGTGACATTTTGGACAACATACTAAACTATAATGTTTTTTCCACATTTTGGATGACATAATGAGCTTTTACGTTTTTGTTACTTTTTGCGGCACTTTGCACGACATTCTGAACTATGACCTTTTTGTCACTTATTGGACAACATGCTAAACTACAATGTTTTTGTGACATTTTGGATGACATACTGAACGACGAGAATTTTCTTTTGTTTTTGCCTTTTTTCGACAGCGGCAGTGAAGGTAGAAAGGAAATGGAGAGAAGACATGCAGCAAAGGGCCGCAGGCAGGAATCGAACCCAGGCCGCTGCGTCAGGGACCAGCCTCTGTACGCGGGTAACCCGCTTAACCCATCGAGCTATACAGGGACCCAGGCAGTTTTCTGATATTTTGCACAATATACGACACTATGACTTTTTTATCACTTTTTGGACATGCTAAACGATGTTGTTTTTGTGACGTTTTGGATGACATACTAAACTATGATGTTTTTTTCCACATTTTGGATGACATACTAAACTATGACGTTTTTGTCACTTTCTGGATGACATGCTAAACTATGATGTTTTTGTGACATTTTGGACAACATACTAAAATATGCTGTTTTTTCCACATTTTGGATGACATACTAAATTATGACGCTTTATTCCACATTTTTGACGACCTATTAAAATATGACATTTTTTCCACAATTTGGACGACATACTAAATTTTGACGCTTTTTCCACATTTTTGACAACATACAAAACTGACGTTTTTGTCACATTTTGGACCATATACTAGACTATGACATTTTTGTCACTTTTTGCCAACATGCAAAACTAAGATGTTTTTGTGACATACAAAATTAGAAGAATTTTCTCCTCTTTTTTGATAGTGGCAGTGAAGGCAGACAGGAAGTGGGGAGAGGACATGCAGCAAAGGGCCGCAGGGAGGAATCGAACCCGGGCCGCTGCGTAGGAGACCAGCCCCTGTACACTGATTACCCACTTAACCTGTTGAGCTATACGGCACCCAAACAATTTCATGACATTTTGCATAACATACTAAACTATGACTTTTTGTCACTTTTTGGATGACATACTAAATTATGGGCTGCTCAGTGGAGTAGTGGTTAGCACTTTCGCCTTGCAGCAAGAAGGTCCCTGGTTCGAATCCTGGGGTGGGCCTGGGATCTTTCTGCATGGAGTTTGCATGTTCTCCCTGAGCATGCGTGGGTTTTCTCCGGGTACTCCGGCTTCCTCCCACAGTCCAAAAACATGCTGAGGTTAATTGAGTACTCTAAATTGTCCGTAGGTGTGAATGCGAGTGTGATTGTTTGTCTGTGTATGTAGCCCTGTGACAGACTGGCGACCTGTCCTGGGTGTCCCCTGCCTTCGCCCGAGTCAGCTGGGATAGACTCCAGCACCCCCCGCGACCCTAATGAGGATAAAGCGGTGTATAGAGGATGGATGGATACTAAATTATGGGCTGCTCAGTGGCGTAGTGGTTAGCACTTTTGCTTTGCAGCAAGAAGATCCCTGGTTCGAATCCCGGGGTGGGCCTGGGATCTTTCTGCATGGAGTTTGCATGTTCTCCCTGAGCATGCGTGGGTTTTCTCCGGGTACTCCGGCTTCCTCCCACAGTCCAAAAATATGCTGAGGTTAATTGAGTACTCTAAATTGCCCGTAGGTGTGAATGTGAGTGTGAGTGTTCGTCTGTGTATGTAGCCCTGCGACAGACTGGCGACCTGTCCTGGGTGTCCCCTGCCTTCGCCCGAGTCAGCTGGGATAGGCTCCAGCTCCCCCCGCGACCCTAATGAGGATAAAGCGGTGTATGGATGGATGGATACTAAATTATGATGTTTTTGTCATGTTTTAGACAACATACTAAACTATGACCTTTTTGTCCCTTTTTGGACGACATGCTAAACTATGACATTTTTTTCCACATTTTGGACAACATACTAAATTATGACGCTTTTTCCACATTTTTGACGACCCACTAAAATATGACGTTTTTCCACATTTTGAACGACATACTAAACTTTTACATTTTTGTCACTTTTTGGATGATGTTTTTGTGGCACTTTGCACGACATTCTAAACTAAGACTTTTTTGTCACTTACTGGACGACATGCTAAACTACGATGTTTTTGTGACATTTTGGATGACGTACTGAACTACGAGAATTGTCTTTTTTTTGCCTTTTTCTCGACAGCGGCAGTGAAGGTCGAAAGGAAATGGGGAGAAGACATGCAGCAAAGGGCTGCAGGCAAGAATTGAACCCAGGCCGCTGCGTCGGGGACCATCCTCTGTATATGGGTAACCTGCTTCACCCATTGAGCATACGGGCACCGAGATAATTTTCTGATATTTTGCACAACATACGAAACTATGACCTTTTTGTTTCTTTTTGGACATGCTACACGATGATGTTTTTGTGACACACTAAACTATGATGTTTTTTCCACATTTTGGACGGCATACTAAACTTTTATGTTTTTGTGACATTTTAAACTATAACCTTTTTGTCACTTTTTGGATGGCATACTAAACTACGAAAATTTTCTTTTTTTGACAGCGGCAGTGAAGGTTGACAGAAAATGGGTAGAAGACATGCAGCAAACGGCTGTAGGCAGGATTTGAACCCGGGCCGCTGCAGTGGAGACCAGCCCCTGTACACAGCTCACCCGCTTAACCCGTTGAGCTATACGGGTACCCAGGCAATTTTCTGACATTTTGCACAACATACTAAACTATGACGTTTTTGTCACATTTTGGACAACATACTAAAATATGACGCTTTATTCCACATTTTTGACGACCCACTAAAATATGATGTTTTTCCACATTTTTGATGACATACTAAACTATGACATTTTTGAGAGATTTTGGACAACATACTCAACTATGACATTTTTTCCACATTTTGGACGACATTCTAAACTTTCACGTTTTTGTCACTTTTTGGATGATGTTTTTGTGACATTTTGAACTACGAGAATTATCTTTTTTTGCCTTTTTTCAACAGCGGCAGTGAAGGTAGAAAGGAAATGGAGAGAAGACATGCAGCAAAGGGCCACAGGCAAGAATCGAACCCAGGCCGCTGCGTCAGGGACCAGCCTCTGTATATGGGTAACCCGCTTCACCCGTTGAGCTATACGGGCACCCAGACAATTTTCTGATATTTTACACAACATACTAAACTATGACCTTTTTGTCTCTTTTGGGCATACTACACGATGATGTTTTTGTGACGTTTTGGATGACATACTAAACTATGATGTTTTTTTCCACATTTTGGATGGCATACTTCTACGTTTTTGTCACTTTTTGGATGATGTTTTTGTGACATTTTAAACTATAACCTTTTTGTCACTTTTTGGATGGCATACTAAACTACGAGAATTTTCTTTTTTTTTTTGCCTTTTTTGACAGCGGCAGTGAAGGTTGACAGAAAATGGGTAGAAGACATGCAGCAAAGGGCCACAGGCAAGAATCGAACCCAGGCCGCTGCGTCAGGGACCAGCCTCTGTATATGGGTAACCCGCTTCACCCGTTGAGCTATACGGGCACCCAGACAATTTTCTGATATTTTACACAACATACTAAACTATGACCTTTTTGTCTCTTTTGGGCATACTACACGATGATGTTTTTGTGACGTTTTGGATGACATACTAAACTATGATGTTTTTTTCCACATTTTGGATGGCATACTTCTACGTTTTTGTCACTTTTTGGATGATGTTTTTGTGACATTTTAAACTATAACCTTTTTGTCACTTTTTGGATGGCATACTAAACTACGAGAATTTTCTTTTTTTTTTGCCTTTTTTGACAGCGGCAGTGAAGGTTGACAGAAAATGGGTAGAAGACATGCAGCAAATGGCTGCAGGCAGGATTCGAACCCGGGCCGCTGTGTCGGAGACCAGCCCCTGTACACAGCTCACCCGCTTAACCCGTTGAGCTATACGGGTACCCAGGCAATTTTCTGACATTTTGCACAACATACTAAACTATGACCTTTTTGTCACTTTCTGGATGACATGCTAAGCTATGATGTTTTTGTGACATTTTGGACAACATACTAAAATATGCTGTTTTTTCCACATTTTGGATGACATACTAAATTATGACGCTTTATTCCACATTTTTGACGACCTATTAAAATATGACATTTTTTCCATAATTTGGACGACATACTAAATTTTGACGCTTTTTCCACATTTTTGACAACATACAAACTGACGTTTTTGTCAAATTTTGGACCATATACTACACTATGACATTTTTGTCACTTTTTGCCAACATGCAAAACTAAGATGTTTTTGTGACATACTAAACTACAAGAATTTTCTCCTTTTTTTGATAGCAGCAGTGAGGGTAGACAGGAAATGGGGAGAAGACATGCAGCAAAGGGCCGCAGGAAGGAATTGAATCTAGGCCGCAGCGTAGGAGACCAGCCCCTGTACATGGATCACCCACTTAACCCGTTGAGCTATACGGCACCCAAACAATTTCATGACATTTTGCATAACATACTAAACTATGACTTTTTGTCACTTTTTGGACGACATACTAAACTATGACATTTTTTTTCCACATTTTGGACAACATACTAAATTATGACCTTTTTGTCACTTTTTGGACGACATACTAAACTATGACATTTTTTCCACATTTTGGACGACATTCTAAACTTTTACATTTTTGTCACTTTTTGCACGACATACTAAACTATGACCTTTTTGTCACTTTTTGGATGACATACTAAACTATGACGTTTTTTCCACATTTTGGACGGCATACTAAATTTTGACGCTTTATTCCACATTTTTGACGACCCACTAAAACATGACGTTTTTCCACATTTTGGACGACATACTCAACTTTTACGTTTCTATCACTTTTTGGATGATGTTTTTGTGGCACTTTGCACGACATGCTAAACTACAATGTTTTTGTGACATACTGAACTACGAGAATTATCTTTTTTTTGACAGCGGCAGTGAAGGCAGAAAGGAAATGGAGAGAAGACATGCAGCAAACGGCTGTAGGCAGGATTTGAACCCGGGCTGCTGCATCGGAGACCAGCCTCTGTACACAGCTCACCCGCTTAACCCGTTGAGCTATACGGGCACCCAGGCAATTTTCTGACATTTTGCACAACAGACTAAACTATGACGTTTTTGTCACTTTCTGGATGACATGCTCAGCTATGATGTTTTTGTGACATTTTGGACAACATACTAAACTATGACGTTTTTTCCACATTTTGGACGACATACTAAACTATGACATTTTTGTGACATTTTGGACAACATACTAAACTATGATGTTTTTTCCACATTTTGGATGACATACTAAACTGTGATGTTTTCGTGATGTTTTGAACGACATACTAAACTATGACATTTTTTCCACATTTCGGACGACATCCAATGATGTTTTTCTTAAGTTATTTTTTTGGTTTTATTCAATAGGTAAGCAGAGAGGAAGTCAGGACAGCAGGGAAGACCTGCAGTCAAGGGCCATGAGCTGGAATCAAACATGCATCTCTGACAGAGTCCTCTTTATGAGTCATCCTCTCAACCAGTTGAACTACCTGGGCACCTTTTTCTCCAACATTTTGAACGACATACTAAGCTATGACTTTTTTGTACAATTTAGACAACATACTAAACTATGACATTTTGTGACATTTTTGACGACATATTAACTATGACGTTTTTGGTGACATTTTGAATGACATACCAAACTATGACGTTTTGTGTTATTTCCTACTAAACTAGAAAAGCACTTAGAGCGTGCTGTACTCCGACAAGGCTGCTCAGTCGACGTATCATTTCCGACGGATGAAATTTTTAATAAAAAATGACTTTGTGCTGAGCACAGGCTTGTGTTATGCATATGTACGTTATGTATGGATCCTGAATTGTGTGCAAATTGCTCTTATAAAGTTCTGTTGATCAGTTTATCAGTTATTGTAAGCCTTTGTTTTTTTAGCTAGTGTTAAAATAACCGTTCCTCCATGCTTTTATTTTTAAGGCATATTTTTAAATGTTACAGGCTTTTATTTTTATCACTAATCTATCAGTACAGCAAGTGTTTATCTAAGAAATGGTTTCTGGACATGACGAAGACGCTGTCTGCAGAAAGTCCGAAAATTCACTTAAAGATGAATTAAAACGGTTACACGCTGTTCCTGTCTAGCAAAGGATGCATAGAAACTTAGAAGCACCTAGCTGGAATAGGGACAAGCTCTTACGGTGTTTCCTGAAGAAAGGAGTGAAGGACAAAAAGGTGAATTTGTGTTCAAAATAAGGCTGACGGCTATGGTTACAGCAACCCCACGCTGGCAGGACTATCTTGCAATGGAAAATCCTTATCAAAGCCATGGATCCAGATTATAAGCCACATCACCGTGAGAATTTAATGAGGTGGTCCTTGTGTCAATTCTGACTTCCCCTGAAAATTTCATCCAAATCCGTTTGTCTGTTTTTAAATAATGTTTCACAGTGACAGACAGATTCACAGACAAACATACGCCGATTGTCACATACACACGTGGACAAAATTGTTGGTACCCCTCAGTTAAAGAAGGAAAAACCCACAATTCTCACTGAAATCACTTGAAACTCACAAAAGTAACAATAAATAAAAATTTATTGAAAATTAAATAATCAAAAACAGCCATTACTTTTGAATTGTTGATTAACATAATTATTTAAAAAAAAAAAAACTAATGAAACAGGCCTGGACAAAAATGATGGTACCTCTATAAAAGATTGAAAACTATTTGACCAGAGTGACATGATTAACTCAGGTGTGTCATTTAATTGACATCACAGGTGTTTCCAAACTCATAATCAGTCAGTCTGCCTATTTAAAGGGAGACAAGTAGTCACCCTGCTGTTTGGTGAAAAGATGTGTACCACACTGAACATGGACAACAGAAAGCGAAGGAGAGAATTGTCCCAGGACGTCCGAAAAAAAATTATAGACAAACATCTTAAAGGTAAAGGCTATAAGACCATCTCTAAACAGCTTGAAGTTCCTGTGACAACAGTGGCTCATATTATTCAGAAGTTCAAGACCCACGGGACAGTAGCCAACCTCCCTGGACGTGGCCGCAAGAGGAAAATTGATGACAAATTGAAGAGACGGATCGTTCGAATTGTATCCAAAGAGCCCAGAGCAACCTCCAAAGAAATTAAAGGTGAACTCCAAGGCCAAGGTACATCAGTGTCAGATCGCACCATTCGTCGTTGTTTGAGCCAAAGTGGACTTCATGGGAGACAATCAAGCAGGACACCACTGCTGAAAAAAACTCATAAAAAAGCGAGACTGGAATTTGCAAAAATGCATGTTGACAAGCCACAAAGCTTCTGGGAGAATGTCCTTTGGACAGATGAGACCAAACTGGAGCTTTTTGGTAAGACACATCAACTCTATGTTCATAGACTCAAAAACCAAGCATACGAAGAAAAGAACACTGTCCCTACGGTGAAACATGGAGGAGGCTCAGTAATGTTTTGGGGCTGCTTTGCTGCATCTGGCACAGGGTGTCTTGAAAGTGTGCGAGGTACGATGAAATCTGAAGACTATCAAGGCATTCTGGAGAGAAATGTGCTGCCTAGTGTCAGAAAGCTTGGTCTCAGTCGCAGGTCATGGGTCTTCCAACAGGACAACGATCCAAAACACACAGCCAAAAACACCCAAGAATGGCTGAGAGAAAAGCGTTGGACTATTCTAAAGTGGCCTTCTATGAGCCCAGATCTGAATCCCATTGAACATACGTGGAAGGAGCTGAAACATGCCATTTGGAGAAGACACCCATCAAACCTGAGACAACTGGAGCTGTTTGCTCATGAGGAGTGGGCCAAAATACCTGTTGACAGCTGCAGAACGCTCATTGACAAATACAGAAATCGTTTAATTGCAGTGATTGCCTCAAAAGGTTGTGCAACAAAATATTAAGTTATGGGTACCATCATTTTTGTCCAGCCCTATTTCATTAGTTTGTTTTTTTAAATAATTATGTTAATCAACAATTCAAAAGTGATGGCTGATTTTGATTATTTAATTTTCAATAAATTTTTATTTATTGTTACTTTTGTGAGTTTCAAGTGATTTCAGTGAGAATTGTGGGTTTTTCCTTCTTTAACTGAGGGGTACCAACAATTTTGTCCACATGTGTAACTCTGCTGCATCCCTTGGCGGAGTAATAATCAAACTTTGGTTGAAGTCATCTGAAGATTCCCGTACCTCCTCTGCAAAATTGTAATGCCAATTTTCAAATCATTTTTTGTTTGTTTATTGACGTACCAAGGTAATAATAATAGAAAAAAATCATCTTAATCAGTCATAAAAATAATCCTAAGTTTTACGGAAAGGGGGTTGGAGCACACAACTCAACTCACGGCCTTATTGTACAAACCTGCTAATGTTTCAACTGTACTATGTCTTCGTCAGATTCAAAACATGAGACACACACATATATTCAGCCAGGTGCATATTTGTCATTGGATATTTGGTAAAACAGAGGTTTCAAAACTCTTGCATAGTAAATCCAAAGGGGGTAGTTGCTATAGTCTGTGTTCAACACCCTCTACATCATGTTATAAACAAAGAAAACTAGACCCACCTTAAAGTAACAGAGAAAAGGATTCTTCTTCTGCATATTGTTTATCCTTTTCAGGGTCACGGAGTAACTCAGATTGCAACGATGCACAAGTCTGTTAGGGGTTTAGCATATCAGGAAAGACCAGCAAATTCAATCTTCTGACTTTTATTCACCTATACTGAATTTGTTTGGACTGCATGACAAAATTTCAGCTCCCCAAGAAACCACACAGACGACAACAATGCATTTTAGTCCTATTCACAGAGTATATCATTAAGTAATTCATAAACCACTGTGTTAGAGTGGTGCAACGTTCCAGCTGAAAAGAAAGGCATTTAAAAGATTCTGTATATTTATGGGGTTCAAAGAATGATTAGCTCTGACATTTCATAACCATAATTAGTAGTTAGTGCCATAATAAACAGCGAGTCAGTGATGGGTTCCACAAACACAAATCACAACCTTACCCGGTCTTCTATACTTAATCACACAAGAGTCTAAATATTGAGAGAAACTGATATGAACTATACGATATTTGCATGTAAAATGTGTCCATTGAAAGCAGTTCCACTACTATTTAGCGCACTTATTATGAAAACTTAGAATAAGTGCATGAAGGAATATTTTAATGTATTGAAGATATTACTGTAAGCAGAGACTGAAAAGCAGGAATTAAATAGTTGAAAAAGACTAGATATTACTGAACACGAAATCAAGGGGCAAACAAAAACAAACACAATAGCCAAAAGAAATATAACCAACTTTAAAAAAAATTAAATCAGTTTTGCCTGACTTTTATTATATATCACATAAAAACAGTCCATTGGTCTTGCTGTTTCCTGTTCTCATGTATGCATAACTGCACTTGGTGTGTTTCAGTGATCACTAACAAATCTATATGGAATGGTTGTGGTTTTAATAGGATGCATTGAATTACTTAAAATGCAGTCTGGGTGTAAATCATGGAATCTAGCAGTTAATGCTGTGTACTGACAGTGTAAATAATATTTCAACCAAAAGTAGTAGTTTTTAAGACTTTACATAGCTGGAAAATGGACTTCTACATACATTTACCTGTAGAGTAAGACATCATGTATGTGTGTGCTTGTGTGCATGTGTAAGTACACTTGTTAATAAACATGGTGTCATGGTCCTGACTTGTTATTCACTCGCAGCAACTCAGGATCCATCTGAAGTCTCCCTATTTAGCACCATATGCTTACACAGAGGCTGAAGGGGACTTTAAAACAGTCCATTGTCCCTGGATGGAAAGCGACAGCACATAAAGAGCTTGCACCAGGATGTAGTGGATGATTAAGGGGCAATGACATTTAATATGCAGTCCTTAGGAGCTCCACAAGGACACAGCGGTGTCCTCCCATTTCTGCAATACAATGGGGTACAACAAATCTCTCATATCTACATCCTTCCCTCTCTGCACTATTCAGCAATGTCAGTTTGTTTGAGTGTAAGATATGGGCTTGTCAGTATTCACCAACAAGGGTGGTGGTGTGATAGAGCTGCAATTTCCAAGCTGTAGGCTCTCTCGGAATTAGAAATCATTCCTCCCCTTATGGAAAGAGGCCACGTATTGTTCAAATCTCTGCCTCACTGAACCTGGGCTAGCCGAAATGTTATTGTACCGAGAGATGGTGAATATTTTGGAACTGTTCAGACAGGAACACAATACACATGCTGTTAAGCTGAAATATTTTTTTCTCTCACACACACACACACAGAAGAAAAAGGAAAAGAAATGAAAGAATTAGTCCACGACATAAATAATGCACCCATAAGGGATCAAAGCTCTTTTTCGTTTTAGTTCGGTTTAGATGGAAGTTGCATTTGAAAGAGAGGCAGAGTCAGCCAGGCGTAGAATTGCCACTTCAATGGGAAGCACATCTCTTACATGGCAAAACACCTTACAAGCAAAATGGCAAAATGGACTCATTTATACATATAGCAATGATCATAGTGCAATAGCACTGCTTTTCTCCAGGGAAGATACAGTCATAGTCATAGTCAGCAGAGGACCTTGTCACTCCTTGTCACTGTCAATTTACTGTCGCACTCAGTGACCACAAGGATAAGACCACAGGCAGTAAACATATGGGATTACTAACCACGTTTTAAAAATAAGCCCACTATGTCAACAACATTTTCTTTCACTGAGATGTCAGTTATTTTATTTTATTTTTTTTACTGTAACTCACTCACTTCATTTTGTCAGATATGAAGAAATCCTCTAAACCTGACATGAAGGTCATCGTAGAAGGATGTCTTGCTGTGAAAAACATCTCATAAAAAACTCCATTCAAGACTAATAGCCTCATTCAGGCGTTAAGAACCAAACACATCTGGCTCTACAGGCTGTAGATTGGTAATCAAAACTTTGAAATGACTCTAGTGGTTATCGGTAAAATGCCATCTCTCTTATTACTTATCCGGTAACAAAATGTGCACAAGGCTAAGAAAAAGTCAGAGGCGTGGAGTGGATTTGACATTGGGGATTTGATAGTGGTTTACAAAAACCTGGACATCATCAACCATTTTTGAAATACGTAAACACAGAAAGAAACTAACACTTCAGGCAATGTTCTGAGTTTGGACACAGGAAGATTTCTGCAGGTTTAAATACATTTCTACAATTTTACATTCAATCTGCATGCAGTACCATATTTTAATTTTTGAAACTGTAAACAAATATAGGAAGCCAAAGAAATGCATGCTAGTAATTGAAACATGAATTCTCTAAAGTAATTCATCTTCTCCCTAAAAGTCTTTCAGACCTTTGTTTTTGACAAACGTTGAAGCACCTACTCAAAACAAAACTAGAATCCTGAAAAGAGCTGATAACTGTATGTGTCCTTGCAACGGCTGCACTAATCAGGCTCACACTCTGACAGCCCTGAAATGTCAGGTATTGTCTGGTATTATTTCTTTCGTGCTTTTGTGTCTATAGAAATTAAAGAGCAAAGTGAATGTTAAGCTTGCAAAAATACAAATATGTTTTGAAAGACCAGCAGCGTGGCTAGAATCCATCAATAAAGAGCATCACGGGCAGATAACTCATTGCATATAGCTGCTTTTTCAGTCAAATCAAATTACCAGCATGAGAGAGCCATCGTTCCAGAGAGGCAAAAAGGGTGAGAGCCAGTACATTTACATGGTCTTTTTGCTCAATATCCACAAGTTAATTAAGGGACATGATGGACAGGAAAGGCTCCCGGTGTTGCTCCCTCCAGCTCCATTCACACAAGTCCATCTGCTGAAGTTCGAGAATGTGGGAAATGCTTTTTACAAAACTGAGGTTGCACAAAAGAAAGGTTTTCCAACACAAGGGTTGGCACCACAGATGTTCATTTGTGGGCATTAACAATGGTCTTTTAGTGGTGCACAGTGGAGTAACACAACAAAAGGTTGTCCTTTTACCACACATTTCCATTTGTAAAAACACTAGCTGACAATAATGTAGGAAAATAGGTTCTGGTGTATTCATACTTTTTTTGGCATTTACTTCATACAACACTCTAATTATAGTCATTTCATAAGCAAATTCTACACTATTTGATATGCAGTTCTATGCAAATGTTTTAGGATGTTTAGATTCTCATCCAGGAACGACAAAAAGATGTCTGATTGTCCCAGTCTGCAGCATATGACAATGACCCCAAACAGTCAGCGGCAAGAAAAATAAGTGACTCTGCAACACATGGCGTAGCCTAAGTCACTGGCAAACATTTTGGCTCTAGAAAAGACACAGCACACATGAACTAATCTGATTAGAAAATAGCAATGCACAAAATACCCCACTAATTCTCCCACAGCTAAAGCAGGCCACAAAAGAAAATTAAACACATTTGTGACTCTCCATAGCAGACTTTAGAAGTAGCTCCAGTCATACATCTTTAATGACCACATGCCCTGCAGCCAAAGTCCAAGATTAACTGCTACCTTTTCTCTGTGTCTTCTTGTGAAAGACCTCGACAACTGATTTAAAGAAGTGCCATCGCTTGTCTAGCTATGGTCTACAGAAAGAGTGGGAATAGTGATGCTGAAAGGTAAAGGGGGTTGAAGGCTTCTTAAGTAGTGGAAGTGTGGAGCGAAGGCACCATGTCAGATGTGGACATGAGGTCAGAGTTCACCAACTCTCCCTCCCTCCTAATGAAGCTTTTTCTGGCTGAGGGATTTGTGCAATCACTGCAGTAGTAAAACATGAGGAATCAGAAGCCTGGCAGCACTAAGCCAAAGTCACCTCTCACAGAAAGAAGACAGATGGGGTCGGTATCATTGTCAAATTTTAAAAAGGAGAAGACAGGAACTGTGCACATCTGATTGAATCTGACTCATTATTTCACAATTATCATAGGAAAGACTGTCATGAACATCTAAAAAAATAATTCAGAGTGAGGATTAAGTGTTGGAGTCATATCATCAAGAAAACAGACCCTGAAATCCCAATTAGAGCTCATGGCGAGTCATATTAAAAAAAGGTATTAATGTATGATAAATGATAGGATAGAATGATAAAAGATTGTAATAGTTTGAAGTTACAGCTATAGGCAATCTTAGAAGCAACTAAACAGATACATTTATAAACACGGTGAACAAGAACCATCAATGATGCTCGTAGTCAAAGGTGAAATAACTTGAAAATCTCAACCAGAGGACAACAATATGCTACTATTAAGATAGAAGTTACTGTATATCATTAAACGCTAAAAGTGCATGTGTGTGTGTGTGTGTGTGTGTGTGTGTGATTTACTTCAAGTGATGACTTTGAAGTGGTGATTACTCAATACTAGATTTGAGCATCTAGTAATCAAGTGTCTATTACTGGATTTAAGACATGCTGCAATGCAATAACCTCTCACTTGTGGTTTTTAAATCTGATCAGATGTCAGCTCAGGCGAGGCACAGTTCTGAGGAAATAAAGAACAGGTTTTTCCATGTAAAACAGGGAATTTACTGTGACATTTGTGATTTAACTTTTATAAACTAAACTAAATCTTCTGTTTATATTGCTGAAAAAGAGGATGAACTTTTGGTCGTAAAGTAAAAGCTTGGCACCACTATATTCTGTATATAATAATAACCCTCATAAATGCCCGATTTTGAATATGTTGGATGCAAACAAAGCTGGTCCTCTATGTAACATGTGCCCACGTTCTCTGTTTCTTGTTGTGCTTAGGTCCCCGGTGTCTCTGGAATAAATATGGCCTAGAGAGTGCAGTGATAAACACCACAGTGCACAAGACATCACCTTGCAGCCATATGCATTTGTTTTACTGTGACAACTTGAATTTGTGGGGATTACTCACATGGCCTCCTTGATTACATTAGCATACAAACGAAACACTCCTACCACTGTGGCATCTAGGCTTCAATCAGAAAAAAAAACAGACTTAATAATAGTGTTTACTGGTCTTATTTTTAGCATCAGGCGCCTAAGTAGGTTCTGGTTGAAAATAACATCCATTTAATTCTTGTTTCCAATAGCTTTAAGAAGTAATGCACAAGGACTTTTAAAGCTGCCTGGTCAGGTATGAACTTTAGGTGACTTTGCTCAGTGTCAGGGATTAATGCCACCCCCACCGAGCTGAGTAAGTGCCCATTTAACCAGAGAGGAGAGAGGCAGGGGTGAGAGCAGTAACCTAAATACTGCTTGTTTTGCAATTCTGTGTGGAACCAAAATCCCTGCGAGAAGGAGGAGGGGAGGAGGATGTAACAGTTTGGGGTAGATCAGTGACTCAGACACAGAGAAAGACTCGGGACACAAGGTAAAATTGAGAATGGCAAAGTCTTTTCTGCAAGACCAGCAGTCATACATTGCAAACAAATCCAGGCAGGGAGAGAGCAAAATCCTAAAAGCCCAAAAGGCAAAGTCAAAAACCAGGGATGGAAACATGAGGAAAATGCTGGAACGTGATGAACACACAAGGTAGAACAAAGGCATTGGCACTGTTTGGAGTGGCATTCTTGGATGCTGCGTGCTGCATAATTTGGTTTACTACTGCCATTTCCTATAGTAGTATACAATGCAGTATGCAATATGTAAAAACTACCATAATGTGCTACGTATTCACATGAACATCAGGCTTATAATGCCACCACACAAGCACACTACTTGGCAGCTGACAACAATAACAATGAATGTTAATGTTTCTATATAGGAATCCACATTTGCTAGGTATAAGAATGTTCATAATAAATGTTCTTGTCGGTGTCCTATCTAACTAGTTTATCAGCTCATTTTAATTTTTCAAACTACACGAGTGTACTGTATTTTGCTGTCATCATTTGGATGAAAATACCATCCCATTTGTTAGTACTAAAACTTGTAATCTTCTCTTTTGTGGCATTTTCCATTTTTGTTAGAATTTTCTGAGCTGGTGAATGGACAGAATTACATACCGCACTATCACATATGAGAATACAGACAGTTCTACCTTTGGAAATCGATGTAGTCCAAATTGCAGTTTTGCTGGAGATGCACAAGATCAAGAAAATGATTACATTTTAAACACAACAAGTCAAGGGAAACTAGGGAGTATACTTAGTATACACAGGTCAGCTGAGGAAAAACTAAAGGCAGGTGAAATAAACAGGGTTGGCAACAGATGAAGACCAGTTGATTGGGAACGAGGCACATTGTCCTCCTGAGGAAGCCCACTGCCATTAAGGAGTGCTGTTGCCATAGGGGAGTGTGCTTGGTCTGCAACAACGTTTAGGTGGGTGGTATGTCAAAGTAACATCCACACGAATACCAGGACATGAGGTTTCCCACAAAAACGTTGGTTTGTAACGAGGTGATCAAACATATGCGTGTGGATCTCGGTCATTTATTGCCCCTCATGTTACAGCAGGTTTATACATAATGGGCAGCAGGAAACTTTCCTTGGAGTACTGTTAATTTTGAGGTCACATACCTCTTCTGAAAAGTCAAAGCCCAACTTGTTATAGTTCCTCATATAATTGAATGGATCTAATGTAAGCATCCTTTCTAATGCTACATGTCCATTTCTTCTGTTGTTAAATGTGCAACACTTCCTTGGCAAGCATGGTCTTGTCTGCTTTGCTTTTGCTGAATCTTGTAGAACTGCTAATGGTGAGTCATGAGAGCAAATATAGCTCATCCAAAGATTCTGACAGGAGCTCAGTCAGTATGATGGAATTTCATATTCAGCTGGATAAAGTTAAGCCATCTCCGGATTTTTTCGTCATGTGGCCAAGTAAATGAATTGGACCCATCGGGTTTATTTTACAAGTGGAAACCTAAGTGAAGCTGCTCTGACATGGAGCACAATACGTTAGCTGAAGACTTAACATACATAATCTACAGAGCTAATGATACACATCAATTGTCAGCCAAAAAAAAAAAGTAATCGCGCAACTAAAAATGAGCCACAAAGTGCACTACAAGACAAATGTTATCACACACAACCTTCTGAGCATTTACTGCTGTGCCAGGTACGATCCATCTATCAAGACTAGAGTAAACAAGCATGTGCTATAATTTGAGATCTCTGCAACAGGTCTTGGTAATTGAGCTGTATTGTTTGCTCAATGCAGTTCACTCAAGACACATGATGCATGACAGAAATACACAGTAATCTTGCAATCTGGAAGATTCACACAAGTCATGCCAACTGACATGAGAAAACTCACAGAAAAGCAGGCTGTTTGCATCCCTAATGTCTGGTTGTGTGTGCTGTGATTTGCAGAGCAGTGCCAGAGATCCATTAGCAATGAAACACCATGCCCTCTATCCAGGAAGTGATTTATGTATTCAATAAGCCTCTCTGGCTTTCATTCCCTCCTTTGCCTCATTTCACTTCCTTATTCCTGACAGCAGCAGTAAGACAAGTCACAGTATGGAATGTGCCATTTACCATGCAAGGTGTCCTCGGTAGGTAAGAAGACAACTGCACCGTGACCCTGCTGAAGTGGAAGTTTGCTTTGGCTGCTTTGCACCAGTGGGTGCATCTCTGTAAAATGCTCCTGTTTTCAGAAAGTTGTTCAGTTATGAGTAGATGCCGAAAGGCGGCAGTGCCTCAGAGTGAACTGATTTTAATTCAAAGCAGAAAACATTGGGAAAACAAAGCTGCTTCATCAATAGCTGAGGCAACAACGAGAAATTTATTGCTCCTGTCAGATTGCTTTGGGCTCAATTAAGTGTTGTTCAAGCTCATAAATTGTAAATGTTATTGTGCTGTAAATCTCGAATCCATTTTCATTGAGGGTAAGTCATCCATTGTAGACAATTTTGGTGATGTCATTCTGTATCATCAGCGATGCTACATGAGCACACTTCTGGAAATCAAATTCAGGTGAATGACAGTTAAGTCATGCGGTACTTTAGTGAATCTGATGTGGTAATTTATCTACTCTGGTGTCACAGAGTGCTCAAAGTAATAACTGATTGCAAGCATCCCGCAGACTGCAACTTGTCCTCTTGTTGTGATGATGCATAGATAATAACAGGGTTTGAGAGAAGCAACGTTCATCAGAACATTACAGAAAAATAGTAACTCTCAGTGGATTGTTGCTATATTTCCTCTGCTTTTTAATGAGCACCTTTAAAAAAAACTGACAAGAGTACAAACACAACATGCATCTGTTGTAGGGCTGACACTGATGATTATTTTTAATTTTAATTAATGTGTTGACTGTGATTGTGTCTTTTTTTTTTTTTTAATTATTCAACTAATGTCATGACTACTTTTCAAACTTACGTCTTTAAATGACTTGTTTTAATTGACCAACCCAAAAAGAAATACTAAAAAGTAATTAGGCAACAGGAACATATGAAAAAAACTAGCAAATCTTCTCATTTGAGAAGCTAGAATCTAAGAATAGTTGGCATTGTTAGTTAGTCACTTATAATTGCTGAGTATTTTTCTGTTGATCGACCAATCAACTAATTGTTTCAGTTCTAATCTGCTTTAACTCATTTTCATTTTTGACATATCAAAGAAAATCATACAAAAATAAATGCACATCCTCATGGTTACCAAATGGTTTGTATAAATGTATACATTGCTTATGACTACATACACAGATGGGTGGCAAAATAAACACCTGAACAGATGGGTAGAGAAACATAATGAAAGTAGATGCTTCCATGCAGGTGCACTGCATGGTACAATTAGGCAATTAACATTCACTCATGCTTGGTAGCATGCAGAAAAATCCTGAGCAGACCCAGCTAATTCAGATTTTATATGAAGCTGCAGGAAGAAAACATCTAAGTGACTTTTAGGAGTTTTTTTGTTGGGAAACAGAAGCTTCACTCACAAAGACTGTTCAGCTGGTCAGTGTTTGCTTAGGAACAGTGACGAAAGTGACATGTTTATTTACATCTATGACATCAGTAAATAGCATCAGGAAGCACAAATTTTTGTGCCTGTGCTTAGCAAAGAAAGTACTTGAAGCAACACTTATTTGGGGGAATGATGATGCCAATGTAGTCAGCAAAATGGTCAATTGACATTTACATAGAGGATGTTATAGTAAAATTGATAAATAAGCCCCTCATTGCAAAGATTAATGCACATTTGAGGGTTCAGAGGTGTGAAAACCATAAGTGCTGCTCTACAAAGGTGTGGAAAAAAGTGATAAGGTCAGATGAGTCATTCTTCACAGTCTTTTTGATAAGGAGGCAAGAGCATGTGTGGTTTACACCAACAGGCTTGAGTGCTTGACCCCTAAAGTGAAGTGATTCAGTCCCCTTAGAGAAAAGGGTCACAGCAAATCAATACAAAGTTGTTGTGAGGGATTATCATTATCTGTGATTAAATATTTCTCTGGGAGTCTTCTCTTCCAGAATGACAATGCCCCCATCCATACGACACGAGTTGCCGGTTTGGTGAGCATGAAGATGTTGTGAATCATGTGGTCTTTCCATCTATATTGGGTTTTGGACCAACATGTTTAACAGTGCTCTCCACCATCATCATCCAAACACCAAATGAGAGTATATTTTTTGGAAGAATGGTGTTCATCCAACCAGCAGAGGATCAATACTAAGGTGCTTTGAAGCTTCTCTGGCAGCCCTTGGTGCTCCAACACCTCATTAAGACACTTCAAATTGGTTTTCTCTTTAATCAGTCGCCCATCTGTACACCATTCATGCAAAGAGTACATCAGAAAATCCTGTGGTTGGTCCACTTTGCTTTCAGTTTAATAAACACACACATACAAAACTTAAAACAACACTGACTCAAAAGGAGAACTACACCAGAATTCATTTGAACTGAATCAAACAGCTTAGTTGTGAATCCAAAATGATGCTAATTTTCTGTCATTACAAGATTAATATTATTTTTCATTAAGTGCATTGAGAAATGGTAGAACCGGTCCATTTTTCCGCTATAGTCTGAAAATGTAAGCTTTTTTAAGGGTACCTTTTAACAACATATTTAAACTAGCCACATTATGACAGTGCAAGCCAGGAAAATTGCCAAGAAAGCAACAAATGAGTGAGAAGGGCAGAAGAGGAGAGGAGATGCCTTGAAGGAGGAATGGATAAAGCAGGAGGGAGTGTGTAAGAAGTGGCAAGAGAGGACCAAGAGGCCGAATACTGCTGACTGCTTAAGTTTCAAACAGCTGGGTAGGGAAACTCACAGCAGTCTTTAACATACGGTACCACTGAGCAATTAATCTACAGAGGCAAAATATGGGAAGGACAACAGAGAGAGGTACAAAGAGCTGGCAGAGGGGGTCAAGAAAGTAAGAAATCAGCAGAAAAGGTTTGAGGAAGAAAGAAAGCTGCTTACAGTAACACCCATTAATTTCCCCAAAGGCAGGTGCTGAGGATATTAATCCAAATAAGAGAGCCAAGCTTTGCCAGCTTCTCTATTCCTGCTCCAGCCAAAGCTCTCCATATTCCACCCAGCCAAAGCCTCCTAGATGCTTTCCATTAGAACGAAGACAGAGTTATAATTTAATGGCCAAGTTACAACGAAGGAACCCAGCCTGCTATTCACCACTAAATAGCACTCAACCCAGTTCTATACTTCATTCAAAATGTATCCTCAGTGGTCTCTGATCTATACATGAATGCCTAATCTTAACTATAGGTAGAGACACTTATTATGACCATTTTCACAGATGTGTGCCTTTTTAAGCCATTTTCAGACATGGAGTTGGGGTTCCTCACAACTTTATTCCTAAACACTGAAAAGTCTGTCTGTGTGAGATGATAATCTAACTGCTACTTTGCAAACAGTAAGATAAAAATATCCCACTAGCTCTGATGGATCTCAGGACTCAATATGAGAATGGCAGGTATGGAAAAAAAAGATTGAACAGTAGCATTGCACTGTGTGTCACAAATGACAAGTCTATAGTGAAGAAAAGTACACAGTACTGTGCTAGATCCTGATTTATCCTGATATCCTGATTTATTTATAATTTAGAATGAGTAATTATTTAAGCTGCTGCTGTTGTACTACATGAATAAATGTACTGGAGTCTCTCGCACTGGAGACTCGTGGATCCTGCTGATGTTTAATGCTGTAGGTTTTTGATAAACTTAGATGAAAGACTCGTACAAACAGCCAGAAGCAACAAACCAAACTTTAGCTCTTGTTAATATTTTGTCAAAACCTGGATTACATTCATTAACAATGACTCCAACTAACTGACCTGCAGATGTTTTATGAACATTTCTTTTTGTAAAAGATGTTAAACTGTAGGGTGAAGTGATGGTTTTTTTGTTTCGTTTTTGTTTTGTTTTTTACCATTAAAGTTGGTGCTTAAATAGGGAAAAGCCTTCCTCAAATACCTTCACATACATACGCTGAAGTACTGTCTTTTGTTTGTGTCAATCTGTTAATATGATGACATGCATTTCAGACTTGTAATGCATTGTAAGTGACACAGAAATGTTTTTAGGACCAGTCTAGGAAGACTGCGGTCACGACTTTCATGGAAAAGTGACCAGGGTGCTCATTCAGACACGAAGCTGAGATGTTCGGTTAAAAAGAAGGCAGTGCCTGTCTGACAGGTGCTTTATGTACCATGTTTGCAGTTTGGTCAAAATAGCTACCGTCCCAAAAGGAGAGAAAAGTCTTAAGAGTAGAATATTTATGGTGAAGAATGGTGCAGGCCAGAAGTCTGAATTAAAGGGACATTGCATTATAGCTTCACCAGCAGGAGGTTTATTATACACCTCAGCTCATTCACTACAGCTGTCTCACTGTCTACTGAGTCAAATCAGACACTTGAAGAACACTGCATGGAGGTGGTGGGTCAACTGTTTTGTGAGGAAAAATTTTAAGCATGGTGGCTTTGACTCATAAGGGCGTTAATAGCTTAAGTGCAGACTGAAGCAACACTTTAGTTCATTTTTTTGTCTGCTGTGAAGTGGCAGCAACACCGAAAGCTGTGTGCATGTGTGAACACCTGTGATTATTTAACAGCTGATCAGCTTCCACTCAGTTCTTGGCTTAAGTTACTGTGAGCTGAAAACTTTTTTTTTTTGTTCGTTTGTTTTTGATTGGACACATTTCTTGGTTGTCACAGTCACTTAATGGGCTTGCCAACAAAATTAAGTGGAACTCTGATTTTTAACAAGAAACCTGTTATTTTATAATGAAGTGAAAATATTGTGCCCTGTTATCTGGACCCAAAGTACAGACTTACTGTTGAGACACTGGGGCAATACAACACACACAGCATATGCAAATCTAGCATTGCAATCGCTACTAACTAATAACTATATGTATTGATTTAAACCTCAGGCTCCTGTCTATTTGTGCTTGCAGAACTGTGCAATGCTATTCTCATGCAGCACATTGAAGCCTTTTTGATAGCAGCCACATTTGAATGCATCAGGATAAAAATACAGATAAGACTCTAAGCATCACCTTGAATAAATTACAGAGACAGACACTGAACTATTTTCCACTCTTTTTTTTTTTAGAGAAAAGGCTATCCTAAATTACTCAAATCAATATTTTATCAATATTCAATCGACATTTTTCAGCAAAAAATGACATTCTTACTACTTCTAGCAGTGTGTAAACAGTGTGTTCATAAGAAATCTCTGGAGGGAAATGCCTGTCCTTTTGCAGCGATTCAGCCAACATCTGTGGGTGAGTCTCAGAGGAGAGAGTGTAATTTTGTTACTGGTTGCCTTTAAATGACAAGTTGCATTGCCTGTGTTTATTCACAGAGTGGGTCAAAACTGTTAGAAAACTTTTTCGTCAAATGATGTTTTGATGGCTGCAACTGCAATCAGATAAAGCACCATTTTATGAATTAGTTCTGAATCAAAAATGTACTGTCTTGCAGAAGATCTCCTTCTCATTTCGTAATATTTTCACATTAGTTGACCCTCACGGCACAAACAGCTTAACCACAGCCTGCATTTGTCTTTTGAAACGTATGCACACTTTCAGTATGGCTTGTAAGCCTTTGCCAACAAATAAAGGTTTCCAGCTGACTGTGTTTTCCTCAGCAGTAAGGTGGTACTCAGGTGATGTAGCATGTGCTTGGTTAAGTATCTTGGACAGCCCCTAGTGTCTCTGAACAGCCAGTGCACTAAATGTGTGAGGTGGGAGTAGTAAAATAGTGACAAACACTGAGAGTTATCTAAGACTGAGAATCTGCACCAAGTATTACACTTACAGTAACCAGGTCAAGCAGTGGTCTGATCATTTTTTTGAGGAGGTGGACTGGAATTTGCTGTGATGCAGTGACTGGAGTGGGCAGAGAGATAATCAATAGAACTGCATGAAGCAGCATACTGAACCGCACAGAGCTAATCTTCCGAAAACCATAAAGGTTTTTCTATTTTGAGCTTGACGGTCCTGACACAGAAAAAGTTGCAAAGCTTTATTTACTCTATGAGCATGATTCATTTGAACCACAGCATCTGTTGCAGAGGCGCAGCAAGCACTACGATAATTTAAATGTTGTATTCCACTGTGTGGTTCAGAGTTAATGAGACTCAGTCAGTCTGGTTTTGAGTCTGACTTTGAATTCACCACCCACTGAGTTCATGTATTAAAATTACACCGCTGAGGAAGAGTTCAGTCGGTGGAAAACAATGCATCTTTTTCCCCCATATCAAATGATGTAGATACAAGGATAAAATGTTATCTATTTGGCTATCCGCTGTCATTAGATCATTTAAGGGTGAAGCGGTTTATCATTTGTTTCATCAGGACCTTCTGACTCACACTAATACCAGAGAAGCTACAGTTACGCTTCATTTCGCAAATCCTGTCAGCTCCCAGAAAGCCTCAGTCTGAATTCAGCGAGCTGAAAGTGAAAATATTCTTCTTAGTATCAGGACATATCACTTCTAGTGTCACAGATGGTTTGCTAATCAGCTGATTTCAAGTCTGTTTTCCTCCCTTGACTTGTCCTTGCACTGACCATTGTGGTAATTATCTAATCTCTCAGCTGATGTCTGCTCACAAGGATGCATTATAATTAGTTTAAGTAGCCTTTATTGGAGATAATGGACCTTCAGAGTTGTATCACATTTAATTACAGCTGCCAATTTAGGCCTTAACTGTATCTACACTCTACCCAGGGGAGAAGACATCAGAAAGAGTGTTTACAGGTGTTGTGCATGTCACTGAATTAAAATGAGGAGTTTTCATAAGGAGACAGATAAAATGGAACACAGAGATATAAGTGTGGATACAAGCGGAATAGAGTAAACTCTGGCCGCAAAAAGCAGTGCTGCAACACTAAGGCGTTATTTCCTTTGAAAATGTCAGGCATTCTCATTAAAATCTGCCATAACCTATTGTTTCTCCAAGTTTAAATATTCTTATTTGAATAATAATAAAGTAAGTTTTTCTATTATATCACTATAAGCAATACATCTTGGCATAAACATACTGTGTCTGCACTGATGGTCACAAAGTCAAGAATTAGAACACAGGTCTGACTTTTGAATGTATAATATTCAAGAGGATGTCATCATGATTCGTAACAGATGCAGATCCATATTTAATAGAGGTGACAAGATCAAACTGGCTTGCTTTGCAGTGAATGATTACTCAATGTGCATTTAGAAATAGTCACAGACTTTAGCTACTTGATTTTGTGAAGTGTGTTTAGTAGATTGCTCCAATGTTATTGCTCATTATTATGTCCAGCAATCTTTCAGATTTAGAATTTTTTAGCATTTCAATAATGCAATGACTTACTTTCTTATAACAGTAATTTAATTCTTTTGTTTAAAGTTTCATTCTCACATCAATGGAGAGCCATGCTCACTGGGATTTCCACATCATACTGTTGTATGTTGCCTGGACTGGCTTCAAGGCTTATTGTGACATAACAAATCATGGTTACAGATAAACACCATCAATGTGGATTTTAGGTGAACACAAAGACACGCTTCAGTTTTAGCAGTCAACTCTAAAACAGCAGATCAAACTCTGAACTTGGATCATTCTGTGTAGTTAAGGTAAAACATAGAGATATAACACTGACCAATATGCATTGACATTTGTCAAGAAACATCTAAATCTGATGTCTATCACTGTCTATATATTTTTATCTGATCAGATTATATTTATTGTTACAGATGTGCAGGAGGTTCCGATATTTTTGTGTACCATTCCTGAAACACACTAGAATATAATGCATGCTGATAGACCACAACAATAAACTTCAGCCACCCAGACACAACTGAGTCAACAACATTTTGCAGATGTCTTCAGAATTTAACCGTTACTGCTTCTTAAAGGTGGTGTCTATTGTGTTAAACTACAGCATACTATAGTGACTACTGTTCATGTTATTTTGTGAATTGTCCCAATATTTACAGCAGCACTTTACTCCCAGTGAATGCACAGTTCTCTCTCTCTCTCTCTATGGAAAAAATGGTAGTTAGACTTGTTTTAATTTGGCCAGTTTAACACTTAAGGATATGCCTTTCTGTCAATCCCTTTTGAGAGAGAGCATTTCTTTGTATGGCTTTAGGCTGAGCCCTAGTGGGAAAAGGCAGAACTACAGATTTACTGCACCAGTTTTCTACACACATAAGTGACCATTAAAGTAAGGTGATTCAGTTTTGTCACCAGTGCTACAAACATCAACATAACCCATCCATCCATTACACTGCTTAATCCTCATTGGGGTTGCGGGGGGGGGGGGGGGGGGGCTGGAGTCTATCCCAGCTGACTCAGGGTGAGGGCAGGACACACCCTGGAAAGGTCGCCAGTCTATCACAGGGCTACACAGAGAGACAAACAAGTACACTCACATTCACACCTACGGACAATTTAGAGTCACCAGTTACCCTCAGCATGTTTTTGGACTGTGGCAGGAAGCCGGAGTACAGGGAGAAAACCCACCCATGCACAGGGAGTACATGCAATCTCCATTTTTGTGGATAAAGTCACATGAAAACTTGAGCTGAAATACACAAAGTCAACTCAAGATGTGTCCAGGTAGCTGGCTAGTCAGTTCTGTCAAAGTTCAAAAAAATAGGTGTAAATGACTGAACTTTTAAGTGATTTTGATTTGTTGTTTTTGTGCAGGTAGTGAGAGTAGAGATCCATTAAAACATCAAGGAAGCTTTTAAAGCATCAAGGCCTTACAATTACAGATGACACTTCTGGATATTACTGAAATCTGTAAAATGACTTACACTGTACTTTTTGCAACCTCCTTATAGCATAGAAAGTCTAAAGAAAAAACAGTGACCTTCTGGGTGATTTTACGGTGGCACTTTACAAGAATCGGCAGAGTGAAAAGATTACCTTTGAGATCTAACAAAAGAAGAGCCAGATAAAAGACAACCCAGCAGTGACAAACTAAAGACTCTGTTGGCATGTAGTTGACTTGTTCACTTCCTCGGGCATACAGGTCACTGGTGTACCTGATGAGGACATAAAGTATTTATTATTCTCACATTAAATACAAGTAGTAGTCAAGCAAAAGTACTAAATTCTGCCTGGCCCATAGAATTCATTGCATCCCAATTGTTTAAAAAATGTTTGTGTTGGAAGTGAACTTGAGTATTCTCTCAAGCAAAAATGGCAAAAAAAGGGAACTTGTCACAGTTATGGTATTATCAGTCACATCAGAATGGTATCTGGAGTCATCATGTCTGTACTTTCTAGCTACTCTGACGGCTGTTGAGCTCACCATATAAATTTCTGATGACTGTTTCTGTTCTTGTGTCAAAAATCAGAGTTTTATTCAGAGGCCTGAGTTGCTCTGTGCAGGAAATACAAGTGCATACTGACATTCTGGCTGTACAGCATGCTGATGTGCTGTGGAGGTAAGTCACTTGTCAAAACAGGCTTCCCTAATGAGAGCATACATCAGTTTTTCCTGCTTGAGCTGATTTATGTTGCAGGCTAACTGGGGCAGTTTGTGTCTGAGCAGTTGATGGCTGTTTCACAATCCCAGCCGAGCCGAGGTTCTCCGAGCGTCAGTATGCAGAATTAATGGACACCATTGTTTGCAGATGATGCCATAATGGTCAGGTAAGATTAATAACAAGAAAAGATATAAAAACCTTGGTAATTACACATGGCACCAGTAATGTGTGGAGTTCAACCGTGCTATAGTGATGCAACCCAGCTAAAGCGTGGTAGCTGCATACTCTTCACTCAACAGTGGGAAGAGGAACAGGTTCAAAGAGAAGATTGCAAAACACCTGCATGTAACATTAGTCAGTCCAACTCTCCAGAGAAAAGAGAATAACACCCACACAGTTTATCCTTGGTGTTCACTTATCATAGCTGTAAACAGGGGTGGACTGGGGCAAAAAAATCAGCTCTGGCATTTTTGGCCTAGACTGGCCCAAACATTATCAGCTGACTGAATGAAGCACTAATTTTTGAATGGCAAAAAACTGACAGAGAGGTCAGATTTTCAGAACAAAAATTCAAAAACATCCCTAGAGACCTATACAAAGTTGTTGACAAGTTGGAAAAAAATAATTGCTATCCAGTAGAGCAGGTAGCCTAGCCGCGCTAGACCCATGCTCTGAAGACGCAAGGGTCCAGGCACGCTCGACAGGGAGGGAGGTGGGCTAAAAGGTTGTCTATCAAATCATCAAATCACTCTGCAGCAATTGGGTAGGTATACAACCAATCAGCGCAACGAATAGGCTCCGAGAGCGCCAGAAATCAGAGGATGCGGTAGTTCGATGAAGCCTTATTTATACAGTCAATGGGTGAAGCTCAAGTATATTACAGACATGTTAACAGAAAGATTATTCAGAGTCGGTGCTAATGGAGCTCAACGACTGTTGTCGTTTTTGTTGTCGACCCTGGCAGAGAATTAAATTCGTTGCCGTGGGTTGTCTAGCGCGGCGAGGCTAGTTGTTTCCGGTTGTTTCTGTCAGTATCATCACGCCTCTGTCGTCACTGAGTTATGCCCGCCTTCTGACTCTACACCTCATGGTGATTCGTCCAACCAGTTTTAGGAGCATCCAACCTCGAGCCTTGTGGAGGGTAACTAGACCCACCCTGGCAGAGAATTAAATTCGTTGCCGTGGGTTGTCTAGCGCGGCTAGGCTATAGAGCAGGGGTATTCAGCTAAAATTCAAAGTGGTCCAGTCTGAAAAAATGTATTAAAGCAAAGGTCCAGAACATCATAATGTCAAATCTGAATTAGTGCGATAGCTATATGTTGATGTAACCTACTAGTTTTATTAGCGTCTGCATGTAACCAATAAGGCTTCGCCTCCACCCTCACCGGGGACACCTCACTCGCCAGGACTCTGGACGGCGGGGGCCACGGCATGCCTGCCGTGGGGGTCCCCTCCCTGGGGGGTCACCACCACCACACACCATTGCCGTGCGGGCGTGGCCGGCCCCGCGGATCTGGCCACTCCACTGGTCGTGACGCAGGTGCCCCAGCCAGCCCCGGCTGCCGCAATCTGCGGGCTGACACATCACGGGCTGCCGGCGAGACGCTTCTGAAGAAGGCAACGGTGCTCGCCGAAACTGTCAAGCAAGGTAAGCAGCATCTATCTAATCTTTATTTGTCTGAACAAAAGAACTCAAACCTAGTGTATTATTATGGACTATTTAAAAATGCATTTCACTGCAGAATGCACTTTAATTTGCAACATATTCTGTTAAAATAATCAAAGCATGCCACGTATTTTGAACATTTTGGATTACATTATAAATGCATGCAGAGTGAATGGATTTGGCATTCACACAATACTTCTACTAAAGGTATAATGAACTCCCTCTAAACACTGTAAGCATATTAACTGCAAAAGAGATGCAAGCTGCAATTCTGTGTAAAGACAAAAGCAAAGTGATAGTTTGTCTGGCAACAACAGTAAACACCATTTTTTTCTCTTCAATTTCCACAGCAGTTAAAGTTATGTTTGAAACTTTCCACTGGTTTGTTGGTTAGCCCTCCTTTGCAAGCAAGTTACAATGCTGCTAACGCTAACAGGCTGATTTGCAGTCAGCTGGCACTTTGGCTTAGTAGGTAGCTCCCTACTAGACCTGCAAGCATTTTTCTTTAGCCACACAAAAAAAAAACGTACCTCAAGGTGTTTCTTCATGTTAAAAGTAGAGTCATTGGATGTGTAAACCAGCAGAGGTTTAACTGGAAATTAAAGTTCCCTACTCGTTAGCCCTCTGCGATTCTTAAGTTTCCAGAAATGCAAACTTTTTTTTCATTTTATTTACTTGTATCTTTGTAGCTAAGCTTAATTATGGAAGAGTTACCTAAGGGTTCAACGTGTTTGAGTCCAATCAGAGAAGATTATGTTCACCCTAAAAGGTTTTTGTCTTTGGAAAGATGGACTCAGCATTCCTTAGATGGTGTAGAGCAGTGGTTCTCAACCCTGTTCCTCAGGACCCCATGTCCTGCATGTTTTAGATGGTTCCCTGTTCCAACACACCTGACTCAAATGATCAGCTCGTCGTCAGGCTTCTGCAGAGGCTTGATGACGAGCTGATCATAGTAGTGTAGTATATAGTATATTGTATAAATAACAAGTCAAATAAAAGACACATACTCTGTAGAATTGTAGTTTTTGTAGGCTAATTGATTTACTGATTATTGGTCTTTTATTTTTTTACCGGCAATAAATCCATTTAGTTTGGATCCTTTATCTACCTGTGGTCGCTCTGTCTTCTGGAGTGATTTGATTGGTTATACGTCACAAATAAAAAACTTCTTTAACTTAACATCTGTAAACAAAACAAAACCGTATCAACAAAGTTTTCTGTTAGAGTTTGTGTTCTTCTAAGTTTAACTCCAAGATTTTAAATACTTTCATTTACTGCAAGTAAATATCTCCTCCAAATGTCTCACTAATAATCATTATCAGCCTTAAAAATCCACAAAACACCCCTCTATACTCGACCACACTTAGTACAGTCCGGTTCCCCCTTCAATAAATCTACTTGGAATCTTCCACTTCCTGTTTGTCAAAGTGGCCTTCTACCTGGACAGGTTTTGTTGAAGCTCATGCAACAAACATTTTGGGTAACTGCACTTTAATATGGATGGATGACACTGAATTAGAGTCTGTTTTAATGAGACTGAGTTCAGATGTGTAGCTCTGAAATGTTTGCTAGGTTAGTGTCCACATGTTCTTTGACACAGCTAAAGCTAACTCTCTGCAACTTCTGGATCTCTTGAGTTGCTTGTTAAAATATCTTGCTAGAGGTACTGAAGCTCAGAAAGTGTGAGATGTTTGTTCCACATAAGCTCATTCTCACGTCTTATCTGAACTGTCCTCTTTTGTTTGAACTTTCCCTGAACTTAGGAGTTAATGACAGACCAGCACATCCAGACTCAGTCTCATTTATGTAGAGATTAAACTTCAGTGTCATTCATTGATGTTAAAGTGCAGTTTTTCACGTTTGCTGCACAAGCTCCCAACCAAACCAGTCCAGGTGGAAGACGATGTGAAGAGAAGCTCCAGAGGTCCGTGACTATTGTTGTAAACATAATAGACTTTGATTATAAATAGTCAAAATAAGACTTTCTCCAGACCCATCTCAGAGTGTATCCTTCTGTTGTCTCCAGGAGATCAGATATTATGTTCTGTAAATATGTTATTGTGGACTTTTATAATAATGCCAGGTGTGGAGTGTATTGTAACTTTCACTTATTTGTTTGAACCACCAGGACCTCTAGAGGGTATAATTGTCTTAGGTGTCATTGTATGCAGTGAGTGGTCATATGATACTGCCTCAGCCAATGATCGGCTTGACAGGAAGCCTTAACAGCTTTATTAGCGCGAGAATGCTAGTCTCTTTTCACCATCATTCATAACCCTCTGAGTGGCAAAATAAGTGAGTAAAGATGCTGATAATATTGTTGGAATGTATATTTGCAGTGTTGTGAGTGTCAGTCTGTTATTATGTTTACAATAATAGTCGTGGTTTCAGGCTTAAATGTGGTTCTTTAGCCACAGTTAGCACATGGTGCTAATGTGTGCAGTGATTAGTAGATTTGGTGCAGCTGAGTTGTGTCTTTATCTTGACTGTAGTGAGTCTGTAGAGGTTTTTGGTCAGACACATTCTATATTCTTGTTTGTGAACCAACGTTGGTTGACCCGAAGGTAACACCAAGCAGCCACCTGGACAGCCAATAGGAACACAGCTTACTGGAACTCCAGAGGGCTGGCGTAGTGAAGTAAATTTAGTTTAAAGTTGAAGCAGAAAGTTAACAGAGAAAATTGAAAACTACCTTCTGATACTTGAAATCTCTTGAGTTTTCACACAAAGAACGCCTGAACATGTCAAACTTGTTCCATAGTAGAAGCTTCACTGTAAAAACGTCATAGTATGGTGTGTTATTCAAAAAAAACATTGGTTGCAGAGGAACAACACAAAAACAGTACAAACGCTGGTTTCCAGGGGGTTGAAAGAGAAAGTTTACAACAACATAACATGAGCACAAAAATCACAAAGTCTGTCTTTAGTTCAGCTGAAAATATTAGTTTTTGTCTTTTTTATTGACCAAACTTTTCAGGAAGTAGATCAAGAATAATTAAAGCTCTCATGTAGAAGTCCAACATATTTTGGATACTTGTGGAGAGTTCAGTCTTCATGCTTTATAGCAACATTTAATAAACCTAAAGCTTCCCTGTTGGCTCATTGGTGGAGTTTGTTCCTGAGCATCTGAACCTGAAATCCAGTGAGAGGACCATCTTCAGTCAAGGCCAGTCAGAGAACTTCAAGACCTTCCATCAGCTGAACCAGATGTGGCATCATCTCCCTCTGAACATCTGGATGACAGGAGAAAAGACAGAAATCAAACATAGATCACAGAAATACAATTGATTCACTTTCATCATTTTATAAAAGTATCACGAACTTTATTAAAACTTGAGAACATCAGTAATGAAAGTAAATGTTTTTATCTCATCCTATTCCCTTTCAATTGTGGGCTTTGTGTATTTACTATCTTTTAATGATTAAAAAATAAAATGGGTCAGTACTATGGTTTGGGCATAGAAAGTATTGGAACTAATACTTGCTTGTTCACTCTGTTCCAACAGCTCACCTGTTCCTTCCATACTAACAGCAGTAATCCCCTCATCACTACTGGCTCGGCCTCTGACACCAAATCACATTTTTAAAATGATCAAAATTCTCAGCACAAATCTCCACTTTTTACAAAGCTGTCAGGTCAGTTTCATTATTGTAGTGCTGAATCATCTCACATCTCAGGGCTCTTCTCATATAGAGCAGGTCTACACCAGACACTTCATTATATTCATTCTAATAATATTCACTCAATGAACAATCCTACCTCCCACTCTGGACTTGTGGCTCTTGGCTGTTGCTGGGTGCTGGATCTTTCTTCTGACTCTGAGGGGCTACAGGACAAAGTTTCCCAGTTATGTGGTCGCATCATACTATTATATAACGTTATGTTTTACGTGGGCTGCACAGTGGGTTAGCACTTTTGCCTTGCAGCAAAAAGATCTCGAATCCCGGGGTTCAAATCCCAGGGTGGGCCTGGGATCTTTCTGCATGGAGTTTGCATGTTCTCTCTGTGCATGCGTGGGTTTTCTCCAGGCACTCCGACTTCCTCCCACAGTCCAAAAATATGCTGAGGTTAATTGGTTACTCTAAATTGCCCGTAGGAGTGAATGCGAGTGTGATTGTTAGTCTGTATATGTAGCCCTGAGACAGACTGGCGACCTGTCCAGGGTGTCCCCTGCCTTCAGCTGGGATAGGCTCCAGCACCCCCGTGACCCTAGTGAGGATAAAGCGGTGTATAGAGAATGGATGGATAGGTTTTACGCCACAATGACACACAATTAATTGATTTGATAATTAACTTGAACGGTGGTTTGCAAAGTTCAACAAAGTCCGTATCTGTTTCCTCGGCCTCATTTGTAGTGAAAAAGTTTCCAATTTCTGCACGTTCGGCTGCGTCTGTTTCCAGAGCTTTCCTCTTTTATTTCTTGCCTTCTCTGCACCACCCTTGCTCTTCCTGTTCTCCATCTTTCAAACACCTCTGACCGTGTGCACGGCCGTATTACGTCACGGTGTGTCTGAAAAAAAAAAAAAAAAAGAGCTGTCGGTGGAGGCGGCCCAGGAACAGCGGGAGCAGCATAATGATCAACTCAGTGCCATGACTGAATACCTGCCCTCGCTGCCCAAACATCAGCCCGGCCCACCGGGAATTGTCCTGGTCCTCCCGATTAGCCACCCCGGGCCTGACGTAAACACTGGAAAAGCTGTGTTGGGATAATAGAAGCTACCCGTGAAATTTAATGTCATTACAATTTACTAATTACACGTCCGGGGGAACCTGTTGACCAGCCCCACTAGACACCGGCCCACCGGGACAGTGCCCGGTATGCCAGATGGCCAGTCCACCCCTGGCTGTAAATATGTAAATAAAAATTTGAGGAGAATGAGAGGAACAATCACTATAAAACACTTAAACTAAGTGGAATAAAATACATCTGTGACATGCAAAACATGAAGTGATCACTTATAATCAAAGGCTTTCTCTGTCTAAGCACACTTGGCTTTTAAAAAAATCTGTTTTGTCAAAAATAAGAATTCATCAAGATGAAGACAGATTCCTTGGTAGCACAGCTTTTCAGAAGAGGCAACTAAATCGTTATAGTACTCCGACAAGAAGGTGTAAAACATCAAAGATGGCTCACAGTTTCTTCCTCACTCCTTACCTCAACAGTATTGCAGAAAGTACTGCCCCCTGGTGGCTACACACTGATTTGTAACAATCAATGACCAAAAAAAGTTATGAATAACCATTTTTAGATCAAATTTCAGTCAAATTGTTAAACATATTGTAATCGTATTTGCACACCATATTGATAACTTCAATCATTGATTTATTGTATGTTATTTAAACAAAAATAAAGAAATAAATCTGTTCTCTTTCTTTATGTCCCTTTCCATTGTCTCTGAGTTGGCATAGCATAATGCTCCAACCTTATGGCTAACAAATCACAGTACACAACTGTCAACTTGTGAATGAGTTCACCTTCAAATATTACTGGATCAAGGGCTAATCTATGATATTATGCAGGAGGCAGTCAGGGTAGACTGCAAAATTGGAGCTTCAGTGCAATAGCTTTCAACTCTTGAAATTTCTCATGAGGGAGCTGACATGCAGAAAGTGAAAGAGGCGTTAAAGGCACAGACAGACTCTGTTCTTCTAATAAAATCTTTTATTTAATTTCAATCATGTGGGCTAATATTTCTTTCAGTCTCCATCATTCTCAGAGTCTCTGCTCAACCTCTTAGGAACATCGAACAGCTATAACAAGATCAAGCAGATGAAAAGGAAATGAGGAAACAGGAAGACAAAAAAAAGACATCGATTTTTAATAGCTTTAGCTCACTTTGTATGTCATTTTATAGAATAAATACTCATCATTTTTCTAAATCAACAAACCCCCTAAAACCCCTCTTCTTTAATATCGCTAAGTTTTCTCAGTTATCCAGCATGAGAATGTGGAAAGGTGTTCACTTCTGGTATACACAAAAATGGTTTCACTGTATTTACTACAGTTCTTAAGACACAAGTGCTCCTCTGAATAATGAATAAAACGAAGCTTGGGAAAACAAGCAACAACAGAGTTCTTGTTGAGTTTAAGACATACAGTATTTCCTTATACCTACTTACACACCAACAGGCATGAGTATAAAAGAACAATTCTTGGACAAGAGGGAGGCTTTGTTCAATAGTTATGATGCAAAAAGGCTAAAGTCATCCAGGACTGCTAAAAAAAAGCAATACTGTTTGAAAAAGAATGATTTAAAGGCATCTTCACTCAAAGTTGTCTTCCTTATGTCATGACTGACAGCTTACTTGTGATGACACTGATCATAATAAAACCAGCAAAGCATTCCATGTGAATTGTAATAATATAGCAAAAGTAGGCAATCTATAGCATCTTAATGTTTATGCAAACATATTGCAGCACCCCTGCTATAGGCCTACACACACTCATCTCAGTCATCTGCAGTCAGTCCCACTTTCCATTCCCAAGCCAGCAATTGTGCATTGAGAGTTCGTTAAGAGTTCAATACCTACTAATCGCTTTTATGCCACAGTGAAATATGAGTATGAGTGGTTTTCCGGGAGAGATGAATTCCATCTAATGTTTGCAGTGATTTACTGACTTGTGTTTTACTGAATAGTTCATAGATTTGTGTTGGGCCTTTGTATGGTGGTCTTATTTCAGTTACTGACAAGATCAAACAGGCTTACAGGGCTGATTAAAATGGCTGAGGAATTCAGAGCAAATAAGTTGGTGTCATCAGAAAAGTCAGCTGGATCCTTACATGCTTCGATCTTCCACCATATAGAGGTGACCTGCTTCCTTCTCGTCCCTGCTGGAATTTCTAGGAATTCTATCCTGTGCAGAACTTTACTGCTCTTGGATCCCTACAATTTCTACTTCTGTTTGTTGTCTTTTATTTAACCTATTTTAGGCTCTTTTTACATATTGATATTTATGATGAACTCGTGACTTGGTAGGTGGAATCTTTATTGTGTTCTAATGTACAGCCTGGCTAATTTCAAGTATGGTTTTAAATATATTTGATGTTACGTAATTAGAATTTCTAAGGTAAATGTCTACCGTAGCGTACATGCACTTTGCACCTTACAAACTGGATAATTCCAGGACACACTGGTGATCCACAGTGATATGCTCATACTGAACAAAGCTTCGGAAACAGTTCTTAGAAAACAACAAGTGTGCACTCAATCTGAGCCAACACTCAAGCAGGCTTTTACATTGTTACACAAAGACACAAGGGTTTGTGCACTTAAAACATTGAATGGGAGCACTGATGCAAAACCTCCTTTTAGGTCAAACTTTTACACAAACTTGGTGTTTTATTCATGAAATGTGCCCATTGAGACCATTAAGATCGCTTAAGGGCAGTAAACAAATAATATACTCCCTCTATTTATAGTTTAACTTTACAAGAAATTGTGGCACCACTATCAGCAGCAAAGAGGACGCTTTTTGTTTAAGGTCTTGGGGTTGTAGCGTATGTGCACTGAATCATCTACAAGTCTTTAAACCACGAGGCTCAGCGTAAAACTGCTCTTCACCCAGCTGCAAATATCACCTGACTTCAAGGTTTTTATGTTGGGTTTTTGTAAGCCAGTTTTTGTCCTCGAGAAAAGAAAAGCACACAGTTAAGTCTAAGCATTTAACAACAGTAAAATACTGTATCTATCAGTCAATAAGTCAATATACTTTGTGCACACCTGAACAAATATTGCCAGGGTAAATGCTTCCCTTCATTTCAGAAATAAAAACCAACATGAAAACACAGATACATATATAATGTCTTCAGTCCATTTGTTAATTAATGGAAAATACAGTCTAAATCTATTTAAAAAATGATCAGACCACCAAAGACAGCCAGTGTTTGTTGTTATTGTGATGGTGTTAATGTAATATATGTCAGTAAACTGAAGATTTTCTGAAAAGTGATGTGATAGTTTGACATGGTGTGGATGCTGGAATGAGTTGATACTGATGTAGCCGGTCTTGCTCAAGCTAATGGTCTAGAAAAGGAGATTACATACATGATGTCCTTATACTGTACATGCTCATATACACTGTGGTTTATACTTACCCATCTGACAGGAAGAATTTGGTCCTCTCAGTACAGACAATAATGCTACAATTTTTCTCTTGTCATTTGATGCTGATTCACAAAAAAAAGTCTAATCCTGGAAAAAAATTCCATATTTAGCATATCTTATTGACATATCTACAAAGAGATGTAGTTAATTGGGACATCATCAATAGAGGATGGCAATATTTTTTTTCTAAAAAGAAAAGCATCTTTTCTTATCCCTCATGTCAAGGGCTGAAAAACACCAATGGTGTGTGAAAAGAAATCAGTAAGTGGTTAATCTTTGTGTAAGGAAGATCAGTCTGTTTTACAGTACAAACATCAAAAATCAGTCTGAAGGAGTTCCACCTTTGTGTGCCGCTGCTGAAGACCAATGCACAGTTAACCATTTCCTGCACACCCGGGAGCAGAATCAAAACTCAAACATGTCATTCTGCTTCTTCGCCAGCTTGGCCACCTCCTGCCGGATAGCCTGCACGAGTGCAGAGGTGGAGAGGCTGCTCAGGGGCATGCTGTCCATGTCCTTCAGCACCTGGGGCAGACTTTGCTGGGATGCTGTGCTGGGGGCAGTAGATGGCTGCTCCAGTGTCTGGTTATACTGTAGGGGCAGCCTGGTGGGGCTCCCCTGTGGGTACCGAGGATGAGGAAAAGCCTCTACATACCCAGGCAGGGGTACCTGGAACACAGGGCAGAGTGGACATCAGAGACACAGCAAGTTCATTAATACAACCTGCTAAAAATGACTGCTAGTTAAAGGGTACAGTAAGAGTGTTAGTTTTTCATCTTGTTGAGTGTACAGTTTCTCTTGCACCACTATCTTAAAAAAAATGAAATGGGTTCTAAGCTAAAATATACACAGTCATATCTGCAAAAAAAATCTGTAAAAATGGACCAAAATAAGAATGAGCGTGGAGGTCTACAAATGTATGACACTACAATGGATGTTGTTTCAAACAGTGTTTTGAACAAAAATGGGCTACTTTTGCATGAAGACACAAAGTCTTCATAGGTTTCAAATTTAAACGACAAGAAATGAAAAAAAGCAAACAGTAGAAAAAGGTGTTCATTTAGGAAATGTGCTCAACTACCCCAGTGTTTTGTTGTGTCCACTCAACGCCAGCCATAAATTCAGTTCAGCAAATGGTTTCTAAATGACACTGGTTCTGCAAAAAGACACTGCGTGAAGGCATCTGGTTGAAACAGGCAAACAGACAGGGAAAAAAGACAACATTCCATACAAACAAGGAGAGTCCAGTGTAGGGGAGGGGGAGGCACACATGGGTCACATGAGTTATAACATATCTAACAGGACGAATGGAACCTGTCCTATTTTCATGAAAACAGAGGAGAAGGTAGGAGGACTCTCAACAACTGCTTTTAAATGAGGCTCGATCCTGTTCAAAGGTAGAGCATGAGCACAAAAGATGTTCTGAATAGATGCCTGTTCCATAAAAAAACAATGCTGAAATGCAGAGATGCAATCCCACCTACACATGACAGATATAGGTCTGTCATGATAACCTTATTTGGTGTTTAAGTGTTTATAGCCCTATCTGTTGCATTGCTGTGCTGTAGCCATGGACTGTATAGAAAAGATGAATGTAGCCGCTGTCACCCTTCAGTTTGCTGACAACTGTTATAAAGCTTTGAGTCTGACATTTTGCCATTGCCATTTTGGTCTTTTGAAACCAAGCAAGGGGTGGATCTGACCGTGAACACGAAGACACTATGCAACCTGTTAATCACAAGGTACCCTCGCCCTAAATCATATCTGTTTTATAGTCTATTTTACTCTAAATGGAACCATAATTCTTACAATGAACACCTTGCTGTATTCATAAATGTCTTCCAGCTAGCAATTAAGACCATGAACTCATTTGCAAAACATAATAAACTAACAGAATGAGGGAGGAGTACAGCAATTTTTTCATAGACTTACTGTATATACATTTGGATTTTCCTTTGCAACTAGAGGAATTTGAAACCTACTGTCTGAAAGAGAGAATGCATGTTTAGGAAAGAAGCAGATCTGGAGGTTCCATCTTTTATATATTAAGTTCATGACTGCAGCACACTATCTGGCTCTGTAGGGTTGAACAAAAATTATGGAAAAAACATTCACCCCGCCAAAAGGTGAAGCTATAAAAACCTTTATGCAAACATGATTGACTGAGTCGAAGTTTACAACTGAATATGTCCCTAATCACTTTATTTGACACCACTGCGCCAACTGTTTGAACTGGACTGCCCTGTTTAATCGAGACATCTGGTCACATTATTCTGCCACTATATGTTTTAGCAGACTTTGGTGGCTCCTAAGTAGTGAAAATGGGCATCCTTACAGAGTCTGCCCACTGTGGCGGTACATCCTCAGGTTCTGGTGGATAGGACATCCAAGAGGGACTGTGGTAGGAGGTGGGTGGCGTGGAGACAAAGTACTCTGAGTAGCCGGCCCTAGTGGCTGGGATGGCATAGACGGCTGTTATTGGGTTTCCTGTGGAAAAGACAAGTAAGACTGACGTTGGCTGATGTGTCTTTCAGGGGATTAATACATTCAAGCTTTTCATTTATTTTGTCAGAATGTTGCCATTCCTGAAAATCAATGTTGGCAAAGCAAAGCACATTACGGTTTACTTTTCAAATGCATCTCCTCAAAGACCTACCTGAGTAGTTGGACACAGGCTGGTCTGCAGTGATAGATGGAAGTGCTGCTCTTGTGGTTGGCCCATATGGGTTGTTGTCATGTTGACTTCGCATTTCAGTGACAGATGTCTCTGAGCTCCTTCCCTTGGGCCCCAAGTCAGAAGTGGAACTAAGTTGCACAGAGATTGGAGAGCCACAAACAAAGAGCGGTTGCATTACTACACCACAAGATGGCAGACATAGTCCATGTGGAAAAGTGAGCACTTCATTAACATTCTCGCCATCTCTCAATGCACTAGTTCGATATTAAAATTTATACAAGGCCTGAAATCACCCTGGCCACAGCACATCACCTAGTGACTATCTAGTCCCTGAATATGAATTTGAATGTGAATAAATGTGGAATATCTCATGGGAGGATCCTACAGGCAGCATGTGTGTGTCTGTCTGCATCTGTGTGTGTGTGTGTGTGTGTGTGTGTGTGTGTGTGTGTGTGTGTGTGTGTGTGTGTGTGTGTGTGTGTGTGTGTGTGTGTCTCAGCTTTACCGTCTTAAGGAGGTCCCAGGAGGAGGCCCAGTGCGTGGTGGTAAAGGGGGAGGGGAACCCAGGGCCATTTCAGGAAGCTGGGTGAAGCGAAAGGCCTTAAACAGATAATGAGAGTCATTTAAGGTTTCTCTGTTATCGGTCATTCGAGAGAACAAGTCATCTTGGCTCACTTACTGGTTTAGGCAGGCTGCACTGATATACATCTGCACCGTAAGATGGCACCCACTGCAGACCTCCCCGTCCACAGCTCATTGTGCCCGGAGCGCTGGTCACCACGTCTGCGTAGGGGAGGGGAGGCGGCGCGGGGCTGTAGTGGTCCGGAGGGGGTTGGTGGTGGTGGTGGTGGGAGTGCCTTCCGGATGTGGACTGGCCCCCTGAAGCCAGGCTGAATGCCTCCTCCAGCAGCAGGTGCATCTGCTGCCGCACTTCATCAATGGACGGCTGTGAGCTCAGAGTGGATGTCTCTGAGTGGCCTTTCAAGCCCCGGCCGTACATGTATCCCCGCGGCCCCATTAGACGATCAACATTCGTTTCTTCAATCAACTCTGGCTCAGTCTATAACCGAAAACATAGACGAGATAGGCTGAATACATTGTCTTCAGAACTTTTAACACAAAAGAAGAGTCTGCACTAAGTAAACTGAAAAGATTTGAAACTCTTGCACAAGTTTAAAGCGGTCAGATTTCAAAGTAGTTTTGTGGCGTTGTCTTGTGTGAGTAGATCTGCAGCAGCGGCCACCTGGGGGAGGCCTACTTTGATTTACACGTAGATCAAATGTTAAAAAATTAAACCTCTCCTCATTGAATTGGCAGAGCACTAGCAGATATACCCTGAGAAAGCTGGGAAATTCCAAGCTCTTTAAAGTCTTCTGTCATTCTCTCAGTGGGTTGTTGACAAGCTGCTGACTGAGCTAGAAGAAGGCAGTTTAATGTTACTCTGAGTTTCCCAAGACAAATCAGCTGGAGGAGTTTGATCCAGCGGTGTTACTGCCTGGTCACAGTAGGTTCAGGAGCAGCGCCAGGCAGTTTGATTCAGTGAGTGTTAACATGTAGCTTTTTTGTACTTCCCACAGTAGTTTCTGGAGGTTTGCTGTCATGCTATTCAGTATCTTCCTCTACACTACAGATATAGACATCATCCTCTGTGTTGTGCATATCCCCTGTATCTCCACCTCAACCCTTCCCATCATTTTCTCACATTTTCTACAACCACTTCCATCTTTTTATACCCTCTCCTTCCATCTACCCAGTCCCTATATTCAGTGATAAATTAATACGAGCCGAGGCTGCCCTACTTCCTGTGTGAATAGAGGGTAGCCACGGGAGACTTAGCGTAGTGCACCTCATAAATCAGCCCCCCTGCAACACAGAACAGCAGAGACTTGCATCTGCAGTGATGGGGCCTGGAGCTACACTAGTCCCTTTGTAATCAACAGGGCTGGGAGTTCTGATAAAAGGGATGTGGAGCTGGTACCGGCTATTGTGCCATATTTCGAACAGAGTTGAACATTTGGCTGCACCAAGTGTAACCACAGTGAGTACAAACCCAACCGAGAGTCATTGGGGTGTTTAGGATTTATATATATATATCATGTCTGAAAATGTTTCAATTTACTGAATCTGTCTTTTTTTTCTGCAGTAACATTCTGACATTTTACTCATGGGACCACCCTTTTGGTCCAAACACCTGATGTATCTAAACTGAAAGCAAAAGAGGTCATGCCAGTTAACAGCATGCACAATAGCAGAGCCAGTTATACCTGTGCTTTTTTTCTGCGATGAGAAGTCAGATGGCTGGAAGGTCAGTGGGAGTTCAGCGAAATATTTCCATCACTAGCTCTGAATGAAAGCACTTTTAAGGAATGGTCTGCTTAGTACTCTTAGACGGTCACATACTTGTATTGTGACTTCAAGCCAGAAAGAGAGCCATAATGGAACAATAAAAGAGTGGAAACATAAACCAGCCATCCTGAGATGCATTATATATCAAAACGGCAGGACTTTATAACTCTTAATTATGAATGAAGCACTTCTCTACCTTCAGTGTACCATGGCACATTTGATGCCACACCTGAGCAGAATATTTCAGATTTCAGTCTTAAATAGAGCAGTAAGGCAGAGATTTAGCACTAATTAATTATGATCTTTGCATTCAGAATCTGAAAAAAATGTATTAATCCCCATGGAAAATGGTTCATAATAGTGATACATGTGTTCTACTTGGTAGCAACCATACGCACACTTTTCAATAGTACATCATAAGCTCATCATTAATGTATAAAATAAGTTAAAAGGTAAAATGTTACTCACAAGTTAAAGCTGTTTGTGCATCGGCCTTGTACACAAATGGTACATATTACTGAATAATAATATAGCTATTGAAAAGTAAATTGCCTTATAAAGTAGAGGAAACACTTTTAAAATGGTACATTTTGGAGCTTAATGGCAAGATTCTCGCAAACCTATCTTCTACTGCCTTCTGATAATATAGTTTCTCTTTCACATGTCCAACTAGTCTTCAAGATTGTCCACAACTTGGCCCCGACCGCCACTCAAAGTTTTTGTCCATTTGATTGCAGACACAGCTAAAAGGGTAACTAGAAGTAATACTAGGGGGGAATGTAGTATCCCAAGTTATCGCTCCACAATTGCAAAGTCTGCATTTTCTTATGTAAGTATAAAGAAATGGAACAAGCTCCCCACAGAAATACTGAGCTTAAGTGACTATAGAACCTTCACCAAACAAGTGAAAGATTGGTTTATGGAGAACCAGAGATGTGCACATTAAGAGTGTGTGATGTGTAGAAGTGAATGTTAACTTGTACGTGATGAGTGAGGTTATTAAGTTTATGAGATTATAAAAGCATTTGCTTGGGATGATGAATGGCTGAGATGTGTGGATGGTTTTGAAGAATGATGAGTTTTAATTCTGTAACTCTATGAATGGAACTATTTGAAAATAGTCAAATGTATTTTATGTATATTTGCACCTTGGCCCCCGTCCCTCTCCCTAAGGACTACAGATGGAAATTAGCTTGAAAAGCTACAGTCTGGTACAAACATCTTTGCTCTTGAGCTTAATGTCATTGTACACTGTCCTGATAAATAAATAAATGAAATGAAATGAAATACTAATGTCCAAATTCCCATGTGATATGTTATCTTAATGCAATTTCAGTGTAAATGAAAGGAAGGAAAATCATCTTATTGTGTAAAAATGCATTTTGATGTCCAGCTGAAGCTATTATAAAGCTTTAGAGGTTGTAATCAGGTTGGTATCTTCCAAAGTTATGGTATTTTAAGTGCAAAATTTCCTTTTGTTTGAAGTGTCCCTCTGTAGCAGCACAGCAAGTTAACACTGTCCACAGACATGAAGAGTGGAAATTTGCACTAAAGGCATGGTAAGTCTGAAGGATACACTCTCTGTGTGTGTAATTCAGACTGCTGAAGTCTCATTATAGGTTCGGCTTAACTGTAGAAATCATTTTACACACAGTGAGGGCTGTGGATTTTGGTACCCATCAGGGAATCTCTTCACAGCTAGTGTTTACAAGAGGAACAATTACAGCCACCGATAATTATTTCAATGCACTGTTTTTATGAACATTTGAGAAATATTTGAAAATAGAAGTGGGAAAAAAAAGAGAAGCTATCTTTTAACTGTTCATTTGCTGAACCAGATGGGTGGACAGAGGAGGTGGGTGACAACATGTGACTCACATCATAGCCGCTGTTTCGGATGCCTCTCCTGGGTCTCTCTCTCATTACAAGCAGGTCCATCTCTGTTCCCCCGGGGCTCGGACTGCTTAGGCTTTGTCTGCTGCGATAGGCCGTCTGCCCTACCTGGGAGTGCCTGCCAATTATAGTAGAATGGATTCAGTACAAATCAGAGCTGGGGTAGTTATTAATTTAAAACAGTTAAATTACTTTTTCCAGCTTAGTGTGCCTGCAGTGAAAGGTGGGTGAGGGAAGGTCTGGTACAATGTACTTTATGGGTTTTATTGAGCCAGACATGATGAAAGGGAGAGGGGAAAGTACTTGCAGTAACTGAAGTTATGGCACAGATGACATGGGTGTCGTATGCGAGGATACCTCATGAGAACACCGAGCAAAAGAGCAGGCAGATTTAAAATATTCATTCTAAATGTTGAGTTGCATGAGGACAACCTTTCTTTTTCCTGTATATCATTTCAGCAAAATGCAACACTGATAAGGTAGCGAGTACAACATAACACAATGTGCGATCAGTGACAGACGACAAGATACATATCAGTAAACCTGCTCTGATGTGATAACTTCAGCTGAGGGAATCCATGTTGTTGGTGTCACTGATCAGCCACACACTGACTGTGACAGTAAATAGCTGCTTATCGTGCTCATCAGGGTGGAATATAAAAATAGCTATTCAACCCTTCATCAACAGCCGAGATTCAGAAGTTGCTTTCTGTTCTGAGTGGAGCTGGTACCAAGTTTGAGAAGGTACGTGTAAATCTGTTGTGGAATAAACAGTTAACTCACTTGACCTAAATCTGTAAATCAAAGACTGTCAATGTTTGTGTACATCTGTGAAGCAGAAGCAGGCCAGAACCTGCCAATCTTCTTATCACCTTTCTAGAAGTTCAGCACTTGAACCAAACTAATCAGACAGGCGTGATGGTTCTCTCCCTGTCCACTAACACGCGGTAATGACAACATTAGAGGAGACAGTTTCACTCATCTATAAGTTAATTAGCCAAGGCAGGAGTGACCAGGGATGGATAACTGGCCATGGTTAAAAGCCCAATCAGCCTTAATGAAATCCATGTCACCTGCAGCACTGAGTGGCTCTGCAGCTTCATCTGTGTAAGAGATTCTTCTCAAACCCTTCTATAAGCACGAATTTTCCTCTCTGTTTACATTCAACCAAACCCAGGTTCCACTTGCTTCTCCACTCTCCCCTCACCTCCTGTGAGACTTGACATAAGTGGAACCTCGCTCATCATCAGGCTCCAGTGGTCTGCCATGCTCACCGGCTGCCCTCTCATGGTCGTGGTGCTGCCTCTGTGTCAGGGCTCGAACGCTGCTGCTGCCGTTGGTGGACGGGAAGTCATAATAGCCCTTCCTCTTAGCTTTCAGCCTCAGCTTGTTCCTGTAGTGCTCAATGTCTGACTTCTGCTTCAGTGCCAGGTTCACCTGCAGAGAGAATAGACCACAGGATACAACGAAACATGGGGAGATCAGAATATAAACAGACGTGAGGCTCTGCTGTATGTGGTGTGGCTCTGGTTTTGTCTTCATAGGCAAGTGTGGATGTCAGATCAGAGGGTTCAGGAGAGTAAATTGAAACTCTTACACAACACTCACAGTCAGATTATTTTTCATCTATTATGTTGCTTTAACATCACAGACAACAGACAAAAATAATGAAAGAAAGAATGCGTTGTGTATCATGCCTCTGAATCAACTATTTCCAGCTATGCTTTAAGTATAAGAAGGTCATATTCTAAATCATTCCAGGAAATGTATGAAAAGCTGCTTTTTAAAATATAGTATCACATTTTTGCTTGCTTAACTGTGGGATTGGTGTTTTACACAAAGCAAATGGAATAATGCATGAGGATTACCTCCACACTATTCAAGAAAAACTAAAGGCCAGAAGGTTGGGTATTGGACGCAGTTGGGTGTTCCAACAAGACAATGACCCCAAACACACATCAAAAGCGGTAAAGAAATGCCGAAACCAGGCCAGAATTAGAAGTTCTAGACTGGTCTAAAGTTCTGACCAACAAGAACCTGCAGACTGTGATGAAGAATCAAGTCTTTTTCAGAAAACAAAATTAGTTCAACTGCACCAATTCTGTTAAGAGAAATGCTCAAAGACATAACAAGAAGCTTGCAGTTTAAGCAAAAATGAAAAAGAGACATTTACCAAATATCAACATTGCTGTATGTATATTTTTGACCCAGCAGATTTTGCCATTTTTCCACAACCGAAGAATCAAAATTCTTGATTATTTTTTTGAGTGTGTGTGTGTGTGTGTGTGTGTGTGTGTGTGTGTGTGTGTGTGTGTGTGTGTGTGTGTGTGTGTGTGTGTGTGTGTGTGTGTGTGTGTGTGTGTGACAAACACACGTTTCAAACATTTCATCATAGAAAAAGAGTTAAAGGAGTCACTAATTGAACTCAAGACTGCCATGATATACATGGTGTTTACAAGGTTTTGTTTATGGCTGATACATATTTATGGCAGTATTTGTGGATGTGTGCGTATGCATCACCTCTCCATTGATGATGGCTGAGTCCTGGCTTCGGTCGGAGGATGCAGGGTGTGAGTAGTTGGTCTGAGCCGCCATGGGCTTTATGGAAATGAGCTGCAGGGAGCCAGAGGAGGTGTCATATGGATCTGAAGAACAGAGAAGGAGTTCACTCACAAAGAGACTACAAATACCTCTAATCATTACATGTCTGTCTGACTTTTTCCCCTTCACTTTTTTTTCCCCTCACTCTCTTTCTGTCACCTTTGGGATTATGTCAGACATCAGTCGTCTGTGTCAGCAAATGAAGTGGCGGACACGCAGACAATAGATCACAAAGATAGCTTTGGCTTCTGAGGTTGTGGCAATGCATCTCTGTGATAAATGAAAGAAACTGACTTTTCATTTTCATTCCATATTCGACATCAGATAAACTGGATTCAGTTCTAGTTTCCCTTAACTCAGCTGATGAATTATTCAAATCCAGCCATTAAGAAAATCACAATCTAGCGAGCTCGATCCAATTCGCAAGCAGAGTATTTGAATTAGATTAATTTAACCCACACCCACCAAGTGTGGAACATTTAGCTTCAGTGAACAAGAATAGAGCTGCAAATAATTCAACATCCGAATGGCTTTTACTTAAACTGCTCAGCATCTTAGAGGAGCACGAGATGTAATACTCCACATGGTCTTTTTGCACTTTTTTTTTGTTTTGCATTAGTGCAGGTGTGTATGTGTTTGTGCCAGCGTGTCACAGCATCCACTGATCTGAGGTACCGTATCATGTCCAGCAGAGCGTCACACTCATGCATATTCATAAGGTCCATCTCTGGTTATTGCTGAGTGGCTGCCTTTCTGACTATAAAATAAAAGCTGCAGTGGCAATGCTTTTTTTGATGGTACCTGTGTGCATGAGAAACTGAGACTGCAGAAGTGTCTCACGCAGGACAGAGATTTTCGTCATTTGTGACCCACCTGACCTTGCGTGCAAAACAGCTATAGACTCAATTATTAGTTTTTCCATTTACGTGCAGCTCTCACCATCCCTCTTGCGCGTCTCCTCCTTTGTCAGTTTCTGCTGTGCTGTGACTTTCGGCACTGTCAGGCCCCTGCCGGAATTCAGCTTCTCTGATTCGTTGCTGATGACGGAACCATCCTCACTTGGCAACTTGCTGCAAGTAACCATAGCAACAGGAAAGGCGGTGAGCTCTCAGGAAGCTGGGCTCACAGCCAGGTTATGTCATCCCTTCCTTTAACAACCTCACCTTCCTCTCTCCCTCTCTCAAGCCTGTGCCCGGTAGCCATAATGTGTTATTACGGTATTTGTTTGCATAATGAAAAAAAAAGTGTTCATGTTAAAACCATCACTACACACTCTCGCTTCGAAGAATATCAGCCAAATCAAGACTATACATTAATGTGTGTTCTTATGTTGTTAACTGATATCCACCGGTTTTGCAGTAACATTTTAGCAAAGGAGAGAAAAATGATATTATTGTCCCAAAACGGCAGCAGATGACCAAACAATTAAGATAATAATACTGCAATTTATTGACTTTTGCCAAGTGGTGCATGGAAATGTATGCTTTTGTACATTTTTCTGCCTTTCTGCATTTGTGAACTTGCGCCTGTTTACATGATCATGTGTCTCTACTACATATAAATGTATGTATTCTTAATTAGGTGTCATGCATGTTTCATAGCGGTGAGCATTCATGTCCAGATTGAAAGACGACTGGTTCTTGCATTAATTGGACAAACAATTGCTTTATACAATTCATGTTTTACGAGCTTCAAACGGCGTACTGTAGTCGGAATTAGAGCTGATCAAGCCTCAGCTCAGAAGACCACAAGGCTGACAGTGACATCAAAGCGCCACGTCTATCCCCTAATTGTCTGGTAAAATTGATAACAGCAAAGAGAGACTGTGGAACAGTGGCTGCCCTCCCCTGCTCTGATTGAGGCAGTGCTGCAGAGAGCCGGTTCCATGCAGCAGTCACAGGCTGTGCAGAGATGTGTAATGTGCAAAAAAAAAAATTAAGTTTAAGATTAATTTTACACTGGCTTTTTGAGAGGGTTGTACATTTGATCCTGTCTTTGTGTTTAGAACAAAGGTTTGACCTTGGTACAAATGAATGGATGGCATTAGAAAGGATGAAGTATATTAGAGTTAACTATATGCAGTATGCATGAATGCTTTTTTGTTTTTGGCTCATTTGTAATGCATATAGTATTTCAGCCCTAAGTCATATGTTAAGCTAAATACATCTTTTACTTAATAGTAATGAATTGTAATGCCACAGTCAGGACATGGCTCTTGAGGTATTTAGGGACAGGTGTTATTTCAGACATGCTGTACAACAGGTGAATGATTTTGCCTTCAGGCATCAACAAAAGAAAACACGAATCCACACCAGATTCAGTGAACATAGCATTCACTCATCTGTGGACTTGGCATCAAGTAAAGATTTCAAATCCTGTTGCATTTGCATGGCATCTGCTTTTCCACCAGCTGTGTCATGTGCTGCATGGCAGAGAAATACTAAAAAATGATACTGTCATGTGTTTGCAATATTCCAAGCAAGATGTATAGCTACTGCTATACTCTGTTATTATCCCTGAACTCCAAGCAGTTTCTGGGCATTTTTTGCTCCTGTCACATTTTTACTCACTGTGAGCTAATTTTTCACTGCAATATAAAGTCCTGCACCGCTGTGGAAACAACAGTACCGCGGCTAGAAGTAGAGAGAACTCAAAAATGTCTTCCATCAAAGCAAAACAAAATTATAATGGCATAAATCAGCAAAAAGAAAGAAATATGAAAGCTAAACTTCTTTGACTATATATGTTTACAAAAGTTTAAAAAAACATGGAATGACTGCGGTGACATTTGTTAAGTGTCCACCTGAGCCACGGGGATTGTAACCCTACGTACTATAGATCTTTCACTACTTTAATTTTGTTTTTGTTTCCTTACTTGTCTCCTATCTGCTTTGTCTAAACACAGCCTGCAGTTCAGCCTAGTTCTGCCAAAATGACCCTGACTGTACATGTGGTAATGGCGCACAGTTTATTATCAGCATTTTTTTTCATGAGACATATGGAACAAAGAGATGATGTGATGAAATAAATTTTAAGTTTTGATGGAGCTGATTTTTCTGAATAAACTACACATCATACATGATGTTCAAGGATTCAAGGATCATGTGATAATTTTTACAGTTTTTGGCTCTGAAAATTAAAAAAACAAAACAAAACTGAAAAACATAGTGACATAACAGTTGAAATCCCAGTTCTCAAACTTATAATCCATCATTATCAGCTTCTAAATCAACTAAGACTAAAAAATTCTTGAAGCTCGAAGTTTATATAACTGTTCACCTGTTTCAGCATTTAGAAGAAAGCACTGCAGCAATTTACTGACTGATGTGGCACAATCACCATCTGTTGGGTTTAAAGCACTGTTGCTGTTTCCCAGATTTTTATCTCATAACTGGTGAGAAAAAGGAAAAGTTACCGACACTCAGGCAAATATTTGAAATCTGTCATATATGCACTAATCTCTTCTTTTAAAATGTTACTATATAACTGTGTGTAGGATGCCGGTAGGAGGATTTAAGTTACCAGCTTGTTATTTCCTGGGTTAATAGCATATACCTGGCTGAAAACCAGCAAAAACTATTCATGATGACACCTGAAGACTTAAAGACCTTTGGGAATCCTTAAGACCACCCGCTTGATGAATAACAAATTGAAAACTTTTGCTGCCTCTGGACTCTTCCAAATCACTACTGCAGGTCGACCAAGTCCATAGATCCCCTATTCTGTGACATAAATTTAATTTGATATCATTATCCTGCATGGCTTTGAAAAATGACGCCCTTTTGCGTTCCTCGATTAAATAGTTTAGAATGATTTAACGTGGCAATTAATTTCCGAGAGAGCGCTACAGACTGTCAGAGGAGGAAAGTGGTCAATTTCACCTGCCCGTCCAGAGAACCCTGGTAACGATCGCTTATCCTTCAGCATCAGGGTGAAACGAGGACAGACAACAGTGCTGGAGGGAACTTTGTGTTTTATCGTCCTTTCTTCCCTTCATGCGACATACGAGTTTTTGAATGAGCAGGGGTGTATCGCTTGAGATAAAGCCCGTGGTGTCAGCAAATGCATCACTCTACTGATGTTTGCTATCAGTCTCTGTTGAAGGAAAAACCTTGAAGTACTTCTAAATAAACTAATATGGTTCAGTTGTTTCCTTCTAACATGCTCGATGCAACTGATGCAGCTGGGAAGTTGAGCCAAGTCTGAAAACCTAAGTCATAGCTTTGCACAGCCTGTTAAACTGATCTTAAAAATGTCTATACAGATGATGAATATTGTTAATTATGCTTAAGTGAAAGCGTGGCTTACCCTCAGTGTCATCCTTACATTACTGAGATTGACCACACAATATGCCCTTCCCCTTGTTGGCTTAAATCACTAAAAGATAAACTTTATCTAATGCTATGCAAACATCCTAAAAAGAGAAAATGTGTATTTGTATATCTCCAAGCAACCCTGGTGGACTTTAATCAGTAGCAGCCATGTGAGACATGCAGCAGTCTGAACCTTGGATGCTCCACAGACAGAGCCAGAAAGCGGCTCTCCTAATTATGAACAATGACTGCAGCATTATTTTTTATTTGCATTTTTTTTCTTGCACAAAAAAAGTGAGGAGAAATGACATTTCATTTCAACTCTAAAACAACTATCTGAGAAGCACACTTCTTCACTGCGCTAATTTTGAACACCCGACTTGTATTTCACACCAAACTGAAGCATGTAATTAAAACAAGTTCTAATAAACATAGACTTACTTTGGAGTGTTGTTTGCCTTGGAGCTGCCCCAGACTCTTTCAAAGCCATCACTGTGATGATTTGCACACTTACACATACAAATCTGTATACAAACACTCATCTGTCAGTCGTCTCTAAGTGTTTTAGTGCTTTTTATGTCCTCGTTAGCTCCAGAGACACTTAGTAACCTGTTATGTTAAAACTGTTCTACAAACAGGCGTTTAATTTAACATTATAATCATCATTAATAATACATACACAGACAAAATAAAACTATTTAACATCCTCTCCTGGGCTGAATATCAACAAGCTTCACCTACATACATTTCCTCAGAGTAAAACTTTTTTTTTGAAGCCAACATCATCTCGATAACATCAAGGTTTTATTTTTACTGTAGCAACAGTCTTATCATTTTCACTCTCTAGTTTGGTTCTCTAGTCTTTCTTTTCACAATTTTCACCTTTTTTGTCACTGATCACAGCGCAAGAAGGTGTAGACATGTAGAGTCAGTGCTACCTTTTGTGTTTGTCAGCGGTGAGGCTTTTCTTGCTGGCAGTTCCGTCTTGTTGCAGAGCCTTTTCCAGTGAAAGCGGCGTGTCCCGAATTTGTAGGGACATCACTAAAGTATCCTGGCTGACAGGCAGCGTCTCCTCATCTCCTCCCTGTTGGCCCAGGTGTTGCTTGGCGTAGTCAAAACCCTGGACTGGCTGATGGACAAGTTGAGTAGAAAAAGGAGGGAGACACAAGGAATAGCTTCAGTAAGATTGATTCCCTTTCACGCACCTATAGTTATGTAGAGTAAGCACTGATGGGAGAAACAAAGATGTACACATTTGCCAGGCACAAGTGCCACATAGACAAACATCTAAAATAAAAAGCTAAAAAAGTGTATCTTTTGATGTCCAGAGGATTTAAGGAACAGAACTGGGATTACTGCACTGCTGTGCCTTTAAATAGATAAGCACAGATTTAACTGGGGCCCTTTTTCATGTCCTTCCAAATTCTTGTCAAATAAATGACTCGCAGTGGGCGGTGATAAGATGAGATTTGCAGACTTTCACAGAAATATAGTAATGAAGTTAAACATTAGAACACATTTGAGGAAAAGCAGCAGGACTAAAAGGACTCTCTCCAACACTGGAAGTCGACACGCTCATAGAGAACGGTACACTGCAGGCCAGAGTAGTTGAGACTCACACACTAATACAGACACACACCTATACACTGAAATATTTAGGACTGCTCTCATCACAGTGTCATAAATTGTCAGACACACATCACTGCCTCAAAGCCCCGCCGTGGAGCAAAATCAATGTGTGATACTCTCCAAACATTCATCCTCTCTCGGCCTATAGCACACACACATTAAAGTAAAGTAAAGATTTTCATAGAATCCATTTTCTCACCGACTGAAAGTGCGACTGTTCCTGGTCTCAAAAGACTAACAAGGGTGTATGATGAAAGAGGCTGGCTTGCAGAGAGTGAGCAATGCAGAAAAAGTAGCGCAAGAGCTTCATTTGAATTTTTAGGACTTACTACCTCAAGAATGTTCCCTGTTTTGTTTTGTTTTTCTGCAATACTTTTAAATAACTTATTATATACTAACTAAAATAAGAAAGTTTGTCAAGAAAATAGTATCTCATATCTGATGGAAATTAGCTGGGAATGTGCTTTTTACATGATGAGGATTTGCAGGACCTTAGACAGTGTGGAATTGCTGCTCTGAAGTAGCACTGAAGTTGCTTTTTCAGTTTAATATAGAAGATTTTATTGCTTTCTCTCTAATGAAATTCCATAAATAAAGCAGTGGGATGTGCCGGGAGATATATTCCGCGTTTTCATTTATCTGCAATGATGTATGCCAGTGTGCCACCGAGCACGAAAAAAGCAACACACACAGAGGTGGAGACATAACTTTGTTTCGGACATTGCAGCAACTCTCAACGCAACAGTAATGGGAACCATTTTCAATCTTCCCGGAACAAAATAAACAAGTGTCAGTACGCACAGCAACACAGGCGCTCATTCTGCTTGAGAAAATATGATCCCCTTAACAACCATTCTCTGTAAAGCTTAGTGTTTCAAATTTGCCATCTGGAGTATGCTATAAGAAGAATAGGCAGCACCAGCCCTTCTTCCAAGGAAATCTCAATGTTAAAGCTTTGTTACTCCAAAATGTCATTGTATCCTTAGTTTTCATTAGCACAGCATGATTTATTGAAATATGTCACAGGTGTTGTCTGCACAGAATCTCATTCAAATCCCACTGTTGGCACAGTAGAGCCTTGAAAATGAAAACATGGATCGGTAATGAGAAGAAATACAGAGGCAGATACCTGGTGATAATAGCCCACATCCCTCCGATACGCCATCTGAAAGCAAAAGGAAATGTTTTAAACTGTGTGTGTGTGTGTGTGTGTGCAGTTCAAGTTTGTGTTCTGCACTTAGTGGGATTCTGCCAATGCATTTGAACGAGGGATTCAGATGGGATAATGTAGGAAAGATCAGCAGTAAAATATAGAATGCAGGACAAAACATACAGGATTTATAGGAGTTATTTGGATACACAAAGTCACCTACACACCACAGCATCACAAGCCCTCATCAGTCACTGACACGCCACACAATCTGCTCAAGTTTTATAGAATTAAAGCGCTAATTGTTTTCTCAATTAATGGTTTTATAGATCAGAAAGCAGTGACTTTAATTTCCCCAAGCCCAAGGTCTTGGCATGTCTTCGTCCAGTCAACAATCCAAAACTAAAAAGTAGTCAGTTTGCAATGACATAAAATCAAGAAATGTAGCAAATTATTACATTTGAGAGGCATTAAAACTAATTGAAAAAATAATTTATTCTCAGAAATGTAGATCAAAGACAGAGAAAGGCAGATACCTTAGCTCTGGGATTGAGGTTACCGATGGCATCAGCTTTAAAGTCATTCTTATTCTTCCTGCACAGCACAGCAGTGATGATGATAATAATGAGCGTTACTACAGAGATCGGGGCCAACACTGCAGCGATTATCCAAAGGTTATTAGGAGGATTTTTGACCACGGCTGAAAAAAAAGAAAAAGAAACATTTTTTCACCATCATCACTTCCTGACAAAATAACCATTAGTCCCACTGATGGGTTCGTTGGAAGGATAACACACAGTGTAATTTTACTGCTAAAACATGCAGAGGCATTCATCACACCCACACTAAAAGCCGCTGCACAACCTGATACACAATGCGCCTGATTCAGCTATTGTAGACGACACTCTGTAAGAGAATGCTCCACGCGCTCTCCCCCCTCCTCTCCCTCTCTCTCTCTTATCCAGCTCAGTCTCACCCCGTCTACCCTTCTCCCTTTCTCGGCACTGCAGCCCAAACAAACAGTGTCCTGCCGGGAGCATTTCAGAGAGATTAGAGAGCAAAGCGCTTTCTCAACCTTTTCTTCTATGCCCCTCATCCCAACACCAGCTTTTCTTTCCAAACTCAGCATGAGTCATTTGTTTTGGTTTGCACGTCTGTCTCTGAGTTTTTCTGTCGATTTGCGTAGCTGGCAAAACGCTAGAAGGATGCTGTGCTTACGTTCTGCTTGCAGCTGGACAAAGTAGCCCAGGGTGAGCGCCATGGTTTGGGAGTCGACCGTGTTCAGGACCTTGGCGGCTGACGTGCCCGATAAAGGAATGCCATTGTGCTGGACGTAGTAGGTCATCTCTGCCGGATTCTTTAGCCCCGAGACCCTTCGGATGCTCACCATCTGATTGGAAAGGAACACGGATGTGTTTCAATGAACTACAATGTTCTCAGTATCAGCTGAAGCAGATTACATTACAGGGAAAAAAAGAGTAAAAGGTGTGGAGTCTCCTGAGAGGAAAAAAAAAAAAACACATGTGCAGAAGAGAGTATTTGTTCAGTAAAAGATTCCACCTCTGGCTTGTTTTGATGAGCAATTAGCAGATGATGAGTTGAGCAGCTCCCCAATTATCATGGGCTGACCACAAGTGATCATGTAAGCGTGTGCAGAAGTGCGAATCAAAGTGTAGGTCTTATGAAATATTCATACTGTTAGAAATAAGCCCACACTACAGTCCAACTAATTTGACTTCTGACTAACATGCCAGGGCAGCCAGGCAAAACATTAGAATCAGAATCTGAAATGTCTGGCAGTTCCCAGATGGAATACGGTGCCAGTTTCTTACCTGAACAGTGTAGCTGCCTACAGTAGCAGCTCGTCTAAAGCGAGTGCCCTGCTGGCCTGCCAACACGAACAACTCTGCCAGCCGCTGCTCCATTAGACTGGCAAAGCTTTGGTACTGTCCCTCCAGGCTGCCGTTATCCACATCCTGGATCACTGCAAATGTAGTCGAAAGAAAGAGGACAGCCAGATGGTTGTAAAGAGAAAAAATAAAATATCGGAGAGGACAGAAAGCAAGCAGCACAAAGGAAAAAGGGACAGAAGCAGAGTTAGCAATGTATGTGTGTCCTCACAGCTTTCATATGTATGTCTATTCTGACATTAATTTAGGAGGCATCCATCCATCCATTCTCTATACACCCCTTTATCCTCACTAGGGTCACGGGGGTGCTGGAGCCTATCCCATCTGACTCGGGTGAAGGCAGGGGACACCCTGGACAGGTCGCCAGTCTGTCGCAGGGCTACATATACAGACAAACAATCACACTCACATTCACACCTATGGGCAATTTAGAGTGATCAATTAACCTCAGCATATTTTTGGACTGTGGGAGGAAGCCGGAGTACCCGGAGAAAACCCACGCATGCACAGGGAGAACATGCAAACTCCATGCAGAAAGATCCCAGGAAAGCCGGGACGCGAACCAGGGATCTTCTTGCTGCATGGCGAAAGTGCTAACCACTACTCCACTGTGCAGCCCAATTTAGGAGACATTCAGTTCATTATTACAGGAAAAAAAGATTCTTTCTGTCCCCTCGTGGTAAAAAAACAAAAAAATCACCTAACACTGCCGCTGTGTTTTATCAACAGCTGAAAAGCAACAATCCTGGTTGTGTATCTTGTTCAGTGTGAGTAAATCCCATTATCTAGGGGCTGACCTTGAACTGGCTCAGCCTCTCATTGCAGTAAGTGCAGGGTTAAGAGCTACAGAGTCTGATGTGAAAGATCCATCCATTACACAGTACGTATAACAGTGTGGATGCCCTTGACCACTGTGAGATGTATTGTTCCTGCTCAGCATATGCACTCATTCATAAACCCCACCGAGTGAATACTATCAAGAACGCCTCAGCATTTAATTGCTCCAGTGAAAGGAGACATTGCAGATTATGAACATATGGAGGTGCATTATGTGGTGAAGTTTCCATAAATAGTGTCACAGTTGTATAAGTGCATTACTCTCAATACTGCTCGTGTATATTTTGTGTTATAAAGTGGTTTTAGAATTGTGAACTGCTTGCATCTGACAATTTACCGAATGTGGATCATCAGATTCATAAGGAGATAATGAGTCATTTCCTATAAAATCAACCGGATCTGAAAAACTTCCCACCTCAGTCCCCCTCAGAATCAGTTGGGGTTTTTTATGCAATACCTTTAGTCCATTTTATGAAGCCATGCAAAATTTTACCTTCATACTATGAATATTTTCTGACTTACAGGCCCTTGAAGAACATAGAGGTGGGTCGAAATTTCACACTTTTAGATTCGTCATACTTTTTCCAGCATTTTTTCAGCCCTCATAACTTCACACGTAAAGGAGATAGTCACATGAAATTTCCAGGGCTGAGAAACACATCTGCGCTCAGTCAAAAACTGCAACCAAATCGATTCCACATCCATCCCCGCTGTCACAAGCCAAGCTAAAATCTAATTTCTCTAATAGTGGCATATTTTCACACACATAAAATGTCAAATTTGAGATTCTATTTAGTGGGGAAAAAAAATAAAAAAGCATAATAATTCCTACACCACCTTTTTTCCTTGCTATATAAAAGACAAGTGCTGGATACCAAGATTATACATCATTAACATGTTCACAGTCAGACGACGGAAACAGACCAACATCACATAACGACATAAGAAGAATGTAAAAACCATCAGAGTAGAATTTGAAAGACTGCCAGACAAGCATTGAATGCTGCAAACTTGTTTGATCTATGTGATTTGTCCAATCTAATATCTAAAACATGTGAACACCAATGCTGTTCCTCTATTTCTCTGGTATCAAAATGTAGGTAAAATGAGACCTTTTGTATGATATAACTTGTTCTGTGAAACAACTTATCCCACATGATGGAGAGACCCTGAAAGGCTGACCAAAATGCACTTTTTAAAGTTTTCCCTGGTAAATTATCAGATAGCAGTTAACACATTCAGGGTACTAATGGTTGTTTCTGATACTCTGTGTCCAAGACATTAAATTAGTGAAGCTTTCTGTGATACATCCCATTAAACTGATGCTCAAAGTTGGTTTCACACATAAAGTAGGTCACAAAAATGCAGAAAAAATACTGCAAATTTAATAGCGCAGAAATATGACCCATCCTGATGTAGTATGAAGACCAAATTTTGCATGGCTTCATTAAATAGGACTAAAGTTACTGCGCAAAAATCCAACTGGTCTTTATGTAGTCATAGAGGTAACAATTGATCAAAACATTTGTTTTTGGCACTATATTTGTTACTTTTTACAACATTACATACACAAAGTCTGAAAAAAGAATATCGTTTTTTTTTTAGTAATCGATAAAAAATAAATAAAATTGAAGCAATATTCCTACCTGTGACAACCCAGAAGTCTCTGGTTGCAATAGAGGTGTTTAGATTGTGATATTCCAGTGCTGCAAAGACAAAAAAAAAAACAGTGCAAATAGTGCAAAAAAAAGTTAGGATTTTATCTTCTTATCATACATTTTGCTTCACAGGTTTATATTTTTGTTTTGCGATGAAAGCTTTCTGGTATAATTATTATTTTTAACGCTGCAACTGTCACTTTATTGTCTCAGCTGTGTTTCTGTTTGCCAGGTATTTATTACTCGAGGAACCATTTCTTCCAAATCCGAGCCGAATATTCATCCTTTTTCAAACCTTCCTTTAAGAAAGAGAGCAGTTTACAGTTTGGTGCTTTTTGTGTGGTAGAGATCTCAGTTTAAAGCCTAATTATCACTGAATGTCAGACAAATATGGATGCAAAGAGGGGTTTAAAGCTGTCTGAGCTCTGGTTGTCTTTGTGTTCTTTTACATCTATTTCCTGCCTGATTAAGCTCTTGTGGTGGAGGCTGACGCAGTGTTTAGGGGGGAGAGAATGCTGTATCAGTGGCCTGTGAAAGCAGAACTCAGGCATGACAGGAGAGAGGGGGAGAGAGGGGGGAGAGAAGGGTGAGGGGAGCAGCAAGAGTTTTTAGCATTGGTAATGGATAGGGCTGCAGGGTTGCCGTGCAAAATCAGTTCTGTCTATAAACTTGAATCATGTTGAATATTAATCAGCGAGGAGGTTTCCCATGAAGCACTGCTGTTTTGTGATGAGAGCCAGGGGGTTAAACACTGAAGAGCGTTTGTAAGTCACTCCAAGAAGTTGAGGGGGGGAGAAAACTTCAAATTCTGCAGAAACAGAAAGCTATATTTAAAGCAATATTTCATTTATAGTTTTCAGTGACTGTTGCAGTCTAAAAGGAGACATTTTCCAAATAGCTTGACTCAGAGAAATTACTGGAGAGCAGAGGAGGAGTAGAAGAGCTGAACATGGCAGTCGGCCTACACAAGTGCCACAGGAACATTGGGGCCGCAAACAGGCACTTCGGAGTGGTGAGAGATCCCGGGCCTTTTTCTGTCAGAGCACAGCCCGCGGTGGTAGGAGAATCCCCCACTGTTAATTATTTACTGCAATAATTGGCTTTGAAGTGCGGAGGCAGCCGCTGCTAGCATATGCTCACACCTCCTGCGAACAGTGTAATATCACTAACAGAGAGGCTGCAAAACAAACAGAGCAAAATCCCTGTTACACACTCTCTAATTCTTTCTTTTACTCTGCTGTCTCGCCGGGGCTTCCTCCATGTCAGTCACTGCTCCCTCAGAGTCTCCTCTCCTTCTCTGCTCAGCAACCCAAGCATCCTGCCTGCAGGTAACTCGATATTCTTACTTAATTCAATCGCAGCACAGAGTGATGTTTAATTTAATACTCGCTACTAGAGATCCTATTTATCTTGATCTAAACAGTGCAGAACCCAAAACTCCTTTCTGCCCACAGTGACACTGTATCCCTGATCAGGAGCTAAATCCCTTTGAAGACTGGATTTAAGGGATGCAACCCCACAAACCCAAAGGCTCCTAAAAAAAAAAAAAAAAAAAAAAAAAAACTCAGCTGAGAAATGCAAACTCATTTTTTCTCAGTTTGGTAAACACAACCTCCAAGTGTTTAATCTTATATTTGGATCTTCTGATGTTGTCTGTATCCCATAATCCACTGCAGGTTGGTCCGTTATGTAATCAAGGATGCGGGCAGCACATGCCGGCTTTTAAAGTAGGGAACTATTATGTGAGCATGTTTTATTTACCAGAGATGTGGTTCAGCTGGTCATCAGTCACCTGCTGAAGATGAATAATAAAACCATGAACTTCATCCATTTATTTCTAACACCACGCAACAGGGAGATTGATGGAAGTTAATGTCGATGTCTTACTGATTCGGAAAGTTTCTGCAAAGAACACACCAGTCTTCTCTTAACAGTTTGAACTTTTGATTCTAAATCCTGCTAAATATGAGCCAACAAGGTACACACTGGGAGGTTTGAGAAGATCTTTCACTCATTTCCACAATGGCCTCAGCAAAGGAAAATGGTAAAAGTTAAAGTAAAATGCTTTCAGCCAGATGGTATTAGAGGAAAGCCCCTAGCTTAAGTCCGGGCTCAAGCATCAACTCTGTCGTGATCCTGAGCATGATCTTGCATAGCCAAAGCTCACTCTTGTCAAACTGACCACAGTTTAGAGAATTTCAAGCACTGCAGTCGCTTAGAAACCATTTAAATTAAGCTAGGGGAGTCTTATTTCTGCTTGAACAGAAAGCTAGCCAGAGGTACAATTCCCACACGTGGGCCTCTTCAAATTCACAGCTGCTCCTATGGATGAATCTGTGTTTGTCAGGGCCTTCTCCTCATTCCCTTCCCCACCTGGCATCCCAAAAAGACCCCTTTCCCTACCTCTCTTCTCTCTGTCTCGCCCTCTGTCTCCCATCCACTTCTCTACCTCTGTTTTCTCCTGCAGCATGGCACCTGAGTGGAGTGCGGCTTCTCAGCTGCCTCCACTCAGGTAATCAACCACCTCCACGGGTCACGATCAGCTGGAATCAAATCAAATCATTCAAATCAATCACGATGATTACACTCCAACAATAAGTACCAGCTCATCCTTCCACACCCTGCCAGATTGTTGAATAAGACTCTTCAGTCAGTTTGCTCTCTAGCCTTCAGAAGTCCGTTGTGTTTTGTGACGGTTCTAACATTGTTTCTCCTTTGCCCTCGCCTAGACCCAGCTGTCTGGGAGTCCCTCCGCCCAGAACCCTCGTCTGTCCTCCTGAACCATTCAGCACCGATACTCCCCGTCTGGATCCCCCATCCTGCCCGGACCCCCTCCTTGGAACCCTGACCAGCTTCCCTCCCTCTAACCCGGAACCCACAGCAGCAAGCCGGCTGCTCGTCGCCTCCCGGAGCCCTCCCGGAAATCCCCCGGCTGGACGTCAGCCTCTGCCTGGCCAACCGAACACCTCGGCCCCCCGGATCGTCAGGGTCCGACGTCCTGCCTCCTCCGACCCCCCCATCACCCGCTGGATACCATTCCCCACCTGCCACCGGCCGCCAGGGATCCACCACCTCTATCTGCGTCACTCCGGTCCTCCCTGGACCAGCGACAAACCGCCGATCCCCGGCTCCAGACCCACCAGGCTAAACCCCACTCCACCAGCCGCTTCCCCGCTCCTGCATCCTGGTTCCCTCATCCCAGCCATTATTCACGGTAAATACAATAAAATCCTTCTCATTTCCACCGGTCTTGGTAGTGTGGCGCTCTGCTCGGGTCCGCCTCACTAAATTCCTGACAGTTTTCTTGACCCAGTGTATCTTTAAAAAGATTTCGTCCAGACCTCTTTGAGCTTGACGGGGCAGCAGTTTGTTTATGCATTTCATTATGCAAGACACTGAGACTCATTTTGCATGTATTCTGCAACACTTGTCTGGGCAGGGGCTGAGTGCTCTTACAGTGTCAACATTCAGAGTCCAACACTCAATCATTCTGCTAAGCATGTTAAGCAGAAGAAATAAGGCTTAAAACTATGTGCAGACACTTGTATTGATTAAAATGGGACACGGAGAAGACAGACGACTGAAAAATGCAGCTGAAACGCCTCCTGTGCAGACTGCTGAGCATGAACGATCATTTACCCTTCCCATGGTTTTCTGCAGAGGTTTCAAGCAAGATATGTTGTGAAATATGACGTTCTGACTTCAGGGTGCATGATGGAAGATGCTTTGTTGATTTGAAACTGCTTCAGAGCAACACACTGAGAAGGCCCCATGAGTTTTGGAACACAAAGAGCAACAGGAGAGCCCAGATCAGGACAGGAAAGTCTACTTATTGTTAGAAATCAACTCTGGACAGTGAAATGGGTGAATGCAGATTCCTAGCTCCGTTGATGAAGTTTTGTTGTGACTTTACTGTGAATGAGATCAAGCAAAACAATGAATCTCTCTCCAGGGATTAATAAAGCGCCATAAAAATTACGTCTCATTACATTTGTGTCTGAGCTCTAGATCTGCCATATTTCCCTCAAATGAGCAGTTCCACTGGGGATGGACGCAGGCTGCACACTACGACTCTCCTGGGATTGCTGTTTAGAGTCCTGCTGATTCCCTGTCACTCTTCATTTGTATTTCTCTGAGTACAGTGCTAACACAGATGGAGGCTGAGTACGCCCTCAAAGCAGGCTGAGATGAAAGGCATGGGCTTAGTTGTGCCTTTTCATCAACTGTCTTTTAGTGACTCAAACATTAGAAAACAACTGTGATCGTAAGAGCAGCAGAACAGTCGCAAACATCCAATTACTGAAAAAACTGGACGTCAGTCAGGCTTAGGGAGGGAATTCCTGAGTTTTGCCAGTGCTTAGATTCTGAGTCCATGTGAATGCAAAAATTCTCAAGACTACAATAAATAAACTACAGTTTCTAAGTTTGAAGTTGGTCTTGATTTCTGTAAGTATTGTCAATCCTACATCTGTCTAAAGTGGAAGGTGAAAGAAGGGGAGACACAGTTTAAAAAGTTTGCAGAGAACCTCTTCTAGGCTTCAACTCAAGGATAAAGTCAGGAAAGGCAGAGCACTTGTTTTTTTGTTTTTTTTTTTCTTTTTTTGGAGTCTAATTTGTATTTGGAGAGCAAATCATTCCCAAGAGAACACAAGAACTACTTCTGGTGTCTGTTCTTGTAATGCTGTTGAATTACTCCTGACTAAAACGCGTATTTTAGAATGCAAATTGTAACTTACGCTCAGCAATGATAAGTGGTGGATAGAAGAGGAAGTAGCCCACCAGCTCAGCTGACAGCTGACCAAGGAGGTTTGAAGCCGCAGTGCCATTAAGGAAGACAGTCCCATTCTTCACAGTGTAGACCAATGACACAGCGGGAGAGCCGGCTGCCTGAGAGACACTCAGTATCTGGAATAAAAACAGGAAGAGGTCACACAAGAGGCATGGAATATTACAAACAAATTGCTTGGGATTACACTTTACACTATAATGTGCAAATTACAACAAGGCTTCTTCTAAATAACATGGAAGAAAGTGACAAAAAAATCAATAAATGTTTTGGATCAACAAACATTATGAAAATCATCATCAAGAAGCACGACAGCAGAGAAATTGGCAAGCCATGAAAGAGTGTAAAAATATTCCAGCATCAGTTGTTTTCATCCATGCATAACCGTCAAATTAGTTTTAATATAGGGGGCACTTTAATGTGGCAGCTCATTAAAATTAATACAAACATTGCTTCTCTAACATAATTAATTTGCATCTCAGAAGCAGCTCTTTTTTTTTTTTTTTTTTTTTTTTAAAAAGGCAGAGCCTGATGCACTAAGGGACATTTTAGCTCAAATTGTACATGTTTTGCATCTCTTTGTTTGGGCATCAATTCCCACAAACCATATAATGATACTGATGTGTATTAAAGGACGAAGCTGTTTAAGTTATCTGTCCTATATCCATCTTAAAATGCTAAAAAAAAAAAGACATTTTGTAAAATCAAGTGTATATTAAATCATTTCTTATGTCTGGTTGGGTTGTGGAAAGTTCTATATACATGGCATGGTCCAAAATAAGGTAACATCAGGCCAAACATCTTCGTTTGACTAATGTAAGTGCAATGATGTCTACACGAGACTGCACAACTTTCAAAGCTAGTAATCATAGCATTACAATTTGTAACACTAACAGTAAAGGGAACACCTACACAGTTCTAATAGTGCAGCCCAGTTGTTCTACCACTGTACCTGAACAGAGAGTCTGCTGTTAATGTTGAGCACTTTGGCCTGAGCTTCAGAAAACACCTTCTCAAGCCTCTGTTCCATCATTTGAGAGAAGCGACAGGACCGAGGATCATCATCTGCTCCCACAAACTGCAGCACTGCAACATGAAAATGAGAGAGGCTGACAAAACTGTGCACTTCAGAAGTATTTCTAAAGAATTTGATAGATTGCTACAAAGATTTGTGCTGTCTTTGACAGTGTAGGGTTGACTATAAGATGTCTTCACTATTTAAGCATCTATATTTAGGTTGTGACATTGTCATTTCCCTCTCTGATGTGGTGTCACAAAATGTCATTTTTATTTACTTCTCTTCACTTCTCTTCCAGTGCACAGTCACAGGAACAAATAACAGTAAGTCTCAAACTGATCTCTGACTTATTTTTTGTTTTCATCCTGACTGAGCACTAGCTGACCTGTTTTCAGCTGGAAGCCGGCGGCTGGGCTGGTTCTCCATAATGCAACTGGGAGGGGCAAGGCTGTTACCATGGGGAGGTACTGTCGCAGGTCTGCAATCAGCTTATCGCGGCCATAGGACGCCAAACCTTCCAGCACTACAGACGGAGGGTAAACTAAGTCCCCTCCAGTCACATGATAAGCCACCGTCATGTTGGGAGAACCAAATACAGTCTCCACCTGAGAGAGAAAAGTTTAAAAAAAGAGAGAGGATTAAAAGGTCTTTCAGAAGTCATATTGGTAGTTTTTCTGACGTTACAACCCATTAATTACACAATGGTTACACCTGAGAGGGCAAAATTAAAGGGTAACTTCACATCAGGTTGAAAAATAATGTTTCACTGCCCTCTCAGGTTGAAAATATCAAGTCTGTCTCACCTATGACCCCACACTGAGTAAGGTCAGAGCTGTAGGTAAAACAATAATGTCACGGGATCTTGGACTGCACTTGTACATCACTACAGCAATGTGAGAGGTTAAACCACTCAAGGTCAACAAAAAGTCAAAGACTGAGCTAAATTTAATCCAATTTTCTGCCACTGTTGTCTCACAGCATGATTATATCTTGAGATAAAATAAATTGAGAAGTCATTTTCTGGTGAAGTCAGCAGATAGATGTGCCTGTTTATGGTTAACCCAGTAAAGTACAATAAATACTTGAAAGTTATGATGGGTGTAATGGTAAAAATATCCCTAAAAGTAGAGAAATTACAGTGCCTCTGTCTGATTTCAAACACTGGAAATAAATAGCCCTAGAATAAAACCATAGATAAAACAGTATAAAGCTAAAGTATGTTCTGTAATAAAGCATCCAAACAACCAGGTAAAGCAAAGCAAAGATTAGAGTAAATTCAACTCTAAGTTTATATTCTCCGCTGTGGGACAGAAGTGACACTTCATCACCCGGACGAAAAATCTAGCAAATCTAATGTGACCATAAAACTGTTATTTTCAGAACCACAGCTTGATCTGCATCGTTACCCACAAAACAACCACAAGTGACAGTTGTTCTGTATGATAAAAAATCTGACAGTTGACGGCTGACAGTGATTTCTTCCTTTCAGATAACCGCCAGTCACATAAACCGGGCTTGAAAGTCACTTACAGACACTTGAATCTTGCTAAAAACAGGGAAGCTATGAGAGCATTTTTTGATTTGTTTCAATACCTCCAATGTCAAAGTCACCAATGTGTGATAAAATGTCACAGGGAGAGACTGCTTTCAAAGCTACGAAATTAATCACAGCACTATAGGGTGCTTCATTTTCATGAGCGTGGTCTTGCACATGCGGACTCGCTGTCACACTGTTACAGCTTACAGAGACTCCTGATTAAAACAGAACACACTTGTGCTTTTCCAACAACAACAAGTCAAAATGTCAGCTGCAGAAAGGGCCAGAAACAGGGAAGTGAATGATGGCAGAGCTAGGTGTGTTTCTAGGAGAGAGGAAACTATTCAGATCAGTTATCTAAACCCATCTGAAAGCCTGTGCTGACAAGGAGACCCACTGGCTGGAACACTAAGAGCCTAGTTTCTGTAGCTGAGAGTCACCACTCTGCCTCCTCACAATTCAGCCTTGTTGCGAGCTCAGTGAAAAGATCCCTTTATTATCACTTCATCCTCTCAGGCTTCACCCATGGGAAGGTGTTATTAAGAGATTGCATTTCCAACACACTTACTAACTCTTCCTTAAAAAAAAAAAAAAAACGGTGACAGACTACAACAGATTAACCCAGCAGATTTCAGCGTTGGCATTCAAAAAGTTTCAAGTCACGGTAGATTGTTAACTACAAGGAAGACACGGAAATAGTTCACTCATTTGAAGCTTGTGGTGGAGTTCATCAAGTCTATTTTTCATCATCTTTTTAGCATCAGCTCGGCACATCGCTCTCCTCCCAACCATTTATAACCTATAATTAAACACAGAAGCAATTTCCCCAGCCAACAGCTTGCTTCCCATTGGATGAGAAAGCAGTGCTACTACTAAAAGGAACCCAAGCAACGTTGAAATGGGTGACAGGAGTGCACTGAAGCACGACACCTTCAGAGACTACAGAGAGAGAGTGAACATGTGAGAGCATTGACCTTCACATGGGCAGGACGACTAACAGGCTTCACTCTCAATTATTTGATACTTCCACGCAGAGAAATACAACACGGGGAAGCATTTCACCGGATTGCACACATACTAGTAAACACACACGCACAGAAACACACACACACATAGATGCACTTAACACTTGCTCAAAATTGCAACACTCTAAAGGCACTTCAACCCACTGGAGACTATGAGAGGAGAATTCTGTTCTATGCAAAGAATCATATTGCATTTCCACTTTTTTTCACAGCCCCGAAAACTGTTTTGGAACAATATTTAGCTATTTTGTCTCATGTTTAGTGCACACACAGAGAACAGACATTTAACATCTCGCTAACATTGTTCCCAGAGTAAGTCTTTATTTCTTTATTTTTAAACACAAGTCCTCACATATAGGCATTTCTGCTTCACACGGCTGCATTTTAACAGAGCTTCTCTCGGCTAAGAGGTGCTCCTGATACAAAGTCGACTCTGAGTGCAGGTATTAGAGGCTTACTGGAGAGAGAGAAGCTGCTTTTTTGGCAGAGTAAGAACCATGATTGGTTCCACAAATTACTAATCCACACACACAAACACCATTGTGTGTGCACTGGATCCGTTTGTGTCATTACTGCAGGCAGAATGTTGAGATGGGTTATTGCCTGGGTTTTTGTTACACCAAATCTTGTGTGTTCATTCTTACGGTAGAATTTCCTTTTGGTGAAATATGGATGGATTCTGTTCATGAGAGCCAGCTGATTATAAATATCTAAAGCTCTGCTCCAGTCCTAATCTACATCTTGTTATAATGTTGGTACAGTTACTCAAATATGTGACATCACCCTCTGCCTTCTGGGACACTTTCAGTCAACCTAATTTCTATATTAGTCCTCATCTCTTCTCACACAGCCTACATGATGGTCCTTGGTATGTGTGTCTTATTAATGCTAATAAACCTCCACTTTTCTGCACAGCTAAGAACCATCCACCAGAGTTAAAAGGTTGTTTTTTGATTATTCAGCCTGAGCTGAGGATCAAGCAACAGTTTGTGGAAAAAGTAGTTGTCAATCAACAGCCTCACAAAATATGTGAAGATGCAATTACCTTATACTTCACTCAATCCACAGCTTTTCTGCAACATACTGACCCAAATTCTCAGCAACGGCACACCAATTGTTTGTTTCTAGCAGAATTTGTACCATCACCCCCAACAAGCCTAACAAAGATTTTTTTTTTCCTTTCTGAACTCTGCTGGGATGACAGAGGTTGTTTTCAGATTGTAAGAATCTTGTCACAACTGTTCAATCTCTGTAGAAGCTCGTTGATTGGTGGCATGAAACAGAATTTCACGCACATTCTTAAAGGTTCTCTTTCTGAGACCAAGGTGTCCACCGCACCTCCATAAACCGACATCTGCAACGCACTGAGGTGGTGTCTGTGAGAATTGATGATGATCATCAGGAAAATTACACAATCAATGATTCATCCAGTGGATGTCGAACCGCAGCACCAGCATTTTAGACATAAACTAATGGGAATGTTGCTCACATGAAAGGTTGTGGACAAGGGACCTAACAAAAACTAATGTAGCCACAACCATCAACCCAGGCTAGCAATGTGAATTACACCGAATGGTCGGAATGGGTTGCTCTTGATCAGAGTAAAGTTATCTTCACTTAGCCTGTTTCTGTTTCAGACTGAAGCAGACCCATGGACAGATTGGTGAGTATGTGGAAACGGACACACAAAACACTGAATGAAACAGACAGGAGCAGAGAAGGAGTTGTAGAGGATAGCCTCTAAAAAACAATACACTAATTCACACTACACCGAACAAGTGAAAAAAAAACAGAAAAAAGAGTATAAATAGAACACTTTGTTTTTAAATTCTTTAGTTGTTGGGCAACCTATCCAACGTGTCTCCTGCCTTCGCCCTAAGTCAGCGGTGTACAACACACACAGAGTGGTTTCAATCTCTGCTAAGGCCGTCACTATTACACTATATCTTTATGTAGCAGATAGTTGTTTGCTGCTACATTGCTACATTTATGTTCAAAATCCTGCATTCTGATGAGAAATAAGCAATAACACTGCCTCTCTGTCAGCCAAGACATAAAATTCTTCATCTGCCACATCTGCCCTCAGGTTAAGACTGTCACTACCTCAGCCTGTTTAAAATCAATTCAGCGACATTATCAGTGTTACAGAAACTGTGAACACTTGCCATACAATTTTTTTGCATATGTGAGGTTTCAAACATATTAAAGCTACAGCATACTGGAATGTAGACAGAGCAATTTTAAGAAACCATGACAAAAAACACCCCCTCCCTTAAATACTACCCTCCAAAGCCATTCTTCAAAAGCTTAAGAACATGCACAAAATGGGTACAGTTGGTCTAATCTACAACAGACAGTGTTGGTGGGGAGAGTAGTAGGAGCATGTTAAAAATAAAGAACACAAAGAGCACTGAAAGACATAAAAATACAAATGGATGCAATAATCTTCTAATAATCTTTTGTTAAACTGTATATTGTGGCTGCATTTTGCGATTCTTGTGAAATCTATTCACTCGCTGTACCCATGTGTCCAACTGGCCTTGTGGAAGATTCACCTGACATGACCTCGCCTGGTACGCAAAGAGAAAGGCAAATAGGCCATCCAGTCATCTCATGTAGACCAACTGCAATGACTGGCCTGGCTTTTCACAGGCCTGTGGCTGCCAGAGATAACAGATTTTGTTTCTTTTTATTATCTCTGCCACTGATTTTTTTTTTTTTTTTTTTTTGCATGCCCTCAGGAAGTAAAGAGGCTTTTAACAAATTTAGCAAAAAAAGGCCTTTGGAATGCAAGCACACCAGAGATTTAAAAGTAAGTTGTGGAGTCTTTGCCCACTAGAAGTGGAATGGATTAATGTTTTTAAGAGTTGGTCTCTGTTTTGCTGCTATGTCATGCACATACACAAGGACTCACATGCATCCACACATATGATGTGACAGACAGTCTTGTCAAATTAAGTACAGATCTACTACATGAAACTGTTGTTGTATTAACAAACCAGCAGCAACTGCTAACAGTCTGACCTGTGCTTGGGCCGAGGTGTCATTCAGAGCTTTTCTGAGGCCTTGACTTAATCCCCTTCGCAGGTTCTGCCTCTGAATGCTATCCAGCCTGTTTCGCCTCACATAGATGGAAACAACTAAGAGACAAACAAAAACAAAGAGAAACCAAGACAGGCAGCAGAAAAACATGTCAGAGAAGCCATTTTAAAAATCTTTTTCACTTTTTTTTGTGAGACTGTCACAAAAAGTATTGTTTACCTGTTTTCACCCAGAGTCTTTCTGTGATGTTGCACTGCTGTGGTGGAGCCTCTGTGGTCGTAGTGAAAGGGGAGATGAGGATGGTGGTGACCCCTCTGGGAGGGCTTGTTCTTGGGATGGGTGGTGTGAACACTCTCCTGCTGGTCTGGGTCCTGGTGGTTGTGGTTGTGGTTCTCCTGGTCACAGTCGCAGGCTGTGGCGTGGTGGTGGTTGTGGTCGACAGTGTAGTTACTCTTGGGGAAGGCATGGTAGTGGTGGGGTTGTCCGTTTTTGTGGTCGAAGCTACAGTTGTGGTGGTTAGCTTCACAGAGGCCGTTGTGGTGTCCTGTCGAGGGGTCAGAGGTGATACCTGAGATGTCCTCTCGGTGGGCCCAGCAGAAAGCGGAATTCTGACTGACTGAGAGGGGGCTAGACTGGCCTCTTTTTCTTTGGGGAAGCTGAGCTCTCTGGACGTTCCAGCTGTTAACTCATCCATCTCTGCTTCTGTAGGAACAGACATCTCTGTCACCTCAGAACATAATGATAAAGTCAAACTTGGCGATGACGAGACAAAAGCAGGCTGCATAAGTTTTACATGCACAGCTAAAGATGCAGTACCTGGTGTTGCTGACAATGTCATATCGGCTGAATTTGCTGTCCAAGATGGCACTGAAGAGGTGGGTTTCATGTACAAGGAGGACGGGTGAGAAGATGATGATGACAATGTTAATGATGATGAATGAAATGGAGAGGACGAGTCATCAGCTGGTGAGGCTGATGTCCTCAGAACTGAATTTGCGGTAGTACCAGTATTGGCAGTGTCAGGCAAACTGTGAGCAGGGTTTTCTGGAGGAGTGACAGCAGAATCAAATGCAGATTCAGGAGAGCCAACATTTGCCAGAGGGGGGCTGTGATTGCTTTTATACACCAGTGCAGGAGATGTAGCTTGTAAAGATGCTACAGAGTCAGTAGTTATGCGAGAGAGCGGCAGGGAAGAATCTGAACCCCATGCTGATGTAGCAGCAGTGTTTACAGTGGGACCTTGCTGAACACTGACAGCCACAGCAGATCTGAGATTCGCTGGGGATATATTAGGACTCTGGTCCTTATAATGTGAAGTTCCTTTGTAATCGGTAAAAGATGTATATTCTCCCACAGTTGGATAAACTGGATATGGATCACTGGCAGCAGCTGTTGAATCAGCTGAATTCGATGCATGCACATTACGCTCTTGTCTGTCTTCCAGTTTTAAATGTTCATATGATGGGCCATCTGTTGGTGAATTAGATTGTGCCCCATCAAAGCCAGTGGATATATTTTCTAATTTAAGAGTACTGCTTTGAAAAGACATAGGCTTGGTGGCTTTCCACTTTGTATATGGTGCCATTAGGTTTGTGCCAACACTGAAAATAGCACTCGATGTCTCCATGCTGTTTTGACCATCACTGGAGGAAGTAGTTACTGCAGAGGAAGCTGTGGAGGCAATGGTTGTTTGTCTGCCTGAATAAAAATTTGATTTATCATTGCTCACACTGATGATTGGTCCCTGCGAGCGAGAGGAAGGGTTTGTCCTCCGTGTTAGGATGATTGCTGACCAAGAAGAAGGGGTAGACTGCTCATAACGGCTCACCAATGCCACATCGTCTTTATGAGAAAAACTTTTAAGGGGTTCTAATGTAGCATCAAAAGTTACAGGGGTAAAAGGTATTTCAGGAGAAGATCTTTTTCCATGACCATTAGAGCCTTTATTCGACATAAAGACATCTGTTGCAGTTATGAAAGATGGAAAGTGTGTTGTGAGCTGTCCTGATGGAATGTCTGTCTTGTAAAATGCACTGTCCCTGATCAGAACAGACTCTTTATTTCCATTAAATGCAGGAGAAACTGAGCTCTTTGCAGCAGTTCTGTGGAAGCGCTCTGTGGGCTTGTATCCAAATGACATATGAGCACTTTTTTGGACCTCAACAGCTTCCTCTGACTTTATTTGAGCAAAAGTTTCAGTCGGCAACACTACTGTCTGCTCAGTTTTTGACATTAAATTGTTCATATTGTATTTGTGGGGGAAAATAAGGAAAGATCTTGTTTGAACGGGTTTTACTGAGGGAGTTATTTGTGGTGATAACACAGTTTTTGGCTGGTCTGCAAAATTAATCTCACTATTGAAAGATGTCTCAGTGGAATCATCTGTGTTATTAAGGTTTGGGATGTTACTGAGATATAAGTATGCAGGCTGAGTGAGGTGTGAGCTACTTTCATGCACAGTTTTATGGGTCATATCCTTTGCGAACTTTACCGGCTTTAAAAGAGACGATGTCTTACTGTTGGAGGAAAATGTCATTTTTAGTGCCATCCAACCTCTGTCCTCCTGAGTTATGCTCTTGGAAGCTTCGGTTTGTGATGCAAATTCCTGAACATTACTGATTTCGTTTCTCAGCAAAGGGTGTAAATCTGACTCTGATGAGGATGTGATTGTTCCTGTTGTGGTGCTGGAACTGAGGATGGAACTGATGGTGGACTCAGGTCTTGGCTGTGGGAGCGAAAGTGAGTTATTGAGGTGAGCCTGAGTGGAAACAGATGTGAGCTCTGCTCCTGCTATCTCTTCCCGGTTGTAAATTATATCGATGGCAGGGACTCTGGGGATGCCGTGACCCGCTGCCGTCAGTAAATCACCAGGATTAGATGCATGCTCTAAGGACATCATGCCAGAGTGGACGCGTGTTAGCTCGGTGATTGCAGTTTCAGAGAGAGACATTTTTCCTGCTGGAGTCTCAGAGGAAACTGAAAAAAATGAACCAGTGGGTGTGATGGTCATTGCTGGTGCTGCAGTTGGATTTACAACATGTGAACTGAGTGGTGTCGCAACTGCTTTGCTTTGGTGAACAAAAGTGTGACCATCTACTGCTGCCTTGTCTTCCTTTTCCATAGTTGCTGTTCTGTTTAACATCTGCTGTGTGACATGACTAGAAACTGAATAGTCTTGAGGATGGGCAGACGGCAGCGCTGATGTGGGATTCTGTGAAGCTCCCTGCTGCCTTTGAACAGCCTGACTCTCTTGATTGGAGGGAAATGAGGCACTAATTTTAAGATTATTGGCGGATACAGAGTTCATACCTGGATAATGTGTTCGAATGGGTCCGTATAAAACATTTAAAAGATTCTGACCATTGTTAAGAGTAGAATCTGATGTATATGTGCTGGCTTTTGGTGTCTCCACTACTTTTGTGCTTGCACTCCTTATATATATTTCATTTACTCCCTGGTCTTCTTCCACTGATGAGTAGAAAGAGTGTTTTGTCATTTTATTGCTCACATCAATGCTGGCGTCACTTGGAATCAACTTGGTTGTTGTGCTTTGCATTTCCTGTGTAACAGCTGGTAGGTCATTGACTGAATTAGTGGTAAAAAGTGCGGTTGTTTGACTGTCTGTCCAAACCTGAGACCCTGCTGGTGATAATGTTGCCGTTTCTGTCTGAGGAGCACGACTAGAAAGAATCCTTTGACCTTCAGTTGAAGCAGCTTGGTTCACCCGCTCAGTAGAAGATGATATAAAAAATGAAGGCGCCAGGAATGGGAACACAGAGGACGTGGATGGAGCTGAAGAGGAAATTGATGTTGTCAGTGAAGAAGATGATACCGCTGATGATGAATATGATGAGACAGTCTCAGATACATGTGATGATCTAGAGCCAGCTGAACCAACACCCTGAGGTGGTGCAGTGGGTTTCTGAGACATGTTGAAAATCAAACCTGAGCTGGCTGGAAGGATCCTGTCTCCCACATGTGATGATGAGGAGGACATGTCCAAGCCCTGGCTGGAACTACGTGAAGGCCATTGGGTGGTTTGGGTCTCGTCCCTGGCGAAAGTTGGCAAGGTTCTACTTTGATCAAGGCTCACTGGATGTTTGACAGTTCCTGCCATCACGGTTAAGACAGAAGAAAAAGCAGGCTGCCCCGATAAACCTTCCCCCTCAGAGTCTGAGTCACCATCTGAATGGACGACTTTGAAAGGCACCTCCTCTGCCACGGACAGGTCGGCCAATGGGTGAGCAGGAGCACCTGTGACTGCAGGGTCGCTCGGTGACGGTGAGGAACCAGAGGCATCGTAGGTGGGTTTTTCTGTTGACACAAATAAACAGGAATGACAGTTTAATATTGAACTTCCATTTTAATTGTCATTTCTCGACTGAATTTTCTTGCTACTAATGTTAGTAAAACATGAATCGCTCAGTCTTGGCTCAGATGCTCTGCAGCTTCCCACTACTTCCCCAAGTAGTCAAACATTCCAGTGGAGATTAATTAAAGAACTATGTAAAAAAAAAAAAAAAAAAAAAATACCAGCCAGATTTTTTTTTCACAATCCAGCAACCCAAGAGCTGTTCTTATTGCCGACTTAAAATTGATTTTAAAAAGCAGATATATCAACATTAACAAAACTATTACTTATACTTATAAAGTGAGCCTTATTGGGAGAAGATAATACATTCCTGTAATTTCAAGCCAAGAAACTTCATAACATGTTGTGCTGCTGCCCTGTCCTAACATCTGACAGTGTGAAAAATCAAACCGCCTAAGCAGTGTGCATATTCACTTAGCCTGCATGTCAGCAAAGAATTATCTTCTCTAAACAAGACAGATGAAGCCATTACAAAGCGCCAGGTACAGTATGTCACATAACCACGTAAAACATCCAGGATCAGATAGTACACATGTGCAGATGACTGTAGTTGTCAGGATTGATTGCAATGCTTTAGAAAAACTGTCAAAGTTTTAATAAAAAATGGATTTACTATCCATGTGCAATGTTTTAATTAGCTAAGATATCCCAAATTCTCTTCATACAGCAGGTTTGGTTGTGCAAACATGCCTTTTTAATAGTTTCTAACAGTAAACCAAGGACATTTGTGTATCCCTAAAGGAGAGAAAATAGAGAAAATCTTCAAAGTGGAACAAACAGAATTATTCAAGAGATAGCAGCTGTGTGCTAAAATACAGCGGAGATAACGCTACTTCTAAAAACACACAGCGGACTCACGTTACAGTGTTTTGCGCCTTTGCGGAAATGAAGCCTCAGTTAAAAGCAGAAAGATAGAGACATATGGAGAACAGTAACTATCATCAAGATGCTGAGGGTGATTATTGCACCAACGCGTGACGTGGAGTTGTCTCTCAACCATTCCTGTCCTCGGCGCTTCTTTTATTCTCAGCACATCCTCGACACATCTATATAGAGGCTCTTTTATCCATTTATAAAGCTTTGCAGTCCTGTCACATCTCCCACCCCCTCAGCATGTTTCGCCTGCTAAAGTGCATCCAGCTAGTACTCATATACAACCCCTTCAGTGTTGGAGGGACCCGAGCAGGAGAGGAGCTGAGTTTTAGGGCAATTTAAAAGACAAATATGTACAGCGGCAGCAAAATGACGCTAGATGTTCACATATCCATCATTTTTGCTTACTCTTTTTTCCACTCATATTTACTTGAGCGCAAACTGTAAAATTCAGAGAACCGTCCAACACATTCTGCAGAAATGAGCAGCTTTAAAGTCCATGTTTTCTGAATTACACACAACAATTAGCCCCGGGCAATGTGTACTCACACAGCTGGCACAGAAAACATTTTTTTCATGTGCTGATTTCTGCAGAATGCTAAATAACAAGTGTAATAGCATCTAATAATTAAAAAGTTTCTGGTTACTAACTCCAAATATACTCCTAAATGTCACCAATCTCCCAGAGAATTGGCATAATGATGTTTAAAACTTGTTGTCAGAGGAATAAATCACTGGATTTCATTAACTGTCAGCTTTCATTTCTCACTGACAGATCATTCATTCATGCTGTATTCATGATCCCACCTAATTCCTTTTCTTCAATAAACCCCTTATGTGCTAATATATGATTAGTAAAAATTGCTATACTGCAATTTTTAATCCATTCTTAAAAACTGGTGATACAAAGGAAAGAGTGGAAGTAAGGGAATTACACTCCTGTAGTCACCAAAGGGCTTGAACAAAAGAATGGATACGTGTTCTGCTTCAAGGCCACTAAGAGGTCAGTGAGATACACCACCTGGCCATCAAAATGAATGAGAATTAAGTGCCCCAGCCCCGCCCCATATCCTCCCCACTGATTAGCGAGCCCAGTGGCAACAGGAATTTGGGTGCGTGGGACGGACGCCAGCCCAAGCGGAGGTGCAGAGTCCGCCTGTGGTTTGCCACCTGCTCTGACAGAGCAGAGCATAAGGGAGGATTTTAACAATGGGCTAAAGAGGACAAGGTGTGCAGATAAAAGGAGAGAGAAACAGTAAAATGGTGATGAGAAAGGATGGGCTGGGAGATGTGGAAAAAAGAGAAAGAAGATTGAGAAAATGACTGAACTGAAGGTTGCTTTGGAAGAGAAACTGCAATTGCCTACAAGACGGTGGGTCATTCACAAGAAAACAGATTCATTTTCATGATTTCTCACCCCAGCAGGCTTCTTGAAAGAAACGTTGAAAAAAAAATCTGTGATTACAGAAAGCAAAACAAGGATCTGCATAAGAGTACTCAATTTTACTGTAAATACAAAGACAGTTTTCAGTCGTTCAGGTCAATTATAGAACAAAAATGTGAGATTTTTGTATTCTAAATATATTTGGTTTTTTAAACCTTGGTTGGACAAAACAATCTATTTTAAGATGTAACCCTGGGTTATGGATAATTGTGAAGGCCATTTTTTACTATTTCGTGGGATAAGAGGTCATCCGAGCAAGGACATATGAGAAAGCAATCAGTATCTTCTATTTGTGGCCATTGCTGTTCAAAATCACACTTAAAAAAAACATTATTTTCAGTTTTAGTGGAAATCCTAAAGACACCAAATACGCATTTTGGGATATATGTATAAAATTATGCACAAGACATTTAGACTATTTCCATTTAACAGTTGCTTCCATAAAACACTGACTGTTGAGATCAAGTATTTTCAGTGTGTGTAAATAGTATGCAGTTTAAAAGAAGAGTTATTTTTTTCAACTTCATGGCTACTTAATTGGAAACAAAGGGGGAAAATGATTGATATCAGGGTTAAAAAAAACAAGTAAAATAATAGCCTGCTGTAAGAAATCAAAACTTCAAGTATGTGTGATCAATAAATATTCAGTTATTTCAAACAAATTGGTTTTGGTGCACTTCCTAAGTTAAGAAACAGCCACATGATCCTGACTCGTCTCTAAAACCTTCTTCAACCAGCGCACCCAAACCACAGACCTCATTTCCACACTGATTTTTTTCCCCTCGGCAGGCAGCACTATCTTTGAGCGACCAGGACACAGACATGACACTACTGGGGCTCCTGCTGCTCCACTCACATTATACACTGCTTCTCCTTTTGCTTTGAGCTGTTTTTGTTCTCTTATGTGCGGAAAATGGTAAACAAGGAGAGCATAATTCAACAGTGAGTTGGACAGAACCCTAGGAGCAGAGAAACAAATTTGAGAGCCTGGTCAACTTCTTCTGAGGAAGTGCCTCTTATGTTTTGGCTGTTTATAGAAGGCAACAGCTTATAGAACTGCTTTAAGCTGTTGTTCTAAATTATAAAAATGCACCTGGAGTTATTTATTTCACATACCTTCTCTGCTTTTGTCTGTATGTAAGCATCGTGTTGGTGCAAGGATGAATTAGGAGGCTCTGGCAGTGACGCCGAGCACTGCTGAGGTGACAGGATGGTCGAGAGGCAGGATGTCACACACCAAACACTATAACTTTTTGTTTTTTTCAGCGGGTGCAAACAGGACAGCAGGACGAGACACGCATCGTGTGTCTGGAACGGAGCCCAGAGGACACTTAACCCTGCAACCACATAGCGATGTGTACATGGTCTTAAAAGAGATGTTCATTCAGACATTCACTCATTCATTATCCCTGACAAGGAGGTCAAAGTATGGATTTGCTGGACTGTTTGTTGGTTCAGCAAATTCAAAAAGTTCATGTAAGGCCAAAAAACACAAGATTAGTTTGTGATATGGATTCAGAAGCTAAAAACAAGACACTCTTCTTACAAATAGACAGTTAAAAAGCAAAGCAGCACATCTGTGCTCGGTCAGGGGTTTTGCTATTACAGCCTTACTCTGCCTGGCTATGACAAGCAACTAGTGGTAGTAAATGATAGCGAAATTTAAATAGAAATTTCTGTGTAACTGTCATTGCTGGGTCAGTGAGCTGAATATGGCTTAGCTATACTTGTTCTACTGTCACACTACATTCTAGCGTTAAGTATTATCTTGTAATGTCATTTGCTGGTGGTGGCCACTGTTCAGCAAACACTACACAGACTTTAAACAGAATTTACAGGGAATTATGATTAACATGACTTTACGTGAACGCAGCACATCTAGTACACCTACCCCATGACTGTCTATCACATATGTGTATGAAAATAACATTTATTAACATTTATTTTTACCGAAAAAAGAGCTAATTATATAACCCTGATACAGGAATACGCCTATCGCATTGTTTCAGGTTTAAAAAATCTTTCAGTTCTGCTAAGAATGCAGCAGCACTCTGAAACCACTACTGTCTCCTTTTTCATTGACGAGGGGATATATAAAAATCCTGTGAGGGAAAAAGCCAGCACCGGACAATACACTGACTCAGGGGAAGCTGAGCACTCTCTCTTGCCACCTGTTTTTCCTCTTTCCTCCTTCGCTCCTCTCTTTCTCCTGCTCTCTCTCCCTCTCTCTCCACCTCCCTTCAGATGAAAGTCAACCCATCCACTGATGCAAAGGCTCCTCAGCTTTTTCAGCCTGACATGCCGACACACTGACTTCTGTCCTGATGCAGCTCAGGACGCCGTAGTCACGGCTTATGTTGTTGCAGTCTGTCCACTCCTATTACTGCTTACCCAGGCTGTTCTCCACTGTCCTTGTCCCTGTGTTCGAGCCTCATTTATGGTCGAGTAATATGATCGTGCATACTATGAGATGATAGAGGTTTCTCAATGAGTGGGTAAGAGTTGTCTCGATTTCTGAAGATTAGACGAGGTGAAAAACACCAGAGAAGCAATTTAACAGCCACATTCCCTTGCAGTACCAGGGATCTGGTTACTAAATCACCACTGGCACATTGTGTTCTCTAAATAGCCTAACACTAAATATTACATTCATCTCCTCCTGTGTCTGTGACGCTGTATGGTACATTAGGATAATGTTCCTATTGAGTGTTTCTATGCTTGTCACTGTCGGAACTGGCTTAATACAACACACCAGAGTGCCATAATTCAGTGCATTTAGCGAGCTTTTTAAAAGGTGACAGGGGACGCATTCTCTCCAAATTCACATGAGGGATCATATATCTGCTTGCTCAGACCCTTTTGGCAAAAAAAAAAGGGGGGAAATTAATTGTTATTTGGGCCTCATTATGCAAATCCAGAAATGAAGGTGCTGCAGCAACTCAGTGAATAAATGATATAAGCACAGCTCCTGCAGAACAAAACAATCCATCCCCCAAAAATGTATTTTCACAGAATGTGAACACTTCTTAAATTATTACAACACAGCTGTATTACGTTAATAATCTAGAACATTTTAAAAAACATACCAAAATACAAAAAGAAGTATAAATGCTATGCACAAAGATAATCCGGTAATAAAGTCCCTAAATTTGACAATGAATGTGCATGCCGCAGAATGACTACAGCTTTTACAACAGTGTCTGCTGTTCTGTGCAACAATTCTTGGGTCTTACTGTCTGCATAATAAAGGAATAATAATTGGGATACAGAATGAACCACCACATGAATCATCCAAAAAATATGCTCCTCAGTAAGTTACCTTTACTTGCCAACACTGATTGTGTTTTAAATGGCGGTTTACTGCTGATTAATGTTCCAACTATCAAATCACGTGGTTTATGTATCAAATACATTCAAGAACTGCCTTAATGAACTTTATCTATTGTGGTTTCACATGAAACTAACCCTGAGCTGATGCCAACGGATATTTATGAAGAGTGTAAAGGGTTACACATAAACACAAATACGTGCAACATTGTGCATACCCATTTTAGTTTATACTTCTATGTGTGCTGGTGAAGTGACAGCTATTATATCAGTAGCAGGGGATTTAACATAGTTTAAATAAATGTACAGTAGAGAATGAATGATGTCGAATTTAATTAAATTCCTTGATATTTCCTTCAATGGACAAACAACAATCCACTCATTCTCCATTCTTGATACTGGAACGAGTCAGACCAAAGTCTCGTTGAGAAATAGTACGCACAATAAGACATTTTCAAACAGCATTTCTGCCACTGAACAGACTGAATAAATTTTGCATAAATGTTTGGAGCTTTGATGGAAGGTCTTCCACAGAATCTCAGACTTTTGGGGAGCCTAATGGCTGATGATAGAGCATCATCACCAATGCAGTAAAATAAAATATAGTGCTATTTTACACTTACAGATTGGTTGGAAATGGTTACTGAACTCATTGCTGAGATGTTGAACAGTTTCTGCAGGATCAGAATGGCATGTGCACAGTGCATGTACAATACAGGCAATAAGTCTGTGTTACCTTATTTGACAGAAATCTTTGTATTTTCCTGTTATTTCTGCCCATTTGATGAAGAAAAATGTCTCTTCTGCTTAAAGAAATGAAACCTCAATTAACAAAACTGGTAAATTTTATTCTACTCTCAGCTCTTAGCATTTAGGTACTGATTTTGCATTGCTGCTGGCTAAAACCTCTTTGGGGGGCAGAAATGTTCCTCTATCCAGGAAAAACTTGTAATGCACATAACTCTTTGCATTGCGATGTATTGCCAGGTGTTTTGACGCATAAAACACTGAGGTCTCGAAGGAAAACTTAAAAAAACATTCAACACTGCACAAGACTCAGTTCAAAAAGCCTGACTGAGAATTCTCACTAATGTTGGCTGGCAAGTGTTACATAAAAATGTCTAAAATGGTATAGATCAGTCTGTAATTGTTGGAGATTAAAAGATCAGGAGAGGTGCTTCAGGGCTCCCACCCATAATAGCAACAGAGTCTGATAATTAGCAGATTCACACACACCTCCACAGATTCACCTGCGTTTTGATTTTATCTGAAGATAATAACTCGAGGCAAGCCTACAACAGCTCCTTCTCAACTCGAACTCTACCCACCCCCAATGTGCAAATCTACGCAAATAAAGAAAACATTTCCTGACATACAAAAGTGCTTTTCTGTAAACTGTAAATGTGCAGTTACTAGTTTGTTTGGAAATATGAAAACAAATAGGGCTTTTACATTGTAAGTGTCGCAATAAGCCGTGTATAAAGCCAGGACCCTGAGACTAAATGAGTTTAATGACAATCAGCCATCATTCAGTTTCTTGCTAGCAGCAGTATTTTTCCAGTTGTAATATGTCAAAAATATCTTTAGTACAAAGACATAAAAGAGTCCCAGTGAGCTACTCCAGTGAGCCAGTATGAAAAACATCAAGAACCTGGAACTGGCACAGCTACTACAGATGAAATGCATTCATTTCTTATGTCTGCATTTACATTTACATGTGTGCTTTTCCTGCAATAATGTATCAAATGTGTGCTGGAATCTAAAAAGGTGATGCTAAGGTTACTCTCAGGAATCTGCAAAATAGAAAATCACATTCAGGATTAGAAGCAGACTGGCTGGACTGAGGAAAACTGGGTGAAATCCATCCGAAATAAAACTTGCACTGAACATTACAGATTAATGGTACATAAACATATAAGAATAGCTCGGGATAAAATATTCCTTTGATGCATGAAGCGATCAGATGAGCCCTGCTGAGGCAGACAGGGTGACTGAAAGTCAGAAGCCTCAGTGTGGTTCTGCAGGCAATCCCAGACCACCAAAAATGAGTCATCCTTCACTACAGCACCGTGCCCAGAGGCAACGCTGGCCTATGAACTGAGAGATAAAAGCAAAAGGTAAATACATGTACTGTCTTGCCAGGGAAGCATCAAGCGAATGAAATCTAATGATTGCATTTCTACACAAAAGGCTGTTCTTGTCTGATTTTTTTAAAATAATTGAGGCTTGTACAAACAGTGTATAGAGTGAAAAGTATATCTAGCCATGTCGGTTCATGTATACTATGTTTACATTAACAAACTATGAAAACCTAATACCCATACATGCAGTGTGTCTGTTTCAGATGGAGAAAGAAGAGACTGTATCAAACTGCAGTCGTCTCCTGGGGACGTACATATCAGAGCAGGCAGAGCCACGAATGTGGGGGTTTAGCTGCATGCTGGGGACTGTTATTGGGCTTGAGGATTACAGCAGCCATTTGACATGGCAGGTTGTCAAGGGAGGCATCAGATAGTGACACAAAAAATGATTAAACTACGTAAAACATAAACATGAACCTGAAGGTCTCCTCCTATAAACCAGAATTTCTTATAAGCATCGAAAAACACTCGTGAGAACAAAATAACTGCGTACCGTTAAGTTTAGTCAGTCATTTCCAACCTTCCTGTCAGAGATGTTTGAATTTTGGGTAATGATATATGATTAAATGCTCAATCTAAATTACAAGAGCATGGAAATAGCAACTCATAGACCTATTTTCAAAAATTGGAGCCAAATCATTAGTCAGCCGTCACTTTCATGTGTACGCACGTTGCTCATTATTCTGTTCAGATCTATTCAGGTTCTTTTAGTAATATTCAATCTGGGAAATATTTGCTCAGAATAGAGTGGAATGAGGATAATCTGTGTGACAGAATGGGATTAGAATTAATGAAAGCAGGGTACAAAGTCAAAGAGTCACAAGATAAATCAGAAGGGTTGTGAGACAATAATTGGAGAGGAAACAAGAAAAAACTACTGTAAGTTCTGATACCTGGAACCTAATTTACTTGTCTCCAGATTGAGCTTAATGAAATCACCACAGAACACAGTGCCAGAAGCTATCAATAAAACAGATCAATAAAAATAATGAGAGCCAGCCGGGTGACCTCGGTGAGGACCTGAGCGGCCTGTGGCCTGCTGTTCAAAAGACCGTCACATCACGGCAGGTGAGGTTCAGCTCAGTTACCTGTGTCAGCCTCCGCTACTCTATTCAAGTATCACCGCTGAGGAGATCACATGTCGATGCATCTGACCATCTAACTGGGCCCTCAGAGAGACTTCAGAGGAAGTCAAAGCTCATCCAGCGAGGTGACAGAATACTGAACATATCTGCGGTGTCTTACATTCCCTGCACTAAACTCCTGCACCATGACTTCTCACTGTTCCCACCTTAAAGGTACAGCACAGTATTCTGAATACATCACTGTCAAATCAGGTGCGGTACTGTGATTGAATTACCCTCAGTTTACAGAAAGTCAAACCACATTTTCAGTGCATGAAGAAGGATAAGCACTGATGAAAAAAAAAAAACTAAATGGGTAATGAATAAACATCAACAGCTTAGAAGCATTTCCTCTGTGTGTGCTGGAACAGTTTTCTTCTTTGTTTTTTCAGTCGCTTTCCTGCAAAAGTGCAATCCCCAAAGAACATAATTAACCTCTAAAAGGTCTCATTTGTTTTTAGTATTAATACTAATTAACCCAAACTAAGTCATTCATGGTGGATTTCCACACATGGTATCTCGCCTCACAAGTTTTAACTTCAATGTCATTAAGGTAAAGTCTTTTGCATTTACTGGCGAATAAAGTGACTGTGATGCTTTCACAGTTATACATAATTCATGCCCTCCATGTCAAGCCAAATTGCCTCTCAAGTGTATTAACATAAACATGATGCAAAGGCAGACAATTTGCAAGGCTCCTAATTGACATAACAAAGACAATGCACCTATTTGCTTCATAAAAAACACCATCGTACATTTGACCTTCATCCAATAAGGAGAGCTGTGAAGCCGCTCAACCAAACCATGACAATTAGGTCACGGAGCTTGAATTCATTCTGCATTTTTACAAAGAAGAGCTCAACTTAAAGAAAAGTAGACAATTAAAGTAGACAGGATAATAAATCTACACGGCAGACGACCTCATGTCTCGCGAGTCCTTGAGAGGTCCAAATTGAAAACTGAAAAACCTATGAGACCGAGCAGATGTATGGACTCTGATCGTATTTATTGACTGCAGTGCAGTAGAGGTTAGCCGAGGCATGAGGATGATGGAGGGAAGAGGACAATGAGGGATAACAAGGTGGGATAAGCCTGTTAAGCCTCCAGGATCCCCTCTGAAATCCACACTGGAGTCAAGCACAAGAATGTCAAAATGTATGTAATACAATCAGTGTTCCATAATCTGGGGTCACCGCAACCACAGACCACAAAGGAACTTGCTCATGTTGACACAGTTCTTGGAATTTTTGGGGATTCTGAAGGATTTGGGAATCGAATTTTCCAAATGTTTGTAATGAACTGAGCTAATGAAATGCTAAATCAAACCATTCGAATTATAGACAACAGTTTATAACTTAACATTCGGATCATGAAAAGATCGAATGAAAAACCACAGACGCACAACATAAACAAAAGTTTAATTGTATTTTAAAGCATAACTGCATGATTAAGCATTTGTGTAAATATTTACTACTGTTCTTAGCAGCTTTTATACTATTATATGCGCCATATTTGGGGGTTGAACCAGTATTTAGACAAACAAACTGTCGATCTTCGGAAAATAGTGAGAGGATTTTTTCCTAATTTAATATTAGTTTTAGAAACCATTCACCATTTAGTACAGAAAACAGTTGCTGCTGGATTTGCTCATGCAGCCCTGCAGGTACATAGATCCTCACATTCACTGTTATCACCACAGATCAGAAAAAAAATGTTAAAAAGGCAATTCAGCTCAGCATAAAATCATCATAAGCTGTTTTCACTGAAAAGCAGGACTACATCAGCTGTTTATAGTCCACCTGCTTTTTGAAGACACACATTACACGACCAGAAGAAAATCTTACAGCTGGTAAGAAATACAAAAAAACTACATTGTGCAGTTTACTACAGATGAATATCAGGTCAGACGACACGTTTGTGTTACAACACCGACTCTGTTCATGCTTCACATCACAGCAATCTGACATAGAACATTGACACTCCACACAGTCAAAGCAAACAAAGAGATCACCACCGACTTTGGCAGGCAGCAAGATGGATGAGCTCTCAAGGAAAAGCCTCGGCCACATCCTCAATTCACCGCAACACCGCAAGGCCAACAGTGTCACACTACAGTTGCTGCTGTGGTGGTGACCACACAACATCCAGCAAATGCGCGCATGTTTACAACGGGGCAGCATTCTGGAGATGGTGAAGCATCCTGCTGTGGAAAAGATTATCATCATTACAGAGCCTCCCCTAAGTGAAATGCACTCATCATTACAGGTATGCGCTTTTCCTGCTATGATGTGTCAAAATGTCACCAAGCATCTACCGTCTTCACCTTCGCCCTGCGATATGATGCAGTTGTAATTGCAGGCTGGTGTCAAAATGTTCTTTTCTATAACTGACATGGAATGAAAAGATTTAGAAGTAATTATGTAACATTGCTTCAGCTGAGTAAAAAGACAAACATCTAATTAAGCTAGCTAATGATGAGAACAGTGCAAAAACAAAGGCCTCTCAGGAGGAAATAATACATATTTAGAATTTAAAACCATAAATCCTGCTTTTTCAAAGGTCATCTTATATGTATAAGTGAATTAGGAATGTAGGAAGTAGAGAATTTGTCAGATTTTGATCTTTTTTTTCTAACATTTTGACAGAATAATTACAGGAATTGCAAAATCAGTGGATAGTCAATTCAAAACTGTTTTGACAAAAGGTGCAAAATATAGTAGAGTTATTTTTTATTTCATTAGTAAAAATACTGTAAGACGTGACTCAAGACATTCAAATACAGACAGGTCACCGTGTGCCCACCAAAACTCACAAAATGTCTTTTCTGTGACGTTATAAGATCTTGTAGTTTGAAGCAAAATGCACAAAGATCTCCGTGTAGGCAGCTCATTAAGATTTGTGACAAGCATTGCGTCAGCTGAGATGAGGAGGGCAGAACTAATGATGCATTCTCAAACGCATTTTGTTGCGTTGAAGATGGTGTCACAGAGAGATGAATCATTCAGCAACTCTATGACCTTAAAAAATATCAGGCAAACACATATTGGTTCTTTCAAACTGAGTTTCTTCCCTAAAACTACATGATAGCCGTTTAGATAGGCAACACTATATTTCCTTTAAAGCACACTTAATAGTCTGAAATTAGTTGGGGCTTGAGTGTTGGCATTTCAGAGGGAAAGGAGAAAAATTAGCTTTTGGAAAACAAAGACAGAAGCTAAGGTCAGAGGCTGTGAGATAATGCAGGTAGGAGGAAAATGTACTGTCACCTCTACAGTGCACACACACTGGCAGCATGAGGCCAAAACACCAGCAGCAATTGCTTCCTCAGTAAGCCGGCATGCTGGCAGCATTTAGATGCTTTGAAGGTCTCGGGATGTATCACTATCCAGTTTGCCACCAATGACCCGCTCAACTTCACATAAAAACCGGGGCTTTTATTCACATTTGCTTCCACGACTGTCACATTGCAGCTGCCGCATTTCTCAGTTTACATTGTAGTTAATGGTATGATACAGCTGTTTTTCACCTGATAGAACTGGGATTTGATCTACATCTTTGTTTTTTCACATACTGTAGAACTAGTGTTGCAACATTTTGCTTTTTTAGTCAGTCAGATAATAAAGTTCTGTGTGTCACAGAAAAGAATTGAATGGTCTCAAACGCTGAGTGTCTGAGGATGATAGCAGGAGGAATCCAGCTCAACTTCTTTATAAGTAGTGAGTTGAAAAGGGGAATTTCAGTTTTCATTTAAGGATTTTAATGGTAAAAAAAAAAATATCTTAAAACTTACAAACCATTCTGGCAATGCTTAAAGGCGAGATAATTGAACTATGACTCATTGGGGTTGAGCTAGAATTAACACGAAGAATCCAAGTTTATTTTATCTAAATATGTGGGTTCAATATGTCGTCCAATATGTTTTTTCTCACTGTGTTAGACAATGCAGGCCACTGAGAGTATTTATTTAACCGGAATATTTCCACTGGCTTTTCAGTGAGTCTACTGGACAACATGCAGGATGAATAATGCAAAGTTGGAGCAGACAGATGGGACCATTTGCTGTATTAAGATTTTTAGCAGGTAAATCATCTTACCTATGCTAATTTTGATTTTTTGAGCAACGAGCACTGGGCAGACAGATATTTTAAAGAGGAAAAAGACCCTGAGGGATCCATCTTTTCAGGAAAGGTTTATCAAGCTTGGCTATGTAGCCTCTTTTGAGCAGGTTTCCTTTGGAATGAGAAATAGGACAAAACAGTATCATTTTTCTTTCGTGCTTGTATGATGTCATGTGACTTAAGTGATAGCATTTAAAGGTAAGATTGCACAATGTTTGCTTTTTCCATTTTCCTTCAGGGAACTGGATAGAAGAAATGGAAGAAATTAGATTTCTGATGTGATTTTTCTTAGTCATATCATGTTTTTCCTGTATTCTCGCTATTTTTTGCTTTTTTCTATGTGAATTCCATTGTCTTTCACCTTGCAATTTGCTATGATTACTCGTCACACATGATTTTAAATATTAAAACACTTTAGAGCAAGTGAACGATTCCACATTTTCTTCTGCCAGTTTGAGTTTAAGTGACTCCAAAGAGTGTCTGTTTCTTTATATCACCGTGATGCTGCTCTTCTTTGCCCTTCGTCCTTGCAGATTAACTTCTTAAGTTGGATATTCTGTCTTTCTTCTAATCGGATCTTGTACACTCTCCCGGTCCAACTACCACAACGTTTATTACAACTTAATGGTGATACCCATGTCTCACAATGACGTCCACCGTCAAGGAGAGGCCTGTCTCCTAGGGGACAATACCATTACTGAGATGTATGTATACCATGAGGTACCATGATCTAATCCTGCGGACAAACACTTGACCTTCACTAATCATTTAACATGTTGTGGTGCCACAGGCAATAAGGAAACACTGGGTTCGAAACACCCCGTCACACTCTCAACTGCATTTCATTCATACAGCACTGTGTAGGAAAAATGTTTATTTGGTTTACTTGCTTGCTTGGTGGATAAAAAAAGCAAGATATTTGCTGTTATAATGTAATGATTAAACTCTAGGTCTCCTGTGTAATATGAGGTATTGTGCTGTAGAGTATTTCTGTTCTTTTCTAAGAAAAAATAACATCAGAAACACTGGTGCCATGATTGCATAACATCTAATATTAAAACAAGTGTACGGTTCCCTCTCTGCAGCAGGTTACAAAGTGCTGAGAGTGGCAAGTTGTGACGTGCATCACACACACACACACACACACACACACACACACACACACACACACACACACACACACACACACACACACACACACAAACAAACAATACGGACATGATGGGGTTGTATCTGAGGACGGAGGAAGATATCCATGAAGGATTAAGGGGAACAAATTCTGAAGCTCACATCTACTTTTTCTACAGATGGGTGAGAGCAGGAGCATGTGTGAAGGCATTTCTTGTGTCTATGTGTGTGTCTGTGTATGTATGCAAAGGGTTAGTTCTCCAGAGGCAGTGGAACTACACACTCGGATTATCCCAGTCATGAATTGGCCTGTGGGGAACAGCCTGTCTCATTTTGAGACTTAAGGGGTGACTTCAGAGCACCAAAGTAAGACCATAAATCAAACAAATGCAACATGGTATAGATTTATGGATGTGCATAAACGTGAAAATATTTCATTACGTGCCATGCATGCTGAAAAAGTATGACATATTCTGAAGTTTTATCGCCGCATCGCTACAGATCAGTGCATTCAAAGTTCGGCTCTCTATGTCTCACAACGTACTCTAATTTAGTTTGTGCAACTTCGCATCACCAGTAAATGGGATAAGAGTAAGTAAGCACGAAAACCACTTCTATAATCTGTCAGGAGAACATTTTTGAAGTCCTAAGACAGCTTGATTACTGATTAAGAAGATAGGCTTCTAAAACTGTTGAACTTTTCCTTTAATGCTTCCTGGGTTCAGTTTACTCTTGATGCTTCACTGACGCTGTCATCTTTACAGAGAGTAGACTGCCTCTGCTCTCGACCTGCTTTAATAAAGCTAGAAATCAGAGAGCCCCTGAATTAGTGATGTCACTGGGATTTAAAATCAAAGCCTTCTCTATAAGCTGTGAATGGGACACTGAGTAATGAATATGAATGAATAAAACCTGATCTACTACAGGTTTAGAAATTTGAAATTATAATTTGATGAAATAATTCATTTAAACAGAATTCTGCAAAACAACCGTACTTTCTACTCAAATTATCATGATGCAATTCTGTCAGAAGCTGTGGCATGATTAATTATTTTGGCTTCGCCCCATCTTCTATAATCCAATTAGAGCAAACAATAGAATGGCATGCAAACTACATGACAATATAAAATGCTCTGACATGTCTGACCGTGAGAACTGTTGGACTGAAAATGGGGTCACAGACCAACAAAGAGCCATTCATCTGATTTATTTTTGTATTTATAAAATCACACAAACCAACAGATGTAGTCAGTAAATGAAAAAAGTTTACCAGCGATCAAAAAAAAAAATCTTTTTAAAACATGGCAAAAAAAAAAAACAAAGCATAAGATTTGTGAATATTGGATGAATATTGCACATCTATGTAGCTACATGCCTGCAACACATTAGCCATGACAGCATAAGTAAAGTGTGGCAGTGTGCTGTGGAATTCTGGAAGCCTAGTGGCCAAAAAACAATGAAAGCATCTTAAATTTCAGTAAATGTATTGTACATTGATATGATATGTACAGATGAAAAATACATCAGTAGCATTTGCTGGAAAGTTAATGTCGGCTTGTATGCACTGGAAGCGTGTGCGTGCCATCCATGTAATGAAGGTGCAGAAATCAAAGCAATTTTTTCTTGTGGTCACTCATGGTATTGCAACTAAAAAATGAACTGCACCCTAAAACGCATCCCTCCAATTGACCACAATTAGTCCTTCCTTGGTTACTGTTGCTACACCTGTCAAGTTTCACACCTGACATTTCAATACAGCATTTTTAGTCATATTAACATTGTCCCAAAGGAAAACAACAGCAAATTTCTGGAATAAAAGTTGTCAAATTTGGTGTAACTCTAGACCCTCGCCTCTTCTATAACGATAAGGACATGATGGAGTTGTATCTGATTACGGAGGTAGATATCCAACACAGATCAAGGGAAACACATTCTGAACCTCACATCTACTTTTTCTACAGAGCATCTGCAGGAGCATGTGTGAAGACGTTTCTTGTGTGTATGTGTCTGTGTTAATCTAGAATGTGCAGATCTATGAAGTTCCCGTCTTTCTCTTCACCTTTACTGCAGCTCTAGCACACCAGCTGAACAGCAACTTTGATGGAACACTGTAAAACAAATCTACACCACATGACAGAATAGCAAGTTGTAATATTGGAGTAATCTGTCTTAATCTGTGTCACTAGTTTACTGTAGCTTTGAGGCAGAAATTTTCAGCCATGTTGTTGACACTTATTTCACTCAACATCATGTGGACATTTTAACAAAGCAAACAAAAACACTTGAGGGAGCCTTTAAAATCAGTGAAAAGCTAACCAGTCATTTCAGTAACAAAGTTCTTCTATATCATTTGACCCATCTGAGAAGTGCATCACTGGAATAGCCTTTCGGTCCATATCCAATAATTTACACTCGAAATACAATGAAACTTTAAAGGCCCTAGACATCCATGCCAAATCCAAGTAGATGATGTCATTTACTTTAGTTGATTAGCACTCGTCTCAGGATTGCGTGGGGTATGTCCAGGCCCAGCTTGACTCCGTCTTAGCTTTTCTGCAGGCATTAGGATGATAAATTGCACCTTTATCATCCTTATTATGGCATGCTGAGTAGCAATGCCCCCCTTCAACTTCAGCACAAGTCTAATTAGCCACAAAAAACTGAAGCACCTGTGTGTGAATGTGGGACTTGTAAACACCAACAAAAACATTTGCATTCAGTTGGTGTGTCTACTCTGAATTGCTGGCCTTTAGAAACAAGTTCATCTAATTCATATTCACCAAATTCAAACAGACACATAGCATTCTGATATACTCTAAAATCTCAATATAGTAGAGTTGCCTTTTCGAATTGAAGATTCCTCAATCTCCCAGAGAATCAGGCCTCTCCGGCCATCTTCAACTGGAGTCCAGTGTGATGCAGTGCGATGAACGGCGGCCTTGTGCAGAGCAGTGTGGGTTATTATACAGTGTGTCCCAATAAATCAGGCAGCCCGCTGTCCTTTCTCAAGCAGTAGCAGAGCCAAGCCTTCATCTGCCATCAACCTCCACCAAACAGCCAAAACGCAGAGAGACACGGGAGGGACAAACAAAAGAACACCGAGGCACAAAGGTAGAGAGAGATGCTGGAGGGAAACACGGAGGAAGCTCATAACACACATTCACAAAATTCCCTGATTGCACTGAACTATATGTGGGATAATATGAGGCAGATGGTCCACAATACTAATTAGAAGCTGGCTTGCCTTTCCTATCGTTGCATCTATGTGTTGTAGAAGTACTGCCTGCTTTGTTTACAGCGGAGAAAAATAGATGACTTTTGACTTTTTTAAGAAACAGACCAGAAGAGCTGTGAGATTAAATTATAGCAGAGATGGAAAACAATGAACATCTTCATACTCTCAGAATGATTGCCAGCGCTAATATATTTTAATTACTTGATAATACTCTTTCTGCCCTTTTAGCATTTCCGTTTCCTGCACTCAAGCTCTTGCATAACGCCGAAGAGAAGCCACACTGTCTCCCTGTCGAAACATCTGCACAAAACTTACAGGAAAGCAGATGGAGAGCTGGATAACATAAACAATGCTCTTTTTTTGTTTTGGTTTGTTTTTTCAGAAGAATATCATCTCTGGTTATGTAAATAGACTCTCCAGTTTAATATCTGTTCAACAAGACAAATGTTTACATCACAAGTGCATGCAATTCAAATGAAAGACACACCGCCGCAGATCACCTGAGGAGAAACCATCGATCTTGCCTGTGCACACACACGCCACAACCATGCAAATACATCTCAAGCCCACTGACACGCTTACCCACAACATAATTAACTGGTGTACGGTAAATCACTGCACAGACATGAAACCGGGGAAATAAATGGGGAAATCGTGTCCTCTGTGTGCTCCCAAAAACCCAGAGCTCATGCAGACAGGTTATCAGAGCGAGGGTGAATCATGCTATTTTTTTGTCCGTTTAAACCAATTCCTGGGAGTTATTTTAACATTAGCCATCTGGACAGCTCTGAAAGGCTAATCTAGACAGGAGGGGGAAAAAAAAACCTGTAAAATACTCAACCACGGCAAACAAGAAAAGTGCACAGGTAGCAGCATTAAAAAGCAGGTAAACACAGATAGTGTCACAAAGCATTTGATGGACATTATCAGTCATTTTATGGGTAAAAAATAAAAAATAAAAATCAGACTGCTTTGCAAATAGGAAATGGCTTTCGGTTTTACTCTCATGTCTTTTTCAATGCATTCCTAAGTAGAAAGTGATGACTGGCAACAGCTCAGGGATAGCATCTCATACTGAGAGGTCTATGAGGTTAACCCCTGTCAAAACCGAGCTGTCAGCGCTCATGAGCAGCACTTGGGTTGTGGTTGCAGGAGTAAACAGAGCTAATGTCAAAAGAAGTCTTTTGACAGTGGAAGGACCGGAGAAGCTTTCGTCAAGCTCGCTCTATATGTCCTCAAGCTGCTGCTGCTGAGCATAATTTCACCAGATGTTAATAAGAAAGCAATAAGCCCAACAAGAGATTCTGCAAGTTAATTAAAGACCGATCGAACTGCATGAAAAAGCTTCGTCCAGGCGGCGAAAATTAGTCAAGACACGCACACTGACGCAGCATCCTGCACCCTGCAACGTCCTTTGTTCTGACCAGGGTCTAAGGGGGAAAATGTCACTGCTGGACAAAAATTGGAGTTGCCATAGAAACCACATGTTGTACCGGCTCCACAAATTAAGAAAGGAAGTCGTGAGTTCAGATAGCACTGACTCACAGCATCTGCTGATGTTTTTCATTCAGTAAACCTGAGACATGTAAAAGCAGCTGTATAGCCTTGCAGATAGTGGATATTTGTTTGTTGGAATGCAACAGCATACATATTGATTTTTTTGATTTGTTTGGTTTCCCTTGAACGTACAAATATAGGATATCTTGAGACAACCTGTTCGATGAGCTTTTAAAGAACTGTGACGAAGATACATACTAATGTTTAAAATGAATTTGTCAGTGCTCTCTAGTGGACAAACTATGTTGACAGTGTTTCAGCACCTAACGTACTACAGGCCTAGTGTGGCATTTCTTACATTTCTTGTTACTTCTCCAATATTCTGAGAATTCACAAAGTATTCAGACACATTCACCTTTTTCACACTCAATTGCTAAAGGTTTCAACCATCACTGAATAAACTATAATGACAAAGGAAAAACAAACTTCATTCAGAACTTTGTAGAAGCCCTGTCAGCAGCAGTTACAGCTTTGACTCTCCTTCCCAACAAGCTTGGGCAAAAAAAAAAAAAAAAAAGATTTGGGAAGTTTATCCCCATACCTTCACATCCTCTCAAGCTCTGCCAGGGTGAAAGGGAAGTGTCTGTGAACTGCCATTTTCAGATCCGTCAACAGATGCTCTGTGAAGTTTAAGTCCATGCATTTTTTCTGTATCATCAGACCACAGGCCCATTTTTTCCTCCTTCAAATGCAGTTTGACAATCTCCAAGCAGGCTGTCTATGCCATTTACTCAAAAGGCGGTCTTTAGTCTAACTACTCTACCATAAAGACTGGATTAATGAGATGCTGCTGAGATGGTTGTTCTTCCAGCAGGTTCTACCATCTCTCCAGAAACCCATGCCATGTTGGTAGAGCTGGGTTCTTGGCTTCTGCACTTCTTTATTGCTTGGATATGCAGTGTGGCCAGACAGCTAAATGTAGGAAGAGCAGTTGTGGTTCCAGGCTTCTTCCATTTCACAATTACTGAGTCCCACGCTCAAAGGTTAAGAAATGGTTTTGTACTCTACCCTTGATCGATGCCTCGCCTGTATTTCATTGTAAAGGTCAACGTATAGTACCTTCGACTTTGTGGCTTGGTTTATATCCTGACATGCCATGTGAATAGTGGGACCTTACACGCAAAGGTGTGTGCTTTTGTGAAGCATGTCCAAACAATTCAGTTCAGACAGAATCTAACCAAGATCACATCTAAGAGAATAACTGCAGCAATCTGGAGTGCCACAGAAAAGCATCTGTGAACTTCTGTGAACAAGAGATTTCAGCTTGTGACTTGTGATGAACCTGTAAAAACAAGTTTTCACTCTGAGCCTCAGGAAAAAGCTACTGCACCTCTTTTTTTCTTTTTTTTTTAGGTTTTTAAGACATTTCACCTCCCATCCAAGAGGCTTCTTCAGTTCACAGAGGAGGTTAAAGCCTCATGGATGAGAGATGGAATGTCTTCAAAACTCACAAAAAAGAGGTCCAGTTGCTTTTTGCTGAAGCTCTTCGGAACACCATGATCTGGATGACTGAGAATCTATGCATTTTAGCTTTGTAGTAGACTGATGGACAAAATCTACAACACAATAAAGTATGCAAAGAAGTGCAGGGGTTTGAATGCTTTTTGAATCAACTCTATGTACACCAACACTGATTTCTGTGCTCGGAGCTAATACTGGTTGACATATGAGCTCTAGTGTTTTTGTAGTTTGACCAACATGCAGCTGCTGCCAGCATGACATGAATGAATTTATGAGGAGTGTAAGTTATTCCATTGAAAATCTTCATTTATGATTTACTATTTATTGAATAGTATTGTGCAATCTTGCTGTGGCAGTGAAAACATCTAATGCGACAGTACAAAAGCATGTGCACAGTCAGATTTCCTCCACCATGAAAGAAGCAGCTGCAGTTTGAGTTCCTCTTCATCCAACATGACGAGCATCAACGAGACCAAAATTTCCCCCATTCAAAGTGCATACCAGGTCAGAGGTTACAGTGGCAATAAAAACTGATTCAGTGGCCCAACGTTAACTGACAGAGTAAAAACTGAATTTTTATTAGCAGTGACAAAGAAACAGTGTTTAAGTCCTCGTGGATGTAATAAGGTCAAGATCAGTGACAATACCTATCTAAAGCATCTCTAATTCACTGAGCAATGTATCCCATTAAAGATCCATCAGGAATCACAATAGGAGGACATTTGGAAGAAGTCAGACCTTATTGTGCTGAAGTGAAAGACTGCTGGCAACATTTTATTTATTTATTTTTAGATTTAGATTTTCTGGATTTGGCAGCCTGTTTAGGGGTTTACCTAAATAAGCCTGATTTGTTTGAATCAACAGAGACATTGTAGGCTATTTTGTTATGCAAATTAAGATTTTTTAACCCTCGTGTTGTCCTGCGGGTCAAATTGACCCGTTATAAACTTTGAAAATGGGGGTGAAAAAAATTTTTTCAAAGTGAAACTTATGACGTTCACATTTTCAACATTTTGGGAATTTTTTGGACATTTTTGGGTATAAAAATGCTTAAAAACATTCACAAAAAAATCAACCACAATCCAGTGAATTTTGCTGGATTTTGGTTTATTTCTTTTGTGAATGTTCTTTAAGAAAATATTAGAGGTTTTACTGATATGTATATGTAACCACTTTAGATATTTTTAGGTTTTTTGGGGGAAGATTTTTACTCGTTTTTTTTTAAATATTTACAAGAATTTTCTTGGCAAATTTGGGGTATTTTTTAAAATAAAACTTTTAAGGAAAACTTTTAAGTAATTATTGGAATTTTCTTTCTGAAGGTTTTGTAAATTTTCAGAAATTTGGGGAATTTTCTGCAGAATTTTGGGATTTTTTTCAGACAAGGAAACAATATTTTTTGGTGTCCGTAAATGAGGACAGCAGGAAGGTTAAGTGTTCTCTTAGGATTTAGGAAACTTTACTTTATGGCACTAGATCTTTTTGCATGGAGTTTGCATGTTCTCCCTGTGCATGCGTGGGTTTTCTCTGGGCACTCGGGCTTCCTCCCACAGTCCAAAAACATGCTGAGGTTAAGTGATTATTCTAAATTGCCCGTAGGTGTGCATGCAAGTGTGATTGCTTGTCTGTATGTGTAGCCCTGAGACAGACTGGTGACCTGTTCAGGGTGTCCCCTGCCTTCGTCCCAAGTCAGCTGAGATAGGCTCCAGCCTCCCATGACCCTAATGAGGATTAGGCAGTATATAGAAAATGGATAGATGGATTATGATACGACACTTGCAAAACACATAAATAAACAATTAAACTCTGGATACTGTGTCTACTCTTATGCACTGAATAACAAATTTGTCATGAAGTCATTAACAGAAAACACAGCATCATGTTTTGGTGCTACAAGTAAATTCTCAACGATTACTGCTACAAGCAAGATAGCAAACACTCAACCAGCGCAAACAATAATTTTCTCTAAAGCAGTTCTTACATCTATATAAAGAGCGAAGTTCCTGATGTCGGTGAGCACTAAAGGCACTCATATGCTTCTGTCACCAGTTATGTACTCTATAGCTCAGGTGCTACTGCTGCGCTCATGTGTTTAAGAATGGATGTGCTGACTTTGAGGAGGAGGAGGAGGAGGTGGGAGGGAGGAGGAGGAGACTCTGCTACTGTAGCAGTGCATCAGCAGAGGTGAGACTACAGCCACTACATCACTGTTTGCAGCCTGGAGAAGGGTGACGGACCTGCTGTTAAGTTTTAGCACCTGCACAGAGCATCTTGTGTTCTGTTTTCATTTGTGTTCGCACAGAGTTTTCAAAGGCATCTGCACTGAAGTGGTGGAAATAACAACGTGAGGAAGGAGAAAGGGTGATGCTGCCAAATCAGTGCACATGCAGAGACTAAATGTTTAGCACAGTTGAGCCCTTTTCAACCAAATGTTGATGGTTGAAGGGCAGCTAAGTCGGTCAGCGTTACCCCAGCTGCCTTCCACGCCGCCAGAGACAAACAGACCTACAGTGGGCTATAGTATGTGTGTCATTAGTGCTGACCCAGATGCTCTGGAATACTGACTGTCCTGTGACTGCACTGCATTCCCAGAATAACTCCCTACTGCTCCTTTCAGACAACGATAATGTTTAATAACCTCCTTGGTGGAGATGCAGCCCTAATGAAAAGCCAACGGAGGAACAAAGGGGACGTGAAGTTGGACTGGAAGACAGTGCTGAGGCTGAGGATGGGGGAGTCCGGCTACACCGAGGTTCTGTGCGGTGCAGTCTGAGACAAAGGAGCTAACTGGCTTCGGGTTCAGGTGGAAAGATTAGTAGGTGAGAGAGTTACATCACATTTTTTTAAAAAAAATGTGAAAGCCTGAGCAGTGCAAAATCATCACCATCTCTCCAGCATCATGTCATGTGAGTGCAGACAGAGAAAGACTTAATCCTGACCAACAGCCTTTTGGACATGTTCCCTGACAGCGTTCATTTCAGTGCAACAGCAGCATGTCACAGCATATTTAAAGAGCTTACAAGTGCCTGGCTCGAAGATAGATGAAAGATAGAAGTTTTTCCCTCCCTAAAAATCTGATTTCGCGAAGCTATTCAGCTCCATCCACCACAGCCTGTGATTCATGCACCCAGCAGCGAACAGCGGATTACAAAACGCTGCCTGTGTAAAACAAAAGATCCATTTTCCAGCCCGTATGTTCTGATTTCTCCACGGTGGCCACACATACACTGGAAAGTGAGGATGGGGAAGGGAGGGAAAATTTAAAAAAAAAAAAAAAAAAAAAAAGGTTAATGCAATAAATCAGCATGTGTCTCGGCAGGCTGGAGCTCATCGGCTGTGGCTTACCCTCTGCGGCCAAAGCGCACCGGACAAGAAGTAAAAGCACAGCCACAGACAGCAGACAGTTTGCGAGCATCCCCGCTGCTCCGGCTCGCAGCCCGGTCCTCAAACACCTCCCCGATCCTCCGGCATCCGTCCTCAGCGGCGAGCACCCACCGGGGTCCGCTCCGGGGTGACCTGTCCGCCCACTCCTCACACCGGGAGCCATATCCAGCGGATAAGTTGCTGAAGTTTCGCTCGTAAATAATACATCGGATCGATCCTCGTGCGTGAAATGGGGTGGGGGGGAGGAAACACGGCCGTCCCGCGGTCTCGTCGTGTGTCCAAGGGCTGGATGGGGGAGGTTGGAGAGGAAGGGGGAGAGAGAGGAGAGAGAAGAGAGAGAGAGAGAGAGAGAGAGAGAGAGAGACGAGAGAGAGCGAGAGAGAGCTGAAGGGAAATTAAGAAATGCGCCCTATCGCTCCGCTCCTCTCGGTCCACCCATCATTAGCGGCTCCGTGTGGCGCAGGGAGGCGCGCACACTTTGCCAAAGGTTTGACATTTAGCTGTTGGCGCTAAAACTATACCCCCCCAGTCCAGACCCACACAGGATGGATGAATGCATTTAGGTGTTCTCCGGTGACATTTACTCACATATTTAAAAATGCGACCCTGCGGCTGCCAGTGGGTGGATAAGTCTGATACCATCCCAGCCTCCCCCCTCCTCCCTTTAGCCAAACTGAGCAAATTAGCCTCTGCGTTAATTGTCAGGAGAAAGTCAGAGCTGAGCAACCTGGAGGACGACCTCTGCTGGGGGGATGCAAGACTAGACAGAGCTCAACATGAGGCAGGTGAATATATAAATGCTGGCCTTGATCACGCTCATTGTGGTTATTGTTTAAAGGGGCATGTGGCAGAACTAGAACACTAACAGGCAGTTTGCACTGTCTCTCCTTAGAGTGACTGTAATTGCTGCCTGGATATGGAATTGTGCAGATACACCGGTGGATGTTGTACCTCTTCACCTCCACAGGATGTCAGCCCAGACCCAGAAAAGACAACAGTTACAAACTGCAGATAGAGACTGAAACCTCCAGTTTTGCCATGTTAAAGCCCTTAAAGTAATGTTCAAAACCAGGCAGACCTAAATATTTTACGATAGAGGACCACATTTTAAAAAGAATATTGCCTTAATGTGCACAATTTATTGCACAGTTTTTAAATAAAAGCATACAGTGCATAAAAAAGTATTCATCCCCCTTCAGTTTTACCTTTGAATTGTTTTTCAACATAGAATAATGGTCATCTTAACTGAGCTTTTTTGACAGAAATTTACTAAAAGAAGAGTCTTTCGTGTTAAAATGAAAACAGATTTTACAAAGTAATGTCATCTTATGAAAGATATAAGATGGAAAATAAGTTATTGCATGCAATTGCAAGTATTCTTTAAACCTGCTTACCTAATTCAGCCCAGGTGCAGGGTGCTGGTCCAAGACTTCACAGTCAGCGAAGTGTAGATCATCCGTGTGCACTGAATGCGTCTCAAGTGATGGTACTATAAAGACACCTGTATCTGGACGATCCAGTCAGTGATAATCAGTACTCCTGGCTATAACTGCACCATGAAGCCAGACGAACAGAGTCAGAGGATTGATACAAAAAAATCTAAGTCACTTAATATATCTTAGAGTACAGGTAAATACACGATGAAGAAATGGAAGGAATATGGCAGATACATACATCTGACTGTAGCAGACCGTCCTCAGAGTGGCTGCAAGAAAGAGACGAGTGATGGAGGCCGCTAAGACAACTATGATTTCTCTCAAGGAGTTCCCAGCTTCAGTTGTTGGATGCTGTGTAACTGTGGCCTGTTCTTCACCAAAGCTTTATGTGAGAGTGGAGAAAAGGAAGCCACTGCTGAAAAGAAGCTCAAGGCTAGAGCTCACCGGAGAGCATGTGAGAGACTCAGCAGTCAACTAGAAGTTTCTTTGGTCTGATGAGAAAATGTAGCTTTTTGGCCATCGGGCTAAATGCAACGCTTGATGGATGCCAAACACTGCATATCAACACACACATACCAGCTACACTGTGAAGCATGGTGGTGGCAGCATCAAGAATGTGGGGCTGATTAGCTTCCAAAGGTAGAGGGTAAAACGACTGCAGCAAAGTACAGAGAAACCCCAGGGAACAGCCTGCACAGTTTAAATAATAAAAAACATAAATAAAATGTGACTTTAGGCATGGTTTGCTTTCCCCCAAGACTATGACCTGAAGTATGCAGCCAAAGCTACACAGAAATGGCTTGAAGACACCGAAGTGAATGTTCTGGAGTGAATTAGTCAGAGCCTAGATCTCAATTCAACGGAGAATATGTGGTTATACTTGAAAAGTGCAGTTCTCTCACAATCCTAACATAATCTGACAGAGCTTAAGCTGTGTTTGAAAAGATGGGCTGAAATTGCAGTGTCCAGATGTACAAGACTGATTCAGATCTATACACACAGGCTTAACACTGTAATTGCAGCCAAAAGTGCATCTATTAAATACTGACTTGAAGGGGGTGAATATTTATGTAATCACTTATTCAGTTTAACATGTCGGTTTTTTTTGTTGTTGTAATACTTGTCACAAAAATCACATTAAATTGACCACAAGTCAGTGTTTAAAAGCAAAAAAAGGGCGAAAACTTATAAGAGAGGGAAATACTTTTGATAAGGACTGTTTTCAGCAATAATAACTTGATATTTTACATAAGGTACTCACCCATACTGCTGATCGAACAAAACACCTCCAAGTTCATATCATTTTCCTCAACAGGTGGGGTTTTTCCAGTTTTCATGGAATTGGAGAGTACAAACCTGAGGTTTTCTTGTAAATATTACTCAAGTAAGTACAGAACATTGATACTTATTTTTGATCAGCATTAAATTCTAAATTACCAAATAATTTTTGACGCCATGTGTACAATTTGGTTTTGTGTTTGTATCTTGAATGATTGAAATTGATCCATTTTTGGATCTTGACAAGGAACTAAATGAGCCATTTTGGCAATTCTTAACATTTTTGTCATTTTGTATTCTAAGTGATGCACTAATTATCTAAAACCTACAACTGGAAGTAGCCCCATGTGCCCCATCTTGCCAACGTGATTAGTGAGAATTGTCGTCCATGCAATGAAGACAAGAAAAAGCAAAAGTCCCCAATGTGAATGTGAACGATGGAAGGACAGACCAAGTCAGAAAGAAGTGCATCAATAGATTTTTTTTTAATTCAAAGTGAATCTTAACAATAATACACCATAAAGTCTTATTTTGACACTCACCAAAAGAGTCACCTGGAAAACCCGCTTAATGTGACAAAGTAGAGAAGGCTTGGTCACACCTAAATCACTGAGAACTAGAGAGGAAACACTATCGCAAACTGTAAAGAGACATCACATCCATAGAGTTAGTTTTCCCAGTCCTCATACTGTAAATATTGCACAGTGCAATTGCTACATGGCAAACTAGTGTAGCACAAAATTAAAAAAGCAAATGAAACAAAACGGAACAAAAACAAAGCCACAAAAAAATCTACAGGTATTAAAACAGTAACAGTTCAGATTTCATAATCAAGTCTAATTGATGAGCAATCTAAACAGATGATTCCATAACTTGCAGTGTGAATTAACTCTGAAATTGATACAGATGACCAGAAAACTAAAAAATAAGCGCTTCAGTAAAACAAATCTCTTCAAATCAAATCATAGTTACACAGTAGCACATTTAGACCAATACAGACCCTGAATTAAGATCTCTAAAGGATAATACCGCAGCAGAGGATTTTTTCTGATATCAAAGTCATCATTTTAATTGTAGTAATTTTACAAATGACTGTTTTATCTGTTAAATGTTACATGAATCCTCAAACAAAAAGTTACCCATAAACCAAAGTGTCAATCATGTGGAAAATTAAAAACAGTTAAGATTTCTCTCCTCTTGCATCCATTCTTTTCCTTAACAAGTATGGGAGAGTTTATGCAGGCGCATTGCTGGTGAATACCTTTGAAGGAATCAAAACACAGATTACATTTCACATGCTTATTATTGGGGAACTATTTCAAGCACTAATCTGCCAAGTTCATGCCGTGTCGTCATAACCTTTCTTTCCCAAAGTTTTGAGTATTTGAATACTATCGGTAAAGCATACAGGTAAGAAAACAAAAAAGCTTTTAAAAACATACAACCATATCAGTGTCAGTGTTTCAATGTGGAGCATTGCACTCGTGACTGACAGAGAAATGACAATAATCTCCTCAACAGACCAGTTTCCACCCAGAACACAGAATAAACATCCAGACTGACGATTCCTGGATATAAAACATGGCTCCTCTGATTTTAAAAGGCCAGCGTTATCAACTGTGCTCTGGTTACTCCCACTCAGCCTTAACTTGCATGATAGAGAAGCTGCTCTGAGCAAAGAGCTTCTAGGCAGACAAAGTGAAGCGACGTAGGTGTACATGCACGGTAATGTAAAGCATGGAGATTATCTAAGAACACTTGGTGGTGCAATGACCGCACAATGTAAAGTATTGCATCTGCTGTTCAGCCAGAGTGACTATCCAAAGATCGTTGAGTGTCGTATCATTCAAAGTGTGTGTCTGTGTTTTATTGGTGTGTTATCTCAGGGAGGCTTTGGTGACTGCTATCTGTATCAAGGGGAGAACCACCGTCAAGTTGTACTATGTGCCTACAAGCTGATCAGGAGTCAAATACCCTGGAATGACACTGTAATGAAGTCTTACTTTGAGTTTTTTGTTGTTTTTTTCATCATCTTGGTCAAGTGGCCGTTAAATGACTGTCTACTCTACATGGTAACGGACTGTTACTGGATTCTGCCTCCCTCCTAAAAAGCGGTGAGGAATCACCATCCAAATTCTCACTTTCTGTATCTCAAGGCACATACACAGTGCTGCTCGCACTGTCTCAATTTCAATAAAGGACACATAACAATGGCCACTGTCTTGCACTAACAAAACGTCGCTTTGATATGAGACACTCATAAAGGGGAGAGCGATCTGAACACAAGGCAGTTTAGAATATCGACCTGTGAAACTGATATTCTAGCCAGATATAACATTGAACAGATAAAAAGGTTGCAATAAATATTCGTTCAAATCAATTAAACAGTAAAATAAGTCGTAAAACATTGTTTTGGAACGGAAACATTGGGTTCAATTTGTTTTGTACAGTCTAATCACCCAAACCCTAACAAGCCTCACTACCTGTATGAGTGCTTAGTGGCAAGTGCGTTTGTGTGTGACTGGTGGAAACATTACAGAAGCTTTCCAATAGACACAATGGTTTTCCTTTTCTCCTGGCATCTCACAGTGCTCCTGTAACTCATAAGAGTACTGGTAGTATACCATATACGTACAATGAAAAAGTTAAATCAATCCTGCAAGCTACAGCTTTTAGATGTGTACAAAACGTCAATATGAAAACATACAAAAATTAAGTTACATCGATACATCATTTATATGCAGTGACGAGCCCAAAAGGTTAATAAGGATAAAATACTGATGCAAAAAACACGCACCCCGAGAAACAACAAATGCAACTAATGTTCATCATCAGCAATACAGTAGTTACAATGACACTCCAAATATGAACGCAAAACACAAAAATCAAAACCACTTCTATTTCAGATAATTAGGGACCTATACAAAAATAGCAACGCTAGGTTTAAACTCAGAGAGAAATCACCTAATTTCACAGCTATTGAAGTGGCAATCATCATATAGCAGCTTATCTATGATACATTCAAGAAAGAAATGATACGACTTATTAATTGCCCAATAAGCTAGACAAAACCTCGGCTGTTTTTTGTTGTTTTTTTTTTAAGTACGACTTTTTTGTTTGTTTTAATTTAACCCCATTCTACAACTACAGTATAACTGAGGTCTATGCAAACAGAATAGCTACCTTGCTCAAGAAATGAATTACAGTCTTTGGTGCTGCACAAGCAACTTCATTTGAAAATAAAAGACAAAACGTTACACACGAAACTAGTAAAATGAACAGAAAAAATGCACACACAGCATATCTACATATATATAGACTGGTGCTACCATCATATATATGTATATATCCTCCCTGACGGAATGTATAAAATAAGCAGTTGACACCGATAAGCCTTAAGCCTTTAACAAATGGTATAATGTAAAGGGAAAAAGTTAACTTTGTCACACATGCATAAATGAGAGAATTGCACACAATTAACTCACACCTTATCAAGCATCTGTACTAAATAGTCTAGCTCTATAATATATGTCCATATATGTATGTATATCAAATACTGCATGGTTTGCTCAGGCTTAGAAGATTCCATACCGTGAATTAATTTGCATTTTTTCCTTACCTAATCAAAGCCATGCCCACCACACTTCTAAACATCTAAAAAACAAAGTGAAAACACTCAAAATGAAAATACGAAGACAAAAAAGAAAAAATAATCAACGACTATTTAGATTGTATTGCAGTTTCAAACAGTACAAATACTGTTAGTAGTAAGAGTTTCACTAAATAGAAAGTGATTATCAAATATTAAGCAATACTCAGTACTTGCACTTTGTACACTAGTTCATTCGGGAACCGGAGAATGAAAAAAAAAAAAACGTTTTAATGAAACAGCAGGCATTCGCAACAGCAAAGCATGCTGTTCTTCTTGAAAGAACAGAAAAGTAACTCACTACACACTGAAATATACACCGACTCCAAAAAATAAGCACCGCTATCCGCGATACATCACATCCATGCAGGCTATGCATGGACATATACACATGTGCATATATATACTCACACATAGGATGCATCGACTGATTGGAATTTCAAGTGCTGCAGTCCAGTACATTAATATTCATGTATATAGTCATATATAAGTAGTAACATTAACAACCTCAAATATGTAAGGCACTATGGCTGGGGACAGTTATACAATGCAGCGAGTCTTGTGACACAAACAATAAGAGCAACGTCTATGCATCTTTCCGTTTACATTTTTGCTCATGCAAGACCACATGCAGCGTGAGGAACAACCCTATTTAAATCGGTTAATTGACTTGACATTGCTAACACCAAAAGACACCGAAAAGGTACAAATACTTCAAACGCAGTACAACGTACACTGTGGACAACATGTGCATCTGTCAATCTAGAGCTAGAGACTGGGATGGCTTTACAAATATGGATGTGTCTTGCACACGTAAGAAGGCAATATAGAAAAATAGCTGGGATCAGGGGTGCAAAGTCTAACTATTCAACAACACCCCAATTATTTACCTGTCTTGAGGAGTATTCGTAGAAGATCCAATGCAAAGATATATCAAATGTGCAAAACACATTAAGTGTGAGTTTAACTACTCATTCATTCTTTCATTCAATCATTCATACATTATTTCCTTCTTAATTTTTGCCAAATCATCTCCACCATTGGAACTCATTTTTTCTCTTTTTTTAAAGCTTGAAGTTCAATTACACCCAAGTCTACATGATTCAAAAAATAGCTTGCTTTCTCTGTGGTTGTGCCATGGTTTTCGGAAATGAAAGCCATGTTGTTGTGGTTTAAGATAGATTTTGCCCTGCTCACTTAGCCCTCAGGTGGTATGAAGGGTACCTGAGCAGTCATGCTCAGATGTAAGGGTACTGGTTTATTTTGGTAGGGCTGAGAGGGAAACTGCCGTAGGCGGGTGAGGCAATGTAGGAGTGCGGAGGAAACAGGGGCTTGAATTGGCCTTGGGGGTGCAGGGTGGGGGAGGGCAGCAGCCGAGGGTTGATGCCTACTGCCACTTGATGCACGATGCCTGCTGGGTGGGAGATGCTGTAGGTGGGCTGGAGGACAGGGCGGGAGGCCCCAGGGGAGGCCAGGAGGTGGGCCACAGGCGCAGCTGTGACCAGAGGACCAGACGCTGGGTAAGACAGTAAGGTGGGCTGGGAGTGCGGGTGCCCACCAAGGTGGGGGTGGGGGCCCGTAGTGTGGTTTGGGCTGCTGTGGGAGAGTGTGAATGTGTGCCCATGCATGGTGGGAGGGATATAGGCCTGTGGTCTCCGGTGGGCAAAGTTTCCGTTCCATTCCTGATGGCAGGAACTGAAATGTTGCACCTGAGGGAGAGAAGAACAATATCTGGCTCATCAGACTCACTGTTTTCATCTGCACAGTGTTAGACTTCATGATCCACTAAATGATGTTGTTTCAATGTTTTTACATGTCAATGTACTGTCGTTCATCGTCGTCCGTCATTATCTGCTTGTGCATCATTACAATGGTCTATTTGGTGCATGTCTTCTTAGCAAAACAGTAAGTAAGCAGCATCATCGCAAAATATCTTTACCCTTAAACACAGCTGAAAAACCACATCCATCAACTCTAAATAATTTGCTGGCTATTGTAGCAAACACAGATTTATTTACAGTGCTCTTGGTTACTGCTGTGCCACAAAAAGAAATATTTTCTAATTAAATGTTGTGCTTTTTATCATTTATATGCACCAAATGTACTGAAAATGACTGTAGTCTTTTGGGAATCAGGCTTTCTGTGAAAGTTTTCCCACTGAGTTGTATTCATAAAACAAATGGAGGATATAATAACTTACCACGACAACAATTTAAAATAGGATGTCCATCAAGCAAATATTAGCAATTTTGTTCAGAGGGACACTCCATCTAAATCACATTATTTTGCCTGGAACTAAACCTAGACCTTGTGTTACTGAGCTTTCATCTCAGTGTGTAGTGTTCTGGTAAAACCTAATATATTTTTCTATTTCAAAAATATTTAGTTTGTTCTCCAAAAGTCCTAAAATTGCTAATTACATCTCTTGAAATTGCAAATTCTCTCTGGCCGTACAAAAGCTTGTACTGTATACCTGTACATGCCTGATGAGGCCAAATTTCTCTGTGCAGCCAGTACCCCTTAAATAGCAGTAAAAAATGTTTTCCTGCTTTTGTGTACGTTTACTACATGCGTGTGCTCACCTGCCCAAAGCCAATAGGCTGCTGTTGCTGAGGCTGGAATGCAGGGGTGATTTTCTGCGGCCTGTTGAGGAGGGGAGTGGAGAGGTGATGCTGTCGCCCAGGAATGCCTCGCCCTTTGGACTGGCATGAAGACTCTGGAAAGGTGAACACAAAAACATCTAGATTACATATGTAAACACAGAAATCATGGTGCCCTGCTTACATTATCAGAATGTAAATAAGAGGCAAACAAGATTGAGCCAGAGATTGTATCTGAATACAACCACAGAAATGGCAAACTTTGTGGCAAGAGGCTCTGTAGGCTTATCAGTAATTTCAGCTGTGTTTGATCCGTTCCAAACCTTTAAATATAGTGGTATCTATCCTCTGATCTAAATGGTTATAAATAGATATGTTTTGGGGATCTGGGAGGGGTTTGTAACTAAGCTTGTTCACAGAGCTTATAGCAGGGTCAGACCATCAGCTATAAATACAACTGGCAGCTCTAAAATAGGAAGCTGTGCCCTTTTATGTGGGGCTTTAGTTGCAATAGTTTTGAAGGTTGGGGAGGGAGATGCCTTTGACATGACAAGCAATATGACTCTGTATGATTTTCTCGGAGGATTTACAGTTGAACCCTCCACTTTAAAAGACCTATAAAAAGGCAGCTCTTATATGAACTCTGGTGCCCAGCGTCCCACTGACCACAGCTGTTATAAAAGCCTACATATAGCATGCACAACTCCACTTTAACACCTGAAAAAAATATTACTAAAACATTTATTTGCTGAAGGCATCTATGTTTTGAATATTTTATTCAGGATATTAAACATTTCGGAAGAATTACGCATGTCTTATGCAGTTTTCAGTAAAGCACAACCACACAGATAAAGGGGCTGTCAGAGTCAGTCTGGAGCCAGAGCAAGAAAAAAAAAAACAAACAAATATCCACTCCAAAATTCAGAGCAGATAAGTCACACCAGGTAAACCATAATCACCTGTGAGAACCTCTGTGGCCCACTAAAACAGCATAATCCCAGGCCATGTGACCTGTGGAGCAGACAGCAGCAGTGTTGACTAGACCTTTGAGCTATAAGTGCATGACCTACTCATGCACTTACTAAGCGTCATGGAAAAGATGCCCCGTGATCTACTTTATTCCAAACAATACCTTAGATTTAGAGGGAACTAATACTCTAGTGGCCAGTCAGTTTCAGCAGTTTTAAGTACACAAATAATCATTCATTTCGGTCAACAGGTTTCACACATTTTTGGATCATGTACTCAGTAATACCTGTGTTGCCAGGTGTTTCACTGACAGCAGGGTTGTTGTTGTTCTGCACCCGCATTGGAGGCACCACAACAGTGCGAACTGTTGGCTTGCTGGGCTCAGTCTCTGGGGCAACGCACGCAACACGGGGCTCACAGTTCTGGTTGCTGTCAGCGATGTAGCGCCGCTCTGCGAAGGGACTGTTGCTGTGGCCAGAGGTGTGCGAGGCAGGCGAGCTGTCCACTGTGTCACATCCACTCTCCTGTTCGTCATCTGACATGCTGCAAAAGGACAAGAGATGAAGTGGGAACTTCACTTTATTTTTGTTGCAGTGTAGCGGCTACCACAAGACCACTGAAAACATCTGTCAGAGTTGCTGCAGGGTTTACCAAGTTAAATTTCAGACTTTAAAATGAATGTTACTTACTACCTATTTCACCAAAGCACTGCCCAAAGTATAAAAGTCAATAGTATGATAATAGTAAATGCAATGTCTGTAATGTGGACTATAGACAGTTCAGTTGACAAAACAAAAAAGGCCAGTGGGAGAAGAGATTTAACACTTTAATAACACTTAACTTGACCTTAAGAATTTTGACCTTAAGAATTCTCAAAGCCCATCTACATAAGCACTGTTTGAATCTGTCACCTCAGCTTTACCTGTTTGGGTGTTTGCAGGGTGAGGTGCTGGACTGGGCTGAGGCTGAAGAGCTGGTGCTGAGCGTACTGTCTGGACTGCTAAGAGAACACACCCTCTCCATACTGACGGTGCTCTGACACGCCTCACAATCTGCGCTGCCCTTACACCTGTGTGCATAGCAACATAACAAAATAAGACATGCAAATCTGAGAATCTGAGAACCGTTACAGAAGTATTATGAGAAGGACCCTGATGGTGAATACTCACTCCCCCATCGAGTGTCTTTGTGCACTCTCCTCCTCATCACTGCTGATACTGATGACACTGACAGTCGGGCTAGCTAGGTCAGAGATCACCATGGCCTGCCGCTGCTCCTGCGACACTGAAAGCTCCTCGCAGTCTGGCTCCACTTTACAGCAGTTCTCCTCATCATCCTCCTCCACCTGCTCTGTTCTTTGCTCCTCTCTAACAGTGTGCCCTTCCTCCGGACATCTGGCTTCCTCCTCCTCTACCTCGTCCACATTCTTTGCTGTATCGGCCATCTTTGGGGACTGACATGCTAAATTTTGGATGTTTGTATTTTGGAAAATGTTGCTGCCCCTACAGGAGGACAGAAAAGAATGCCAAATTCAGAACGGAAAAACACCTTTTATTGCATGCCTACATGTCTTACTTTCATAAGAATAAACCCGTGTATCGTACCTGTTCACACTAGGCTTGGGTCTCTTGCTGGCAGCTGGCTGTGGCCACACCACATGTGCAATGCCTATGTTGATTGGCTGGTGGGTGGACATGGTCATTTGGTTGGTTAAGAATGGCTGAGGGTGTGCAATCATGGAGCTGTAATGGTTACCATGGGGACGCACTTTCCTGCAATAAGAACACCGAACATTGCAAATTGAGCCAAAAGCCTTCAGCACCATTACTGACAAAACGGTCTCGGTCAAAGGACATGTATGACTCATGGATCATTAACATTCAAGGGAGCAAGCGTTCTGTATCACAGCAGTACAGCCATTCCTGATGCATAGCAACTAAAGGTATTAAGGAGCAATAAATACCGTTTTATGAAATACTGCACTATGGGAATATGAATATACACATTATAAAGGAATATAGATGATATATAAAAAGATGTTGTCTAATAACTTCAGAAAAAAACAAATTTCTTACCCCCAGTCACCCAATCTCTGTGAGCCCGCCACAGTGTCAGACGCCAAAGTAGTTGGTGGAGGGGGCACTGATGTCACCTGCTGCCAAGTGGGGACCAAAATCTGCTGTGCACGGCTCGACCAGGCCTGTTAGAGTGGAGAGTAGCAGAGCAGTTGCATCATTGCAAAATTTTTCACTCAGTGACACTTTCATCAGCTTGCACATCAAAGAGCAAGTTTGAATTTCATTAACAGACACGAACACATACATATGAGTTTCTTGGTATGTGTCATTTTGAAAGAATTACATGACCCTGATTCATGCATACAATATTAAAAAAGTGAACTAATTAAGACAAGCTGTCCCTCCATGTCTTTTTGATTACTATTGCCATCATTCTTATCCTTGTTACCACCCTACCTGTGTGATCACTCCAGGCCTGATTTGTATGGGCTGGATTGAGGGTGCTTGAGTGACCAGAGGCACAGAAGCCTCCATTCGGACTGAATAGCCTGCTGGTTTAGCGGTGTTGGCAGGGATACCTGCAGGGACAGGGAACATGAGAATATCAGTCTTAAAGATGTTTAGTCTAGTTTCCAGAAACAACAACACAAAAAATGTAAAATGAAGATTTGCATGTTTTACCTTGAATGGTTGGGGGACATAGAATAAGGGCCTGCTGAAAAGACTCACTGCATCCAAACTGACCACTTCCTGTCTGCAGTGGTATCCCAGGGTGCATCACTGAGGGCGCTGAAGGAGCTAAGCCCTGTAAACGGAAAAAGTGACATGACTGTACTTCTCTGATGTGTTAAATAATTAACAATAGCACTGAAGAGCCAGTAGATGGCGACATCTCTGTCAACAGCAGGTTATTCTTCAGCCAGAGAAAACCCAGGAATCTGTCTTGTAGGGAGAGATCATCAAGTTAACTTCAGGAAAAACCCTGGTTTATGAGTCAAAAAAACAGTGGCTCACTTGTGATAGATCACCAACATAACCCCATAACACACAGCAGATGTCCAAGTTCAAAGTGTTGAATCTAAAAATATTCAAGACCTACACACAAATTCCTGAAAAAATATGAAATCACTGTGCTTTAAGGACTGTTGATATTGTATATGGTTAAACACCTTTATGAACGTGCTCATTGACAGGCTCATGACTATCTTTGTGAAACAAAATTATCCAGCTTCACCAAGGTTCCACTTCTTTTTAAAGCTGGTTAATTAGGTTGTCAAACAATCTTGAACTTACTCTTTCAGGCAGGCCTGAGGGATAAACCACCGAGCATGTGCCTTTGCTTCACTACTCATGCTGCTCTCGTGCCTGGCTATAATCACATTTATTGGTTAACGAGAACTAGGGCTACATTGTTCTGCTACAGCTCCTGCATGTAGCCCAGCCCCCACACGATAGTAAACACAAAGCACCCTTTCAGGTGTAAAATACTAAAAAAGCCACAACGTATTCCTGTTTTTTAAAAAGAAAATTCTCCTGATTGACCACTTTCTATACCGCTGTAGAAACTTAACAGAAATTACAGTTTATTAGTTTTAAAACACATGTGACCAAGCATTCTTTCATCAGGTTTCAACTCTGAAAAGGAAAAACTCCTAATATTATCTTCTGTACTAATGAGCACATATGTAGTCATCATTCCATTGCATTTCAAGTGATTTCACATTACTGAACACTTTTTCATATTCCATCTAATGCATAATGGCTTTTAAATAGACTTTAAGATGTTTTGCATGATAAAGATCCAAAGCCAAAAAAAAGGGTCAGCTCCTCTGTTCTCCTCGGCAACAACGCTGATTTGCACTGTTGCCATGACCTCAGAAACATGACGTGATTTTGTTGCCATGACAGCAGTGCGAGGACGCAATAAAACGAGCAAGTCGGCATACAAAAAGACAATATAAAGCAAGGAAATTGTCTACATGATGAGTCTTCACAGGGGAAAATGAACAAAACAAAACATATGATAGCATGTTATTTTTTTTAGATTTCCAATTTAGCAAGCAGGACAAAAAATGACATATTATTGTTACTGATTTGGTATCTTTCTTTTCAGATGCTTTAACTCCCAGATCTACTGATTGCTTTGATTGAGTATTAAAAAAAAAAAAAAGTGGAAGTGACAGATAATTATCCAAATACACCCTGAAGAACTTACTGGAGCATGGACAGCAGTGATTTTGCTGAAAGGGTGGTTGGCTGAGGCAGCAGCGGTTGTACTAACTGGTCTGACGAAAGGACCTTTATTTCGGTTGGCAGCCTCATATGCACTGGGACGAGTCCAGCAAACATCCATGATGTGGAAACATGACTTCACACTATGGACAGAGGAGAGGCACAGAGTTAGGTACCAGGGTGAAAATGACAACATATCTGAAAATATGAAGCAAAGTGGACTCACTGGTTGCTGTGGGGAAAGTCGAGCAGATGTTGCATCGTCACAAAGGGGTGGCTGAGAGCGTCGGCAGGGGCAATTCTCTCTTCTGCATCAATCAACAGCATCTTCTTCAACAGGCCAACAAACTCCCGGCGGTCTGTCTTCTCCGCTAGCAAGTCACTACCTTCCAAATTCATCATCAGGTTCACCTGTAATAACAACATTTATTAAGATGTTTAAAAAATACACAGAGAATATATACAAACCACATGATTTTTAATACAACAGTCCTTTTCTAAGAATGAGAACCCATTCGTGATGAATGTCATTTCACTAGAATCTCCTCCGACTTAAATAAAAAAGTACAGACCTGAACAGGCACTGATAGTCACTGGGGGAATTTCCACCTGTGGTCTGTTCTGAGTGAGTGACACCTTTTCTAAATCTAACTTCAGCATTTAACTGAAGGGACGGTATAATCAGTAATTTCTTTCATAGTAATGGCATGTACATGCTCTATTTCCTTCACACAGCTGTGCCTGTACTTCCTCTGGTAAAGGCCTAGCAGTCGACAACCTCTAAACATTTGAAGTTGAACTTCCTCTGAAGTCCTGTTAAGTATATTGTGGTCTGAGCAGCTGAACATACGTGCGCTATGTCATCCAAACAGCTGAAGATGTACTTCCTCGCTTCCTTTGATTTCATTCCCGTCTCCGTCTCGTGCTCATCTGTTGACTATAGGATAAAGAATGTTTAAAGAGGACATAAGTTCTAGATTTAGTGGCGCAGTTACTGCATTCAGTTATGGTCTTTAACAGTTATGTTCCTATAAATTGTATAATTTATACTGTGTAGAAAAATCTAAAACATTTTATTTATAGCTTCAGATGCTAAAATAAAGAAACAGTGCAATGCCTTTATGGCTAAGGCTAACAAAATGTAGTACATCTACTAGTAAATTTGCTCATCCAAAAAATGAGAAAAAATAATCCTAAAATGATATATGAGTTGCAAACTGCCAAAACAGTTATTTTCTATATGACTTGATCTTATTTGCCAATTAAATTTGAGTGGACCTATGATAGTCACCTTTAATTGTAGTTGCCTATGTGTCTGAGGTGTAAATATTCCTCACCTTTAGTCTCCACGCTGCATAAGGTGAGTCGGACTCTTTGCAAAAGAACCGTGCTGTCTTTGTCCCCGCATTCAATAAATGTTCTCCCGGCAAACCTTGTGTCTGAGAAATGTAGCGAATCTATTGGACATAAGGAGAGAAGAGGAGTGAGCAATGAGAAAATGAATAAAACAAACAAATCTTGTAGCTACGGAAAAAGGTGACATGTTCAAGGTGGAATTTTTTTTTAAAGTTGTGGATACCATACTTTCAGAATAAATACTTAAAATCTATCTTCATTCTAAACATGTCACTTGAACAATGAAGGTTGTGTTTTCACTGGTATCTGTAATTTCTCCATCATTCACACTCTGAAATTAACATATCACTGCAGCACTCTTATGTACTTATGATAATTTACAAGGTCATTCACAGTGACATCCCACTATCAAGTCCCTCAGAGTAAACGTGTGTGGATGTGTGCATAGTGGGAACAGCTGCAGAGACCTTGAAGATGGCACATTCCTGAGAAATGTCTAGATTCAAACAAGACCCCTGTACTAAGTGGCGCTTGTGTTGATCTCGGAAAGATGTCAGGGTCTTTTCATGTAAACTCTGATAACAAGGTTTGTATAGTCTCAATGTCAAAACGCTTTCCTGGGCAATGACGCATGTCAGTCAGACGCTGTGAGACAAGCATGTCATACACAGGTTTATGAGAGGATAGCAGTGAGAAGCCTAGCATGACGTCAATCATACCCAAGTGTAAAGAGCAACAATCATTAGAGATTCAGTGTGGCTAAGAAGCAAAGAGCCAGACTGGGTCACACTGGAAGAGCAATGATTATGAAGTAGTCATTACACATATAGCATTTAATAGATTAACATAAAAATACTAAAACACTGCATGTCTGCACTTCTTAATTTGTATTCCACATTTGTGAAACCAATGTTATTGTTGATGTTTTTTGTTGTTTTTTTTGCAAAAATATGTTCATCTTTTTTTGCAAAACTGTGTTCATCTCTGAGGCCAGTGTGGTGCTTGAAGGTTAGCTTATATCACTTTGGTGCTGGGGAGCAAATCCTTCAATGTGCTTGTATCAGATGAAAATATCCATCTATATGGATTAGTTTGGTCATGTTTGTTAGTTATATATGAGGTTACAATAAAGCGATGCTTTCATTGGTGTTCTGATGGCATGCATGATGAAAGTAATCACTTTAGGAGATTTTGTTACCCTAACAACCAACTGTTATACAACACATTGCATCACTGTGCATTTTCTTTCCCTTCTGGAACTCTTCCCTTTAATAATATTTCCAATACAGTCTGATTTTGGTGCATCTACCAATATCTCGTTTTCTTTTTTGCACTTCTATTCACACTGTGACCAAGGACTACTGAAACTGTCCATTCCAACCAAATTTACCCTGAAAGCACCATGACTAAATAGCTGTACTTTCATATCCATAATACTCCGTTGCTTTGCTGTATTTCCGCAGTGTCATGCAAACAGCAACAGACACTAAACATAACACCAATGTGTGTGGGTGGGAAAATTCTTCTGACGGGAAAACCCTTATTTTTCTTCAAAGGCGTGTCTCTGTAGAGAGCTCAAAAACCAGTGAGATCACTGGTGCAAAGCTACGGCTTTACAAAACAAAGATCTTGCGAGCCTGGGCCTGCTGCAGAGCAGACAGGAAGCACGGACAGCCTTTATTTTATGACAGTCCAGATAACAGTACACACTACAAAAGATGCAGTTCAATGTCATTCTTCACAATAATAAATAAGTGCACATCTCAACTGAGAATCATGCACCCATACCATCCTAGCTGCTGAGGGCTTTACAAATCTTATTCACAACTGTGACACTGGGGTACAGTTTGTACCGTCTAACAAAGAGGATAATTCTTTCCACAGTCTTGACATTTCTAACATTCACTAACCCAAATCTTTTTTTTTTTTTTTTGCTTCCACTGACCCTGCCTACATTGTCTTACTCTTAAAAGATTCTCTAGGTTGCCATACCGGGAGAGTCCTAAAGAAAAAGAAAAAAGAAGCCGATTTTGGTCCCCTGCAACTGTGCACACTGACTGCCATGAGTACATGGAACCTTAAAAAGTCAAGGCACAGAGATTGTAAAGAGGATTTAAAGATAAGGAAGGAAAAAAAATATTGGGGATGGAGTTCTACCCAAGACAACAACGTTTTGGCTAAGCATAGTCACTAAAATTAAGCAGCTGTCTGAATCGTGACATTTGTCAAATCAAAGAAATAAGCAGCCTCGTGCACTAGTGAAGAAAAGGATGGTGTGATTACAGGATGAGGTAAGGACAGGGGGAAGCAAGAGGAGGGGATGGGCAGAGGAGGAGCCAGAGTTATAAATACAATATGCTGTGTGGGATGGAACAAGACCCCAAGCAGAAAGATAAGAAGAAATGGGGGAAGACGGGGTGGCAGCAGCTCAGCCTGCTCCTGCCAAACCAACCTCTGACCCCTAGATGACACCTCACACCAGGAGTCAGCTGCCTCGCTGTTGAATGGCTCAGTTAGCACAGTCTATGCCAATGTATGATTAATCATGTATTTAACCTTAGAAACTAACTTTGTATCACTGGTATCTAAATCTAAAACTTATCATATAAGTTTATATAATGTAATGAAATGATGCTAATTTCCATTTGAGTACCTTGATAATATTTTCATTAAACATGCTTGAACAAAAGGGATTAATTAAGTTCTCCTAAATCATAAAGACTTGATAAATTGAATGTAATTTGAAATCACATTTTCCTGTCACTGATGGAAACTGTTGCTGGTTATGAGAAACAGAAGAGAGACAGACTGAGTGATGATTTAGTTGAATAAAAAAAAATATTTTGTGTGTACTGTTTGGTTTGCTCATTCCTTGGGCAATTCCATAACTAAATGGAAAACCCTTTATGCCAGTGAGCAGGCTTGGCAAAAGAAGACATGGGGTGGGCGTCACAGCACAGTTCAGCAACAACAGTTTCTGTCAAAAAACATAGGGATTCAATTACCAATTTCTAAAAAGGCTCGGGGGCCAGGCCAGGAGTAGTAAATCAGGCTTCATGGAGAGCATCCAAAGGTAAAAAATACACTGCAAATATTTTAATTACCAGACAATAATAGACAGCAACATGATTGGAACAAGAGCCAACAAGCTGAAACCTAAAGCGATGAATTCTTAGTCACGTTTTCTCCATTAAAATACTCACACCCTCTGCTGCAATCCACCACCAGTGTGTACACTGTATTTGAATTTCAGTTCAGTTATACGTTTACATAATGTGGGTTCTCATAATACAAACTACATTCTTCCGATTCCTTTCCTGCCTTGCTTTTTATTTCATTGTCTCACTCAGCTCCCTGGCTATCCAGTCCACCCACATCCCCTCATCAACTCCAAGCAGTCCCTTACTAAATTGAGGAGGTTCCCCCCAGATATTGCTACAGCAGCTTTGCGACATGCTGACTGGCTCCTACAAAAACAGATTAATCATATTTAGACTTGTGCTGCTGTGCCCAAGTCAAATGTCTTTCGGAGGTGTTGAGTTATCTCTCCTGTCTCAGTCCTGGGGAGAGTGAAAAATGATGCCATGGCGTAAAAATATCTTGGTATGAGCGCAGAGTGCAGTGGGGCTGAGTGCTGTAATGTAGGGTGCTGTAAGGGACAGAGGAGGATCTGACTGAGGCTCTGTTGGCAGGCTTTGAGTAGATAGGGCTCCAGGGCAGAGGAAAGCCGCTCAACATAAGCCCAGATCAGTCTAGTCCTGTGAAGACACTGTCAGGTCTCTACTGGGAGGGGCAGGCATCCAACAACTTTTAATAGACATACCATCAATCACAACAACATACCCTTCTGCCTTCTGTCACAGACAGCCGCTTATATAATCCTCAGAATCGGTACGTCACCAAGAAAATAGTGCATACCGCATCTATTTTTTTTCCATCATATTTTTCTATATTGTAAGTCACTTAAGCCCTCAGGCTCTTTCTTTGCTGAAACAATTCATCACCATCTCCCTTTCGGTGTGGAAATATGCATTAACTTTTTTATTTCCCTAAATCTCAAAATATTCTCCTATCAATGCTGTTATGAAAGAAATATCTTCATTACTCTTAAGACAGCATTGGGGCCTAGATGCCACACACATGACAACTTATTTAACTGTATACACTGTGTTCACTGTGTCTTCACTTCAAACCATCTGCCCTAAGCTGTGCTGATAAAGGTCCTGTCTGCATATGACTCATTTGAAACATTCCATTTGGGAAATTTAGACAAAAGTAGAGGGGGATCATACACTACACAAACTTCAACAGTGAGTAACCTGAAGGCAAGTCTGGAATAGAAAGTTGAATCGCATGCAAACTCAACAACAAACACACTGAACCCACTCTTCCGTGGGTTGCTTTGATTGGAAAATACAGAGAATAATGGAAAAATAGAGAAGAAAAATTAGAAAAAGAGGGACAGAAAAGACAGCCACGTGTTTCGTGTAAGGATGGGTGGGAGGGAAAGGGAATGACGGGAGAAGAGGGGGTAGAAAGGCTAAAACTTAAACAGAGGGAAGGCCCACTACAAAAACAGATCCCCTGAAGAAAACAAGTTTCCATGTGGAGATGGTGCAGAGGAGAGATTGAGTCACAGAAGGCAGAGAGGATGGAGAAGCAGGAACTCCCACAAAAGGATGAGCCAAGAGCCAATGGCTGAAAAAAAAAAAGTGAGAGGTCAGAAGATGGTTATTTACCTGGTCATACTCCAAGGCCCCAGGGTAAAGAGGCCAGCCCAGAAAAAGTTCAGCTATAACGCAGCCTAAGGACCACATGTCTATGGCTTCACAAAACGGCAATCCCAAAATAATCTCTGGAGCCCTGTGGAGCAGAAAACACACACAGTTAGTCTATAGAAGCACAATAACAACATTAAATATCAAAGTTTTTCCATTGTAAGTAATAATATTTCTTCTAACCTTTGTCAAATAAATCCTTTTTTCCTAGTTTTGCAAAAACTTAACACAAAACTTACAAACTCAAATTCAGTCTTCCATCAGACAAGATCCTGAAGTGCATTGCTACATAATGCATATCACTCATTTTCAGCAACCAACCTGCTCTACTTTTCAGAGAAGAATAGTACCTTTCTATTTTGTAGAGACCAAACTGTGTATATATTTAAGAGTGAGATTCATAACTGCCTATATTTTTAATAGCTGTACACATAATTCGAGCACCTAACAACACTTCATAACCTTTTGTTTTTCTGGATTTCACAACTCATTTCTGCATTTTTTTCGGGGGCTATTTAAACTGATGCTTGTATCTTAAGCAAATAAAAATCCCTTTTTAGCAATGTCATGGAATTTCTAATGATGGCCCATCAGATGGGACTGTGTGGTACGTGGGTTACAGTGCCAAGTGACTTGTAAGCCAGTGTTGTGCATGTAGAGTCACCAAGCATCAGCAGGCTGTGCCAGTGGGTTAGCAGGTCAGCCAGGCTGGGATCAGAGCTTTGACAGGCTGTTGTATCTGCTCTAGGCTGATAGAAAATAAGAAGCACAGTCACTACGTCTTCACCTACTTGCTGGCTCAGTCTTACTTCTCCATAATAGCACAGTAACACCACATCAAAAGGAATGACTTATGGTGACGCAGGCCTGTCAGCACCAATGTAAGTAAGACATGTTGACGGTCAAGAACTCAGTGTTCAGAATACACCACAAAGCCTATAACCCTGACAGAGCACTGACAGAATAAAGCATTCAGAGCTCTTTCGTCTGATACAAGCTTTTCTGCACAAGGTTGACCTCGGAGCTCATTAAAATCAGTAAGACACAAGAAATATCTAGCACACAGACTGAACATGCTAAATGGAAATTCAGAAAGCTGTCTTTGGAGAATTACTTTCTAAGTGTAGCAAACAGATCATGGGGAACAGTAATACCGCTGTGAAGCAATATGTGCTTGGCTTGGCCACATTTTCACGTACATAAGTTATTATATGCCTCAACAGTATAATTCAACATAACTGTTTAGTCTGTACATTTAGACTATAAATGTATTAACTTTGTTATATACATATGAGATGATGCTCATATTAATTACAGCAGTAAAAATATCCATGTTGACTGTACAGATGACAACAGGGCTCAGAATAACCTAACCCTAAGATTACACTGGTGAGAGAAACTTGAGATATTAGAGATACATTTCACTTCCGTTCAGCATACACTAGACATACCCTCAACAAACCATTTACCAACATGAAACAATCCAAACACTAAAATTATCTAGAGACTGGCTGAGGAGCAGACGATCATTATATCAACAACATACCTAAGACCTGCTAAATTAAGTTCAAGACAATTTTATCACAACAAATGCAAGCATGAAAGCAACAGCTGGTGCAGTGGCCAACATAGCATCAGAAATCCAACCAGGCAGTTATTCCAACCACGTCAGCCTCACAGGCATGTCCTATTTATATAGAAAAGGTTTTCCCTGGAGGTGTGAGGAAAGAGATGTCACATATCGACACATTCTTGCATTCACCGGGACACAAGGCTGATAAAAAAGCTGTACCATTTGTGGTCTAGTGCAGTTGGTTTGCACTTTGAAGGAAAGGGGCTATATACAACAAAAAGTGATACAAGGCACCATTGGGTAGTTTTAGTAGTTAAAAGCCACCCTCTAACCGAAAACTGAAGCTCTTGCCCTGGCGACCATCAAAGTTAAAGTTCATCAACATCTCCAACTTATTTATGGCACCCCTATGTAATCAGTCAATTCAGGAGTCACTGGTTTAGAGCATTTATACATGCTGCAATAGATTTCTTTGATGAAAAGTACTTCATCTCCAAAAGTTAAAAAAACAAAAAAAACAAAACTGTGTCCCACGCAAAATTTAAGTACTACGACAACTCAGTATTATGGTCTTACATGGGTTATTATTACAGGATATTTTTCAATGTGACATACAATGTGTCAGCATGCAGACTGACTGGGGGCTGCAGCATTTCATCCCTGACAGCATTTAATACAACCCTCAGATTGGCCTGGGCCGTCTCCAAAATCTTGCAGGCCAGAAGAACACATCACTTTAAAACAATAATGCCAATAAAAGCAGGTGGCTTTGGTAATAACAGTCACCAACCCCTAGACAGAGATCAAGAGACAAAAAAGACAACATTCATGAATCACATTATGTTTTGCTCTTCCTCATGTGTTTATTACAGATTCCTCCAAAGATTGAAGTGTATGTGGATGTAGAGGACAGTTGCACTGACATTTTCTTTTTATGCTTTTGGTCGTACCTTTCCCTGCTGAATGCACGATAGCAGTGCAATACGTACAACCACAAACTGAAATAAAGAGAGCAAAATAGAAAACAGTAGGTCTCTCTCCTTTGGTTTGGGGGATAAGTGGATGTTGCCATGGTTGCACGGCTCCGTCCTAATCAACGCAACTCGAGCCTCACCCCCCTCCTATGAAACCAAATCTGTTTTCCATCCTGAGGATATGACGTACAAGCAGAGGGGCCAGTAAAAGCTGGAGGAGCAGAAGCCTCGTGACTGTTTGCTGCCACGTGAAAGAATCACAGAAGAAACACACAGGTACAACAAAAAAGCAAGGTGACAGACGGGTATCCTGCCTTTTGTCAAGCGCATCACACACTCCAACTTCATGTAACACAACAGAATTAAGTAGGTACAGACAAGGAATGAACAGATGTTATTGAACTAACACAACCTCCAAGGATAAATGATAACACAAAGTGCACCTAATCAGCACTTGCACATTACAGATGAACTGATGAATAAAATTACTGTGGTCAAGTTGACGTACACATACCCAAACTACAATATCACATGCAATGATCCTCTGTCTCATAAAGAGGTAGTGCAACATCATTTTATCTTTACAGTCTACTAAATACATTCAGACTGCTTCTAATGCTTTAGTGTGCTGCAAATCTACAAAAGCTGAACATGTGTTTCCTCAGTCACAAGACAAAAGGTCGCATATTAGGCCTGTTGACTGACGCCACTGAACTGGTTGAAAATGAATGACCATGAGTGAGACACGAGTTGTTTGCAATATTACTTTCTCCTCACAGCCTCAGAGGTTTCCACAGAGGCTCATGTGTGATCTGTGAAGCACACCATCAGAGGCAGTAGAGGGGAAAAAGACATGTCTTCAAAGAGCTTTCTGCATCTGCTGACAGCATAGTCAGATGTTCTGTTTTAAACAAAGTTCACAGCTCACTTCTAGCATTTCAGCGTTTCTATCACTGTACAGAAAAAAACTAAAGGATGTTCATTAAGATAAGAAAAGAATCTTGGGAATAGGTTTACCAGTGTGCAAATTGTAACAGTTGTTACTGTGAGGTCACTGCAGAAGAAGGCCTCACTGAAGTACAAAGTCTGCATGGCTGCAGGCTTGTCTTTAATGGAAACCATCACTAACAAACTAATGCACAATGCTGAGAACAGCACAAACAGCAGGCTCTGCACAGACACATCAGTATGCCAAATATAATCTGCCCACACTGCAGGTATGATATTCAGCAACAATCACAAAATGAAACCCAAACAACCTCGAGCAATGGATCTTTGTGGAAGGGCTCTGACCAATGGAAACAAGTCTTTTCCTGTTCACTTAGCTCCTTCACCTCAAACAGCTGCTGGACATCTTTCTTCTTTTCATTCTTCACCGTTTGTTTCTTGTTCGCAAAAAATGTAAGGTGCAAGGAAAAGTTACAAGAACCAACACAAACATGATCCATGGCAAGACTCCAGAATGCGCAAGTGTGTGCATGCTAAACTGTTGAAACAGATGTTCTTAAGAACTAATGAAACATTGTAAATAAGTTTGATCTTCTATTCTGACAGCCTATTAGGGATAGACAACTACTGAAACAAAATTTTCTTAATCCAGTCTGCATTCTTACTCTTCAGTATTTTAAAAAAATACTCTGCTGAGTTCTGTTAGATCTCACTTCATAGAAACAAAAATAGGCTGTCACCAGAACTAAAGCAGTTCTTCCTACAAGCTAAACTAAAAAAAATATAGCATTAAGTATCTTCCTGTTCTCATAGTAAGACTATCATCTTTGTACTGTCCTAGCATTGTATGAAGTCCAGTTGGCTGCTGAGTATAGTGGTGCCCACATTGTTAAGTAAGATGTAATACAAGGCATTCATAACACAACTTTTGGACTTGCTGAGCAGTGCATTTTTTTAAATTTAATTTTAACTTTTCCTTCTGTTTTCAACATCTTTTTTCAGACAAGGCTAAATCACACCCAAATCTCTGCACTGTAGGGAAGTAAAACTGATATTCTTCTCCTCCAACAGTGTGAGACAGCAATAACAGGGACAAAAATGTCCTTGTTTCTTTCATTTACAGGCCTGTTATATGTAGAGATGCTTATTTTTTTGTTTTTACAACTTAAAACAGAAAACTGTGCTTACACAAGAAGTCCTATTCATTGCAACAAGGAAACAGCAGAGTAGAAAAATTAACTTCATCTCTATTTCTTATTCATGGTCATTATCTCACACTCCAGAAATAGACTCCTGATCCGCCCTGCTCTGTCGTAAAGGGAGGAATCAAGTGAAAGAGTGGGATCCTGCTAGCTCTCACAGAGAAGAGCAATAAGGGTGGCTACACATTGGGATGAAGGGCGTGGGGTTATTGTCACTGCATGGTTACAAAGGCCTTAAAGCAAAATTGTTCGGATAGAAAAATCATTCTGATACTCTGCAGGTGGCACAAGCTAGACCAGAAGTAAAACTGACATGGTTACTCCATAATGGAAGAATGGAGCCATACAGCATGCCTTTTCCAGGAACTGTAATTCCACACACTCTCACAGCATCCTGCATTATTCAGTGGAACACAGAAGCAGTGCAGCAAAGGGTGGAGGGAGCACCTGCACTCTGATCTGGCCAGACCTTAGATTAAGGATACAAGGCTTTAGACACGTTTTACAGATGTAAACCACTCAATGTGCTGACATGAAGCCAGTGTTAAAGCTTTTTTCCAGTTCAGGTGGAATGTGTTCTTTCTCTGTTGTTTTCATGGTTGAAACAAAGAATTCTGAAATTAGTTATAAAAAGTGCTTTCAGGCCAAGGGTGACAAGAAACTATGCCAGATTGTATTTAAAATAAATATAGGAAATTTAGGACACTAATTTAAAATTGTTAATAAAAACATTTGCTTTCTTTGACACCTGTAAGGAATGTGTTTGGAAAATGTCAGATAATCAATTTAGCTGACTTGATAGCTTTTTTGAACTTTTAAAATCAACAAGTAATTAATCATGCTAAGATATAAGTACAACGCTATAGACAGTAGGCTTATGCTTTTATATAGTAGATGACCCACACTTTAATGAATGAGCAAAAGCTTTAAAAAGCTTAGTATTTACCAGAATACGTAGCAAACAGTGCCAGCTATCAGCACTTCACATCCTTGAGAACAAAATATCTTTGTGTGGCCTTAGTCATAAAAGAAGCCAGTTCAATGTGATATCTTAAATAGTCCTTGGACGTTTCAAACAAAAAAACATTAATTTCTGCAAAGCACAACAAGTACTCAGATTTTCTGGAATACAAAACTGATCTTAGAATTGGAGTACTTTGTGTTATTTTCACTTTCTCTATAATGTTTGAACTGTTAAGCTATTACCTCAAGCAAGCATGCCAAAAAGACAAGCATTTATTGTGAAGCAGTTGTGTCACTGCACTATGTAGTCCTTTTCAGACATAGAATAGGAAACGTTGCTGGTTGTATCAAGCTATTAAAGTGGTAGAGTTTTGTCAGTTAGACAACAAGAAAAGCACTCAGGCAGCGCAGTATTCCACCAAGGCTGCTCAGTCGTTGCATCATTTCCGATGGCTGAAATCTTGACAAAAGTCTTGGCAGAAATCACGGCACTACAGAATGTGACCATTTAATATAGATGTACCCACAAACAAAATGACCTTGCGCTGAGCACAGGTGTGTTTTATCCATATATAAGTTATGTACAGATACCAAATCATGTCACCTAAATATGTAGCGGGCAGTGTGAATTGATGGGACTCGGAAACACCCCCACAGTTTAATCGATTATTGATTATATAATTCCCAAAGGATAAGTCCCAATAAGTCCACAGTGGTTGATTTGTAGTAGGATTGCAATCATGTGATAGTCAGCAGGCAGCTGCCATAGTCTTGGAGTCATAGTTTCAGTGACTTGTATGTAACTTGGATTTTGCAAGGATACAGAAACCTTTAACAAAAGAAATGTTTCACAAATCTGTGGATCCAGATTATAAGCCATATCACTGCCAAAATTTAACCAGTTGGTCCTTCTGTTCTTTCTGACCCTCCCTCAAAATTTCATCCAAGTCTGTCCATTTTTGAGTAATGGCAAACAGACAGACAAACCAACGTCGATCGTCACATAACTCCAACGAGGCCCCTCCTCCTTGGTGGAGTAACAATGTGCCATGCATGCAAGGCTGGACAATACATCAAGTCACATATATTACATTAGGTCAGAGTTATTAAATCGCAGAGTTCATGACATTGTTGTTTCTTTGTTGCAGTCACACTGGAGTTTCTGCTAGGATCAGGTTGCAGCTTTTGTACTGGTACTTTCTAGACTGCTGTGTCGCTCTCTATACAGAACTCCAACATTAGTCCCTCATAATCCTGTATGTGTCTGTCCACAGTGGTAGGCAAACCACTCGGAAATGTAGTCAGCTGAAGAACCAGGAACACCAAGCTAAATGAAGCTAGTTACATTTTTTACACCTACAGACAGTGAAAAACACATAACTAGCTAGCAGATAGCTGTTGAAAACCTGCTAGTTAATGATTGCAGATTGCATTAATGAGTGGTATGTGATGCTACAGTTATATAGAAGTGCTTCTGTCAGCTACATGCATATGTCCATGTTAGGTGGTGGCATCACACACTGAGCTTTATTAATTGAAAGTTTTGCTCTGCTTGTCACTTCAGAAATGCTCAGGAAAATCTAGCTTGTGCAGACACTAAAGCGCTACTTGATCAGTATAAGAGTTTTGCTACTGAAAAGCTTACTTGATTCAGAAAACGGCACCATTTCCGCCACACCACTGAGAAACGTAGCTACACAAATGTAGCTAGCAATGCTGCAAATTGTAGCAACACTACTGTCCAACACTGTTTATCAGCACAAAATGATCTGAAAACTATAGGACCATTTTGAAAATATCAGCAGAATCATCTGTTTCTGAACATCTGAAGCAGTTTAGACGGGCACTAGCTGACATGACAAAGAGTTAGACTACAGTAATCAGCACATGAGCCTTTATCATGTGAGCTCGAGACTTGGTTAATAAAAATGGAGATGCTTCCATCTTATACCCAACATTAAGTTCGGAAGAATGTGTAATGTGACAAAAACCAATAGAAATATATTTTATCAAAGTGGGCTGAAAATCAAAGTGGATTTGTTAATAAAATGCAAGATGCCGCTAATAAAGTACCATGATAACTAGCCTTGATGGATAACTTAAGGATCTGCTCAGTTAGAGATTGCAAGTCACTGGAAGCTACTTCAGCTTTGTGAACACTTGGAAACACTCATTACCCACTGGCCTAGAGAAATACCCAGTTGATAAGAGGGATGCTTGTGTGCCCACAAGTTTCCACATACGCAAAACAAGTTTCTAAGACTGCCTGGGGATTACTTGCTTGCAGACCTACTTTTCAGGGAAAACTTAATCTAGCAGCCTTCGTTCAAATATTCCATGCATGGATAGGAGAATTACCCACAGCCTATGGTTTCATAGAGGTACTGGTCTACCGAGAATATTTGTAGTACATCTCATTTCTATCAAATCAAAAATTTAAATAATTTCTACATGTTTGTAACATTTTAGAGTTGCATATTATGACAAATCTGGAAGAAGATATATTTTAGCTGCTATTAAATTAACTATCTGTGTTCCACTAAAAGACACGAACAAACAATACGGTTTGTAAGGCAGGATGTTTTTTAAAAATATTATCTGGCAGAAAATGTGTGCAAGGAAACTGGCAGGAAGATGAGCCTAATCTAACTGATAAAAAAATGGCATGCACGGATGTTAAAATAGATTAGAGTATAAATAGTAAAAAAAAAATACCCTTTAATATTTGCTAATTAATAAATATTAAACCATAAGATTAAAGAAAGCTTATTTTTACACTGGAGCTATGAGACCTCCAGCTTAGCTGACTGTGCAAACTAGGGTGGCAAATTACAAGTGGCCACTAGCCAAGTGCTTGTAAATTGTGGAAGCGGATGGTGTATCTGTCAAACGTATTGGTCAGAGTGGGTGATAGATTCAAGGTATCCACTGACAAACCAAACAAACACAAATGCATATTGATATAAAAAATAAAAACAGCTGACGTTGTGGAGCTGTTTGACCTTGAATGAGTAAGTCAGAGCTCTCTAGTATTTCAAGCTGTCCTTATTTCATTCTGGCTGCCTATGTGTTTCACCATCTATAGAAGTCAAAGCACACTGGCCAGCGTCCCATGAGCTATTTTAAGCAACCCTCCACTCTCAGCCTCAGCAACGCTGTTCCTGGCAGTATGCTTTGCATACTCCTGTCTCAGAAGGATACAAACTACAGAGGGACAACATTTTCACAAACAATTTTTCCATTTCATGTGTTTTTTTCTCATTACAACAACTTTGACTTGACATGTGAATCAAATCAAAAATGAATCAAAGTGACAAAAATCATTCAGTTAGTGCATGATGAAATCAGAGAAAATTGCTTTTTTCTTTTGTTTGTTAACAAGAATTACTGCACAAATAACTGGGTTAAGTATTTAACATAGAGGACACACTGCAAGTTAAATTTTTTACATTCCTCAGCTCATATAATTTGAAATAAAATGTTGAACAGTACACTAAAGTGACAAGTCTACCTTAATTTGAGTAGGTCTAAATCAATATTTAAAAAACTGTGCGAGATACAGTCCTTTGAACACACAGTACCCGAATTGCTGAGGTTCAAAAGTAATTGACAGTTTACTAATTAATTTCTTTTGGTCAGCTGTTGTTTGAACATTTATGCAAGTTTATATAAGCTTACACATTGTTCTGAGATTTGAGAGTTGCTGTTTAGACAGACATGGACTGGTGTGTCAAAATGAACAAAAAGTAAGTCTAGTATGACCACGGAAAAATAAAGATAACAATGAGGCTAAAAAAGCAAAAATCTATCATAGAAATATCTACAACAGTAAACAAAGAAGAAGGCTCTGAAGAAAAATCCCCTTATGACTGCACAGCAAGTCAGTATATTTCCATGTCAAGACTTCACGACTATGACCTCAGACAATTCAACACAAGATGCAAAGCCTTGATAAGCTTTAAGAGGAGAAGACCCAGATTGTAGTTTGTAGCAGCATACAAAAAGAAACCAGTAGAGTTGTAGAAAAAAAAAAGGTATATGTAATGATGAGACAAGTCAACCGCCATCAAAATGATGGCAAGAAAAAAGTGTCAAGCAAAAGAGGAAAAGTTTATGACCTGAGGCATACCTCCTTCGCCTGTCAAACACAGTGACAGCTCTGACATGGTTTGGGCTTGTATGGCTGAAATTGGCACAACAGGAGGAATGCAGATGGAAACAGCAGCATTCTAAGCGCTCAAATTCAGCCAAACGCATCAAAACTCATTGGCCGACATTTAATCATTGAGCAGGACAACAATCACGCAGCAAAATAACAAATGAGCTTTCAGAATGAAGACATGAAACATCCCTGACTGGCCAAATCAATCGCGTATCTTGCTTTGCATTGGACCAGCTAAAGACCTGACTAAGGGCTGTAAGTACCCCCAAGAAGCAAGGACTGGCGGTAGCTGCAGTTAAAGCCTGCAGAGTACATCAGAACAATATTGCACTTTAATATAGTAGAACGCTTATCCACTACTGCAAGTCATTTTGTGTGTGGACGAGATAAACATGCATGAAAGAAGAAAAATGCACAGCACACTGAATCAATTTTTCTGGCACCATATAAGTTAACATTGATGCAAATGATATGCACCCAGACATATTTTAATGTCATTCAATACTCTAGAGTCAGCAGTGGTATTCATGTGTGTTGTATCAAAATAAAACATCATGAAAGATTCGTGAGAAACTTCTGGCCACCAAAGCTTGAGGCTGACAGAGCTAACAAACAGAGTAGCAGCTGCACAGTTCACTTCCTCCCTCACAAAAGTACAGCAAAATATGACAGTTCTATTTTGAGCAACTTCCTGAAATAGTGTTTTTACCACAATACAATAGCATTCACAAAAAAGCTTGATGAATGTGTGGGATGAAAAGAAACCGCAATAACTATGTAGTTGTCAAGTATTTTTCCAATGCTCCCATAAAACTATAACCCAAGAAACGGGTCAAAGTAAGGATGGCCTTCTCACTTTATACAGTGAAACAATCTACTATAAGTACAGATAGAGACAGGTGTAAAAAAAGAAGAAAAAAAACACAACAGTCTATTTGCATCTCTTTTTACTGACAGTATTAATTTCCTGCGAAGCATACCGCTGCACTGCCTGAGAATTATTCAAATGCCATGGAAATTCCGTTCATCGTAAAAGGTAGTACTGAATGTGGCTCTCAGATCCCACTCCATTCTCCGCTGACTCTGAAACCACGTTTGAAGCACTAACAACCCATAGCAGAAAATTGATTGTCTTGATCTGTCTATCTGAGTAGATCTCCACTTGGTCAGATATTACGGCAAAGTAGGCAGAAAATCATGTTGAAGACAATATCATTGACTCTATATTTAAAAACTATTACATTACATTTGTGATGCTCACATTGTGAGCTTCACCAGACCAACTAGCCAAGAACAGAAAAACATCATTGTATTTTTGGCATAGGAAAAACTGCAAACTACAATAGCTCTACAGCTTCAAGCTGATGCAGTGAGGACATCCTGCCAACATCTTCGCTATAGGATCACTATAGGATCACTATAGGATGTCATCAGTGTGAAAGAGCCACTGCTATGGTAGCTGCTTGCTATGATAAAGATAGTAGAGGACGTTTTTCCTGCTATGGCAAACGCTGCCTGCTAGTATGAATCTGTGTCATCAGTACTTTTTTCTCCACGTCTTTACTGTGGAAGCTTTTAACAACACCTACAACCGTCCTAAACAAACACAAGTATGATGTATGCTCTCCACTGTAATGTAAATCAATGTATGCAATACTATTACATAGGATTAGTATATATTACAAGACAATTTGTTAGTGTCTGCAAATACAGGCTTAAACTGCATAGCCAAAACATTTTCACTGTGTACTCACAACAGTAGGTCGCTGGAATGACCCACAGCAGAGGACACAGTGCTGTATAGAACTGTATGTATGCTGGGAAAATGTGTGACGTCATAGCGCATTCCATTTGAACCATTAGCTATGTCATTTGTTTGGCATGTATGTATTACTGTGAAAAAATCCAAATTCTCGCTTCTGGAATTTACTGGTAAGACACAGCAATTTCACAATGTATGGAAACAGTGGGTTTACAACCTTCTTGTGCCAGCAAAGCACAAGTCCACACCTATTTAATGTACCATAAAAAATGTACTCTTTTTGACACCAACATCAGCATACGTGCATGCATATGTACAAAAGCTTATGTAAATCACTGACATCTGAGAGCCTATTAGTACAAAATGTCTTACTTTCTATCTTATCATCTCAAATGCTCTATGTAAACTACAGAAAGGTACAAAACAAACAGTGAACTGGGTCACCTCTGAGTTGCGTAACAGTTGATACAATTTCAGGCCTGCTTTTCTAATCACACCAAAGCATTTATAACATAATGCCAAAAGTAATTTGTCCTGCTGGTTTTCCTAGTCCATGTACAAGACTATCAGTATCCCACATGTCCTTCTAACCTACACAAAACCTATATCTACTGTCAAGTCATACCTGAGATGGCGTAACAGCGTACAGTGTTTGGACCTGACATATAATTCAGTCATTTCTGTCCCAGCCTCTCTTGGTTTAATCTAAATGTACACATTATGTATCATTCTTCAAATATTTGCGAATTGCCTGTTTTAAAAATCACCATATAATCTTTTTAAATCCACTAAACTTATAAGGCCAAATCAGTTCTGCATTGCAATGAATAAAAGGAATGTTCACAAAGGCAATCAAGAACTTTTTTTTTTACTTATTGTTTTAAAAGTTGTTGTTTTTTTTCTCAGAACACAATTATCATTCAAAGGCAGCAGGGCCATGAGTGTTTAGCCTGTGGTCTGCTTGTAAACACTGCTGGGTCGCATTTTCTCAGTCTGTGGTATGTGGTCCCTAAAAATGCAGGATGTTGTGCAGTATGAGACATATTTCCTTGTTTTGCTAGAGGAAGGACATTTTTATTTTTATTTTTAGTCTGGACCCAACAGAGACTGAAATCAGTTTCAAATACACTGAGCTCAAAGCTGCTTTGTTAAAAACTGTCAAAACTTCTTCATTATTTGGTGTACTCACCTATAGTACCGAGACTGGAGGTACGTGGAACACACTGCTTTGGACACGTGACTGGCTGAGCCAAAGTCTATCACCTTCACCCTGTAGGGTTGCCTCACTGGATCCACCAGCATTATGTTCTCTGGCTTGAGGTCTGCATGAATCAGACCCATGCTCTTCAGCTTTTTCAGAGCAGTAGCTACCTGCTGCAGCACAGGTCTGATCACTTTCAGGGGCAGCGGGCTGAACTTATTCTGCTTCAGGAAATCGTACAGGTTCTGCTCAAGCATCTCAAATACCAGGCAGGTGTGGCTGCGGTGCTGGAAGCATTCAAAGGCTCGCACCAGGTTGTGCTCATCTGCATTCTCCCCACTCAGACGAGCAAGGATACCGACTTCAATTTGACCCTGCCGTGCATATGAAGGGTGGTTCTTCAGGATCTTCACAGCCACTACCTCACCTGTGCCCCTCTTCCAGCACTTTACTACCTGGCCAAATGTGCCACGTCCCAAGAAATCCAGCACTTCATAAGTATTCTTCATGGAACACAGGACTTCATGTTGTACTACCTGATAGTCCCCATCCCCTCCTCCCGTCCCTCCTGCTGCACCCACACCCCCATGCCCCACACCCTGTTTAGAGGGGCCTCCTCCGGCCCCTACAGCCGCAGGCGCTGTTACAGCTGTGTTCCCCACATTCGTTTGCAACATGGCAGGCAACATTGACAGTTCCTCCACAATCTGCATGGTGCTCCCTCGGTTATCCAGCTCCTCACTTTTACGTTTCAGCCCACATCGCTGAGAGCTGTCAGCTGAGTTCAAACCTCCACACTTCTCTTCTCTGTCGCCCTCCTCCTCTCTGCCTCCCTCACCTCCTCCACTGCAGCCCTCTCCCCTTCCCCCTCCTCCTGCCCCTGTTGCTCCACTGCTGCTCCCACTTGCTATGTCTGTCTGCTGCTGCTGCCCCTTGCCCTGTGAGTGGACAACCCCTGCCTCCTGTCGCTGCTGGGCCACAAGTGGGCCTGGTCCTCCTCCTCTTTTACCGGGCTGTTGTCTCTGTACGCCACGCACCACCACTGTCTGCACTGGGTACTCTTGTCCTCCACGTACTTTCAGGCCCACTGCCAAGTCTCGGTTCACAAACGAGTGGGCTTGTTTTGTTGGGTGCACAATGCCAAGGGTTCTGCTGTTCAGATAAGTCCGCGGGTGTGCCCTCTCATGGTACACACAGCTGCTGGGCTCAACTTTTAGTTTCTTCACACTGCTAAAGGCACTTGTCTGGGTTTGATAAATGTGTGGTGGGTAGACCAAGACTTGTGAGGCCATACCTGCAGAGAAAGAAAAAAAACAATAGGTATTTAGAACAACAGTAAAACATTGTAAAAACAACAACAATTTAGTATGTTACAAAGAATGGTGGCATTTTTAAAAAATACTAGCAATTGCGAAAACATGTTGTGCAAGACAAGAACAATCTTGTCGTCATGAAATCCAAAAAAATAAATAAATCAAGGATTACCCAAATCTCCCAGAGAATTGACCTGTCTTTGTTTGTTCAAGGTGAAGGCTAAGTTTAAGTTACGGGGAGCTCAAAAAAATGCGTAGATAACACCATGGCCACTACTAGTGGCTACTCCTAGTTGTTGATGTCACAGTAGTAGTGCCCTATCAACACCCATCCATTTATACCAGTCAATGTATATGTCCAATGGATCAGAGAAAGAGAGCCTATTGTGGTGGAGTGTTAGAACACCTTCACCATTCTGCCCTATCCACTGCAATCCCACCAACACCTCCACACAGCAGATGACTAACTTCTCAAAGGTTTGCCTGACCTTTTCCTGCCATTTCCATGCATCCTACTGCAGGTCTCTAGGCAACCAATCGAGAGGAGAGAGAATGAGAGACAGACAAACCGAGAGAAGTAAAGTCACAAAGCATCATCAGGCCCACGTGCCCAATTAACTAAGATGGTGTATTCTACTCTCTTCCTCCATCATTTGCATGTGTGTGCGAACATCTTTAAGGGAAGATAAACCACTTCATGCTCATGAACGCAATCATGTGTTGCTGAAATATTTTGAAATAACATTATGTGTAATAAAAACAAGAGCACTGAAGCAAACTAACTTGTCTCAAGATCTTGGTTATCTTTAAAAAACATATTCAAAACTGGCACAGTGACCTTATCAGCCACTGCCATGTTGGAGCCTATGATCTACTTTCATTATCAGGCAAATTCAGTGACGTACGAGCTGGTACACTCCAGAGGTTTCCAATCTTTAATCAAGGTTACATTTACAGAATAGCGTTTACCTAAAAAACAAAATGAACAAATAATCAATGTTTTGAGTGTGGTGTTTTGAAAAGCCAGTCTTACAAAGACAACTTTCATTCTTCAGTCTTTTTCTGTACCTTATTCAAATAATTGTTTTTGAACAACTACAAGGACACTTAACTGAGTCAGGTTTAGGCTGTTAGTGCCCCTATAGAGCCCCCTAAAATAAATATCCTGATGGAACACGTACTTGTTTTGTGATAACACTAGCGCTGGGAGTTATCCCTCTGACTCTATTCTGAGCAGCATGATAAGGTCAACCTATTCTCTTGACAGCTCTTTGCACAATCACACCCTCTGTTACTGTTTGGTGCCACTGTTTACCATCTTCTCTGTGGGGATGGGGATCTAGAGCCAGTTCCAGTTTAAAACCAGTTCCACACTATCCAGTTCATCAGAATCGCATGCCTCAGAGCTTATCAGTTCCTGTAATCAATGCCAGCATGTTTTCCTGACAGTTGTGATTTGTAAAAGAATGACAAACTGCTATTGCTGTCTACACTGCTGGAACTATGCAACAAAATGACCTTGCAGTGCAGAGAAATAAATGGTTTAAAGAGTGTCTACATTTCATTAAAGAAGTTCCAGCTGCAATGTCAGTAAAGTTATTATATTCAAGTACAGGTGCAAAAACTGGCAATATGATCAAACATCTTTATACATAATATGGGGGTAAAATCCAGGAATGTCACATATTTGACCCTCTGGATTAAACATTATTGTCATCGCACAGAGTGCAGACACAGAGAGTGAAGCCAAGTGGAGTGAAGTGGAGACTGGCATTCTAACTAGGAATCCAGGAAGCAGCAGTGCAGAGTAAATATAGAAATATAAATTAAAGGGCCTTTATGAATACACTGATATATTCCAAATATGAACAGTGTGAACAGAATGAAATTAACACACCAAGATATCTATATCATGTGCAGCAGCTACAGTAGCAATTACTGTTTTTTAGTGTACTTGTAAATGTAGCGCAGGTGTAAAAATGAGACATACGAGTAGTTATTATAAACAGAATAACCAGCTTATATGAATATTTGTACATACGATAAGTCAGATATGTACAGTGAAGACAGCAGTACAAATATGTATTCAAGATGGACAATAGTACAGATCAGTTTTGGTATGTTGGTGCATATACAGTGCAAGTAAGTGCTGGGCAATAAGTAATTGACAAGGATTCAACAGCCAGTGAGGCCGTGGACAGCTCTGGTGTTTGAGACTGGGTGCTGTGGGGCTTATTCAACGTGGCGCAGAGCTTAGCAAGGTGACAGCTAAAGGGAAAAAGTCCGTTCCTAAACCTGCTTATCAAGAATATAGAATCCTGTAGTGCTCCCAGAGGGCGCAGGACAAAAGTCGGCGACCCAGGTGAGAGGTGTTCCTCACAGTGACTGCGCTCCTCTGCAGACATTATTTGTGTGAGACAGTGGAAACTAAAGATGCGTTGTGCAGTTTCACCATCTTCAGAGCTTTCTGGTCGAAAACAGAACAGTTGCATACCATACTGAGATGCAGTTGGTTAGAAAGCTCTCATTAGTAAAGTGGTGGAAGCTCTTCAGAAACTGAGAAGACAGATGGACCTTTTTAAGTTAGCTCACAAAGAAGAGATGCTGGTGAGGCATTTGATCAGGGTTGAAGTGTTGAGTGTCCAAGAGAGGTCCTCAGAAATGTAACACCCATGCTGGAGACAAGATCAACCTCCATGCATTGATACGGGTGGGAATGTGTGCCACCTTTTCTTTTGTAATGTGAGCAGAAAATCTAATTGGAAAAGAATTCTTACAAACAATCTTCCATGTCATTAATTTTAATTTCCACACAACACAATATTCAACAACTGCATTCACATTTAGAGAATTAAAAAAAACAGAGAGCCTGTGTAGGTATATTTTTCTACATAAAAATGACATCTTACCATATCCCATTCCCTATTTCTCTGATGAAAAACACTTAATTATGCCAAAGCAAGACTGAAAAGGGTCAAGGATAAGAGTCAAACAAACACTATCATTTTAATCTTCACACAGCTCAGAAGTACCTAATAGTGGTGCTGTTTTCATTCATTTCTACAACCTGAGGACATGCAAGTAAGACTCTTCAATAAATAAGTGGGTGACTGAAAATCTCGCCTGTCTGTGATGATGCGATAGCCCTGAAATTGACAGTCACCCACCTCCTGATCAGTTTGTGCTTGGATTTGCTGAATTGTTCCTGGTGCCTGGGCTAACACATTAATGCACTTATGTTTATGGTGCATTTCCAGTAATTTAGGTTCCTGCAATGACCTACTACTATTCACAAGAGCCATTATGTGTAGAATTTGAAAGAGTATAACTTTGGCATTTCTAAATGGACATTTAAGACACCAACTTCGATGAAACAAGACGACATGGTCATCAATATCCCCCACCACATGTGATGTCTATGAGTCTATATCCAAAATAGTGATCAAAGGGCCATAACTCTGTTAAATATTATCTCACAGGTCTCATTTTCGAACTTGATCAAGGTGTCCATTGTGTGAAGCTACACACTAAATTTTGTAATCCTAGCTGTAATAGTTTCCGAGAAAAGCTGTCCCCTTCATGTCGGACGGACGCACGGATGGAGGCCAAACCTATATCTCCCTTTTCCACTTCGTGGAGGCGGGGGATAATAAACGAGTATCCAAACCAGGGTTTCCACTCTTTTCAAGAAATAATTTTCCACAACATGAAGCTGACAGATGAGACTAATAAGTTCAAGTGTATGGAAGTTGCTTTTAAAATAACTTTAAAGCGCTGTAGATGTTTAGGTTCTTATCAGTCATATAACAGCATCAGCCAAGCATGTTATTGGCATTGAAATGGCTCTGCAGTAGGAAAAGTCCGAACATTCAGCCAGAGGCATAAGAAAAATTTTCAGCCACAGGCAGAACAAGGGGTCTAGCAAAAATGATACGGCGCCCACAGAACTCTGATCGTAACATCATGAAGTTACTTTGGATTAAAAAATAATAAAACAGAAAACATTTAATGCCTTGAATCCACAGAGCAACTGTGGCATCTCCCTGAGAGGTTTGAAATGACCTATCTACTCAATACCATGAAAAACCATTACTGGTTTAAAGGTAAAAGCTGCTCACTTTCAATATTAATCTGATTCAGGGTTTTTCTGATTACTGCCCTTTGTATAGAGTCCAATTCAAAAAAAAATAAAAAGGTGTAAAAAGGACAATGAAAATTTCACAGTACATTGCTGTATGTTTAAGCCAATTTCCACATTGAAGAACTTGTTCGTCTAGGTTGTGATTAGCTTACAGTCGACTCACCTAAACCGCCCTTTTTTAAAATCACACTGACCATTTATTTACTTCAACAAATTAACCTCACCTCTAAAACACAAGCAGCACTGACAAACATTTAAATGAGAATTCTTAATACAACATTTAGCAATTAAGCTTAATTTTTTGATTCACTTATTGTTTTGAAGTGTGTTTACAAATCCCAGTCGGACTCATTAGCTAGTTGATCACTGATCCCAGTGCAGCAGTTTTTTCTGTCCACCTTCTTCTTGAAACATAACCAACAATTACCAGTGTTAAAGAAGATAAGAATTAAAAACCAGTGGAAAACATGCACATGCTGTAAAAGCATGACAGTTACAGTTAAAGTTAAGTAACACATTGTAACATTTCACGCTTTCCTCTTTTATCTCTAGAACGGCCTTCCATGTGACTACTGTAGCTTTGTCCACAGTGCTCACTATAGTACACACAGTAATGGTGACACAGACACAGACAAGAGCCAATTCAGCTGTTTGGTGCACAATAATTGCTGCAGATTGAGTCTACATTCCCACAGGGAGTTTCTGCAAATAGCATAAGGTCCCCGGCAAATGCAGCAACCAGAAGGTCAAAGTTACATGGGACACACCCAAGCCAACTGCAAGACAGTCCAAGTGCAGACTCTGTTGACAGACGTCACCCTTACGGCACATTCTGTCTGTCACCTTAGAAGCCAATCACTTTCCAACATAGCTGTACACCATGATCAAAGTCTTACTCATATTTCAAACCCTATCATTTGTAACCTCTAGATTTTTAAATCATACAGAGAAGTGGAATACATTATAATAAAATCACACAAGGGGGCATTTGTGAGGGGTTTACTACAGAGTAAACTGAGGGATTCGTTGTTTGCTTAATAACCATGCAATTAGCAATAAAAAGTAAATACATGGCAGGACACAGCATGTAGTAGATCCATTTCAATATAAAGACTCATTACCTGAATTGCGCTGTTTTCAAGTATGTGCTTGTCTGAGATTGTTGGTAAAGAAGAAATTTGAGACATGCTGACTGCTACATAAATCTTGTTCTTGTAATTTACGTGAGCCAATTCCATATTGGCAGAATGCCAGTAATCCACATATTTTTCTTGACTTACACCTAAAATACGTATATTGTGGGTTCAAGTCTATGCCTGGGAATCGAGATCTTAATTGCCAGAATCCCTTCACAGGAATCCACACTTGGTCGGGTCTCACTAACTTAACAATCGAGACGTCTAGATTCAGCCACCAGTTCAGTGTAATACAACACCAAAAACTAAATTTAAATAAAATCTAACCTGAGTTAATACACCTCATACAAAATACAATCGCTATATCAGGGGAGTGGAAAAGTCTAACACAGAGATGTGAAGAAGACAGCCTTTGTTGTTTTAAAAGGCAAAAAATGGCAGCTCTGCTATTATTACCATGTGAAGCCAGATACTCCCTAGTCAGCCCATGAGGCTCCTCCTGTGAATTACATTACATCCTTCAAAGCTGCAGAACCATTCCAGCCCGCTTGAGTTGCTAAGTAATTGACCACAGTTGAACTTTTGACCCTGAACACTCAAAATTCAATTGGAAAGAAAATAAACACTAGACACCTGTCCACGGTGAACAAACGGTACTGACTGACAAAACAAAAGTGTCCCAAAATAACAGTAAGGTGAGAGGGCAAACGTGGTGGGGAAGGGCAAGAAACACGAAACTAATCTTGCTACTCTACTGTCTCCCTCTACTGGGCAGAAATAAAATGCATACACTAATCGCAGTCAAATGTTATGTTTCTATTTAAAAGCAAATTCAAAGACATCTCAAAAAGGAACAATGCAGTGCATGATATGCTTCAATGTATTTTCAAACAACAGATGTCAGAAATGTGTAGTTAAATTGTGAGTGATGTTAGATACTAATGATGTGTTAATAACAGAAACAGCTATATATGATCAATGCTTATCCCAAAAAGATCTTTACATAAGTATTAGTCAAAGATGAGAGCCCCAAACCAGGCCAGAGTGCACTATACATAACCCCTTCTACAAGTTAATCAGGAGCTGTAGAGACAATTCGTGCCATGTAGCTCGACTTCACAGCTCAAAGCGAAACCGTCTTGCTGTGATCAGTGCAGCTTAGACCGAGCATGTGAGCTATAAATGTTCACCATGCTACAGCATATCAAAACAGACACATTAAACATTCACATTTAGTCAAAGGCTCGATGATCCTGAAAGTGGTTTGGGTGATGGCATTCTGTTATCATGCATTCAGTTAAGTAGGTCTGCATTCTGTACAAACAGAAGCATAATGACTCCCATGACTCTTTGGGACACATTTTTTAAGGATGCACAAGCAATACGATTTTTAGCAAGTGGCAAAGGACACACTACTAATTGCTTATATGAACTGGCAGACAGAATAACAGAAACTTACAAATACCAAACATGTAGCCTGTTGCACCTGTGAATCAAATTACACAGGCCCAGTCCAGTACTGCAGAAGACTGTTGTCATTATGTTTGATAATTTTCCCCCTTAACTTCAATTCCTTCAATAACTTCAAGTCCTGCTTTAGTCTAGTGATCCTTAAGGATCCCCAGTCAATAGCTTCAGACTGTTGATGATAAAGTCATTAATCATTTTTTTAAACTGTCAGGCTTATATCTGATTTCATAGTTTAGCTTTATCACAAATAAAGGGATGGTTGCAAAATTATAAATTTGTCTCTTCTGCAAAAGGTAGAGAATGAAAAACAGTGGCAAGGAGGCTTTGTGCAGCATATGTTTAACAAAGAATGAATAATTCATTCTGTGATAGTGATCAGAGCAATATCTTTGTCAAACTTGAGCAACAGGGGTTTCCCACTTACATTTTCCTACCCTTTTGTGAATCTTTGAGTAGATATAACTCATAGGGACTTTTCATACAGCAGATGCCACAAATTTTTCTTTGACATGTATAGTTTTTTTCCTGTCAGACGCTGTACAGTCTTCTTTCCCCCTGATTGACAAATAAACTCATTTTGGCTAATCATAATTTTATTATGAATGACTCATAATCTTATTATGATTAGCTGGTGGTCATTATGTGACAATCGTTGTTGGTTTGTTTGTCTGTGTTTGTTCGCAACATTTCTCAAAACCGGACTAATGCATTTCAATGACATTTTCAGGGAAGGTCAGAAATGACAAGGATCAATTTTTGGCAGTGATGCGGCTTTTAGTTTGGATTCCCAGATTTGTTGAAGATGTCTTTATCATTGCGAGATAGTGACACAGCGTCACTGTAATTATGAGTACAAGTGGACACTTCGTCAGCTGCCTGCTGATGATCACATGATTGCAATCCTACTACAAATCAACTGCTGCGGACCTGTCGGAACTTATCCATCAAAAATGATACAAGGAACAATTGATTAAATTGTGGAGGTGTTTCCGAGTCTCATTATTTCCCGGTAATCGCTACATATTTAGGTATCCGTACATAACGTACACATGCATAACACACCCCTGTGCTCAGTGCAAGGTCATTTTGTTGGTGGGTATATCTATATTAAATGGCCACATTCTATGTTGTCGTGATTTCTGATTATCAATAAACAAATGATGCATTTCTAAGAAAAAAAAAGGCTGCATTTCTGACAATGCCATACGGGGGAATGAAGCCTTGGTGGAGTATTATGCTCTCTGGGTGCTTTTGTAGTATATTTTTTTTGCTCACTGGGAGCTACAACATGTCTTCTTTTCTATGAAATAATGCAATTGGATGTTCTTGGCTTCTGCTTAGTTCAGATGATGAAGGCAAATGCAGACTGTGAAGCGAAAACAAAACACCATCTTTAGTTCCACTCCTCTATCTGTTGTTGCCAACCCTGAAGCGTTAGGCAGGGGTTTGCCATCTAGATCAGAGCTGCACAACCTTACTGCAAACTGTGGTGCTTTTCCTGTGTCTCGTGAGCTTGATCTTCTTGCTTATTAGATAAAAAGGCCCTTTATTTTCTAAAGCATGTGACTTAATGGTATTTCGACTGTGAACTTATGACTGTCATGTAGAAGTCTTCTCCTTGTTAGACTATCTCACAGTCTCGTTAGCTATTATGCTGAATGGATCATGAAATAGGGGTGTAACGCTACATGCAAGTCACGATTTTCCAAAAAAGAAAACGGATACGTAGACAACATTGCCCTACACACAGATATGATTTTCTCATCAGCAACAATAGGGAAATTGTTGAACTGTTTTCCCTTAAATTCATTTGAAGATAGAAACACATGAGTATAAAACAGAAACACAAAGTTTGGTTGTATGAACAAATCTCAAGTGTGCTCCCTCCCTGGCTTATAACAGGCTAATATATCCCTTGATAACTGAGCCCTGACTTACTGTCCCATTGGTTTCCCTGCAGGTCTCCCAAGGAATGCTAGTCCCCCAAACCTATCATCGCCCCTGTCCACACCCATAGACCTCCCTTCTAAACAAATTTTCCATCCATATCACTTAGTCCTATTCATAATTAACCTTAATTATTCAGTGAAGTTAGTGGTATAATGTCAGGGTTAGAACTACACAAAACTACCTTTCTTTCTAAATGCTAGCACAGTTTGGCTAATAGACAATAGGTGGTGCAAAACCATGCTCTTCTTTCTTTAAGAAGTGTCATACATGAATAGACAACAACATAGACATGAACAGACTGTTTTAGTAACTGTTTGGATCATACAGTGTGTGCCAAACCAAGTAAGCCTCATCCAAACTGAAGGGTTGTATACAAAGTAGTATGGGCGAAATACAGATACCACTACACCCCTCATTTGTGTTTCTAAAATCCCTATTTTCACCTTTACTCAATCATGAAATCTCAAGTATGTTTAAGTTTATTTTCCAAGCGAATGTGCAAATACAGAATTAAACAAGTAAACATATTCATTTGCCTTGGGGAGATTGTTCTCATTCTCTCTCATTTTGTATTCATACTACCAGTCTACAGCGTCTTCCAAACATGCATTTACAGCTGTCACCAAGTTGCACATCCTGAAACACTACCCACACAAACAAGCATTTATATCGATCAGCAAAGCATTGATCATAGCACCTCCCAAAACTGTTGCACTCATTAGGCCAGACATGAACACTGTAGCAGAATGAGTACTTTTACCTCACCAGTTTCTAGACTACGCACATCTAAAATGTTATTAAAACATTGGGTTTTGGCCAAATCACAGGATGCATACAGGTAATTACGCACTGTGAGTCGGAATAGATGTTTACTTCTCAAGATAAGATGCTTTCCACTCATTGCTTTTGTGATTCAAGTTACAACACAGGATCTTCTTGTCATGGTGGTCTTACCAGAAACTCTCAATCATTTTGTTTTGTTTGCTGCCTCATGTCTGTAGGCGCACCTCGAGATGGCATCACTTGGAAGCCAATCCACCCTGCCGACAACCACCATTAGCCACTAATACCAATTACTGTGGGGTAAAACACTGTTTACACAATTATTTACTGGCCAGTCATTACTGGCATCATTACCACCCACAATGTGACACATGTACAGCAGGCAGGATTAACTATGCAAGGGGAACTCACACAAACATAGCAGGCTGGTGCTGCACTTTACTTATAGTGTTGGTTTAAAAGTTTCTCGTTACTCACCAATAGTGAATAACTTAACTATCATGGATATTATAATCAACTTGAGAAATACGTTAAAGTGGTTAAATTCACAATAAACGCATTTCTGGTTTTAATTAATTTGAACAAAATCTGCATACTCTCTGTTGAATTATTAGAGAAGTCCTCCAGGTAATCAAAACAAAAAAAATGCATATACAAGACAAGCTGTCAGGAAAAATACATTTGACATACGAGTCACAAAGTGAGTATTGAATTTCCCTTTCCAGTTTCACCATTTCACAAAAGGCCTAGAGGGAATAAGGGGTTCCATGATGGTTCCTGCCACATTAGTCCCGAAACAACAGCCAAGCAATCTTGCCTACAATAACAAAGTGGGCTTTCATTTTGCTGGTGGTCATATCCAAACCCTCACGAGGAGGAACTCAGTCATAAAACCTGTACTTCCTCTTCAACACAAAGCCACGACTGTGAGAATACTTTTTTCCTGATGTAATTAAGGCTAAGCATTAACATTATGCTAAAATGTTATGCTAACTTAGAATAACCGAGTCACCCACGAAACCAGGTGTTAGCACGATATGAAGTAAATACAGCATTCGACAGAGAAGTCACTCGGTCTATATTGTCCTTTTTGGGCATGGTCTGTATATTTAGAAAAGGTTAGAATAATAAACTATTACAGTGAACAAAGGTAATGATCTACCGTTAGGCAAAACGAGAGATAATTTAACAGGTCTCTGTGACAACATTGAAATGGCAAAGCTCATGAGTGTTCAGTGCTCTCACGTTTATAATTTCCACCAACGTCACCCATTATAATAAAATGATTCACCTATACTAAATTAATGGACCAAAGCGCTGACAGTACGAAGCTAATGCTGAAACGGATGACAGCTCGCTTGCTAAGTTTGTCGGTAAGTTGTGACTTTGTATTACGTCACATTAAAACTATCATTTCCAAGGTTCAGCTAAACACATATCACGACCGACAGCCTTCACTTACCTTCACATAGAGTCACTATAAGTATATTCCAGGGCTTCTCTGAACATGTTATGGACTTATAAATCCATACCATGCACAGTTCGCCTGCATTGCTGCCATCTTGTCCTAGACGACAGGAAGGGAGAGCTCGCTCTCGGTAACGCCACCATCTCCCACATTTTAAACATTAAATAACTCTTGCATATGAGCGTCCAGGAATACCACACCGAGCCCAGGTTGTAGCTACACTGCTCACATTCGTCTCCTTCCCCTTTGGGCGGTGTTGCCCATCTCTGAAAGGGTGTCCGTTACCCTGTCTAGACGTGCGGTTCCGCGGCCCTTCCTGCCTCTAACATGTCCCTTTTCTCTAGCAACTGGAAGCAAATGTTTGTGAACTGACGGCATTGCCCAGACCAGAGCAATCGATCACAGAGCAGCTACATTCACATTCACAAAGCTTGAGGAGTCTGAGGCATGTGGAGTAACGTCCAAAGGGTTCGATTCAATAAAAATGGGTATTATTAACATCATCACTTTTTTTTAAAATATTCTAAAATAGAGAAATACTATTAAATACTATACTCCTGCAGAATGCACTTAAGCAAAAGTCACCATACTGATGTTTCTTTATGAGTTTATTTGCATATTTAACATTGAGATCATCGGAAAGTAAAAGAAAGTAATGTTAATACTGTGATTAGGTTACTGACTGCATTTTAGTAGGTAATTAGTAAAGGTTTTAGCATTTTTTGACATAATCCTCCCAACCCTGACTATACAATACAACACAATAACTACAATACAAATTTGAGGAATCATTTTCTAAAGAAAATTACAATTTTCTTGAAAGATAGAAGACTAAGCTGTTAAATTATGCATGTTTAAAAGGATATGAAGGACAAAAAAATGGACATTGTGGTCAGAAAGGTTATGATGTCACTCACATCTGACTCATGAATAAAACACATTAAATGTTTAAGTTTATTTTGTTCAGTAGCTGCCATTTATGTAAAGTGTTGAAAAGATAATCACATTCTCCAGATAGTCTCCTTAGTTCTGAGCTTAGAGCTGAGAAGGCTTTATAGGTAATGACAATGAATGGTAAAATGATGAAGAAACTGCACATTTTGCTTTATATGCATTTGTAATTGTTTCAGTATTTTTCAAGTACTGACATTCTTAAAGTTGTAGAAAAAATGTGATGAAAATTAAATATCATAGATAATATCAGTTTCTGAAATTTCCTTCAACCAACATCCTTTCCAGTTCCTTTATTCTTCAGCAAAGTGTAAGCAACAGAGACTTTTTAAGGAAGTCAGTGGGGGTGGAAAAGCTAAAGCCCACTGCTCAGACAGTCAGGAGGCACCCAGCTGACAAGAAAGCTGCTCATAAGCCCCCGGTGTCTGAGAGGACCAGCTGTAATCTCCTCCACCAAAAGCCATTTGTCTTTGTCAGGCTTCATCTGTCCCCACCCCAGTTACAGACAACAAACATAAGACCTGGAAAGCAGGTGTTAACACCTCTTGTCTAACCTGGTTTATCATAAGCAAACACAGCTGGGGTCGCAGTAGGGGAATTAGAATAACTCACATATAATCTGACTATAACTTGCTTTAGGGCCTCATGAAAACACAGTGGGGAATGGCAATAGTTGTCATTGGTCTCATCCCAGACGACATAACTGACAAGGAAAACCTTATCAATAATATTTACACTGTGATGTAATTCAGTTTGATAAAATCAAATCAAGGCATGGTTTTTCCAAATTGAAATAAAAACTTTAGATTGCATTTCCTGGCTTAAAGGTTGAGCACATTGCAACTCAGTACAATACCTGCTATTTAATTAAGGAATCATATTATAAGATCACATGCATCATAAATACTTAAGTGTTATAGTAGATTTGTATGTGATTTTTTTTAAGAGACACTTGTTTACTTGAGGATTTGATAACTGCTCTGTAGTCTTTTGCTTTGGTCTGGTCTAACGGCTGGCCTGTCACACAGAAGCGCGCGCTCTCGGTGGCAATCATTTGTCTCCCCCTGTTGGCCAACAAGGCGAACAGCATTGTGCAGAACAAAACGAGCTTTTGTTGTCTGCTGATAGATATTTTCTGATTTTGGTAAACAGTGAGTAAATCATGCATAGTTCTACACACTTTCAGGAAGTGAGTTAAGGCTCATATTTAAAGCCTTAAAAGTAGGAGTTTTGGGTATTAAAACAAGTCTGGATCTGTGAAATGATTGGTGAAACCGCCTATTGGCCAAAATTATAAAATTGGTTTGCAGTTATATATGAATCAGCGGAATGCACGTGCTTGGCATGCATTAGCGCATACTCACTACAGTGACATATAATTTACTAAAGCTTTTACACTGCGCATTTATTTTTTGCACAGTGAGCATTTTAGAAGAGGCCATAAATCGGATAAATGGAAAACACTATATGAGTAGAGAAGATGAAGATGAGTGTGGAGGGAACACCTTGCATAACCCTATCCCCATAGTAGAAAAAGAAGCAGCACAGTATGAGGATGCAGTATAAGTAACTCTTCTTTATGTAACACATTTAAAGCAACAGATGTGCTAAAATGTATTCCATAAGAAAAATAAGATTACATTTTATAGCTAAAAATACTGCAAAGATAACTTTTTACATTGATTTGCACTTGTGTGTATAGTGAGTTTGTCAAACAACGTGGTGGTAATAAAATTAATAGTTTACCAGTGCAGTGAAACTGTGCTTGGGGATTACTCTGAAGTGGCTGTTTGTTGACATGTAGTCTTAATGGGCTGCATTTCAGTCCCTATTTGATAGTCATTCAATTACCTGACAACAGAAAAAAAATATTTAGCTGAAAACACCTTTGCTGGGAATTCAGCTGTATGAAAATGCAGTATATGTAAGCACAAAGCGCTGGAGAGATGCAAAGGGATGTAACTGATGGTTCGAGGTTGCACAGAAGCACAAAGAGTAACACGAAAACACATTGAACCACAGCCAGTCTGTAATTACTGGTTTCAAATAGGTCTAAATAGTACAGCGGATCATGGAAACCATTGTGCACTTCATAGTAAAAGCATGAAATTTGGTCTGTATATACTTTAGGATATGCTGATTAATATTAGAAATGGAGGCATCGCAAAAAATGCGAATTTCCAAGATGGCCGCCAAATCAAACATGGCTGCTGGGGAGTTGGTAAAATGACCACAATGTTACATTTATCTTGGCATAAGCCAAGGTGAACTATCAGCAAATGCATGCAATTTGGTGCAGTGATATTATACAATGTGCCAATTAATATATATTATACTAAGATAAAGTTTTGTTTAAGTGTAGATCTTACATTTACCTCTGGTATTAAACGCAGAATTTTGCACAGGTTGTGATGATGCATCCTATGCTTTTCTTTCAGGTGCTAATGATTGTTTTTCTTTTCAAGAACGTAGTGAAGGTGCTTCTGGCTGATGCTGTTCTGCTGTGAACTTTCTCTGTGTGTGTAACTGGATCGTTACAACAATGAATGAACCAGGTCAACCATCAACTAGCAACGAGAGTAACAATCCAACTGATTGGAACTTGTGTATTCTCTGTCAAAACGATACATCTGAGCAATTACAATGTCCTGTCAACAGCAAAGGGAAAGGTGGGGCTGGTTGGACAACACTTGCCAACAACCTGAATCGCCTGCAGAAATGCAATTACCTTCCATTTTCCCTTGACCTTACCAGAATTGACCAAGGGAAGGGCCTAGAGGCCAGCTTTAGAGACAACTGTGCAAAGTGGCATAAATTGTGTTTCCTTAAGTGTAACAACCAAGCCGTGGAAAGAGCTGAGAAGAAACGGAAGTCTGTTGGTGATGACACAAGCTCTCGTAAGTTCACTAGAAGAGACGTATCTGCCACTATTTCACGGGTGTGTTTCCTGTGTGACACTGTGACAAACGAAAAACTTCATAATGTCAGGATGAGAAACTGATTGCAAAGCTTACTGGTGGTGATTTGATAGCTCAGGAAGCAAAGTATCACTTGTCATGTTTGGCCCAATTGTATAGAAGGAGAGAGTCAGCTTTGAAGGAAAGCGAAGGACAAGGTGGACAAACGTTTCACAGTCTTGCATTTGCTGCACTTGTTGAGTATGTTGAAGAACACAGAGTTTCCTGCGACTCAAAGCCTCTAAGACTGGCTGATCTTACATGTCTCTATGCTTCCCGTTTGAAGGAGTATGGCATTGAGCAAAGACTTCACAGTACAAGGTTAAAGAATCGTTTGCTAGGAGCCATTCCTGACATGCAGGCTCATGTTTCAGGTAAAGACGTGCTGCTTGCTTTCACACATCAGGTAGGCAAAGCACTTAAGTCTTCCTACAGAGACTCAGGTGATGATGAAGCCTTGTGTCTCGCAAAGGCAGCCAGGCTAATTCGCAGAGACATATTCAATCACAAGTCTAAGTGTTTTGATGAATCATCTATAAATCAGGAAGCTGTCTTCTAAGTATAGTGTTTGGCGTATGTAGACGTCGTCTGGTTTTGAGAACTTGGCAGTTTACAGATGTATATACCTGATATCATAGAAAATTTAGGATAAGCATTTTGTAATATGATACATTTGGGTGTTCTTTATGGTATTTCATATTCATGATGTTCCAGGTTGAGAGTTTTCAAACATGTCCAGCTTTTTAAAAGTAGCAGTTAGCATGTATTGATGTTGTGCTTATGTTGTATTGATCTATAGTATAAGAAAATATACCATTTGATGTTCATTGTTCGTAAATATAATGTTTGACTGTTTGTTGTTTGTGTTGCTACGAATTTAGAATGTAATCCTAGAGTTTTGTGAACTAAACAACACAAATCATCTGACCTGTGTCCTTGCATAGAATGGATGGTAGCAATGCCGTGGGACACAGTCGCTGTTGCCATCTGTTACGATCTTGAAAAAAATAAACATTATTCCATGTCAAGCTTATGGAGTACATATTTTTTGTAAAAGAAATGTGTTTTTCTTAATTATAAGTCTAATTTCTCACATATTTATCAGAAAGACATTCAAAATTCGTGTTCCATGAAAAAAATCTCGATTTTTGCATGACCGCCATCTTTGTTTGACTGTCATCTTGAAAATATGCTTTTTTTCAAATGCCTCCATTTCTAAATTTCATTCGTGTTGGATGAAGAATCACCATGCAAAGTCTCTTGCTTTTACTCAAAAGTGCACAATTTGGCTATTTTGCGTGTCTCATCCGCTGCACTAAAAAGTTTCCATGCTCTTTGAATGTCCACCAGCATTTAGGTTTGCCCAAAGGTCTGACTTGTTAGCATCAAACATAATGGTAACATTTGCAGCATTAATACACAAAATTACACAATTCACTGGATCTTCACTTCCTCCTATGCTGGCAGTGCACAAAGCCTATTTTGTTCACAGCAGACTACTTGATATATTTTACAGTTAGCATGAACAGCTCTAGAAAGTAAATAAATGCTGCTAACAGTCAGGTAGCTACTCATTCTGAATTGATGAATAGCAGAATTATCTCATATCTTACCAGCTTTTATTTTACACCCCCGCATTTATATCATTTACATATATGTGTGTGTGTGTGTGTGTGTGTGTGTGTGTGTGTGTGTGTGTGTGTGTGTGTATGAAGGGGCGTTTTAGTCAGACTTGTTTTTGTTGAGATTGGAGTTTTATTTTGAAGGGTCGGTGCTGGATGTGTTTTTGTTGTTGCTGTTGGCGGAACGGATTCTCAGCTTCACGCCATTTTAAGACATCGGCGAGCCGTGCAGCAGCGAGTGGCTTGAGGGCAATGTGATCGACCCTTTTGAAGCTATGCCGAATACTTAGACGTTTTAAAAACTGCCTTTACGTTATTAGTTGATTGTTACTCCAGTTGATTAACGATTTCTAACCCAGATTACTCTTCCAGCCATGTCGACCGAGGGAGCAGCCGACCAGGTAGCTACATGCTGCAAGCTAGCTCTTGCTTAAGATAGCATGATGTAGCTTGTGTGTTGTCGTGGATAGTGGTAGAATGTCGACATTGCTAAACGTGTATGCATGATGTTGTGACTTTTTATGCATTTGTAGCAGCAGGTAGCGTACAGTTTTTTGTACTTATGGGTTTAAACGCGAAGCTACAAGTTTAGCCTGTTGTACGCCATATTGACTGTGACTAGTTGTAGCTTTGTCGCTACTTAACGCTAGTTGTTCAGCACGTTGGGCTAACTTTAATATTACCTGCATGTTAACGTGTTATTAGTAACTGCTGCTAGTTATTCACCTTAACAAAATCTAGTTTCCACTGTGCTGGATGCTGCCTATTGGCGCCAGCTATGAGGACCTAGCTAGCAAATGGGGAAATGATGCTCAGTGTCTGACTTGATTTACCTATCAAATATCTGCGAGTCTCGTGTTCCCTATATTGCAAGGTCGTAATCAATCATTCAGGGCCCGCTTAGAAGTACTTAACCCGTCCATATGTATGTGTTCAGCAGCATGCCGGCCCTCTCCAGCAATGGGCCTTCGCTGTGCAGCACAAGCATATTCAGAGGTTAACCATTTTGTCCTTTGCCTTTGTGGTGTCTTGCAGGCAGCAGCAGAGTATATCCCCGAGAAGGTGAAGAAGGCAGAGAAGAAGTTGGAAGAAAATCCATATGACCTTGACGCATGGAGCATTCTGATTCGAGAAGCACAGGTTTAGTGACACAGAGTTGTATTCCTGGGGTTAAGGAAACTGGGGCACTGAGGGTGGGGGTTATAGATAGTTAAAATATAAAGCACTGCATCTTCTTTGATTCACCCACATGGTTGACATGACTGCTTTTTTATTTGTTTATTAGTATGGAATGTAAAAGCATTCTCTTTCTTTAGAACCAACCCATAGATAAAGCGAGGAAGACATATGAGCGACTTGTCTCACAGTTCCCAAGTTCTGGCAGATTCTGGAAACTATTCATTGAAGCTGAGGTTAATACTTTTTTCTTTTCTTTAGTGTGCATGGCTGGGTTTTTTTCTAACATGATCAACAATGTGATTTTCACACAACCAAAATGTCTCTTACTTCAATGAAGTTTAAAGTCACAATTCTTGTTTTGAATCACTGAGCCTGGCTTCATGGGTTGGAGTTACCAGCTCTAATGTGTAGTTTTTGTCACAAAATTTATATCAACGGTCAAGAGTAAAAATTATAGACATTTGTAGCAGTTCAAACTTTACTGAAAACCATATGCACAATGGATTGACAATACACAGATATATGTACAAACCTTTACATTTGTCAGGCTCTGACTGTGTTTGTTCAGAATCGTGCCTTTAAACACAAACAAAGGGGAAATAGCTCTAACCATTTCTTTTTCACAAAAATCTTATGTTCCCAGGATTTAAAAAAACATATTCTCTGCGCCGTATTTAAATGGGGTAAAGTGCATTTGTTGCATGTCTGGTCTGCAACAGTATTAAAACTGTTTTAATAGTATTGGAGTGCATTAGCCTTTTATTCACTTGTCGTGTCAATTTATTGCCTCCTGTGTCATTTCTTTTGGGTAACTTTATAAACAAATATTTTGATTGTGTGGCCCATTCTTTCCTTGAGAAGTTTCTCCCCACTCCTTCCGAATACCTGATGAGTGACCCATTTGCCTTGATGCCATCAACGTGCTTTGCTCTAATGCAATCAGCTATAGATATGATCAATTGTTTCCTTGCACATAATCATATAGCTGCTAACCTTTTAAAGTCCATTTTCTTATGCCCTACATTTCTGCTGATGACCACTGCGGGTAGCGTTTAACAGAATTTGCCAAAAGTTGCACAGTGTTGGCAAGAATGAGAAATTAGCTCCCAGTTTTAAGGTAGTGTGTGTTTAATTCAGTGCTGTGAAATGATTGTGGATTTATATTGAGGTTGTAGTTGGTGTGTTATGTCACGGGGTTTCTTCCCTGGGTGAATCTACCCCACACACACCTTTACCCCCTGGTCTTCACCCATTGAAACTGATAAACACATTCCTGCCTTTTCCAAATGGACTGGGCTTTCCAGGGACAGTCTCTAATTTCTCTGATTTTGCCAGTAAAACATAAATGTCAGATTCTACACTACTAACATGTTGCGCCCTTAACAATATTCACAGGCAGCCACGTCATAATAAAGTAGAACTGTCTAAATTATTAGTGATGAGTGAGTCGTGCATCATACTATACAGCAGATAAGAAAGAGGAAGTTCAAACATCGTACACGACTGGTCCTTCATTTGTCTGAGACAGGGGAATTGTTATAGGCAAGACATTTAATATATGATAGAAAATGAAAGCAGTGTTATACGGATTAGCAATTTGTTCAGCTATTCACCAAAATTAGATTGTGTCCTATTTGAATTAGGATGGAGTTAAAGAAAACTTTATAATGGGTTAGTTAAAAATTGGAAAGACACAATCTGTGGGTGGGGAACTTTAAGCAGTGGAGCTTTAGCGGGCAGATGTGAGCGTACTGCTGTTAATGATTAGCTTATACATATCGTTTCATGGCAAGATTACAGCCAAAAATGCAAATAGCTAATCATGTTCTCAGATGTTTTGCATCTCAGGTGATTAGGTAAGCTCAGTCTATTTTTGATGTAGTGAATGTACAGGTTTCTTACAATATTTTTTTTTTTTTAAATGTTAAGCTATAACCTGGAGGGAGTAAATTCATTGTACACATAAGAATAATTGATCAGTTAAACTGATTCTGAGGTCATTATTTAGCAAGTGGTGAAGTTCCTTAAAGTTTAGAAAGTCAGTTGAAACCTTAATGTTATTTTTCAATGTATATAATAATAATAAATTAACCTCTTACTTGGCAATTTCCCCCCCTAATGTCGAACGGGTAACGTCGTCAACCCCATTCCTAAGATCAGAGTTTGTTGGGGGTTTTTTTTTTGCATATAGAAAATAAAAAAGCAGCCAGTAAAATTCTTCAACTATTAATACCATACAAGGCATTCGCTGGTAAAATATTTTCCTAGTTTGTCACTCCCATTGTAGTTCATAGTAAAAAGACACCACCCCTCCGGTAAGTATGTGGACGAGCTCTTAGCTTCCCCCTTTCATCACAGCTACATCAGGTTTCGATTTACTAGACTTAAATTTGTCTAAATTGAAACCCCCATAGTGTTGCAGTACAAAAACTGATAGGAATTTAATCCTTTTTTTTTTTTTTTTTTGAAGGGGGTTGCATTAAAGAGCATAACATCCTAGTGTGTGACTGTCCTGTTCTTTTTTAAAATTTTGCAATGGCCTAATTTGCAAAAGTTGCCCTCTTGGCAAATCAAACTAATACTTTCTCATTACTCACACTGCTTCAAGGCCCATATGTAGGTTCCAGCTCAATCAGGTTTATTGTACCCAGTGCAATACCTAGAATACCCAGCTGAGTATGATAATGTGTGTCTTTTAGTGAAGGATACCAACACATGCAGACTGGAGAGTGTTTTTGATTTATAGCAGAAGGATATCAGATAAAGATGATACATGAAGGGAGTGAGAAGAGCATATAGAGGCCACTTTTCCTGGACTGTTAGTCTTTTAAGGATTCTTTTCCTCAGGCTTTTTCAAATCCCTTTCATTGTTTAGGTTTTGCTTTATGGACAGTGTGCACTTTGACCAAAATAACTGTCTTGAGGGGGAATCCATTCATAATTCTGATCAACCAAGTGTCTCAATTACTTTCTCTCAGGGTGGATCTTATTTCTTGTATTCAGTCAGTGTTCCTACTTCATAGCTTGTTCAAAAGTGGGAATCAGATGCAAACATTCTGTGTTTTCACAGTGGAACTGCTAAATTACTGCACACCTTCATACTTAGCTGCAGTGGAGAAAAGTATCAGTTTGTACTGTAAGCATATTCTAGATAGGTGGATCTTAGAAAACCATTATAGTGTCCCATGTGAACAAACTTCAACATAATTTTGATGAATTAGTCGTTTTCATTGCATTCTGAAGAAACTGCTTTGGCAAGGGGAATCTTCAGTAGTCATTTTTTCACAACTGGCAATTTATTGTCCTAATGGAAATTCTGCTGCTTTACTAATGTTTCCTCCTTTTACCCATTTTCTCCACCTTAAGGTGTATAATTATTGGCTTCTTATCTTATTGTGTACTTTATGAGGTGATTTTTTTTAGCTTTTTTTTTTTTTTTTTTTTTACATCAAAGTATGATAATAGTGTGCTTAAGATGTCATAGAGGTGTGTTGCATTTTTTCATCTTCGGTAGAATTAAATTGAGTAGAACCATGTACTTATGTGACCTCATACTAAAGACTCGCCTTTAAAGCAGGAAAGACAGATGTAGCATGTTCCACCGTAGGAGGAGCTTTCAGAAATTTCCATGACTCTATCAGCTGATCCATTCAAATATAACCTCATTATATTTGTAAATCATGGCCATTATTGAGCTGATCCGTTCTCGGTGGAGCACAGAAGTTTTGCATCACGTGTACTGAAGATTTTTGTTGACTCTAAGTGATTCCATCAGAGTCATTTGACCGTATGTGCTACATTATAGAAAAGCTTAACATTTGGTACAACGCTGAGATTAGATTTTTAAAAGCATATTCAATAAAATTTACCATTCAAATGTCTATCTTGTATTTTTAAGGCCTTATGTCTCATTATCAGAGATTGATAGACCCTGATATTGATAGTGACTTTGTTTTTTTTAACAATAGGTAGTGAAGGTCACATACCCTAAAGGCACTCAAAGTTGAATCGCATTGTTTTGCTCTTGTTTTTTTTTTCTTGCAAAATTACCAGATGGAACTTCTTTTTTTTTTCCCAATAGAATTTTTGAGCACATTTCACAGCCCTTATGCATTTTGAGGCCTTATAGCAGGAGTGGACAGCTGAGGTTGGAGAGGATGTGAATAAAGAGAGTGAGACATTGCAGTCATAGTATTTAGATTTTGTCTCAAAAAGAAAAAAGAAAAAAACTGGCCTCGACCCCACAGAAAAGCGACAGGGTGGATTTCAGTCGGCAGGATTGTGTGAATATTAGACTTACGCAAGCCTTATTGTGCATGCATGCTTTTATTTTTCAAGCTGTTAAAAAGTTGACTTTTTCTCTGTAATTTTTTCACCTTGAGGCTCCAGCATGAACAGTTGTCCAGCAGTGTGCCGTGCTTTCTTAGTCCTTGGGGATGTCTCCCTGATGTGTCAGCTATTACTTTTCATCACCGCAAGGCTATTTTCTTTCTTCTTTTTTTTTACCTTGTCCAACACAGTAATGAGAACACAGTGGTATAGAGTTGGTTTACAGACACGAGCCTGTCCTAATAGAAGAGAAAAACAGCCGCACCTATATGCTGTAGAGGCTGCTATGACGCTATTGCATATGAATATTATGAAATTCAGCACCACAGCAGTGTTTGCCAAGGGAGGATGCACACCTGGGGCTGTGAAAGGAAGAGATGTTCTTTGTATTTCTCCGATTTACATTCCCCTTCCTTCAGTATTTTTCTTGAAATTAATATTGAAATTCTGCATTGAGTCTGTAATGCATGGTCTTTGGTGTGTTTTTTTTCCTGGGTTATGTGGCGCATCTACAGAAAGAAAATAAACCCCTTTCTAAAAGTAATTTGTCATTCTTGTGTGAATTTCACTTTGTTGATCTTCAGGGTTCTGTGTGTGTGAGTGAGTGATTACATTTGCATGAACGCATGTTTCCTGTAAGCCTTAAAGTCGAGGAGACTTGAAATAACGTTGCATTTACACTCTTATTTGCAGATCAAGGCTAAAAACTATGACAAAGTAGAAAAGGTAAGTGTCCATTGCACTCCTGCAAACTGATGTGTTATTCTGGAATCTGTGAAGGGATGTTTTAGTGCTTTTAAATATTGTAGCTGTTAAATAAAGGAAAAATGGTGTGTGTGATTTATGCTAGAAGATACATCATGCCCATCATAAAATCATGAGAATGAATGTGAATGGCATATTGTTTTTGTGCTCATAAGCTCACAATGTGCATGTGGGGGAAAAAATGTTTGAAAACTAATTGAGGTCTTTGAAGCTAGAGTTGATACTGACTTTCATGCATAGCATTATAGGGTCAAAAACACAAAAATGTGTATTGTTTCCTGTCTATGACTAGCATCACTGCACACATGCCAATAAAACCTTGAATTTCATTTGATTCCATGATATTTAACTGATCTATATTTAACTTCCACACAGTGCTGGTGTCTGGGTGTCCACAATTCACAAATTCTGCGAGTTTCTTAAAATGTTTAACATGTTCACCGTTTGCCTGAATGTTAATGCAAAAATGTTTGCATGCTCCAACTTTGAAGTTGGAGCTCACATAAATTGAACGCCACATCTTAGGGCTACTTTAATAAAGCAGAATAACTCAAGTGTATTACACAACTATGCTGAACAGAAGCTGGAATCCCTGCCAAATCTGACACATGGATTTAAATAAAAACGGCTCGTCCGTGTTTTCTGGCAAACACATCACTTGTATATTAGTTTGACCATGGATTGAAAGTGCGAATCACTGAAGATGGCCTGTTGTCTTGTGCATATACAGCACATACATCTAACATCCTCTTGCCCCTGTAGCTGTTTCAGAGATGCCTAATGAAAGTGTTGCACATTGACCTGTGGAAATGCTACCTCTCATATGTTCGAGAGACCAAAGGGAAGCTTCCCAGCTACAAGTAAGACAGCATGCTGCATTGTGCGTTTATATGCTACCCTCTCCTGTAAAATACACAATTTTCATCATACATTTATTTTCTCGCCTGCAGAGAAAAGATGGCCCAGGCATATGACTTTGCCCTGGATAAAATTGGAATGGAAATTATGTCGTATCAGGTACACAGATCTGAACAGTGATTTGCACTGTGGTGTATGAACTTCTGTTAACTGGTGTCACCTAACAGCATTTTTTTAATATATTCTCAGATTTGGGTAGATTACATCAATTTCCTCAAAGGAGTGTAAGTGCTTTTCTTGAAATCTTTAAGACTTCCTAAACTGCATTAGCGTCTCCTAAATATTGACTTTGTTGTTTTTTTGTTTGATTAGTGAGGCTGTGGGATCGTACGCAGAGAACCAGAGAATCACTGCTGTCAGGAGGGTTTACCAGAGGGGCTGTGTGAACCCCATGATTAATATTGAACAGCTCTGGAGAGATTATAGCAAATATGAAGAGGTGTGTGGTCCACTCAGGCTTCTGATCTCCTTCTGTCCGCTATATTTTAACATGTAAGGAGTCTTAGCTTTGATTTAATGCTACACTGATTTCTGTATTTCCTGAACAGGGGATCAATGTTCACTTGGCCAAAAAGATGATTGAGGATCGGAGTAGAGACTACATGAATGCCAGGAGAGTGGCCAAGGTGAGACATTGAACAGAGTCTCACAAGTATGCTCAGACCTGTTTTGAATCGTTCTACCATCTCCTGCATTTGTAAACTAATACAGATTGTTGAATGTTTTGCATTTTTCAGGAGTATGAGACTGTGATGAAGGGGCTGGACAGAAATGCACCCTCAGTACCACCCCAGAACTCCCCTCAGGAGGCCCAGCAAGTGGAAATGTGGAAGAAGTACATCCAGTGGGAGAAAAGCAACCCACTGAGAACAGAAGATCAGACCCTCATCACAAAGAGAGGTAGCCAAAATATATTGTACTAAAACTTGCAAATCTTTTTCTTTATGTGCCGCAAAAGGCCTGTGATTCCAGTAATGTTCCTCATTTGCAAATTTAGTTATTTATTTTTAAATAATAGAAGATATAATGGGTGAATATTTTTCTTCCACTAGAGGGCATAGATTCACACTCTTATCCTCAGTCATGGTTCAGAAGCACTGATTTTGTATTTTATTGATGAATAAATAGTGTAATGAGTTGTTGTTGTGTTTTGTGTTGCAGTGATGTTTGCCTATGAGCAGTGCCTGCTGGTGCTGGGCCACCACCCTGACATATGGTATGAGGCAGCCCAGTACCTGGAGCAGTCCAGCAAACTGCTGGCAGAGAAAGGGGTGAGAGATGAAACCTTTCAGTCTCAAACTGTGTGTGTCATACCAGGTCAAAGCCAGAGTCTTATAAGTGCTCATTTTTCTCTCTCAGGATATGAATAACTCCAAACTCTTTAGCGACGAGGCAGCTAACATCTATGAACGTGCCATCGGGACTCTTCTGAAAAAGAACATGCTTCTGTACTTTTCATTTGCTGACTATGAAGAAGTGAGTGTCCAGTTTTGTATTCAGCGCACACTGTAAATATGATGGTACAAGGCACAGGGACTCACCGGCACATGTGTTTTATCACATTAGAGTCGCATGAAGTACGAGAAAGTCCACAGCATCTATAATAAACTGCTGGCCATTGAGGACATCGACCCCACGCTGGTCTACATCCAGTACATGAAGTTTGCCAGAAGGGCAGAGGGCATCAAATCAGGTCGCACCATTTTCAAAAAGGCTAGAGAGGATCTTCGCACACGTCACCATGTGTACGTGACTGCTGCACTAATGGAATACTACTGCAGCAAGGTAGGAATGCATCATCACATGCTTAGTATGCAGACTGTATAATGTGACTTAATGGGCATCTACAGAGCTCTTTAATGCTTTACTTATATGTAATTTATCTTTGCCAACAGGATAAATCTGTGGCCTTTAAGATTTTTGAGCTTGGTTTGAAGAAATATGGTGACATTCCAGAGTACATACTTGCGTACATCGATTACCTCTCACACCTTAATGGTACGTAACGATGGTGTTCTGCAAATTCTATGAATAAATACAGACATTAAGTAAGCAGCATGTCTTAGTATCTGCTTTGAAAAGATGAAAAGTGTCTCTTCTGTTGCTGTCAAAGTAATAAAAGTCTGACATGTCACCCTGCTTTTTGTGTACGTGTGTGTTTGCCCTTGTCATTTCTTTCATCAGAGGACAACAACACCAGGGTTTTGTTTGAACGCGTCCTCACCTCAGGAAGCTTATCACCAGAAAAGTCAGGGTAATGTCAACATTAAATACACTGCGTGCTCGTACGTCTGTCATAAAAGTGATGTCTCTGACGGTGTTTGTTAACTTTGATGCGTATTTTCTTCCTCAGAGAGATCTGGGCTCGGTTCCTGGCCTTTGAGAGCAACATAGGAGACCTGGCCAGTATTCTGAAAGTAGAACGCAGGCGTTTCACCGCATTCAAGGACGAATATGAGGGCAAAGAAACGGCCTTGCTCGTGGATAGGTACAAGTTCATGGACCTGTATCCCTGCTCTACCAGTGAACTCAAGGCCCTTGGATACAAGGTGTGCATTTTCTTGTTGATATACTTTGCCACAACAGGTCATGTTTGTCTGTAGACTTGAACTGCTATTTAGCTTATATCTGCTGTGTGTTTGTAGGATGTGTCTCGTGCCAAACTGGCAGCACTGCTCCCAGAGACTGTGGTGGCCCCCTCTGTGCCTGCACTGAAGGATGAAGCTGACCGTAAACCTGAGTACCCCAAGCCAGACACCAATCAGATGATCCCCTTCCAACCACGTCACCTTGCCCGTACGTAATCCATCATTGCTCAAATCTGTGAAACCCTACATGTAAGATTATCGGTCTTTCCATATGATGGCTTATGTTAGTAAAGTTGGCAGTTGCTGTTTCTTTCCGCTGCTCTCTCAAAGGGATTCATCTTTGACGTAGCTTGTCATATTTCTCCCCCACAGCTCCAGGTTTGCATCCTGTCCCTGGTGGCGTTTTCCCAGTTCCCCCAGCTGCTGTAGTCCTAATGAAGCTGCTCCCTCCGCCTACGTGCTTCACTGTGAGTAGCATTAGCTTAATGCTATCAAGCTCATATTCACTGGCAATGAATAAAATATGTAAACAGCAGTTGTTGTTTTTTTTCTTACTGAGAGGATTCAAAGAGTCTGTGATTGTTTCTTGCTGCAGGGTCCCTTTGTTCAAGTGGATGAGCTCATGGAAACTTTCAGGAGATGCACACTTCCTGAGAGTGAGTTGTTTTTCACAGCACTTTAGATGAATCGATCGCATTTATATTTTTAGCCACATTAGAGATGGTGATGGGAATTTTCAGTCATGCAGGGATCAGATGAACACTTTGGAATTACAGCACTTGGCATAAAATGTGTTGCAGTCTGTTAAAATGTTGTTCCTCTCCTTATGTGACATGTGATCGATGCTTTTTCTGTCCTCTCTGTAGCTGTTGATGCTGCTGTAGAGCTGATCACTGGTAGACAGCCCGATGCAGGAGGGGAAGGCAACGGAGCCATGGAGAACCACGCTGTTGCCAAGTCGCTCAAGAGGCCTAACGCAGACTCGGACGAAGAGGATGACAAAGGAGCTGTGGCTCCACCCATACACGACATCTACCGTGCGCGCCAACAGAAGAGGATTCGATAAAGTCAAACACACCCTGAGCCCTTCAAGAATGTAATCTTAACAGGTGGTCATATAGGAAAAATGTACACGTCCACAAGACATATTATACATCCCCTCATCTCTGTACAGAAGACGATCTCACTCACACACACACACACACACACACACACACACACACACACACACACACACACACACACACACACACACACACACACACACACACACACACACACACAATCAGAAAAAGCATCCAAACATGCATACAGTATGCACACCTGAGTGTTTATGTGGTATCTTTTTTTCTGTTTTGTCGACAGTTTTTATTTTTAAAGACTGGCCCTTATACTGTACAAAATTTTTAATTCAGCCATTGGTTTTGACACACAGCTCAGTTTTGGCCTTGTTATTATGTTCCAGGGATGGCAAAGTGGAAACAAGCTTTTTTAGATAACTGGAGGAAACACGATTCCTTTCAATAAAAGTGGAAAAGAATTCAACTAGACTTGCTTTTTTTTTATTTTACTTTATAGCTTTGCTGATGCCATATGTTATTGTCTTGTAGTTGTAGGCTTTATAATGACCACTAGGAGGCACTATATGACATTTAGTGGTTCCTCACCAGGCACTTGCTGTTCCAAAAATCACATTCCCACTCTGAAAGACTGCAGACTTTCACAAGAAATTGCATCTGGTTGCATTTTGGCTTTGCAAACCTGACAATTGAAAATGCCAACTGAAAATAAGTTTGCTGGTAATTTTTTTAATTTTTTTTTTAGTGTACAAAGGCAAACCTTTCAGCTATAGCTAATTTAAGCACCATTAGCTGCCATATGAAAAGCTGACACTCTATTTACTCTGATAAACTCTACGCAATTGAAAAAGCACAATGAACAATTTTCAGTAGCAGGCAGCTGCTCGTTTTCACATTGTACTCAGGTAACTATTTGCACAGCGCCGCTTTGTTCTGAGTATGCGGCAGTCCTATCTCAGCTCCTATTCATACATAACACTGTAGTATAAATCAGTCAATTGTGCAGAACACCTCTCTACACCCACATTCAGGGGTGGACTGGGGCAAAAAATCAGCTCTGGCATTTTTGGCCCAGACTGGCCCACAACATTATCAGTTGACTGAATGAAGCACTGATTTTTGAATGACAAAAAACTGACAGAGAGGTCAGATTTTTAGAACAAAAATTCAAAAACATCCCTAGAGACCGATACAAAGTTGTTGACAAGTTGGAAAAAAATTATTGCAATCCAGTAGAGCAGGGGTATTCAACTAAAATTCAAAGTGGTCCGGTCTGCAAAAATGTATTAAAGCAAAGGTCCAGAACATCATAATGTCAAACCTGAATTAGTGCGATAGCTATATGTTGATGTAACCTACTAGTTTTATTAGCGTCTGCATGTAACCAATAACTGACTATCAAAACCAAATAAATTCAGTACAGTTCAAAAAACATTTTGGCAACTTTTTTTTATAAATAACTTTTTATATAACTGTAAATCTTAAAATAAACTGCACAACTTAAAAAAAATGCCTGAATAACCTGAACCAACATATAGACATCGTTAACAATGCCTAATTCTGAAAAATGTAAACAATTGAACCAGGGGCTGATCCAGATAAATTTCAGTTGGGGGGTGCACAGGGGGGTACAACAAATTTTTTGGGGGGGCCACTGAAAAGTTGTAAGAAAAAAATGAAAGCTGCTACCGACCTCTCGCTTTTAAAAAGTATTTTTCATGGTTTGTTTTGGCTCTTTAACCCTTTAAGCTTCAGTCAATTCCAGCCGTTGACAGTACAAAAAATCGCTAATATTCTATTTTTAAATAAAAAAAATTACGAAAAATACGGGGAATATTGGACGGGCATCGCGAGGTGCTTTTCCTTGAAAAGGACCGATTCGGGGATTTTATACCGACTTCAGGACATGTTTTGGACAAAATAGTTTCCTGGCTTGTGTCATCTGATGTAAAAGGTTGGATTATGGCCGTTTTTTGTGGAATCTTTTTTTTGTGTATAATAATGAACCCGGAAATGTGAGTCGCGCTGTGTGCGTTGAAGCCGTGTATAGAGAACGGATGGATGAATATTTGTTTTTGTCGGACAAATGTGTTTTTCTCACCCGCTGTAGTAATCGCATCTGAAAGTGGTTTATACCGGCAGATTCATGAGAATCTAAGCTTTCCATCGGTGTATAGTGTTTGTATAAGCGCGTTTGCGGCCGTCGGACATTCTTGAAATTCCTATGCAAATTAGTAGGTGTACCGCCGGCGGTACACTGAAGCTTAAAGGGTTTTAACCCAACAGGAAAGCTGTATATGACCTTTTCATTTTGGTAGTTGCTAGAGGTACAGACCGTACTTTCCATTTGCCAATCAGATACACGAGATATGGTCACGTGACTCCCGGTAGACGCTGGAGGTACGGACCCGTAGCATCGGTACTACAGGTACGGACCCTAAACCTAACCCTAACACTAACCCTAACCTTTGCTTACCTTTCAACAGTTTGCAGTGGTTAGCAGCTTCTTGACTCGCGAGACTCGCGTACGGGTCCGTATCTGTCTGGCAAATGGAAAGTGCCGTATCCGTAGCCCGCAGGCTACGGGTACGGGTCCGTATCTGTAGACACTACCTTTCATTTTGGACTGTTACCATTCAAATTATGATGGATTTGTTTCCTTGTTTATGGATAGTCTAAATGTGAAATCAAGACTCATGGTCACAAGTTTTAAGGCTTCTGTTAACCACAAAGTTCAAACTAACAGAGGAGTACTGCGAAACTTTTAAAACTTCAGCCCTCAGACTGTCTGAAGGTTCAAACTAACAGGGATCTACTCAGGAACTTAGAAGATATCAGTCCTTGGACTGTCTCAAAGTTCAAACTAACAGAGATCTACTGTGGGACTTCGAAAATTTCAGCCCTCAGACTGTGTGAAAGCTCTGGTCCTGAGGACTCGGGAGGTCTGGAGGCTTTGGAAAGTCTTGGAACTGAGGGTTCAACCCTCCTGAGAAAGACGGTCGAGCCGAGACTCAAGCTAAAAAAAAACTCGAAAACGACAAAAAAGGGATGACAAATGTACAAAAAAAGCAAGAATTAGTAGCTCAGGGGGTATGAAGAGAGACTACCAAGTGGAAGGTAGCAGGTTCAAAACTTGCCACTGGCAGTTTCCTTTCTTTGTCAGGATTTTGATAAAATTTGAGAAGGGTCTGCTCTTGAACCAGCAACCTACAGCTCCATAGCCAAACCCTTAACTCTCTGAGCTACAGACCAGATACAAATACATGAATTTGTTGTCCCTTTGTCATCGTGGTTTCTGATCCTAATAAAGTGATCACACAGGTGGAGTCTGGGTGGAGTCAGGGCGGAGAGTAGGAGGGGAGGTGGGTGGCAGCCTCTAGAATTTTTTCTGTTTTGTTTTTTGACGGGATTACCACAGACCTGACGTTGAACACTGTTGACACGGGGCACGAGGTGGCCAATCAGACCACCCCCCATGGAAGATCCGCCACTGAATTGAGCACTTTAACATTTTTTCCTTGTCTTATATCTCTCCCCTCATATCCCTGCTGCTTAATGGGAGAACTGAGTTGCAGGTTGTCCCGTCAGTATTTTGAATGGTGGTCTATATGGTGTCAGGGTCGTTCTCAAACACATTTGGAGCTCACTGGTCAGTCTGGTATGATATTTAGTTTGGATTATATTCATAGTTGAGAAAACTGCCTCATAACTGCATGTTTAGCTGAACATAATCAGCATGTGCAGGGCTGCTTTCTTCTTGGTTGACCTGTTGACCAGCCCCACTAGACACCGGCCCACCGGGACAGTGCCCGGTATGCCAGATGGCCAGTCCACTCCTGCCCACATAATGTTTGAATGCTACTTTGTATGCTGCACCATTTGGAAAACCGATAGCTTTTAGAAACTGAAACAACAAAAACAACTGCTTTGTACTGTGGGTGTTTTAACGGCTTCTCAGTGATAGATGTTCGAGAATAATTTACGGTACGGTAAACTTTAAAGACATTTATTTGCTTGTTGGCCTTTTCTCAGCATCTCAGTGGTAGTTTGAAGTCATCGATTACAGCTGGAGCGGTTAAAGTACATAAAGGCTTTTGTGGTTTTGTTTTCTAGAACTCTAGGCAGAACGAAAAAGAGAAAGGGAAACAGTTGCTGGACTCCCAAATTACTTTTTTTTTTATTTTACACAAAGACAATTCAGGTGAAAAACAATTTCACAAGTTTTTTTTAGACGACATGAAGAAACAAAAGCAGCCATCACATTTATGACACTTTATTTGGAGGGAAAAAACGTGACTGTTTGTTCCATGTGAGCGAATCAAGCACTGGACAAGCACTGCAAATTGTATCAAATTTATGTGGCTATATTGGTAAACTTACCACATATCATTTGGTCTCTTTATGTCTTTTATTCAAACGGGACCATGTAAATGTTTAAACACTAAACAGTTCCAGTTGAATTTTATTACAGATCTGCAAAAACACAAACAAGATGTTTGCGGTTTTAACTTGGTCTAGGAATTCTTGTTGCGTGTGGAAATTTGGAAGCAATTTCCTCATCTGATTAGAAGGATTACATAAACCGTATTTAAAACAAAAGGCTGAAGATGCCACTAAAACGTGGCAAAGGTTTTCAGTTGAAAAAACACAACAACAAAAAAAGTACAACATCTGTTTTGTTGATTTGTTGCAACAAACACAACAAGCCAGAGGGCTGAATCTCATGAATAACTCGTACTGTTTGCTACAGCGCAACATCAGACTTTCAAATTTCCAGTTTCAAATTTCCGTTTGAAGGCTCCTCACACATAGCTGCACTGTACATCACATTGTATTTGAGAAACCACATGAAATGACATATTTCTATTGCTAACACTGTCCCTATTGCACAAGCACAAACAGTATATCCATTGATAAGCCATGCACAGATTCATCATTACTTGCTTCATCATCAGAATGTGATGTGAAAACACAGAAAGAAAAATCTCTCAGGAATTCTTGGTTCATATTTTTCTTTTTGGGGAAAGTAACAGTCTCATACAAAACAAACAAGGACATCGCATGTTAGTGTCCTGCACCAAATAAAGTAAATATGTCCTTAAATATTGCAGCTTATAGACAGTCTCAACAGTTAAAATTCACATTCTTGCTCAGTAGTCTTAACTATTTACAGACAAGGAAAAAAATCCAAATCATTTGTGTCACACTGACTTTTTAAATCTACCTCGTTTTATATTATAACACATGATTTTTATTCAAACTGATAAATATTACCGTAGCAACATGTTGACACTTGACAGCCTGTTTCCAAAGTACTGAATAAAAATCTCCGGGTGGCCTTTGTAAAACTGTCCCAGTAGCCGTCTCTTCTCTTTGGAGGAGAGTTGAGGGTTCTCGTGGACTGTCCGCAGTAAAGACAAAAGCTCTTCTTTAGTGGTTTTATCGGCATTTTCTGAGTAGTCCTTAGCACTTAACCTTGTGCAGTATGTCGATCCTGCAGTAAAGAGAGATAAAGGAAGGAAAAATTCACTGAAGCAAGAGTTTGTCTTTGTTAATCGTGAGAGGTTTCTACTACAATGTTGAGCAGTCACATGAAAGGATACAGGAAAAAATGTGCAAACCTGTCATCGTATCTGGATCCTTCCCCTTGACGATATTCATGACTCTGTCACTAACCATCTTGTGCAATGAGACGGGAATCTGGTGGAAAAGACAGCAAAGTAGGACACTCAGTTTATTCATCTTGACTTGAAGATAAATACCATCATGATAAATGAAATGTCTGCGTTCCGAGCAGCCTGTGTAAACAACATTTCTACCGACCTAGTAATACAAGGTCTCTTGCAGACATGTTGACTGATATCTCCACTACAACTCACTGGCAAAGAGATAACTCAGGAACACTCACCTTGAACAGATCACAGTGGTTGTCCATCATAAACAGAACCATCAAGTCCACCTTTCCTTTGGAGAGTCTCCTGCTGTAGACGATGGCACTGGAGAAAGACCTTTTCACCGCCATCCTGTTCTCGATCTAAAAGACGCAGTTAGTGTAAGCAAATTCTAACATTACTGTACAGATTTACAGAAGGTGCTCTCAAGCGCTGACCTCTTTGTGAAGCTTGACTTCCTGCCGTTTGGCTGCAATGGCCATGAATCTCAGGAGCCTCCGGAGCTCCTCCCTGCTGCGAGAGCCCTGCAGCTTCAGGCTCAGCTGCAGTGCCTCCAGAGCGAGCTCCGTCTTCCCGTTCACTGACAACAAAATTTGCTTTTTTTAAATCAAAAAAGGCAGCAACACAAACAGTTTACATCTGATTTACATTCATCATTGTAGATCCAGTGGCTTCTTCTCTTACCAAGTAGTTCAGAGATGCCGGAGTGGATATCGAAAACGTGGTTGCTAAGCAGAGGCAGCTGCTGCGTGTCTCCGTAATGTTGAGTCAGGACCTGGTAGAGCAGCTTCTTACACTGAGGCAGGTCGTCTGCACAACCAGCCAGACCTCGACTGACCTCCACCACCAGCTCATCGGGCAGGAACTCGAGACAGTCCACCGCCCCTGACATCCACTCATCCGCCCTGAGGGAGATGGAAGTGTTAGTGTTTTAAATGTTTATATTTTGGAGCGTTTTGCCTTTTTTTGATAGTGGAGGTACCGTACATGAAGATATAGACAGGAAATGAGAAGGATAAAGAGGGAAGGGCTGATATGCAACAAAAGTCCAAACAGCCATCAGTCAAATCACTGGCATTGCAGTTCTGCAGCATGTGCCTTAACCCACTGAGTTCCCTAGATGTAATGATTTTAAATACAGTCAACAGACTGAGCAACAGGGCAACGGGAAGATGTGAAGACGACCGTATAAGCACCTACATTTTTGTGATTTAGAGAGAGAGCGTAGTTGCACTCACTAAACATGGACTCTTGGTCATTTGCAGGTAAAGCATATTTTGGTAAAACCAGGCAAAAGAAGAGTAGTTTTATTTATCTAGATACATAAAATCAGCAGTAAACAAAGTATTTCATCATTTTTGAGTACTTATGTAGAGCACTGACTGGAGCACCACACTATAAATACTCTATTACAGGTTGAAGTCTTGCATTACAAACTGCAGAATCATATTAGCAATAAAATGTACTTATAGAATTAACACCTATGCAAAATTACCTCTGTCAGTGTTATGTCATTATATTAATGGAGCATCATTATTTATGCATCTATATGTAAGTGGAACTTTAATATTTAATGTAATGAGCTAATTTTAAGAGCATCACATTTTATAAACTGATCGTATACTTTGTTTGCAAAACCCGTATCTTCGCTGTATTTAGTAACTAGAGCTTTGAAATAAATGTATTTTAATAAAAAGCATTTTAGAACTTTTCAAGTGTGTCAAAATTGTAAAAAGCTATTTTACATTACTTAAATACCTGTACTTTTCACCACTCCATATGACCACTGATTCAGCACGATTGCAAAGATTAAGGATCTTCAACATTCACACATAACTTTACCTTTAAATCAAGTCCTCATATGCATAGGGGGCAATATATAATTGAGGGGCTTTTGAAGAAGTCCATGGGATATATATTGCATATATTTTTATTATGAGTAAAAAAATCTGATGTTTTTTATGTTCATTATGATCATGTTTTTACGCATTCCATAATTATTTATTATGGAAACAATCACTTATTAATAAAAAATGACTGGATATCACTAAGATGTCAACTAAATAAACATCCAAATTTAAAATCGACCTCCTCCTAATTAGTGAAACAATAAAAACATGAACTTATTCAAAAAAATTTTTGATTATGCTCATTTTCTTAACTTGAGATAATCATGACAGATATTTCTTTTTGGCAATATATCAAATTTTAAATGGAAAATTACAAATTGTATTTGTGTCCAAGAAATCACTTTCAACTAAGTTACCCATTACAAAAACACTGCTCAAGGAAATGTGTTAGCTCCAGATCACATGACCTGCTCAATGTGATGTCATTTCCTCCTGAAGAAAAGACTGGCAAGACTCCTAGGTTTCCTTAGTTATTTAATACAAAGTAGTGTGTGAGTCAAGTGTGGATTTATCGAATGTTAACAGGTTTATTTCAATTTCAATTTTACTCAATTGTATATATAATATTTTAGAAGAATCTTCCTCTGAAATCCCATGTGGCGTTTGGTTTTAGGCGGCCATGTTGATTTTAGGACTGAAAACAGCAAGAATGTCAACTATGTTACAAAAAGTCCCGTAAATATATATTGATCCATATTCTGTTTGCAATGCAGCAGGTAGGGAGTTTCAAAAACCTTCAGATTAGAACCAATAGATCACAAGAAAGCAATTTAAAATTAACATTGATAAATACAAGAGAACTGTAAAAGTCTTAGAGGACTCACTGTGCTTCACTGAACGCCTTCAGAACCTCTCTGTCCAGGTAGCTGGATGTGTACAACAGGTCGGGGTCGCTGTCCATGCCATGCAGAGAAGGTCGTGATGCGTCCCTCCCCTCCAACAGGTTCTCCAACAGAGGGAGCTCTATCAGCTGCAGCAGCCTGAACACCGCCTGCTGGTGCCACACTTCATCCACAACTGTGAAAACAACACCACAAGGGTCACGCAAATGCTCAGAGAGACAGAAGACAACAAGTGTTTGTGGCATGAAAACACGGCGTCTGCTTAACGTCACGCTCGTGCATCTCGTCAAATAGAAAGCGACTTACGCTGCTGTGAGAGGCCGAGGTTGATCATCTGAGGGGTGATGGTCGAGCTGAGGTTCAGGTTTCCCAGCACGTCCTCCAGTGACTTGTCGCTTTTTGCGGGGGAGTGGGTGGAGTAGCTCAGCACCTCTCGCCTGAAGAGTCACATAATAACAGCAATCAGCGGAAATGATTGCAGAAAAAAAATGAATCGACTCATTACAGGGGCAGATGTAGCATCGGGGCACAAATGTTTTTCTAGTACCTGTTGTTGAGTCACAGTTTGCTTCTGTTGATTACATTTCTTTTTATATCAAAAAGACAAAATAAATGCTCATTTTCTAGCCCTAAATCATTTTTCAGATATTAAATTGAACATGTGAAGCTTGTTTTCTCTGCTTGTTTAAATTATTCCTGTGGAGATTTGAATTGATGGATGCTGCAGACAAAATGAAAAAAGCTCTGTTTAAACAGTAAGGGCGCATGGTTCTTCTGAATCCTTTATCTCCCATCACATCAAAATGAACCAAAGCCAAAGTACCAAGACCATGTGCTAGCGCCACATGTGTAATGGAGTCTGCCTTTATCCTGGATGTAAAGGAGAATCACCTGAGTTTAAAGGAATAGTTCAACATTTTGGCAATATGCTTTGAACAGCCTGCCAGAATATATAAAATAACATCCTCTAACCAACACTTCCAAAGCTGCCTAGTCAATTTATACAAGTTAAAATGAAAGTGTCAAATGTTGTGCTTTTCAGGAGATGTGTGCTAAACTGGTTCTCAGCTGGGCATCGCTATAAGTTTGGCAGTTCGACCAACAGAGACTCCAGGAGGTCACAGCAACTAGAAATAAAATATGTGGCCCCGCAACACTTCCGTAGAACAAGCTGACATTTTTATGAATACATTGTTCATGTACAGTAGAAATTGTAAGAAGGAGAAAAGGTTAACTTCATCTTTTTCAAAAAATGTATTTGGTCAAAAGTGAAGAAAATTCCATAAAACTTAAGCTTTGGCTGTATAAAAACCTTAAAAGATAGAAAAACATGGATTTAGAGGAATAACATTTAAAGTTGTGTACCCCATTTAAACTTAGAATGAAATTTCTACTGTAAAATATGCAAGAGCTACAGGGTTCCAAAGATGGCTGGGTTCTGGCAGTTGTCAACTTCCTATTTGTTTCAATAAGGATTTTTAACGCAATTTTTTGCTAAATTTGTTCATACTGCACAACACATCGCTAACAAAAGACAAAACACACCATGCTATGTCTTGCTATGCTGCTAATTACCGCCCGGCAAAAACTGCATTTTGCCAGAAGGTATTGTTTTCACCTGCATGGTCTTGCTTGCTTGCGTGTTTGTCTGTAACACTTTGGTTTCCGTGCGATAACTCCATAAAATATTGCTGTAGCCTCACCATATTTGGTACACAGGTGTACCATAATAAGACACAGGTCAAGTTCGCATTTGGTGACCGTGACCTCATTTTCAAGGTCACAGGGGTCATCTTTGTCGCCAGGCGGTCCAAGTTTGGTAAAACTTCTAGTTTGCTTTTGCTACTTTCATTACAGAGCCAACCTTGCTGTTTCTTGCTGTTTCTTCTGAGCTAAACTGGTGGTTACAAATAGCTTCAGAATGACCTCACAAACACGAGACTGGTATTGATTTTCTCATCATCCTCTCATGTTTTAGTGCAAATGCCTTAGTGTGTATTATCCGTTTCATCTTTCTTTGACTATCTTTAGATTTTTCATTCTCATTGTCAGTGTCAAGGCTGCATGACGGGACTTTGAGACTTTCATCTTATGCCTGACTAGTTCTCAGAGGCACCCAGTCTGAAGTCTTACTGGATTTCGGATTAGCTCCGGCTATCATGAGGAAAGAGAACAAAGCAAATCAAAAAATGAGATCTGAAGATGTTATGACATGGGTCTATACCTTTCACGTGATGGACTGTAGCCGTTCTTGTTCCTGTTCATGCTCGGGGAATCATAGCCGCTCTCGATGGTACTGGTGGAGTGGGAGTTGGTCAACGCTGCTGTGGAGCTGCTCTCTGGACTCAGAAACCTGTATAAACTGCAACTGCTGTCCTCAAATGTGGCTCTCTTCTTTTCCTTTCCAAACACTTTAATGCCCACAGGCTCAAACACCCTTGATTCCATCAGGGCCTGACAGAGACGGACAGCCTTGTAGCGGGGCACCGCCTCATCCCCAAAGAAACGGTTCAGGGTGATGTGCGCCAACACCACATCCACAGCCTCCGAACCCAGGAAGCAGTCATGGTACGACTTCAGGTTGTGGCGCCGCCGCTTAACCTCCACGTGAGTATGGAGATTGGAAATGATGCTTGTCCAGATATACGTAGCCCGAAAAGGCTTTCCAGCCATGCCTTGTTATGATGGTAGAAGAAAAGAGAGAATCAATGGATGAAAAGGAGACACTATCAGAAATGTGATAAAAGTAGTTAAAGTAGTAGAAGGAGTTATTTATAATAACCATTTTGACTATTTCCTGATATATTTACTAAACCATTCCATCAAATAATAAAGCAAATAAATAATCGAATAAGAAGAGGAACAAAAATCAAAATGAAACTAGATGTTTTAAACTTGCAGACTATAAAACCCCTTCACAACTTACTCAGATTTAACAAACACTTATCTTTTCTACTTATCTACTTATTATTCCACAACTGACGTTCTCAGCTTTGTCTACTGTCTGAGCACTTTCCCAGAAATTACGAGGAAACACACACTCCCTGTCCTCTGTGTAATGTCACATAATCACAATCTGTGTTCGAGTTACTGTATGTGGGTGTAACGGCGCAAGTCCAGGATCAATGCATATCTCAGAGGGCGGTAACTGAACCCAAATCCTCTGTCCGAACATCTTTTTGCACAGCACAGTTACAAAAACCTCATTTTGATTTACAGATGTGAATACTAAGAATCAAATACTCAAGTCAGGTAAAAGATATGTGGAGGGTCATCACATGTGCCTGATTTTCTCAAGATAATGAAAGACTAATACAATCTCTCTACAAAGCCTATCACATTTAACGAGAAATGCGCCAGGAAATGGAGACAATGAGGTTATTGTGAGGGTTCTGTCACAAGAGATAGTCCGATATATTCCTGTTGCTCCATTGCTATCAACACATACACAAATCTGCAGATTATTCATGCAATCAAACACGGACATGCTCAATATTCCATCATGGAATTTGGGAATTTGGGAGCACATCCCATCTGTTCTTCTATTAAAGATGTCTTTGCAGAGGGAAAAAGACTTGTGTCATCTACCACAAGTCAGACCAATGAAAAAAAAAAAAGAGCTGACCTTAGTGAGATGTTTTCATCTCACAACAGGATGCATTTAAAGCCTGCTGAGCAAATGTTAGGAGAAGATCTGAGGGACTTGTTGAGGCCAGGGGCCATAAATCAGGGTCTGACAGCAGCAGCCAGACTCCATGTTATGATAGCACGACGTGACAAACACGATTACTGACCCATCTGTAAAACTTGAGAACAAACACACTTGGGAACAGTACAGCGGCGAGCAGATGTTCTCCCACTCATCCCAAAAATTACAGCAGCTCACTGAGAGCAGAGGAAGCTTGTTGATGGATAATCTTGGCGATTTATTGATTAATGAGATACATCTACGTCAAACTGCATCTCCCTCTGGGGGAGAAGAGACTGTCCTGATCTGCAGATTTGCCTATCAGGAAAGAACACCTGAGGCAGCAGCAGCTGTTCAAGGAAGAACACCTTGCAACAGTTTGCATGAAAATACAAGAAAGATAACAGAATTTAAATCACTGTTTCACTGACTGAATACGTTTGACAAATGATCTAAAACAAATGTGATACATCCACATTATGCACACATCAGTCAACACATTCACTATAAACTAAGTGCAGAAGAACAAACGTTTTATGTGCTTTTTGTCAGAATAACTTAGTAAAAATAACTTGCATTATCCTAATGAAATCCTTAACTTAGGAGTTAAAATGAGGCCATCTGGAGAATCCCATCAGGGGTCCCTGGATTACCAGTCACACAATAAATCCGGATCTGATCAATAGCCATTAACGCTCGTTAAAAAGGAATAAAAGTGGGGGTTAGGTGTGGCTCAGAACAATCCTGGGAACCCGGCTGCGCTCTGTCACCTCTTGTTGCTTGCTCCAGGCTGAGATTTGAGTTCACTTTGCAAAGCTGACGCCAGTCTCCTTCCCTGTGACTTAGGTCCTCTTTTTGAAAAAACAAAAAACAAAAAAACAAAAACGAAAACATAAAGCACAGATAGGCTGCTGGGACAACACGAGAGGGGACTGATCTGCGTTCCAGCCAAGGACAACAGTGCGCCGTGTGTTTGCATACATCAGTGGGGGTAAATAATCACGCAGGGAGCAGCGCAGTGACCACATGGGAAGCTTTCCCCAATGAACGCAGCGGTGCGCGACACAACTCTCCAAATGTGAGCCGAATGATCACTGCAGCGAAAAGTGAGGGGAAAAAAGCATTTTTAAAAGCAAGAGCGAATGAAGCCAAGTAATGAAAATGCAGTGTGGCACCATCAGACCAGTAACAGCAGGTTGTTAATAGCCTGTGGCAGATACCTTCATTCCTCCAGCACGCTGAGACTGGTGAGATTAACCGATCAGGCTTTAGGGCACAAAACGGCCCGTATGGATTTGAATCCTCAGAGTCTGTCCTGTGTATTTCTCTACACACACCCAGAATTACCCTGTTGTATTGGTGTTTTAAAACAAACACTGCACTGCCGGCTGCTGAGTCGATATTGAGCAGATGCCAAACATCATTTTAAAAAGTAAGCTGTTCACATGAATTGCTTCCAACTGATCTGAAAATTATTACCCGATTCATGAGTCATTTATCGGATCCGTAACTTATTATACAGCAAGAATAAATGGTGCCTTTTTGATGTAGAAACTTTCAAGATTTTACACTGTTGATAGATTTTCCATTTCGTGGCACAAACAAACCATTTTTGTCAACACATTCTCTGATGTAAAGTTATTAATAAACCCACTTGCCCTAAACACGCGCAGTGCGTAAAGTTCGTGGCACAAAATTACCTAGATCGAAAATGTCACCTCTTCAAGCAGCTCCTCTCAGAACAACAAGTTGCATACAAAGTCTCCAGGCTGCAAAATTATTTAAAACGCAGATTTAAGAACATCTAGCCTGGGTTTGATCTCTAAACAATGATTAAATCGCTGTTACCTGGCGTTCGGTGCATGGAAGCTTCCTCCAGTGACTAAAGCCAGCCATTCAGACCATGTCCTTGGTCTTCAATTCACTACGTGACGCACGCAACTAACCACAGTCAACCCCGAAACCGTCTCCTCCCACTATAATACATTATTCATGTCCCAATCACCGCCCTGCCTGTGTTATAATGAGGCTCCTGCTGTTTTCCTTGAGTCTAAAGTAACTCTTTTTTCCCATTTGGGCGCATCTTTCTGTGCTGAAACTGTAAATAAATGAGTGTGGATAATCAGGCAGACCAGAGTCCCTCCAGATCAAGGTTGTGCCCTAGTAAGTAGCCAAAACGTGCTTCTTTTATCGTGTGCGTAATGTGCGTAACTGGTCATGTTTCCTTCCCCAAATCTTGAATTCTCATTCACATTGGTTTTAAACATGCACTTTCAGTAAATGAGGTTTAGTTTAAAGGAAATGCTACAAAATCCTGAAGGTTTCACACAACCTTTCACTCACCAAGACACACCCATACAGTGATCTGATAAAGACTCGGTGTGTAACATCAGATATGGATGTTTCCAGAAAGAAAAGAGCGTTTAATGGACTAAAGCCGAGAATGTGGATGCTTTGGAAAAGCGGCTTCCTGTGTCCTTCAGTTACAAAAAATGGCCATCACAGGAAACACAGTTTGGCAACATGTGACTGCAGGTGCCTCAGGTGTCTGAGGCTGCCCTCATGCTATTCCACCTGTATAATCAGTGGATTGTTACTGAACAAACACACACACATCCAACAGTAAACACACATGAGCTGAAGCAGGGACAGATTTCAGGAGGTGAAGCTCTAACCTGGTGCCTTCTTTCTTGGGGTGTAATCTGACAATGGAAAAGCAGTAAGGTGACACTGTAAAGCCAATGTTGGTCAAAAGGGAGACTGAAAGGTAGACAGTTGTTATCATCACGAGGGACAAGTACAGTGTGATGGGCGTGCAACTGGGGCAAACCGGTTTGATTACTGCCCTCTTGGCATCTTTTATGCTGAAAAAAAATGCTGATTTACACCAGAAGGTGTGGCAGGTCCTATCTAGTCTCTTCAAAACATTTGAGACAGACACATTAATTAGCTTCTACTTGATTTAATTTGAAGACAAAGCAGGGACATGTCTTCCTGCTGAGCTGCTTACTTTGTTACTCTTGAGGTCTGATGCACCGATTTCACACTTTTACTTTGGAAATGTAGAATTCTGTTTTTGAAGTCACACTAGAAACGTTTTGAAGCTAGAAACCAAAAGTCTGTCTCTGCTACATCAGTTTTGATTACTCTTTATATCTTGTGAATCCTTCAGCTCTGTTAATAAATTGCTCTCACTGCGTTGTATTCTTACCTTCTAAGAACACAAAGCAGGGATGCCACTGTGCCTTACAGGTTAATATGCCGATCATGAACCACAAAATGTTTTTCATTGGCAGCAGTATAGAAGATCTTGCATGTTAATTAAAATCTTTCATCTGGAAAAGCCAAAAAATGAAATACAGCCAGAAGAAACCACAAAAGTTTTGTGACTTGAATGAATCAAAGGCTGCTTAAGTAAAATCCCTTTTTCCTTATTCAAGAATGAGCAAAACCAAACCTCATGTTTTAGTCCTGTGCGACTAAGACACATTTTTGTGAAAGTTAAAAATGGATCATAAGCATAGTGTCAGATAACTGCACATAAATCCCTGGCCACTCAACCAATGGGCTAGATAAGCTCACCTTTTCTGTCGTTTTAGATTTATACAGTGATCATATCCACACAAGGAAATACAACTCTTCAGTCAGAGTGACAAACCACTGCTGGAAGGTCAAACTGGTTTTACTACTCGGAAAATGCTTTGCGGTCGGACGTGCTGTTGTTTAGCAAACTTGTCTCAAAGCCGGCGTGAGCGTTGAAGAGTGAAACTTGTTTCACACCAACACGGAAAGTAAGACTATGAAAGAGAAATCGCCTTCATTAATACAATCAGGAAAGCTGGTCCACAAGGTCAAAGTAATATTTACTCTCCTGTTGCTGTCTATGTGCCTGGAATGCCCTGGATATTTCCCTTTCTTTCCCCTTCATACTTATCAGTCATTCAACATTAGTCAGATTTGTTTACAGTTAACATGATGACAAATTACTCAGAAATTTCCTCCAGGAGGTGGCACTGTGATTAACAACAAAAAAAATGTGTGATGGTTTTACCTGTTTGGACTTGGAAAAGAAACTAAGTGAGAAGTTCAAAGAGGAATTCTGATGAAATTCATAATCCAGAAATGTTTATAATGTTCTGGTTTGATATTAAAGAGAGCAATATGCTTGATGAAACATGTCTGATTACATTTTACATGTTTGCTTGTGTAAATGAAACTACCCGTAGCTCTCAAATTAATTTCGCACTGTAAAAACTACAAGTTTAGAAGGTTAAGGTGAGAAAAATGGAAAATCTCAAGCCAAGTGTTTTAAAACTGTACTTAAGATAACGTACTTTCCATTCATGTTAAACAGCCAGATACAGATGTCAGCTGAGCATGTCCTGTTAGTGTGTGCAGCTGCCAGACTGAGTATAAAGCTAATCTCACTCCATCTTCTCTGGATGACTGCTAAGATTAAAAACCACATCATCATCCTTCAGTACATAAAGTTTCAGTGAAGGATGTTTCAAAAAAAAAAAAAACAATAGACTGTCAGTGATTTGCAGTCTTATGCAACAAACAGCAGAGTTTCTGTGCCCTTCTCGCATTCTCATGCTGCCTCGAGGCTCCTCTCAGTCCTTCTCCCACATATGGAACAATGCAGTGCATTAAAATTCATATGCTTTTCATCTGGAGAGCAGACGCTCAGTATCTGTCTCCACCAGTTGTGCCCCTACTGGAATCCCAAACGCTTGCCTGACTGCCTGTCCTCCACCCCCGAGCCTCTCCAACTCCAAAGGACAGAGGACAGTGGCTTTCCTCACAGTGCTGCTGCAGCAGTACAGACACACTTTTGTTATTCGGGGATTGCCAGTAATTTTTTTCTGTATTATGGCTGCTTTGGCTGGACAGTCATATTTTATTCAACAGCCCCGAGACCCTTTCAGACGACACAAAGTCAGCCGCCCATTCTCACTGAATAGTTGGGTCATGAGAGCATGGTGGGCGAGCATCACGGCGGATTTCTCTGCCCTGCTGTGTCCTCCTGAAGGATAAGCGCCAATATTAGCTGCACACTCCCGGGAAGTGGGTGAAGTGCAAGAGTGACAGACCCCTCTGGGCTGAGCTATGGAGGGTTACATTTATGAGAGCAAAGCTACAACTGTTATGTTGTAAAGAAAAACAGGTGCTGTATTTCAAGATAAATGTACAGACACCTACAGATTGTACTCTGAACATCCTGCTCTCATTCTGCTGTTTTGCCAGTCATTTGCAAAACGAAGGCAGTGATCAGAATTTAGATATGCATGGTCTAGAAAATCCCTGGTTTAATATTTTCTGCAGCAAAAGCACAATGACAATTCTGCTAGTGAAGTTTCAAATCTCAGCTAAATTGTGAACCTTCCTGTCAATTATCAACATTAACCCTCCTGTTGTCTTCATTTACGGGCACCAAAAAAAGTTTTGTCTGAAAAAAAAACAAAACAAAAAAAAAACTCCAAAAATTCAGCAAAACAATTCCCCAAAATTCCTGAAAATTTACAAAATCTTCAGGAGGAAATTCCCAAAAAATTCAGCAAAACATTTCCCTTAAAAGTCTTATTTAAAAAAAAGTCACCCAAATTTGGTAAGAAAATTCTTGCAAAAATGTATTTAAAAAAAAAAAAAAAAAAAAAAAGTAAAAATCATTTAAAAAAATCCTAAAAATATCAAAAGTGATTCCATATATATATATCTCAGTAAAACTTCTAATATTTTCTTTGAGAACATTCACCCAAAAAATAAATAAATAAATAAATAAAAAATAATAATAAAAAAAAAATCAACCAAAATCAAATTCGCTGGATTTTGGTTGATTTTTTTGTGAATGTTCATAAACATTTTTTAAGATTTCTTTTTTTCTCCACCAAAAAAAAAAAAAAAAAAAAAAATATCTCTAAAATTTCCCAAAAATGTTGAAAATGTGGGCCTCAGAACTTTTACTGTGAATATATACATTTTTTTCCCCACATTTTCAAAGTTTAAAACCGGTCAATTTGACCTGCAGAACAACACGAGGGTTAAACACAATATCTAACCATCTGCTTTCACTTCAGATACATTTTTCCCCCATTGTTTTATGTCTTTCAATGCAAGTATGTCTTTTTGTTGAAAACTCAATGCTTTGTGATGTTAAAGCAACATTTCTAACTCCGTCAGACTCATGCATTCGGAAGATGTTACCCACCTCATACAAAAAATAAAAAAATATATATATCAAAACACAAATCTAATACATGCGGCATTTTATTTACAAACAGCATCTTTAAAGAACATGATTATTGTTGATAGCATAAAATTGGTAACCGACTTACAAAGAGTCAATTTTGCAAAACTGTGAAAAGACAATGAAAAAAGTGCCTTAGAAATTGTAATAAACAAGAAATAATATTTCCTTCTGTGAAAATATATTTGTCATAAAATGTGGCCTATGTCTGTAAAGCAATATAAAGACAACTCTATTACTTTCATTTTACCCTCAGATAATTCAAGGTCATAATTTCTGATTAAAAAGATTAATAAAAAGCAGTGCTGCACAGATTTCACCAAAAGGCCCCTTATAAGTAAAGGGCTGTCTGAAGCACAACATAGATACAGCATACAGTTGCTAAATTCCTCGAGAGAACTCCTGCAGTTCCCACCTTCCTGTTCTTTTATACAAAATGTACATTATATAATATATATAAGTTGGCACTCCATTACAAAATGGATGTTTTACAAACAGTATAAAACTACAGTTATATATAATATATAGATTTTTTTTTTTTTTACAATAAATCAACTCTTTATGTGAGCCTACTTAACACATGATCGATGAAGGCTTGTTATAACTGTAGGCAATCAGATTCCTGCATTTTTATTTGATGTGCTCTACTTCCTATGCTGAGTGCTTTCTATCTAGTGAATACTCACTGGTTACAATCCGTCATTTAACTATAAAAACGAGACAATAGAAATCTATGAAAAGGCCCATAAAAAGTGGGCTTGTAACACTACAAAAACCTACAAAGACTAGGGGAAGCACCGTGTGGAAGTCGTCCCAATTGCTCCCCGAAACAAAGTCCTTGTCCTGTGTTGATCAAGACACTGCTCTCTGGCCGGAGGCAGTGATAAAGAGTGTAAATGTTACTGCTGCTCCACTGTTTTACCTGCTGTCGCTTTTATGCCAAAGGCCCCACCGTTCATCTTCCAGGCAACTCAGCTGTGATAGGTCCCTGATTCAATTCTCTGTGATGCGAAGGGGAGACTCACTCCATCTTTCTCTGCTGCCAGTCTCAGCTTGAGCCATCTTTTTGTTTAAAAGCAGTTTCACTTATTGTCCCCCCCCTCCCAAACCAAGCCTGAATCATAGGCAGGCCTGCTGCACTTGATTGATTAAATCTCCAAAACGGTCAAAGAGCCCCTCTACCCAAGCTCCGTTCTGCAGACACTTCTGTACGATCTCCTCCTGCCCCATGTCTCCTTCCTGCACCCGCAGAGATGCGATCTGGATGACAACCACAAAGAGAAGAAACAGTTAGTAATGTAAAAGTTTCATCAGAATAATTATCATCAGAGTTCAAAATTGCATAATAGTGGTCTGTCACCAGTTCACTTTTCACAGTCTCACTGTATTGTAGATTTTTAAATTGTATTTAGTATCGGGTACGGATTTTGTCATAAATAGATATTTTTACATATTTACTTTTCTGGCGAGCTGCATTGAAGGACAACGCTGGAGAAAAGATGTCTGCCTTTAATACACTCTGCAACTGCTGAATGCTTTTATTTTGACACACACGGAGAGTGACACTACATATAATATGGCAGGAAGTCATCAAACCACTTCACACTCACTCCTGACAACATAACACTTAACCAAACTAACTTCTTCTTCTTCTTTTCCTTTTGCCTTTTCCCTTCAGGGGTCGCCACAGCGAATCAATTGCCTCCATCTAACCCTGTCTTCTGCATCCTCTTCTCTCACACCAACTACCTTCATGTCTTCTTTAACCACATCCATAAACCTCCTCTTTGGTCTTCCTCTAGGCCTCCTGCCTGGCAGTGGGAAACTCAGCATCCTTCTACAAATATATTCACTCTCTCTCCTCTGGACATGTCTGAACCATCTCAGTCTGGCCTCTCTGACTTCTCTCCAAAGCCTCTAACATGTGCTGTCCCTCTGATGTACTCATTCCTGATCCTATCTATCCTGGTCACTCCTAAAGAGAACCTCAGCATCTTCAGGTCTGCTACCTCCAGCTCTGTCTCCTGTCTTTTCCTCAGGGACACTGTCTCCAGACCAAACAACATGGCTGGTCTCACCAGTTTTGTAAACTTTTCCTTTCATTTTAGCTGAAACTCTTCTATCACACCTGACACTTTTCTCCAGCCGTTCCAGCCTGCCTGTACACGCTTCTTCACCTCTTTTCCACACTCTCCATTGCTCTGGACTGTTGACCTTAAGTACTTAAAACCCTCCACCTTCTTGATCTCTTCTCCCTGTAACCTCACTCTTCCACTTGGGTCCCTCTCATTCACACACAGATACTCCGTCTTGCTGCGGCTAACCTTCATTCCTCTCCTTTCCAGGGCAAACCTCCATGCCTCTAGCTTCTCCTCCACCTGTTCCCTGCTCTCACTACAGATCACAGTGTCATCTGCAAACATCATAGTCCATGGAGACTCCTGTCTAACCTCGTCTGTCATCCTGTCCAACATAGCAAACAAGAAGGGGCTCAGAGCTGATCCCTGATGTAGTCCCACCTCCAGCTTGAACTCCTCTGTCACACCTATAGCACACCTCACCACTGTCTTACAGTCCTCATACATGTCCTGCACCACTCTAACATACTTCTCTGCCACTCCAGACTTCCTCATACAAAACCACAGTTCCTCTCTGGGCACCCTGTCATAAGCTTTCTCCAGATCTACAAAGACACAATGCACCTCTTCTGACCTTCTCTATCAACATCCTCAAAGCAAATATTGCATCTGTTGTACTCTTTCTTGGCATGAAACCATACTGCTGCTCACAGATGTTCACCTCTGCCCTTAGTCTAGCTTCAACTACTCTTTCCCATAGCTTCATCGTGTGACTCATCAGCTTTATTCCTCTGTAGTTGCCACAACTCTGCACATCTCCCTTGTTCTTAAAGATGGGCACCAGCACACTTCTCCTCCATTCCTCAGGCATTTTCTCACTATCTAAGATCCTGTTGAACAACCCAGTTAGAAACTCTACTGCTACCTCTCCGAGACACTTCCATACCTCCACAGGTATATCATCAGGACCAAGTGCCTTTCCACTCTTCATCCTCTTCAATGCCCTCCTCACTTCATCCTTACTAATCTTTGCTACTTCCTGGTTCACAACAGTCACCTCTTCTACTCTTCGTTCTCTCTCATTTTCCTCATTCATCAGCTCTTCAAAGTACTCTTTTCATCTTCCCATCACACTATTGGCACCTGTCAACACACTTCCATCCTTATCCTTTATCACCCTAACCTGCTGCACGGCCTTCCCATCTCTGTCTCTCTGCCTTGCCAACCTGTACAGATCAGTCTCTCCCTCCTTACTGTCCAACCTAGCATACAAGTCATCGTAAGCCCCTCGTTTGGCCTTTGCCACCTCTACTTTCACCTTACGCTGCATCTCCCTGTACCCGTCTACTCTCTTCAGTCCTCTCAGTGTCCCACTTCTTCTTAGCTAACCTTTCTCTGGATCCACTCCTGTACCTCCTCATTCCACCACCAAGTCTCCTTATCTCCTTTCCTTCCAGATGACACACCAAATACTCTCTGACCTGTCTCCCTGATCACATTTGCAGTAGTTGTCCAGTCATCTGGAAGCACCTCCTGACCATCCAAAGCCTGTCTCAACTCTTTCCTGAAAGTCATACAACACTCTTCCCTTTTAAGCTTCTACCATTTGGTCCTCTGCTCTGTCTTTGCCCTCTTCATCTTCTTCACCACCAGGGTCATCCTACACACCACCATCCTATGCTGTCTGGCTACACTCTCACTTACCATTACTTTGCAGTCACTGATCTCCTTCAGATTACACCGTCTACACAAGATGTAGCCTACCTGTGTGCTCCTACCTCCACTCTTATAGATCACCCTATGTCCCTGCCTCTTCTGGAAGAAAGTATTCACTACAGCCATTTCCATCCTTTTTGAAAAGTCAACCATCATCTGTCCTTCTGCGTTCCTCTCCTGGATACCAAACCTGCCCATGACCTCCTCATCATCTTCGTTTCCTGCACCAACATGTCCGTTGAAGTCTGCACCAATGACAACTTCTCCTTCTCCTCCAGCTCACATCCTACCTGTGGAGCATACCCACTAACAACATTGAACATCACACCTTCGATTTCTAGCTTCAGGCTCATCACTCGATCTGACACTCTTCTTACCTCCAGGACATTCCTAACAAACTCCTCCTTCAAGATAACTCCTACTCCATTTATCTTCCTATCTACACCATGATAAAACAACTTGAACCCTGCTCCTAAACTTCTAGCTTTACTACCTTTCCACCAGGTCTCCTGGACACACAGTATGTCCACCTTCCTCCTATGCATCATGTCAACCAGCTCTCTACCTTTTCCTGTCATAGTTCCAACATTCAAAGTCCCTACTCTCAGTCCTAGACTCTTGGTGTTCCTCTTCTCTCTCTTCCTACGAGCACACCTTCCTCCCCGCCTTCTTCGATCAACAGTCGTCCATTTTCCACCGGCACCCTGTAAGTCGACAGCACCGATGGCGGTCGTTGTTAACCCGGGCCTCGACCGATCCGGTATGGAAGTCATACATTTGATTTGCATGTTTGATTTGGCCAAAGTTTTACGTCTGATGCCGTTCCTGACACAACCCTCAGTATTTATCTGGGCTTGGGACCAGCACAATAAGACACTGGATTGTGTCCCCTTACGGCTACATTACTTAACCAAACTAACTAGGCTGACTAAACCACAAAACACAATGAAACACAAACACTACTAGCACTGTAACACTAACAGAAACCACAGTAATGACATGTAAACCACCAACACCCCGAACACCCATGGTGCATTGCAGCACCACAGTTCAGTCATAGCAACCAGGTCTGCGATCGCTACATTATTTTAATAGATTTTGCGGTAAAGTAAGCATTTTCTAGACTAAAAGATTAAAACACTATAAATATATACATAAAAAAAGTAATAAGTTATATTAGCAGAATTCTTAATCAAAATGAAATGTGTCGCGTAAAGCGCTGGACGCTGATTGGCTCAGCGACTGTAGCATCAGGGTTTACAAAGCCTTAAAATATAAATATATAAGAATAAAATAAATATGGTTGCTGCTTTGCGGATGTTAATCTATCGTGGGGGATCTAGAATGTAACCACCGCGATAGACCAGGGATCACTATTACTCATCCAAGAACAAAATAGACACTGATTTAGCATCGACACAGAATACAGCTCCAAAAAACTCAACGTAAGCCGGCAACAATGTCTTACCTCATCCTTACACATGAGGTACGTGTGGTACTTGTAATGCTGTAAAGAGTGGTACAGAGAGAACCATTGAGTTTTCTGCTGGTCCACTGCATACTCCTAGAAAGAAAAAGATGAAAACACTATTAATGTATAACAAATCCAGTGAAACAGCATGAAAACAGGACAGGGAAAGGTGGTTTTAATGCTCAACAGTGTACAGCACAAATAGGGACACTGCGCCCTCTCCTGGACAGATATGAAGAGAACACTGCACCCAAACATCATCTTGGCTTACCTGAGGCACTTTGTTAGGCATCTTGTAGGGCTTCATAGTCTTCTTGTTGTAGGCCCTTCCACTGAGACGTACCTTAAAGGCTGGAGTTTCCCCATCCTTTTTCAGTTCAGTCACCACTGAGATCTCTGGGAAGCTGTCGAGAGCCGTCTGAAGAACACAAGTTACTTAGGTTCAAACTGCACAGAAAAGGTGTTTCGCTTTTTCTTTCCACTTTGCCATCAAAGCAGATACAGACTGATTCTTTAAGCCTTACGGTGTAAACATGTTCACTGCATTAACTCATTGTTTAAACACATTTTCACACATTCACTGTGGGCTCATTTTTTAAAAACTAAAACTACACTATAAAGTCCTGTACATCTACAGAAACAGCACAATATTGGTACAAGCACAGGACTCAAAAATGTTTTTTTGTGTGGTATGATGACATTATGTTCTTAATCACCAGCAAGAAAAAGAAAATAACTCTACATACTATAGAAATTCTACCATTTATATTTTTAAGTTGCCGTCCTTTGTAAGCACAGGCTGCAGTTCAACCTACTTCAGCTGATAGTTCCTCAATGTTTTCGTCACGATTGTTCTTTAACTTTAATGAAATTTCAAGCTTCAGGATTTTAAAGTTGGATCTGGTGAAGTTTTCAAATGGAACACTGCGTTTCAGTTAAGTAATTCAAGGACCATCAGAATGCTGTTCTTGTGTGTTTTTACAGCATCTGGCTGATAAATGGTATCATTTTGGCATCCCCCCCCCCCCCCCCCGCCCCGCCCCGCCCCCCACCACCGAGACAACATGCCTTTCAAACCTTTTTTTGACTTTTGGGGTTCAGAATGTTAACATGCAGTTTCATTTACACACTCACCTTCAAAACCTGCCCTATGTGCAGTTTGTGAAGCAAGCGTTTCCTGTTGTCAGTGATCATCCCATCCACTTTTTTCATATGTGGCAGCAGCAACTCATCTGCAACAAGATGAATTAACAAGTCAGCAAAAGTTCCAGCAACTACGTGATGGATGCTAAACTGTGAAGCCAACCGAGCTCAACGTATAAAAAGTGGGCTGCTCACCGTTTGCCTTCTCAAGTGCTGTCATCACATCTTCATCTAATGCAATGCTGATCAGCAATTCCACAAAGCTTTTAAATGTCTCCTTCATGGTTCGCGTGTTGCGGTATCGTGAAGGAAACGGCAGCGGAGGGTTTAACTCTGGGAGCGTGTGAGAGAGATAAAACATCCAGAAGGCATGGAAGGACAGTAAGGAGGAGAAGCGATTTAGACCTCGATCATATCAACTTATGTTCAGAGCAGATTTAATGAGAGCAGCTAAAAGGCTTCTTCACCATCATCATCACCGCCTTCATCTGCAGATGATCCAGAAGCAGCAGATGAAAACTCCTCTTTCCATTTCCTCCTCTTCTTGGGCGGGGGCTCTGCCCTCGGCTTCAGTTGTTTGGGTTGGGGCGTTTGGCTCTGGAAAACTGAGGAAGGGGTGGCTGTCAAGCCCAGCAAAGATTTCATCTGAACACCCCTGGGTGGCAAAATGAGAACAGTTACACCACTGAAGAGTCATTTTTATAAACGACGGAAATGTGTGGGTCAGTACTCTACACATACCTTAGTGAGTTCATAGGCTTACACCGTGGCTTCCTACTACAAACTCGCACATATTCCCTTTTATTAACAGTGTCCAAAAATTTCACATACACCCTCTGGTACATGGTCTGGGCATCACCAAAGTATCCCAGATACTATATAAACACAGAAAAATGTTAATAGCTGCAAAATAAAGAAACATCATTTGAATGATTAAATGCATATACACGCATGTGGTATGCTGCTGAGTCTGCTTTCACTTACACTGTTTGTGGCTGAGAACACTCTCTTTCCATCTCTCAGCTCAGGCACAAATTTCTGCAGCAGAGCCTTCTGGACCTTCCAGATGGCTGGAGGTTCACTTCCTGCTTTCATCGTCACCTAGATACATTCAGGACAGGTTTCAGGATGTAGGAGCACATCTATTATAGGAAAATGTATCAGAGGATGATTTGCATGATCTGAGAATAGTCTTTTACCATATCATTATACCTAGAACCTAAGACGTTACAAGAAAAATGGTAGGTCAGAGTAAATTTGTACGCAATTTCATCAATTTTGATGATAGATTGTTCATTAAAAGAAAGAGCACTACACTGCAACAAGGCTCTAGTTTAGTTCTGACATGTCGCATTCAATATTTATTTAGAAGCATCTTCATCCGTGCAAAACCTTCATCTTTCAGCACTTAAACTAAATTCTACTCATTACCAGAATCCTTGTTAGGGAGCTTTCATTTCCCAGCGTTTACCTTCAAATTTTCAATATCCTCCTTCCGGACGACAAACTCATCTCTCTCCCGATACATTCCCTCTCCTCCGCTGTCTGACAGCTCTTCGTCTGTCAGTCCCCCGATGGCCACACTTATCTGCTGCACAGCCACCTGGCCCGGTACCGTTTCTTTGTACTCCTCTTTGGCTGCAAATGTCTTTCCTCCTGAGACTGTGTGTGGTGTCTGTGTAGGAGTGACTACCTGCAGCAAACAGGTTTCTGCGACAGTGTGCGACATGGAGGGAACTTGGTCTGGCTTCATCATCGAGCTTTGGATTTGGTTATCTGGAGAAGGGTTTCACATATACGAATGTGTCGAACATTTAGAAAGAAACATGAAAATTATACACAGCTGGACCCCTCGGTCTTAAAATAAATCAAGTGCTTTCAGACAACATTCATCAGACAAACAACACATTACAGTATATTTAACATATGTTATTGATGTCTAAAGTACGAGAAAGTTCCAGAAACAGCACGGCAAAGCCCATTCTGTTGATTTTTTTGGTTTTCATTGTTCTCCAACAGATCAAAGGGCAGCATAACAACATGAGAGAGATGACATCTAATAAAGGTTAGTGCTGGATTAAAATATATGCAGTTTGCACTTTAAGCTTTAACAACTCAAACCACTTTGCTACCAACAACTATTCACCGATTTAGTTGTAAATTAAGAGGACAGTTCATGTTTGTCAACACTTTTCCCTCTCTGCACTTATGTCTGTAGAACTAAAAATGTCTATGCAGTCTGGTATATAATTTCTGATGGCGCCCTGCACAATCTGCTCTCTATTAACTTGATTCCTATGCATTCATTGTGCAATGACAGTAGGGCTGGGTATTAAATCCCAGTAGTGAGAGTCAAATACATCTGTGCCACTGACAAAATTGTTAACAACCCAAAACCGATATTAAGCACCCAGTCATTCCCTTTAGCATACGTTTTTGATCAGATTGTTTGTAATGTGAATCAGTATATTTCCCCTATTTCAGCACAGTTAATGGAAGATGACTTGAGCTTTACAGAATATGTAATACTTGATAATTGCAGACTGACGTTCTGGGACATTGGACGTCCCTTGAGAAGCTTAGGAAGGGTGTTATTACCTGTTCTAATTTTCCGATCTGAAGATTCATCCAGAGCTGAGAGTGCTGAGCTGATGCTGTTCCTCAGAGCCTGGTTCTTCCCAGTGTTCTCCTCTTCATCCGAGCTGAATGACGGCAGCGTCTCCAAGTTATTTTGCAGATCTTCATCCAGACGTTTGTGCTGAGAGCTCACTCCCGGACTCTCCTGGGGAACCAAGGGCCCGGGCAGAGTCTGTAGTTTGGGAGGCAAAGCAGGCAGAGCATACGGTTTGGACGAGGCACAGGGCTTTCTGGGGCGACTAATTGTTCGTGTAGGACTTTGAGAGTAATGCTGTTTGGGCCCAGATTTGATAAAGTCAAGGAAGGAGCCAATGAAGCCTGTTTTGACCTCTGGCTGTTTCTCTTCGACTTCACGAATCTTCTGCCTGATTCTCTCCTGCTGTGGACAACCATGATATATAGTATGTGAGGCCAAGGGAGAGCTGACATCACTACCTCTGAGGTTTTGCCGCTTTGTTTGCCCACTGCGTTTGGCTGATCTGGCCAATCCACAATCATCCTCAGGACTACCTGGTTTGGTTAGAGACTTACAGCGTGCTTTCTTTTTGGCAAAGTCCTCACCACCTGGACACTCCATGAAGCCATCCTCTGTTTTGGTACACTTTGCATTCCCTTTGACTCTGTTCTGGGGATCTGAGGGGTCGTACACCTGCCCTGCTAAGTGATAGTCATTCTCAGAGCTCCTGCCATCTTCATTTGTGTCAAGCTCAGTATTGCTGTTGTGGTGAACAGACTGACCCTGACAGTCTGGAGCCATCTGAGCTCCATTTAGTGTCATAGTGATGGCGTGGGAGTTAGTGTTGGCGATGATTGGCTGTTGTGCTGAAGAGAAACTAGGTGACATGTGCCTCATGTCCACAGTCTGGAAGTGACCTTTGGAATCAACAGGGCTCGCCATCACGGCCATTTCAGCCTCAGTAGAGGATGAAACTTTGACAAAGTCCTGTGGTGTGACGCCACAGGCTGCCACAGTGGCAGCAAGAATGTCGTTAACATTTGACAGAATGTTTCTGTCGTCTGCAAGTAGCATAGAGTCAGGGAAGCAAATGGAGTTGAGAGCAAAGTGGTTCTTCGCATCACTGGACTGCTGATTTGCAGACTGGCTGTAGTGGTGTTTCGAGGAAGAAGGACAATCTGAGCTCGGTTCAGATGCTACCGTGCCCTGCTGACTCTGAGTTTCTGTGACAGCATGACCCAGCAGGTCTCGGTCCATCTGAAGATACTGGACATGACCAGGGCCCAGACTTTGAACTGGTTGGATCCCCTGCCGCGATACCACCTTTGAAGTGTTATGACTGGGTTGGACAAGGGGCTGCTGGAGCAGAATCATCTGATTGGGTTCAAGGAGAACCTGAGTGCTGGGGACGGTGATGAACTGGGTGTGGGCTGCAGGAGTCTGGCTCTGGGACTGACTATGGTTCTGTTGGTTTTGTTGATTTGGCTCTGGAGATTTGAGTTGGAGGGCGTGCTGCTTGAGCTGCTCCGAGCCCAGGGGTACATGTGAGGACACAATAGTGGAGTTTGTAGTTTTTGTGTTGGCAGTTTCATGGCCATTGGCACTGCTTAAATGAATGTGCTGTTGGCTCACAGAACCCATCCTTTCATCTTTTATCTGTGCTGCACTTGTATGACCTAGTCCCATGAGCTGGTCATCAGAACGTGAATTGCTTCGAATAACACTTTGTGTTTTGTGGTGATCATCCACTTTTGAAACAACATATATTACATTGTTGTGAGAAGTCATGTTGCTATCTGGTGTAGAGACCTCCATAGAAGCCTGCTGCAGAGCTTCTAGGTCTTGGAGAGGAAGCTCTTCAAGTTTCTGTTTGCCATATGTTTGCTTTATGTCCTGTACTGAGGATCTAATGTTATTTTGTAAGGCTTGCGCAGTTGAAGAGTAGGTAGGCAAAGGTGTCGATAAAATATATTTATGGTGCTGGGTCTGCATCTGGGTCAGACTGTCATGTGTTTTACTTTCCACTGAAGCTTGCATAAGGGTGTAGTCCATCGTAGAAATTGATGTGGGCAGACTCCGAACACATGTGGGCGGGTAAGAGGAGTTAAGGGATTGTCCTGTGGCATAGCTTTGAGACTGGGTCACTACAGCTTGTCCCTGTGACTGAGATGTAAAAGTCACGTTTGGGGCACCCTGAGAGTGGGACGTGGGATAGCTCTCAGAGAGATTTCCTCGACACAAACTCTGGACCTGGGCTCCATACTGGATCTCCTGCTCTTGGCTCAGTCCAGGAGTAGATGAGTAAACAAGAGTCTGACTAACAGATGCCACATTGTCAGATTGGCTAGAGAGGGAAGGCAGAGTCTTGTAAAGGGAGGGAAGCTTGTCTGTAGTGGAATGGGAGGTTTGTGACTGTGTGTGGGATGTGATATAGGTTTGAGGCAAACTGTTGGACATCAGGCTAGATAGCTGGACTGCCTGTTGATTAGCAATCACGGAGCTCTGCTTCTGTCCAGGGGAGGAATAACGCTCAGGAGAGCCCGATGTCATGTTCTGAGAGGGGCTCTCTTCCTCCCCAGCAGGGAGTGGAGCTAGTTTAGAAGAGCAGTCTTTAGCCTTCTGCAATGAAGTGGATGAATATTTTTGTGTTACACAATCAGTCTTGGGTTGTGGGGAACCGTTGACTCCATGAGTGGAATCTGCTCCTGTAGAGGGGTTGCAGGACACGGGGGTCTGACGGGACGGGTCCTGCTGGTAGGACACATCTGCTTCGTTGCCAGAGCCGAAGTACCCCTGTAAGGAGTGCTCCGAATTGGGCAACTGCTCTGAGGCCATGTGGCTACTGGAAGGCCTCTGGTGGTGCTTGATCACACTACATTCACGCTGAAGAGCTCTTTCAATAGAGCCTGAGAAAACTGTAGCTCCATAAGGCTGAGGGCCACCATGAGGGGTAGGCAGGGCAGAAGGCAACAGGCTGAACTGGGGTTGTAAGAGGTGGGGCGCTGACTCCTGGGCTGAGCGGTAAGTGGAGGACTGCACAGGCAAAGCTGAGCCCAGAGCCGGGGCAGAAAGATGATTGAAGGCCAGGGCAGTGGGAAGCACGGTCTGGCTAGATTTGAGATGCAGCAGGGGATCATGGTGAGAAAACAGGCTATTGGTGGATGTGCTGAAGGCAGGATCCTGGAGAGCCAGGGAAGGGTTGGTAGCATAACTCCTGGTAGGGTAGGCACCGGTGTGCTGATAGGATGACAGAGCAGCAGGAGAGGGGAAAGTGGCAGTTGAAGGCAGGGCACCAGTTAAATACAGCTCTGTCGTGGAGGAGTTGGTACCTGCATGATCAGAGGAGACAATATAAGGAGAGAACAGACAACATTTTGTGGAAAAACAAAACTGCACACAAAATGACAAAAAAAATGAAATGCAAAAGTCACCTACATGTGCATTTTGCTCAAATTTTTATGCTAAAGGATAGTTAAAATAATTATCAGATAAATGAGTGGATATGTTCTCACCAGCAGGCCAGGATGGGGGCCTAAAAGGAGGAAGCAATGAGGCACTAACAGGACCAGCCTGAAGGCTTCTTGACTCCATGGCTGATAGGAAGCTCATGATTGAGGTCTCAGGAGTATAACTGCTGGACTCAAGTGTTCCTGACAGTAAAAATAGGAAGAGAAAGATGATCACAGAAAACCTTGGTATGTCAAACAAAAATATCTGTCTGACCGAGTGTCACCAGTAAGGCTTGTTGTTGTTGGCTTAACTAGTTCCTTAAAAACAATATTTTTTAGGCTCCATAACTCACCTGCTGCAGTAGGAAGGTGTGATGTAGTGTAGGTAGGAAGTTGGTGCGTGGAAGTGTAGCTTTGCCGCTGGAGAAGCTCTGCATCAAGTTGTGCTGCACCATAACTGGGACTATGAGTACAAACAGACATACAGCTTTCATGAGAGCTCTCATTGTCACAAGCACCAGGATAGTAAAAGAAAAAACAAGTTATTGAGATCCCATCACTATGTGCAATATTTGGTGTTGTAGACTTAATTTAAAAGGGATAAAATATAATCAACACTCAATACTCCATAATGAGAAAGTTAAAATGTGTTTTGAGAAAAACTGTAGCTTCAGGTTTACAAAAGCCTGACTGATGGAACAGAGGACCTCTGAAGCATTATTAGAGTGACTGTTGGGTTCTCGTTTACCTCCTTGACTGAGGCCTTTCTTACATAGTTACTTATGTTTAGTGGATGGATGACTTTCACAAGAGTCCTGGTGGTCACAACCTTCTTCCACTGTGGAGCACTCAGAGCTTTTAAAAAAAAAAAGGTTTTATAGCCTTGCCCTAATCTGTGCCTTGTCAGAATTTTATCACACACTCCCCACAGTGGTAAGTGTGCAAAAAGCAAGTTCGATTATTCTCAAGTGACTGCAAAAGGCTTCTCTTCAGCAATCTCATTTCAAGTGTTCAGTTTAAAAAGGGTTGACTGTCTACTGTCCACAATCTCAATGGACCCACACCCTCGTTGCAGAAAGAGCAATAATAGCTCTACGAAATAGTTGAAAAAAATGTGCTAAGTGCAGTTTGGAATATGACTCAACCCATGTGTATTAACATTAGACTGAACATCCCAGTTTGAAGTGACAAGGTAAAATTGTCCAAACTCCTCAGATGACTGTACTATTGCTGCAAGGATTCATACCACAACACTGCATTAATTTGTCCAGAAAATAACCTGTTTGCCTGTGAATGGTACTAAAACCTAATAAGAGCCCATTAACATTTTGGCAATATTCAGTTCAGCAGTAAAACTTGCAGGCTAACACCAGCAAATGTTTGGACACGCTACTTTGAATTCTAAAGCAAGGATTCTGGCAAGAATGTACAAATACTTAAAAACTCATTTCTTACTTGTAAACATCTAAATGGCTGTCGTCACTGCACAGGTCAACATTGTTGAAAAAAAACTTGTTTTGAGGTACTGTGATAAGGTCCATCTGAGCCAAGTAGGAAAAAAGTGAAACATACTTATTTTTTATATCTGATAGATGACTTTATATTCTCCTGGGATATTCTCATACGAAACAGAAATAAAATCAGAGGTAATCAGATGCAGTCAGCCTGATCTAAAGTGTTGCCTCTTTGCCAGAAGGTAAACATCTGTGGAGGCAATACAAACCTGAATGGGATTAATTTGCCTCTTTTCTGGTCTCTTCATAGACACACACACAAACAAACACCAGGAATCCTTTCTCGTGCAACTCTTTACTGCTAACTCACTATAAAGTAGGGGAAAATTAATGCAGCATAGCCAATTATCAGCTGATGAGTTAGTTTCCAGATTGTCTTAATGAAAAGCCACCGCTAATCAGCAACCACAAACTTGTGCTGTTTGGGCCATGGCACAAGAAAAACAGAGGTCATATTAGCTTTTCTAAACCGGTAATCAGCATATCCGTGGTATCATTTAACCAACTGACCAGTATACCCAGCTTTTGGGTCATTCATCAAATGATTGCATTATTGCTTTTGTTCCAATGTAATTGACTGTCTTTCTTTATCAGACTTGATGTGCTACTTGTGAGAACATATTTGTAGTAAATTGTACCAGTAAGGAAGCTACCTCTTCGTTTCTATTAAAGACTGTATACATGAGCCATCTGCAACTTGGGCAAGTTTTGCGTTTACATTGAAAATGTTTTATGAAGGCGAGTTTAACATACAGTGATAGACCTCCATTAACAGAACAGCTAAAACAATGATAAAACTAAACACAGATTCTGGCACGCTGTTTCACAAAACCACTGATTTGAAGTGCTATAAGTGAAATACAGTAACCACTGTTCCCTCTAAGCTGCGGACGTGTGCAATTGCACACGTCAAAAGAGTTGAGATATCTGCTCTCCTTCGTGCTGAACATCAGCTGGATGACTGTCCACAGAGTCGCGGAGAGGCTAAAGAATGGTGAAGATCTTTCAGGTCTTCACCATTCTCGAAAGATCATCTGAAAGATCTTCACCATTCTTGAGCCTCTCCACGACTCTGTGGACGGTCATCCGGCTGAACTCTTTTGACTTCCATCTTGATACAACTTCACCGGAGAACAAATTTGTGTTAATGACACCTGCCTATAAGGTAGAACTTTCAGTTTGTTTAATGGAATTTTTCACTCCGACATGTAAACGTCTCTAAAGATCATGAAACCGTGTAACAGAACTTTTGCAAAGCCCGGTACACACATCTATGGCTCTCTGTGTGCCCGGTCTTATGAACCTGTCGCGGGTTGCCTGGTTACAGACGCTGCTGCGCACTGCTCTGCGCATTTAAAAATGTCTACACCCGTAACTCCACCATGTCCAAAGAAGCAAAAACGTTTGAGTGTGAAAACTCGAACCCCTGGCAATGGGTACAAGAAAAACTGTGTTTTCTGTTGCTCATGGACTGGCTGAAGTAAGGCAGCATCAGGAGACAAACATGTAAAACATCAGAATAGAGAGGACCCAACCAGCAGGTCACAGTTTATCATCCCCAATCATCTCCTGAAGTCCATATGGTAAGGGACATCATGATGAGATTAGCTGGATTTCCTACAGTATATGTTTGTGAATTTACCAGATTATGCTTATAATCATGCTGATGTAGCCGTAGACTCTATAGTATTTTAGTGACTCAATAAATTCCTAAGTTTTATTTAAATGGTTTATAGTTTTCAATAAACATTTATTTAATAGCCTATATGTGATCAATAAATGGCCTTTGCCCATCTAAAGAAAAACTCACTCAAAACTCTGATATGTTAACAGTACTAAATAAATAAATACATGCATACACACATAAATGAGTTAATACATTAACTGTGTTAAGATAGATTTAGATATAGATGAAAAAATATCTGTTGAGAATTTCTATGTACAGTATTCCACATTCAGTCGTTTATGTTTTTGCAGAATCCAGTATTGCACACTGGTTGGTCATTACATTTTATTTCATTAGAATGGTTTCACTGTTTAAAATGATACCACGTCTTTTCAGACACAACCTGTTATCATAAAAGAATACAGAATTCTTAATTCCGTGTAAACATAGCACTTAAAGCTTTAAGTATGGCTAAATGCTTTTTTCAAAATTAAATACACCACTCCTTGGGTGGTAGTGGCCCCAAGTTCAGTAAAGTTGGAAAGATATTCACAGATTCAGATTTCCAGCATCTATAACTCGTTAGATATAGGTTGTCAAAAACATAAACGATGCCTCTTTCCCATCGCTGTAAGGCACACAATGTGCTACAAGCCCAGTTTTATCAAAAGTGGCTGTCCTTTAAGCTGCAGAAATAACACTGGTGTCTATGGAGTGAACAGGGACCGTCTGCAACAGCAAAGAGAGACAAAAATATTCAATAACTTCACCCTTATACATTGTAGTGTCACCAAAATCACTGCAGCCTTCAACTGGCTCCTGCTGACAAAGTGTTTTAACAGAAATGTAAATGCTTTAATTTGGTTCTTTTAACAAACCATGTAACTTGGATGGATACGATACTGGCGTGACCACAGTGCACACGTCTGATGTTGCTCATAGTGGTCCAAGGGTCTGCTCAGTGAGTTTGTGGGAACATTGACAGTAACTAGCATTGATTGCTAGCTGCCTCGTCTTGTTTTAGCTCTGAAGAGCACCTGTGGGTCACGAAAAGAGGCCGATAAAATGCTGGTTTAACACGCCTAGTTGGCCATTAAACAGAGATAAAACAACTGTCTTGTCTAGTTTGTAGTTCACAACTCTGTGCCTGGCCACGTTGAAAAAGTGTGCTAGCGAAAACTAGCAAGGTGGGAAACACTAACATATGGCTAAGAAACCACTGACAAAAGCTACGGCGTTGGTGAAATTCCGACATTTCCCTAAACTCCCCCCGGTGCTCCCAACAACCACAAGCCGCCCCGCACTTTTCTCCCGGAGCACAGCTAGGCCCTCCATCACCGTAATTTCCTTTGGAAGGTGACCCGCCCTCTCCTTCATCGCTTACCTTGGCTGGGTACTAGCTGAGCCGCGGTCATAGGCCCACGAAGCTGCGGTCTGTGCTGGTGGAGCCAGCGCGTCCGCAAAGCTGGAGCTCGGGTAGTTCCTGTCCATCATCCGGTGAAAGATCCACTTCCCCTACGGAGCTTCGTGGAGCAGCGGACACGCATCGTAGCAGCCCGGGTCCGACCCAGCGACCGAGCCACCGAGGCAGTCCCGTTAAAAGCAAGGCACGGTCCGTGAAAGCCGCGGTGCCGTGAATAAAGTATCACCTTCCCTCTGGGTGCTTTGGTCGGTCTTTAGCTCATCTCCGTCCCGAAGTTCGTCTGCAGCGGACCGGAGAGCTGCAGCTAGCAGGTTAGCTCAAACTTCTGCCAGCAGTGGTTGCTCTGACCACACTAGCAGATGGAGTATCGACTTTTATAGCGCAAGTATCGAAGCAGGACCCTCGGACGGATCCGTTCACCGCGCGAAAAAAGTCACGTGACAGTCCCACGCGAAGCCTCATTGTGTCACGCAGGTGGCGCTGCTTTTGAATGGGGGAGACCATGATTTATAGTCAGTCTATGGGGGGACAGTGGTCTACATATGGATGCACTGTAAAAAGAAAAATTACCTGTTGTTGTTGCTGCTGATTGTACTCCATTTCCAATTTTTACAGTATTTTTTAAAATCACTTTATTGGTATGGGCTGCACAGTGACCTAGTGGTTAGCACTTTCGCCTTGCAGCAAGAAGATCCCTGGTTCGAGTCCCAGCCTGAGCCTGGGATCTTTCTGCATGGAGTTTGCATGTTCTCCCTGTGCATGCGTGGGTTTTCTCTGGGCACTCCGGCTTCCTCCCACAGTCCAAAAATATGCTGAGGTTAACTGGTTACTCTAAATTGCCCATAGGTGTGAAAGTGAGAGTGATTGTTTGTCTGTATATGTAGCCCTGTGACAGACTGGCAACCTGTCCAGGGTGTCCCCTGCCTTCACCCGAGTCAGCTGGGATAGGCTCCAGCACCCCCCCGCGACCCTAGTGAGGATAAAGCGGTGTATAGAGAATGGATGGATGGACTTTATTACAGAAATTTACATGTTCTGATACATTAGAGGGCTGCACAGTGGAGTAGTGGTTAGCACTGTCTTCCTCAGAGCATCATCTGACGTTTGGTGGCGTGTCCTTTTTTTATCACGTGGTCAGTTTGACAGGTCTGTCAGAATCTGTCAAACGTCACCAAATGTCAGATGATGCTCTGAGGAAGACAGCAGAGGCTGTCGAAACATGTCAGCAAGGTAACCAACTTTTTCTGAATTGTCGGTTTAAATCAGTAATAGTTTCGTATAGTATATAACGACAAAATGAACCTAATCCAACCAGCAAAAATATCATTTCACTGATATTTGCCATTATTTGAAAAAAACATATATATTAAGGTTTTAAACTTGTTTAGCCATTTTAATTGGTATGTTACATTTAAAGGGCAACTTCGATTTTTTCAACCTGTTTTCATATGTCTTTTCATACATGTGAGTGATGGAGAAATGAATTTTCGACATAGCTCCAGTATTTAGCCAGGCAGGCAGCTTAGCAGCTCAGCTAGCAAAAAGTATGGGGCAACTTGCCCCCCCCCCCCCCCCCAATTCCAAAATCGCGCGATAGCTCGCGAAATCGCGCCGAGACCTATCGCGCGATTTCGGAACGAGATTTGCTTTCTAGCGTCCTGAGATTTGGATACAGACCACAACAAAGAGCGATCGCCAAGTAATGTGGAGGTTTTCGTTCACTTCTCATCTCTCATATGTTGTGGGACACTCGTTGAGACTATCCGAGCCGGTCAGTGTGGGAAAAAAAGCACGTTAGGGTGGACTTTGACGTGGGGGGGCAAGTTGCCCCATACTTTTCGCTAGCTGAGCTGCTAAGCTGCCTGCCTGGCTGCCTGCCTGGCTAAATACTGGAGCTATGTCGAAAATTCATTTCTCCATCACTCACATGTATGAAATGACATGTGAAAACAGACCCCAGGTTGAAAAAAACCGAAGTTCCCCTTTAACTGTTCCAGTTAATTACAAATAATAACCAGTAAAAAGCATTTATTAGCATGTTGATTGAAAAAACAGACAAACAAAAAAACAGACCAAAACTGTAATTAATGTCAAAATCTGAATTCTTATAAATATTAATTTATTCTTTTACATTTCACGTAAAGTTACGCAAATTTTTAATTGCTTCTAAATCAGAAAAAGTATAATTATTTTACTGATATTTGCCATTATTTGAAAGGAAAGTTGTATATGCTGTAAAATGAAGCTTAGTAAAACATTTTTCACTGTCATAAATGATGCCACCTGGTGTGATAAAGATAAAGAGACTTTATTGTCATTGTGCAGAAGTACTACGAAATTTGTGTGTGTGCTTATTGGGATTGCTGTACATTACAGTGGTCTGATTATACATGGACAATGCATCTCGTTTCACCAATGAATCATTTTAAATGAGAAACCATCTCCCTGCTAAGTTTACTCCTAACTACAAACCAATTATCTTGACAAAACATGTATATGCCCATGTGATGGTAATGCTCTAAATATTGTAGTCACTTCATATCACAGGATAGCTGCTGCTTTGTTTCCTGTATCAGTGCACTGTCAAATTTAAAGTAATGGCTCCAGTCAAACTGTGGTGAGAATCTGTCTGACATGAATATTAAGTGTCTCTGACTTGCATACATTTTTGGCAATCAGACCACATGCTTTCCTTGCAGGCACTGATTTTGTGGCGCTGCATAATTTAAAAGCTGATTGGGATTGCTTTTTGGGACTTCCTTTTTGTTCCCAAAAGGGAAGTGGTTCCCCACAGTGTGACCGTGTAAACAGATTAATGACCACATAACATTACTAATCAACACACACGCACACATGGACACACACACAAATTTGGCCAAAGTAATAGTAGTTGTAATAGAAAATTCTATTCTCCCAAGTAAGTAAGCATAATTCTCGATATAAAAATACCTAAAATACTTCTAAAAGTCTGGATTTGTGTCTGAAAATATGTTAAGTGCACATTGTGTATATTGCCAGAAAACTTTTTTAAAGTGCAACAAAAAACCGTTCTGTTCCTTTCAGGTAACTAACTTTATAATATAAATCCCACAGTAATAAATGTGCTAATTACAGTTTTGAGACACTCCGAAATGCAACATGATGATGATTAGGAAGTGTCTTAAATCAAAGTGTACTGCTCACTTTTCACAAATCAAATATGTTGTATCGAGTTGTGCATGATTTCAGATCAAGGCTGTGTCTGTATCCTGTGGTGTTCTGAGTACTAAATATTTTGTTGCCAAACCACAATGATGCATATTTTGTCTTCATTACTCAATGGGAAACTGAAAAATGCTATGAATGGGTCTGGCATGAGGCCAGCCATAGAATAAGGACATAGCTCAATAATTATCACTCCACAATGAAATGTAATGTAAAGCCTGACTGTCAGTTGTCTCTTCCACAGCTGTCTAGTGTTTTAGAATGTCACTTTGGTGTAATATTGCTTTGTGTCACTGTTTGCAGCCCCAGCTGTCAAACCAGCAATATATCTCCTCCAAGATTATTGCACAATGTCAATCTAAAAACTGTCATTAGACTAAAATATAGGCAAAAATATATCTTCACATTTCTCAGTTCGTGTGGTTACACCAGAGAGAGTCCATGAGAAGCTGTTTGTTGGCAGCCAAAGGCAATTTACAAAACCTTTCTATCCTACTGCAGCATGCTGCAACAAGTAGCACACAGCAGAGCAGGTAGTGAAGATGACTGGCAGGCTCCTGCATATAGAGTAGCTCCACAAGAGGGCTGCAGGAACGTGGCATTGACTGTAACTTTCTAGGATTTGTAAGTGCTTTGAGTTTGGAAGAGTGAATTTAAATGGCAGTGAGCTGTTCAGCTGTGGCACAAACTACAGTACAAATGAACACAGATGTATCAGTTGTCAGATATATGTGTTTCTATTGTGTGGTGCTAAAAGCTTTTTGCTTGTGTTTTTTGGTGGGAGTGTGATCAAATACATATCCCAACAACAACTCTTAGGAAAGTCCAAGTCAGTAATTCCCTCTACACAGTAACAACTGACCAATCATGGCTTTTGCTACACTTCAGGACACCACACCACCCAGCACTCCATGTCTTTTTGAGAGGAAAAAGTCTGTAGTTGTTGACGACGATGCGAATGACAGGATTACAGTTAAGATGCCGGCTGTAGAGGCATATGAAGAGTGTGCTGTTGAGGAATAGGATTAGAGTGATGATGATGAGGATGAGGAAGACAACTTAGAGAGCAAGAAACCTTGAGATGAGATGTTATGTGGACTTTGGCTGTCAGAGCAAAGGTGCAAACATGAAGATCATGATCGGAAAAAATGTCTTTCTGTGCAACAATCACATTACAATGTAGAGGAGATCTTGAGTAAAATTTCACTGTAACTGTGGGTATTGCTAGTAATTGTCAGTACTATGGATGGTGCTGGCAGAATCATCACAGTGAGAAAGTACCGGTTGTCTTTGTGAAGGCAATTTTTTTCATTTCAGTCACAGTTGCTCTGTATGACCTCAGAGCATGATGGGAAGCACTGGACTCTCACCTGATCTAACAGCTCATGTCAACTTTTCTTCTTTTCAAATTACAAAAATTCTGCTTGTTCTGGTTTATGGTGTTAGTAGTTGGCAGTGCTAGTTGCCAGTGTAGTTGACAGTGATGTTTATCAGTCCAAGAGATTAAATATTTTCATATTACAAACAACAAACTGCACACAAACTGCACATCATTTGAGCATTTCAAGCACTCAACCTTCCGATAAGCAGGATGTGAGGATGCAGAGCTCTAAGACTAAGCATCTGTAAGATCAATAGTTGAAGCTATTGTCTTATATTTCTTTACACTGTTTTTGATAATTAATTATTATTTTCAGTTTATTCAGCTTGAGAGGGACAGGTCTGCTCAGCTGATTTTTATACAGCAACAAACTTGTACGATGCTGATATAAACGAGAAATAATTTAAGATAGAAGTTCAGCCCTGACCAGAGATCGGATCGCCTTCACAGCACTTATGGATCTGATTACATCTTATCAAATCAGAATCAGGTCCAATAGAGGTTTCCTTTCTTACCTTCTTTTTTTTCCCTATCTACAGCTAATATGTGTCCCAGCTGATAGATGTATTACCACCATCTACTGGACAACATGTGGAACAGTAAAATGTCAGTAAAGGAGGCTAAATTCCTTTCTGAATCTGTGGGGATTTTATTATAAAAGTCTAAAATTCAGTGTCTGAAATCAAACTTTACTGCTCACTATAAACATTCAAATGTAAATGAACGCAATGCCTGTATCCTGTGTTATTCTAGGTACTACATGATACTAAACATTTTAATGCAAAATGTTAATAGTTACAGTTTAGACAGTGTCATAAATGGGCCTGGCAACAGTTGTGACAAAAAATATGAATGCATGTGACACCATAATGAAATTAAAGAACATGTTTATAAATTCATCAACATTGCTGAAAAGAGAGAGAATAAGAGAAAACTGCTGGCGTTGAAGAGGACTATTGGCAGCCATACTCTGCTGGCTAATGCTGTTTGCGATTTTCATTTTTAGGCATGTACGCACATGCATAGGCACAAATCTTTTCTCTCCATGTTTGTACACATCAGTAATTGATTGCCCTAAATAGTTTTAATTATGATTCATGAGTCATGTGTCTTGTCTAGTCAGTTCTTTGTGTATACATAGTATGTAAATAGTCTTGTTTTTTTTCCTTATCATGTCCCAGTTCTTCTGTTACTGGTTTTCCACATGTTCATCTCCATATGTTTGTATGTAACCTCTCTGTGACTTTATTTCTTACTTTCTATCAGTTTGTTCCCATGCTTTTGTGAAATTTGGCTTTTGATTGATTTTACAAGCTTCCTGTGTCACTTTGATTTCACTTGGACACTTCACTTGGACTTTTGTGTCAGTTTTCATGATTAAAGCTCACTTTTTGTATTATTTTCTATAATCTGTCTCTGCTGTCTGCATTCGGACACTTTCCTGATCCTCTATCACAGCTTCTAATTTTCATTTCTAGGCATGCACACACATGCATACACACAAATCTTCCCTTGCCATGTGTCAGTTTGTCAAAAGATTACCGCTGCATTTTCTTATTTGCAAAATGTTGGGGATACATGGGTTTGGCTGTAAATTAACAATCCAAATTGTAAACTGGAGACACTTTTTTTTAACCTTGAAAACTTTGACAAAGTTTAACAATGCAGTGAAACCGTTTCCTTTACAGCATGGGTTATTTGAATATGTATGCTTCTGCTATTGTTTTACATGGTATTACAAATGACAACCATTAAGCCAAAAGAAGTTAAATGGAAATCAAAGCAGTCTATTTATTCTGTGCACAGAAATCTATGTGCAAATGTGTAGATTCTTCCAAGATAAACCCAAAGCCTCAGAGTAAACAAAGCATAAAGTAGGCCAAAAGGGAGAGCACCAATGGGCTACTATTTTCAGACCAGTCTTTGCTTTGAACCATATGTACAATTTTTAAAAAAAAAGCATTCTGGTGGCTTCTCCGATTTTAACGCAATAAAAACAAAAGTAAAAACCTGGGAGCAATTAGCCTTGACTGTGTAGTAGGCTAGTTAGAATAGAATATCTTTTTTTGTCATTGTACATGTACAATGAAATTGAAGGTAGTCAACAATTAATTAGGTGACACACGATTTCAGTGTTGAGGGCAAATGCTTTTCTTTATTCCAGAAATGTTAAAAGGCCTTTTTATCCATCTACACAGCCCAGCTAAAGTATCTGCCAAGCACTCTGGTGGTGTATGTCAGTTTTACCGCTTAGAAATTTATAGAGCACGGTCATCAAACTTATTTGTCTCTCTTTCACAACATTCTACAGTAGTAGTTTATAAAACAAGCCAAACTCACCTCCTTACTGGCTTTATGCTTGAAAGTTAACCCTAGCTAACTCTCACTTGCTTCACTTATCCCAGAACCCTCAAAGAATGAAATTTCAAAACCATGCAGCCATATGCACAACCACAAGTGTGCACACGCCCTCAAGAGAAAAGAGACGAAATAATTTAAATATCCATTTTATTCAAAACAACTATAAAAGATTTGCATTTCAAGTAGTTCTTCTTCCGATCAGCTTCAACAAAGCCCTCCACATATTCTCATAATGTCATTATGAAGCCTTTTGTTAATTCTGCAGTGCATCCTGGGAAAAACATGGCTATGTGCAGCCATACAGGACTTGCACAGTAATTTGTAGGGACATAACTTATTAACTTATGTTGCTTTAATAATATGATGCTCTTTCAAACTACAATTAAAGAAATTACTTTGTTTTGGCCAAACTCCTGTTCTGCATCTTGTAAAGCTGCTGAAATATTCTTTAACTCTTGTTTTCACAGCTCTTAATTTCTTGTACAATTGTCAAATGTTCTTCTGCCAAAATACAAACGTTGTTACGCTGCTTATGTAGAGTGTCTGCAATTAATAAAATGTATGTTGAAATTATAACAATATTTTCACCTGTTAGATGAGCATTCTCATTAGTTGGCAAAACATTCATACTTTTTCTGGCATATAAACTAGAACAAAAATCTGCACATTTTAAGAAAAATAAGAGTAAAAGATGGCAATGTGAAAATGCACAGTGAATCCTAACAAAGCTAGCCTCAAAAGCACTGCACATTTGGAAATGTATTTCCTTTAGGGCAACATTTACATCATGCAAATAAAGACAGTTTTGCTGTTTCTGGTTTTCCTTCTGAAGTAGACAGCAAGTTGTATAACCACACTGATCAGTCCGTCTCTCTGCAATTACAATTAATACTTACTATGTAATGAAACACTGACTGATCTTGCTCTTGCCCTTACAATACGTGCTGTGTTCAAAGCAACTGCTCCTTCAGGGCCCAAGTATTCCAGCAACTTAAAGCTCTTACTCCAACATAACATGGATTCTTCATTTTCACTTACATTTAAAAAAGCAGCAAACCATAAAGCTTATTCATCATAAAGTCGGGGTTACTTTACAAAGCTCAATCACACCTGAGAAACATGAGAGATACATTTTGGCAAAAGCAGGTCAGGAAGACAGAGCTAAAAAGGATTTAAGATCTTATTTCAGAAAACATTACCAAAAGAAACAATTGAAAACATTTAAGTGGAAAAGAAGAGCTTAAATGGGGCTATAAATATCACATATAAAGGCACTTTTTTAAATTTTGAAAAGATGGAAAAATTGATACAGTATAAAAGCACAGTATAGATTCTAATTGTAAAGTGTCTGCTTAATGTTGACAGACATGCACACAAGTTGTCGTGAAGATACTACCGCCGTGTGCTTCCAGATCGTGAGCTAAAATAAAAAAAAGTAAGAGAAGTTGTTAGAAAAACATATCTAAATAAATTACCAGTATGTGGCTGCGATATGGACTGTGAGCAGTGAGTTACAACACAACTGCAAATACAAATACATATGCAAATACCCAGGATAGGGAGGAGGCGGGGCGTCATGAGGTCCACTTCTAGCGGTTGCCTGTTCATAGGATGGCAGTCCTGGTGGGTCGAGCTCCTCCTCAGCAGGTGGGCCTGCTGGAGGATGCACCGGCTGTAGGGAGATCTCCTCTAGTCGCCGAATTATTAGGGAAGCGTTACTCCTCCTCGGACGCCGGATGGAACTGTTAAGGAGAGTAGATGCAATGTATAAAATGCCTACTGTTTAAGCTGACAGATGAAAGTCATCTTTATTCTAGATATACTACTCTACTGTGCACAACAAAAGACATTTGTGGGTTCTACATGTACATTACATGGCATGTACTCTACTGTTAAAATATTTAGGATTTCAAGGAAAAATGCTGGACAGCCCCTGGTCCTGGCTTCTCAAATGTTTGATTAACTTTTTTGATTAACTAATTTGATTAACTTCTTTAGATTCTGTTACATAGAACAAGCACTTTCATTATTATCAACTTGGGTTTTGAGAAGCTGTGACATGATTTTCCACTTTTTTCACACCACACACAAAATGATTAGCCAAGAAAATACTGATAGTTGATTTAAAGTGGTTAAAAACAATACATACTAAACAAGAACAAATACAGTGTGAAAAAATAATCACAGTTGCATTTGAAAATTTGAAAAGTTCATTGGTTTACAGTGCAAATGAGTTCTACAAGTGCCCGTGGCTGTTCAGCGGTAATGCAGCTCTAATGCAGTCCAATGCTGAAGTCAAAGTGTGCAGGGACAGATTCGTTTCAGGGTTACTCACCCTCCACGGCTCATGTTGCCTTTGCATTTGTCTTGACAGAAATACCAGACCATGAGGCCAATGATAACTATGGCGACTCCAGCTACGACGAGTCCCACCACAAGAGATGTCACATCGATCCGTGAGGGGCCTTTGTTCTTTTCTGAGGATCATCACAAACCACAGAGAGTAACTGGACAGCAGTGATGTTGCTTCATGTTAGCTCCACTGCACAGTAAACAACCACCGGAATATCACAGGGTGGTTGCTCTTTTATTCAGATATTCCAGCAGAATTGGACAAAAGTTAGTTCCTCTGCACTTACAAAAACAATGATTACATAATACATCACCACTAGTGCAAAGCAAATGAGAATGAACTGGAATTTGAACAACTCCTTGGGCTGTAGATATATCAAAGCCACTATGCATTGTTGAAAATGTAGCGAAACTGGTTTCAAGAGTAGCAGGAACATAATGGCTACAACGCAGGCAAAGTGTTTCTGAAGAACACCTCCACAATTATTGTCATTACATTAGATTCTACAGATTAAAAAAAGACGCAAATGAAGGTATCTCCCTCTCACCTGCAGTGTATTCCTTCCAAAAGGTATTCTGCAAAGACAATAAAAAGTGATCAGTATTAGGAAGTTTCTCTCTTCCTGTTCATTAAATGACGTCTGCGTCACTCAACTGTAGCTGGGATGTTCTCAAAGACCTCCCTTGCTTCCTCATAATTGCAGACTTCTTCATAACACTCCCTTTCCAGGTTGCCAGGAACGAACATCTCAAAGTCGAACCGGTTGAACAGCAGATGGCGACCCAGGAACGAATTTGCGTCCCCCTCATCCACAAACACTGACAGACGAACAGGAAAACTTTAACGATCTAAGTGTGTTAAAAGAAGTGAACTTATTTGGAATCCATCGGCAAAACCTCTCACCTTCATGGTCTTCCTCTGTGGAGAGTAACCTCCTGGTGCAGGCCAGATCTCCACAGGTCAGCAGGAGAAGGAGTATGAACAGGCGAAACAACATGATCGTGTACACTTTGTCCTATACAGTGGGGCAATAAGTGGCAGTTCAGAGGGCAGAGTATCATTACCAACTCACCCTGCTTCTTTAAAACTACTATCTAGACAATTTCAGCCTCGAAATACCGAAATTCTACATTACCTATGGTGAAAAATGGCTCATAATAAAGGGCAGAGTTCAGTTCCAGCAAAATGAAACGTATCAAGAGGAGCGGCAGGTGTGTGTCCCGGCCTCGACGCTGATAAGATGAATCATCGACAAACAGCAGCTCGGTTAGCCAGTTTCCTTCGATAAACTTCAGCACGGTTCATCTTTTTATTGGTAAAATACTGCAACTTAAATTATAAATGGTCTTAAGTTTTTCAAGAGAGCTCCGGTGGCTTTTAAAAGACTTTTGTTTACTCCCAACAGATGCGTCTTCAGATCCTCCTGAAACCACCTGCCCAGACTCGACCAATCGATCATGTTTACCTGGATGACATGATAACTTATGTAAATAACAATGGACGCTAGATGGCAGCTCAAACCACAAAACTGAAAGCACTTATCACAAAGTATTAAACAGGATTACATGTGACGTCTGACTCAGACACCACAATACAAATGCAAAATAGTTGATCTGCCTTTACTCTGGCAGCAGCTACTAATGACTTGTTACATGTTCATGTATAATGTTAAAAATATATACACCGATTAAAATTCCAAAAATGTAAAAGAAAGGAAGAAATATTCCTCTGTCCCAAAAGGGAGAAAACATTTTTGAACACAATGGCCCTGTTGTATAAGTTTAATGATGTAGAGTTTACATGGTCCTAAACTTATACACACTTTTAACTTTAAAAGGAGCAACTATGCAGAACTATGACATAGTCATTTTAATAGCCTATAGGTGACTTACATTGCATCCATTCAGACAATGACATCATATTTTCAGCACTTGTGTTTTGTAACGTAAAGAGACTGATCATGCTCCCTAAAATTTACTGGGGTCATCTCCCACTGCAACCCTTTAAAGGGGCAAATGTATTAGTTTCATCAGAACATCTGAACTCCTTCAGTCTCAGTGTCTTTTACATGTTTACAGTGTTGTATTTTCACCTCTAATGGGTGGGCGTAAATTACACAAGGCTATCTTCTGAGATCTCTGCATCGGGTCTCTTTTAAAAGCACTAAATCTCATCTCATAAGATCTCTCAGTAGCTGAGGAGCTGGTGACTACACCACTAAGCACTGACCTTGTATGGAAAAAGGTTGTGCAATGGGCTCTGGAGTCATTTTTACAGAGAAGAGTCATTTGTAATGAAATAGACCTATTTTGGCTTTTCCAGCTCATGTAGTAGTTCCTATAGCAACCGTAGAGACACAACAAAAAGCAAAAACATGCATCAACGCAATGGATAAAATGAAAGAGTAAAATGGATAACATTCACCATTTTGCCTGGCAGATCATCCTCCGTAATAGTGTTTATGTTTCACGCTAGCCATGTAAATAGATATATCTTCCTCAGAGCCTCTGAAGAAATGTTTACGTAAAGCAGAGATAGGATGCAACTGAACACTATCTTACAGCCTACTAGATGGTGCTAATTGACGAGCAGTGAGAGTCCTTCTCTTGTACTTGGCTACATCTCTGGATACTGTCAGACCTTGAGATTTACGCAGAGGAATGTCGATACAAAGAAAAGGGGTGAAGGAAATGAGAAATTCCAGACTTTGTGCGTGTGATGTGTGATGTCAGATATTATTGCAACCTCACACTTTGTACTATAATGCTGAAGTTGTAATAAGTAACAACCTGTCACTGCTTGAGAGCTCATTTTGGTACTTCCTGAGCTCACACAGATGGTGATTTAGATCTTTCAGTGAATCAAAAGGAGTTCTGAGTTAAAGGTGGAGTTTTTACTCTTTACACAGTACCAGGTAGTTCAGCCCTGGGCTTCCAAATGACAGGTCAGGCCTCTCCAAAAAATCACAACAGGCATCTTCTTGAATTGAATCAGTCAGAACACATAATATCTGGTGAAAGTAAAGCTTATCTATAGCAGTAAAATACATATAGGAGTAAAAATGACAATGTTTCCATCAAAATTATTATGAAATAGAAGCATGAATTTGTGGAAAAATAGTACAACTTCAAATTGTGAGAATGTGTCTGGGGTAAAGATGTTTAGTTACTTTCCTCCATTGCTGATAAACTGTGCTGCATGAGCAAAAAAGGACAGTTCCTCAGCCCAGCCTCCAGATGGAATATGAAGTCATTTGCTTTTCATCACTGAACAATGCAGAGCTGCCTCTATCTGTCTGTGATAAGAAGAGGTCACGCTGCTTGCGCTAGATAAAACGACCACAGCACACAGTATTTACATCTGAGACATCTCACATGACGGACCATCCACAAAGCAGTTTTGCTAAAAACCAGTGAGACAAATTAGAGATAAGGAGAGAGGGGGATCGCTGGCAAGAATGAGAAAAGTAGCCGAGAGGCAACTGCTTGCAAAAAATGGAGCATATGCTGAAAGACGAAAATTAAGATGTAAGGCTTTGCAAACATTCTGCTAAGCCTCGGCCACATTAGTTTCTATCTGCTCTGCGCTCCACCTTGCGGGTGGCTGTGATGAGGTTGTGCTCCTGAGAATGTGTTTTGTGATTTACACCCGCTGATAAGGGCTGGAGATGCTGCTCCCTGTGGGCAACTGGACGTGAGAGGTGAGCCTTAGCAGACCTCTGGTAGGACAGGAAAAAGAACTCACTGTAGCAATAAATGTATACCTCCAATACTCATTTAACCTGTAAAGTTCTTAGTAGTAGGGCTCAAATGCTTATATTTTGAGTGTTTACATAATCAGAAGTGGCCCAACACAAAGTAATCATTTGCATTGTAGCTGAATACTAAAAAAGCACTGTGGGTTCAGGGTGGGGGTGGGGATTCACAGAGTGCAATGTCAGTACTCTGCACTTCGTCAGTTTGTGCTGATTTCATCACAGTCCCAGAGGGAGATAACTCCAGCAGAACCCTTTTACACCTAATGCCTGGGTCATACATATTTACATTTCACATCCTAATGTTCTGCCTGAAAACAGATTATTGTGCTGAGGAAAGGGCAATTTATTTCACATCAATGGGCAGCAGCAAGGTGAACTGAACACTTTAATTTAGACATCTTTGTTTTTCCACAGTTCAGACACATTAAGAGGCAGGGAGTCATGCTGACTACAGTTGAACAGTATCTATCAAGCAAGCGGACAGTTGCAAATTTGCAGCGGCAGTGAATCAGCCTACACTACAAGTGTTGATGCTCAAGTAACGCAGCTCTGACCTCAGCAGACAGGGTCATCTTAAGTTCACATTACCATTGTCACCTCTCATGTGTTCTCAGACAAGTGACCCTCCTGTTGCAGGCCATTTCTCACTCCAAGTCACAGCTCATCTACTATAGTGGCATGTTGTCCTTTAACTAAAACCAGATGTGGAGAACCTGTAGAGGACGGCCCCCAATTAAAGTCAGGTTTGTGAAAAGATAAGGCAACTAGTGGAGTAGTTATACCTAAAGATTGATTAGACTGTACATTTATTATCCGTCAGTGACACAGTAAAATTAGTTATGAACATAAATACAAGTTGTTTTATATAGTGTATTATTCGATTTTGCGAATAAATGCAGACAAAAAGTGGGTCATCTTCACTGATCTTTTATTAGATGAATATAAAAACTGATCACTTCAGTCTAGCAATCTGGAAAGCAGTAAAGAACCGAGGGTTAGGGCAGTCAAGAGGGTCGGGTTAAGGTGGAATTAAGCGGAAGGTGACAGGGCTTGCAGGCTCGTCTTGACGGCTGCTAGGTTGGCCTTCCAGGAGCTGAGGCTGTCGGACAGCTGCTGCCACTGCTGCTTGCCGAAGGTGCGATGTGTGCTATGGCTGGTTTAGTGAAGACAGAAAAGCAAGAATGTTAAAATGACAAAAACCATGCAGAGTTTAGGTCATCCTCACAGAACAATATAAATAAAACTGTGAAAAACACATCAACATCGACCTAGAGTCTCAAAAGTCTCGCATCTTTAAGCAGCAACAGACACCAGGATGCAGTGCCAAAATTCCTGAATACAACAGTGATCCTCTTACTAATTATTATCGATTCTTGCAGTCGATTATTATCATATCATAAAGAATTAAAAGAACAAGCACCCCTAAATCCAGGAACAATCTTGAAATCAGTATAAGACAAAACAGAAAGCCTCATGCGAAATAGCATCTTGAATGTGAGTTTTGTTTTTACATCATTATAACACGTTGAAAACCAGGAATCTGAATCACCAAAAAGCCCCGAGTTCTGCTTAAAGGAAGGATTGACGAGCACTGCAAAATGACATAGTGAAGAGAATAACGAAACCTCATGATTAACACTGTGTAGACTCCACTGAAATAAAAAACATAAATTATAGCGCACACAGAACTCAAAATGCTACACAGTGAAGCCAAGTATGACGGTGTTAATACAGGTCCTTACCTCACAACAACTTTTCGCTGTGTCTGATCGATTTTGCAGTACACCATTTTGGTCCGGACAGCTACGAAACGAAACAACACACGATATAAATAAAGTGGCAGCAACAGAAAGCCTAAACAGCAAAGAAGCTAAAAGGAACACATTACAAAGATTAGACTGCATGCATAGGTTATCCTGTCATACAGAAGAAAACTACAAGTTAGTCTTTATCTAATGGGCTGTGGGTGTTTCTGTACATACTGTAAACGCAGCTTTGCGTAGCCACTATTCAGTCACTTTCCTTGTCGTTGATTTGTGTTGTGAGAAACACAGTGTTTAAGAAAGCCGGACAGCAGAGATTTATTGGAGGTGAAGCGTTCGTACCGTCAATGACAAACGCCTCGACGTCATCAGCTCCGATCTGCAGTTCCTGTTGCATGGTGTCGAAGGAGATCTCCTTGAATTCCACCGCCATGCCCATGAATGTCAGCAGACGCATCTTGGCCATGTTTTGCTCGTGAGACAGGCCTGGAGAGAAACACGCAGGGATCATTAAGCACAAAACAGTCACAGTCAATTACTCCGGACTCGGGGAGTTTCCCTGTGATAATTGTTTCTACATTCAGGAGCATGCAGTCAGGGAATCTACTCATTAACACAAACATCGCTCCACGCTGTCTGTTTTGAGAGTCCATCCTACACATGCTTTTAATTAGAGCTAAATCTACAGCAGTAGTGAGAAAAAAAAGACACACTGCTGACACACACATTCTTGTACTGTGTTGACACAGTACAAGAATGTGTGTGAAACTTTAGCTCCATAAGACAAAGCACCTAATCAATGAAAAATAATCCTTAAAAATCTTCTGCCACACACATAGTCAATAAAACATTTCTCCTTTATTTACCTGTATCTTAGTTTCTGTGTAATTGCCAACCTGATATGTGTTTGTGTATGTGTCAAACTGATGCAAACGTCAGACAGAGTTGCGGTTACTTACCAAGAGAATCAATGAAGTCTTTGTTACTCTGGTAAAATTTGACATATGCTGCTAGTTTTGCGCTCACAAAGATGGTTAATAGCTGAAAAGGCCAGAGGGAGACACGTGTCATTATATAACCGTACAATCAGCTGGATGACTGTTGTATTCATGGAGGTTGAAAGTTGTTAGTACATCCAGTCCAAATTAAGGTTACAACAAAAAGACTGCACATTACTCTGTCTTTCTGCTCCCTGGTTTGTCCTTGATATGTAAACATTTTAATAACTTCAGAAATGCCACTCCACTGTCCTGTCAAAACCTTAAGAAACTGTGCACGCACGCTAGAAAACACTCATTCATTGTCTCAACCTGTTCAGCTTGTCGTGTGTATACAACCCTGTTGGTCATCATCCAAACCTATTAACTAGTCACTGATTTGTTATTGGGTTGTGGCTCTTTGAGTTGTCACTTTCAATACATGGTAAAAAAATAAATAAAAAATCATCCTTTGTGCATGTTTGTCCTCGTGTGCAGGACTAGAGGAAACGAAGAGGGAGGAGAAAGGGTGCAGTGGGAGGGTACTTATGGCACATGCTAAGTAAATATGCTAACTGTCTAAATATCAACAATCTTTCTCCAGAATAGCAAACGCCACTTTTAATTTCTCAAAAAACACTCTGCTCTTCCTTCAGTACTCACATCATGGATGAGCTCTCCCTCCAGGAAGCGAACAGGTTTCAGGGTGAGCAGGTGGTCAAACAGGAACGTGTTGGGGTCTTTGAGAGCGCGGACGATACATCTGAAGGAAAAAAATAGAACACAGGTGTACGTAGTTGAGTGAATGGCATAAAACTGAGGCTAAAATCATAGTTACTGAACAAGTTGCCCAGGTTTACCTGTGGGCATCAACACGTGCTTGTGAAGCATTATCTTCTGTGTAACTTCCCAGCAGCTCAACCATCACTTTTGCTGCAGCCTCACTGTGAATAAAAGCAATTAAATTGTTGAAAACGCTTATACTAAAAGAATGTATTTGGAAAAACAATGCACACTCTTACAGAGGTCTTAGAGCCAGATGCATGTACAGTATATGCATACAAAGAAAACATATCACGTCTTTATAAATTCAAGTCTATATCAAATAAGAAACACAACATGTAATGAAATGCAATGTATCATGCATCGGCACAGAGAAAGGTAATTTAATAAGAAAATTTAGGCTCCAACAGACCTAAGATACAGATATGTTCACTTAAAACACATAATTTATACAAATACTGTGTATTTTTTTCAAGCTTCTGTCAGTACTAAAATATCCACCATGTAGTTACCTTTTTTTGCAGTCAACCAATGCCTCATACACGAGCCTCAAAAGTGTGTGCTTTTTCTCTGTGTTCAGGTTCCAGTCAACAATCCACTTGCGCACCTGATTAGAACCCAAATATGCATCATAAGTCAACTGCACTAATAAATTCAGCCTGTGGACTTTATGAACATGTGATGGACAATCTTTTGTCATTTAACCGCCTTCATAGCTCAAACTAAAGAAATACATTATCAGACTAGCAGTGCAGACATACCTGATCAAGGTCAGTGGGGATGAAGGAAATGGCATTACAGGTGGCAGCCACCTTAATGAGGCTACAGAAGACGGTGTACCTCACTGGAGTGTTCTCATCCATGCCATGGAACAGGTTACTTAGCCTGCAACACCACAACATAACAGAGATAATCAAGTGTTTTACATAGATACCTGCTTGCTTTGAAATGCTTAAGGGAAAAGACATAACAGGACTCACAGCTGCATCCTGAGGGAGGGTCTCTCTCCTTCACGGAACTTCACCAGCTTCTCGCAAAGGCTTTCAATGAGAGCTTCCTGCTTCTCCGTCTCCAGGATCAACAGCAGAGACACGATGCTATTCATGACGCTCTCGACATCTGCAGAGAGACAGACAGATTAACGACAAAGTGCTATTCACCCAAGAGCAGCCCCACTGCATTTACCATGTTTAGATTTTAAATAGTACATTTAACAGCCATCAGGTGTAAATAATGTCATGCTCAGTGTGTACATTTTAGCTTTCAATGCAAGCCAGTGTAAGGGTCCCAGTCATTTTGGATTTCTGGTATAGTTTATGAGACCCTTTATAGAACTGAGTCAAAAATATAATATAAAAAATAATACAGATGCTTCTTCTAATAACACAAGTCATACAGTATCTACGAATGTGAAGGGTCTATTGTTTTATTGCTGCATTTCTTTAAAAAGAAAAAAATGGCCACAGCTAAGAAGCAGAGGTGTCCTCCTTTATCACCTACCTTTATCATCATCCTTGAGGCAGACGTCACACGCCTCAATGATCTGAGCCAGATCTACATGAAGTCCACCTTCAGCGTTCTCTTCAGAGATATCAGCTCCTTTAGACTTGATGTAGGCTCTCAGCTCTGAAGCCTGTAACATTATACAGCAAATTAATATATATTTGTGGTTGATTAAAATCGAACAGCAGAAAGAGTCCCAAGATATTAATATGCAACAGTGTATGTTATGTTAAAATGATATTTTGTACATTTTTACTCATAAACACACTGTCAAGGCTCACTGTTTTCTGTCACTAACGTATATACTACACATAGTTCGAGAAGATTAATCGTTAAGTGAAATTAGTAAAATTGAAATGCACTAACTGTAGTTATCTAGCCGGCAGGATGCTTTCTAAATCTTTGTTTATTTAGGTTTTTTGCTAACAGCTAGCATTTTTGCTATTCTGGCGTTACAACTTTGAGGCCATTTATACCAGCTTTGGCAGTAAAGACACTGACCTAAAAATGGCTAGTAGCACATTTTCTCAGCTAAGTCACATACAAATCATCTAAACTGTATATTAGATGATATAATTCCCCATAACGTGCTGCCACACATACCAGTATGTAGCTACCAATCAGCATGTATTTGCTGGCTGCTAGCAACTAGCATACTAGCTTTTAAGCTAGCTAGCATGCTAAGTTATCTGGTCGGGTAGTTTGATTTTGGCACCTCATCTGCCAATAGAGCAATCCTGAATACATTTTTAAAGCCATTGGTCGTACCTGGTCTTCCTCTGTGATGTCGATGAAGGCCGGGACGCTCATTTTTGGTGCTTTTGTGAGCCTAGATGATGAAATCCACGCTCCCACCGGCGGTGAGGTCTGACCGGAAAAGAAAAGGCAACAGCGTCGGTGACGTACTTTCTGTTCCGGGTCATGTTGTTAAAGCCACAGCAGCAGCAGCCTCAACTAAAGGATGTCTCAGATCTGTGTGATTTAAAACGTTTAACCCACTGAACTCTAATAGTTTCTAGACTTTTTCAAAATTGCTCATATCACATTTTTGCGTACTGTTGCCTCATTTTTCACTGCATATTTACAATTCTGCACCTATATGAAGACAGTACTGCCATGGCTAGAAGTAAAGAGACCTCAAAAACATCTTCTGTATAATATAACAAAGTTAAAATGTCATAAATCATAAAAGGAGGAAAAGCGAAGTTGGATTTATTTATTTATTCTAAGAAAATTGACATTTTCTGAAGTGTCCACAGGTGTTGCTAATGCTGGAAAATGGTAAATCCCATATTTTACAGTTTATAATTTTTCAGCTTTTAAACATAATATGGGAACTTTAATGCATATATATAATGCTATTCTGAACACAGTTTTTCTAACTGTCATATGCCTAATGACTATCATTTTAACTTGTTTCCAGACTTGTCTCCTATCTGCTTGCTGTAAACACAGCCTGTAGTTTGCCTGAGACTTTTTTTTTTTTTTTTTTACAGAATTTGGTTCAAGGAAATTCTTTACTTTTTTTCATATTCTTAATGAGATAGTGGAATAAAGTGATTTTTGTTAGATATCACAAGGTTAAGTTTAGATTTCATTTTGTTTTGAGAGCGAATGGCTTAATTTTTAGTTCAACATGTGTTGGAAAATTAAAAGTCTCACAGTTCTTTCTGTTTTTACAGTGTGTACCTGTAACAAATGGTGTAATTTTGGTCTAATGTTTAAAGATAACATGGCTTTCAGACTTGCCAGTAGATTTTGGGATTCAGAGGGTTAAAAGCTGTTAGTACCACTATTATGAAGATAAATACTGGTATAAGATAAGAGTATCCAGATGGGTTTGAAAATCATTTCTGCATTGCTTCAGCCTGTAAAGCCCCATTTCATCAGGGATCAGAGGACCTCCTAAATTTTATTTGTCACCCCAGCTTCCTCCAGCTTTCATTTTTTCTGATCAGATCTGTCAGTGTCCTCTCTGGAAGATTAACCCTGGATGTCTTGGATGAGAGTTACTGAGGTGAACCTGATCTCCAAGAGAGGTTATCTGATTAAGCAGCAGTCCATGCTTGTGGACCACCGCGGAGGGGCTGACCCAGAGCTTTCCAACTTGGAAACTCTGTCAGATGTCAGAGGGCAACTCTCTTCCATCCTACACCCGCTGACCTATGGGTGTGCATGTTGGGCCCCTGTGCCAAGTGGGATCCTGTGTATTGTTACCATGGCAGGTCACTTGCTTATTGAGGTGAAGAGGGTAAGTGGAGCAGGAGGTCACCTTAAAACTATGGAGTTGGGTTACTCAGATTTGGGTGTTGAGACCAGCAGTGTGTGATAATGTGGAGTATTTCTTGTTTCCAAGCTGCATAGCTCACAGTTCATCCTTCATGAAAATATGCACGTTATTGGGGATTCATAGCCTATGGAGACACATCATGCCATGTCATAATTTCTAGAAAGTCCGCTTGTCACATATTTCTCTTCACAGTTACAGTAAGGGAACTCAACTCTGTTGCGTTCAACAGGACAAATGCCTCAAAATAGTGTGCTGAGGGGAAAGCGGCTGATGGAGCGTTTCACCATAGTGCTCATATGATGCGTCATTCTGTTGGGAAGGCAAGTGCCTGGTACCAAATCCCACCTTCGCTCTCTCCCTGCCCTTGTATGCTGTCATGGCAGAGAATTTATAGCCATTTCTCCACAAGTATGCTTGTGTAACTCTGAGGCTTTCATTATCTGATTAACAGCTGTTGTCAAGTGCCTGGTGTATTTCAAGTCCCGAATAAGAGTTTTGGAGGCTTTGAAGCTCCAGGTGCATGTGAGACATTTTTTTTTTGTCTTCTTTAAAAGGTCATTAAAATGCCACAGTGTGTTGTGATGCTCCATAGTCTTGATAATATTCATTGCAGAGTGTCCTGAAAATAGCACCTATATTGAACTACAGTAAATCTTTCACTCCAAGGAGCCTGTACCTGGTACATGTAATAAACTGGGATTTAGTCTGCTTTATATCATGCTAAATCTAACCTGACAAAGTAGCTGTCATGAGATAATTTAGCAGCAGATCACACATTTTTTCAGGAACTTGCACTGATGTGTGAAAGGGTGTTTTTGCTGGTGGATGTGTGCAAAATTCAGTGGAAGCCTCTTGCGCTTGGTAATTCTGCTTTTGCTGGACTTTTGAAGTCACTTCCCTTAAAGTTATGAAATTTTGTGGATGTTGCCAAAGATCATTCATATTATTTTACCTTTGCGGGGGGTTGTTCTTGCTTCACTTGAATATTAATCTCAGTAAGTTTGTGAAAGTTTTTGAAGCTGCAGCATCATGAAGTACCTCTGAAACACAATTAGTTTAATTCAAAAGAAGAAAAAGCAAACTAATTGCTTTTCTTGCTCCTTTTAGGGAAATGTTGATATGTTTCAACACCGTTCTTGTATGAATATGCGTGTCTGCCTTCAATATATATTAGTCTGCTAAAGCTGTTCACAAAGTAATATTTGTTTATGTGAATGTATAGGTCTGAAATATATACGTTGTCAGTTTGTCTGTACTGTCTGTACTGTTTGCTCGATAGGAAATAACACATGCTCTTCCTAAACTGTTGGCAAATTGCCTGCTCAGCCTCCTCAAAGATAAATGACTGTGTGTTAAGAGTTGGTTGAGCCCAGGTGTCGGCTTTCTCTCTGTCAGCCAGCCAAGTGGTGAGTATCCATGTAAACCAGTCTCATGGTCATCATCCAACATGGCTGCCTACCTTCCACCCACTAATTGTCTGGTTCCCACAGTTCTGCCTGCTTTCACAGTCTCGGAAAAATCCCCTCGCTCAGGCTCATCTATCAGCCAGTGACCTTGTCAGAGTGCATCGCATGAGTAACTTCCCTATTTCCCGAGGTGGAGCAAATTGCTTGTTAATTACTTATAAGCTCACCCAGACTTCCCAAAAACGTACACACAAATACAATTAAGGAATAAACAAATCAAGCAAAAGTCTTAAATAAGTGTTAGTAGGAAGTTCGCAGTAGTCTAAAGTGTGCAAATCCCACTGAGCCATTATAATGGAATTTTATTGTCTGTGATTGTAGAGCTATATTGTGTAATAAACCCTTGGAATTTCCCCTGATTTTTTATGTCTCTTTTAATAGTTTATTGTTAATTTTTAAAAAAGGCGAATTAATCAAATGTTTTTTTTGGACGTTTCATTCAGTTTGCGTGAATCACCTCGGGCTATTGCCAACGTGTTTTCACTATGTTCTGACATTTTATAGATTGATACATTTGTTTTTCTGCACCCTAATGGCAGCAGGCTCATTTATACAACTTTAAAAACTTCAAATCTCATTTTAATGCCTATAGAGACAAACACTTTCTCCTGCTACCATAGCAGTATGTGTGCATGTGCTTGTTCACAGCTCATTTAACTGACTGTCTGTAATCTATGATAACTGTTCAGTGCCTGTGATCACTTATCACCTCTTCCACTGGATGATCAGTCACACTGCACAGCTCCAATCAGACACACCTCTGACTCAGTAAAATTAATTAACAGTTTCTTCTGTTGATTCAAACACCGCAAAGGCACACGTGACCGGAAAAATAAGGCTGGCACGTTAAATACCGCTGTTATCTGGCCATATCACTTAATGACCAGTTTCATATCACACTAAAGACCACAGCAATCAATCAATGCAAGTTTGCATTTGCGGTTTTGAGCTATCTGGGGTCGTTAATCCCCCCTATGTGGAATGTGTGTGTGCTCTGTTTCAACCCAAATGGTAGCAACAAAAATAAAAAGCTACAGTCTTCCAGGAATTCTGACGTTCCTGTCTGGATAGATCGAGCCACAGCGGCAGGAATGGAGCTCCGTCAATGACGGAGTGGTCTCCTGTCATCAGAGACTGTTTATGTTACACACACTCGTGGAGAGGCAATAGGAGTTTAAAAGGAATGGTCAAACAAAGAATCACTTTTTTTTCCAGTTGGGGATATAGTGTACGATGTTTGGCTTGAAGCTATAGATGCCAGAGCTCAGAAATATTATCCAGAGGTGAGTGTGACTCTTTAGAAGTGAAATGCTGTTTAGACTGTTTAATCAGTGCTGATGAATGTAATGGTGAAGACAGACAGCAGACAACCATTAATAGTTTCTCAACGATGAATGTAATCGCTCAAACGTGAGTGACAATTTGAAAAATATTTTGTTTCAATTTACTAAATGATAAGTAGAAATGTACCACTAAAATTCATTTGCAAATCTGGACAGTTATTGACAGCAATCAGTTGAATTTTAGTACAAAAGCAGAAAGCAAACGAACAAGTATATTGTTGTACAGGGATTGAGACAATTGCAGTAAATCGGCATTTCCCTGAAGTCAAGTGTCAGAGGTTGCAGTAACATTCTGCACTGATTGTGGTAATTTGTATATTTTCCCATCACTGTGCACATACCTCAGAGTCATCCTGTAAACTTTTGCTCTCCTAGCCTCAGAATGAGGCTCAAGGGTATGACAACAGGCAGAAACCACCAGAGATATCTGAAATGTTTTCTGATGACTTCTTACGCCCCAACCACAGCTGCTAGGGTGTGACACCATGGAAGAGGCTGAGGTTTACTGTAAAGACCTGATAAAGACTGGCCTTGATCCTGACACACAGACACCTGCTGGGATGAGACAGAGGTTATTCAGCAAAATTTCATTGCGACACTGACGTGTGAAAGATGTTAGTTACACATTCTAAACTAAAAGTTCCACAGAACTCAAAGTTTGTTTTTTCAAGACAAATGTCACTCACTGTGTCATAGACCTGTAATACTTTAGGATTCTTGCTCATTCATTCCCATACAGTGATCTATGAACAAGATTATTATAACCTGAGTCAGAGCTCCTACACTGCATAAAGCCATGAGTAAGATGGAGATGCATAGTGTGGAAGAATATGTGATGTCCTTTACTGAAAAGTTGTAATTAATACTACTTTAAGCAGGTTTTCTGAGATATAATAATGTATGTTTGATTTGGAAAAGGTCTACATCACCATTATTTTTTTACAGTAAAGACTAATGGACCAATATCAAGGTATTTAAAGCAGATTTTTGTTGTTGTTCCCTAACAAGTAGCTGACAATAACAATCATGGAAACACAACATGCAAAATGTCCAGAAATTGTGCTAATACAGTGCTTCATGCCCCGTAGTTTTGTTATTGTCATATTTTATTTAGTAGATTTATTCTGTGGTAAGAACTTTCATAGTCCAACAACTATTGAAAGCATACGTTTGTTGTTGGCCACAGACGTGCAAGACTCATTGCTAGTTATAGAAAATGCTTGATTTCAGTTGTTGCTGCTGAGGGTGGTTTAACCAGTTATTAGGTTTAGGGGGCAATTACTTTTTTCACATGGGACCAGGTAGCTTTGAATAGTTTATTTCCTTAATAAATAAAATCATCATTTAAAAACTGCATCTTGGGTTATCTTTGTCTCATACGTTTACATTTATTTGACGATCTTAAACACTAAAGTGGGGAAAATACGCAAAAAAAAAAGAGAAGAATTTGAAAAGGGGGCAAATACTTTTTCACAGCACTGTACCATCTTGATGCTTGCTAGTGCACCAATTTGGTGCGTGTTCGCAGCCGTGGTACGGAGGATTTAAAATCACCGATTAACCTCAGCATGTCTTTGGACTGTGGAGAAGAAACACATGGCAATGGGAGAACATGCAAACTCCACACAGAAAGATGAAAAATGTACTATTTAATCGAGTTTGTTAATATTAACTAAAAACTACAGTTCTCTTTTGTTGTAGTTGAATATTTAACTACAGACAGGCAAAATCAGATGGTAAAAAACTGGTGCATTGTTGTTTAGGTTCTGTGGATTTTTTTGAACAGTAATAAACATTTTCACAGATTTTTTTTTTCTTTAAGGATTTCCAATATGGATTACTTCTTTATTTTGATCTAAGTGTTTTTTCCCTCTTATATGTGATGGAGACATCTAGCTTTCTAAATGAATGGAGGATTTGGTGATAGAGGAGAAAGGCGATCATCAAAAAAGAAGAGGACGGGTGTGTAAAACATCACTGGACCAGTGTTGAGGCTGACACATGAACCACAGACATGCTCGCTCTCCCACACATCTTTCTTCTCTGCTTCTTATCTCCTGCCTGATATGCCGCACTTTGAAGAGAGCTCAGAGTTGATATGAGATAATTAAAAAGTGACAATTGCTGTTTCTGTGAACGGGAAAAAGAGGAATGTGGAGCCGTTTAAAGCAAAGTTTGAGACTGTCCTTGAGAGAAATAAGTTTTTGGTGGAAACTAAATATTTCAGAGTGTGTCCTTAAGTGACTGACGCTGACTGGCATATTCAGATTCTTGTATCTCACAGAACATACGACTGGCTGTTGCAACCTTCCAGATAGTGCTTTTAGAAAGCAACGAGGGAGAACAAAGGAATACTGTTGTGCCTGAGCTTTGTTTTAAATAGTATCCATTTCCTCGAGGCTGTGGGCAGATAGTGGGGAAGTGACGCAACATGACAACACAGTGTTCTTGGGATTGCTATCGACTTGTTTCCATCCTCACAAAGACAAATAAAGAATTGGAGCATTTTAATGCCACTGTCAGCACATCAGAATAACACCTGTTGCTCTTTGGCCTCCTAAAGACTGTTTTGACAGTCACTTCTCACAGCCGTTTAGATACCGATTAGCAATATCCGAAAAAGTAAATGAATCATACCCTTTTAAAAAGAAACTGCTTAATAACCTGTCTATCTTCAGATGCAGTAGCTTGAACACAGATGTTTATTAAAATGGAAAAAGCAATTTGTTTTGCACGTGTCCTGCCAAGTCACATATCTGTGTAGTTTATCACGCATCTCTCTGGCTGAAACATGCTCTTCTCGAATTCCCTCTTAGTCATCACGCTGCAGAAAGCCCCATTCGTGTGTGTTTCTTGCTTAGGGTCAGAGGCGATTTTGACCATTTCCCTTCTTCTGAACAGTGATGTTGTTTTAAACCCTGAGTTAACCAGAGATTGATCTGAAGAATGGGTGTATTTGGGGACTGCCATCCGTCATAGTGCCTGAAAGGGTTGTTTTCTCCCGGCCTTGTCACCTTTGATGAATCCCCACCGAGGACTCCGCTGTGGAAGGCACAGCCAGCATTTGACTTGGCTCAGAAAAACTGCATTTCCTTTCTGTCTCTCTGATCTTTGGCAAGATACTTTTGATTGTGCCACAACCTTTTGTCCATGGAGTACATTATTTTAGTTTGTGTTTGTTTGTGATGGGCGGACCGCAGAGGGGTTTTAAAATTGTTTGGGGAAAAATTAATTTTCTTAACTACTGTTTTCCAGTCAGCTACATGGACATCCACTGAATATCTGGGTGTTCCTCGGGGATATGGGTCTGCCTTTGCACTTGTTTATTTCCAAGAATAGAGAAAGTCAGAGAGCACTTAATCTTCTCTGGGGCCAGATACCACCCAGATGAATCTGAGTTTAGCTTTTAAGGGCATTTGTAAGGTTATGACCATTGTCATGGATATCATCAGATACAAACAACGCAACACGTCGTGGCTACTTTTGTGTTGCTTCACAGGAACTTGGTTTTGCCTTAGACCTGTTTTCAAACTTCTGTTGCTGCTGGTCAAATTCTACACTGATAACCTGAATGTTCATTTTTCAGTCACACTAAAATTTAATCCACAAAACACTGCAGCATCTGAATGGCTGCTGCAAGGGCCACAACTTTAACTCGGGGAAAATGTCCAAAACTTGAATTAAGAGGGCACTGAAGGACACATGAGTGTCATTTTGCAATAATGACACACAGCAAATGCCACCTCAGCAGTTTGCCAGCTGATTTCATCACTCTTACAGTGACTTCTCTCTCTGGCCCCCTTTTTTTGTCCTCTCTTTGCCTGTTTCAAGTGTTCCTCCCCCGCAAACCACTTCTTTTTAAGTTGATTTAGGGGTCAATGACGTTCACTGGAATCCTAAACTATATTCCAGATGGTGATGACAGAAACTGGTTAACACTCTTCACCTCCTCAGCACCATCCTTCGGTCTTCTATCTCCCGTTTGCAGTGCATTTTTAATGCCATTTTGAAATGAGTGTGTGATAGCATAAAATTAATTAGCTGTGTCACTGCTGGATAATTTATCCATCAGTGAATTACTGGTCTGAATTGCAAAGGTATCCAATTGGGCATTAGTTCAGGGGTAAAGAAAGTAGTCTGAACTGACAGAGAGCTGGATCTTTTGCTCTCTTTGTTTTTGCTTGTGTCCTCTAGAGTAAAAGATTCAACAACATAATGAACATACTGTCCACATACAAATAGAAAATGATAAACTTGACCATCAGACAAGCATATTTATATTTCAAGATGTTCAATATGATACGTCATTTAATACTCTTTTGTAATCAAATATGTAATTACTTTTAAAACTTCATTAGACTGCATTTTAAAGCCAACAGTAAAAAGTACAGTTTAAAATGACTGTTGTCTCAGCTATAACTGACTGTTATACTACACTGAATGTAGCACAGTATATATTTTTCTTTAAAAAAACACATTGATTTGCAACACACTGACTCCTTCTAGCTTTTAGGGAACAAGGGAACCCAAGTGCTGATCTGACAAATATTATAACGTTAAAAGATCCACAGCAGCTGTCTTGATTTTATAGGCATATTGAAGTTACTGCATTGCATTCCTGTGCAGTTCCACTTTGAGTTAAGCTTGAGGTAAGGTCAAAACCCCTATCTCTTACAGACACACACACACACACACACACACACACACACACACACACACACACACACACACACACACACACACACACACACACGCCTCCCCCTTTCCTCGACTAATAAATAAGTATCCCTTTGTGTGATGTGGCTTTGCTCCAAGGTTGTGCACTTTGTGTGAGCTGCTTTTAGCAAAACAGTACAATATCCAAAATGGGAAAATTCAGACCACATTTTCTGCACGTTTTACTATTTTTACATTTTGAGTAATAAATATTATTTCATCTGTTTATCCAACTCAGCACAGTGCTTCGTTCAACGTGTACTGAGAGTAAAATCCTTTAATACACCAAACCAGTTAGAAAAAATAAAATAAAACCTTACTAAAACAGAGTGTTTGGAGTTTTTTTGTTGTTTGTTTTTTTGGCTTGCCTATTTTTTTTCGCTGCCCCTGTCTCTTTTCTTTGTATTGTTGCCTCATCCAGTTAGCAACTTATTTTGAAAGTGGGTTAAATTTCAGAAAACACATGAGTCTGATGAGTCAGAAATGATGAGCATCAGTACGGCATAGGTCAGCAGTGCACAGACAAGAAAACATTTCAGGTTTCCTGTTTTAGAAAGCAAATTATTTTGTTGCATTTTAAATATGTATACATTCAGATTTCAAGATTGTTTCGATCCATACATGCTGGAAATGAAATACTAACAAAAAAAACGTGATTACAAATAATCACGTTTGCAAGCAAAACATCAGCATGAAGAAGACTTCAACTCTTTTACTCACTACTGCTACTGCTCATGCAGATGTATGATTTTGTCTTTTATTTTCAGAAGAATTAAACAAACTCTTGGACATTACGCATAAACTCTCACTCAAACACTCAATAGGAGCAACACTTAAACTTGAACAAAGAGTGAAGAGCAACACCCTCATGCAAATGTGACGTTAGTCAGAACCTACTCAGAAGTGCAGTCTGTGCTGGCCAGAGCAACACAAGGGAGTCATCCTCTTCTCAGCCTCCTTGCTCCTCCCCCTGTTCAGTGAGTTATGCAGTATTTGAGCCTTCAGGAGAATAAGGAAAGCCAGACATTATAGAGACACAGGGACAAGGCACTGATACACTCACAGATTCCAAGCCCACTGCAGGGAGCTTGAAACTTGGCATCCAGATTTTGGTCATCAGTCAGTTCATTCCATTATTCACTTCATCACATGAGGCAGGAAAGATGGCTCCCATAGCGCGCTGTGAGCCCTGATGTTTGTTTCTGAAGAAGAGTTTGCTCCTTGCTTATTGATTCTTCAGTAACTGTTTTTGTGACACTCTTAGGAGATTATTACTGTCTAACTTTCTAATTTCCCAGCTGGATTACCACCACTCTTGTTTGGACTGTCTTGAGCTGCCTTCAGTCATGCTGACTGAACCGTGTGGAGCCATGTCAGTGGGGTCAGATGTTCGTGACCTGACCCTCTTGCCACCAGCTCCTCCTGTGACGTCCTTACCCGGAGCTGGTGGCAGTTGTGGGATGTCAGTTGGCGGCGGTCAGTGGACCCAACTGCTGGACCTGCACCCAGCCTCACCCTACGGCTCCCTGCCCTCCCACCACTCCCTCATCAAGCAGGAGCCGGGCTGGGGGACCACCGACCCAATTGATGACCCCCACTGTGGACTCGGGGCCTTCACGGTGCACTTCTCAGGCCAGTTCACAGGCTCAGGCCCCTGTCGGGTTGGGGCCTTCGGAGAACCCGCTGCAAGTCAGCCAAGGATGTTTCCCAGTGGAGCCTACCTGCCTGGCTGTGTGGACAACAGTCCTGCACCCAGGAACCAGGGTAAGTATGCTCATCACCGGTCCCACCTCTGATTTCACCTCATTAGTCTTACAAAAAGCAGTTGCCACACACCAATCAATGAAATTCTTTTTTGTTGTTGTTGTTGCAAGCCAGTGTCTTTCTCCACAGAATTTATTCCTAATGTAACTCCATGTTTAAGTATTATCAATAGTGTTTTATCTAAGCTGGGTTTTATGTGCTGCACTGGATCATTCTGAATCACTACAAGTGTTCCAGCATCAGTATTACAATCTATCAGTCCTGAATTTAATTAACATAATGCGGTATATATACTCATAAAGTTTTCAAAAGATGCCAATGCAAAAAAAAAAACAAAAAACCAACATATATATACTAACAGAATGATAAGCTATAAAAAACAAAGAGAGGAAAAAATGAAATAAAGAACATAAAACTACAATTTATCCAGGGAATTTAAATGATATGGTAAGTGTAAGTTAGGGCACTGAAAGTTCTCAGCAGCTGATTATTTATAATTTAAATAAAGGCTTTTCACTTTACATTTGTGTAGTGTAATTTTATATTTCCTGGATGCCTTTTCCTATACTAAGTGTGTGTGAGTGTGTTGTTTTTTTAAAGAGCATTTGACCACAAATGCTCTGCTGAGCAGGAAAACGGCTTCCTTTGCCAAAAAATGACAGGTGACAGCAAAAAACTTAACGGCTTCAGAGCTTTAGTCAGAAGTATTTCTTTTGAAAAATTCCAAAAGCAGTAACTAGGAATGAAATGGAGAAAAATATTTGAACAGATGAACTGTGAATCATAAGCTTGACTTTTTGGAAATTTTTAAAATCCCATAGGAGGTTTAAGTGTTATTCATCCTGAACCGTAATTCAGAATCAACGTTGAAATGATGTCTCTACCTTTACTGTAGACGGTGTTTGCGTCTGCTGGGGCTTATTGCTCAGCTTTCAGAGGTTTAAGCCTGTGTGTGTCTGCTGATGTGACCTTCAGAGACTGAATGCATGACAGTCAATCTTGTCTGCCCAGTGGAAAGTAGTTTTTGATGAAGTGATAAAATAGTCAGCGCTGCTTTCTGCAAGCTGCGGGGATTTAAGAGTTTGTGAGTCATTTTTCTTAGAACCTTTTCAACTTCCCTCCAGGGCCTGACTCAGGATTTCACAGACCGTCCATGTTATATCAGCATGTAAAACAAACATTGCATGTGGTTGTGTATCTGATCATCATCTAGCTTCTACTTTAGCTTAACGTGTGCTTTAGTGAAATGCATACAAATGACTGCAATAAAAGTGAAACAATCCTTTCTGTTGCTGGTTTTACAGTCTACCCGTATTCAACCTGTGTTTTGCTCCTCGTTCTTGCTTTTCACCGAGCTTAATTTCTACGGTAGCTCATCTCAGTCCATCTGTGGCGTGTTTGCCAAAGTTCTTTTTCCACCTGCCATAAATATTGCAACCACAAGGCCTAAGATAGATGGGGGGAAAAAGAATATGTTACAGGGAAAGAGGATTTAATGGTATGATGAATGTGTCTCTGTGGTAGTCCTGCCAGGGTCTAAGAGCTACTACCAGGGGGGATATGTCGCAGATAACCGACCAGATACTGAAGACTTTGCAAGCTTCAGAATGTTACAGTCATTTGTAAGAAAGGTTGATCTAATGACTCGACCAGGCAAACAAGATCATTTTATTTCCATCCCCTCTCTCTATTTGTTTTCCCCCCCTCTTCAGGTTATGGAGCAGTGGGTTTAGACAGCAACCCCAGCTATGGCCACACTCCATCCCACCACACCCCTCAGCTCTCCAGCCTGTCCTTCAAACACGAGGACACGCTGTCGCCGCCAAACAACATAGGTAACTCGTCTGCACCCTGACAGTCTGTTCGCTAAATTGTTTCGCAGACTGAAAGACTGTCGTGTCACAGCAAGGTTATATAAGTAACCCATCATTTTTCATATCACAACACGATCGCTATTATCCATTTCCCTTCATCTCTCTCCATCCCTGTCTGCAGGAACATTCATATACACAGACATACATAAACACACTCTCCCTCTTGCTCTTTACGCACACATACGGTTAATGACTCTGGAAATTATAACTTGAGGAAATGGCTTTATGTGACTCTGTTGGAATGTCAAAAACTGTCTGGGGACTCATATACTACATGAACCTGAAAACGACCAGTGTTTCTCATTGACCTTTTCTCTCTTTGAAAAGAAAAAGCTCTGCATGTCTTTGAAATGGACTATTATTCATTTTGGAAATAGATTTTGTAAGAGTTTATGTGTTTTCTAAAAAAGAGAACAATAAAATATCATTATTATTTTTTGGAAGTATTATTGTCCAAGAATGAAGATGAGGTATTTAGATTTATATTCCCGCTTAGTAAGCTGTTGTGGGAAAAAACACAGCACAAATAAATCATTAACCACCAATTTTAATAATTCATTCATAACTTAAGTAATGTTCTTAACCAAAACTGCTAGAAAGTAATTGCTTTAAGCTACACAAATGTGAATATTTGTTTTTATTTGTTTTATCCTATGAACAAATGAGCATCTTTCTGTTTTGTAGTATAGGGTGGAACAAAAAGCATTGTGATAACATCAGCTCGGGCTCCATAGAATCATGAAGACAATGCTTCCTTTTGTTTTCATTTCCATTTTATGACCTTTACTAGATTAGAAATCAATTGATTTACTGGCAAATTAACTGCATATTCACTGACTGAGTAAATAAATCGTAGATGTCACCCCATGCTGAAGCAACACGTTTGTATTTTCCTTTATTCAGTTGACCAGCAGTATCCGGCTCCTAATCCCATGTTTGGTTGTCATAATCCTGCAGAGTCTTGTCCAAGCAGCCAAGCTCTGCTGCTGAGAAACTACAACAGGTACAATTATTTCTCCCTGCATGGATTTATCATTTGTTGTATTTGACTCGCTGTACTCTGAATCTCATTTCAACACAATTCCCCCAAATTTTCACACTCTGCACTCATCAGTTAATGCCAGTTTCGTTTCATCGACACCGCATGCAGCCTGCTCGCTTTCTGGTCATTTTTAGAAGTGTGAACTCTCTCTGATCCCACATTAGGCCCAGTGTTTGCCTCTACCTTGTCTGGATTGTGAATCCTAATTTGTTCTGAGGTTAAGTGCTGCCCACTGGTGCTCAGCAGGCCAAAACAAACACCGAGTGATCTACTGCTGATGTGTCCGAGTCCACCCTGAGGAAAAATGAGGAGAGAAGTAAAAGAGACAAGCTCAGTGAAAGCGAGAGTTGAGAGAGGAGGTGGGGGTTGCTAACGCTGGAAATGTGCTTATTTGAACCTTATTTGATGTGTGCTCCCAACTTGTTCTCATTTTGATGCAAAACATCTCATGGGGTGGGATTCCTTAAATGCCGGCCTGCGATGTTGTTGGAGAAAAGGAACATGTGCAGCCCAAATACTGGGACAGCAGTTGATAAGAGGGAGGAAGACTGCGCTGTTTTTTAGAGCTTATGGCATGAACTGGAAACCCTCAAACAAACAGAAGCACACACTCGCACGCTCATACACACAGTGTATACATATGTCAGATATCAGTGAGCCTTTCCACAGTTTAACATAGTTCAGAGCTGATTAGCGAGCCATCACGATCCTTCCCTCAAGGACTTCTCAAGGAATGCTGTCCAGAAATTCCCCCGAAACTGTTTCCCGCCATTAATGATACTGAGGACAGAGTGATGTCATGCACTGGTCCATGGTGTACTAGGCACGGAGGCACTCACCCCCACAGAGCGCACCATCGCATCTTCAAGTGTGCTTTGTGTGTGTGTGTGTGTGTGTGTGTGTGTGTGTGTGTGTGTGTGTGTGTGTGTGTGTGTGTGTGTGTGTGTGTGTGTGTGTGTGTGTGTGTGTGTGTGTGTGTGTGTGTGTGTGTGTGCGCTACTGTGATCTGCCAAGGTAAAGAATGGCTCTGTGCCTGTGATTTTTAATGAGGCCAGTGAGGAGTGTGGTGGGTGGACAGCATGTGTTAATAAGCGAACCATTTGGAGTTCCCCTGAATGAAACATCTTCATTTCAAGGGAAGAAAGATGACAGCAGCAACCTAAATATTGCCTGTGAGTTTGTATTACGAGATTTTCCAAAAATAACTAATAAAAGGAAAACATGTACATCAGTTTCCCCTCTAAATCTGTTACAGTTTCTAAGATAACTGTGTTCATAAAGCTTCAGTTAATTCACATATTAATATAGTTTGTTGTCTTAGGATTTCAAAGAAAAGAAAGAAAATGAACTCATCTTTTTTTCTGTGCTGTATGTTTTACTTAGTGATAACCTGTACCAAATGGCATCTCAGCTGGAGTGCGTAACATGGAACCAAATGAACACCCTGGCATCTTCCATGAAGAGGTGAGCCTTGATTTATTTATTTTTTATTTTAAAGAACAGGCTGTATTTTTTCCAGTCTTGACTGGTGTTTGTGGTGGTGCAGAGGAGGAAGAACAGGACAGTTTGACCAGATGGCTGTTGGCCCACTGCCTGAGGAAAACAGGATAGGAGAAGAGCATAATAATCTTTGTGTGCAGACTTGTACTCATTTCAGTTTTTGCAAAGAACACTGACTTGATCTCACCAGCTTAAGTAAAAAACTCTTTTAAGTGTGGCATCAAATCCTAATTATGTTTCTTATAATACTGAATGCCATGAGAATTTAATCAACAGTCAAGGCAAAGTTCCAAAAATAAATTCCCTTAGGCATTACAAAGTATTCAACATTCAAAAAGTGCTTTATCTGGATGTGTGGTTTAATCAGATTTTATTGACACTGACCAAACAACACACAAACTCTCAGAAAATTTAGATTTCAATGTTGAAAAATTATGACTGATGGACTAAAGTATTGATTTCCCTCACTCTCATCTCTCAGTCTCCTCTGCTTTGAAACAGTGAGTAGAATAAATACGCAAATATACTTTTAATAAACTATACTATTTTCCACACATGCACCCTGTTATCATGGGCACATATTTTACATACAGCTTGTGACTGAAGGATCAAATCCGCTTTTATGTCACACAATAAGCAGGTAATGAGGGTAATATTAACCAAACACAGAGGAACTGCTTTCATCTCTGTGGCTGTGGTTGTTCATGGTGTTTTTGTTCTCATTTGGTTCTACTGTGAGACTGCATAACAATTCTATGAGATAAATAAGTACCTGATAACTGTGAATCATGCAAAACTGCTCTTGTAGAGTCTCAGAGAAGAAATACAGAGCAAGAAATTAGCAGATGTTGGAGTGAGGCATGCCATTTTGATGTTTGAGAAGTGTGGAGAAGGACAGGGATTCTTTTGCCTTGATTATCTCTAAAAAAATACTGTTTCTTCTTCTTTTCATCTATCTGATACTGCTCCACCAACCCATCTTCTCCGTGTTTTGATTGTAATTTTGTCTCTGCCTGCCAGTGGTCATCCACCCAGCTATGACAGTGACCCCACAGCTCCCCCTCCACCCATGCTGGTCAGTGCCCAGTATCACATTCACACACATGGGGTCTTTAGAGGACTTCAGGTCAGTCAGTGCTAAAGCAGATGTATACACATATAGTAGTTGCATGCACAAAGTCGTCTTCTGTACAATAAATAAATCTGCCTTTCTCTTCCTGTCTCTCTGACAGGATGTCAGACGGGTACCTGGTATTGCTCCTCCGGTTGTGAAGTCTTCAGAGGCCAGTGAGAAGCGTCCTTTTGTGTGTGCTTATCCCGGCTGCAGCAAGAGATACTTCAAACTGTCACATCTGCAGATGCATGGACGCAAACACACTGGTGAGAGTGATGAGATGATTTGTACCCCTCTTTCCGGCTCTGACATAAATGTAAAGATGATGACAATAATGGCATGTGGGGTTGTTTTGCAGGAGAGAAGCCTTATCAGTGTGATTTCACAGACTGTGGTCGCAGATTCTCTCGCTCAGACCAGTTAAAGAGACACCAGCGCAGACATACAGGTAGGACGGGGTCAAGCTACTATATCCATCAGCCATATCCTCATTCTCATTCCACAAAATACAACACAATAGGTTTCTTTACAGCTAGATTCGCGTATTTTTAGACTCAGTATATTTAAATTTGACAAATTCTTGGCCAATGAACACTTTATAATTTACTGGCAGAGTTGACAAAGTAATAAAACTGACAAGATAGCAAATCAAGAAATCGGAGCTGTGGCCTTGATTCTTTCTTGAACTCTTTTTATTTATGTCTCTTTCTGCTTTCTTTGAAGATAGTAGAACTCATTATTGTTTCGAAACACCAATAAAAATAATAATCCAGTGCCTTAGTACCACAACAACAAATTAACATTAATTTTAAATATATATTGCTGTTCACATATTAACTGTGTTAAGAAATCTGCAGCAACACCAGATCCATTGGTCAAAACAAACAGACATACCTATGTTGAAACTATAAAATCTCCCTCAGTAGTGTAATTTGTATCATCTCAGACAGTGATTGCTCCATTGAAGCTTAAGTTTCAACTTCTGACCCTCACCACACCCTCTTTTCATTTATGTCTCTCGTAATGCCACAACCGCCGTCCTCCCTGTGTAGGAGTGAAGCCCTTTCAGTGTGAGACGTGTGAGAGAAAGTTTTCACGGTCAGACCATCTTAAGACGCACACTCGGACTCATACAGGTAAAACAAGTGCGTATACCTTTATTTTCTACCTCTCCATTCTTCTCCCAGTGAGATTTAAAAAAAAAAAAATGTAAAGATGGACCTCCTGACTTTAATTCATGCACAACAAAACTCAATCTGTCATTCTAGGAGTTGAATCCACTCTAAAGCAATGCTTTCTCTTGTTTTTCCTCGTGTGTCCCCTCCTTGTCAGGTGAGAAGCCCTTTACCTGCCGCTGGTCCAACTGTCAGAAGAAGTTTGCCCGCTCTGACGAGCTGGTGCGCCACCACAGCATGCACCAGAGGAACCTGACCAAGCTGCAGCCTGCCATCTGAGCAGCGGAGGAGGAGGAGGAGGAGGAGGAGGAGGAGGAGGAGGACGAAGAGGAAGGTGACAATATGCTGTGCCAGCTAGTAGACAAAGACGCCTGGAGCCTGGTCAGCGGTTATGGTGCCTTGCCAGACTCGCTAAAGTGGTGAGCACAGCTGACACCTGGTTCAGCCAGACAGACAACGTCAGGAGAACAGACTCACTGATGATCCCTGAGATCTTCGCGACGCACCTCAGCAAGCACTCTTTCTCTTGTCTGGTTATGTGACGTTGAAACTCAGACTTTGAGAGGGTACAATACCATTCTGAGCCAAGAACAAGATTTTTTTTTAATATGTGAGATGAGGAAAAATGTTGATACACTATTTTGTATATTTTAGTACACTTGCACTGGCTCCTTGTTTTGTTGTTAAAACTGTCTCACCTTTAAAAAAAATGTGCTGGATATTGTGAACTGGATTTAGGAAATGTGTCACTTTTTGTCCATTACGTTGAACACAGAGAATTTTTTTTGCTTTCGGGAATGTCTTTATATCCGTAAAACTTACATAATACTCACCAAATTGCTTTGTATATATGTGATGCATTTGCTGACCTTCCTTTTGGTATTTTCTATGTTCTTGTTATAAAATCTCAATTCACATCGGTGTCGAGGGTAAAAGTATGTGCGATTGTGTGGCTGAGAGACAGAAAAGGTGTGGGTGTTGTCAGGTTAAGAGGCCACCTATGAGAGGTGGTGGTGTATGAAGGTGGGGGGGGAGTGACAAACAGTAAAACAGCACCCCTCTGTGACTCTGACAGGGTGCAGGTCTCACCCTCCTAAATCTCGGACACACATCTTCATAACCAGGAACATCTGGAGCCCGATAAATCTCATTAGAAAAGACACATTCCTCAGTGTCAGCAGGCTGTACTCCACTGACTGCCCCCTTCTGCATAGCCTGGGCCTCAAAAATGCACGCAAATGCACACACTCAAGTCCCTATGGTAAATACTAGCCTCCGGTTGAGAAAGGCACTTTGCATCCTCGAGCCACATGATGGCAGTATCAGCCTTTTCCGTACAACAGATGGGACTTGAGCTGTGAGCGCTGGAGTGTGACTCATACACTGCTAACATGTTACCCCCTCTGTCTTTAGATTGCCCGTGTCTACATTACTCTTGCCCTTAGTGGCATTGAGTATTCACAATAAATATGGTAATGTAAATGAAAGCGAGAAACAGAAAGGCGTGTTCAGGGCATACCAAGGCCCATCAAAAATACATGATGTTGATGGAGTTGTGTGTCAACGCATGTGAAGCTCTGTAAGAGATGGGATGATTCAGCTACAGCAGGTATGTTAATAAAATATGACTCAATGTGGGCAGAGAGAGCTGTTGCATGGCTCTGTGAGCTAATGATGTCATATACCTGAAAAAACAATGTAAACACGCACACACGGTTGAGGTATATTTAGCAGTCGGTTGTGCGTTCGCACATGAAATCCACATTTACCGAAGGCATTCACTCATAGCCAGCGGAAGCACACATACAGTACAACATGTGCACACATTTGCACCTGCACTGCTTCTTTCATTTCCACCACAGACCTTTTACACTCGCCAAACTAACAATTAAAATGCCTTTCTCCTGTTTCAGGGTCACAGGCGGCTCATTTGAAGTGGTGATTCGGGTTGTTTTCCAATTCGCGTAATGGCTGTTGGGTAGTATCTCTGTGATGTTCTGTGGTTTTTTTTTTCTTGCTTCTTAATCCAATGCACTTTGATTAAGAAAGTCTTCTCTTTGTTCTCTCTCTGCAGGGGCATTGGGAAGCGGAGGAAGATCAGAGGGACAGCGGAGTTGAACGTTTTACTCACTCCACTTCACTTTTAACTGGAGACTGCCGAGGCTGCGTCTGGTGTGAGGATCGGATGCTTTTAAATGCCTTCAGTCATTACTGCCATCTTTATCACACACGCTTGAAAGACAAACTGACCTCAGCCATGCATGGATCTACATTCTCTCTGACTGGAGATTGTGGGAAAATGTGAAACATCCAATACCACAATGTATGTATGCGCTCAATCCCATCCTGCAAAATGTTACCCCCAATCTGAAAGCATGAACACACATATACACAGCACACAACCTCACATGCACACACGCCACCAGATGCCCCCTCAGCTGTACTGCTGGCTGTTTGCCTTTAAGGGGTGTCAGCGTGGGTAATCTCAGGTGACGTACACCTGGTAACGCACAGCCCAAGACATCTGTAGGACAGCAGGCCCGCTAGCTTCACAGGCCCCACATCCACATGCAAAAAGGTTTCTTCTTTTTGAATGTGATCTAACCTCACTGTCACAATGAAAGCTGAGACGTAAGCACAGATCATTCCATAAACACCAATTTGAATCTTTACTTTCTTCATGCTCTAGAGGTACGCTCAATGAGCCTTTTCAGTTACTGGGTCTACATATGAGTGGTATTATTTTCAATATCCCATTCAGTAAAGTCCCAGGTGCATCCAACATCAGCATACGGCTCCTGCTGTGATTCTCCAGGCAAAAAAGACGTTATTTAACCTCTGGAAACTGGAAAGGTCAATGCACATGTAGTGAACAGAGCCCTCTATGAGCCCCAAGGGATTGCTAACAAGGTCAAGGCCCCAGAGAGGAAACTTAACGGGGTTACAAGGAGGCCCTGCATGCAAAAACAATGCTGCGCCAACAGGAGGCGCTGTCAGGGAATGTTCGTTTGTTAAGCGAAGCATGTTCTTAGTTGTATTCCCAGACAGCATTCCCCCCCTCCCCTCGGGCTATCTCTCTTGCACAGAGCTGCTGCTTCACAGTCTGAGGGGCCTAGGGGTTCTTGGGGGTTTTCCCTGTGGTATAGCAGGGAGCCTGAGGGGCTCCGGTGTGTAGGAGCTTGGGGAATGCAGAGGCCTTGGGGGCCTGGAGCTCAGATGGGGCCTAGAGGGTAAACTTTCTCACTCAGGGAGCAGAGATGGAGCAGATACAGAAAGACAGCAAAGGGAAAACACCTTGAGAGGAGTCTGTCAGATATGCAGGCAGCAGCCGGAAAGATCCCATGAGGGTACACAGGCACAGAAACACAAACACACTCATGTATGTACTCTCTCATCCAAAACCAATATGTGGGCCAGCAAATAGAGGCAGAGAGAACATTTAGGGTATCCTAAATATTACCATTCTCTCCTCAAACATTACGTCTTTCATCTTCTCTTCGCTCCCTCCCGCTGTCTCCTCTAGCCCACAGGAAGATATTAATGCCTAACAGGATTAGACACATCTCTATCATGTGAGATACAAGATTACAAACCAACTCTGGCTCCCTGGGGAACAGTGTGATAGGAAAGGCCTCGTCTCCCCACTCCTCCCCTCCATCCCAAAGGTGTCCAGATGCTGGGATGCAGAGAAACAGAACCGGAGGAAGAGGGAGACAAATGTTGACAAATGGAGCGAGAAAGCCGTTTTGTCCAAAGATATCAAGTCTCTCTGGGATTGCAGTGTCTCCACCCTCACTATCATGAACTCCAAAACAGCTCTACTGTTGGCCACTTTGCCCGACTTTTAATTAAGATTGACAAAGTTTCTCTCTGCGTATATCATGTAAGATATGCAGCAGGCTGTCAGAATGAGTGGATGACTCAAGCAGTCATGTAAAAGCTGATTTTGAGTCATCCTGACCTCAGTCCAAAGGGCTCCCATTTCTCCTGAGGCAGTTACAGTTAGTTACCAACTCACTAGGTTTATGGTTCCTAAATTGAAATGTATTGCTCTTTAAAGCCTCCTCTCTAATTGTGCAGTCATTAATGGTCGATTCCCTATCTACACTGTGTTGATGGGCACATAAAAACTCATGATGACAGACGAGCACAAGTGCAGTTCTTAAAAAGAGACAAGGTTGCCGCTTGTTTCGTCTCCCTGCCACTAGGAGGAGTAAAGTCCTGTGATGGAGGGAGGAGGAGGGAAAACCACATTCCCTGAGATAACATGAAAGATTGATGGATTCCTTCAAGCTTCATTGTCCAGAAGTTGAAACATGTAAGGCACTGAATTAGTCCATATTCACATGACTCATATATACGGTACAATCACACAACTTGCACAAACACATAAAAAATGGTCTGTATAACATTAGGTCTGCATTTTAGAAATACTGAGGCAAGTTCAGCCTCAGAGGGATTTTCACCACCAGAAAGAATTGTTAATTATATTTACTCATTAAACTGTTAAGTGATACTTACCATGAATTTTAACAGAGCACATTAATGCGACTTACTCTACACTACCTTAAATACTTTTTAACTGACCAAAAAATGGTCACATTCAGAACCTATAAATCCTGGAAATCGTGGGATTTAGGTACGATCATTTAATGTTTTAGTGCTCATAATATGATATTAGAAGGGCACTTTTAAGTAAAATTCCTTAATTTCTGATGAGTTCCTATGAGGTTTTTTTTTTATGTGTGATTTAATGTTAGAATTTCTCCTTTGTGAGATCAATAAAGTCTATCTTGTCTTATCTTAAGTTTGATTCATGCCAGAGAAATGTGTCACCTCTCCAGCAGTATTTTTCAGTGTCTGGGGACTTATTGAGCACACACAATGATTTAAAAACCTAATTAAGTACAATTTATCTTTCACAGGATTTTAAACTGTCTGATATGAAACACTGAACTCCCACTTTTGCATCATTTACAGAGAATATGACCTGTGAATCCATAATGATAGGCACAGCCTGTGTGACATCTTTGCACATGCTGCTTTCTTTAGTCCGCAGGTTCTCATTTAATATGCAGCTTTTTAGCAGTTGAGCAGCAGTAGTGAAATTTCAAAGTCTGATGGCAATGGCAACAATAGCAATAATGTTATTATTCTAAATGTTCTGTATCTTAAAGAAAAAATCTTATTGTGTGCTCGTCCACTACATTTTTTGCCCATGCCCTTCAGTTTCAGCAATAAATCTATAATTTCACCTCCAATGAGAAGAGAAAGGGAAGCCTATTCCCTGGGCTGTCATGTGAAGGCATCATACAGATGGGTACATATAAAATGTTTTCTCTGAACTGCTCAATAATGAACAAAGATTGTTTTTTTGTGCGTGTGTGCTGTTATTCATGTTATTATATAATAGGCGAGAAGCTTGTTAAGAAAGCTTCACCACAGGATGGGTCAGATGTCCCAAAGATCTTTACAAACAACACCCTGGGCTATAAATCCCCAGGGTGGAAGGAACAAACACAAGAGATAAAAGACCAAGATGAGGGAGCAGCATAGATATACTGAGATGAAAAATAGGGCATCGTGATTTTAAAAAAAAACTTAGAGAGAAGCAGGGAAGCTGAAGGGAGAACTGGATGCACCGCATAGCTTGTTATGCAGGCTGTTTAATGGCAGCAGTCATTTTGGCATTGCAGCTGTTAATTGCTGAAATAGATGTGCACTATGAAAAAAACGCTCATCAAAATGAGGTTGTTGCTGGATAAGTGAAAATACCAGACAGGGAAGAGGGGGAGTTGTGGTTGTAGATATTAATACGCTCCACCTTATGACCCTCCTCTCCCACTGTCTTCACCCTGTTCTCACCCAGAGGGCTCATTATTATCAGGGAAAGAGGGGTTTGATCTATGCAGACACTCATATGAGAGCCGTCTGAAGACATTACTGTACACACACTCCCCCAGTGTGAATGATTAGGAGCCTATCATAAGCAGCAGGGGCCGACTGTTAAACATGGCCACGAGGCAGGTAGTCCATGTGCCCCCGTGTTGTTAGGCAAACACACATTGGGCTCTTTTACATCTCCGTGCACCACTACTCATCCACCTTCACTCACACGTCGGCCCACGACACACAGATGGACCACGACACATGACAAACCTCATTCAGGACGGAGCACATGGAGCGACTGAGTGTTTTAGGCCTCGCAATTATTCAAATGTACCACCGACCCGGCACTCTTTAGCAAAGCAACAGAGAAACTACTATATCATCTAATGGCGAGCAGAAATGAAACAAATGTCACTGCAGGCAACACTTCCACTTTGAGTGTTCCTCAGAGCTTTTTGCCAGATAAAGAAGGAATTCATCTAAGAGTAAATCTGTACTCACGATTGACCCAGTAGATGTGGAGCCATGCCTGACTTTGGTAACCCATTTCTGGTAAATTTTTTATGAAATAATCATTGCCGCTGTCATGTCGCCCTCCTACAACATCACCTAAAGCTGGAAGATGTCAGGTAATTCAAATAAGAATAAAAAATATCAAACATGACCTCGATATTTGAAAAATAACTTCCGAGACATTTTTGGCTTGGAGTCTGAGAGTGTCTGAAGAAGGTCCTACATTACAACATAATAACACAGCCCACACATACATTGCCTTGTCCCTTGTTCCTAATGAGCTTTATCGCATTGGTCCCGCTTGACTTGTCTTGCTAACTGGCACACATATATCCATATGTTCCACATGAGCGGGCAGAGGGGACAGGCTGGGTGGCAGAGCTGCTTTCTCAGTTACATCTGAGAGTTTTGCTGCAACAGCCAGCAGCAACGGCAAGTCAGCTTAACTCCGTCGCTGCTGTGTGAGTATAGACTGCAATTAGTCATGAGAAGTGTTAACAGCATCCGCTTGTTCCTGATGTTCACTGAATCAAAAGTCAAATGCAGACTTGAATATTTGAATGGCCTGTACCATTAGCTGCCTGCAGTATGCCCACGTGGAGCTGTAAGCACATGCAGCACGTATATGTCAAATGTTAGGATGACATCCTAAAACAGATTAAAAAAGGAAAAAGTCTGTCTTCAGTACTGCTATTTTTTTTTTTAAAAACAGTTTTTAATGAGCAAGCAGAAGCTGAATGACTGTGACCAGGAGGAACTCAGGAGGGAAACTGTGGGAAATCAGCCCAGTTTGAACGACTGAAAGACTGTATAAGGTATTATGTGTTGTAGGCTGAAGTCCAGCAGCTGCAGACTGAGTGAACAGACAAGTGTTCACCTGAACCAGTGGACTGCAATAGCTGGGAAATGAGAAACTAGGACACTACTTTAGCTAAACAAGAGAATACCAGTATTTTAGTTTAGCCTTGTTTTTAATGATGTATATAATCTGATGATCCTGTTAGATTTCTATTTCAAGAGCAAAAAATGGTTAATTCTAGCACCACAATCCATTTTAAGCTATGCAACTTCATAGTGGAGTGATATGAGATGAATGGAATCGTAGGAGTGATATGGATTTTTTTTTTTGATTAAAGGAATTACCCAGTCTAATGACAAATTCATTGAGGGCTTCTTTCCCTAGTTGGATGTGTGTGTTTCTGCAATAAAGATGAGCCTACAACAGCTTAGAACAAATACTGGAAACGAGGAAATAGCTAGCCGGTGATGAACACATTAAACCTTCTTTGTTTGACTCCTACACAAACAAAAGTGTTAAAATGACAAGTTGCGGTTTAACAATGGGTCTTGTCAGACTATGTCCTGGTCAGTTACTTGCTGGAGTCTTATCATCCAACCCGGTCTCACGGGGATTCGTGAAACTGTCACGTAAATTTTTGTTTCGGTTTCGTGCGCACCAACACGATTTCGTCATGTTTTTCGTGCAGCTCACCACGAAATGTTTTTCGTGTTGCTCACAAGGAAACCCGCTGTGGTAATCACATCTGAAAGTGGTTTATACCGGCAGATTCATGGCAATCTAAGCTGTCCATCGGCGTATACTGCTTGTGTGATCGCGTTTGCGGCCATCGGACATTCTTTAAATTCCTATGCAAATTGGTAAGTGTACCACTGGGTTATGGTTAGGGTTATGGTTAGGTTATGGTTAGGGTTTTGGTTAGGGACGATGTCATGCAAAATATAGCGTTGGATTCGCCACGGTTTTACATTAAAAATATAATATACCCATTCGTTTGAAATACGTTCTGAGTGGCACGAAAAGTCCGCCGTTTAAAATACATTGGTGCGCATTTCGTGGTGAGCGGCACGAAAAACATGACGAAATCGTGTTGGTGCGCACGAAACCGAAACAAAAATTTACGTGACAGTTTCACGAATCCTCATGAGATCGGGCTGTATCATCACACACAACAATCGACACTGCAAGAGCGAACTAGAGCCAGCTTTCCAGCTTTTGTGATCAGCTCAGTTAACCAGCTGCTAGCAGTAGATTCATGGAGTACAATGTATTATTTCACATTTGCTGGTTCGTCAGTCCAATACCAGTTTTAAGTGAAATTAAAGCAATAAAGACTTGGCCTTAAATACAACTTTGTATCATAATTTAAGAATTTTCAGTCTTGACAACCAAAACAAGGCAAGGATAGTGAAAAAGCTTGAAAAAAATTCCCCCAAAAATCTAAACCATCTCTTTCAACTGCTCACGTGAAGTCTGTCTCATCCTGTTCCTCTCTTAACTTTTTTCATAAAAGGACAAATGCTCCTATAGAAGTATTAGATTTTGTAACAGCTCAAGGCTGAGGTCTTGCAGCTTAACACATAAAACACAAAATAGTTTCCTTGTCTTTTTTATTTGGACATAGTTTGTGATCATGTGCAGTTTGTAAATACGTTTGTGCCCATGTGGTATGCAGACTATGCAACTGAGGTTTGGGACACTGAGGCAGGCACAACAGACAAAGATGAAACAAGAGAAAGGGGGTTTGAAGTGACAGTGTTTGATTAAAGTTACAAGATTCATAAATTCCACTAAAAGTTTATTCTCTTTATAAGCTGCATTGTTGTATAGATCTGTTTAACTATCTATTTAGCAAAACATGTAACAAAAAAAGACAAATTTCTGATGTCAAAAAACATCTTGCTGCTATATACAATGCCAAGTGCAGTTCAGTACATCTGATACAGAAGATGGCCTTGGAGTGATGGAACAGGTAGCAAGGAGTCAAGTGAATTAAATTAGACAGGTGTAAACTGGTAACGCTCAAATGTAACATTAGCAAAGGTAAAAATAGGAACATGAAGCGTACTGTTGGCCATAAGTACAACAATAAATATATTTAAAACTAACTATGGAGACAAGAAAAAAAGTCTTTCACAGGCTACACTAAACCCAAATGCGTGCAAAACCCATGCCATTAAACATCATTTAATAAACAGTTCTTAAAGCACTTAACTAATAAAAATCCTTAAAATCAATAAGCCATTAAGACTGTAAACAAAGTAACATCATTTATATTTTCAGTTTGCAAAAAGATCTCTAGTCAAACACTGTATTCCTCTCAAACCTAAAGTTCAGAAGATATTTGATCAATAAATAAAATCATAAGAAACGTTCTGACCTGTGGTTTCACATTAAAACTTTGTTCCCGTATCTGACAGCGTTCAGCTTTGACAGGTTTTAATAAAGACTATCTACACAAATCTCTGAGGCAGCGATGCCGCCGATGCGGCTGGAAGGCACCTTAGATGGAAAGTTGAGTCCACCGGGTCTGGCTTTGCTCCTGAATGTCAGAAACAGAACCATCGATATAAAGACTGAAACAGACCCTTAGAGTTAGTGGCAGCACTGACCCTTATCTGTCCTCTCATTTGGTATCTACAGTGTTGGTTTGAAATCCAACACGCCGACGTCTGTCTTACTGGTACGAGGAAAAGGATGGAGTGGTGAAGTGTTGGTGGGAGGAAGTGCAAGAGTCTGTGATTTGTCTTTGAGGACAAAGATGTTCGGCAACCTTCCTCTCACACACAAACATGCACAGAGAGCTCAGAGCTCGTCGTGATTCCTGGTCAGATCTTCTCCATAGTTGGTGGCCTGGCTTCCCACGAACATGTTCCAGTTTTCAAGGATCTCGTCTTTCGTCAGCATCTGATCCTGATAAGAAGGACAAGAGAATGGTAAGACATATAAAATATGATGATGAATGATGGTTTTATTTACGCCTTATTAACTATATTCTTTGTGGACTTCAGCTACAGCAGTGGCTGCATAAAAGTTTTTTGAAATTAAGTTTATTGCAAACTATTACTAAAGCAAAATTAGGAACTTTACCCTTGCTAAATAAATAGCTATAATGGCATGAGACAATAAGAAGTGAATAATTCGAGTAAAAGCATTTTGGACAGAGCATCACATACACAAAGCGATAACAGACAGATATTAAATCACGCTGATACAGGTGAAACATTGCACCTTGTCCTGGTCCGACTCGTACACCAGATGTCTGGCCTCAGCCTGAGCGTGGTCGTAGTCTTGTGGCATGATCCAGTGCCGGATTTCATCTTGGTCCATCTTTCCATCTTTGTTCAAGTCTCGGAAGTCGGAGAATTGTTCCCTTTCTGTCCTGACCCAGTCTGGCTCTGGACCTCCATCCTCATGAGCAAACATGTCCGCTGAACCCAGAAAAAGTGCGTTACAACATTCAAAGTAAAGATATTGTTGTTTTAAGTTAGTGCTTACACTTAAAATAAAATTTGAGCTGAAGTTTAGGCTGCCACTATCATGAAATTTTATCAATATTCATTATTTAGAATTAAATAATTATCAATAACTGTGATAAATGACTTGCCTTATATTTTATTCATCTGCTACTTTTAGATTAGTGTTATCAGCACAGTTGACCACCACTTTTTTCCGGCAGATCCAACAAATTTTTGGGTTCAAGTTTTAGGGTTCTTTTTTTTTTTTAATTGGCTTTGAACCTAACTGTACCCGTAACAGTGGAGCGATGTTTAACTTTCCAAAGGGATCCACAAGCCAAGATCCAGTCAGTAAAATATTAGAAGTCAAGTGCTTCAAGATAAATAAGGCATAGCAGAAAACTACACTAAAACTGTGATATTAATTTCATATTCTCTTAGTTTCATCCAGCTGCTAGTACAGAGGTGGATGGATCCGAGTCTGACAATTAGGAAAATACATCACGGTCAGCTCAAACAGACAATTACTATCCGAGGTTCACTACTTTTTCACAGAACATTCAGAAAACGGTCACCTCACCGCTCTAAACCATAAATAGACCAAACCCAAAGAGAACACATATCTGTCTTAAATGTGGGGGTAAAGTAAAGAAAAGTAGTAGATTTTGGTATCAGTCATAGCGCTAAGAACAGGTATGCAGACTACACATAACCTTACTTTGCTGTTTCTTCTGACAACTGACTTGTCCTTGGCATTTTTTGTGTACAGTGTTTGTAATAGTGAATTTCCGAAGCCGTTACGACCCCTCCCTTTCTGCTCATGCAGGTGATCAGCTCCTGCAGGAGCTGGCAGAAAGGGAGGGTCGTTAGACTAATATGTGGCACCTGGTAGAGCTACAAAAGCTCTGTCTCTCTCTCTCTCTCTGTCTCTCTCTCTCTGTCTCTCTCTCTCTCTCTCTGTCTCTCTCTCTCTGTCTCTCTCTCTCTGTCTCTCTGTCTCTCTCTCTGTCTCTCTCTCTCTCTGTCTCTCTGTGATTCCTTTTGCACTCAACACCAACACACACATCTTCACTCACTCATGCACTTCACTGATTACTGAGATAAACACTTGTCACACCTCATTCCTTTTGTCTTTAATTACTTAAAATATATTAAAATACTATGTTTGTATTTGAAAACCTGACTGGTCTCCCTTCCTTTGTCACATTCACTGAGCTGGTTTGTGACAAAGCTTAATCAGGACACGACTAAACAGCTTACAAGTTATTGAAAACAGACACCAGCAGCTAGGCTACAGCCAACAGCTCTAATCTTACTGCTTTAGTCTTTTAAAAGCTTTGTTAGTAGTTTGGACAAATAGCTGTAACTGATAAGTTTCCATGATAATAGTTTAGTCATTTCAGAGCAATTATTGCAGAACTCTTCAACAAAAAACTCTGTCACAACAGTGATACCATTACTAGAAGACACTCATTGATTCCTCCTTCAAAATGTGAAGTACTTGCATATCATTGCACCAGTTATGTGTGAATCAACTTGTAGCAGTCTGAACTATTCTCTAGATGAATGCTAAAACTGTTCCAGCTGCAACTTCTCCCCTTGGAATTATTTTCTTGTTGAGCTCTGGACAAATGCAAACTGTTAAAACATTAAGTGATGCTCCAACTTCACATTCTTATGTCAGCTTATGCTACCAACTGTCACTTTATGGTTTTATTTCAGTGAACAGTGTATTGCTGAGTTGTGTCTTTTCCAGTACTTGTTAATTAATTCAGCTTATTTCAATTCGTTGCTTGAACTCACCAATATACTCGTCCTCGTCCACATGTCCGTCGCCGTTCTTGTCAATGTCCTCTAGAGTTTCCTGCATTCACAACGAGTTAATGATGTCATTAAAGGGAGACACAAGGGTCATCTCTGGTACAACTTTCACTCCGAGTAATAAAAGAGAAACATGCTGCCCCAGGCTGTATGAGTGAATGTATGAGTGTGAGTTTACAGCTGGGCTGGCAGACTGTCTCTAAAATTACAGGACTGTTGACGAGAGCCAAACCCTCCGCAATGGAGGAAGATTTACACTTTTTAAGCAAACGATTGGGAAAACACTACTTTTTGAGGAGCTAATAGATGGTTTACTCTCTCACAACTTGGCTTTGACAGTGTGCGAGTTTGGCTAAGTGGTTACTTAGACGTTAACGTGAGCTGATCATTAGCGAACAAAGGCACATGTACATCCACGGAAACCGGAATGCATCTGGGCATAACACAAGCACGCTATATACATCCATAACAACCGCTCCTGCAGGTGAGACGCCCTCTCTGAACCCTCCTGAATGATTAATGGCCATATAACAGCTCACTAATAATAAACAAGAATATCTGTCCATCCATTTCATCTATCCACTTAACCTGTGCAGGATCGTGTGTAAACAAGAAGAGAAGTTCACTGCTATACATCTCTGTAAACACGGACAACCAGAGAAAGGTTCTGGAGCTTTTTTAAGCTTGTGAAAGGCACAACACAGTCACAGTGATCCCTTCAGGGTTACATATAGCTTTAAATTCAGCCAGAAATGAAAATCACAGTGATTCCTTCAGGGTCACAAATCACTGTAAGTTCATTTAGTTAAAGAATGGTTGTCACAGCGGAACATTATGGTAAATACTACAGAATGGAATCAGATGATAAACTAAAAATGGTCGCAAAGAACAATTATTTGCATTACTAATTATATTTTTGGATGATTTTGTCTATGAAATCTACAAAAATGCCTGTTGTAATTAATGACAGACCAAGGTGACATCTACAGCTGTATTTTCCGACCACCAATCCAAAACCAAAGATATTTTACTATCATGTTGAAATGCTGCTTTGTTACAGGTCACAATAAATAAACAGTTTTAATAAATGTGGATAAACTGCGATGTTTCAAAATTAAACTCCTTCCTACTGTACTATTCACACAGATGTAAAGACAACAGTGCAGCTTTCCTCACTGAACATCTTGAATCATTGAGGGAAAGCAGGGGAAGGTCTGTTCTATATAAAATTATTTTTATAAGGATAATGCACACACAATATATTATCACTAGTTCACGGGTAGTGAGAGGTTTCTGCAGGCACTTAGCCAACCTAAAACTAAGTCAAAGGTTTTGTAGCGACTTGGAGGCTCACGGGATGCATCATTTTATAATAAACATACTGTTACAGTATGAAATCTGAAGACAATGAGGAATTTAAAGGAACAAACATATCTGACAGAAAGTTTGCCTGGGGTGTTCTTTTCAAAGAAGCTGGTGTGAAGCTTGGAATGGCTTAACAATGAACTATCTTTTGAGAGAGAAAGAAAATGTTTTCCTCAGAAATGAGAGCTAAGTTCACAAATTTCAACTTTAAGCGTGTACAAGACAATAAAGGAAAATTAAATGTCTGTGTTACGCGATATTTGTGCTACTGTCGTATACTGATTTTATTCCAGATCTGAAAACCTAATCAACTTATTGGTAAAGTGGTCAGTGCTGTTCTAGTTTACTGTAGCAAAGGTCTCTGGCTTCTGAGAGCAAACAGCAAGCTGACATCAGCAGGTAGAAATGTGAAGCCAGACATTTAAACAGAGCCCTCTTTTATGTGAATGACCGTGTAGGTGTACACTTGACACTTAGAAAGATCACGTCACGTTCCTGCCTGAATCTGCACAACAAATCTCTATTAGCTATCCGTCCCACCAGCTCACAGTCGTGTCCTTTCTGAAGACAAAGTGTCTCCTCCTCATGTTTCTCCTGTGACTACATCCACCATCCAGGAGCACTTCTCACAAGGTTGTGTAACAGTTCTGTGTTACAGAACAAATAATAAACAGGATATGTATATTTTTAAGGAGTCTGATCTGCGACTATTGTTTCAGCCAGATTCACTACAATCAGTGAAGACACCACTGACTGAGCCGTTCTCTGGTAACGTTCAGTGGCATCATAAAAATAAGAGATTAATAATTAACTCTGTCAAATGGGTGGTACAACTTTTATGAACACAGCAGCATAGTGCATCACTGCTAACAGTTGCCACGCCAGTGTTCCACGAAGCCAAATTTATATTTAAAGATTGAGTCTTAAATGGGACAGTCGGTCCGTCCCTCTGGACCTGTTCCAAAAAATATAGAAACTCAATCATTTCTGGGTCGAGTTAAAATTTCATTAGGGCGTTATCCAAATGTAGTACATTCAACACACTCAAGTCTGTTACTAGAATTAAATGATATTTCTTATTAGATGAATGATGGAATGTGATTTTCTCCTCATGTGACAGTGTATTCACCAGCTTTGCAGCAAATCAGGCATAAATACTATGCGGTTGTAGAGGGCTTACCAAAACCACAATATCCTTCATGTGTTCAAACTCCTCAGGATGGAGGAAGGATGTGAACTCTTCTTTGTCTGCTGCCAAGTCCCCGTTCAGATCGGCCGCTTTAAACCTCCTCTCATCACGAGGAAGCATCTTCTTGAAGCTGAACTGATCTGTGGCATCCTCAAACTCCTCCGGGTTGGCTGAGAGGGTGAATCAAAATGAGGTCACTGTCAGGCTTATATGCAGTTTTCCGTTAAACTTTCAATATTGTGCTTCAAAAAGAAAAGGACAGAGTGGCTGAAACACGTACCGAGGTAGTATCCGTATGTGGCCTGCTTGTACTCATCCCATGAAATCTTGTTGTCCTTGTTCAGATCATAGTCCGTCCACACCTTCGCTACGTTCTCATACACGTAGCGCTTCTGGACTCGCTTTATCCAAGCTTTAAGCTCAGCTGTGGAGATGTAGCCATCTGTGTTGCTGTCTATTCGGTCCACAATTTTACTGTCAGACAAAGAAAGATTAGTGATAATCATATTTCTTTTTTTTTAATATGGTTATGGAAATCTGATAGAGAAGTCTGGTTGATGTTTCACCCCCAACTCACTAATTAAAGGCCGGAGATGTTCTAAAGATAACATTCGGCTTCAGGATTTTTTTTTTACTACAAGGGACTTCAAGTACTTTACTCCAGTGGGAGGAGTAGGCCAATTTAGTAAAAAGTGCATTGTAGCTGTGGTGTATTCTTAGACGTGGGTTGCCACGTTGTGATGTTACAGGGGTCCTCCCACTCTCAGCACCACAGGAAGGAGTTTTCATAATCAACGTGGGTCAGGAGGTGCCAACTTGTCACCAAAGCAGGAAAAAAAAACACCTTTTACGCACAAACAGAACCACGTGGCACATTTACGCAGCAGTTTGTGACAGATATGAAGCCCTACGTGGAAACGCAACTTCACTTAAAACAAAATCTCCACCAGATTATTCTTTAATGACGATTTACAATTAAGATTGTCGCAAAGCAATTATCTTTACAGGTGTGTGTGCGAACAGTGTCGACGCACCGTTTAATCTGGTCTTACAGATCTGCTGGCATGCACTTCTTTCTCAGGCACATGTGCTCCTGTTGTTAAATTTTTAATGTGCACAGCTTGAACTGTTACACGCAACAGACTCCAGCAGCAGAGTGCGTGATTTCCACAGAAACATAAAAGCCACAACAACAGAGTCACAACCTGAGACCGAGCTCATGTGTCAGAGTAATAGCAGTGTTTCTTACCTAAGCCTGTCCTTGCTCTCCTCGGGGGTGAGCTGATCAAATGTTTTGGCCTCCTCTTTGCCCAGAAAGGCCTCATGGTCGTATTGGTAGCTCTTATTGTCTTCGTGGGCTTGCCTGCTCAGTTCTGGGTCATGATGAACTCTCTCTTTTCTTAACGTGGGCTTTGAATGCACCGCAGCGGCGCACAAAAGCAGAGCACACACGAAGCTGAAGCCGGCCATCAGTCTGAGCTGGAGCTGAGCTATCTGAGGCCAAAATAACTGTTTCTTGAACAGGCCTGGTGGCACCACAACGCACAATGAGCGAGCGGCTGTGTGGTCAGTCTATCTGGTCGGCCCGCTGCTCACTGACCTTCCCTCTTCTCTTCAGCGGCGGTGCGTAAACATGTAACAGCGGCGTCCGACCACCAAACCTGCAAAGAGCACCTGCGCCTGCAGACAGGTCCACTAAAAGCACTAACGCTCCTCACTGACACGTTTTTGTTTTTTTGGGAATCCTGTCCCCTTTTCCTGAGGAAGGGACGCAACCAAACCGGGATTTCCTGCCGCCTTACGTACAGCCAATCCGCGTGTTCGTTTCATATCGGACCGCGCCTCTTCCAATGACACGGTCCCTGCCATTGGTCTACTCCACGTCGGTAACAGGAGAGGGATTCAGGCGCCACGTTGCAAGCTGAGCCCACCGTGGAGTCAGCGTGGGTCAGTGTGGAAGCCCAGAACTGGAGGGAAAAAGTCGTGTTTTGTAAGAAATAGTTTCAGTTTCAGGAGCTTTCAGGAACTCGTGCTCCTGCTCGTATCAACATGCACTCACGACGACAAAGAGGCTGTGTACAGGTATGTCGATAAACAGATCAGATAAAAGCCCCCACTACCCAAAGCACTCACTTCACCCACAAATATGCCTCTGCTGTAGTTTAAAGTCCAATAAAACAATTCCCTCAAAAGGTGCACCAAACACTTTTGAGCACACGTTCAGTCATTGTTTGAAGTTGAAGTTCATGTTGGACCACATGCCGAATATACTGAGCGTGTACGTCACAAATTGGCTTGTGTACGGTTTAGTGTTTGTTCAGAAGAAGTAAACAATTGGATACAGCAAAACTTTAGACCTGTGTTCACTGCTTATCTTGACACCAGGTTACTAAAAACTAACATCCAGCTGAAGAATCTCTGTGCAATCATAGATGGGGATCTAAACTTCAGCAGCCACATCAGAATGAGGATTTAGTAGTTTTGAAACTGACAAAACGCTATGTCCAAGCTAATAAGCTAAGTAGACATTAGCAGCTCAACATGCTAGCATACTGACAAAGCGCATTTCTCCAATTCTTAAATCCCTGCACTGACTTCCCGTTTAAAGCAGAATTTAATTTGAGGTCCTCCTTATTGTTTGTGCGTCTCTGAATGGTTTGGATGTAAAATATATCAGATATGTGTTTACTGAAGCCTGGAAGGTGTGTCAGAAGTGCAGAGACCGTCAATGAGTAGTGTCCAGACAGCAGAATGTTGTTTACTCATTTTGCTGCTTACTGCTTTAACCAGCTCCATTTAGAACTAGATTGACTCCAAATGCAGTCATTTTTTAAAAAGTAAACTAAAGACAGTTCACTTTCTCTTTTTTTTTTTTTACTGGCCATAATTAATTAGTTTTATCTTTGTGAAGTCTGATCAGAACTTCCTCTTCTTTAATAACTCATCTGCTCTTTAATTCACTCTATTTTAATTCATTCTTTTTTAAATGTTTTTTAATCCACTTTATTCTTTATGTTTTTCTTTTTCTTTTGTTTAGCCTCTTTTATGGTCTTTCAGTTTTATTTATTCTATGAACTTTGCATGCACTTTATTCAACTTGTTTGTACTTTTTTGATTGTTTTACTTTTAATTAGTTTTATTTTATTCTGCTGTGCTTTGTATCTTACATTTGAATAGCTTCTAAATATTTACTGAGTAGTTTCTGTGATGCCATGTAAATAACTTTGCTTGCTCTTTTAGAACATATTTAAAACAGAAGTTGACCGCAAGTGCTTTCCATTTGAGATAGGAGATTAAAATGGCAAAATGAGCTGTCATTTCAAGGGTATCTAAAGAGTAACATTACAATAATATACAGAGAAACCCGGTGATTCCCTTTGAGGAAGTGCTTGGTGACACTGGCTAGCATACACACGTGGACAAAATTGTTGGTACCCCTCAGTTAAAGAAGGAAAAACCCACAATTCTCACTGAAATCACTTGAAACTCACAAAAGTAACAATAAATAAAAATTTATTGAAAATTAAATAATCAAAAACAGCCATTACTTTTGAATTGTTGATTAACATAATTATTTAAAAAAACAAACTAATGAAACAGGCCTGGACAAAAATGATGGTACCTCTATAAAAGATTGAAAACTATTTGACCAGAGTGACATGATTAACTCAGGTGTGTCATTTAATTGACATCACAGGTGTTTCCAAACTCATAATCAGTCAGTCTGCCTATTTAAAGGGAGACAAGTAGTCACCCTGCTGTTTGGTGAAAAGGTGTGTACCACACTGAACATGGACAACAGAAAGCGAAGGAGAGAATTGTCCCAGGACATCCGAAAAAAAAAATTATAGACAAACATCTTAAAGGTAAAGGCTATAAGACCATCTCTAAACAGCTTGAAGTTCCTGTGACAACAGTGGCTCATATTATTGAGAAGTTCAAGACCCACGGGACAGTAGCCAACCTCCCTGGACGTGGCCGCAAGAGGAAAATTGATGACAAATTGAAGAGACGGATCGTTGGAATTGTATCCAAAGAGCCCAGAGCAACCTCCAAAGAAATTAAAGGTGAACTCCAAGGCCAAGGTACATCAGTGTCAGATCGCACCATTCGTCGTTGTTTGAGCCAAAGTGGACTTCATGGGAGACGACCAAGGAGGACACCACTGCTGAAAAAAACTCATAAAAAAGCCAGACTGGAATTTGCAAAAATGCATGTTGACAAGCCACAAAGCTTCTGGGAGAATGTCCTTTGGACAGATGAGACCAAACTGGAGCTTTTTGGTAAGGCACATCAACTCTATGTTCATAGACTCAAAAACCAAGCATACGAAGAAAAGAACACTGTCCCTACGGTGAAACATGGAGGAGGCTCAGTAATGTTTTGGGGCTGCTTTGCTGCATCTGGCACAGGGTGTCTTGAAAGTGTGCAAGGTACGATGAAATCTGAAGACTATCAAGGCATTCTGGAGAGAAATGTGCTGCCTCGTGTCAGAAAGCTTGGTCTCAGTCGCAGGTCATGGGTCTTCCAACAGGACAACGATCCAAAACACACAGCCAAAAACACCCAAGAATGGCTGAGAGAAAAGCGTTGGACTATTCTAAAGTGGCCTTCTATGAGCCCAGATCTGAATCCCATTGAACATATGTGGAAGGAGCTGAAACATGCCATTTGGAGAAGACACCCATCAAACCTGAGACAACTGGAGCTGTTTGCTCATGAGGAGTGGGCCAAAATAGCTGTTGACAGCTGCAGAACGCTCATTGACAAATACAGAAATCGTTTAATTGCAGTGATTGCCTCAAAAGGTTGTGCAACAAAATATTAAGTTCTGGGTACCATCATTTTTGTCCAGCCCTATTTCATTAGTTTGTTTTTTTAAATAATTATGTTAATCAACAATTCAAAAGTGATGGCTGATTTTGATTATTTAATTTTCAATAAATTTTTATTTATTGTTACTTTTGTGAGTTTCAAGTGATTTCAGTGAGAATTGTGGGTTTTTCCTTCTTTAACTGAGGGGTACCAACAATTTTGTCCACGTGTGTAGGTGTACCATTTACTTGGAATCCAGACTATCTTATGTTTTATTTTAGGCACTGCAGGATAAGCATTAGAGGGAAAAGGGATTCAGAAAAGTGGAATTGTTGTGCATTTTACTTTTTCTTGATGGGGTGGTAGTCTGTATGCTTTAATAAATCTGTTTTGCCATTTTTATGTAAAATTTTTGAAATACTTGAATTTTCCATTGTGAAATGTATCATAGATAATAATCAGTTAAAACAAACTGATGGTATCTTGCATGTGCCTTTGTGCCTAGTTTTTTTGTTCAATTGTAATCACCTTGCATGTAAAAGTGTGCTGAGTTTTTCAGTACATGGAGCGAGAGTGCATGTTGCATGCAAGTTCCTTCTGCACATTGATTGTAATTTGATATATTTATGGGCATCATATGATATCATCATGATGACAGTAAGACATCTGATTTCAAACATCAAATATTGCAGGACCAGTGCTCAGCCTATTCATTTAGTGACACGAATACCAGTTATTTAGCAGCTGGTCTTCAGAAATAGACTATCTTAAAGATTCAAAAGTTTGTTTTGGCACACTGGGAAACTGACATTGCAGTTTTCCTTTGTCAAACTAAATATCTGCCTAATAATTATTGAAAGGGTCCAAGTAAAAAAGATCTGGAAACCCTCCTTACCTCACTAAATAGTGTTTAGTCTCCAAGGGCAAATGTCAAGGATACCCCAGTAACATCCGAGATTTATTTCTGCTGTCTTCTTCCATATAAAGCGAGTAAACATGTAAGAGTCCAGGTGACTAAGAGACATCATGCTGAAAAAAATATACAATTTGCTGAAATTATTAGAAATAAAAATTACACCAAGTCAAAAAACAAACAAACCATTTTTAAAAAATGACTTACTACTTCTAGCAAGGATGATTAACCTCTACGTTGAAGTCTCTATTGTAGGGCAATTTGACCTTCTTTTTAAGATTGTGGCATTTACTTATTTTTTTAGTGTGCAAAGTTAATTAATTTCCAATTCATTTCACAACAAAACCTAAAGGAACACTTTCCTTGTTGCTATTATTATAGTCCGATATGCTGCATCAATACTGGCACCAGTCCTGTTTTGATTAAGGGGGTTGGTTATTGGCTGGAAAATGACTGATCAACATTAAATACGATTAGCATCTTAAGTCATTATGATATTCAGTGTTCCTGGTATCAGCTACTCAGTTGCTAGATTAGACCCCAAGCTCATGTTACCTCACAAAAAGTTATTTAAATTCATTTCTATGGAATTTTTAACTCATGAAATGGGGAGCATTGGCTTTGTATTGTGCACAGTATTGGCAGATGTCCTTTGTGTGTAGCAAGGGCTTCTGCTGTAGTCAGTAAAAAGTTTTTGATAACTTGAAAAAAATGAAAGAAAAAGTAAGTGTGACAATGTGAAGGTGGTCCAGTTTTGTTAAATCTTAGTTGCAGCTTAATTTTTTGAGAAAGACAGGGTACGAGTTTGCATAGGGAGGGGCTGCGATCGTATCTGCATGAAGGAGACTAGAAGAATCACATTACTCGGCCGCATCTCAACATGCTGTAATAGGGAAGAGCAGACTCTGTACCCTGGAAACTACTTGCTGACACTGCCATGCCTAATCCTCCTTCGTGGGCAGGAGAAACATGTATTTTGCCATTCATCATTAGCATAATAAGCCAACACATGGCACTTTGCTGTTTTGCATAAATAGTACACCCCAGTTTATGATTATAAAGAGGCCCTGGGGCTAACTAGCCTCTTTATTCAATTAATGAATAGTTAATGTATTTAAATTAGTCCTGCCTGGTCAGTTTCAATCAGTGTGTTGTGGAGACATGAAGAAATACAAATGTGTTTGTTCCAGTGAGATGCATCTTAAAAATATAATAGTGTATAAATCTATGGAAGCTTGTGCCTGAAATATGAGCTGTATTAAAATAAATCACACAATAATGGTAGAAATTCACTATTGAGCTGCAAGAGGAAGTTCTAGACTTTTGAGCTTTAGCGGTGACAGGATTAAGAGTTACACCGTTTATTTTTCTTTAAACCAGACAATTGTCGCAGTTTTTAGGGAATAAACTATATGGTGAAGTTCATATCCATCTAAAACAATGGTGGCATGGCTGAACGACTGCAGGCATTAGCATGTTGGAAATAGAAAGTAGATGGGAAGAGTGGCTTTCAACATGAATATTTCACTGAGGAATAGAGGGGGGAAGGGGGGCCGCAGCTACAGGGGTGTTCAGTTAACCATGAGATTGCACACACTGCAGAATGCATTTGGTTAATGTAATTAAGAAAACCCTATGGTGGGAGACACACAGCATTAGTGTCCAGGATATACAGTTGTGCTGTGGCCTCATCCTCACAGCCACACACTGTATTTATCTAATTTACGAATAATTCTTCTTTTTTTTAAAATCTGCAGCAAAAAGCTTTTTTGTTTGTTTAAGCGTAAACAACTCATCTGAGCATGTGAATAATTAAGTGGTCATAAATAACTGAGATCGTGCACAATGGAAGTGATTTCGACAGTCGCTGAGCTTGTCATAGTTGTTTTTATTGGTGTATAGACTTGAAGGTATGTATACCTACTACATTTGATAAATGTAAACAATACCCAGTATCTTTTTACATACATGCCTGTTTTTGAAAGATGAAGTTAAAACCTGAATCTTGTAGATGTCTGCTTTTGTTGTCAAACTTGTCAAATTTGTTGTTCACGCATTTTGACCAGTTGAGGTAAATTTAAGAATGCAGTTGGCTGAAGCTCAGGGGAAACTCGGCTCATCTTCTTGTTTCATTGTAGGTTTCTTCTCTGTAGCCTTGAGCCACAAATCCAACTTCTATGTGAGTTTAATGTCATGGAGAAGTCTCCAACAAAGGTCCAGCCATCCATTATCTATTTACCACTTAATCTTCATGGAGTCTGTCCCAGCTGACTTGGGTCGAAGGCAGTGGACACCCTGGACAGACAGCTACACAGACAGACAAACAATCACACTCACATTCACATCTACAGACAATTTAGAGTCACCAATTAACCTGAGCTTGTTTTTGGTAGGACTGTGGGAGGAAGCCGGAGTACTTGGAGAAAACCACGGAGAACATGCATGCAGAAAGAACCCGGGAATGCGGGACGTGAACCAGGTATCTTCTAGCTACAAGGCGAGTGCTAACCGCAAAGCCCCTAACTAAAGCCCGGTTTGTTTCATGGTTAATCAAGAAAACAGTTCAGAGTGAAACTGTCAGCTGTAGTCCAGATTTAAAGAGAAAATATATACAGTGTTTTTAAAATGTACCTTAAATGTTTCAGTTAAAGTTTCAGTGAACCTTCGACCCAAAATGATGACAGTAGTTCCAATGAAGCTTTTCACACGAAAACAATGTAGGAGATCCAACAGCAAAACAAACAAGCATTTACATGTAATGATCAGATCACAGAGGTTCAGATTTAACCAAGATCATCTTTATTGCCTTAAATGTATTTATTTAGAAGGGACCGTGCACAGATGAGACGTAAATCTCAAACCTTGATGCGCTGAAGCAGATAATACATTTAGAAAGCCAAACCAAAACAGAAAAACTACACTGTAACAGACAGTACACACGAGTCACAAAATCTAAAATAATAGTTAGAAAAACACACCAGATATGCAGTACAAAACTGCACATAGCACATCACATGCTTGTCAGGTAAAAACAGATTATGGACGCAGTCAGTGAGTGCAGGTTAGAGCAGCTTTTAAGACTTTCTAAGCTGCTGGCAGAACTGCTGCCCCTCACAAAGTCAGACAGGATGCTCCTTTTTTTTTGTTTGCAAATGCAACCGAGCAGAATGTGACAGTACAATCTGGAAAAGAGAAGATTCCTGAAGATCTGATACAATACACCAAGCAAATGTGCAAGAATTTGCGTAGTGAAGAAAGGGTCAAGCTGGTTACATTGTAAAATAAAGTGAGAATTAAATATCCTAAATTTCACAAACTTCTGGAGCTCCAGTGATGGAAATGCATTAGCTTTTTGTCCAGAGGTTTTAGTTTGTGTAAAGACTCAGGAGGTCACATGACTGTTTCACCAGCCTGCCCCCTACATGCAATGCAATATGACTTTAGGAAAGGATCATTGTATGCTTGAATATCTTGGCTGCATCGTAAGAAAGACAGACTGTAGCAGAGAATTCAGGGAAATGTCCTCTTGAACTTTGGAACTACCATTGAGCTCATTAACTTCTGTATTTTCTTCAGATTTTCTCCTAATTCACCCTCCTCTTCAACTTGCTTAGCAGTTTCTTGGGATTTCCCTGTACATTACTTGATTAATCTGAGCTTTATGTCACCTTTTCCGCAACAGTTTTTCTGTCAGGTTTAAGCTCGGCGGTGGAGTTCAAGTAGAATACTGGTCTGACTGAACAATAACAGAGAATATAGAGTCTCTCATCCCCAAATTACTCTCCACAATTTTCCTCTCCCTTCTGAATTTTCATAGTTATAATAACTCACCGCCCCTACTATTCGGGATAGATTAATAAACTTCTCATTGCTGCCACATAGGAGAAAAGAAACCTCTGCTCTGTTTAATGACAACTGTAAAGTGGAGGCAATCATGGGATGCCTCCCATGACATTTCCCCGTTCCTGTCCGCTCCACTTATCTTAGACAAATGGCCGTGCCAGGCCACTATCGAGATGAAGCGTTTTCCCCGAGTCATTACGTCTGTCACCGGGGCCATTTCCATATTGAAAAATCTGAAACAATAAACGACGCCTGAGCCTTTAATAACTGTGAAGGAATCATATTTGGAAAATTGCATTGAAGCAATAACCTTTTCTCCCTGTAATTAGATGACAGAGAGGTCCTGGTTTTAATTAAGTCAGCAATTTATAGTCGCACAGCCATACCTCAGCGTGCTGATTAGTATAGGAGGGATCACAGAACAGCGTTGCTTCAATTTGAACAGATTTGATCTAGTAATTACTGTGTTATATGGCAAAGGCCGCAGCAAGTCTCAGACTCTAGACTCTGTTGATGCAGTGCTCCATGAAGCATGGCCCTTCCTTCCCATCGTTACTCGAGCTGAAAATATGCGGCGAGCAAGTGTCTGTCTGAATAGGTCTTCAAAGGGGGTCATCAACAGAGGACATAATGTTTGAGGAGGCATATTAAGGTGGAATTGTGGATGTGTGGACCTGTGTGTGTATGTGTATGTGTGTGTGTGTGTGTTTGGGGGTATTTGTTTGAGTGCAGCATGATTTGGTGCCGCATCTTAATTGATCCTCTTGGTCACTGTTAAATGTTAACATTTGCACGAGGGGGCAGGAGAGTAAGGAGGCTGTTTTAGTGCTGTGTTAATAAACACGGCAATTTACTGTCAATTTATGTCCTGACAGGTCGTAATGAAGACCATGAAAAGAAGATTAGCCGGAGCTGTTATGGTAGACCGTCTGGGGACCGTCATCATGAGACTGTGGGGACCAGCGCTTGTTGTGTGAGTTGGCAGCCCTCTGGCTCGCTGTAGCTGTCCACATGATTGACATTAATGGTCCGGTTTGAGGAAAAAAGAGTGGCAAATTTGTGTCCTCTCATTTATCACATTATACAGACATGCATCTATAGGCGATCGGAACAATAGCACATGGCAGCCCCCTTGACATATCATTAGTGACATCAAACAGATGCTTGTGATCTGTGCCGCTAATTTCATTAGCTTCTCCGGCTAACCATAACAGTATCTTCACAGTGCGGTTAAGGCCCTTGCATGGAGGAACAGGGAAACTATTCTAGAGATGCTCAAATGCACTGAATTGTATGTTTTTCTTTGTGTTTGGTGCTTGTTTGGCTGTCAAAAATTGTGACTAACAACATTTAAAATACAGTCTTCCTTGATGGCGAATAACACAGAATTGCAGATAGTGATGCAATGATGCTCAGAAAAGAGTTATAGGGTGTTTGATTTTAACAAAAAGTGGCTTCATGATTGAAGTACTGTCCATTTATCCTGTTTGAGTCTGGCTGGATACCTTTTTGTTATTGCTCTACTGCTACGAACTCAATTAAAGTAATAAAATTGTTCAAATGTACTTTAAAAAACAACCTTTAAAAGGGAGTAAACACACCTGGTAGAGATCACAGGGCCACTGCACAGAGACTCCAATCTAATATGCAATCCCAGAGGCCTAATGGAAGAATGGGGTTAATTAATCCTAGAGGACATCTCGGATTGAGCAGAGGGGCTCCTCATCCCCCTAGATCTTCCCTCCATAAAGGTCACACTTCACAATAAGAGAACAATGCATGTGTTGCCCCTCTGATGACTTCTCATCCCCTCCCCTCAAAACATCTAATTTGATCTCCTTCCTTCAATCAGCATAACTATATAGCCTGAGAACAGACCCTGGAACACACTGGGACATTAAGTGCTAATATTGAAACTCGTCCCCGGGCTCTGAATCATCCATAGATCGGTGACAAAGCGCCCTCAGAGGCGATGGAGTCTGGTGCTAAATGTCCGCTACTGGCTAAACATCATTTGTGTGCCGACGTTGGATGCTAAAGGCTGTCTCGAGGCCTTGGCTGCGTGACTGTGCCCTTTGATTTATGGGTCATCATTTGGGTGACGTTTCCTTTGGTTCAACGTAGTAGTCAGTTGGCATTACAATACTTTCTTTACACCTTCTCTGCACTGTGGCATGTTTGAGAGAAACCGCTTTCAAGTGTGTGCACGTGCCGCAAATGCCGTTTGCACCCGTTGCACTGGTGCTGTAGGGTTTGTTCTGTGGCTGGAGCTTCCACAAAGACCTTAATACTATGTGATGTACAGAGATTTGTCTCCATACTCTAACAGCCCTAATCCTTGTCAAAGCATTGCATCAAGAAATCAATGTCGGATCAGGAAAAAATTGCCACGACAGCTGCGAAAATGTCAACAAAGGAGTTCAGAAACTAAAAATCTGTGGTTTTTTTCTGTACGACAACTCTTCAGATTACCAACAGCACCCACAAAATCTTTCTCAGACTTGCTCCTCCACTCCTTCATCCAGCAGATAGGATAGTGGAGGGGTTTTGGCTGCAGTAAGAGTGTCTCCCCTGGGCTGCAGTGCAGCTCCTGTCCCCTTCTCTCCCTGCAGCTGGAGCTACCAGAGCCAGATGCTTCGTAGCTCCACCACCCTCTGTCCCCCCTTTCTCTCTTCCAGGAGGATGGTGCCCAGAGAGGAGGATGACAAACGCCTCTGCCTCCTCTTACTGACGGATTTGGACGACCTGACTCCAGCCCCGCACTGTTCCAACCGCCAGCACAAGATGTTGACTTAATGGAAGGGGGTTGGCTGTGGATGGGCCCATATGCGTTTGTATTGGGAAAATATGGCAGGGCGGTGTGTCTGTGTCTCTGTGTATTCAATAGGATTGTGTGTATGTTTGTGTACGTCTGTGTGTGTCTTTTCACCTAGCCCAGACTGCCTACATCCATCATGCCATGGCGCTCTGGCAAAGAGTGGGACTCAGACAGCTTCACTAACACACGGTCAGTTAAATTGCCTGTTAAATTGTCCTGGTCCGTAGCTATCTTAGGTGTAGATAAAAAACACTGCACTTAAAGCCTGCACTTAAAGGCAGAAATTGTCAAGTAAATGCCAGCCTCCCTCCATGCATAGAGAGAGAAAGAGAGGGAGAGAATGAGAGAGGGAGAGACAGCGATCCTCTAAGGGAAACACATTTCCATTACAAGACAAAATTCTGGAGCACAATAATGGGAATGTATGTGTGCGTCTATTGTAGATGCCACATTTGTTCTGTTGTTTCTCAAGCTAAAACATCAGTAATCGTATGTCTTGTTTCATGAAAGTATAGAATTTAACTGCATACTCTAATGTGGCACGCATACTGCATATTCCAAAACACTTTTTTCTACATTGAAAGCATCACAAAAGGATCAAAGAAGTATATATACTAGCTGCATTAGTGCGCGACCCAACTGATCAATAGGCTAAATTATGCATGAGCAGAAAAACCTTAATACCTCTTCATCAACTTTCACTGTGCTTACTTAATGATTAAAACAGTGGTCTCAATCCAATACATTTGACATTTCTCTCCACGCAATCAGATGGAAAATGAAGTCTCATTCTTTTTACATTACTGGCATATTAAGGATAATTGCCTGCTTCCCTCTTATGTACCTGAAGCAGAAAGCTTTTGAGAACTGTTCTCCTGCACCAAGTGATGTAGTGATAATAGAAAAGGTGGGTTAGCTGTAGCCACTGGTCAGTGTTCATAAAGCCAAATGCAACCAATAGTAGGGAAACTCAAGCACACGTTCATAAAGTGATCTTTTATTAGTCTCACATTATTTTTTGGTGTAGTTCAAGTGCAGTTTTGTAAGACTGGTAAATCGTAGATAAAAACACTTTGTTGTACATCACCAACTAAATCTTACAGTCCCTTTAATAAACTGATATCATGTTAAAAATCAGGACTGAGCGCTAAAATGTTTTGCAAGTTTCGCTTCTTCTCTGGATTTGGGCCCAAAACTTAAATCAGGAACCTTTGTGTGTGTTCAGATGAATTTTTTAAGACCAATAGTCATTCATTATTTACACTCGTTATATATTAATGTGTTCTAAAATTACTTTATTATTTTATAGATCATGAGAATTATGATTCATGTACAAAGCCTGTGGGTGATAACCTGGCACTAAAACATTAAAATGGCACAAAATATTCCTAATAGGTTCAGAAATATTTACAGTGAATACACAAACTGCACATTTATTCTTAGATATATCTGTAACTTTATTAGATAGCATGCCAGATTTGATAAACTACCCTGTTTAGGCCACATACTGTGGCATTTATAGCACTATTAAAACCTTGATAAGTAGATGGATGCATGCGGGCTGCCAGCATAAACTGTGAGGTGATATGACAGGTCATTTCTATTGACACAACAGGGAACTACATACATACATTAACTGCATCAATGAACAATGTGTGACAATGGCTGCAATAACATCAATATATGTCAGCAGCTGTTAGGATTTTAATATATTTGAAGTATTTTATTTACCAGCTCTGTGATGTGACACATACAAACCTTTATGTCATGTCACAGTACTTAGAAAGTCAAATTAGTCCTCACACCTCCTATGTCATGGTTTATGCTGAAAACCATAAAATATTTGATTTTAAATCAATACAATGGCCTTGGGTTGTAATAATTTGTTCCACTAAGCTAGAAGATTACAGCAATAAATCCATATTCTCAGAATCTCTTTCCCCATCTGACCCTCATTCACATGATGCCAAACATACATCCACTTAACTTACAAATGAGCAACAACATCCAAGTTTTTGATGAAATCCTACAACCTAATTAGAGCAACAACACTGGCAGTGGACTCAAACAGTGAAGGCAATCGTTAAGCAAATATAAAGAAGATGTCTACCGGTTTACCTGATTACAAGCAGCGCCAGGTCACGTTTGGTCAGTAGAGAACAAATTAACTCAGCAGCACGTTTCGATATTAAACTCTGCAACATCATCACCGCTCAGTGTGTTTTGGATGTTGACGCTAGGGGGCAGAAAAGCTCCATAAGTTGAGACGATGGAGCGCAGTGGGTGTGAGAGCTGCTGCAGCACACAGGCCAAATTTTCTGCTGTTTGTTATCTTCTTAACATGGTTTTGTCACATGTAGTCGTGCAGGTTGGGTTTGCATTGAGAGCTTTATGTATACTTTATTGGAAATAGTTTTTTTAATTGCTTTTGTTGAGAAGATCCATATATTTCTGTTATTCCCACAGTTGACGGTATGGCCCAATCGAGCATCACCGGGGTGTGTGACTTCAGTGAAATCTTAAATATTAACAGAAATAACCACATAGCAGCTCTAAAATTAGGATAGAATATCATCAATCATCACTTTGTACCCATGTGTCAGTATCACAGGGGTGTAGTAAGTAAAATAACTGCTTTGTCTTGAGTATCAGTCGTGTTTGTTTGCGTGCTTTTAGGTGAAAGGTAAAGTGACGATGGGCTCTTTCCGTGTAAATGTTTTACTTTCGGTCCACATGGTGCGCTGCCATTTGTGCAAGGAGATGCGGTGAGGTCGAGAAGCCAAAGTGCAATCTTCGTGTAGGCCTTCTCCAGTGGTGCTCGAGCAGGCAGGGAACGTTGCGGGGGATTTTGGCGAAACTTCTGCCCATCTGCTTGCCCATCTGAAGGGGGGCAAATCTTAACTTTCACGGAGCACCTTACAGATGAGCGTGTGAGAGCGCAGAAGGGGGATTAGTGAGGGACCGACTGAGGAAAACGTGAATAATTTGTTATTTTATATGACTGGGTGTTGCAAGCAGGCTTTAACAGGAGCAGCAGCTGTTATGCTCCAGGTGCGCTTTTACGCACAGCATATGCGCAAAATACATCGTATACCTGGGATGAAACCTTTTACCTTTTATTCAGTCGTATAAAATCTTACAAGCACTTAATTAATTCCACTTTTCATTTCTATTTTTAAATGGACCTTAACGTCATTTAGCGCCTGTGACAACTTTTAATGTTATTGACGCGCTTCGGTCCTGTTCGGACCTTCAGATGTCGGTCTAATGCGCAGGCATCGCACTAATGCAGGGTGACCGGGGGGGCTCTCTCCTGCGACAGAACCCTACAGCTGTCCTCAAATCAATACATGCCAAAGAAAAATGAAAACAAACACGCAGACCGCCGCCACTCCCCCAAGTAAATGGGAAAGTCTCTCAAATTAGTGTGGTATTGTTTGGCTGAATGCACCTCACCTGCCCTGGTGGCAGGAGTTTATACCCCTTTCCCACAGACATGAATAGACATTCACGCTTATATTTCGTGTAGCGAAGCATTATGCTGAGCAGCCGCCGCCAATCAGAGTTCAGCCATCATTATTTATTGCATATTACATCTATGCATAAACGACTGTGCGCGTCTTGATTTGTGCGCTTCCTTATTTTCTTCTCTGCACCAACACAGGAGGAGGGTTGCATCTGTTAGGGTCCAGTGTTAGTCTTAATTACTGGCCTTCATGTTCTCCGTGGCCCTCAACCGTCTTTAATTAAAACCTTGATTAGGGGGGAGGAGGTCTCGGGCAAGACTATTACCAGATGGGTTTCCAGCAATAATAATAAAGACTTTATCCGCTGCCGCTGCTGCTGCCTGTGTGCCATAAAGCGCAGAGCTCGTTGCCCGTCCATATCAAAGCACAGCGAGCAGAAAGAGGCTGTTAATTACGCCGGTAATTACTTGTCTAATTACGGTTCGTTTGTGATTAGATTTAGAAACGTTTCGTGCTCTATACAGACGCTCTCTGAAGCCACTGTGTAGGCTTAACACTGTATAGACTGAAATGTAGTGTGTATCCACAGCGGGGTGCTGCTGAATAACCGGCCTGTAAAGGATGCACTGAATAAGATCAATAGTGAAGCACTGACCCGAAAATTATCTTTATTTTTTTCAGAGGAGTCCTCAATAATCTATACGTTCAAGGTACAACAAAGTGTCTCCCGAATAAGACGCAAACATGTTGTCAAACACGCATTTTCACTGCTTTCCCTTCTCGCCTTTTTGTCTGCATTATATTTCCAACATTTTTCTCCCCCCTTACCCTTCCCTCCAGAGTTTGGCAGGCTTTAGTGAGCTTTTAGTGAGCTCTAGTGAGCTTTTCTAAAAGCAGCGAAGAGGTCAGCTTATGTCACATTTTAAAGACGAGCTTTTTTTGTGACCTTTCAGAGCCTGCAAATCCCCACAGAACTCGCATTTTCTAGTGTTAAAAGAATATTTCCCCCCCCAAAAAAAGACAGAGAAGCCAAATTAATAATGCATCCTGACATATTCAGCAGAATTGCATATTAGAGATTTAAGAGTCGCCACATTATGAATATATCTTGCCAATGGTCTGAAAGTCATTATGAGTGCGCACAGGCGCGCCGCCGCCTTTATATTCAAGACAGAGAAACTTGCAAATAACAATCAGTTCAATTATCCTCAAAATATTTACTCCAGGATAGGATTTGTCATCCAGACACGGAGAAGGAGGGAGGGGAGGAAGAAGTGATTTCTTGCTGCACTATGTGCGTCCATTTTCCAGACGGTTTGTCGTCGTTATTGCCTGATTTAGTGTGTGTTGTTTTACAAAGCCCCGTTATCTGTGTGAGTTCACGTACAGCGCTGTGCCACTGCATCCATTTATACATATCACACAGATCTGCGTTGAGTTTGTCACATTTGGTGTTTTCTGTTCTGTCTCATCTGTTGCTTGGAGCTATGAGTTCACTGGCCTGTGCGCGATACTGGCATCCGATGCGCATTTATTTGGATATGTTAATTGTTTTGCAGTTTTCCACTCATCTATCTATCCATCTATCCATCTATTACACTATGTGGCCATGTGCGCAGCGGTGCCGACACTGTAATTACCTCTCTTCTTCGGATCTTCTGCTCCTCTGCAGCAGGTGCTCCGGCCTCCCTGACCCTGCACAGAAAAGTGCCAGAGGCCAGGTGATGGCATGAGCGAAATAATGTCTATTTTTACCTGCACATCCCGCCTACTCCATCAGCAGGGAAAAGAGCAGCATCACAAAACATCATGCTTTGGTGAGGTAGCTCTTTACGCAAAGTAATGAATCCCCATCATCATCTAGTAGAGGTATTTTATTCTTTTATTCACCAAATGTACGAGACCGTGGGAATCCTTTTTGTAGTACCCAACTGGCAACTGACAATATTTCGTTTTTTTTTTTTTTTTTTTTAGTTAAAAATCTTAATCTGTCTTAATTTTTAGAACCTGCTTTCATCAGAGCGCAACGTTTAGTATTTATCCGAGAGGAGCGCTTATTCCAGTCACTCTGACTCAGCTAGTAAAGCATCACAAAAATGATCACTATGAGTGGAAAGTTAGAGGAGATCCAGGGATGGAAAAGCAGAGCTGCAATAAATGGCGCATCAAATACATGATCAAATACGTTAACTAAATATACACAATAACTCACAGGGCACTGATAAAGAGCGTCAACAGCAAGGTTTAGTTAGAGCCCAGCTTCTGCCCAGCCCTGGGGATTATGTATCATGACCACAACTACCATACCGTGTGTTGGCTATATCGCACACCATCAATTACACAGAAGAATGCACAACCTCAGCGCTCAATGTTATTCACAAAAACAGTCAGTCGCATGAGTAATGGTGAAACCCTTTCAGGCAGACCATTGCAGAGGTTGTGACCGGTGTGACAAGAGTTGCATTTCATCCGAGCACAGTACCAGTCCTAGTGTGGTTTGAAGCCCAGATCGCACGTTGGACCAAAAGTGTTAGTTGAGAAGTCTTGGGACTCACTGTAAATGCTGCTTATTGTTTCATCCACTCTGACTTTAAGATTAAAATGTACTGGAGAAAGTGTTTATCACATATAACCGGAAATATTTATTCATTTCATTATATGTCCCATCTTTGACTTGTGTTTGGTCTATTGGCCGATTAATGAGTGAAATCCTGCATTTTCTATTTCACACATAAAAAATACCTTTCATCTAATGCTCAAATATGCTCTGAAAATGACCTTCCCACAGATTCCAACTAAACTGCCCGTAAACAGTCACTCCTCCTTTGATTATTTGCTTTAGTCTAATTAGTCTTTGAGAGAAACAACGCAACGTCCAAGGTCGACTTGGTCTGTTACCTTCAAATCATAGGTGTTACATACAGAGTCCTCTTTGGTGAGGCTGCATCCAGGCCAACACCCTTTAGCTGATGCGTAATTTACCTCGCCGTGCGTAATTAACTGCGTCGCCGTCAGACCCCGGTATGTGTAACATTTTATTTTGAACGGCGCAATACGTTTCCATTAAACGTTATTAAAGCGCAGGGAGTGACGAGCTCTCATTTGTCTTGTCAGGACATCTGACAACCTCGTTAGCTCCCATTTTCCCCTGTCAGCTCGCAGCGCGACACGGACACTGACTTCAGCCACTCCTGGCAAGTGAGTGATAAATGCGCCTACTCAGCCCTGCGCAAAACAGCAGCATTATTGTTGCCAGCACGAAGCATCAGAATCAATCACAGGCAAGTCTGCTTGGCAGGTGTCATTCTTAGATTTTTTTTCTGTTTTTTTTTCTTTTAAATCCAGCCCACTGTCAATCTTTAATCTAATTTAAAGGGTCATAGATTTGGGGCATAATATCCCTCGTTTTGACTTTCTCTCCCTCTCTCTCTGTCTGACTCGGCGGACTGACCATGTGCACCACCGCTGCTACAGCCCATATTTAGCACTGCACACAGGCCTCACTAGGAGATTAGAGGTTTCGCAAATTGAACTGTTATGAATATTTGTGAGCAAATGAATGATCTTGTTATTTTTTGCCCCAAAAAAGGGGGCAGGAGAACACTTAATGGCATGGGATCTTTCCGCTCCCTGCACTTTCAGATGCAATTGTAGATCGAAGTCAGACTTGTCACGTTGAGCCAAAGTGAATTCCTAACATCCAGGACGTGCCTGTCTACTCCGGACAAATTGCATCCAATCACCCCGGGGGAATTCGGCTAATGTCTCGATCCAGGGCCGGGGAGCATGGAGAGAAAACAAATCAAACTCTGCACACAGAGCGCGTAGGGCTTATTAAAACATTTCACACAGGGGAGAGAAAGAGAGAGAAGCGAGGAGTTATGTGTCCATGCACGTGTGGATGTGTATATGTGTGTGGTTTGGAGGGGGGTGACGGCTGGTAATTAGGCTACATTATCTCTGGACACTGTAAGTTAAATTGAAAATATCAAATGACTGATCTAAGCATCTTTGCACACTACATGCCTGCTGTTTGAGTGACACAGACCACAGAAACAGGCCTACAAATGTGTACCCACATGGCGCAGTTGTCTAACTTTGGCCTTTCTTACTTTTACGCATGTGGGTCTATCAAGTTCTTCTTGACGCACAAAAAAAATCAATATGCCATGAAAACCTTGTCACTTTATGCATACAACAACTTTCTACCTAATGCATAACTGTACAGCTGGTTTAAACTTGAAGTTCAGATAGAACTTACCTCCTTGTCTCCATTGCAATTAATCCTAATTTAGAAGGATGAAACGGCCCCTTTTGGACGCAGCGTCAACCCTGCGTGCACCCTCTGCTTTCTGGTAACGTGCTCGGTCCCCTGGACATTTTTCTCTGTCTGCTACAGCGGCAGTAAACAATAAGCTCATGAGGCGTAGGCTATGGCAGCATAATGTTCTGCATGGCTAGAGAGGGGAGGTCGATCATTACACAATTTGTTTTAAATTTGATCAGTCAGCGCGCAAAAGATTGGCATGTCCCTGGAAAGCCACTCGCAGGGGTTTCGTGTAGTTTTAATCTAAGTTTGCATCCACGTTTTCCACGCAGGTCGGTTCATATTTACGCACATGCCACTGCTTGGGAATAATGTCACATATTTAACTTTGACCAAAATGTCTGTGGTTGGTAAATATGCATCAGCTGTAAAAGACCCGGATTGGACACAAATATAGGCCTGTGTTTATTATGATGAGTATTTGAGTTGCAAAATAGTTTCCATACTTCCATAACTAAATCAGAAACGACTGTCGGTGTGGTTTAGTGTGTGGGAGAGGGAGACAGAGAGAGAGAGAGAGAGAGAGAGAGAGAGAGAGAGAGAGAGAGAGAGGAGGAGGGAGGGAGAGGTGGCGTTGTGTAGCAGCGTGGTGACGGCAGAGGGAAAACCGGCTGGACAGATTTGCGTTTACGCCTGATCTGCTTCTGGAGAGCGGGGCTGTGTGGGAAGGGAAAGGGAGCACCTGGCCCGACCGCTGTATCCCATCTCGTTTTATTGACAGCCTGATAAGCAGGGACCAAGCCGTGCGGTTTCCAGCGCGGATGTCGAGCACCCTGCTGCGTTGCACAGTATCAAGGCCTCTTAATGGCTGTTCCTCCAAATAATGGGCCAAACACAGCCAGTCCTGACTGGCCCGTACCTGCGCTGCCCCGGTCTCTTCCTGAGAGACAAGCGGCGGCGCGGTTGCCCATTTACTCACCGTCTTGTTCAAATTGACACAAACATCAGAGGTTGTGAAACAGCATTGGAGGCTTTTAGCCTGCCTTAGTAAAAGGGAAGCGAGAGCCCCATTACGAGTCACAGATGACGACTTTATAGGGCTGTAGAAAGAAAAAAAAAAACGTTTCAGCGCAGACAAAACACTGGAACTGTCTCCAAATATAACTAATGGTTATGACTTACATGTTTTGATCGTTTACACAGAGCCTGGCCAGCATTTCCTTTCATACCTGAGTTTTAGAGATGTCTGAAGCCCTACAGCCCAAATCCATCATGAGAGTCCACATCAGGAGGCATTTATAGGCCCTGAGCTCTGCCTCTTCTTCCTCACCTGTTGCACAGTGAGCATGCTCAGATTTAGAAACAACTTGAATTCAAAAACTTGCTCATGTATAAATAACATTACAGTCAATCCAACTCTGTCCTGTCTCCCCAGCAACTAAGCAACAGCTACTGAGGTGAATAGCAGCTTCCCAAATCCACTATGTTGATGATTGTGTTTTCATATCTAAAAGTTAATTTGAAAATATCTTGAAAGGTTTTGAGAATAGTTGGAAATAACTACAACTTTAAGACTCTTTTCGGTGTCAGGATGAGCTCTGAGAATCGTTCTCCACTCCACATGCATGTGCTTTATTTGTAAAATCACTGGAACGTTTTTTTTTTTTTTACATTTTTATTTTTTTGGAATCAGTCATGCTTAACTGCAAGAAGCAGCTCCAAATCATCGAACCATAAATCGTTTTTCTTTTGCCCAAGTGCCTTTGAGCACGTCACACCTTTTTCAAGAGCTCTCTAATGTATGTAAAATAAAAAAGAAAAAGAAAAAACAGACTAAGAGGAGACATGCTCATGGACAATTATAGATCTACCTCTCAGTTGAACCTTAGCGCAGCTTGGAACTGCAGAGGACAGTGTGAGATAAAATAGAAACCTGATGAAAAATAATACAAGAAAACATAAAAGATGCATGAACAGGACGTGGCCCTGCACAGAGCTGTCAGCCCCTGCACACAGCAGACACGCTGGGACAGTAAACAGGCCGGTGTGTCCACATGTAGGCTACCTTGCGCGCTTCCCCATTCTGCGCTCACTGTCCTGTCCAAGGTATGACGTCGACCCGTCGCTCCAGCCAATCACTGCCAACTCGAGGCTGATGCTGAAGGGAAAGTTGCTGCTAAGAGCCGCAGATTTTTTTTCCCACTCTCATTGACATTTCAACTACACGACGGATCCAAAGGTAGATAGATTTTAATCGGGACCTATAAGTTTCTGTTTCTGTCACACGGAGGAGAGAACCGGGGAGTGAAGAAGCGACTTTTTGCGCACAGGATACCGGTCAGACACCTCTGCTGCCTTTCGTCCGGTGAGTTTGTGTGGACTTTAAAAGTCTCCTTTTAAAATTTAAATCCACTATATCGTGGAAAAAACGGCGTTTGGGAACACTGAAAGACCTCGTAAAACGTGTGCTTTCTACATAGTTTTTCTCTCCAAATCTTCAAAAACCTGCAAATGTATTTAATGCAGGAATCACGAGTGCAGCCTGATGCGCTGGGAAAGTTAGGTCAAAATTATTGGTTCGATGCTCGCACGTTGCTCTGTGTAGTCTACAGGAGGTGTACACTCACACAAAGTTGAACACAGCGAGCTGATTTCGTTGTTCTTGTCATCTATCACACACACACATACAGCGTGTAATTAGCGATCTTCACTGAGGAATTAAGCGCACGTCACGTCTTTAAAAGCGCCTATTATTGCGAGTTTTCCGCGGAGGAAATTAAAGGCTTCGACCTGTACAGTAAATTGAATGTGTAAGGAGATCTATTCAGCTCGACTCGATCCATCAGCGCCGTGGAAATGACGCTGTCCATCAGCGGAATATTTCACTTTAGTGGTCTGGGAGGCTTCAGAGCAAAGAGTGCTTTCTTCAGCCTCTGCGTAATTCTGGAGAAAAGGCGGAATGTTTTGACTTTAATCTTGGTTTTCTGGTCGTGTTGTAAAATTTAAATAATATATTTTCTAAGTTTTGATTGCAGCTTGCAAAGAAAAGTTTTTAAATTATTTTTTAAAACAACTTGGCATAAAGAAAAATTATTTGTGCGCCTTGACGGCTTCCAGGTTGATTTTGATCCATTTTCTCCCAGTTTATTTGCTTTTATTTTTCACTACTTCTTCTATAGAAGGACTTTAATGTGTATTTTTAATTAAATCCCTCCTATAAGTGTAAATGTGATTTTTAAACACCAGCCGGTTGTGTCTGGACGCCTCAGGTCCACGTTCTTGAATGTTTGCTGCCAGTGTTTCTTGCTGTCACGCTCGCCGAGCAGCGCTGTGACACCATTAGCCCCGGTGTTTATCCCAGCCTTCAGCCTTTTGCCAGGAGAGGGCTTTTGTGGACTGCACACCTTCTGTGGACCACGCAAGAAACGTCCTGTCCTCCCACTGCGTCCCCAAAAACTTCACAGAACGAGATAAAGCAAAATGAACTTAACTGCAGTAACACATTGTGAACTCATTAATGGAGGAGGATGGGAACCTAATTTCATTGGAAATAAAATGCTTTATTATATGAGGCATGATTACTGTGATGTTTAAAATCGCCTTAGCAAGAGACGATTTGTGCGTTTAAAGCACTTAAACGAAGCAGCAGAAGGTCCAAACGTTTCCTCCAGAGAAAGCCACATGGATTTGTGATGGAAGTTGTGTTTCCTTATGTTTACTCAATGTGCTGAAAAATGAGTCGCTGTTAATGGAGCTTCTGTTGCGGCTCCACGTGCACCACCACGCTTAAAAAAAACAAAACAAAAAAACTGCAGATTGATGAAATAAATCTGCGCAAAAGTCGAACAAGCATGGAGCGTTTCAATTATTGCTGATAAAAACAGGAGGGCACATTGTAAACTTGTGGATGATTTATGCAAATAATCTGGCGACGTGGCTCATGAATCTCTCTGAGTGAATAAATGTGACAGTCCGAGACTGTTTGATGGATGACAGGTGATCTGAACAAGAGTAGAGGTTAATCTACAAATCTATTATTATTATTATTATTATATCAACAATAATAATAATAATAATAATTTCTAAGAATCCACAAATTCCATTTTTAATCTGCCAACTGTTTTTATATTAGCAGGCATAATCCTTAACACAGAAAATAAACAAAACAGATAAACGTAATTTAAATTTAATCAACAATAACAATAGCAGAAAAAATATATAAATATTTGTATCAATAGCAGAAATTGTAAATATTAAATCTAATATTAAATATATATTATGGATCTTATTCAAATAATAATGTAAACATTTTTAAAAACTAAATAATACGTGTTATATATATATATATATAATGTAAGTAAATATATCTATATACAAATAAGTCGGTGAAAGCAGGTGCATTAAAAATGTGAAGCCTGTATAAGTTCAGCTTTCATGAGCAGCAGGTAAAATGAGATGATTTGTGTGAGGAAATAATTCCACAAATCTTGTAATTTATGTGCACTTATATCCTGAAATAAAACACTTTGCTGTGGCTTTAAGAAATAACTAAGTCACCTCTTCTCTTCTATTGTTAATTTGGATTTTAGATCAAGGAAGAATAAAAATCAATAAACTCCAATTTTGCACAGAGCCTACAGTCAGCTGTTCTTAACTATGTAAAATGTTGTACCATTTTCTAATAAAGCTCCCCAGATGACCTGCGAAGTAAAAGGTGAGTAACCTCCTGACCTCCAGTGGGGGATCATCAAAAAAAACAACAAATAATTGTTATTTGAAATAAAATAAAATAAAATAAATACAGTTTAACTAGAGTTTTATAAAAGCAAATCACATGAATTTATCTCCAAAAGAAATGTATCAACTTGTAAAGACAGAACTGTAATCTCCAATAAAAGCAATGAATTAAACTCCACTGTATCCTCCCATCCTGACCAAAAACAATGTTTTTGACTCTAGCTCTCCCCTCATGCTTTTCCTCTCTTACCTTCTTTCTTTCTGTTTTTGTCTTCCTTTTTTTGTGTTTAAAAGTTTCTAGAGGGATACAAATACCACATTGCCTCAGGGGAAAATAGCGACCAGATTAGGCTTTCCTTTCAAGGCCTGTGACATTAGTTGCTGCTAATCCGAATTGGGCTAATTGCTTTCCCAACATCACCCCGTATTTTTTTTTTCTCTGACAGACTTTTACAAAAATCCTATCTACCTTCTACAAAAACTGAAATGTATGGGAAATATTTTTCCCCAACAAGGTTCTTGATACAGAACTGCTGCTGGCCTACTTGGAGGGAGAGAAAAAAAACAAAAAAGGAAAAAAAAAACGAAATCCCTTGAGTGTGGAGACAACGAATTAGCTCTTGGAGCGGATTTACAGCTTAACCAAAGAAATCAATAACCTACTGGAGGTATTGTTTCCAAAGAAAACTACTTGACACACTCATCGGGGAATCAGTCTTTCAGCGCAGGCAGGTTAGTGGTGTGAATTTTTTGACAGCTGCATTCTGCGATGAGTGGCAATAACATTTGCACTACAAAGGTAGATTGTACACTTTAAAGTGCCTTTTTCTGGGCCACTGTGCAGAGTTTAGCAGGAGAGCTAGTAATATATATATATATTTAAATTTTGTTGCACATATTACGAATTCAAAACAGAAAAAGTGTAATTATTGCAAATCCCGTTTCTTATTAAACTGCTGCAGAAAGTCCCACAGCTCCTATGCAGCTGTCCAAGACGCATGGTTTAGGAAACACTGCGAAAGTTTTTCAATCTCTTTCACTTGTTCTGACTCCAACTTCCATTCAGTCCAAGTGAATCCTCTCAAATTTGCCTGAATAGATTTTTAACTTTTAGAAACTGCAGATTGAAAGTCCACCTTCATTCACTGCGTCCACTCAGATTATTATTATTATTATTACTTCTTTTTACAGTAAATTACAACCAACACGAGGTTCCTTCATAGAGCAGTCACCTCTCGGGTGTGGATGGGGTTGCTGGGGAGGGAATGGAGGGAGAGGGTGGTGGTGTTTGTGGTCTAATGCATGTCTAATAGGGGGGGTCCTTGACGTGAAAATGTTTGGGAACCCCTCCTTAGCTGATATAAGCTGCGCCCATTCACGGTAGGCCTATAGGCTGAGCCACCAGTCTAAGTGAGTAGAAACAATGCAGCAAGGAGAAACAGATGAATGTGCTCGTTTAGTTTACGGGTTGTTTGATGAAGGAGTATTGGCCAAAGTGTTGTTCCTCACTGCGGGACTCTCGGTGACAGTTTGAGCCGGTCCTCTCAGCTCATTATCTCGCCGGCCTACTGAGGGCCCCATTCAAGCCGGGGCAGTCCCTCACCCCCTCCTCTCTCTCTCCCTCCCTCACCCTCTCTCTCTCTCCCTCTCTCTTTCTCTCTCTCTCTTTGGCAGCGTCGTTTGTCTACTCATTGAACCCATAGTCAGGAATGCGATGGTTGTTAGGGAGCCCTCTTTCACCTCCAAAGTGTTTTATTGATGAGCTCTGACTTCTCCTACTTTTTCACATGTCAAAGAAAGTCAAGTGTAGGCCTCCAGGACTTCATTTCATGGCCTCCCATCCCCAAAAAAAGCATTTCTCTCCCCTCCCCCTGCTTCTGCCTGTCCCCTCTCTCTCGCTCTCTCTCTCTCTCTTTGCCCTTTCATGCACCCCCTTTTCTGCTTTAGTTTGGCTTCAGCATCCACACAAACCTCATTCTCTTTCTTTCCCCCCTCGGTTCTGCTCCTTTTTGGAGTAAGCGACGGGGCTCCTCAGCGCGTAGACTGGTGCTGCCCAAAGCTCCGAGTGTGTGCTCAAACACGGGCGCAGAGGGGTTGCTTTTGGGTGCGTTGAGGTGTGCGTTAATAGTCAAGTCATTCAACCAGCGCAGTTTGGGAGCGTGTGGCCATGGCTACACAGTCATTTGCTTTACTTTATTTACGCGTGCTATTTGCTGTCAGGTCGCGGGAGTGACGTCGCCGCGCCTCGCAAATGTGTCCATAAAAAGCACCCGAGCTTGCCTAAAGGCTGCGCTCTTTACGCATGGCATTTCTTGTTGACAGGAGGGGAGGAAGACTATTCAGGGGAAGGTGATACTCAAAAGAATCAACAAAAGCACGTGGTGGACATTTTCTGGTTGTTTCCAGTGAGGGGGGAGGAAGGGGGGGGGGTCGTGCATTTTCCAGTGCAAGAGAATTTCAAAAGTAAATATGTTCCCACTTTGTGCGCAAAGAGCAACTTTTCCAAACTCAAAGCGCCAGAGATCTGCTTCTCATGGATGCTTTTTGGACATTAAGCTCCTGTTTTAATGCATTTATTCTGCAGCACCACGGAGCTATTTCTGATATAAATGTTTTAAATTTATAAAGAGAGCAGAAAACTGGTGCAGGTTGAGCATTTTGTTAAGTTTTGTCACAGCGAAAATAGGTCGAATGTCAAATAGAACAAAACAAGAAGCAACACTTTGGCGCCGGGTCCAGAAAACTTTGCAGCAGCAGATTTAAACGCGTCTCTATAACATTAATCTCATCTGTAGCGCATCGACTTGCTTGATAAAAGGCACGCTGCAGCTCTTTGTAATTTTAATTCGGTGTTGCGAGCTCCAACATTCACGTGTGCGCTGCTACTTTCCGTCTCCCTCCTCCTCCTCCTCCTCCTCCTCCTCCTTGCAGCACTACAGCTAGCCTCAGGTTGGAGGCTGAAACATGCCCGAGATTCCCTGTGCAGACCCAATTCAGCCTGGAAGAATGAAGCTTTCCGTCCAATGGGCATTTCCGAGGTAGTTGGTTTGCAATAGGGCAATATTCAGCAAGTGAGCGCAGGGTATTTGCATGCGTGGGCTGATTAGTGGGTTGGGAAGACGAGATTCTCTCTCTCGCTTTCTCCCTCTCTCTCTCTCTCTCTCTCTCTCTCTCTCTCTCTCTCTCTCTCTCTCTCTCTCTCTCTCTCGTTGTGGCTCGGCCCCGTTTCCCGCTTTGGCTGTGGTGCAGGGGGAAGTGTTTATATGGGGGATGATGACAGAGGTCGGGTCGCGCTAATGGGCCAGTGAAGAGCGGCGGAGGGAGGCGAGGCGAGGAGAGGCGAGGCGCACACAGCAGACCAGGAACACATACATTAATACACTTGTTCCATCACCAATCAGCATAGGTGTGCTCATTCTCTTTACCCCCACCTCCTTCTAACCACCGCTCTCCCTCCCTCCTCTTTTTTTACCCCTCCCTCCTCCCCCCTTCTGTCTCTCTCTCTTTCTCTTCCCCACTCTCTCTCTTCCCGACTCTCTCATTCGCTCTCTCACACGCCAGCGCACATCCTCGCCAAACTCCGTGCGTCCTGACATCTGAGTTCACTGTCAATCTCTGTCTCCTTCGCAGGGATATCCCCTCCGTCTCCGCCGAAGACCACTGGAAACTAATTTTTCCCTCTTCTAAACTTCCCCGAGAGAGACTCATCCTGGTCGGCTTGTTTTTTTCCCCCTTTCTTCTTCTCTTTCTTTGGTGTGGAGAACTAGAGGCGGTACAGCCTGTAGTTTACCAAGGACTTTGACAGCGACGCAGGATGCCCCAAAAAGGTGAGATCTTGACTAAAAGTTTGCCTTTGCTGTTAAATTATACATTTATTCGGGAGATGTGACTTATTATTATTATTATTATTATTATTATTGTTATGATTATTATTATTATTATTATATCTCGGTTATATTCGGCCGCAGGTTGAGGTTCAGTGCTGAGGTTTGTGGGTGTTGTATCGTTTGGACTGTGCAGCCTGTCTTCTGACTGGACTCTCTTTTCTCTCTCTCTCTCTCTCAACAACAGCAACAAAAAGAAAAAAAAAGTGCGAACAGCCTTTAGCGTCTCTGTCTGTTTTATCTGCTCGGTTTTGCTGTTGTGTTTAGGCCTACGGATAGCTTACCGCTTATTTATGACAGCAAAGAGTAAAAAGTCACGTTGGGCCAGGACAGTGATCATCGTGGAGAATGGGGCGCAATGACCCGTTGAGGAAAGGTGTCAGATTGATTCATGCAGGCGAGTCACCCAAGCGCCTTCTCAAAAAAAAAGAGGAAAAAAAAAAAGCTCCATGAAGCGGCGGAGGCCCGGTTTTAGCGTGTTTGTTTGTGTGCCAGATAGAAAAAAGAAAAGCAACTTTCCTACTTGCTTTCTAAAGTGTCTCGGTGCCCTTAATGACATCGACTTAAACTGGTTTTTGCAGGAGTTAGAATGTGGAGTAATTTTAAAAATTCACATTCTGGATCATATTTGCTTATTAGCTGATCATAGTAAAAACAGTTTCAAATAATTTCACTGATTTCACAAAATTTTAACACAAAACGCTGCTGCTTTTACACTCTTTTCCTAAAATAAACGTGCAATTGTAATAAAATAAAACAAATGCTTTCATCTACTGCAATTGTGCATGTTTATATTTGTAATTTAACAGATAAAATTCAGAGAGATCATATTTAAAATGATAATAATAAAAAAACCTGATTGCAAAAATACACCAGGCCTATAACAGGCCTATATTTTTAGTTGAGGTTAAACCTGTTCACTCTGACATGCATTCTGCAGTATGTACAAAAATAATAATATATTTTTAAATCCTTTTCTTGTTTATGTTTTCTCTGTTTGCCTCCACCATTGTAGCCAAGGCCTACATGGACTACATGTGCGTAGAAATGTTGTGAGCGGCCAGAATAAGCATGTTTGAATTAAGACATTGTTGTTCCGGATTACTAAAGGAAAAGAAATGCAGATTAGATCTTAGTTCACCTCAGGAACAACAACGTTTGAGCTTTCGACCTTAAATAAATGATTAACCGCTTGGGCTAAAAGCTACTGACTCCTGTGCCTTCTTACAGACTGACCATTCATTGTGTAATTATTTTAATTATATTTATTCCCACACCCATTTCTAGGCCATGCCACGAGGTCAAAGATAATAAAATACAGGATTATTTACTAGTTGTTTTGGTAGTGTTTTTAAGGCCAACTCAGACTATGTGGGCCAGTGTGAAGGAATCTGATTTTGATTAATGACCGAGCAGCCTGTTTGTTAAAAGCTGAAAGAAAAGCTACAATCTAAATGTAATGGCGGCCCTGTACGTGCATCTCACAGAGCAGCTCTGCTCTGAAACGCAGTCGTCGACATTATTAGGCCCATTTTGCTCTGCACACAACACAACTTTGCGCGGAGGGAGAAAATGAAAACTTGAGATTTCTCCCTCCCTGGCCCCCTTTTTATCTGTTCTCCCTTTCAATGGCTTCTTTAATGCATTTGTCTTTTCCAATTGAGCGCCCTACTGCGCTGTTGTGTCTTGAAACCCGCTTTACAACCCGCACCAGCAGCACCAAATAACCACCGAATATTTCTGACGAGAAATTACTTTTAAGAAAAAAATATATATAGAGAGAGAGAGAGAAGCGATGAAAACAAAACCTACATTCACGCACTGGCGGCACCGGGGTCACGGTCGTGTGTGTGCGTAAAAGAGAGAGAGAGAGAGAGAGTGTGTGTGTGTGTGTGAATGGTCCCGGAGGGGGTGGATGCATGCCTCCGGCTCTTTGTATTAATCTGAACTTGTTGGTGTGTTTAGTGGGGAAGCTGCGTGTTTCTAGTCGCGGAGGCCGAGTTTTCGCCCCGGGTCTGAGGTATATGGAGGCAGAAGAGGGGGTGCATTGTTGGAGTCCAGCAGGCTTTGTACACCAGCTTTGTACCCCCTCCTGCTCTGGACTTTTACAGAGCAGCCAGGCGAAGTAGACAAACGTGTGTCACTGTACAGTTTCCCCCGGTAGTCTCCACAAGAAGAGGGTTACCAAGTATTTCCTCCCACCCTCTCAAAAAAAAAAAAAGAAAAAATCCAGAAGCGTCTTGCTGGGAAGATGAGAGCTGATTTCTTTAAACAACATCAAACCTTTTAAAGGAACAGTGCTGTAAAAGAGGCCCAACATCACGGCTGCAGGCTGTTAGTTAGAATTTATTTTGACAGGTGCTTTCAGAAACAGGCCTGGGAGAGATGTTAAAAATAATGAACGTGAATGTTGTCCCGCGTCGATTTTAATTTCTTTGCTTGGCAGCAACATTTAGGTTAATTGTCAATGTAGGCCAGGAAAAAAAAAGATGAAAAAAAAGAACGAGAGAAGATTGCAGTAGGGATGAAGTGCACCAGTGTAGCTGTGGCTGTGCTAATGTGTTGTTTTGCTTTGTCCTATAGGGAGACATTAAGTAGTGAAAACGGCAGATGATTGACTAAATTGTTATAGAGTGGACAGTCAACTCTGTTTCCAGGCAAGTTTAATTAAAATCCATACATACACTGCTGAGGATGTTCAAATTCATGATGCATCTATTATGTTTAAGAAACAGATCCGGAAAAAATAATAACAAAAAAAAATCGATCGAGATGAGAATGTATTTTAAAGAAATGTTGTAAATGATAATGAATATTTTTTTAAAAACTCATCTTTACAGCCACAGATTTCCTGATTCGATGCTAACCAGTTTTGTTATTTCCTTGTGACGCTCAGAATACCACAACCAAGCCACGTGGGAGTCTGGCGTAGCCTCAATGATGCAGAACAGTAAGTTGTTTTCATATTCACATCTAATAAATGCATACTGTGTCTTTTTACTTGGCTTTGAAACTTTTTAAATACAACCGCAAGTTTTAATGTGGTTGCATGGAAGCAACACCCACTGACATTTTTTATTTTTTATGTTTTTGTTTTTTTGTTTGTTTTGCACTGGTTGTTATAGCGCAATTAAAGGGCACACAAAATGAAATGTATGTTCAGGGATGCATTTGCATGACTTTGAGGCGCAGGGGGGAGAATATTTTATTTGATGGGCGTTTCATTGCTGTTAATTTATTATTATTATTTTTTATTTTTTTGCCATGATAGGTAGGCAAGTTATTATTGAACAAGTTAATCACACGTCGTCCTTCTCCAGAGAGAGAGAGGGGAGGGGGGGGGGAGAAAGGGGGAGAATAGAAGGGGGTTGGGTTGAGAGGGAGATTTTTGTTTCTGCTTGAGTTGGTATTAAATAATTGCACAGCCGTCTGCATTAGCGTTAGAGCTGGCTGCCAGGCTGCATACAAGATTAGCTGCGTAGAGAAGAGCCCTGCATGAAACATGAGGGAATAGCAATAATGTCTTATGTAGATTAGTCCATATTCTTCACGGACAGACAGCATGAGCCAGAAGAAGAAAATGCTCATAATATAAGGTGCAGGCTGAACTCAGGGCCGAGGATAAATATTAACAACCATATTGTCGTGGGTGCCAGTCAAAAAAAAAAAAAAAATTCTAATAAAAAAAATATAAATCTGGCAGATGAAGTTGCTTCACAGGCCTTTTGTGTTTTAAAGTGGCCCATGAGTTGAATATGTGTCTTATTCCTGCTAGTGTGTGTGTGTTGAAACCAAAAAGGATAAACATGAAACATTTTCTCTCTTGCTGCTGGACAAGAGGTGTATGACATCTGTGATGAAGGTGTGTGGAATAATTTTATTATATTATTCTCCATATACCTTGATGACGTGTCTGTGCTGTAATCTGTGCGCATTTTTTTAGTCCCTTAAACATGTCTCTTTGAAATCCACTGTTGGACTCACGTGACAGTTGGATTGTTTGATGTGAGGAAACGCGCGTAAAGTTGATGAAAAAGTGTTTTGTTTTTTTAACGAGCTGGTGGCATTTATTTTTTTGTTTTTCTTTTTGGAGAAGAGGGGGCTGCTGGTTGCCAGTTGTCCATGATAGAGCTGACAGAGCCTTATCAAAGCTGTGTACAATAGCCGGTGCTCCTGCTTTGCTGCGGATTGATGTTAATGGGATGCTCCCCTGGCTTTGGCGTGTGATGTCTGCTGCGAATTGCCGAGGAGATATCATTGGGCCCGGCCCTTTGGGTTGTCTAAAGGTCGCGACGGCCTCGCTGGCTTTTGTGCTAATAACTCCTGGGTGTATATGGTGGGGAGCGTCCAAATTGACACCATATGTTTTCCTATTAGTCGACTTGCAATAGAATACAAGGCGCATAATCAGCGCCAGCGGGCGAGATCGACTCTGGGCACTTGAGGGAATTGGTGCCATGATTAAGACTTAACCTTATAGGAAGAGTTTGATTTTTATGTGATGTCGTTATCTGACTGCTTTATCGATCAGGCAGGATTTATATGGCAGTTGTAAATCAGAGGGCAGCCCCGGAGAACCCGCAGAGCAGCGCTGCTTAACGTGCGGAGGCCAATTTCAGCGTAAGAAGTCTATTAATTCCACTTAATCCTGGAATTACCAAAGAGCAGGAGGGATGATAATGGATTTACTATCAATCAGATCCACGCTGGAAGATTATAACCCATAGAGCGGCCAAAAGGGGATCTGTCCCTCAGTTAAACAGGTTGATCAAGTATAAACACCCTCCCTGCTCCCCCCTACATTTATATAAAATAAAATCTGCATTTAAAAGCTGAGTCCTATGGCACATTTCAGAGTAAAGACGCCCACCGATTCCACACAACAGGACTGCAGTGGCTGTGAGCATTTGTTGTCAAATACAAACAAGAGGGGGAGAGAAGAAAAAAAAAACTGCATGTCACTTTTAATATGTTAAGAATCCAGGCGCGCCCTCGTTTGTGTGACCGCGCGTAGCCCCTGGCCACCTTAAAACTAAGTCTCCCTCGGAGGGTAAACGAGTAGCGTCCAATTTTGTCTGAGTGATATCCAAATGCAGACAGAAAGGGTCGTTTTATCATGCTACTATTTGTCGTGACGATGCGATTTTCAAAAGCAGAGCGGTGTCATAAAGTGACATGCCTGCCACAAGTGCTCCAACTGATCTTTTCAATTAGCCTCCCATGCATGATCCGAGGCGACTTCCGCCTATTTCCAGAAATTAAGCTCAAACTTGACGTGCAGCTAGCTTTATTTTAAAGACAAATGTCAGCCAGGCTCATCATATTTTCCCCCTCTTCTATATTTGGAGCTTATTTATTGCTAAGGAGCCTCTGCTCCCGGAGTCAATGTACCGGGCGGCAGCGCAGGGGAAGGCAGCGGAGGAGCAGAGAGCAGCTCAGGCACTCCGGGGAGTCAGCTCTCCCATTTGGCTTCAGGTTTGCTTTATTCTCTGCTTTTATAGAGATGCCATAGAACAGTTTAGGGGATAATTTTCCAAAAAGCAATCATTTTTAAAAGGATATGCAATCATAAAAAAACAGCTATTTCGGAGCTAGTGTCTTAGCAGCTTCTGTCTGATTCGTGCGTAATTATGGTGTGTTTTGAAGGAAGCGTTTGCCGATTTAATGCCACTTTCCCGCAAAGGCGATGCATTCGAATGAATTTAAGACATTATTTCGCGGTGGTATTTTGTGAGGCTGTCGGTGTTGCTGGGTTTGTTATTTGGAAGACAGCATAGGAGAGAGGTGCAGCTTTTTTGGAGAGGATGGATAACGGTGCGAGAGCTTTAATACCGAAGTTTGCCGGTTTGATAAAAGGTTGGTGGAGTTTTCTCCCGGCAAAACAGCGACTGAGTTGTTCATTTATTATTACAAAAAATAACATTTTGGGATGTTTTGAGTCGGTTTAAGTCATGCTGTCGTTGGATTTATCTGCATGTGTTACTGAATAACTGCGCAATGTTTGTCCTCAGAGATGCGGAGCGTTTTTAACAGCTTCTTTAAAAAAAGTGTTTCATCGGTGCAATTTAAGACACTTTCTTAAACAAGCAGTTATTTTTTTCAGCTATGCTGTCTTCATGTTGCATCTTTAACTCGATTCTCCTGAACGCTGCAATCATTCTGCTTACCATTTACATGAAAATCATTGACGTTATCATAGGTCTGTTTTCTTTTATTTTTTACTTCTTATTTTTATTTTTGTTCACCTGGAGTTATGACACGATGTGATGACTCCGATGCTTTTGTCTCCATGTAGGTCACAGTGGCGTAAACCAGCTTGGTGGTGTGTTTGTTAATGGTAGACCGCTGCCGGATTCCACCAGGCAGAAAATAGTTGAACTTGCTCACAGTGGTGCTCGACCCTGCGACATCTCCAGGATACTGCAGGTGACAATCACAGTCCTTTATTCTGATGAACGGAAAACAGCTTTATGCAGACTTCAGTGGATGCAAATTACCTTTTCGTAATTAAAATCATGAAGCAAAATATAGAAGATGGAACGGTTTGATTTTGCTTTTAAATTTCCTGTTGCATTATTAATTTACGATTAGTCAAATTTATTTAGTTTTATCATTTCTTTACAGGAAATGTAAAAAAAAAATTAAAAGACAATTTAAAAAAGGCAAAATTAAGAAAAGTAATCTGCCTGCTATTATAAAGCATAAATGCCTAATATACCATTCAAGGCATATTTTTGTGTTTGTAGACCCATGATGAAGTCCAAGTGCTGGACAGTGAAAAGGTGATAATTATTTGAGCCATCTTAGAAATTCCGTTAATAGTCGTAAATAATGTATGTGAATTGTGTCTTTTGTTTTCCATCCAGGTATCCAACGGCTGCGTGAGCAAGATCCTGGGTAGATATTATGAAACTGGCTCCATAAGACCGAGAGCAATAGGCGGCAGCAAGCCCAGGGTCGCCACTCCAGAGGTGGTCGCGAAAATCGCGCAGTACAAGCGGGAGTGTCCGTCTATCTTCGCGTGGGAGATCCGGGACAGACTTCTGTCGGAGGGGATCTGCACCAACGACAATATACCCAGCGTAAGTGCATTGACTGTAAGTTGTGTGCATGATTTAATTTGCCACATGAAGTGACTTTTTTCTCATGCACTGGAGGAAAAGGAGATGGGCATCCAACCATTCAGTCTTATTAAATGCACTGCGTTTCAAAGTGTGCGTGGAGGAGGGGGAGAGCGCGCATTACGCACCGCTTATGTGATCACCCAAACATACATTCGATTAGAAGGAGCTCGTTGTCTATTTGTGCGCCTTGCAGGATTTTTTTTCCCCAGTGCAGGTTTATCATGATTATGATTGTGATATGCGGTGCCGTGAACTCGGTGCGCACCTTCATCCAAAGACGCACCGATAGCGGCGCTCCCTCCATCTAATCCTAATCCTCACTTTTTATCATATGCAATTTGTCATTCAGGTGTCATCAATAAACAGAGTCCTTCGCAACCTGGCTAGTGAAAGCAACAGATGGGCGCAGATGGCATGTATGACAAGCTGAGAATGCTCAACGGTCAGACAGGAACTTGGGGGACCCGGCCCGGCTGGTACCCCGGAACATCAGTGCCAGGGCAGCCCAACCAAGGTGAGCCTCATTATCACACAGTGGCAATAAAGACACCTTGACGCATGCACGAGTTGTAATCAAAAGAAAAAGCACTGGTGGAGCTTCTGATTTTTTGGCTTCTCGTGTCTTTCAAAGAAGTACGTGAAGCTCCGTGCTCCAGGACAAAAAGTGAACTCCGCAGAGGTCACCATAAATTGTCGTGTATGAATATGAATAGTTTTACAGCTCACTATTCCAGTGGTTACGGTCCACGGCTCTGTCTGCAGGAAGGTATTGTATTGGCATGCCCTGAACAAGACCCTCAATTAAGACTTGTCGATTAGAGGAAAGCCATAGGCCGTGCATGCAGTCTGAATGCCTCCACTGTCCCAGACATGGATGTGCGTGACAGCGGCTTGTCCTTTCAGCAGAGGTGTCCATCCAACAGCCTGCATTTTTCCTCCCCTCCTGATGGGGAGGCAGAGCCGGGGAGGCTGCGTGCGGGGATATTAGTACAAAGGAATGTTTTCCTTCACACGCAATGATTGGTTATGGGAACGGTCCGCACTACGTGTAATTGCTCATTAGAGAGGGCTTTGTCTCTCATTATGGCAACATGCAGGAGTGTGGAGATGGTAAGGCTGCTGTGGAACTGTTCCACTTCAGAAGTTTTTTTTTTTTTTTTTTTCCCCCTCTTGGCCTTCTGCAGGCCAAACACTGAGCACATTTTCTTACAAGAATCAACAGTTTTTTTTTTCAACAACAACAAAAAAAGGTTTGCTTTGCTTCTTAAACACGCACTCATTAAACAAGTATTACGATGAAGCATTGTGTCTGATCCATGCGCGCAAGAACGCACAAGTGTTGGAATTCAGCCGGAGCAAATAAAAATTTGCATTTGTTTGATGACCGTTTGGACACGTGGGGCAACAAGCAGTAAAGTGGAAAGGATTACATTAAATTCCCTTAATTCTAACATAATAAAAGCGAATGAATTATTATTATTATTATTATTATTATTATTATTGCTATCGGTTCTTCATATAGACAATAGTATATAATTCATTTGAGCTATTTTTAGATTATATGTCTAATTTCTATATAGTAATAAAATAATCATGATCATAAAAATAAAAATTAGTGAGATGTTAATGTCTTTTTTGTGCTTTTTAAGTATTTGCGTGAAGCAGTTGTCTCAGGGGAACGAAAATATGTTTTCCATCAGACAGCCGACTAAGCACATATAATGGCTACATGGAGAGTGACAGGGCCCCAAAAGAAGACAACTCTATCCCAAAGAGGCCACGAATAAAACTCCGCACCGATTTCGTCTTTCATCTCTTTCTCGCTCTCAGTCGCTGGCTATATGGCTCTAAATCCCGTCTATAGGATTTAGTCTCTCACTTTCTCTTTCAGTTTTAAGCGGTTTCTCAAGAGTGTTTTGATCCAGTCTCAGCAGCTGAAAGGTGCCGCAATTGGTTCGGTATCTCTCTCTCTCTCCCTCTCTCTCTCTCTCTCTCTCTTTTTGCTGCTTTTCCGCCTCACTGGTTGAGACATCGTGATACTAAAGAATGAGTTTATTTCCCAGCGCTTTTATAAAGAAAACAAATCCCATCCCAGCGTCAGTGGGTCTGGCAGACGGATAATAGCTGCACATTCACTCCTTTTTATGGATTATCCGCAGTGAAGAAACAAATAGCGTGGATACAAACTATTGGCCTATAGAAGAATACTTTGTCTATTATGCAGCGAGGGAAATTGTCAAGAAAAGTGTCGCATCAGGTTTCCTTCAGTGAACCAAGACTTGTAGACACACTAAATATGTTTCAGGCCTACATGAAGCAGAAGAAATGATGGAATTGCTTGTTTAAAAAATTGTAACTGCTATTTTTCGTTTGGTAGACCACATGTTTGCTTTTTAGAGGACCACTTCCACCTGCTCCACTGCTCCAGTCCGCTAAAAAAAAAAAAAACATAACCTGTGCGCACAAAATGCAGAAATGCATGACTTCGACCCACTGCGCCTGACAGACACACACACATGAGTGAGATATTACATAAACCACCCTCTATCGACGCACCCGCTGCTTAATTTCGCATTAACTTCTCGGTGTGATAATGATGTCCAACAACAAGACAGACATTAGTCGATAAGCCTCGCCCTGCAACTGAAGGGGCCTTTGGGCCCACCGCGGACAAGCAGGAGCGGTGAATAGATTGGCCTTATTTTGGTTGTTCAGGGGGTTGCATGCTCTCTCCTCACTCATTTGTTTCCAATTGAAGACAGAAATCCTGACTGGCGTGTAGCTGGCCGGGGGACGTGATTAATGATGGTAGTGGATAAGGGTTAACACACTGGACTCAAAGCTCTGTTGACTGGGATCCTCGTGCGCACAATGCCAAAGTACTATAGCCTGTGCGCCTCCAGAGAGAGAGGATCCTTTTGTCATCTCCTCCAATAGCCCCCCTCCCATATATTACACCCACCGAGGGCTCACTGCTCGTCCCTGCCTGTGTCCATAGTTTAATGGTTTCCCTTACTCCTGAAGGCATTGTATCATTCTGAAAAGCGTCTTCTTCTATTCAAAAGTTGGTGGTCACCTCAATGGCGATGCCAACGCCCATATGGGAACGACCATTGAGGCACTGCTCTGTCCTCAAAAAAAAGAGGGGGGGTTTGCGCACAAAGTTTGGGGTTTTAATACATTTCATAGGCTCTGAAAAGAGGCTCGCCACATCTTGTCACATTTCTCTTAACCTTTTGAGAACACACGCCATTGTTGCCATGCGATAAGTACGCAGAACCTTACCTCACCAGCCTGTTTTTCCCACAATATTTTATAAACAGTTTTAACCGCGGAGCCTTTCTTTTTTTCTTTTCCCCCCCGACATTGTTCCTTTTCACGCAGGCAGTCGTGTGTAATCTGGCAACATTAAGAAGAAATTGCAATAATTCCTCCGATTTTGAATTAAATTAACCATGATGGGTGCTTTAATTAATGATGGAGCGCCGCAGTCTGTACAATTAGCTGTAAGCTGATACAACATGAGGCCCGATAATTAATTATTCAATTAGCTTAAGTGAATGTATATTTCCATTAAGTGTTTTTCCCCCCTCTTTTCTTTCCCCTTCCTTTCAGATGGCTGCCAACAACAAGACGGTGCAGGAGAAAACACAAACTCCATCAGCTCGAACGGCGAGGATTCAGAGGAGACGCAGATGCGACTGCAGCTCAAGAGGAAACTACAGAGAAACCGCACGTCCTTCACACAGGAGCAAATCGAGGCACTGGAAAAAGGTGATATAGTAGAAAATAATTTATACATTTAATAATTCATTCTGTCTTTTTTTAACAGGTTCCTGATAATTAGACTAAATAAAACTACTTGAGCTGTAGTATTCCTAAAGGTCTCTGAGGGAATAATAGGCCTAATTATTAAGTTAAAGATTTTTTTTAACATTTATTTAACTAAAAGCTGCAATAAAATTCTTACTTTCCACTTAACCTATCACTTATTTCCAAACATCTTTCTTTCTTGCGTTGCAGAATTCGAAAGAACTCACTATCCAGATGTTTTCGCGCGAGAAAGACTAGCAGCGAAAATCGACCTGCCCGAGGCAAGAATACAAGTGAGTCACAACTTTTTGCGTGTGTGTGAAACTGAAAATGTTCAAGAGAAATTTCAAATTGAATGTCTGTGCAGAAAAATTAAAATGAGTTCTTTTTCTTTGCAGGTATGGTTCTCAAATAGAAGAGCAAAGTGGAGGCGAGAGGAGAAGCTGCGGAACCAGCGCCGGCAGGCCAACAACTCCTCCAGTCACATTCCCATCAGCAGCAGCTTCAGCACCAGCGTCTACCAGGCCATCCCACAGCCCACCACACCGGGTAGGTTCACCACACTCACAAACACACGCGCACACCTTTTCAAATTATATTCAAGTTTGTGTCGAAATAGAATATGTCGACTTTTACGCTGCGTAAATTACGCACAAACGTGGATCAGTTTGTTACACTAGTCGTACAAATAGAATTGCCACTGAAATAATGCTTAAAACAACACATTTACCAGTCCATGGGTTCAAGTCAGACAGGATCCATGTGAAATATTGCTGAACAGTATTATATCACAGCCTGCGGATTGATATAAAAAAGGGGGGGGAGAGGCCTCGGTGGCTGTGCACTCTAGTTCACATGAAGAAGCGCCGGTGCTTTCCTCTTGATGGATGATTGAGCAAAACTTCTCAGCTGACTATCTGCCTAATTACCGAATCAGGCACGAGGGCACACCGGGAGAGCTGAAGCTCATGCTCACAAGTCAATCACCTGAGACACACAGCGTACAGAGTCCGTCCATGAGGCTGTCAAAGAAGACGTCACCTCAGGCACGCACTCCTAATGAGATGATCTCTCACAGTGGAGGGACTTTTGTGTGATTATTATTTTTTTTTCTAAACCATCTTTTCATTCTCATTCTCAGTGTCTTTCACCTCGGGGTCAATGCTGGGTAGACCTGACTCTGCACTCACAAACACCTACAGTGCGCTGCCCCCCATGCCCAGCTTCACCATGGCAAATAATCTACCTATGCAAGTAAGTACAGGATAATTGTCATTCAGTAGACAACAGTGTTTAAATATGTGAATTTTATGATAATTTCTGTTATTATAAAAGTGGAATAAAACACGCCATGAGTACATGAGTAATTTCAATTTTAAAGATCCTTAAAATCTTTTTTTTAAGCTTAAGAATGGCTTTCTTACAGTAAAAATTCCAAAACAAAATAAAATCATTAGTATACTAAACTACAGCTTTACAGACTACTGAGCTGAAAACTATGGTTGGCTAAGCTAATGTAACATTCTCTCCTCATCTATAGCCCAGCCAGACCTCCTCTTATTCCTGCATGCTGCCTACCAGTCCGCCTGTGAATGGGCGGAGCTACGAAACATACACGCCCCCTCATATGCAGGCACATATGAACAGCCAATCAATGACCACTTCTGGTACCACCTCAACAGGTAGGCAGAAAGTTCATTGTTTACCAACATGCTTGGGAATTAATGAAAGCAAACAGCCTTTGAAACATCTGCCACCTTTCCTTTAATCAGGGGGTACTACATAGCCATCTTTGATTCATGATCTTTCACGGCAACTCTCCCTTTCCTTTCCGTCTATTTGAGAAACTTCATGCCTTCAGTGTCTGAGAATCAATATCTCTACATCCCATATCATTTTCTCTCTGCAGTTGCATGAAAAAAAAAGCTCATTTCATCGCCGCTCTTGGCCATCATGTCAATCCCACGACTCCAGCCCATAGTTTAGTTCCACCCCATTAGGATGCTGTTACTGAGAGCCATATATACCGGTTATAGTCATGAAGAGTTAATCATGCATAACCACATTTCCTCTGTGCTAAATTGCTAATTAATTTGATTCATTTGCTGTTGTACTCTCTCTGTTTAAATGCCATTGCCAAAGCCTCAATTTATCGAGCTTGCAAGCATTTTACTGAGCAACCATGTGCAGAGCATTGTGACTCATTGCGGCCCCGTGCTCGTCCACCTATTTGCAAGCATTTAAAGTACAATGCTCTGTGCTATAAGGCTAACTGGTGTTAGCTGTCACACTAACTGTGCATGGTGCATCTAATTTAGCATGTAGACTTCTGGGGCTTTTTTTGTTGTTGTTGTTTCTCTGTTGCTCTTGTGCTCATGTCTTTCTCTTTTTGTCTCTGCAGGACTCATCTCTCCTGGAGTGTCTGTCCCTGTCCAAGTCCCAGGGAGCGAGCCTGACATGTCTCAGTACTGGTCAAGACTACAGTAGAGAGAAGAGCTACTTCACCTTGTAACCACCCACTCCACCATCGCCCTCCGGCAGTGCTCCTCACACATACACGGCACAGGAGAGTAGAGATGGCGAGAGAGGGTTGAGAAGAGGCAACAGACAGGAGAGGAGGAAGGAAGGAAGAAAGGAAGGAACGAGAGGGACTCTGGGAGAGCCTTGGGACGTCTGGGCTTTGTTTTTCCAGCGGGACATTGTGCTATTGTGTAGCTCTAGGCACATTCAAACGAGGACCTGGAAGAGAGAACAACGATGGACAGACAGGAAAAAAATGGACCTCTGTAAAGTGCCCGGTGTTAAATTTTTATGGAACAAAAACTTATCTGTTTTTTTTTCTATTTCCAACTTCAGTCATTGTTTCCTTTTTTTCTCTGGTGTGTTTGTAAATGGCCATTTGTATGTTAATATGAAAAACCAAGATCAAGTACTGATAGATGGACTGCTAGAAAACCATGTTGGTTTTGCGTTTGTTTGAGAGAGGAGAACCTGAGAGATTCTGCCATGACTATCTTTTAATCTGCTTATATCGAGACTTTCTACCAGGCTTTGCATGGTCTCTGGACGCTGTTGCATATCATTAAAGACGAAAAGCTGGAGGGAAGACTCTTACTGTGTCAGAAAAAAAACTATTTATTGGTCTCATTTCTTACGAATGGATATTTAGCAGAGGAATCTCAAACTCGATCCACCCACTGAGGCTGTGGTCTTGGCTCCTCTGTCATGGGTCTGCGTTTGCTGGCTTATTAGACACGGATCACTATCAACAGCTCCAAGTGTGCAAAGACGGTGCGACATGCAACGCAACTTGGACCTCTTGCTTCGGTGGTTGGATTGACTCTAGATTTACCACGGAGAACATTAAATGTGGGAAAACAGGTGTAAAAGAAAACCTGTAGTCTGTAAATGGTAGACTGCGTCTTCGATATAATCCAGTTTGTTTGTCAAAATGTAAAGTACTTGTCTTCCCTAGAAATCTTCCAGAAAGATTTCTCCAATAAAAGTTGATTTCATTTATATCCCCGAGAATATTCTATAAATGTTCCATGCATCATAAAATACATTTCTTTAGGGTCAGGTACAATTTGTCTCTTAGGTATAGTTGTATTATAGTGTCCTATGGTCAAAAAAAATGTGCAACTAGAAATATTTAATTCCTATAATTATGATTAAACATTGCTTGACAGAGTTTTAAACTTCAGTGTTTGGCAGTTGTTTACAAGTACATATCAGATTTAATCATTGTTGATTGTAAAACAGACCAAAGCCTTTGTATTTCATCTAGTACACAATGTTTTTTTTTAAAGATATTAGTCTTGTGTTGCAAAATTTTGTAAACACGTTCTGTTCAATTACATTGGCTTCGAGTTCGTGAGACTGCAGTCGAACCCCGCAGTCCTTATTTATAATTGAAGACCATGGGAGGGTTTTTCTAGCATCATCTGTCATGCTCTTTTGAGTTTTGCATTTTTATTTCAGTGTGTACGTAGAACATGGACACATACTGGGTTTATGTCTGAGCATTGCTTCTGAGATAAAACGTCTACACGCTGTCTCTTAAATATTTCAATTTAATTTTATTTAAAATGGAGCTTTCTAAATGTATTTTGTGAAAACTATAAAACATTTTGTACAGTAAAATTGTGTCTTAAAGAAAGCCTTTTTGCCTGGTCAATGCTGTGTCAGTTTTTACTGAGCAAGTAGAGACGAAAATTTTTGACAGAGTGCATCGTTTGCTGCAAACTCTGATGCTGACCGATGCCAGTAAAGCGGCCTGTAATACACATGGCAACACTTCCAATTCCCACCAAACAAAGGTGTCCAAAATAACAAACCTCTCTTGATGTACGGGGCTGAACCAAGTCGACACGGACCACACAGCACCACACCACCGCACAATGAGAAAGGTCAAGCAATTCACCATCACTAGCTCTTGTTTTAGTAGAGTTACGATGGTATGAAAAAAAAAATACAGAACCAATGACGAGGAGGAGGGAGCAGAGAAGAGAGAAAAAAGTCATGGAATAAAGCAGTCAGTGCCTAGAGCGAGGCAGAGGAGCGATTGTGTGGCAGAGTGAGTTATTTTGCTTCACTTGCTGCCTCAGCAGGGGGGTTGTGTGTGTGTGTGTGTGTGTGTGTGTGTGTGTGTGTGTGTGTGTGTGTGTGTGTGTGTGTGTGTGTGTGTGTGTGTGGAGAGAGACAGAGGGTGTGAGAGACCATCTAAAAGGAAAGATATCCAGGAGAAAGTAAGAGGTAACATTCACACGGGATGTAACGGTACCAAACATCCTGCTAAATTCATTAATTGAATTTACACGACTCACGCAGTATTTAATAGTCCAAACAGAAGAGTTTGAAGATTGGAGGTTAATCAGATTTTTTTTTCTGAGGCTAATGCAATTTCTCTATTCATTTAATCCAGTTTATCACACAAATGGAGGAAGTGTTCTGAGACCACGAGGAGGGGAAGACAGAGCAGACTAGACGACTGCGCCGACACAGAGAAGGAACATTAATAATTACGCAGAGAGAATGAAAGAGAGATTCAAAATGCAAGAAAGACTGCAATTAGTGGAACTCTAAATAATACACAGCTCTGGGATAAAATGGTTTGAATGTAATTCTCGCTTTGAACAAAGTCAGGCAACGTAAGTTTTTGTAAAAGTTCCTGAGATTGTTCTACTTTTTGATGTGTTTTTTAATCAGACACAGAAGTTCTGACCTGGAGAAATCTTCATCTGGATTCCTGTAGCAGCAAACAGAAGCGGACACCCTCCTTACTTAGTGTCAGCAGTCAAATTCTCTGCTCTCTGTTGGAGTGTGTGCTGCAAGCAAACATGGAGAAACATTTCCCTCATCTCTATGAAAACAAATACCAGATTTGCTTTGTGTATTTTTTTCTAAACTGTATCTAAAAGGTATACTGACCTTCATGATCTAATTTGTGACAAAACACTTTATCTATATTAATCCAAAATGTGCAGAGAGATATTCAATGTGGTTAAAAAAACTGTTGTGTTGTGAGGCTTCAGTTAAAACAACAGTGGCTTTGGATAACAAACTAAAGAATGTGAGTGGCAGCTGCCAAAAACTAAATTATAGAAATGTATTCTCTGCACTCAGCTCCATTTGTTTCTCTTTTTTTTTGCTACAGGCCAAGTGACATCCTCAAGAAGTCGGCCCTGTAAAACAGTGCACAATCTTCATCTTAGGCAGATCTTATTCAGATAACAAAAAAATATTATTTACTATTGTAAAACTCAAAATACAATAATCTGTTGCACACATGGAATTAGGTTTTGATCACTAAAAAATAAGACATTTGGAAGAAAATCTCCAAAAACATTCAACACAAGACAGACAATGATCAGTTGACTAAATATTCCAGATAACTTGCATTACTTACATACAATCAGTGCAGAACTGTGAGTTTCTAATCATTAACTGCCTGACTAACTTCTTCTGAAGGGAGCAGCATGGAGAATTTGATTAGATATATAGAAATAAATATTGTAAATGTTGTATTTTTAATGCGAGTAATGAGACTTTCTTCAGTTAACACATTTCTATACAAGCTTTCAATAAATTTTGTTGTGGGCCTGGGAAGTTCACAGCCTGGCTTTCACAATCAGGCTCAATCTGCTGCACCTGTGTGATTGAGCTCGGCTGTTGCCAATCGGCCGGGCGGGGATATAAGGAGGAATCTCCCGACTGCTCAGATGGTTGTGGGTAGATTACCTGGAAGGTTTGACACCATCAGTCGGCCTTCTTCTGGAAGCCTAGTTTGTCTTTGTGTCATGTCCGTGCACAGAACCCAGCACTTCCTTCCTTCCTTTTGTTTTGGGGATAGTTTTTCTTTGAAGGAGTCTTAGTTTTTGTTTTTTGTCTACCACCTTTGGTAGATTTAGTGGGGGATATTGGTGTTTAACCATACCCTATCCTCTTTTAGACCACAGAACCCCATTTTCTGTTTGTTTGTGCAGTTTTTGTCAGTTTCCCCCATGAACAACCTTAGTTTATCTAATTTGTCTAAGACCGGGGGGGGTGTAACACTTTTTATAATGCTTTATATGCATAGAAGAAACTGATGCTATAAAACTTGATTGATGGTTTTAAAAGTTCAAAAAATAATCCACTGATGAAACCGATTGTGAACTGACTAGATAAAGTGTGAATCGGCATGGTGACACAGAAACTTGACAAGGGTAAAAAAGTGTGTGGGGAAAAAAAGACATGCCAGTAGTATAGCAAACAAACATGCCAAAATGAATTCATTCTATTTTAATCTACCTTAAAAGTGTACCCTGAATATGTCAACTCTTCAACAGCAACTTGGAAAACTATTTTTATCTTAACACAAGCTTTTGTTCACCTGTATAAGTGACCTGTGGATGTCATCTCTCTCTCGCTCATAAACCTGATATAGAAGCGCTCCACTCATGTATGAAACTGTCAGGTAACACTACCCTCTCCCAACACGTGTTGCAGATGGTTACCAATACTGCCAGTTTTTGCAGGCAAAAATATTCAAACTGGCATCAGCAGCAGACTGAGGAAAACAAAAATGAAACATTTAATTTTTCATGTTTTTTTTTTCCCCCCCTCTCTGTTTCTCCATGTCACCATTTGACCTAATTTGTTCTTTTGGGCTTGTCATGGCAAAGCAGCTCATCCAGCAAACAAGCCTGATGAGGTGTGAAGCCTGCACCCGAATCCAGCTCTCCTACCCTCTGCCCATATTCCTGCCCTGCTTTGCTTACTGGAGGTAGGCGCCGCTCACCGGGAACGGTCTCGGGATCTGATAGAGGCATCCCTGTTCAAACCTGAAACCAGTCAGGCAGACCAGAGATCAGCCATTCATAACACTCACGGCCTCACAGAGCTGATGTGGGGGTGCAGTAAAGTAAAAACCGAATACAGTGCATGTGTCCACTTCGGTATAGCTGTTTATTTAAATTCAAAAAAAGCACATTTCATCATCCTAGAAAATCAACTACATTTTCAGATCGTTGGGACTTAGGCAGGTACTTGGTTAAATTCCTTAATGTTTGCCTGTGAAGACGAAAACATATTTCCTGATTACACTTTACTTGTAAACAAAATCGTTAAAAGGCAGAGGAAAAACACAAGATGCACCAAACCTTACATAATTCCCCATCTTGGATTTTATTTGGTTAAGACTCCCTGCCAGTCATATACGTTCATGCACCATTTTGAAACACCATAGGGTTCACACTTCTTTGCAACTTACAGGAGAAAAAAGCAAACCGTGGGGATAAAGGCTCGGCTAGTGACACAAGTTAAATGAACTTCTCCTGACAGCTTGGAATGTGCCAATATTGGCTGTCAGAGTTAGGAAAAACATAAAGATTGCTTATAAAAAAAAAGGGAGGGGGTGGGGGGAAGAGATGAAATATAGGATGAAATGTGTCCGTTATGAGAAGAGGTACTGTGGATGTTTAGATCTTCACCCCTGGCTGGGTCGGTTGGCAGGTGGTAATGGCTCGCAGGGTTATAGTGGTTGACATTCCGTGGGCGAAGGAGCAACCTGGTCGCCGCGGTAAAGAGGACAACACTGCGGCGTTCCAGGTGTTGGTTGCCCATGGCGACTGTGTGGGAGCTCTAGAAGTCCAGGTGTTTGGTGCCGGAAGTGCCGGAGCCACAGGCTGAAGCCACCGTGGTCGCTCCTGCCAGCTCCCCCCTGCTCACACGACTCACCGTCTCAGACAAGTCTGGAGGCAAATGCAGTCTCTACAGAAATCGGACAGGGAGGGAGACAGAGGGTCAGAGTGTAGGGTCACTTGTATGGTGCAAAAGGCAAGCAGTACAGTGGATCAACATACAGTGGAAGGTACACTTCAGTGGTGCTTATTCACACAGTGCCATGTTGGGCTGAAATTGCATTAGATGCTTCAGCACTCCCCTCAGCACTGGCAGCATGGAGTAAACCTGCTAGCGTGCTGCTAAATGCTTCAGAGCGCTTTAGGTCTGTTACACCTCACAGGGAATATATGTATGTGTGTGTGAGTGTGTGTGAGGTAGGAGTGTTTGGGGCACAAAATCATGCATTTATGAGGAAAATGTGCCATAAATGTTGCACTGAAAATCTGGATGGAGGCGTTTGCCCTCGTGTCGATTACTTTACTGTAACACAAATGACTACGTTCAGCTAATAGTCATTCAAGTCTTTTAGCTGTTTCACAGAAAAGCTTATCTGTGGAGCAGCCCAGTGCCAAACTCAAAGACGCTAAGCGGTTAATGAGGACCACTCATGTAAACCCCCCTAACACCAACACGCTAACTACTATAAAGCTTAAGAGGGGCTACAGTACTCTGCTCTCTCTCTAACCAGCATGAAAGGCCGTCACAGGCCCTCCACGAAACAAAGTCTTGAAGAGCCGCTGAGAGCGTGAGAGGAGGTGAAGTATCTCCGGAGTCAAGTGTGCCCCCCGACAATGGTGTTGAGTAGCAGGTTGCTCAAGTGTCTATCGAGGAAGTTAAATCAGAATACTGCCATTCTGGGTACAAGAGAAGTTAAACCCTGTAATTTGCCCCTGAAAGAATCTGCCATGACATCTGAAACCCACTGGTCAAAGGCTGCAATCCCACCCCACCCCGGCCCTCTAAACCTTCCCTGCCCACCACATCCTTATCCCCTGCAGTCATCCAGCTTTAAGAGAGCTCCTTCCACTCCCACAGATACTTATCTTTTTCTTAATGACTAGGTGTTTGGGTACAGGGTTTATCAGCGTCATTATAAGAGATAATTCACAACTACACATCGCTCTTTGCCCCTCTAGGGTAGACTACTTCCACCCTTTATCTAAAACTGTTTCCACAGCTGAGTCTGATTTCATATCACTGATGTTCATGCTGATATGAAGCTTTGCGTAACTGCTACTGTGGCTAACAGTCCAGAGATGTGTCATGCTAAGTAGTCTCTTTTCTACTGTACATACTCAGTTGGGTGTGATTCAGAACACAAAGTTTGAGGCAAGTGGAGGAAAGAAGAAAAGCAGTCTTCATGCTTCATGCAATTATCTGAGGCAGGTTAGCAATGAGACATCTGTGATGGTAGATGGAGGCAAAGATGAGGATTCCCAGAAAGAAAAAAAAAACAAAAAAAAAACAGAAATAACACCCCAACAGGAAGAAACATGCAAAAGCAAATTGGTCAGCTACTTTCTGCATGCGATTCTTTCTCTAACTCACACTCTAATATCAATGCAAACTCATACATTGGCCTTGAGGGGCCCTCCAAAAGCTCTGCTCTGCTTCCACCCCTGCCAAACCTCACCTGTGTAACCTTTCGTGTCTTCAGCTCACTCGAGTGTGATTGAAAAAGAAAAACAATGCATTGATCAAGCCTGGACTCAGTCCTGCTTAGTGCACTGCAGCGGAAACACGGTAGTGAGAGGGGTAGGAGAAAAATCAATCACATATACATCAACCTCAGTGGGTGAGTTTAAAAAAAAAAAAAAAGACATCACACCGTTGTCTGGCTGTCACGCACCCACGGGCCTGGCTACACTGTGTATGTTTGGCTCTGGGCTCTGTGAACCCACTGAGCATGTGCAGAGCGAAGGTCAAAGCAATCCAGAAGTGCAGCTCAGCTTTTCTAACCTTTGAGTTCAGGGGCAGATGAGAACAATCAATGGGAACATCAAAGTTGGAGGGAGGAGCAGACAAAACCAATCGATCGGTTTGACACACAGAGGAAAAAGACAGCCTGGTAACAGTTGGCAACCATCGCACACATCACTGACAGCCAATATTCGAGCTGACTACTGTTACTGGTTATCAGGGACAAAAAAGCTTACTTTACATTCAGCCCTACTCCAAACAAACCTATTTTATATCACTGCTAAATGGATTAGGACTATAAAAGAAAAATATTTTAATTAATGTTTAACTTATTTTTGAAATTTATGCTAAAAGAAGAAGCTATAAAAGTGTAGTGCACTTATTTTAGCATGAGCATTTGCATTGACACTAAATGAATAGAGGTCAGCGCAGGACTTGGACAGACATAGTCAGGGAGGCTCTGAGTCTGCTTCCCTACGACCTGCACACTCCATGATGTAAACAAGGACATCCGGAAAACCCTCAGAGGCATAGTGGGGTGTATGTGTGTGTGAAGTCTTTCTCTGCTGCCTGGCAACCTTCACGAGGGTGGAGAAAGAGGGGAAAAAAATAAGAAGGGGGTGAGGGGGTGGGTGTTGGATGGGAGTGGACGGCGGGAAAATAGACCATTGGCTGTAGTGCATTGGTGTAAGAGGGGGGGAATGTGAAAATGGATGTGTGCCACAATGTAAGTGCGATTATGTGTGTGTGTGTTAGGGCTGTGATGTCAGTGTTTCCTCCCTGGTGGCGGACAGGGGTAAAGGTCTGTGGTTCAACTCCGCTCCACAGCCAGAGGGGCTGGGGCCATGCTGGCAACAGGGTGAGGGGTGACAAAGCTCCAAACGAGCGCTAAGCACTTGAAATGAGCCCTCAGGGCCGGCCCACAGACTAGCTTTGCCTAAGAGGGTTACTAATATCACCCCACAATGGACAATTCCCTTCAGCTTACCAAACACCCCAAAGACCCGATTCTTAAGGATCATGGCGTTTCATGCTGCTCCGTCGTTTACAATCGCCACATACAGCTTTGTTTGTGGATATGACATCAGTGGTTTATTGGTCAGCAAAGGCACCAAATCCGAGTTTGAAGTGCTTTGGTTATGCGTATTACAATGTAAGGTGATTGTGTAATATTCCAAGATCCGAACTGAGAGATTTTTCCAAGTGGAGCTTACAAGGGACCCACTCGCACAAAGCAGCGCCTTCAAAGGCATTCCACTGGTGGTAACGGCTTGCTAATGACTGGAGTATTAGGTGCTAATTTAACGAGTCATTTCTTCCATAGAGTTTTAGCCACACTTTCAAATGGCCCGTGTCACTGTACAGCTTAGAACTATGGGAAACCCAACACCATGTTGGAACACATGACGAGCGGTCTGGCTGTTCCAATCAGATTAGCTGATGATGGAACATGCTCATGGAAGTGACACGATATTTACCATAAACACCTACTTAACACAATCATTGTTGTAACTTGGTCAGCATTTCAGAAGATCTACTCAGTCGGTGAAATGGAAGAAACCAAGCATTACATTACTGAGCCGTAGTAATTACAATCACAAAGACGTGACGACTAAGCAATCCAATCTGGATGTATGCTGTCATGGATGAAAAAGAAATTTCAGCTATTGTATCGATGCAGAAGAAGACAATAAATAATTTTTTTAAAAATACGGTACTAAGTCCAGTATCCACAGACAGCGGTCACAATAGAGGTGATACCTTTTGCCAATTCCATTTCCCTGAGCGGCACAGCTGCTGTGCAGCCACTGTAAACTAATGTGTACATCTGTCCATGACACCAGGTCAATGTCCTCCATTTCCAGCCCCATTTCTACAACCAGCCAAGGGTCAAAATGGCAGGAGAATGTTTCACGGCTGAAACTGGTAGATATTTCCCAGACTTGCTGGTCTGTTCAATCACTAAACCAAGCTAAATCACCTCCCAGTGCTGTAATCCCTCACACCTCTAAAGTTACACAGCATTGTGTGGGAAATCATTTGCTGAACCTATAGGATGTGGTGTTAACTTCAGCACACCAAAAACCCACATAACGAGGTGATGTGCTTTTCTATTCGAGAAGCAAGCTATCATCACATTTACGTTGGCAATTTCAGAAAATACTTCCGCTGCCCTGCCAGAAAAAAACTGCAGAAACAACCCAGTATAAATCCCATCACTTTGGTAATTCTAGCCCACCTGCAGCTAACAAAAGCTGAGAAGAAGCTCTACCTTCCTCTTCTTTTGTGGTAACAAAGAGTGTAAGACGAGATCTGGCCTTGCCCCAAGAATAACCTGTGAACCACAGCAGTCTTTCTCCCTTAGAATTTTTCATTTTTAGAGTTTAAAAAAATCCAGTCGTCTTACTCATTGTCTCTAACTAAAACACATTGGGCCTTTTTTTCTGTAGTCCTCTCTATAACTAGCTTAGAAAGTTGGTGATTAAAGAACTGAAGCTTGTTTAACCAATTGCAATCAGCCGAATTCATCAAGTGTAAAATTGTAAATGACATGTAAGGATGAGTACATTTTTCAACTTCACGCGATGGTATTGACACACATGCTGCCTGAAAATAGTGTAAAATGTTTTGTAGGTAAAAAACAGCAGCATAAAATAAACACAAAGGAGACAGGAGATGAAAAAAACAAATGCAAGCTAAACTGGAGTTCCCCTCAAGTTTTTCTTTGGTAATTGGGTGATGGTCACCTGCTCACCATGTCACCTGCTGCCTGATCCAGGATAATCTGAGAGGCAGGCATACAGACAGTCAGGCGGACTGACAGACAGATACAGACACAGGCTCCTCATCTCTTCCGCTTCATGGCCTAATGCATCTGACAGAGTAGGCAGCAGGCAGGCAGAAGGATGAGTAAGCATTTTGACTGTAATTATATTCCCAAACACTGAAAGAATGGGAAGGGACTAATAACTGAATTTCATTAAAAGTGAGCATGTCCACACAGGAAATTGATTAGCTGACAATATTTCAAGGTTGTTTTTTTTTTTTTTTTTAATAATATCTAATGGAATGTTTATTCCTGTTCTCTTGAATAGCTAGCTCCTCACTTACCCTTCACGCTCCACAGAATGATAAAAAGCTGCATTTGATAGTATCTGTCATGCTACTAAACATGACATGCATGGGAATCAGTTAGCTCCGTGGAGCTTCTGAATAACCAAACGGACAAACAAGGGCCAAAGTGTAACTGTGCTGTAACACAACAACTTGACTTGTTATCTCTGTCATCATCATCTTCAACTAAACCCTCCTCTGGGGTCCTCTGCTTGGGCCTGTCAAGAGCTTTGACAGGGGAAGCAGTGTGGGGCCATTTTGTCTCTTTTCAGTTCAGTTTTGTTTCTCTTTGGAGGGCAGTGTTGGTATGGACCGTGGGCGTTGTAGGGTGAGGGCACATTGACCCCTGTGCTGGTGGATGGTAAGGGGGGCGTTAGCTGGTGTTATGGACTTGGGCACAGCCAGGGAGTGCTGGTTTGCCCCTGGAGTGACATGGCGCCTGGGGAGAAAGGGTGAGGGATAGAGGGCGTAGAGTACAAACATATCTAAGTGCTGCCTTCACTACCGATAGGCCCATAGCAAAGAGCGTGGCTGCATGGGTTATGACAGCATATCTGGGGGACCTCTTGTGCCCTCCACCCCTCAAACACACATTTTCCCCCTCCAACCATGACTCTGATATAGATGTCCTCAGGCTAAAACACCACTGACACTTTTGGTATAAGCAGGTTTTCCAGTGCACAAGCAATTTTATACAAATCCATGTTTTATTTTAAAAGAATACAAACAACTTCACACTGCTAAACTACCGCTTGAAGTTAAAGCTACAGTTTAACAAGCTATTCATTGTCTATAGATAATTCTACCTTAGGCTACCGTGAGTGGCAGTCATGCTTTAAAAGAGAAATTTGATAGTTGGATTAACTTCCTTGAAGAGAGTTAAATGAGAACATTAATGCTACTCTCATATCTGTTCTCTCAATATGAATCTGAATCAAGCACTAGTCTGCTTAGCTTAGCATAAAGACTGGAAACAGTGGGAACAGAGGGGAGCCTGGATCCGTCCGAAGGTAGAAAATCATCTTGCTAACACTGCTAAAGCTCCCTAATTGACATGTCATATGTCGCACATTTAATCTGTAGAAAAAGTTTGTGGTTTCTTAACCAAGAGTAGTGTTCCAAAAAAGTTGAAGTATTCCTTTAAGCGCCGCATGCAAACTGGTTCTGTCACAAAAGCCAGAGCATTACCAAGGATATTTTGTCATGTATTATTCATACGGTTTTCTGTGTTGCACTCAGTCCACAAGTGCGCACACTCATGTACAAAAAACAGAAAGACACACACTGCCACTTGCCTTTGCATGTGTCGCACAGAGGTATTTACAACATGAGTGCACAAAGCAGGCTTGTACATCCAGCCTTGGCTCCAACAGTCCTATTTTTCTCCCATCATTTGTGCTGTGATAGAGTTCACGCAGTTTACAGGCATAACATTTGGCAAAGCGAAAGGTCGTCTGGAGGTTACTGTGTCAGCATGGGTAAGTGGCTGACCCCTTGGGAGGGGTGGGGTGATGACTCTCACAGAGCAAGCCAGTTGTGCGAGCAAAGGACTAGGACTGAATAAGGCAAGACTTAGATACAGGAGAAGGAAGAAGGTGAAAACTATTATCTGCTATTTGAAATATTTAAATTGTGCACGACAATACAGATAAAACACCCACCACAAGTTTGCAGACCTCATCTACTACCATCATCTCACATCCATCCATAGTGTCACTGCAATGCAACCGACAAGACACACAAAACATTTTATTTGTGTCACGAAAATCCACCCCTAAATGCCGCACACCATCATCCTCTACAAACAATTATTAAGCAGAGATACAGCTTTAGACTGGTCAACAGCACTTACACACGTGGACAAAATTGTTGGTACCCCTCAGTTAAAGAAGGAAAAACCCACAATTCTCACTGAAATCACTTGAAACTCACAAAAGTAACAATAAATAAAAATTTATTGAAAATTAAATAATCAAAAACAGTCATTATTTTTGAATTGTTGATTAACATAATCATTTAAAAAAACAAACTAATGAAACAGGCCTGGACAAAAATGATGGTACCTCTATAAAAGATTGAAAACTATTTGACCAGAGTGACATGATTAACTCAGGTGTGTCATTTAATTGACATCACAGTGTTTCCAAACTCATAATCAGTCAGTCTGCCTATTTAAAGGGAGACAAGTAGTCACCCTGCTGTTTGGTGAAAAGGTGTGTACCACACTGAACATGGACAACAGAAAGCGAAGGAGAGAATTGTCCCAGGACATCCGAAAAAAAATGATAGACAAACATCTTAAAGGTAAAGGCTATAAGACCATCTCTAAACAGCTTGAAGTTCCTGTGACAACAGTGGCTCATATTATTGAGAAGTTCAAGACCCACGGGACAGTAGCCAACCTCCCTGGACGTGGCCGCAAGAGGAAAATTGATGACAAATTGAAGAGACGGATCGTTGGAATTGTATCCAAAGAGCCCAGAGCAACCTCCAAAGAAATTAAAGGTGAACTCCAAGGCCAAGGTACATCAGTGTCAGATCGCACCATTCGTCGTTGTTTGAGCCAAAGTGGACTTCATGGGAGACGACCAAGGAGGACACCACTGCGGAAAAAAACTCATAAAAAAGCGAGACTGGAATTTGCAAAAATGCATGTTGACAAGCCACAAAGCTTCTGGGAGAATGTCCTTTGGACAGATGAGACCAAACTGGAGCTTTTTGGTAAGGCACATCAACTCTATGTTCATAGACTCAAAAACCAAGCATACGAAGAAAAGAACACTGTCCCTACGGTGAAACATGGAGGAGGCTCAGTAATGTTTTGGGGCTGCTTTGCTGCATCTGGCACAGGGTGTCTTGAAAGTGTGCAAGGTACGATGAAATCTGAAGACTATCAAGGCATTCTGGAGAGAAATGTGCTGCCTAGTGTCAGAAAGCTTGGTCTCAGTCGCAGGTCATGGGTCTTCCAACAGGACAACGATCCAAAACACACAGCCAAAAACACCCAAGAATGGCTGAGAGAAAAGCGTTGGACTATTCTAAAGTGGCCTTCTATGAGCCCAGATCTGAATCCCATTCAACATATGTGGAAGGAGCTGAAACATGCCATTTGGAGAAGACACCCATCAAACCTGAGACAACTGGAGCTGTTTGCTCATGAGGAGTGGGCCAAAATACCTGTTGACAGCTGCAGAACACTCATTGACAAATACAGAAATCGTTTAATTGCAGTGATTGCCTCAAAAGGTTGTGCAACAAAATATTAAGTTATGGGTACCATCATTTTTGTCCAGCCCTATTTCATTAGTTTTTTTTTTTTTTAATAATTATGTTAATCAACAATTCAAAAGTGATGGCTGATTTTGATTATTTAATTTTCAATAAATTTTTATTTATTGTTACTTTTGTGAGTTTCAAGTGATTTCAGTGAGAATTGTGGGTTTTTCCTTCTTTAACTGAGGGGTACCAACAATTTTGTCCACGTGTGTACATTGAGAACTACCCGCACTGCCTATATGATATAATGGCTCCAAGTTTACCTGATTGTAATCCTCAGGACCAAGTAAGAAACTATATGTTAGAGACGGGAGCGAAGAAAGGGGAGGAAGATGCTGAAGAATTGGGGTAAACTATAAAAACTGTTACTAAAGGCAGATTGGGAAGATTAAGTTGAGAGGAAATTCACCCAGCTGACTGACTGTTGGGCCCAATAAAAGTAAACTATGTGAATGCATGTGATGCTAACCTTTGCGAGGAATCTTTTCTGCATATGAAATATTTAATGTACTGACTTTTTATACCTTTTTGGGCTATACATATGCCTTAGAGTTTATGTATGCTTGCGCGCATCCGTGTCTGTTAGTCTGCCCGGATGAATAAAGGGGGTGGGTATAATCCATCACCAGTTGATAGTCCTCACAAAAAAGAAGCCCTTTTTGCTGAGAGGACAGCCCTTGTGTGGACAAAGACCACCATACTGGGGACTTCATAGGACCCAGCTGAAAAGGTGTTGCCCAGAGTAACCCCATTCACATTAACAGGCATGCTGGCCAAAGCCAGTCATTACTGCTGACTTGGACCAGCCGGGCCACACATAGACCAGCCTAGAGCCTCTAAGGCCATTCACTCCACATCAGCCCACAGGCAAACGGCCTGAACTCTGCCACTGGGGAGCATCTAGAATTGTTACCATTCTATTCTACTGTCTGTCTTAAGAGTTTCAATATATCCAGACTATGGCTAAATTAAAAGCATGAACATACAGTAAAATTGGAAATATATGCGTCTTTGCCTCTTTATAAAATGAAGGAATTAATGAGTAAAATAAAAATACTGTTGCAATATCTACTGTGAAGTATTTTGTGGCATCAGATCTTGAAAGGGGTAAAATAAATACTTTTACTTACAGTTAAAAGACAATTTCCTCTGACTACTGGTTTGATATCCACCCAGTTTGGCAGAAAATATCTTTTCCTAAACGATATCTTGGGTAATTAAGAAAACTTGCAAGGGAATTTTCCTGATTTCCATTGAGCACAATGGAACAAACTGGAGCTTTTGGTCCTAAATTTACATAAAGTATAATACAGCTGCAACAGCTACTTTCACATGGACAGCCACCAGACAAGAAGCAACCGTTGCTGATATTGCAAACCACCAGCATCTTGCTGGAAAAGATAATTTTCCAATGCTTTTCAAAGATTTGCAAAAAATGAAACTATCTTTAAGCAAAAAACGTCCTCAGCAACATAATACAAGAGGAATTAGTTGATTTTACTTGCTTTAGAATATAACGAATACCAAATCCCTGAAGCACATCGCATGACCTTTCCTAAGAAGTATGAGATGTGTAACTTCTATCTGGTTGAGATACAGCAATATTCAGGTACTCCGTCACATGGACTCATTACCCACCCACCCCTGTCATGACACTCAGAAATGGGTTTCACCTCTTTCATAGTTACACAGTGGAATGTGACGGGGGAAAAGCTGAAGCACTCTCAGTGGACTTGTACTGGGATTGCTGGGGGCTGACATGCTTCGTCCCAGTAATCTACTGAACTTCTAAAGGCACTCTGGAAAACCCAAATCTGACCTATTCTTCAGCTCTGATGCAAATCTACAGTGTGATAGAGCAAATGTGCTGTCAGGACAAACTCAGTCAAGAAGAATACATAACATACCGGAAATGTTTGAACTGCCAAAAAGTCTTTGGTAAAAAATCTACATCTGCGTTGGATATTCATGATTCAAATATCAAACTAAATTCAGTGTAGCTGTGTATACATATTATGCATTATGATTCATTGGCACACAAACACACTTCAGTCTCCCCTCCTCCCTCTCTCTTCACCTCCACCTCCACCTCTACATGCCTCTCCTCTCCAGTACCCACCCTGTGGGCAGGTGGTTGTGTAAATTTAGCCACAGCTAGGTGAGGTGCTTCCTGGGTAGACTGTTGGCAAAGCCACCTTCAGGGTGTTCAACATGTCAGAGGGAATGAGACATCACCTCGACTGCCCTGTCAAAAAATTCACCACCTTCCATTTCCCCCATAACCCCTAGGTCCTCAAAGCACCATGGGTGATGGGGAATTCTTGTTTTGTGTTTTCTAATTTAGCCTGAAACACACCAGCCATTACCTAACCCAGAGCGCTGGCTGAGTGTTAATTGTGAAGCATTACTAAAGCTATTAAAACAGTGAGCCAAGGCCTGGGGAGAACACATGCTAAAGTTAAAAATCAGAGAGACAGCGCTAAATGCATGTTATACCATCCCTGCAAGTGACCCCTATAAGAGGTGACACTGTAGAGGATGTTTGGATTTTAATACAATGACAAGAAGCATAACGTAATAATAACGATGTATGTATTTTTAACTGAAGAAAATTTAGCATGGCATTCTGAAAATGGCATTCCGAAAAAACAAAATTTACAGAGAAGTAGTTAAATGATTGTAATAAGTTTATCATCTGTAAATGCATGGACATGACAACAAACAAGGGGGAAAAAGTACTCAAGAACCGTGATAAGATAGCATCTGTGCCTGATATAAAGCTGTAATAACTTAAATAATGTAACGTGCCACCGTATGAAAATTAAATGGGACAGAGATTTCAAGCTGTTATGGCTTCTGCATTAATAAAACATTTATTTAGGTAAAAAGAACCAAAAAAATGCTTTTTGTTCTCAAGGTCAGACAATAGTTGTGCACTTCTTACAGCTCCAGATATGGATGTTTTGGAGTAAAGGGAAACTCACTGTCAAAAAAAAAAAGTGCTAAATTTACAATATCTGAACACTGGGGATCTACAGACGACATGTTGCAGTATTTGTGCTTTTATTAATGTTGCTTTCTTTATTTCACACAAGTGCATCAGTCAATATGAGCAGAATGGATCATCTAACATTTAGCTCACATTTTCTGTAGTTAGTCTTTGATTTTGTGGAATTTTCTGGTGTTGGGAAGCTTGCAAGGCAAAACTTTTTTTTTAAGCAGAGGCTTTTCTGCGGTTAGGGCGGTTAGGTTTATTTGTCAAAAACCTTTGATCACAAAACCACAAACGCTTGAAGAGACTAATGAGTAAGAATATTAGTTTGAGCTATGCAATTAGTGTGCAATTACATTCTATGAAGTAAAAGTTTCAAAGAAAAAAGAAAGGGTAAGCGCAGAGACGGATACAGGGTGCTGCTGAGTTGAAAAGAATAACAAAACTGGAAAGCGGTCCAAATGTGACTATCAGCTTCTTCATTCTCCCCCGATGTCGAGTTAGGCGTTTTGCTGGGAAATGGGCGGCCTGCCAGATTGGGGCCAAGTCAGAGTTGTCAGGGGATTACAGTTCTGCCTTGCTCACTGCAGGGGGTGCGGAGTGGGCCTCAATTACCCTGGAGCGGTGTGTTTGATTTGGCCCGGCACTTTTGGGGACAGACCAAAAGCTGAATAATGCACCATTAGCAACTCAAAATCCTGCCCTAAAATGAGTCCACTTATGCATCACATACAGTAATTGTGTGTCTATCAAAGGCTGGCAGGTCCACACCAATTACCCTGATAACAACAAAACAATCTATGCATAATATTATCTGCTGAACACCTGTGGGCCCCCACAAACATCCAAGCTTTAAACTTCTACCACTCATTGCAAGTCTGTCAGCGGTCTAATGAAGTGTCAACTTTGGAGCACTAAAAGACTAAAATGCAAGGTTGCTCTGAGATAATGTGCGATGGTAGAGATGTATATGCTTGTATTTACAAATATATGGGAGATGGTAGAGACAGAGAGGGTGTGAAGACAGAAAGAGGGAGGGAGAGAGAGAGAGAGAGAGAGAGGGAGATCCCCCTACTCTGGCTACAGTTAGAGCTGTGCAATTGAATTTCACAGGATATGAGGCAGCAAATGGCATGTAAAGGCTGAAGCGTCAGACAGTTCCTGCCACACGGGCCAGACAGATAAGGGAGGTGTAAGTGAAATCATTAGGTAACTCTGCGGGACATCAGGGGCAGTTTGAGGTTGGCAGGGGGCTCTGAGAGCCAAAGGTCCTCCTTGAGCTCCATTGAACACCCACTCAGCCTGATATACATGCACTTACAAACACACAGGGAAAATCACTTATACAAACACAAGCTGCAAGACAAACAAGGACTCAAGACCGAGACAAGCAAACAACCAAGCTCTGTTTTTTTTTTTTTCCTCGCTCCCCACCCACAAATACATGAGCATGCATGGATGTGCACTCTTGCACACATACACACACCACTTCAAACTGCAGACGCCTCAATGAGGTATCAGCCCCTGTGATTGTGTTTGTCCACCTGGGTATGAAAGAGCCATTCTGGCCTGTGTGGAGGAGACAGCAGTGTGGTACAGCTCAAGCCGGAGCCCAGCTAGGCTACGTCTGTCTCAGGCTCTCAGGGAGGGGAGCAGCCAAGTGTGGATGCACCTCATTACCTCACTCATCCACACACCAATTACCCCTAAATAAATACACCCAGCCCACAGGCAGCAACAATGACATCCAGCCTGAAAAGGAAGAAAGGACGCCGTTCAGAAAGCATTTGCACGCACAGAAAAGTGCTGTTGGATAATGATGAAAAAAAAGTACAGAGAAAAGAAGCAAAAAAGAAGAACATGCAGGGGGCTCCAAGTCTTTTAAAGCGCTCAAAGACGAAATGGAGAAAGAGAAAGAATGAAACAAACACCGAGCAAGCAGAGTGAAGTGATTCAGAAAATGATAATTTCTTGCTAAATTTCACCCAACACATCCGCAAATGATTGTTGTGGCGGGGGAGGGGCAAAGTTTAATTGTTTTAATGCATGCAGCCATGAGATAGCTCTAAAATGGTGATCACTGTAGAGCCGACACATATTTGCATGCAAGACGGACCGCTCGGGGTAATGGCAACGGCAGCGTGTCCGAAGGCCAGAGTACATGGGCTAAAAAGACAACGGCCTCGATCCCCAGAAAGTTTGACAAAATATGGCAGGTGGCACAAAATGTGACAAGAAACACTCGCGCCCTAAATATGAGAAAACAGTTGGAGCTGTTAACAGTGAAAAGTCTCTGTTACTCGAGTGAGAAGGTGAGCGAAGGATGCAGAAAAGGTGTGTGGCAGAGAAAAGAAGACAGATGTGTTTTCGGGGAAGGGAGGTACGAACGAGGAGAGGAAGCCAAGAGTTCCTTCATGCCTCCCCCTACCCCCCACGCCACTCTCCCACCTCCCTCCATGTGGGATCTTTCTGCATGAGTGACTCTGTCATACCTGGGGGACAAAATGGTCTCTCTCTTCCTCCGTTTGTCTCTCTCTCTGCCCCAATTCCTGCCTACCTCTCCTCTTGTATGTCTGTGCTGTGATTATGGTGATCCAAGCCTGGTAAGCTAGTTAGTGTGGTGCTGTGTGGCAAAAGAACCAAATAGTGCAAAAGAAAATATTGCAGCCAATAATATGTTAGACCTTAAATGAGTAAAATCCTTAATTTAAATATATATAGCTTGTACTTATGTGAATCATTTTTATTTGGGTTCCAAAAGGCAGATGAGGTGATTCACTTCCTCTTCCAACACCTGTGCAGTCAGGTGATGGGTGGAACTGTAAGTTGCAGAGGATATTGTGCATCAGTATGTAATTCCTGGTAGGCTGCTCTCTAGTCACCAGGATGTAAGAACACATCCAAAATTTGAAAATGACTCACGTGACCAGAGTCAGTTGGTTCACCTGACCAGAGGCAGATTCCTGGTTAACAGAAACAACGGCTGGGAACGTGTCAGCTTTCCACGCTGTTGATTCGGTGCAATAAACTGAAGATGATGGATGGAAAGGAAGTGAAAGGAGCAGGTTTATTAGGATTCCTTCCTGATGGAGGGCTAATTGAGAGAGGGCATGCCGTGCAGGTCTAGTGCCACAGGTGGGTGGAGTAGCGTTGACATGCTGTGGCAGCATAGTCAGGATTCCTGGTGTACAGCTCAACTCTCATGAGAATTCCAGGCTCTGTCATATAAAACACAACAAGCAAGGCCTGTGAAGGCCTTTTACACATCTGTGTCTTTTACATATTCTCAGCTGTGGCTGGACACATAAATAGAAGGGGTCACTTCTCCCTTCCTCTTCCCACCAGAGAGCTCCGATTAATAAAACTATTTTCTGCTCCCTACAACATCGACACATTTTGTCAAACCCTGAAGCATGCTTCACATTCTGATGCACTGTGAATGCATCCTGTTTTTGTTAAAGTCTCTCTTGCTTGTTTTTATCTGACGCAGGTACACACATAAGCGCATTTTACAGTATCAACACTTTCTCAGAAAGCGTGTGAAAAATGAAAATGCTCTGGCAATTCCAGCATCTGAATCTCCCTCGCAGACAGGTTGCGTGACCCGTGAGATTTCACACACTACCAGTGCCTGAGAGGAATGTACAGGAGATATGCAAGATTGTCAGGTACACACCCAGAGATGCTTCATGATCTGTGCAATCCACAAACATAAAAACAAAAAGAAATCATCCTGCTTTTGTTTGTATTCATCAAAACATGCCCAGTGGGCAGGATCTGACACGCTAGTCAGTTCTGTCTTTTACACAACAAATGAAAATGATTTTACTCACTAATTTTATTCAGTAATGATTAACTCGCACAACCACAAGTGTCTGTATTGCAGATATAAACTTTCACTCACTGAATGATTTTTGTAGCCTTGAGACTGATGTGTTATGGTAAATACAAATAAGGCTTCAGTTCAACATCATGAATTCTAAATAATTAAACTGTCCATATCTTCGCTGCAATGTTTAGAATGTGACACCTTTAGAAAAAAAAAGGCCAACAACTGTGTACAGAAGCTATCATTTCAGTTCTCTCTGCTTACTTATGCAAGCTTCTGTATGAGCAAGCCAGTTATGATATTTTTCTATCGTCCTTTAGCACATGCAGATCACTTCAGGAGCATGACCTGTTCAGACAGGTACTGGTAAAGCTTGTTGTGTGAAAATAGGGTTGGTTTCCTGCCTCAAGTCTTAAGTGTCAAAATACATACCGGGCTTTGCAAAAGTTCTGTTACACTTGTAAAATACAAGCAAAATGAACACAAATATTTTTTGGTGCAATAAGATCATTTTTATTTTCCAAATATTTCAATATATGTGTTAATGATAATATTAATCAGAAATGTGGCCACCCAAAAGTTTTATCTTACTGAACCAAAAATCTGTGTGTCCATTTTCGTGAATGTCTCAACAAGTGTAACAGAACTTTTGCAAAGCCCGGTACATATCTAGCATATAAATTCTGACTACAATCACACCAAAATCTTGCCTTTTGTCTTCTCTTAATGAGTAGACAAAATGCTAAAAACTGACATGTGGAAAATGCGCACATAGAAATGTAATTTTACAAGATTACTTCAATGTACAAGACTGATTTAGATGAAATACAGAACAATTTTATCATCATTGAAAATGTTATAAACCTCGCTCACCCACAGTGCTTTTGTAAGCAATGGCATAACTTAGACAACATGTACTGTTTGGAGTTTGGAGAATTTGCCACATCACAATGGAATCTCACACGGTAGCACAATCACAAAATTAGCACGACAAAAACAATGCTTCCCAGTTACATTGGCCATATTCATTGCCAAACACACTTACTTCAACGGCCAAATCCCTAAATTAACACCTTTTTGGTGAGAAAGCTCAATTTGGAACACATCACACCAACACCACAGCTGGCATTCAAGGGTAAAATTAATTACTTCAGATACATGTGCTTCCTCTCAAAGTGGCAGACTTATTTGCATTGAGGAACATTCAGCAGAAGTAATCGATGCACACGCAAAATACGGCCACCCAATGACCCCGGCCCCGTCTCAAAGTCCCTCCCCATCCCCAAAGCCCTGACGGCTCAGCCATGCATGGAGGAACAAACACAGGTAGCGAGAGCAAATCAGACCGCAACAAAACACAGAAACATGAATGGGAAGCATTACAATGACGGGCTGGATGCAGGACAATGGGCCCGCCATTAAACAAACGGCAAATCCCAGGATGGGCTGCGGGAGTATGATACAGATTACAGGCACCTAGTCCCTGCCTGGGGAACAGGGGAGAGGGAGAAAAAAGGACACAATATTGCAATCTGACAGCTGACGTCTTCATATAAATGTATGAATTTACATTCCAATTAGAGGAAATTTACATCTTAATCACAGCGAGCAGTGTGTCGGTCCCTCGGTTAGTGTGTTGCTACGGTAATGAGGTGGGATGCTGCTGTGCTCTCTCATCCAGACAGTGATCTGTCAGCAGACGACACCTCCCTGTTATGAGAGAGCTGCACCCTTAAATGCAACTGCCACCACAATCCAGTAATATTCGTTGAAATCTGTCTTAAATACCAACAAGGTGTGAGCTGCCACCCGAGAATAATGCGCCAAATATGGAGTTTGAAAAACATCAAACATATCTTAAATACAGTGCACTGAACCAGGTGTGTCTTTAACTGTCACTCAAGTGACAAGCTTTCAGTACTCTACCGTATTCCGTTTCTAATTTCCATACTAATAATAGGTATATTATCTTTAATGGTTTGACTTTGTTTTATGGCATTTCAAATGGATGGTGAAGCTGTCTGTGGAATTACTCAAACGTATCATGTCATCAGATCACATGCTGCTCCGGTGCTAACAAAGGCAATGTGGATGGGTGAGATGGAAGGATTGTGAATGCATCATCAATATCCTTCTGGTCATCGTTTACATCAATGTAAATCATCGTATCCGAGTCACCCTCAAGGAGAGCGTACAAGTAGTCTTGAGACAGAGGGACAGTGACCATTAACTTGTGGGAGAGAAGAAAAGCAGGCCAGCACAAAAAAAACTTCTTGTTTCGAGTTTCAAAAGTCTCTTTGAGGACATGTCGTGGTGTATTTCGATTAGGAGACAAGAGCTTTTGGTTTGAGGTTTTGGAATCAGAATCACACAGGCAAGCCAGAGGCCTGGACAGGGTCCGATCATAAGTTTGCGACAAAGAAACAAGTTTGCACTCCTCATGTCAAATGTTGGTAAAATTTAGAGAGAACCTCAGCTTTTCAAACTTTCTTGAAATAACTTTAATCCATTGAAATCATTTACTTGTATAGAAGAACTGATTGCTGACAATGCAATCAGGAAGAGCAGATTAGCTACCACCAAACAGGAGAGCACATAAATCATTTTAACGCAGTCCTTTGCCATCTTCACGCTTGACTTTAATACAGGGACGTGTGAACAAAAAATTGGAGGGAAATGAGGCATGACTTCTTTATCACCTACCTCGTAGCCAATCAGACCCCTCCTGCCAGAGACATTGCTCTAATGGCCGATATCTATGGAAGCAGCCTATTACTGGATACTGCCTGTAATTAAGACAAGTCAGATTACACCAGGCCAGTGCATCCTCTCTGATATGTAGGCTGCCATTAAGGTCTGAAGTGGTAATACACTTGTACGCTGCAGTGAGAAAAGAAAGGGAGACGGCTCGTGTGGTGGGAGAAAAAAAACAGTCTGAAAAATGTTGCGTGTCCAGGATAAGTGCTGAATGCATCCCCAAACATTACGTGGGGGTGATATGTGGGGTGGGCTGGGATTCCACTTTAGCCTGCAGGGTGTTTAGAGAGGATGCCAGAAAGCTGCACACAACCCCTTTGGCACTTATCTCGCATATTCTAACATTTCAGATTGATTCCCACAGCAGTGCTGCTTTGCTTGTGCACTTCTGTCCGAGCATCCGAATGAGATCGCCTGTCTTTTTTGGCAGACCGCTGGGGCGGGGGTGTCAAACGAGGTTCAGTGAGTGAGTTTAGCTTGAATGTTCACTATGATTACAACTTCTTAAAACAGGCAGCAGCTTATAGGTGCCAAGTTGACTTAGCGTCTGGAAGCAAATGAGGTGAAAAAGGGCGAATGTGAACGCTGCTAAGTTGGAATAGGAGTCCTGAATGTAGCGAGAGCAACACTCTTAAAATGCTGACTACGATTAAAAAAAGAGGAGCAGAGGACAGGAGCCACGACAAAAGAAGCAGTGAGTGAGAGGGAGACAGGAGGGATGGCAAGTGAGTTTGAGATGGGAGAATGCACTTCTTGCTGTACGCAAGAGTGACCTTGCTAACACTCTGCCTACTCAATATTCACCACTACACATGCTTTTGTGCACTATTCCTCACTCATCTAAGCACGCAAACCCTGCTCTCAATAGACACACTGCTCATTATGAGACTTCACTGCCTGTTAATACCTGTGCAAGTCTCCATGCGTCCACACAAACACCGATATGTCAATCTACTGAAGGTTGAAAGAAAATTCACTGTACTGATTTCATTATAATTTTGCATTAAATCTGCCTCCTTGCAAGACTTCTGTTGATGCAGAGAGCTCAAACGATGACTGCTGAATGTCAGAGTGTTTTTAAGGATGTGCATCAAAGGAGGCGGTTCGCTTTCATGTCTTATTGAGATGTTTTATGGAGAGGGACATTCATTGGAATCTTTCCTCTTGTGAGGTTTACTCTGAAATGATTGAATGAAATCACTCAATAAGTAAAAACTTTTGATATCTGCAACAGAGACATATAATACTGCCATCACTTCCTTTATGAACAACAATAAACAAAAACTTATTGAACTTAGTAATTAAGGTGTATGTTTGTTGTGCATTCATGTCAAAGTATATTTAAAAGGAATGCAACATAATTCTCGGGAGAAACAAAACTAGTGTTATAAATAGCAAGGCATGTAAGGATAACGTCTGAGATAAATGTGTGCTAAACGTAAGCACAGCAGCACACATACACATGTGCATTTGTCACACATCACAGTGGGTTGATGAAGCAAGCATACATGATGTCCCCATTCAAACAGTCTGTGGTAAGTGAGCGTTACAACATCAGGCCATCAGATCACTTCCCTCTCCAAACATGAAGCCTTTAATAGATGTGAAACTCCAGGCCCTGTATCTTTTCACGCCACTGAGTCGCAACTCACACAGAAGAACAGGAGGCAGGGGATGACGGTGCAAAAAAAATAAAAAAAAATAACAATGAAAGAGATTCCACAAGAGCAAATACATTTGCGATTACGCAGAAATGTATCACATTTGATTCGATGCAGGACAAATCTTTCTAGATTTGACACAAAACACACTTATCTGAGGCTAAAAAAAAAAAAAAAAAAAAAAAAAAGATTCATAAGAATCCTCAGACTAGCATATGGAGTAACCTTTGTGGCCTTCCGGACTTGGGGTGGTGGTAGGGTTACGCGGGGGTCTAACGCTCCAAGGACGTAGGCACGCTAGGGAGAGGTGAGCTGTCACCCCCCATTACGATCACCGCCTGAGCTCAGAAAGGGGAGGGACGGAGGAGAGCACGTAAAAAAAAAAAAAAAATACTGGTTCCTCACTAACCGCCATCTAGAGCCATCTCCCGGGCCGCAGAACCCTCAGTCTACAACAGCCTCCTGGGAAACCCTCGCACGCAAGCCCTCCTCATCCATAGCTAGCGGCAGGGCATAATGTGTGGTCGGTAAAAGGAGGGTTTGTGTGTATTTAGTGGGCTGTGTAAGCAGAATGTATGGATTTTGCACAACAAAAAGGACAACTGTGCAAGTATTCTTACTTGCTTCAGAGTTGAGGGAATACAGTCATACGCAGGTCGGGTTGAAAGGCAGCGATGCAGATAAAGAGAGAGCATCTCCAGGCACCTCTTGTTGTTATTAAAGTAGTAAGCAAGGAGTATGTCGGGAGTTCAATGTGATAAGAAACCTCAGTATAAAGAGTGTTGCTAATCAGTGACGTGACAAAAATTGCAGCAATATGACTGAGAATGACTTCACAAAATGATTTAAGATGGTAGTGAAAGTCCATAAAAATGCTGCTAGCATAGTGGGCTGAGTACTGCAAAAGAAAAAATGTTTTAGCTTATTATGTGATATATAATGCTGTGCAATGTTATGTGCCAGCAGATAAGAAGCTTGCCTCAGATTGACCTTTGCTGCCTTTGGTGTAAGTTTGGGTGAGCGCTGCTAGGCGCATTCTGTCCCCCAGATCCCACTCCTAACACCCCTGTCACTCATCATCACTCATCATTGTTAGGGACAAAAGGAAAGTTGGTTAAGCCACACACTGGAGTACTCTCCCACCCAGTGCCAACCCCCTTCACACGTACACGTATGTGTGTTAGATAGCACACACAACACGCACAAAGAAAATTGTTCTATTTCTGCTGCATAAACACAAGACCACTGACTCACACACGCGCCCTAATTCACGGATGGGGTCGCAAACTTTTTGTGAGGCACCATCACCTTGCCCTCCAACTTTTCTTTGAAGTGCAGGCTTGTCCTTCCAATGGCCTCGGACTTATCTACTGCATATAATTAAAGTCTATCAGGGCTCTATATGTTGTCCTAAACTATCCTCCATCATCTGGCTGGGCCTTTCAGTAGCCACCTGTGAACTCTGAAGGACAGGGACACTTGCTCTCATAAAATTCATGAGTGCCGCTACATTCAGCAGCCAGCCAACATCCCTTCAAATGGCCGATACCACTTTAAACAACTCTGTGTTGACTGTTGGGTGAATCCTTTTTAAATACAACCATATTCACAGTAGCAAGGGTTAAGTAGCTCCCATGATTAGCTGAAACAAATGCCTTATGGTGTGCTTGGAGATAAAAAGGAAGAAAGGGGATCAAGAAACCCAATTTGTTTTCGTCATTGAGGGACTGCTGCCACAGAAAGCAATAAGAAAACGGGTCTGGTGTCCAACAGAACTGGTATTTCTAAGGCTGCTTTTCGTGATGAAACAATGTATGAAGTAAACATACATATAGTGTATTTTGTGGAGAGACTAGGGACTCGGAGTTTCTCCTCATGTGGATAAGCTTTTCAAAGACATTACTCTGAAGTTGTAGCAAGAACAGGAAAAACAAGCTTTAAAGAAATGCTGACATTTGATGGTCAACCTTCACAGACATGAGTATTAAGGAACCATGTTTCGGCTGCTTTCAAGTCTGTCCGTGACTGTGCATCCGGTACTGCATTTGGAAAAAATTATTTTTGCAAGAGGCATGACTAAATCATTAGCAATACTTTGTTGAACAAATGCATTTATGCAACACATAAAGATGCATAAAACAAAAAGTGATCGAAGAAAGTGGCAGACACATTAGAACTGACTTTCACCTCCTTAAACTAAGTAGAGTATCATATCTAAATCAAAAATTATTTATCCACTCAACCTTGTCTTTACCCAACTACAGTACTAATGCACACATTTGTTTGCTAAACTACTACAGAGAAAGATTAAACCTTTAATAAACTTGTAAAAGTACTTGAAATTAGTGTCGACAGCATGAGTATTTTTTTTAATGTATTCACAATATGACAGCACAACATACATAAACAATGTGTAGACACACTCTCCTCCTCCTGACCCCCCCAGGATACTGAGCGGTGAGAGTGTGGGAAAGTTATTTTTAGGACCCACGCAGAGAGCCTTCCTGAGTTTGATGCTCCTGCTCCGGATCAACATTCCACCTTTGAACCACTCCGACCATGGAGCTGTTTGTGCTCATGAATGCAATTTTAACTTTCTCCGTGGAGCAACAGCAGTGAGGACACTGTGTCGCTTGAAATGAGACATTCGTTGACTTTTGCCACTATTCTGTGAAGTCTTAATAACAACGGCAATAATGTTTCAGTGCAACTTTAGAATGGACATAGTTTTGAGTGCAAAATATCTGGATTATTGAGTGTTTGACCTTTCAAATACTAAAATGTGCCCTTTTTCAAATGTACTTCATGCATGACTGCAAATTCTAAAACATCCCATCTTGTGCAGTCCAATTTACAGTGTGCCTAATTATTCAAATGTCTCTAAAAGGAAACGCTCATCATATTTATTTCTGCTGCTGCATTTACAGAATGTTTATTAGTTTCTATACCAACAATCATGTCTAACTATTAGGTTTACACAATCAAAAGTAAAAAGAAAAAGAATAATAAATTGTGTTTGACTATGAGGAAAAGCAGCAGAAGTTTTGCACAGGATTTACAGTCAACACATTTGCAACTTTACTTGCTAGGTCTTGCACAAGAAGTGCATGAACCTAAGGCAATATTAGACACAATTTTCAAAAATCTAGGAAATAACAATAAAATGAAGAAGCCAAGGATACAGTGGAGACCCAGTTTTTAAGCACCAGGGGCTATGGTTCCCCAGTCACTACCATTATGCTAATAGGAGCCCTCTCTGAGCACGCTTACATATACTCTATAGTGCCACAAGACCCCGTGGATGTAGGGTGGCATGGATGTTATAGCCTCTTTCCCTTTCTCTAATGGGAGCTGAAGACAACTAGGGCTACTTTATCAGGTCTGAGTCCAATGTGGCCGGTCTAGTCTGATGGGGGCTGAGTGGTGCATGGACCATGTTAAGGGTTCACTGCTCACTGATGAAACAGCTTCACTTCCAGGGCGAGTTCAGGCAGACCACACTCTTACTCAGTCTGGCAGGAGGAGCACATATGCCCTGTTTTGTTTTTCTTTAATACTGTCCGTTTGAAAGAAGCGTTTCGGCATTTTGTTGATATAGTATGGAGGGCAGCACATTTGGCTGTCCCAGATATTCCTTTACTGAGCTTTGACTTGGCTACAGCAAACACAACCACGATTGCTTTTTCTCTCTAGGCGTTTGACAATTTAAAAAAAAAAAAAAAAGTTCATTTGGACTGTTTCAGTTAGTGTCCTCAGTGATTTATGAACCCCGACCTTGTTAGCACAAGCATATATTCTATTCCCAGGTCACAATGACTTCTCATCAGATCCTCTTTGCCACAACAGATGGCCACATTTGCAGTTCTACTCATTAAAATCTGTAGGTTTGTTACAGAAAAGATTTGCGTTTGGTTTCCTGAACTGACACAGTTAAAGTTCAGCATTCAAAAGAAAAGCCCACATGCCTGTGCAGCAGAATCGGAATTACTGTATCATCATGTCAGAACCACAACAAACAAACCCCCCAATCATGCACACGTTTGCTCCCCCCACACCGGAGAGCAGAGAGAACTTACAAGCTGGGCCTTTTCAAACGTACATGCACATTTGCAGAATAGATAAAATCCCTGTTAAATAATAGATGCAAATCTGATGTATGTTGTGAATATTGTTCAGCTGAAGGGTACGATCGCGTGCCACTGACTGCGCCACACCAGGTTCTCTCTCCCTTTCTCATACACGCATAAACCGTAAGCACACCTCATTCCCAAATGCGACAAAGGTTGGTGTGCACCGAGGGAGGAAGTATAAATTATTCAGCTGGAATATTATTCCAAAGGTCCATTCCCATCTGATTGTGATTCCATGGGCAGATTCAGGAATCACAGGCAGGTGTATGGAGACCCAAAAGATATTTTGCATGCTACTAATAGGTTCAGGACATCCAGCAAGCCCACTGTTTCAATTTGGTTTTCTCTTTCAGAACTGTCATTGTGACCTGCTATTGGAAGTAAATACCAAACGACTTCTTATGAGTTCTTCTATGCACTGACTTTTCTCTGATCTTTAATACCAAGCATTATTTAAGACATGAGGAAGTACATATATGACCAGGCATGGGATCCAAACAAACATATAAACAAATACAAAAACAAGCCCTTAGGACCCAGGCTCTGTCTAAGCCATTCTGTATTCTACAATTCTTTCTTTCCCTCCCTTTTTATTTCGCTCTCAATAAGACGGTTTGGTGCCTCTGAGGAAAAGCCCTCATTTTAATTAGACCTGACCTGAGAATCACTTAACTGCTCCTCTCCGCTTATGCCTTCCCCCTCCTCTCCAAGCCTTCGCTCTGCTCCTCACATAGGTCCATTAACACCCTTCCCTCGGCACCCACAGGCTTCAACAGGGGGCAGACACAGGCGTTGTCTTAAAGACGTTTTGAGGACATGCCAAGAAACATTAACCTACTCTATACACCTCCCTCGGACTCTTTCAGTTTGGCTTCCTCTTCCCCTTAAGTCTTCTTCTACTCAACACCATCATCATCTGTATCTTCTTTTCTGCACTGCATTTGTTTCCCCTCCACTGCCTTAAAAACTGACTCTGCTGACTGGGGCCAAGTTCATGTCATGTAGGACAGAAGGTCAATGGACAACTCAAAACGTTTGTAGGACTGAGGAGTTTGTGGGTGTAAAACAACAGTGGACAATGAGTATAATGCAACAAAAGTCAATTGAAAACTCCCTCTAGTAAAAATTAAGGTTTTCTTGTTACTATGTCCATATGTTGTTGTTGTTGTTGTTAGAAGACATTATGAGTCAATGACATGGTTCTGTATTATCGCCTTGAAACTGTAGTGTACCAGTAGTGACCTTTCTCCACAGTCCTTAGTCAGCATTGGAGAATGGTCTGTTTCAACCTCACTAACATCTGCTATAGTGGGAAACATGCTCTCCTTTATAAATCATTGTTGCTTCATCCTGTTCTTAGCAAAGCCCAAGACCTGTAATTTGTTTAAAGTGATAGTTGTTGCATGTTTCAAACTATCTGCAAAAGTTGTCATTTTCAGTGTGTGGCTGCTCCCAAGTTGTTGTTGTTTACTACAGGGAATGGTATTTTGAAAACACTAACATAGAGATAGTGGAAAGAGAGGTGAAAGCGGCATTGTGAAATGGAAGGCTTATGTCAAGAGATCTAGCGTCCTTACAACAGTCTCAAAAACACTGACTTCCAGAGTTTCATACGTAACAAACCTAAAGAGACGATCGTGTAATATTGCAGGGTGGGCTTTCTGCATCATTCTTCTTTAGAATCAGGTTTTGGTTTGAAGATGTATAGCTGAAGTATTCTAATATTACAACTTGCCAGAGTAGTGCCATAGTGTTTGAGTACAGTTGTAGGTGAGCTGGTATGCCCAAGATGCAACACACAACAGAGGGTTGAGTGGAGAAAGATGCTGGTACTTCATAGATAGACAAAAAGGACAAACCTTCCAAATGTCATTTTGATAAATTGATTATATGGTTTTAATCAATTAGTGGAGGGTGACTTGGGTAATTATCTTCAGCATAACACTTTGGCTAACATGTCACAACTATTTATTTTTGGTAGCATTTACAAGTAAGCATTCAAGCCCAGAGCCCTGTATTAGAACAGCCAGGGGCAGCATTAGTGGGAATGCATTGTTTTGGTATTGGTGTGATGTTAAAATATAATCCAGAAAGGTCAGTTTCAACAACAGATACTTAAATTAAAGGTCTAGGTTAATGTTTTGTACAAATTTGAGCCACATTTATCCTTTTTTCTGGATGAACCTGCAACGGCTTACCAATGTTTCATGTTTTACGAAATCAACTGCAAAGCAACAAAGTGATCCCATCCAGATGAACAAACATGTGACCTTTATTTACAAGTCAGAAACTGTAGCAAAACACCAACATCTTGGGTGAATCTGTCTTGGACCTTTATCACATCTTTTCTTCCGATCTTAATGTCACCTCGAAAGACTGTACAAATGCCACAATATGTTGCCACACACAAAATCATTAACACAACATTTAAAGTTCTTGAATACAAGAAAGTTTTTCTTTGTATAGAACACACAGCCATAGTGACATGGCTTGTCAATAAAACAGACACCTTCAAGTAGGCCCTCTAAAAGAAGACTAATTCGACACAAATCCCCGTCTTATACTGTATTTGACCCTGCGACCTGCCTCTGGCACCCCAGTACCCCACAGGCGCATTGCTTGTCAGTTTAAAAGGTTAAACAAAGGTAAAGAGAATGTAATTGCGTACCACCTGCATTCTTCAGCGCTTCATCGTCAAAACATCTTGCATTGTGAAACTAGTGACAGAAGCCTGTGTCAGCTTCATATGAGTGACTGCGAAAATTCTCACGCACATTGCGTGTTAAAGAAAGTTTTTATCACATATTGCATGCCTGCATTTCTCAATACATATTTGCTTGTGCAGATGCATGAATGTCAACATCTCCATGTGTGAGAGCGAGCAATGTTCGTATATGAGTCTGAGTATGTGTTAATCTTGTCTAAACACCTAACACTCCCCTACCTGCTCAGACAGGGCCATGAGTTAATTCTGGCTTCAGGCGTCGTGGCTAATAACTGCTCATCAACCGCAGCTTGAACTCTTGGAAACGTCAAGTGTTACCGTGGTAACTTTAACACACAACCAGCAGAACACTGATGGTGCTGCGCATGGGATGAGAAGCACACGTACCCTAATTTATCAAACAAAGGTAAACACAGTTACAACAATACTTTAAAACAAGAGACTTTCTTCATGAAACAAACCTATACTCTGTGAGCTAGCAAACAAATGTGTTCCGCGTTCCTGAAGTGCTAAGTGATAGGAGGATGAGTCAAACAGCAGATAGAAAATGAGTTACCAGCATAGCTGCGTGTGTAGCTGTGGTGAGATGCAGCTGCTTGACCCAGCTGGTGAGGAGCTAGTGCTGTCAGTCACCTGTCATTCACCACAACTAGCATCGCAAATGAATCCACATAGATGATAGAATGAAATCTGCTGCATTCGCTGCTTTTCCGATATGGAAAATGAGTCAAAAGTTGAAAGAAATGCATAGCAGCAGAATGTGTGGAAGAATCCTGAGCAGAGGAGAGAATTCTGCATTATGCGGCCCCAGGCAAAAGAGTCTTGTAGCCTGAGTAAATGAAGTGATTAGCAGGGATGGTGTGAGCTGTCACACGTCAGACACTGGGCTTAAAATCCAATCACCATCTTATGTGTCAATCACAGGCCCACCGAAGCAGTTGACCAACAGGTCAGACACAGCGTACAATGAGTCACGTAGGCTGAGCACAACAGTAGTTCTGCATGTGATCTGATAGACAGATATACCAAAGCCTGTGCAATGAAGGATGCAGAGCTAACATGTACTCATACCTTTGTGACAGTTCCATATCAGGTAATATACAAATGAATGACAGCCAATCACAGTGCCAGAGAATACAACACAAGCACGTAATTGGGTATTACAATGACTAATCTGTGTTTTGGTTAATTTGATGCATGAGTGGTGATATGATACAATGTACTCTGGGAAATTCCCTGACACATAACAGTGTGTCATAGCCAAAGACTGTGATTGACATTTCATATTAAACACTCTCTTGTGTCATCAATCAAAGCCATGTTAGAATCTTCAAAAATCCTATATGCATATCACTGTTTATTTCAAGCCTGCGTTCTGAGGGAAGTGCAACAGTAAGATTTCCGTTCAACAAAAAACTCCAATAAAGCTCCTTAAACAAGGAAGACAGACAAAGCTGGGTCTTAACAATGTGCTGCTGGGATATATGACACGGTATCCAGGCCCCACAGAGCTACCGGGATGCTCTAGGCCTCAGCCCCCTGGCCTGCTCAATACAGGGGCCTAATTAAAAGCCCATTGAGGATAACCACCTTGACTTTTACAGACCTTATAAATCTATACTAGAGTGGCCTATTCAAGGGGTCAGAGAAAGGAGGGGGAGTGGGCCAATGCAAACAGCAGAAAGGGTTAGACGGATGGTGAAGGACAGCAAAAAATGAGAATGGGTTGACCGTGAAGATGCAAGGAAGTTAGGGGGTAGGGTGGGCAATTCCTCTCCTCCCCTTCACCTCCTGCCTGAGACAATAGGACTCACTAAGAGCCAAGTACCAGAGGGTGGATAAGGTAATGATAATGTAATGAGGACCAATCATGAGCCTGAGCTAAGAGGAGGGCCCCTTAATTTTGTCTCTAGAGTGGTAGTTCGTGGACAGATTGATTGCTCTGAGTGAGAGTGATGATGTGACACATGGCAAAATGGAAAGCATCTCTGACAGGAACAGAAAGAGGATAAGAAATAATAAATCAAAATGAATTGAAGACACAGAAAGACCAGACGCTCATATTAATATACATGGTGTGTATGTGTAAATCTGTGCGTATATATAGAGCTACTATGCTTTTAGAAATGCTTTCTGTTTGTTAAAACCCTCAAACCACAACAGACATTTTTAAAGCATCAGCATCATCACTGGTGACTTAAGAAGACCAGTTCCTAAAACAAATCAAATTGTGAAACTATACATTAACTTAAAACTGTCATCAGTAGTTCTTCATTCATATTATGAACTATAGATAGATTTTTCACACTCTGTTTCCCTGGATGTTACACTGTAGAACCTTCTGGCACCAACAGAGTACAATCAATAGCTCCACTTTGATTTGTCACCCAATAGCAGACAAAGTACACACGTTTTCAGAGCTTGGGTTACAGTCAGTAATTATGAAGGAGACCTAAGCTGAGTTTCTTGATAAATAATTACTTTGCACCTAAATCAGCACTGTTTTAGCTCAATATTTGCATAGTGAGGTATAAGACTACAATAGAGGGTAAAACTGGGGGCAACAACGAAATTTTAAAAAAAATCGACCACGTGAAAAATACAGTATTCAGGGCACAGTCACTGAACACTGTTTTGTTTAATACAAACCCTGCGTACACAGAGTAACCTTGATGACATACCTCAATAGTGAATTGTTTTCTCTTGAGCTTAAAGGCCAGGTCCTTGTGGTCGGGGAGCTGGCTCGCCAGACAGTTCAGGTGAGGTACCTGGTGTACATGTAGCAGGCCTGTGAAGGACAGAGGGGGCAGATTAAACCTGAAAGCGCTTAACAGTGCATAAAATACAACAAGGAAGATATTCCCATCCTATCCACAGTGGTGCATGTTACACTGTGCCAATAAGAAAACCACTTTGTGCTGGACAGAAGTGTGCTTTGATATCTAAGTAAAAGAAAATAAGTAAGAAAGCTTTTTCTTTATGCATGCAAGATTCATTATGGATACCAACTATCACTACAATTTTAATTTAAAACATTTTAAAGTATGAATATTCTTTTATTTTAAAGATTACTAACTATTTCTATTTTAACGTAGCAATGCTAAAAAAAAATGCAATAACGTTTTTGCAAATTTGAAATTTCTGTCGTGGCTGAAAGGAGACATTTTTCACTTCTTGATATGTTAAATTGTTTTTACAGCATGTTTCAAGGATCCGCCTGCCGATTACAAAGTGCAGGATACTGACAGTTTTTAGAAAATTATGCATGTTGATGTACTCAGCTGCAATATTTTCTTGTAAAATTTGTTTACATATTTAAAAAAACTGGCATCCAAGTGGTTATGGCACAAACCACATGAAAACCACTGCCCTGAGCAGTGACTCCCGGTTTAATTCCCTGCTGGCCGCACCATTTGCAGCATGTCATTCCCTTACTCTCTTTCCTCACATTTTCTGTCTCTGTCAATAGTCACTGTGAAATGATGTATAAATGTCCCCATAATTAAAATTAGGACACACATTAACAGCAGTTTTCAAACGACTAATTCTGCACCGAGCATCACAAGTACAGTTGATAAACTCGCCTGGCAGAAACTGGAAACATTGTGGTACTACAGTGAAATGTGAAGTATTACAGTCAAAATGACTTGTTTTCAGGTATCTGTAACATTCCTATATCAACATTTCTACTTTCTTTTTCCCAATTTGCTGGAGTGCAGGCATAGGAAATTTGCCAACTATTACTGGGAACATTAGTGCATCAAAGCATTTAAAAACTAGGTAAGAGAAAGCACTAGGGATTTGTTTGTTAGTCTTTGTTCCTCATTTAATTTTCACCAAAGTTGCATTTTCATAAAACTGGATATGCACTGTAGAAGTGGGGCTGTATAAATAAGCGTGAGAGAGAAAAGGAGAGATCGAGGGAGTAATGGAGAAAGGAAGACAGTCAGAGAAAGTGGGGGATGGTGGGTTCTCTCCTCTGTGCACTTGGGTGATTTCCCCTTGCCTGATTTGCAGTGACAGGCTTCCCAGCATGCTTTGAGCAGCCCTGAACTGCTGCCGCAAACACACAAGCACGCGCATCCGCACGCACTCTCACACTCGTACCAGATGCGTTTGCACTCATGAACACACATCAAAACAATCACACACACAAATGTATTTCATAACCCAACCAGAATTTCACTGGCTGGTTAAACAGGGCAAATATATTTTTGAACAAAAGACTCAAACAATATTAACAGCAAATTCCCAGGAACATTTGTGCGACGCAAAACAATTACAAATAATGATGTGCAACAACAATCATACGTCGCATGAGCTTAAAAGCCACCTGCATTGACAATGCAGAGGAATGTGATCACTATGGGATGTGCTATCTAAATAAAACATGCTGTTGGATGAAACCAGAATTCGCCTTTGAATGTTTTCAATCTCATCCCTTCATCTGTCACAACCAGGGCTATCCAACCTGAGGGGCGGGAGGGAAAGGGGGAAATGAGAGGAAAAGCGCAAAAGTGAGTGGGAGAGTTCGAGAGGCACTGCTAAAAATACCCCACTCGCTTAAACTGACCTTTCTGCATGGAAAGTGTGATAGAGTGATAGAAAAGAGGGAGTCAAGCAAGAAAAAGAGAGAATGATAAAATGTACAGAAGGAGAAAAAGTGATGGCGAGGATCGAGGGGAGCGGAGACAAACTGTGCTGTCTCACCCTCCTCCCCAATCCTCTTTCTTCCCTTCTTTCTGTTTAACCGTCGCTTACTGGTGTCCTCTCCCTCTACTGAAAGCCTTGCCCTCCATTTATTAGCAGAGCATGCTGGCCATGGAGACATTGAGCGAGGGATAGAGAGATAGAGGCAGAGAGGAAGAGAGAGTGATGGTGAGAATATCGATTCCCCAGTGTTGGTCTGCTCTGCTCCAGAGCCTCAGGGGTATGGGACTGGGGATGGAGAGTGGGCGAGGCGAGAGGGAGAGAGGCTCTGCTGGAGGGGGGAGGAGGAGGAGGAGGAGGAGGAGGAGGAGGAGGCAGGGATGGAGAGGGCGAGGGTGCGAGGGAGAGGGGGTACAGCGTGGCAGCTGAATCCCCCCGGCCTGTCTACTGAGGAGCACGTCTGATTGAGCAGCAGCACACTAACGCGCACTGACAGCCTGGCCTGCAAGGGGGCTGCCCTGCCTCCATCCACAGCCCAGCCCCAGCCTTAATGCACCGCCTGTGTGCGTGTGTGTGTATTTGATGGAAAAGAGACAGAAAGATAAGCGAGTGTGTTCTTACCATGGTAGTCTTTGTAGAGAGGGTTGGTCTCTCTCTCAGAGCCTTTGAATGATTCCAAGGCTATGGCATTGTCACATAGCCTGGTTATGCTGCCCATTAGAGCCCTGTCCTGTAGGATCGAGCGGAATCGAGATTGAGGCAGAGGAGGACAGAGAGGGAGAGAGAGCGAGAGGGAGAGAAAGAGAGGGAGAACATGAGCAGGTAATTAAAAGCCTCCTGACGGGCCATCAGTGTTGCAATTAAATTAGGTCATCATTTCCTGTGGCCAGGTCATTCCTGCCCATGGCTTATGTGAGAGTGATGAAGTATAGAGCGCACTGATAGGGGTTACACAGGTGATGTAGGGACAGACAAATGGACACATGTCTTATATCAGTCATAAACCTACACACCTGAAATGGGGAAAACAGTGAGCAACACAACTGGAAGATTTTACTTCATCAAACAGCATCTTTTCTAAAAAAGCTTAGTTTTTGCACAATCTTCAACATGCACACAGCAGGGGAGGACACAGTAAAAGTGGGAGAAGCAACATGGGCTTGATGTGGATAGCTCCCCCTACTGGTTAGGCCAGTGCCTTGACAAGAAGGAGGACAAATTAGGGGTGAATACAGTAGATCGAACGAATGAGGGAGAAATATACAAAAGGGTGGAAGTAGAGGGTAAAGTGAGTGGAAGGGAGGGAGACAGAGGGACATTGGGACAGAGGGAGAGAGGGAGTCTTGCATTATTAATCCCTTTGCCTCCTGAATCATTCACATCCTTCTCTCTGTGTTGGCTGCCACCGCCTAATGCAGTTTTCATGCCTTCATGTCTTTCCCCCACTCTTTCTTCTTCCTTTTCATTTTTGTCCTACTTTTAAAGTATGCATATCCTACCAGTCAGTACCACCAGCACTTACAGGGTATCTGAGGTCACTCATGTGCAGTAATTAAAGCAAGTGTTAGAGTTTGGATAGAACAAATTATTCAGAACATTAATAGTACAGTATGACCGCTATGATGGTGTCTGCGCGAGAGATGTGGCCAACTAAAACTTTATCTGTAGTGTTCCTTGGCCATGATGACTCTTCTGTTTATACTTTGATACAAAGACTGGGCTCTTTTGCAAAGAGACAGAAGTTTCAAGGTCAGATGAATCCATCATATCCTCATCGAGTAGGTTAGTACAACAGCAGCAGGGCAGAAGGAGGGTACTGAGACATGCATGTGCTCCATGGATTCTTGAGTTTAAGGAAGTGATTACAGAAATGCTCACCTTAACTGCATATCACTTTCTACATCTTGTTTATAATTAAGGGGCTCTAACAAGAGTCATTTCAGTGTGCAATGAAAGTTCATGCTGGCTCAATTAGCTCAGATTCCATCAGTGTAAATCCCCTGAACTTCAGCTGAGAGCCACTGACTGGCAGGCCATCGAGAGGGCCCAGTGTTCACCTTTGCTTATAATATTTTACTGAGTGACTGGGCTTATCCTTGCCTGGCTCCATGAGGTTTGTTTGGCTGTTTGGCTAAAGTGTAAACTTACTTGATTCTTTGTCTATTTGCCAACACTGTATTGCGTATGCATATGGCTAAACATTACACTGCGGAAATAGCAAATAAGCTAAGCTATAAATCTATTCAATATGAACCATTATACAGTACGTTAGTTGGATGGGCACAGGGTTGACTTTCTGATGGTCAAAAACCCAGACACATATTCCTCATTAAAAATAGGAAAGGTTATGACTCTTAGAGCTTCCATGATTAAACATGCGGACTATTTTACATTTGAAAACAGCCAAAAAATATGTAACGAACAGTTATACTATTACACTACTAACTATACTACAATGAGGCTCTTGAGTAAAATGTCCAAATGAATAATAATTGTGGAAAAGGCATCCTCTGTAGCTCTACTACAGAGGACTGTGGCACCAAGCACAGTTTGCTGGACTAATACAAAACCACAAAACTCAAAATATTTGCATACGTCAGGACATGACTGAGTCTGAGCAGCAGCTGAAGTGTACATGCATGCATTTTAGGGAGGACTGTATTTTGTGTTTGTGTGTGGGATGGGTGTGGTAGCAGGAGATTGTATGATGGAGGAGAACCAGGTTAGGACAAGCCTAATTAATGTTTCAGATGGACTGTGGCACTGGGCTGCTGTGAGGAGGCTTTCAGTGAGTTGCTCAGCTTCCCAAGCTGCTCAATAATGGATTGAGTATTGTAGACTAGTAGGAGTGGGCTAGCTGGCTGAGACCTCACTGTCTCGGCCAGCTAACCCACTGCTACTAGTCTAGACAGTCTTCCAAAGGCCACACTCTCTTAACTAAGCTAATTATCTGACACTAGCAGTAAGATGCTACAGTAACACATCAGTTTCTAAAATATCCAACAGTGTTGCCAGTTTGAAGTGAGTTGATTTCACACATTGGTGACTTCAGGTGATTAAGCAGAATATTATCCTATAACAACAACATCAAGCGAGATTGACAATGTTAAACTAATCATAAGGCCATAACACAACAGCCTCTAATTACCTCTATGTTGGCTTAGTCACCAAACACCTGATTCAGTCCAAAATTTCCCCCTCTCCTCTTCTTCCCAAGCTCATTCACTTCTCTCCCCAGGGTGGAGAAGGGGGAGGGGGCAGATTAAGGGTTTGGAGGCCTGGCCAGAGTGGGACAGGGGGACCGCTCCCACCACAGCTGACATCTGCTAGTTAGCCACTCTACCTTTTTTGACTAGGCCAAGGCCGCTGTGCACTGAGCACATAGGCCTGGAGCCAGAGCATGTTGTGACAACACAGCTGTTCTATAAGTTAAACACTGACCTATATCTATTTTTAAAAAAGGGATCACAAATATCGCAGTTCCCATACTCTGATGAATGGGTACTACAAGGAAGTACGATGTTTAAAGTGTGGGCAGGTTAAGAACATTTTCGTAGAAAGTCTCAGATGGCTTTTCTGGTGAGTCTGCTTCTATGGTAGAGCGTCTGGGGGAGGGCTGTGGTTTGCCATATGCCTCAGCAGATGACTCCACCTTCACACTGAGAGGCCAGACTGGACACAGACGCATGCACGCGGACCCATACCCCCCCACTCCATTCCCAAGACACACAATCCACAAACACAACTCGAGACACACACAACTGCAAGGAGTTACACTTGTAAGACAATAAATGCGCCCGTAGGCACACACTCTGAGTACAGCTTGAAGTAATTGAAGCCAAAACAAACAAACATAGATTTAGAGGCCTTTGAATGAAGTGTGCACTCGACTGGGTCAGCTGAGGGAACTGATTCATGGAGGAAGAGGCCCCTCTCAGGCCTGAGTCATACCAGGGCGACAGTGAACCAAAGGGTCAAGAGGCCTCACTACAAAAGACTTCATATCTTTTACTTTACAAGCCAAAAAGACAAAGCAAGAGTTACATTGGGGTGTTCTTAGAAACTACTGATATGCTATTTACAACTATTTAATACTGGCAAAAAAGAATGTGTGAACTGTGTTAAGCTGTGTTACATTGTCTTACCTGGATAAGATGAGAAGGTACAGTAACTACGGCAACTGCCAGCGATGACCTCAGCAAGGCACGCAGTCCATAGAGAAAGGTAGTCAGGGCGTGGCTATGTCTGGGATTGTCATGGCAACTCAGGTCATCACCCCACAGAGCTGAGCCAAGAGAGTGAAGCCCAACTCGCAGGATGTTGCGTGACTTTGGCTATAACAAGCAAGAAGAAGCGGTCAGAAATACGGAAAATGTGCTAAAAGTGATGCAAAGCAGTAATGTTTCACTGAAGCACACACAAAGTACACTTTAATGCAATAATTAAGTTGACAGAGCAGATCTGAATATTATCTGATAACTGCAAATATTTCAGAAAGGTGCTGCTGTTTTTTTGGGTAGTATTCCCAAACTCTGAGAGAGAGCGACTGGACAGTCTGCTCACCAGCACAGACGATCGGAACACAGTGCCCAAACGTGACTGGACACAACTGCCCAATCACAGAAGCCATCTGACACACGCACAATGGACCTGTCAGACAGGCTTCCAATATGGCCGCCACCCAGAAACCCCAACACATTCTTGGCACCACAGCAATGCTCTGCAGCCAAGGGGGCCTGGGTAAGGGTGGAGTGCCGTCCCTTGAAACCCCCCCACCCCTCCACAAGGGATCAACGGTAACCCACTCTCAGGAGGACAGAGAAAAAGTGGCCAAACAGTGGTAGGATATATATCACTGAAACTGAGAGAATGGATCAGCCTGTCTAAACTGTGAGAGGTTTTTAGCCTTTGGTACAATTGCCTTTTATTTGGGGTTTCTTCAGGATGGCTCCTGATTACTGAGGTGAGAGCCAAGAGTGATTAACAAAGCCCTGGCCTAAAATCTGCTCACTTTTCGCTTTTTTCCCCCCAGCCTCTTCTCTCCTTTATTCCTCCCCCTCTATTATCACCACCCTCCCAAAATCTCCTCCACCCCACTCCCCATTGCTTCCTCTCCCAACAGTATGACCTAAGCTTCGTTTGGACCTGGATCAGAATCACAAGGATCTAAGAAAAATAAACCCCATTGTTTCGGTGAGTGTTTCACGGTCGACTCAGGGCTTTCCAAAGGACTCTCACACCGGACTCCACATTCATCTCTCTTTACATGAGTCAACATCAGTGCTCCATCTCTATACCCTGCTACGCTTAAAAATTCGTGATGTGTGTGTGTGGCTTTGTCACTATTACATAGGCCCTTTCTTTGTTTAGCAGGAATTTCCTACACAGGTTTTGGGGGCCACAGATTTAGAAATCTATGTCTATGTCTGCAGCCCACAGGGGGGAACTGTGGTAACATGACTGTTGCTGTGGCAACATCAGGACGAGAAGCCAAAGTTAACTCCTATAGTTTAGCCTATAGAAAAATCAGGGAACAGTGCCAGTAGGGTCCAGCCAAGGACCAGAGGCCAGCCATATAGACTACAACAAGCCTGGAACCACAACCTAATCAGGCAACGTCTGTGGAGACTCACAGTCCTGCTGCTACTCCTGTCTTGCTTATCTCAAATCCTACCAACGATCCTTGTTTTAATCTGGTCTTTACATAACACAGTATGTATTAAATCCATATGTTGTTAACAGCCACAATGACCAATTAATAAATCAACAAACTGATATGAGCGCTCTATCGTCCATACTGAGCGTTTTGGTGCCAGTGCCCATGTCGCTCTGTTGTGGTCTGCATTCCTGGACTGTGCCAAAAGCATGTCAGGCGGCCACACTGCTTTAATGATGTCAGCAGTTAATCTGGTGTGTGAGTGACAGCGCTCGGGGAGGGAAGGTGGGGAGCAGGGGAGGCAAATCCTGTGTGTGAGTGACAAGGGGGAGAGGTGGCTCCAGGTGACGAGCAGAGGGGTCACAGAATGTAGGTGAAAAAGACACACACATAAGTATGTGCACATACACACACACATGCACGCATGGGATCACAAATAAGACAATTTCTATGCTCCCATGAACCAACAGAAGTATTAGAGGGATCTATCTATCTATCTATCTATAGGGTGAAAAGAGAGATAAAGAGAGTGAGATCTGTCTGATATCCATCCATCTGGACGTTTCTGGTATTCTGTAGAGGACTGATGATTATTAAAAAGGTGAATGTCAAAGGAATGACACACACAGCTGGGACACACAGGTGAGGCCAACCTGAGCAGGTGAGAGATTTGTGGTGGTTGGAATGAGACAGAAACGCTTGAGTTGGAGATGTAGATCTAGTATTTCTCTTCTATTTATTAATACTCTTACATATATTTCACATAATAATTTGAAAGCATAATAGTTTGACTCATTGTGTTCAGTAAATGGTGAGACTACAAGTAGACATTTGCAATATTGTACACTATAGTACCAGGTACTCATAAAGTTCACCTTTAATGACAAAAATGCACACCTGAGTTTTGCATACATGAATCTGTGTGTCTATTGGTGTGTGTGTAAGCGTGTGTGTGATATGACTGGGAGCAGATGCTTGCTGCATCTCAGTAATGTTTTCTGTTAAATCCACAGACATTGAGATAAACCATGACTACCAGATTGTAGATTTGTGGGTATTGTCATGCCTGACAAAATTGGACTGCTAGGTGTTTTTGTTAAAATAAGACAAAGTGAAATGAATAAGCACAATGCACACGATGTCACATTTGAATACAGTCCATTTTAAGTTGACTGGCTGAATGAATTGACAGGTGATCAAATTTAACACGGTAGAACTGGTGGCTGGAAGTCGACAGTGCTTTTTGTTCAGTTGTTTTGCCTGTTAACAAATGTACAAACATAGTCACATATGGGTATATGATCAAAATTATAAAAGGATAGTTTTGTTTTTTTTTCCAGAAAGGATGTGATGCTTTCCTTCACAGGCCTAATATAATTTATACTACCAATTTCAAAAAGGCTGTAGTTGCAGAATAAATACATCAAAAAACCTTCCGATTTTAGGCTGAAACGAAGAAATGTGAAACCATTGTTTCGTTCTGGTTCTTACCATTGAGGCAGCTATATCAAAGCCCTCCCTGTGTATGACCTCTTGAAGTGATTTCAGCAATGCAGAGTAGGACTCAATCATGGGACTGGAGAGAAAAGAACGCAGAAAAAAGAACGAACACAGTGAAGCAAACAACCAGAAACGGAATACAAAAGGGTTATTTAAGACGTGTTAACTGTCATTGAGACCATTTTGATAAAACTGGGCCAAGCCTATCACGGCAGTTGCTTAATCCTCTATGACTGCAGCATGTTCCTCCTGACTGTGCTTTTCTGGAGCCACTGAAGCAGACAGATGATCCATATCAAGAGATCCAATTAATTTATTTGGTTGATTAAATTACAACATGACTGGTTCTCTGTCAGCTCCCCGAGGATCTGAATGTGCCGAGACAGACAGACAGACAGACAGATGAGATGCACATATGCACAAACATACACACAACAAAGATGTTAAGGAGGGGGGAATTAATGGGCTGATATCTAAAATAAACAAGGAACAGCATTTTGGTGTTTAATCAGGGGTAAGATGTGCACCACTGACAAAGGGCATACAGTACCACCAGAGCCACATTTAGCAACAGTCAAGGGATGGGTTACTGCTGAGCCCACCATGTGCCTATCGGATGGCCAATAGGAATGTTAACCCCATCTTTTTACACAGGACCCTCCACTTAAGAACGCCCCACCATTGTAATGACGACTCTGTCGTGACTCACAGTGGGCTGCTATGTCAGTTGTCAATTCAACCTGCAGGCTACAAAAGCTGATACACATAGATTGGTCACACGCCAATAGCCCTGCATAAAGAACAGTAATACACACTTGTGTTGATTACACTTGGCCAAGTATATCCATGTACTCTATTTCAGTTATTCAGCACAACAATGGTGCCTCCTGACCCCGCTGTGGCTAATGATAGAGCTGGTTTGGTGAAAGACGGACACCTACCCTCCATGGCCTCTCTGCCCATGCCCCAGCTCTGAGGTAGGGGGCTGGGATGGTGTGACATGTAGTCGAGCAGGAGGTTGCCTCTGGTTGGCAGCCATTGTGCGAGACGGCATTGTGTTTTAGCTACCCCTACTGAGCACCCCTCATTCAGGTACCAAAAAGGTCTAGGTGCTTAGCTACAGGGGCTAGTTCGTCAGCTAATTGGGATCATGCATAGGGAAGCTTCTTTATCTCAGTGTCCCTCTTTCAGTGGGGGAAGAAAGGAGGAGAGAAAGGGGGATGCTTGGTCTTAAACAACAGGATCTGTATCACCTAGAGAGCAATTTGTGCCAATTATGCCTTCAAGTGAAACGGAGCAATTTAACAGCTAGGGTATCAACATGGGGCTGTGGACACGTGCAAGGGGGAGCAGCCTGCTTAGGAGTTAGTGTGGTACGTGTGCAATGTGTTGAGTGTGTGTGTGAACGTAGCTGTGTCAATACTGGGGCGGGCCTCGGGGCACAATGGTGTGGTGCAGGTGTAGTTTCCCGCTGTCAAAATGTCCATAAGATCTATAACCCATTCAGACCCTACAACAGTTCCATTCTGTCACTCTTACTCACTGTCAGCATCAGTGGAGAAGATTTTTTATTCTGTATTTCTATTTTTCCCATTAGGCGTTGTTAAGTTCCACACTGAGATTCGACACAATAGCTGATGGTGTCCACTTCAAGACCCACACTTGTAAAGACGTAAACGTTAAACTGAATGTCCACAACAGTTAATGTGTTTGTATGGCTGCTCTGCTAAATGGTCCCTGTTTGTTGATATAAAGGAAGACGGATTCTATAAAGCCTCCTCCACATCCTCTGCGCTCCAGATTGCAGTATTTACCCAGTGTGTGTGAGTGTGCCGTGGTGTGCCCTTGTGTGTTCAGCAGCACTCTTTGAGTAAAGAGCCTGCATGACCTCTGAACCCTAAGTACACTCAAGGCAGGAGAAATCAAACAGACGCTGAGCAAACAAGAGCCTTATTTGAATAGACATACACAACCTTTCCAAGAGGTTGAATGACTCAGGCCAATGGAAGCTACACAGAATAGACGAACCAGGAGGATTTTTAACTGATTTATATCAGTTGTTAAAGGATTATTATGCTAAGTGATTCAGTATTTAAAACACATTTTTCAAAAGCATCTGGTGAAACCTGACATTTCAGCTGAATGCAGTAAAAACTGTAGAAGCTTTAAGCTTTCAAGTGGGCGTGCCAACAGTGAAATGACCAAGATGATTTCAGCTGCTTTTTAAAAAAAATATTTCGAAACACTTCAGTGAGTCTCATTAAACATTAGCAGAAAATCAATAAAACATGATTTTTTTTTCTCCATCTACAGGTAATAAAACACACATTTTATTAGGGCTGAAAAAAATGAATTGCTTGATTGCCTCTAATAAATAATTGAATGGATTCAGTATTTTTTCAAGTTTCTTCCCATACTTAAAATTTAATATTTTTGGATTTTAGTCTGCTTGCTATGAAAAACAAGATATAAAAAATATCAAAGTTTGGCTCTCAGGATAGGATTTTTTTTACTATTTTGTGACATTGTAGAGAGAAAACAATTAATCAAAAAATAGGAAATATTAAATAACAATTAAAAAAAAGCCCTAAATTTTATGACATTTTTACAAATGACCATCGTAAGCAAAAGAACATCTCTATCTTCTCAGGTTGTCTTTGCTGTAATGCACATGCTGAGTACAGGTCTTAAATTCTTGAAATCATATCGGTCTGTCCACATTGTCGGCTTACCTGTAACCTGTGAAAAATGCCACGTTTAGTTACCTGTGTTCTGTGGATAATGTCTTATTTGTGCAACTGTGTTTTGTGGATGATGTCGTGCTTGTGAGCCTGTGTCGTGTGCACGGTGTCTCATTGGTTTCCATGCTTTCTGTGGACGATGTCTTGTCGCTTTACCTGTGTGTGGTTGATGACTGGGTGGGATGTTCTGGAAGGTAGAAGCGGTGGCACTTGGCTGCCTGGCGAATTTCTGGCTCCATCGTCTTGGAGACGTCATAGTAGTGCCCGAACCGGGAAGTGGATGCCAGGGCACTCTGGAAAGGTCAACAAGTCGATTTTACATTTCAAAATACGTACAATAATTCCACATAAATGAATAACATTTTAAAATATATATGTTTGTTCTCAAATGTCCTTATACAAATGATGTGTATTTAACTTATTTCAAATAAGAATAAGGCAATTTATAAGAAGACAACCTTATTTGTCTTTCTAATATGTTAAATGAGTGAGCTTTATAATACTATGGTAATGCAATTGCATTGTTTATGGGTCATTCCTCAACATTCCTACAGCAGAGAAGTTAAATAACCACTACGACAACGCTCTTAATCATTTCTTCACATAAATGTCCACTTCTGGCTGTGAAAGCGAACGTGTCAGGGACGCAGGGGAAGGCGGATGTTTTCCTGCAGCTGAAAGAGAGAGTTTTATCTCTTCTCTCTCAGTGAAACCAGGGATTCCATTGTTAGAGGGGCCCTTAATCTACTCCTAATCTGGATTAGGGCCCCCGGTGTGTCCCTCTCCTGGCGGGACGAGGGGGTCAGCAGGGCAGGGGGGTCAGGGGCTCATCTTCGCTTTGTGAGCTGGGCAACCCGCTTAGCGTTCCATCCCCGCCCTGACGGCCTCACCTTTGATCTGATGTCTTCATCAGGAGAGTGACACAGTGGGCTATGCCAGGAGAGGTGTGTGTAAGGGGAAAGTAAGCGTTGACTCTGGGGGTGAATTTGGGATGCAAATCCTCTGCTAGGGCTTACTAGTGGTTTGTAAAGACGATTTTACAGGGGAAGGGGGAGAGGTGAGGAAAGGACACAGATATAAAGAAGTTTCCAGGGAGAGAGAAAGAGGGAGAGGATCCCCAGGGACACACTGTGTGCTGTTAATCCACATAGCGATATGGATTATAGACCAACGGGGGTAGACTGCAGAGAAGTAGAAGGGGAGGGTCACCTCTCCTCAAAGCGGAAGAAAGAGTGTAGGGCTGCCGACCCTAGCAGGGGGAAAGGCAGGGATTTGGGGAAAGACAGAGGCGCAGGTCTGGGTCATAGGGTTGAGCGAGCAGACATGTCAATGCACAGGCTGCAAAGTACTCTTGTTTCCCAGGCTAAGCAGGGGTGCAGGCGTGTGTGTATATGTGAGTTGGGGACCAGTGAAAAGCCTACCTATTGCCAGCTAAGTGTGAGTAATCTGGTCCAACTCTGAAAGGAGAGGCTGAGGCCTTATTCAGTCCACAAAGGAGTTTAGAAGCTGATGGATTTAGTGGTCGAGACAATTGCCAAACCACTAAGACCAGAGAGCCAGTGCTGTCCATTCTCTTACCATCATTAACAGAGACACATGTTGGACTTTAATAAAAGATGATCACAAAGTTATTCCTATTCTACTGTATATTCTAACTAGGTAGGCTGCAATTTTGTTATAATAACACGTTACATGAACTGTCATTTAAATCCATCAAATTACCTGTACTTTAGGAAGATTCTGATAGCGCCAGGCAATCTTCATTGCATCTAAACTGTCCTGAGGTTCACAAGACAGCCTAGGCTGGTCCACCGGCTTGTGGATAGCAACATCATCCAAGATGGGAGCTGGGAGTTCCTATACAAAACAATACAATAACCCTTTTTACTTCTCTGTAATTTTACAATGGAATAAGGGCACGATGTAAACTGCCACAGTATTATAAGACGGTACAGGCCTGAACAGGTCAGCGTTGTTTACCGTTTAGGTGCACTCATGCCAAGTCACGATCCTTGTAGTAATGTGTACTTAAAAACAATTTGACTTGAATAGGACTGAAATAAGTAAATGAACCATATACTTATTGGAAAATTGAGATGAGGGGGATCCAATTGTTCAGCTGATGCTCATGCTCACGTTAATATATTCAAGATTTTCCTCCTTTAACTTGATATTTTCTATTAAGCTGATTTATTTGTGTGCAGGTTATTGTAATGCATAAAGTGCAACCTTAGCATCTGAAGATTAGCATACTGCAAATGTAGCTGTGAAAACACTAAATGATGTGATATAGCCCCATTGGGAATCCCCCTCTCTTAATAAGTCTTTGATATGTAAAGAGAGGGTGAAGCTATGACCCCTCCCACTATCAATCAGAGGGAGAGAGGCCCTCCTCCCGTATGCTGGGTGGCAGTCAGCTTCTGGGGCTATGGTGCTCTTCACAAAGTGATGCGCCGGGAAACATTTCAACAATGCCACAACCATGCCACCCTCGACCTCTCAGATACCCCCATTGACCCTGACGCATGTTGAGGAAAGCTGTGTGCTTAAACTGTACGGCAGGAACTGATTATGTCACAAAAACAACTTTTGAAAGTAGAAGCATCCTCTTAGAACTAAATGTTAAACTAAAGTGTTACAACCATGTCTGTTTGACAGCGCAGCTGTCGTACAAGACAATGCCAAAGCAGACATTTTGAGGCCACCTTAGCTTCTCTGTGAATTGTTTGTCAAGACTTGCAGCTTGGAAAAAAAAACACACTTTGCACTTCCACAATTTTCTTCTTTAAGATCTTACAGAATAGATGGCACCCCCTCACATACCTGTAAGATGTCATCAGGGTTATCTTGAGCTGCCGCCACAAAAAGTTCATGTCGACACACCACACCTTCTGCCAGGAAGTATTTAAAGATCATGCGTGAGTAGCTATCATATCGGTCCTCCTCTAAAAAAGAAACAAAGACAACAACAATTACAATTTCAGTATGAGTAGAAATTTGAATGTCCAACGTCATACTGTTAACACTGTCTGAAAAATCAAAGAAGGAGATTTAGTGATAAAACTGTTACATTCCTATGGAAAACATATCAATCTCAAAGGTGACACTGGATATTGCCGCCTTCAATTCCATTCATTCAGACACCACAGATCCAAGAGTTCATGACCACATCACAGTTGGTAGGAGTAATTGATGTAAGGACCACAATCTGAACATATCTTGGGATGGCAATTGACATGGCACAGAAACACAGGTGTTACCGAGTGATCTGACTATTAGAGTGGAGATGACATCTACAGCTCTCTTGTTAGGGTATTAACAGAATTCCTGTCCACTCTCACCTATCATATCCCCAACCAGAAGCAGAGGTAAGAGGGAGACACCTGCCTTAAGCATTCACCTGACCCTTCCCACTGAAAGGAAAGGCACTTTACCTGCAAGGACAGCTGACAAGAGGAGGCAGAAGTAGGATAAGATAGCATCTGTCCTCAAAATGCTTCCTGACATCTGGCTCACTTGAACCTCTCTGCCGTTTGTGTGCATTCTAATGGCAATGGCATCCTTTCACAGTTCTATTTCTCGTGTCATTCACATCGGGTGTATTTATTATTGGAAAAACTAGGCTATAATCCCAGATTAAATCTCATCACAGAGGGTTGACATGACAGTCTCATTTAGAGGAGTGTCTCAGGCACTAAGTGGGCTTCCAAGTCATGCAAAACACCAAAAATACTTTCTCAAATGTAGCCTTTATTATTGCAAACAAAGCAGCCACCCGGTCATTCCACAACCCAATCCCACAAAAAAGGCCTGCATCATCACCATGAAACCCAGCCGAGAAGGGCACATAACTCTGCCCAGCATGCTACTGCTGCTTCCTGTCACAATCACCATTTTGTAAAGATTTCATAGGACTCTCTTTCACAATGACAAACAGTGGGCACAAGGACAAAGGCAGCAGTGACAGTTTTTAAGGTAATGGGCATACAGCTGACAGCTTGGGAATGACATCCTGACGTGTCATCCCCGAACATCCAGAGAATTTCCTCCTCCCACGTTCCCAGTCTACGTCCTCACCTACGGACTGAGGATGGCCCAGGAAATTCCATGGCTCTTCAATTTGTTGTCGGTGGGGCTCCCTGTTCTCTTATTGATGGGTTTCTAGGTCAGCAGGCCTTTGTGGCTTTCAGCAGGCCCCACAAAGACTCCCAGATGGGCCCTCTCAAGATGGGGCCTATTGTGGTTGTGTTTCTATGGGAGCCTTACAAATGGAACCTCCAGGAGTCATTAGGCTGTTGAGGCGGGGGGTATGAGGAGGGGCGGGAGGTGGCGTGGTATAGAAGCAACAGGGGGTGGGGGAAGGTCATATCTTTAAGGTAGATCAGTCACTCTGGACAGTCATGGGATGATTTTTTTTTTTTTTTTTTGGCTTATTCTGACTAAGGTTTGATAAAGAGGGGAATGCCTCTGCTTCATTTGCCTTCAGACAAGGGAGTGGGAGTGCAAGAGTCCTGAATCATATCTGCTAAAGCTGCAGGGGGAGGAGACAAAATATCTAGGTCAGAATGTTTTCCCCTTGTATGTCTTTAGTCTATGAAGTAGTATTATTTCTACAGAACAGCTCAACTGCATTTAAACATTCAGCTGGTAAACATTTAATGGAAAAGAAATGTGAAAAACTCTTGAAAAATCTAAATCACAAACTGTAACAAACACTGTTACACACATGTGGATGATATTAAATGAAGTGTCAAATAGCAGCATTTGTCAGCCAACTGTGTATATGTCATACTGTATCTCTAATGGTAAGCTTTGACCAATTTGCTAGAGTCATGGTGGCGATTTTTTTACATTGTTCACTTTTACACACTAAAAACTGCAGGTTTATATAACTTGTCATCTGTGAGCAGATGATTTCGCCTCTTTGCAGCTCTTCTAAGTGGATAGTGTTGCTTTAAGAAATCCCATATGGAAGTCTGGATTCCAAAATCTTTACTCCAAGTGAATTTTTTTTGCATTCATCACATGAGCCTGTTATTGCATTTTGCATAGCACTTACAGAATTAGTACTTTAAATGTCTTCACCTGTATCACTGCATTTTTACTGTATGTAGATTAAACTTTTTGATCCTGCCTTTTTCAGATAATTATTTCCTCTTGACATGCAACCTACTTCTATTCATGTGTTTGTCTTCTGTTCTGAATAACTTAATAACTGCATATATTCAAATTATTTTGCACACACCATATGACGCTAAGTATTCTCACTGCAATTCTCATTTATTCACATCATTTGTCTTTTGCATCATTACTGATGCGCTTAACCCTCAAGCCAGGTACACCTCAAAGCTGGGAGATATTATGTGAAACAACTGGGCCAAATGTAGCGGCAATTACTGTGGCTGCATTAAAGAAAAAGACATTTACTTAAAGGCTTAAAAACATACATGGTGAGAGCTGGGAAGCTTTGTTCCTCCTCCTGCAAAAAACACATGAGATGAGAGATCTGCAGACAGCAGCCATACTGGACTGATCCCCCTCTGGATGACAAATCAGGATGGACAGCTCAAGACACTTCAAAGGCAGACAATGACCAGTCTGATAATTTTATGTCTGTGTCTCACAAACAGGCCATCACGGCTAAAGGGGCAGACTGTAGGAGACGACTGCCTGAAACAAAACACAAACAAAACACACACTCCAAACTCCCCCCATTCCACCCACCCACACAACAAAACAGACACACAAACAGCAGAGTGTGCACACACGCCACTCTGTCAGAGACAAACACAAGATAGCACGCACACACACGCATTTCACCTTTACTGTGTCTCTCATTACCAGATGAAACCAACCGTACATTGATTCACAAAATGGAAGGGAAGAACGCATTAGTGTGTAATCACTGACTCCTGCATCGATTGGGGGGATGAATTAAAGGGCAAAGCAATATCATCAGTTGGTATAGGCCTTGGCTACACACAAATTACAGCTTCAAGGGGAAACATGACTACCTTAACCTTACTGTCCACCAGTGCATATAGCCTAGCCTATGATGAATGATAATAATAATAATAATACAGTGGAAGACATTTATGTCCCCAGAAAGCCCACTTGCTTTGAATGTAATTCCAAAAACTTCTATAACACATCTGCAGAGGAGCATAATAATTAAGGATCACAGTAAAAGTGTGAACACCTGGGATTCTAACTCGAGACCTCCAGGTCATTAGTCTATTTGCCATTCTGCTAGACAGTGACATAGTAACCATAAAGAGCCTGAGAAGCCTCGCTGTAGCTTGCACAAGTGGGGATGATTTAAAATTTAAGACTACATTAGATTTCTGGTTGTTTATAAATATATAAATATAGTAGGCTAAAATTACAACTCAGTGCTGGTTGCATTATAGTTTTAAAGACATATTTCTTGATATCTTTTTACTCAGAGACCAGCAAAAATGATCAAAACAGCAGAGCGCTATGATGCTTCAGAGGAGAGAAGACAGATATACCCCTTCCTGGAATAAAATATTCAATATCGCATACAACATGTTCTCTATACAGCAATGTAAGATATAAACCACAACAACTTTTGTTGAGCAGTGAGCCATAATTTTAAACTTTTCATTTCCAACCAGAGCAAATAAAAGGTATTTAAGCGCCACTGTTTTAACTGTGACAAACGCATCAAACTTGCACATGAAGCCTAAAGATAGAAAGTGTCTATTCCAGAAAAGGTCTTGCCTCATGTGCTGATGAGTATTGTGTACAGTGAAGTCTGTATATGTAATGAACTGACAAATTATGCACTTGGATGTGGAAATCAGTGCATCTTCGGCTGTTACTTCACACTGTACGAGTGGGTCGAATAAATAAAGTCATCGCACATGTTTGAACAGTCCTGCCTTTTTTGTCAGGTCTATTTATAACAGTTCCTTAATTGGTAGTTGACTGGTTTTTAATTTGTAGGACAATTCAAGTCTATCTTAAGCTGGCGCATTTCTCATAAATACGACTTTCGTGGCTCTGAGTTATGTTAACTGTTCACTCCACACCTCCAATGCAGACAGTGACTTGCACAAAACAGCACATATCTGAGCAGCCATCATTAACCTCCTATAGCTTTCAAATAATCATGACTTTTACATGAATTATTTCAAAATTTTTGTTCCAAAGTCTGACAGAAGCTAAACACTTAAAGTGACCAAGTGGAACCGCTATTGTGGCTGACTGCATAGGGATTGTCATGCAGGGCGACTTGTCACCTGGACAGTTCACTCCGCCTATTTATCTGCATCCTATTTGTCTGTTCATGTGTGTGAGGCTGTCTTTCACAACAGACATACTGTCTAATAGCTGAAAAAAGTTACAACTGTGATGGATAGTAAGCCCATGGAAAAATAAAAAATAAGACAGTGTTGGGGCCGCACAGTGGAGTAGAGGTTAGCACTTTCGCCTTGCAGCAAGAAGATCCCCAGTTCAAATCCCGGCCTGGGCCTGGGATCTTTCTGCATGGAGTTTGCATGTTCTCCCTGTCAGCATGCTAACTGCACACTCCCTCAAATCTTGCCACATCTGTGGCATTGTGCTGTGTGATTAAACTGTGCCTTTTATTGTGGGCAGTCTAAGGCACACCTGTGCACTAATCATGGTGTCTAATCAGCATCTTGATATGGCACACCTGTGAGGTGGGATGGATTATCTCAGCAAAGGAGAAGTGCTCACTATCACAGATTTAGACAGATTTGTGAACAATATTTGAGAGACATGGTGATATTGTGTATGTGGAAAGAGTTTTAGATCTTTGATTTCATCTCACAAAAAATGGGAGCAAAAACAAAAGTGTTGCATTTATATTTTTGTTGAGTGTAGAAAGCAATTCAAAGCATCACATGTAAACAAAGCATCTTCTGGCATAACAGGAGAAAATGGTCATTCCAGGAGACTATTGACTGGTTGTTGTGTTTACTTTTTAACTTCAGACTCTAAAACAAGCATTGGAAGTAATTTATTTAAAAGTTTGAAAAAATGTAACTATCCTTTAACATTGCAAGCAAAATGTTTCAACAGACAATACATCATAGAGTAGGGACTTCATCACTTCATGGGACAACTAATACATGCTCACCTATGAGAAGTACTGTTCCAACTGCTAACCCACCACCTGTTTGTGGAGACAAAAACAACAATATTGAATAAATCTGTTGCATATTATTGCATATACACTTTCTCTGAATCATTGTGTGGAACTTGAAAGCATCCAATATCCAGCAGCTTCCCTCACTCTGCTTTTTGGTCTCCACAGTGGTATATTAATTTGATAAGAAAACAGGTAAGACATTTTAAATTGTCATAAAAGGAAAGTATAAGTGGTACAAAACATATTGATGCTCTTGTCTAATCAAGTCTCCCTTTTTACTTGTGTATTTCTTTCTGTGACATGCTTTCAGTGAAAATATCTTATTAGAATACTAGCTATCTAACGAGACATCTCATGTTTTGTTATGGCAAGAATTCCAGTAATCCCATTAAAAAACAGAACACCCTGATAAGTTAAAAATCAGTCCATGATGACTTTGATTGCTTTTTTCTTTCAAATTTAAACCGCAATGTAGTGTGACTGGCTAGATTTTGCTCCTTCATTTTACAAATGCAGTTACATATTTTACACAGCTCATAATCACAACCTACAGTGACGTGAATAGGTGTTGGCTGGGAGAACAAAAAGTTACCGAAAAGCAATATCTTAGCTGTTGCCATACCAGCAAACCTGCTTACAACACACTTATAAGATCGTTAAATAGGTATACAATCGTGGTGGGGGAAAAAAACAGTGTTCGTATTTCAGACTGTTATTTTGAAAAGACTTGTTATGCACATAGATGCAAGAAATACAATTTTACAGTTATTTAATCAGTTATTTGGGTAATTCAAATGTTTACCTTCCAATATGGTTGCAGAAGGAAAAAAAACGACACCAACATTAGTGCCTTATCGCATGAAAACATTTCTTCTGCTGTCTCTCCATTTCTTTCCAAACAACTACAAGATGCACGATCTATGTAGTTCAGATGAAGAGGACAGGCGGCCATAAGCTTTAAGACATGCTGTCAGCTTAAGGAAAGACTCTCTAAACACACGAAATTTCGGAGAAAGATAATTTATTGTGTAGATCTGTTTCCGAAAAGAGTAAAATGTGTAATTTCTAATGCTAACGTTAATTTTCACACTTTCAGTATTGCTCGTTTTGCTTCGACAATAACAAAACCCACGACTATGTGCTAATGTATAGCTTTTCCCTATGGAACATAAATTGTAGTGACATTGTAAATGAGATGATCTGCAGGTTCACCTAGCCAACATTACACTGAGAATCGCTGTTAGCCTGTGTAGCTACTGCTAATGTTCAACTAAGCAGTGGACTGACCGATCAGATAGTCGAGGGATGTGACACCGGTGGAAACTAAGAGCTGTCCATTCTGAACCGAAGGCCTGGTACCAGGGATGGAGATTAACTTGCTCCTTGTTTTCTTCTGAAAACTCGTACTATTGAACGCTGAGCGATCAGCTGAGGGTTTACCCACACTGTCCATGGGAGCTGCCATACTGCTAGTAACGTGGTGACGCCTGACAATGTTTTGGCGCACGTTGTCCAATCAAAGAGGACTTTGGTAAAACTCGACCAATGAGGATAGGGATTGTTATGACGCCGCTCCTGGAAGCTGTCGAGAGGAAGTTCAATTTGTTTTGGGAAGTGCATGGTCGGAACATTGAATCACACGTTGGTATGTGAGTAAAGCTCCATTGAATACTATAGGTTAGCAGCTGTTGTTTGATGTATATTTAGGTTTCTACCTAAAATGAGGAGTTATATTTTCATGGCAGCAACCATAAGCAATTTAGTGCGGAAAAATCTCATGTGCGTAGTGGTTTTGTGCTGCTATGACCTTGTTAGTTCATTGCATAACATTACAGAGTCAGAATATTGCTTTACCAAACAGTTACTGGCTTTCTCTCTGTTCCCATTTCTTTTTAAGTAATCCGAATAGATTTACCTGCAATTGAACGTGTTTCTCAGTGCATGGCAAATAGCAGAACAAGCTGCATGCACAACACTCTAATCTATTCTATTCTATTCTAAATTGACTCATAGTGTGAAGCTTCATCTCTCACTGTATTTTTTTAAACTGAAAGCAAGAAAGAGCAATCTAATTAACAGACTAACATGTAAATGTGTAAATGAGTGACAATACTCACGTCTGCATGCAAAGCAGCTGTAACTGCAAGAAAATGTACTAGGCTATTTTAGAGGAGGTGTCCCTTAATAAATTCAGAATTTGCGCAAATATTTATTTATCAAATTATCAAATTACAAAACTGTGTCATATTACTTAATAAAAGCTTATAGCTTGTGCTTCAGTGACAAAATGTATATGTTGCGTTGTTGGTCATGGTGGATCTGTTATTCTATTCTGTTCTATTCTAAGCACATATATTCTATTCTAAACATGCAGGGGAAAATTTTGTGCCACTTGCATGTTTGAAAATTAAGTAAATTATTTCACTGGAGGTTTACTTTTTAAAATTATAATATGTGCACATATAAAAACATGTCATAAAACACAAAACAAAATAGCAAAATGCTATAATATAGAGTCCAGATATTGAAAATGAACAGAAATGCTTGGTACCAGTGCTTCAATGTCAATTTTTAAAGGAGTATATTGTGGTCCTGCTCATAGTGTACCTATACATAAAGTACTATCCTACAAGAAAATATATCAAAATAGTTGTATTATCCCTCCTCTGTCCCTCTCCTCCCTTCTATTATTACCCAGTACTTGGCCCCTATAATGAAAAAAATAGATGTATCTCACATCCTTAGTTCAGGGTAAGTTTTTTTTATAATATAATTATAATTAGTAGGTTATGTATTCATTTCTTCAGGTGCATCATAATTATACAGAGCATCTTGTGCCTGTGCAAGTGGGAGCAGTTTGTAGTGTGTGTGTGTTTGCCAATATGTTCACTCTGGCTGTTTCAAACGCATGGATACTATCACAATGGATGACAAGCACACAGCCCTTTTGTAGTATTTTTTTAACTTTAGTTTAGCTTGCTAAAGAGGCATTTAGCATCTAGCTAAATATGAGCTTTTCTGCAACACAAAATCAAGTAAAATTATATATATATATATATTTTAACAATATTTAAGCACATGGTGATTGCTTTGTGACATTCTGTTGTCTCCAGCAGTAACAATAAACTCATGCATGAGTTTTTAAGTGAGGTCTGCACTTAAATATAGAATGTTATACAGCACTCCATTAACCTGCTTTGGTTTCAGGGTCCTTGTACTGTGCATGCTCATTCTGTTCATTTAGGCAAACTGCTGGTAGGAAAGAGGCAGTTTAATTTGTACAGTATAATGTCCACTATTAATACTGCTTGACTGATGAGTGATCGGTGTTATCCTTAAGACAGCTGTAAAAAGCTTTGTGTGACAGAGACAGGCCAGAGGCAGCACGAGATCGCAGGATGCTGTGATGCTCCAGAGGAGGCAATCTCCCAACTGCTCACTTTACAAATGCTCTCAGCAGACAGTCCTGCTGTTTTGACAGCACTGTTGAGATTTATATGTGCTGACAGGAGACCAAGGGAATATATCATGACTGACAACACTGAGCATTGTGGAAAGCCTATATGAGACAAATAAGATGCGCTGACTGACCTGCATCTTAGAGGGAAGGAGAGCCTGCTTCAGCAGTGCAGCATGCAGGATGCATGAGTTCCTTTTCTCCACATCTTCTGTGCATTGTCAGTCAGCTAACTACAAATTCTCTGAAGCGCCACTGTAACCCTTAAGGTCTATTTAGTGTGTGGTTGTGTACACAGAGCTGCCAATTGCACAAAAATTACACAAATTTCCCCCTTTTCAAAGTGTCATCTGGCATGTAGGTGTTTTTTCTGCTGTGTTTTTGTCAGTTCTATCAGTCACTGTATCTGATTAAGCCATATAATGGCAGCAGTCATAACATGTCAGACCTTTCCTGCTTAGATTGTTTTGTTTCTTCAGTCTAATCCTGCCATCACTATGGCACTGCGAGAAGCAGTCGTTTTCTTGTGTCCGGAGGATGCAAGATTATAATCAACATGCTCTGTATTTGTTTTGCTAGCATTGAAAGGAAAGTAATATTCTAAGGGCACGAGTACAATAAGCATAGGACAGAGTTTTTTACACAGCTAATTTTGTCTTAGGATTTGACTTGTTCCATTTATTCAACATCCCATATTTTGAATAGCCTTATTTTTGGTTCCTGGGATCTTTTTTTGTTGATGATGCATTAAAATACAGTGAGTTGACCTACAGAATAGAGACATATCAACAATAAAACATGTAGAATTGAAGGTAGCCACATTCTAAAAAACATGTAGGTTAGTGTTTCGTATGAGGTGTCTGTCATTAGCTAGTGTTAAACTACATCAGGCTGTATCATGAGCAGTGGGCAGTGCATAACCCAAACTCCTTTGTGAATCTGATACAACACCAGATAAGATCTCTGAAGTCTCTCAGCACCAGGCCACCACCACGCAAACACTTGCGTTCAATACAATAAGGCTTAGTGACTGATTTTTTTTCCATTCAGTATAATTGGCTGGGGACTCTGTCAAGCTACACTTCCTTTCAATTCATAGCAGTTGTATTCATATCACTTGGCTGTTATTTGCTCTGGCTGACCCATTGATTGTAGGTTTAAACCCTCAGCTCCTCAAATAGTAACCTCGCTCAGCTGTTTCGTGGCTGTGTTGCCGTTAGCAACCATGAAAAGAGCAATATGGAGATCAGTCCCTTCAATTAAGCCTCTGATAGAAGGCCGACTTTGGAAAGATGGAGGCTAGACATAGTGCTCTGTGACTTTTACATCTGTCACCCCCCATCCAGCCAGGTGTCTGTGTTTAAATCAGAGGGATTATCTCTGATTGCACTGATAACTGAAAGAGACCCCCCTGGTTGCCAAACCTCCTCCTTTTTATAGCTCACATTAAGATCAAATCAAGCTCTGCGCAACAGGACTAATGCCTCACCCTCCCTTGCCTTCTGCTGCCCAGTGGAAGACATCAGAGGTGGGATTCATCCCTACTCTGGTCTGCCTGCTCCTCCAGACTCCCTTCCATCTGGGATCCTCTGGGAGAAGAAGAATATCTGACAAGGGGCTCGTAAGCCTCTTAGCCCCCCTGTTGCCCAGTTCGCTCTCAGCCCATGTTTTCCTAATTTAGTTGTGTAAGAAGTCCACTGCAAGGCCCTTGTGTGCTGTTTGGATTGAAATTCTCTTTGTGGTTCTAATAGACTGGCCATGTATATCAATTAACACTACTCAGCCATGGCAGGGTCAAATCTCTTGAGACCAGCAGCAGTAATTCCTTTCTGAATAATTCCGTATGGCTCCATTAATGTGTATATAATTAAGTGTCAATTTTGCTGTGCTGTTGTTAATTTAATTTTTTAAAATTATTTTTTGTTTGCTATTCCTTAACTATTTGGATTCCAATCAATATTCATTAATTATGTTAATTAGCTCAACTCAGTTGAAGTGGGTGTATTGGAACACTAAAAACAATCCAAGGATGCAGCTTATTATCTTTAATTTCTCAGCATATAAATTATAATTAAAATATTTTGATTGAATTAATGACATTTGCAATAGCTATCTATGCCGTATGACCATCTTATTACAAGATGCATTTCTCAAACATTGTCAAGGTCATTTCTTAGTTTTAATCCTGAAAAAGCATCACTTGCAGAGGTGAAAGAACAACAGCTTTCCAAATGTTTATCCATTTTTGATAGACTTTCTTATTTTTCTACTTGCCTGTCTATCATAGCAGCGGTCAGAAAGCCTTTTCTTCATTCATGGCAGTGCAGATGACAGAAATACAAATTGCTCGCATTTTATTTTTGAAGTGTCTCAGATTGTTCACTTAAAATGCTTCTGACAGCTGACCGGACAGGGTGATCGTTATTCTCACAGTTGTAGCACTTTATGCTCATATTTTGTAGTGTGAACAAATATTTTCCCCATTCATCTTCTTGTGATTGCTCTGAATGGACGGGGCTCCCTCGGTAAGAGGATCAGAGAGTTAAACACACAATAAGATGTTTCCATGAGCAGCTATTCATTTGGGATCTTCCTCTTTTCCCCACTGTAGCGCTGTGCTGTGACAACAGGAGGCCAGTGGCCACAGATGGTTCTGCAGAGAGGGCTGCACTGACTTCTTTTTGTTTTCCCATGAACATGTTTGCCGTGTAATCCTGGATTAACAGAGAGACTTTGTGTTAATTTACAGCTGTAATACAGCATTTAATTAATGCCCCCCAACACACACATGGTCTGGGTATTAGGGGCAAGCGATAGTGTGGGTTGCCTGACACTTGGCCGTGGGGAATTAGAGGTAATAGAGATCCAATCAGAGGTCTCAATGGATGTCCACCTTATTCTGAATCCCAAAGGAGTCACTGCAGCTCACATATATACTTTCTATGAGGCATGTAGGTAGTGCTTTTGTTTGTGCACATTCACACACCATCACCCCACATGCACACACACAGACACACACTATCAATGACAGAGGGTGCCTCAGAAAACCAGGCGGCTGCATATGGACTCTCTTGATATCAGTCACTGGCCGTGTGATCTTGTTATGCAAAGTCCCTTAATCCCTACCTATGATGAATGCATGCTGGAATGGAGGGGGGGTGATGAAACAGAGATACGAGGGCAGCTGTACGGGAGGCTGTCCACTGTGCTTTGCGAATAAGTGCTAACAAAGATTCCTGATTCCTGCATTACAGTGCCGCAATGACAGAGATGCTGGTGGAGCAAGCTGAGAGCAAGACAAATAGAGATGAACATGTTGCCTTAGTGCAGACCTGGGATTCACATTAACCTTTAGACCACTTGCTTCCCAACAGAGGAATTATAGGGCCAGAGGTGTTATTGTACCAGCTGGGGGAGGACTGAGTTTATCGGTCCTGTGGAACAGGACAGGAGACCAGAGCAGGCTGCAAGTGGAAGGGGGCACTTCATTTGGGCTCTGTGCTGAGCATATATATGTCCCCCTTCACCTGCTCAAGCTCTGTCAGTCGCAATAGTGGAGAAAAGCAGAGGGTTGCCACGGGTGATCGGGGAACAGAGTAGAGACGGAGTAGCAGCACACAGGGAGGTGAAAGGATGGAGTTAGTCTTTTTTGGATCAGAAAGGATGGCGAGTAGGCCAAAGAGACAAACCATGCTAGGGATGAAAGAATAGATAGAGGGTTTAATAGGTGAAGTATAGTTGGAAGGAATGAGAGATCATTGTGTGTGTGTGTGAGAGAGAGCAGAGTAGAGGGGGGTAATGGGATTAGGGGTAACACCTTTGGCAGGACTCGGAGAGCCACCTGACACCCGGTCTGTTGGGAACCTGGGGAGAAGTGGGGGTGGAGGTGGTAGGGCAAGGGAGAAATTGGGGGTCTAATCCTTGTCCATCTTTGGGAAGTCATTCCCAGAGCTCTGAGGATTTGGGGCTTTGGTTTCCGCTCTGCTTGCTTTGGTTAATAATACCCTGGGAGGGAGAGAAGACATGGAGAGAGAAAGAGTGAAAGAGACAGAAGGAATAGGGGAGATGGAGGAAAAGATTTCTTTACCCTGTGGTGGACTGGCAGGACAGCAGCTAAAAGAAAATGTTTGAAGTGCAGACTAACATCTAAGCCAAGCAGTATCTTTTGTTATACTGTTTCTGTTTGTGTACATGCAGGTGTGTGTGTATGTCTGTGTGTGTGCCTGCGTATGCACTTCGCATGACGATGTGTAAACACCGGTTTACTTTCCTCTGTTCGTCCCACAGGTTGCAACTTGAGTAAAAGTCAATAACCTGAGTGTGGCTAGGGTGTTTGCTTAGAAGACACATGGACAGTCCTTGTGTCTGTTCGTGTGACAGTGTTTGCAGGGCAGTTGTATGGGTGCTTGGGTGTCTTTGTGTTTCTATGGTGCTGACAGAAGTTGATAAATGCTCTAATGATTGTGGCGGTGGTGGAGGCAGCAGAGTGTCAGGGACTAGCTGTGGAAAGTGCAGAGCTGCTTGGCTGGATGTGTCACAGCTTCTGTGTTTGTCCATCACCTGAGCACAAGGTGTTGATTGGTCCATCCTACGCAGGATCAAAGTTCAGGGCAGTTTTCTGGTGTGAACTGGCCGCTCAGCCTCCGAGAATGAAACACCAGAGAATGTGCCATCTTAGCAGTAGGCCAACTGTGACAGCCTTGTCCACACCTTTAAAAATTCAACCCCAGCAGCTTTTGTTTTTAGAAATCCTGTAAAGGACATAAGCCTACCATAAATGGAACTGATATTCACATTGCACCTTAAATCTGTGGTTGTTTTGTTCTGTAGGTGGAGATGTTCAGGCGAGCATTGGGACAGACTTTGGGCTTTGTGGGCTACACAATCCAGTATGGCTGCATTGCACACTGTGCCTTCGAATACATTGGAGAATTTGTAGTGGTTTGTACTATTATTAATTTTTTTTTCTCAAATTACGTTAATTTGTCTATGTGCAGTAAATAATTGTGTATTTTTCTTTTTGTTTTGATTCAGTGTTCTGGTCCATCCATGGAGCCCACCATCATCAACCATGATGTCGTCTTCTCTGAACGGATGAGTCGTCACCTTTGTAAAATACAAAAGTAGGTTTCAGTCAGAGAATTAAAATGCAACAAACATTCAGTTTATATTTCAGAATAATGTGTATCCATTGTTTCTTTTTCCTTTTTGTGCTCCTGAAAAGAGAGGATGACAAAAATATCTAACATATATATGAGATACTTTGCATTTTTTTTGTGAATTACGGCACACTGTGTTGTTAGTAATTAATTGATTGTGTTGTCTTTTCAGGGGTGATATAGTAATTGCAAAGAGTCCATATGACCCAAATATTAACATTTGTAAAAGGGTAATTGGACTGGAGGGTGACAAGGTCTGCACAAGTTCCCCTTCAGATCTGTTCAAGACCCACACATATGTGAGTATGTTGAATATGAGCCCGTATTTGTTGAAGATGTCACATGTTTTTGAGCTGATTTCCTTATCGATCCTGTGATTACCTGCTTTACCAAGTAAGGTTTCTGGTGGCCTCAAACAGCCACAACTCAGTGAGTCTCAGTGGAAGGGGGAAAAGGGTTTAAAAGATACAGTGAAATAGAGAATGAATGAAGAAGGTGTTTACAACAAAACGCCTTGCAATTTAGTTTCACCCCAAAATGACAAACAGAATCTCGATGCATAATGCAAAACTGTCTCTCAGCTTTTCTTTGTGTGTGTACCACAGTCTATAGACTATCATAGTTGTTTACATTTTAGACCACACACATCCATTTTGTGTCATTGGTCAAAATATCAGCTTTTGACAACACCTATATTTCCTCAGAACAGTGATAAAACAAGGGAGTGAACAGGGGTTCTGCTGCTGAAACCACTGTCATTGCTTTTCTATTACTACTTTCCCCAACACCCACAGCTCAGGCCTGCAATCTCTCTGAAGCCTGTTAGAGTTAGTGCCAGCCGAATGGGCAGACTGATGGGTGGGAGGAGGGGTGTATGTGTGTATGAGTGTGTCTATCTCTGTGTGTGTGTGTGTGTGTGTGTGTGTGTGTGTGTGTGTGTGTGTGTGTGTGTGTCTGTGTGTGTGTGTCTGTGTGTGTGTGTCTGTGTGTGTGTGTCTGTGTGTCTGCATATGTCCACAAACCAAAGGTTGTGTTTATGTTGCATGTTTTTGAATTCATTGTGTATTTTAGAGACTATGGGCAGAGTGTTGAATGGGTTCAGCAAAATATAGCACAAGGCCAAGCCTGTAAGTGCATCTCATCAAATGAAAAAGGAAATAAATAGGTTTCCTCTTCTACAAGCTTCACCTCCACCTACAGAGGACTGAAGTTATAAGAGGCAGCATCAGTGTGTTGTGATTTATAGTGTCAGAATGTAGTGACAGATGTCTCAGTTTGAGTCATTTTTAAACTTGCCACTAGGTGGAGAGCAGCTAATATTTAAGTATAGGTCAAGTACAGGATGATGCTTATTGACTTGTATTGACTTATATCTGTTGGCTTCTTAAACCAGTAAAAGATTGTGTTTTGTGTGTGTGAGATATCATCCATTTGCTAATCTGGTTACAGTCAGATTCACCTGATTATTCCCTATCAGGAGCGCGTGAGATCTCAAATATGTCTAGTACATGTAATAAGGATCCACAAATTAGGGCTTGTGTCCAAAGTTTTTGCAACATTGCTTTTGTTAAATATGACACCCCCCTATTTTTCCCCATTTTTATACTGATGAATTATCTCTTAAGTCACAGATTAACTGATGCACTATAGGACTTGACTTGAATGGTTGGAGCATATGCCACATGGGTGCAAATTTCCTGCTGTTTTTCTCTATATTCCCTCTTTCTCACTATGTCAAGTAAAGGAAATCGTTATAATTAAATACAGTTCTCACAACTATTATGTATATTAGCCCTGGTGGGTTAAATGTGGTTGGAAGCATTTTTTTTAATCTTATGCAGCCTCAAATATACCATGCCATTTTTTTTTATAACTCCCAGGAGCAACATCACTGGGTTTGTGTGGCCACATTTGGGGTAACAGAGAAAATACCTGCTGTTCACATAAATGTTTAGGATCCCCCAGAGAGTTTTTCTCCCGGAGGATGTATGTGTTTGTGCGATTATTATGATGGTGTGAGGCAATATGGGTGGAGTTGTAAAGATGAAATTTGGAAGACAGTGTTAGACCCTGTCATCACCTCCTTTGTTCAGACAGACAGACAGGTCCTCTCCACCCTCAGAGATGCAACAACAGACTAATTACACTGTCACCTTTTAGGAATCATTTCTGTGTCTGAGCTATCATGTCAAAACAATGACACTTGATCCCTAATATTATATGAGAGAGAGAGAGACAAGACATGAGAGAGTTGGCATGTCCCCGCATGTTCTGTTCTTTGCAGTAAAGATAGACAGAATAATATGATGAACTCAATATTCCTGTATTAAGCTGAACATAATTCCCCACCCCGATCATGTTAACATAATGAGCACTGTAATGGTGTGGCTGTTAAACAACACACCTCCCCGGTGAAGGGAGCTCCAGTTTCAGCTCTTCTCGACACGTCTCTGACAGGTACACAATGCCTGGCGTCGACCCAACCTGCAACCACAGGACGGGTGCAGTCTTCGCCATCCATCACACCAGAGTCGCCGGCAGAGCTGATCAAAGTGACTCTAGCTGGTCTGGATCTTTGGAAATATGTGTGGTAGGAAATGACACGTGTTGATGACAGTTTCATCTGTTCCTCTGTCAAAATTAGACATGTTGATACCGTTCTGTGCTAAAATGACAAATTGCTCACATATCTCGCCATCCTGTCAACAGAGAAACATCTTAATTACAACCTTTTAAGTGTAGGCAAAAAAAAAAGAAATTAAGTGATCCTCGTGGTTTTTTGATTTTTACTGGTGCTTGAAACTGTACTTGTCTCTGAGAAGCAGTGCTAGGGAATGTGTGTTATCTAGTTTCACCATAACTTTGCATCAATCAAATGTTAATTCGAAGTTTTTTTCCTTTGACTTGCTTTGTTTTTTTTCTTTTTCACACACCTGTGATTTGCAAGGTGATATGCATAAGCTTTCATCCTCGTGTTGGCCACCGCACAGCAGGTCAAATTTCAGACTCCTTTACTTTCTCACTTTTAAAAAATACTGCCTTGCTGATCCTGAAAGTACTCTGGTCTTTCCTTGGGCTTGGAGTTCTCTATGAGGTAATTTTTTTCATGGGACTCGGACTGCATTCTACGGAGCCCCTCTGAAATCAGTTTTCTTGCTGAGATCCATTTTTCTTTCTTAAGTTTGGCTGTGCACATTGTTTTTTTATAATGTGGCCAGTACTGGATTCCAGGGTGAAGTGGTCACAGTGCTGAGCTGATCCATATGCGCAGAAGAACAACACATCACTTCACATGCTGCATCCTGTTGTACAGAAGAAAACATGAAGGTCACTGAAGTCAGTGTTCACAGTTTTATTTAGAAGTCAATGTTGAGTGGAAGCAGGCAAATTTGTGAGAAGTGTCACCCCAAATGCGACTTCATGAGGTCAAACAACTCATTGTCCCTCCACTGATTACCCACATCACAGCTGTCTTCCATGCTTGTTATGTTCACAGAGAGACTGCCATGACTTATGATTACTGAGTGACATAAAGGTGGCATGAATTCCAATATGGCTGTTCGCACTGAAGTCATATTACAAAATATTAGACCTGCATCCCTAAAGTAATTTGTGCTGTTGGCTGCACTCACATGGACTTGAGTATCCTGGTTATGATGGGATTTTTGAAGTGTCCCGTTTTTGTGTTGATGCACAGAAGCATTTTATAGCGGTTTTGAGAAATCTAATTTTGCTAGCTGGAGTAATCCAAAAGAAACTGGGTTAATGTTGTATGTGTACATCTTATCCTGGTTTCTGACAGTTGCTGACTACCTGTACAGATGCAGCGATTTCAGCCTAACAGCAGACTGAAACACAAGCTGTCTTTATGACTTCCTTCTGGCTTCAGACTTCATGAAGTGGTTCATAGCTTTGTCCACTGTACCATGACCGAACATGTATACTTTTTGCTTGACTGTGCTTCTGTGAACCCTAAACTGCTCAGTAACCAAGGGATATTCCCCACATCTAAACAGTTTGTACAACTCTGTGGTCACTCTCATCAGTAATGGAGCTCATATCGTTGTTTCCTCTGGCCTTATTAAAGGTTCAGTTGTGTCACACCGGCGGGAACAGGACGCCCGACACATATGGACATTTCCCCCCCACTTGGGGTCACTGAACTTTATCATGTCGCGGCTGTGTATCTTCACCTACCTTTCCGTTGTCCTACACGGTGACAGCAACAGACTTACATCAGTCAAAGTGGACATGTTTCATATTTTCTGTTGCTCTCACCTCCAATCGCAGGTAATAAAGTGGATAAACCAAATCCGCAAGAAGATGTCAGTATTTCATAGTGCATACCACAGCTACTCAAAGTGGACATGCTTTCAAAAGACACAGTCAAATTAATTTAAGGCTAGACTAACAGTTACAGGAATGTCAGATTGAATTGCTGGCAAACATCACAAGTGCCTGCACAAATAATATAGAGTAGCTGTGACACTATTATTTGTCATGTATAAGCGGTTGTGTATGACAACAGTTCTCTGTGCTCTGTGTAAATGGTATATCCCACATATGATGAACGCCAGGAAAAGCCTCTTAACTGGGATGCGGGTGAACATGTAAACATCATAAATGTTATGAAACAAACAGATCAGAGCCACATATGTGCAAAAACAACAGATTTGGGCCACTTTTTCCTTGAACATGCCCTAAGACAAAGTGTGAATTGTGTTTGTGTGTGCAGTTGTTGCACCAAATTCTGGACAGACACTTGAAATTTCTTAATCACACTGTTATGCCTTTAGACTAAGCATGCGAAAGTGATGTTTAAAAAAAAAAAGAAGAAGATGAGCGAAACAGGGGGTTCTGGTTTGGCAGATGACAAACGGTGGTGTTTCTTTTTCCTGTGCTTGGGAGCCAGCATATGTTACCATGTTAATGAGGTGTAATGGTGAGAATCCAGCATGCTGACATATGGTTCTCAGATGACTCCTTTAATGATATTCATTTGTGTCGTTGTTATTCAGTGAGTTGTTTACCTCGTGTTAGGTCAACGTGTCATTGGCTTGTGATTATGTCACATCATCTGTCTCAATTATCAAATATGAAATGAAATGCAGCATCCCGGAGTAGGGCTGAAGACTCTAATCAGAGAGCCGGGTGATCGGAATAAGAAACGCAAGAGGATGCGAAGACATGACGTCACCTCAGCACGGATAATATTCTGCTTCTTTATTCACGTTATTCTCTTTCCTCCAGAGGACTTTTGCCGTTAAAAAGTTAGGCAACACAAAAATAGACTCGTGGATTGTGATGCCCATTATGACAATATAATGTGTTGTTGATCCTGTCTGCACATATAGGGGGGACAGCGCACTTAATTAGGGCCTTGACAAGCCTACTCTCCTAAAGTGATGAGATTAATCATAATTGGTGTCACTGTGAATTAGAGCCCGCTTGGATGACCGCCCCACTGGCAGGTCGGACCGCGGTGGAGACCCTTGGACACTGCTGCTAGCCGCAGCTTAGCCCACTCTCTCTCTCTCTCTTAGTCTTTCTCTCTGCCCAGCTATCTCAGGCCCCTCTCTGGCTTTTCCCTCCCTGGGTAAGAGGGGCGCAGATCTCAGCCAACAGCCTAATGACCCTGTTTGAAGTTCTTCTAAATCCCCACCCCTCGACCCTGCCCGTTACCCATGACCCCTCTCCTAAGACGGTGTGGGGTTAAAGAGGGACAGGCAGGTTCACGTTAAGATAGACTGAGAATGGAGGGAGTGCTGAGGCGACTCGCTGGGGGTAGGGGGTGGGGTTATGGTAGATTCTCACTACCTCACTTTAAAGTGTTAAAGTAGCGCTGCAGTTTCAGGCATTTGCTCTCTCAGTGATTCCTTTGTTGTAGAGCAGAACAGTCTACATTTTAATCATTTTTGCCCTCTCTCTGTGTGTGCTGATGTTTTTAGGTTCCAAAAGGCCACGTATGGCTAGAAGGGGATAACCTTAGGAATTCCACTGACTCAAGGAACTATGGCCCCATTCCCTACGCTCTCATCCGAGGTCGCGTTTGTTTAAAGGTAACAAAGTATATTGACATATATAATGTAAAAAAAGACTACAAATCTATATGTAAATTAGGAAGCTAGTTATGATAAAATCTCACATGTATGGTTTCTAGTGTCATGTGTTGAAGTCCTGGTGGAGCCATTGCTATGCTGTTTTCTTTGTTCCTCATCTGATTTTCTATTAGTCCAATATGGCATTTTAAGCACAATTTAGGGACGCGAGTCAGTTAGAAGTTCAAAGCGAGTGTGTCTGATTGACCAAAGCCTCGACAACATATTGTCTAGCTTTCCATTCTGCTATGTTGTCATGTCATAGGATGTCATAGCAACCACGACCCTGGAAAGAGGTCAGCCAACCTTCTGTCCATCTGATTGGACAGCGGCACTCCACTGGAGGCCCTATCACGACAGCTGATGAAATAACAGGATTTTCTAAGAAGTCAAAGGCATCATTAAATGCCATATTAGTAAATGTGCCCAAAATCTGCTATATGTGTTGTACATGAATGGTTGGAAGCACTTTATTTATTAAGTTATGATGTGAGTCTTACCTCTCTTTTAACCCGTTGTTGTGCTGTTCCTTTTGTCCTGCACAGCTCTGGCCACCACATAGTTTTGGGACTCTGAGTGAAAGCCCAACCAAGCGGATCACTAAAACTCAAAGTGACTCAGATTGACTCATCCACTTTGTTTACACTGTATGTTACTGTGTTTTCAGTCATTTTTGAATAAAAGTGATATTTATTTTTAAAAGACAGTATTTTAACCGTGCATTTTGTCACATTTCCAAGATATTTTCTGGTGAAAACACTTTCCATTCATACATACTTCATTAATTGTACTGTTTTATAACTGTCAGGCGCTTGTCAGCTGGGGCTTACAGTGTGTTCATTGTCGCTGTGCTGCACTGTAGGAATATCGTCGCGTGAGCAGTGAGTAAACCTGTGTCTCTGTGGAGCTGCTAATGGCAGAATGGGCAGAGGGAAAGATGTGGTGCACAAGATCTATGCTGGGGATTGAGCTCATTCAGTAATCAGACTCACAAATAATTAAGTTTAAAACCAATAAATTAAAGACCAAATCATACAAAACAGTGCATGTCCTGGAATAATAAGATGCAGTTGAATTTAATTGTTGAAATTAATTGGCTCTGAAATCTACCTAAACCACAGATTTACAGGATGTCTTTGCATGTTTAAAAAGAGATAGCTGTCTAAACATACAAAAAAAAACCATCAGCAATTACTTGTTTCATCCTCCTTTAAAAGATGTTATTAATTTCATGTTTACCCTTTCTTGGTATTATGGTAAAACAAAAGCTCTCTGATTGTTTAATATTTCATTAGGCTGCCAAGGCAATCGAAAAAATGTTAACATTTCCCATTTAAACATACAATATTAATATGCACTTAGTAAAAGCCTCACTCACCACTGAATAGTGTGTGTGTGTGTGTGTGTGTGTGTGTGTGTGTGTGTGTGTGTGTGTGTGTGTGTGTGTGTGTGTGTGTGTGTGTGTGTGTGTGTGTGTGTGTGTGTGTGTGTGTGTGTGTGTGTGTGTGTGTGTGTGTGTGTGTGTGTGTGTGTGTGTGTGTGTGTGTGTGTGACCAAACCTTAGTCTTACACTCAGGATGTTTACATGCACTCAAGACAGCATTATTGTCAGCTTTCTTCAGTAGCCAGACATGTAATGTGGTTTCTGTTATTGGGGAAAAGAATTAGGAGAAAACTGGTTACTGGAGATTTTTACTTGAAAAGTCTGATTCCTTATATTACATATATACATTTAAGGTTTTAAAGGACTGCATGTGTGTGACACAGATTGAAGAGGAAAAACTAAGGTGGTTATAGCACGGGGTAAGATTCTTATATGTCTGATTCACACTAATATAAATGTAATACAAATAGATCCACCTCTGATCAGTAGGTAAAATTCAAACACAAGGAAAATCTGTATTCTCTCTCGCTGTGCAGCCTAAAGCAGAGCGTCTATGATCAGATTGGAGCTGGTTGGAATATATTTTTCATCAGCCTGCTGACTCTCCCAGAATGCACTGTACTGCTGCACATTTGTAAGGCTTGCTCATCCTGCTTCTACATGGTAACATAACAGCGCACACTGAGCTGTGGAAGCTCAGCTGGTCATTCTCTGAGGCGGAGAGGGACTCTTCTCCTTGGAGCTCCCCAGGGGAAGTGAGTTCCAAGCAGCCATGGGTCCCTGTCCAGCTGCTTCCTCTGTCTGGAGGGGGCCAGAGGGTCAAAGACAAGGCTCTATGTGACACTGAATTATCTGCCTGAGTGTGATTGTGCCTGCTGGGAGGGACACTCAAGACTGTGTCTGTGTGTGTTTATGTGTGCATATGAAAAGTATTTATGCAGGGCTTTGCTTCAAGCACATCTTTGTTTCTCAAGGTTTTATATTCATCTGTTGCATGTCAACACGGTGCCACTGTTCAGCCGAAATGCTGACACAAGTAATCTTAGCATTTCCCTTTCAAGATATTGCCCCATAGAGGGAGCTGTGGCTGTTTATTAATCCTTCTCAAGCCCTGGTGGATGAAAATCTGTGGTATGATTTAAGTAATGTCAACAAGGTTAAAGCTGAACATTCACGCTACCTCAGGTCCACTGGAGTAAGTCAGTCTACCCTGAGGAGACTTTGGCACCATTTAGGTAGAGACTGGTCATTTAGGTTTATTGATATAATGCCTTAGTCTGAGCTGAAGAGTTCTTGCAGTAAACAGACACATGGGCTATACAGTATGGTGCTTTAGTTGTCATACTTTGAGTTGCACCAGAGTTCCAAAGAGATGACTGCGCAGAGGTGTATATCATTATCATGCTGAGTGGGCACAAAGCTGGGAGTGGGGCAGGAAGAGATAGAGATCGGAAGAAACGGACAACAGACAGCTGTGCTGAGCTATGCAGCACCACAGAGTCAGGCTGTGGACTGTCAGCAGGGCTGAGGTGTGTCTGCTGCCTCTGTGAGAGGAGATGGGGACAGAAGAAAAGAGTATTGTCTTAATGTTACAGAGGATGAAGCTGAATATCTGAATAATGCTTAACGTCTGGGAAGGAATATTGATTGCATATCAAAACTGTTACTGTGGTAAAGGAAATAGATTGAGTTTTTAATTACATATTTTCAGTAACAATTACTGCAACATATTGCTTATGTGTGTCTAACACATTTTAAAGGAGCACTTAATTCATTTAGCCTTGCACTCCAAAACACTGTCAAACAAATGATTGGCAGCTAAAATGGATGAAAATCAAAGCAGCATAAACAAAGATGTCCTCTTGTTTTTACTTATGCTGTCCCTCCTATTTAAAACCTGATGCCTGCATTGGTCACAATGCAACCCAACAGAGTGGTTTGAGATTCAGGTTTGTTACTTTTTTGTGCAACTAGCCTAAAGCAGAGATGAGGAGCTTGTTCTCCATGTAGCTACAGAAAGGTTGTTTCTCTCAAAATCCACATCTGCAGATTTCTTTACGTTTTCAAACGTGTAGTCTTTATACTCAGCTGATGCTTCCCTGAGGCAAAACACCAGATTTTTTTTTGCAGCTATCTTCAGAAAATCTTTTCCCTCACATGTAGGCTTAGTAGTGCAAGACCTGTGAACACAGTTTGATGTGTGAAATCAGCAAAGTTCCCACTTTTATGGTTTCTGCATTAAAAATCATTGCATTAAAGCTGCTGTATCCAGAAACTTTTTTAAAACTATAGATCAGATTGCTTTCTTTGTTTGAACGGTCATTAGCAGCAGTCAGGGGAGTACAAGGCCACAGCTTTCTGAGGTCTGTCATCTTCTTCGCTTTTCATGCTATTTTGCCTTCGGCTCTAACTTTAACTGACGGGGCTTAATAGCATTTATGACTTACTTGGTGTCCAAATCCTTGGCAAGCCAGTCATTACAAATTCATCACTTTGTTGCTGCTCTGCCACAGACTATGACCCTTTGAAGACAAGGGTTTCCTTAAATTACCCTAATCTTCCTATTGCGTTCAGTGACAAAATTAAGACATAAAATTGCTTCTATAAATTGCCTTTTATGAAGTTAATGAACGGTGGCTGTTGCTTTATTGTCTTGAACTTGTTTTCATATACTTACTAAGAGCCAAACTTATTGTCTGTTTCTTTCTTCTGGCCAGTGGAGACTATCTGAAAATATTTCACAACTTTCAATACCAGGTATGGCACTCAATTTCAAATTGTTATTAACTCAGCTCAGGGTACTCATATTTGCCCTATCTTCTGTATTTCCTCAAACTGTCACACAAACAAAAAAGAGTTAAGAAAGAGGAAATGGCAAATAACTGGAGGGGGCAGAAGGAACAAAAGGGAACTGGAGTGGAGAGGAGTTGAATTTGAGGCAGAGACGGCAAGATAGGCAGTATCTGTTTGCTTGATTCCTTAGTTCATTTCAGGTTAATTGAATTCTTTAAAAGTGCAAAGACACGTGAAAGAGGAGAGCAGGAGATATGAGTAAAGAGAGGAAGAGAGCTGCCCGTCACTGGTAATGGCATGGTTTGTTTTGTTTTCATATCCATGGTAGAGAACATGACCCAAAAGTAAACTTGGGTCAGATGCTGCAGCATTACTGTGACAGCCAAATGTCTCTCTTAGTGCTGCCTGTAGGCAAAAATATCTCCATTCTAAAGATATACCACCAGCAGGATCTTACTTACAAAAACCTATACTGCCTTCATCCCACTAAACTTTTGCTTGTTTGATACATAAACTAAGTTGAAATCACATCAATCACGCCGCTGCATGAACTCAATCATGCTGCAGTTTTCCTCCTACTCCCTTTGCATATATCTGCTCTGTTGATATATTCTGTTTTCACTCCCCCCCCCCCCCCCCCATCCACTCATGTTTCCGTTAGCCGATAAGGGAATTGCTCCTTTCATTGACGGATCCTTTCATTCTCTCTTTTAATCAAGCCTGTTAGTACTTCTTAATTAAGACATCACAGTTGCGTTTGATCACGCTTGCTCTTCTGTGTTTGTGTGTAAAAGGGATACAGAGAGGGGGAGAAAGACAGTGGGTATCCTCCACCAGTCTCTATTCTGTGTGTGAAGATGACTGCACAGCTTCAATTGGGGCAGATACACCTCCTCCAACTCTGTTCTGCCAGCCCTTGAGGCTTGTGGTGTGTACATCTCCCAAGCCAACAGGCGTCAACCTCCAGAGATCCATACTAGACAGATGGTATTGGAGGCTGGGTAGGATGGCTATCGAGCTCCCTACTGTCAGTTTGTTGTGATGATCACACACACCAGGCTGTCAATACTCACAGTCCACTAATCAAAGAGTAACTGAAAAACACAAAGACTATTTAAAAGGCAAAATGTAACTTTTCGCTGGTTTTCATTAAAGAAGTGAAACTATCAGCTTCTTAAAGGAACACTTGGGCATTTTTTGCTTGTGTGGATGAAGTCAACAGGACGGTGAAGCTAAAGGTTTGACAGTAACATTAGCCTCCCTTTGGCCTTGGTGTTTTTTCCCCCTAAAGGCAGTCAACACTATGAGTGCTTCTTCCCGCTAATGGAGCGGGTGGGTGGGATTATGTGAGGCCGAGCTGTGAGGCCTCTGCTGTACATACAGTACACTCACTGAGGATCCAAATAGAGAGCTATGGGACCTCTATCCTCAGGCAAGGAGTGATGCAGATAGGGGGGGAGGGCAGGGTGACAGAAGCCTTAGTCGGACGGCCCTGACCTATATCCCTTGTTGCTTAATAGAGGGATGGAGAGGGTAATTGGAAGATGCACATTTGCTGTTGTGGATAGTGTTTTCTGTCCGAAACTAGAAAGGTGTTTATTCTGTTTATCAAGATGAGCTTTGACTCAAGATCATCGTGATTTTTTGCTATTATTATCTTTTTAAGAAATGCATCTAATGGCTGCATTACAGATGCAAACTAAAGTATGTGAGTCCATCTTTCACTCTGACGGTCAGTCAATTAGTCAGTGAGTTGATGTGTGCTTGTGAGTCAGAGAATAAGGTACACCGTGTGTGTGTATGTGTTTGTGTATGTGTGTATGTGGTCCCCCTGGCATGTCCTGGATCCCGTAGCGGGATACGCAGCCCTTTCTGCCTGGTTTACTGATGGGGGTTGTTCGGCTTCCAGACAATTTAGCAAAGGAAACTCTGTGCAACAAACATAAACAGACAGAGACTGATCCAGGCAATAACAGAGAGAGCACACACACACACACACACACAAAAGAAACACACAAACACACAAACACACACAGAAGTGACACATGTGTGCACACATGGGGTGCTATATAAAAAAGCTCATGTGATTCCAGAGAGCTACTTCCCAACTTGCTGTGCGGTCGCCTCTTTAAACCGAGAAGCAAAACTCCTTGACATGCTACCCGAGCCTTGTATTTTCTCGCCGCTTCCCCATTTTCTGTCTACAAGCTGAAGATTCTCCTTCTCCGGATTAGAGCTCGCAGCCTTTCTTTCTCTCGACAAGCAGTCCATTTGCCCCTAAGGTAGAGGAGGACAGGGGCAAAGAAAGAGAGGAGAGAAAGAAAGGGAGGAAAAAAACAGAGCGAGAGGGTCGGGATGGAAAACAACTTAGATCCTTAGAGCGGGGCATGGGCCCGAGTGGTGATGGAGAGCTGGCATTGGGAAGCAGAGCATTGCGTGCGTGTGTGTTTGTGTTCCTCTTCGGTCACTGTAGTTCAAAAGCTGAACTGTGTCCAAGCCTTGGTAATGATGCAGCCGGCCACAACAGACTACAATAACCAACAGTCTATTGCTGGCCAATTACTGTCCGCCACAATTATATTTCCAATTCAGAGGTAACAAGGGAAAGTGGCCCAACTCAACTAATCATTTCGAGCAATTACTTTTAAAACTAATTAGAATGTCAGGTTTGGCTGTGCGTGCCTAAGCTTGGGGGAGGTTTTTGTTTGTGTTTTTGTTGCTGTTTTCACTTTGTCAAATGGGTGGACTTGAAAGGAGAGAGCAGGAGGAGGGGGCAATATCAGCAACAGTGCAAGCCAAACATCAACCACAGCCATGGATTGAGAGACTTGGTCATTATGGGAGTTTTGTGAGTTCGGGGAATCCATTGTGTAAGAGAAAATGCGGTGTTCGTTCCGTTGATGCTAGGCACTTCGGTGGACTGGTAAAATGAGTTCTTGGTGATGTCAGCTGAAATGCTGTGAGAGAGCGAACAGACCACAGATCTGTGGAGCCTCTGACCAGAAGAGAGGGAGAGGGGAGGGGGGCACAAAAAAAGACAGAATTCACTAGAAGTTGAATGAAAAGGAGAATTATGAGGAACTGCACTGCAAAAATCATGTGTGTAGAGAAGATTAAAAAGCACACATTTCACATACAGACAGAGCAATAATGCAGTTTTGTTGCTGCTTGATGGATTGCATAAACTGGAAAGGTTTTGCCTCGGACATGAGCAAACTATTTTGTTTGATTTCACGTACTGATTTGTACTTGCTTTTTCAATATTGTGATTAATAAATGCTGTGGTAAATGTATTCATTCAAATAGATATTGTGACATTGATTTAAACTACATTAACACTATGGAATAAACCAGAAACACTATTTCATCAAATGCATCCATCTTAAATGTGCAATATCAATATTTTCCAACAAATAGAGTAAACTTTGTGCAATATTGCAAATTTCCACAATGGGTGCTTGCAACATCCGAATTATGGAAGAATCAGTACAACATCAGCCATACTTGTGAAGATTATTTAGTTTTTTTGACTGATGTCCCCATTTTTTTGCACTATTCCCTTTGCTGCTGTAATAATGCACATTATCCTGCTGTGGGATTTATCTTATCTTATCTTCTCTTATCTTATCTTATCTTAAACCGTAAGATTCAAGAGTTACATCTAAAGCTTATTGAAAGTAAATATCATATTTTGAACACAAAAACTTGTGACTCAGGTTCTGTTTAATATACAGCAGCTGTGTAAAAAAATGGTGTTTTAGGCAACTATACAATCAAATCAAGCATCTCATGTCATGGAGTGAATGATTTAAGAAACTAGGAGATGTAATGGACATGCTCCAACCAAGTGAAGCAGTCTGAAGGAGAAATTATATGATAGCATACCAGTGTGTGTGGGTGCACTTGGAGTGTGTGTGTGTGTGCATCAATGTTTCCAATCTGAAAATCTGCTAGATGGGCTGTGTTATATATTTTATGAGTCTTGGGGTTTCTTTTTATACCATACCATTCTTAGACACACAAACACCTGGTATACATACAGCTGGTTAAGACACCCACTTGCACACACGGTGACTTGTAAATGTAAAAAGCTTGCTTTTAAAGAAGTGGATGGTCCACCTTAGTGAAACTGATTCATCCAATATTGCACATGGGGTTACGGCAACTGTGTTATTTAATGTTAATAATTCCTGCATTAACAGTGGCCTTATTTCATGGAACTGATTTAGTGTAATAACTAGTATTCAATGCTAATAACTGCGAATGAACAATGTCCATTATAGATACAAATTAGTTCTTTCAGGCAATAAGGACAGAGACCTCATAAACAGGAAGCACTTGATCTTCTTTATTTTGTTTATTGTAGTGCATAAGTAGTATTTTACAATACACACAACTTTCCTGATGATTGTGTCATCTGTCACTGAAGGTTGTGTTAATTATTCTTGTCTGTCCCTTGTGTTAATATTTTGATGTCCATCATAGTAAATGTGTAATACAATAATTTTAAAAAATCCTAGAAATTTGCATTATTCAGTGTTGGCTTTGGGTCATGACTGTCCAGATAAACACACACGCATGCATGTACAGTTCACAAGCAAACAAGAACACACTAAAATGCCCCTAGTAGTTGTCATAACAGACCACTCCTGATGGAGTGATGTCTCATTAATAGACGGCTTGCAGCAACAGAATGGCGTTACCTCTCCCACTTTTTCAGGGCCATGGTGACAGTTCTGATTTTATCAACGAGCCCAATGGATATGAAACACATCAGTAAGTTTCTGTAAGGTATAATTACATTTTAGAGAGGGTGCACTTGAAGGTATGGCAGTATAAGAAATTGTCGTCGGTCAAAGGAATTAAAGCTTTTATGCTCTTGTGTAAAGAAAACAACCATTTCCTCCTGTTATGCACTGCAATTGGATGTTTAAGCAGTTTAACCGGAATACTCTCAATATGAGGCTTTAAGTGATGCTGGAGAAAACATATTTCTGTTGTGAGTTCTTGGATGGAAGTGGACATTTAGTAAATGCTGAATTTCCACAAATGTACATAATTATATCCAGTTGCTGGCTCTGCAATATTCCAGCTTCTGTACTTTGACGTGTAGACATGAAACATCAAATACTGTACATACAAAAATATCCCAACAGTCTAACTGATTCCTTTTTAATTTGATACCTTCTAAGTCATTTAATGCATTTACTTAAAACTTATATGAATGTCAGAATAGTTAGTACCCAAGTACACCCCCTGTCAAAAGTTTTAGGACACTGTCTCATTCAAATAAAGTAAAACCTATCCTACAGCTTTTAACAGGGGGTGTATTTCATCACATGGATGTGATCAGGGCAGGACTCTGATCATACATGTAAAGTTTCAGTCAGATTGGAGCATGTTCAGGGCATTTACACAGCATTTGAAATTTCATGGCGAAGGATCAAAATACGGACACGCCCTTTGACTTTGGAAAAAGATTTAAATAACTTTGGATCATTAAGGCCTCCAGTATGTACTGGCCGAATTTGAGGTGAATTGGAGTTTCCACCGAGGAGGAGTTCGCTCTAGAAAAAAATGAAAAATGTGCAAAATAGCTCACTTCCTGTTGGGTTTGGAATGTGGCTGTCACTGACTTTTTTGTTCAGCTTGATGTGCTGCATATGTGTACCAAATTTGGTAGATACACCCGCTGTCAAGAGTTGTAGGACAGGTTCTACTTTATTTGAATGAGAAAGTGTCCTAAAACATTTGACAGGGGATGTAAATACTTTGAGGTGGTTCTTATTTATACACAAATTTGTGAATGGAACTCAAATGCACTTCCACTGAAATGCCTCTTGTTTTTACACAATTCGGCCTATTTATATTGAGCTATTTATTGTTCCACAAAAGGATAGTCTGTAGCAACACAGCATTAAAAAATCCTTTAACACAGTTAACAAAAACACAATTGGAAACATTAAAGGAGCTGTTACTACTATATGAATGCAATACATAATATAATGAAAGGTCTGTGTGATGAAAAAACCCCACTAAACCAAGAAATGAAGGGCTAAAGCTGTCAATGGGCAGTTCATATTTGGGAGTGCTCAATGCACATATAGAAGCCTTTTGCAGATATTAGTCCTTTGTGTTTGTTACCTAATTGGAATATTGCAGTTGGGAATCTGTATTTCTAAATGGAGTGGAGAAATACATACATTCATTGCATTTAATGTAGGTCGCAGAGCATTATCTGGTTTTCTATTGTCTGCTAGAGTCTGCATGTGGACATTTTTCGTCAATTTATTGTTTAGAATATTAGTCATAGAAGTGTTTGTTCTTTCTTCTGTGCAGTTTTTTTAAGCATTGATGGATGAATGATTTAGACTCAAAGTTACAAATTAAACAAATTGAGAGGGGGAATGCACTTTATTCTCATAACAATTTGTTTCATGTGATTGCACAGTCATGTAATTATCATTGTGATAATTACTAATTAGGTAAAAAGGGATCCGCAATTGTTATTATTTCTTATCTATTGCTCTTGGGGAGAGAGATGGAAAAATAGTTGGAGAGAATATTCCAATGTTTATTTTCTACTTTTGTGCTGCTTGTTGTCCTTGCTGATCCACAATTAGATGACCCATTACAATGCCTTATTATTCACAATTACACATCTGTAATTGATGTTTGTCTCCGGTTCCCTTCGCCAGTCCTTGTCCGAACATCATGCCCATTATGTTCACTGTTAGGATCTACAGGCTGCGGATTTTGTCCAGAATTTTTCTCCGGTGGCCATACTGTGACGGGGGAGAAACCGAGATGGAAGAAAGAGAGACACGTAGAGAGGAGGGGCAGCAGCAACCAAAAGTGGGAAAAGAGGAGAGGTACTTTGATTGACAGTTGTCTGGCCTGGTGCCTGCTGAGGTTGTTCCCCCCGCCGACTGCTATTATCAGCTGAAGGACTTCCCCATCGCCTTGGCAGCGACTGTGTCACCCCTCTCCCCTGGAGGATGCTATCCCATTTGGGAGGAGATGAATAGGGGTCCCCTCACCCCGTATGAGGTCTCTGTGGACAGAATCTTTACAGAGGGAGCGCAGTGGAGTAAACAGACTTTATGTCAACACCAGCATCTCTGACAAAAAAAAGAGAAAAGAAAAACTGCTTCTCATAATACTTGAGTTTCAATCTGGTCCATTTGGGGATCTTGGGTGTGATATGACTGTTGCTGAAAGAAGGATCCATCTAAATAACTGTCCTCCACTTTTAAAATATTCTCAAATTGATTCTGATATGGGTAACAGATCTAAATTTGACACGTGAGTTGTTGACTTGGATTTTTTGACTTGGATTCTCCACCTGTTGATTTACAGCAGTGCTATTTTTAGCTGTTGTTCAGAAACAGGAATTGCAGCACTTGTCTGTCAGCATTTGATTTTGCTTAAAAGATATGACATCTCGATGTTGAAATAAATTGTGGTGAGAATCTGTGACAGTGTGCCGTAGCAGATCTGTGTACATTTGTGTGTTGACAGATGAATTATTGAGGTATAAATTCAGCATCTTTTAAAAATGCTGAGTATTAGTCATTCACTTATGTTAATTAAAAACTATCAGTGATTTTGACAAGTAAACGATGGAGCAGCTTGTCATGACGTTTGTCCCCACCTTAGCATTTAAAGCTGCGTGTCTGAGAGTATTTGAGGTGCACGGTTAATTTCTAAAGGAATGCAGACAGCTCACAGACAACACACAGACAGCTGCACTGTCAGGTGATTGGCATGTTCAATGTACTGTGTGTAATACAAGTAAATCTTCACTTAGGCAGGTGTGTGTGTGTGTGTGTGTGTCATAGAGAGAAAGAGAAAACACCAGGAGACGCAGAAAGAAAGAAAGTGTGTGCAGGTGTCATGGATGGGTTTATTAAATTTTGCTCTTCTGACAACATCCCTGCAGCTGTGGGTGTGGAGAGCCTCTTGACTCGCTCTTAAATTTACATGTGTTGTTCTTTCTGACTCTCGGATCAGCAGTGAACAGGCCACCAGGAGGGAAAAAAATCCGAAGCAGGCCGCATGTGAGTGCAGACGCCTACAGTTTGTAACCATTGTCGAATATTGTCACATATATGATATTCTTCCGTTAAATAGCCATCTGGGTAAATGGTTGTGCTTTTCTCAGCAGCATTGTGGCCTAATGTGGTTAGTGAGTGTGATAAGTACAGAGGACAGTATGCCTGGTGAGAAACTATAGAGATGTATTGTACACCTAATGTATACCATTACACCTGAACCCTCTCACCTGCACTGTCATCCCAGCTGTCAGCCTGCAGCAGCCTGTAGCTGACCATATTTGGATCATGCAGATATCCTCATTCCTACCCCACCTCACACACAAACACACTCACATGAGCACACTTCACTTCCTCACTCTCAATTTAACCCTGTTGTGTGATGGGGCCCATGGTTAGGCTCCTTGCGGGTGTTAATGGCCAATGGAGCAGATATCGTAATGAGTGATCAATCTAGTTGCTTGCCGTCACAGCAACACATTAGCCATTCATACAAATTCAGTCCACTCGCCCAAGCAGAAGATCTGGATGCATATTTAATGTTTATCTTTTACAGATCTCGTTTAAGCAGACCTGTTTGTGAGGCAAAGTCTTTGAAAAGGTGGCAAAGTCCATGTGAAGCCAGCTCCTGCCTGACAGAATCAAACAAGTTTGTCCTGCATCCCTCGCAGCGAGACTCTCCTTTTTAATGAAGAAGCTGGAAATGATGCGTCTGGGAAATGATAACGAGATGGTTATTCTGATCTGTTAGAAACTATTTTACAATTAACACTAAAGCTTGGAACATGTGCATTACATCAATTAAACTAGACCAAGGAGAAAAAAAAAGTGGCAGGAGATGAAAGAGAGCTGATGCATATAATGTCAGGATAGAAAACGCAGCAACCCTGGGAGATCCAGAGAGAGGAGGACAGTCGCTGAGAGTGTCTGCTTTTAAGTACCTCAATCATGCACCTGTCACTCTGTTTCCTCATGTAGACATCAGTGTTTACCAAAATGAGGGCTGACAGAAGACATCAGTGCTGGTTTGTGTGCAAACAGCTTGGGTGGACGGCTTCATGGAGCCGGCCTTGTCTCGCGCACTGGTGCATTTTTTGAAGTCTCTGTGAGCTCCCATGGAAGATTGTTCGAAACTGGAGAACATTGCACTTGTCAGGAAGTAATTTTATGCCAGTTTGCTGACACACCATGTGTACACAACATTGTGCATGTAGGCTAAAATGTATAACAATGCCCCTACCACTCCTTAGTGGCAGGCTAATTGTCATTATTACCCCTGACCAGTTATGAAACACATTAAGTAACTCAGTAAGTTAAAATAACCCTGAATACATTTGCAATGGAACCCCCATTTCTGAAAGCTCAACAATTGCAGCATCATGCATCCCAAGTCACCCGAACGAAGTCTGAAAGCAGGTTTCAGGCAAGGCTGGTTCCAATTCAACTGTGATAAATGGGCAGATAAGACAATCAGTGTGCACTGTGACATAGTGCAGTGTTAGCTGTCAGACCAGCACTCTGCTGGGGAGTTCAGGTGCACCGACGATCCTGCAGCCAAGGAAGAAGGGAAAAGCACAAGGTGGTGTCTGGTAGCTTGTGTCTATAAATACCAAAACTACAGTATTAAAGACGACTATGAGCTTGTGCTCAATTTCTTTGTCCACACTACTGTCAGCTATGTGTATCCTACTGAGGCCTGTAAACGTGAAGAACTAAAGCCAGCCTGTGTTAAGGATTTGTATGAGCTGATACAGGAAATCGGTTTCCTCAAGCCAGGATGGAGAACCAGTCTGCAGTAGAGAAACTTGTACCTGTGTCAATTGGTGAGTTGGCCAGATACCTACATACCATTTGGCAGTTGCTGATAAATGTAAACTGTGTGCTTGGCTGACTGTGTATGAAAGGAGAAGGCTGTTTGAATCATTTGTGTCGTATTGTTGTGGGAAATGTGTACATGTGTACATGATTCACTGTCTTCAAAGGGTGCCAAGTCACAACAGGGGAGGGCCCACATTGCACTTCTCCCATCTCCAGGATGCAATAATGAGTCTAATTGTGTGTCGCTCACTTGTACAAATCATGAGGCCGTTATTGCTTCGCTTTGGAGCTCATTCTTGGTGTCGGAACCAGAGCTGCTCTGCACGCGAAGCTCCCACCGAGCCCAAATCAAAACACCTTGTTCCCCACAACATGAACAGCACACAACACTCTCTAGACCAAAATATGTCAGTGTAGATGACTTCATGGGTATAAGGATCCTGCTTTTACTCATCTTAACACTGAGATCACAGTTGTGTCATTTAGTTTTATTTAAAAATAATGCATTTTTTGGCAACAAATTTCTTGAGCACAGACAAAAAGATGTAGGTCTATGGATGTAAAATTTGTGGATTTTTTTTTTACATATATACATTTCTGTGCAATTAACTAAAACATTTTGCATTTATGCAGTCAAAGGTACACAGAATAGCCTTGTAGCAAATTTATGGGCCGTTTTATGTAGAACTGAACATTTTTGGGCAGCATTGAAGAGTGCAAAGTAGATGATCATCTCTTAGCAGCAGTCACAGAATTCTACTGTGACTGAAGAGTGTTGAGATTTTTGTGGAGTTGTGAAAGCTGGGGCAAAAAGAGGCATGGTCTGAGTGGAGATGTTGATATGACAATACTGCCACCTAGAGGCATGGGGAGGAATGACCTAAGAGCACAAGACTGTTACTAAAACCCCATTTAGTTACAGTTGATGACAAAGGCCAGTACTAAGTACACAACCAGCTTCTGTTGCACAGTGTAAATGCAATACAACCAACATGAATTTGAGGCTTTATATATGAACGTGCGCATTTGTATGCACCGGCATGTGTTCATCTCCCTGTTGTGGTTATCAAAAGGATAGAAAAAAGGAAATTCTGGCAACATTATGGTTACATCAGGTGGGTCATCTACTGAATCTCAGCTCTATTGAATCCCATCTGTCCTGCAGAAGCAACCCGGCACATGCTGACCTGCTCCCATTTGCTGTCACAGAGACAGAGATGCGGGACACGACTATAGAGTAAAGATGAGGCAGAGGAGGAGAGATGGCTCACCTGTGAACCAGGAATGCCCCATTCAGGTGGGACCTGTTTTGACCTGTTGCCACAGGGACCTTAATGTAAGAGGTGATGGGGGGGAGTGGCCATCTGGTGTGTGTGTCTGTGAGTGTATGTGTGTGTGGCTCTGTTTATGTGTCCAAAATGGATTTAATATGCCAACAGCTGTTACAATAAACAACACAAAAGCGTAATGAAGAATTAAAAATATTTCACTCTGTGAAAATTTGCTCTCTTGACATATGACGCAAAATATACATCCAATCACAAAATCTCCATTTGATGCATCCGTTATATTCACTATGTGTTTCTTCATGTGTGTGACTCTCTTGATATCAGTACAGACTATGTGCAGGACTTGTTTTACACTATATAGAGACTGTGGGTTGAATTTAAAATGCTGTTTAAACACAAATTACCTTACCAACATACCAAATCTGTGAAGTGTATCTCTAAGTACAATATATGTTAGGGGACAAACATGGGGAAAAAAAGAAGGATAAAAGAGATACGATGACAATATGTCACAGCAAATACGTACATAGCAAATATGTAATATGTAGCCATTTAATCTCTGTCTTTTTAGCTAATATAGACACTTATTTCTGTGTATGTCTGTGTGCATAACCATTGACCTACTGGTGATTTTTTTTTTATTTCTATCTAGAACTAGGCATAGTTTTTATTCCCGGTATGCATTTTTATTTTATTGACATTCTATAGCATATCAAAAAAACAAAAAAACTGAAATCCTCTGACAATGACAATAATAGGATCTTCTATATTTTACAGTCAAAGGTCAGGTGCTTCCACGATTGTAACAATAACAGTCAAAACAAAATCACACACACTAATCGGAACAATAACATGCACCGACTCAGACAGGGAATGACCTTTGTTGTTTGTATGGAAGAGCTGGTTGTCAGAGAACCCACACTCATGCACATGCAAACACACACACACAAGCATGCACGGACATATACGGACACACACTCACCTCTTGAGAGTATCTGAAAAATCTAATTGGGATTTAAATTGGTTCGAGGCCTGGGGGCCTTGTTTGGCTGTGCAGCTTGTCTGTCTCTTGTTTCTTTCTCTCTAAGGTCATTTAGAAAGTGCTTGTTTAGGGATGAGTGATTAGCAGAGATGTCCAGGGGCTTCCGACTCATCTGAGGCTTCCTGGAGAGGCGGGACAGACCTGCTACAGTGACATAGCTGAACTGCAGAGGCTCCGGGGCTTTACTGTCCAACACAGAGAGGATTGTGAATCGGTGTAACGGAGGCTTTTTGTGTTTGAACGGCATGTGTGAAATTACATGAGTTCTGGTAGATCTCGAGTGACGGTATTTCAGCGGTGTTACACTCTCTGACCCAAACCCATTAATACCAAGAGACAACACGTTACCACATTTAAATGAGGGCATTGGACGCTCTTATTTATGCACGCGCAGGATAACACACGCGCCCAAACAGACAAGCATTCAGTGTAGCAAAGTCCTCTGTTGAACCTGACATCCAATTTAACAAACACCAGTTTAAAGTCCTGTTGACAAGAAGCAGGAAGCGAGAAGAGAAAGAGGATATGACATGAGGAGAAATCGGCTCCTTCTGTTCCTTGTCACTCCAGATTATTGAAGACTTACCCAACATGCACCTGGGGGAATCAGTGTCTGTCCACCCGAGTGTCTCTGTCTCATGTTGCTCTGCCTCCCTCTAACACACACACACACACACACACACACGCACACACGCACACACGCACACACGCACTCTGTTCCTCTTTCCTTTCTCCTTCCTTTCCATCTTAATCAAATGTGCACTTACTGTACTCTCTCATTTGCATTTCTTAGATTTTCTCTTGCCTTTTTTTTTGTATTATTTTAATTTTTTTTTTGTCCAAGTGTTGGTGCAGCGTGGGCATGTATGTCAGCCTGTGTATGTTTATACATATGTGTACATGTGTGAGCAGATGTTTGCTCGAGGCGCTCTCGCATGTCCATCCCTGGTAGCTCAATAGAAATGTGGGACAAACTTGAAATCACAAAAGAACTTTGCATCAAGATGTATTCAGCACACATCCTGAATAACTAATAGGACCACGATCAGTTCATCTCCATCAAATCATATTGTCCGCATTTTTTGGGGGAGCTGACTATTCATTGCATGACAATTTATTATAATTTGCATTATTTCTACGTGTTCAAGGAGGAGGAAAAATACATCTGTTAATAGCGCGAATCCCTTGATAATGTCCATGCAGAATAGACTCTCTGCCCTCCATCTGATATTAATAGGTCTTAGAAACACAGCTATAGTTATTACAGTTATTTATACGTTTTACTTCACAAAGCCGGCATACCTCACTGAGCACCAAATATATTTTCTCAAACTCTTTTAATGGTAATTTAATGAACCGTGACCTTTAGATGACAATTAATGCCAAATGTATTTCCACAATGTTCATTTATTACTGGCTAATTTTACCTTGCCTGCATTTTTCCCTGTGCAGATATTCATGCAAGTCCTGTTTAAATGAGCTCTTCATCATTAGTTAGCCTCACCAGGACAAAGACTTTCCCTGTCCACTTCCTGGAGCTGAATTAGGAAAATCCAGCTATCAATTCCTAATGAATATGTTTATGAAAAGCAGAGGCTGATATATTAGCTGCCCTTTCATCATGAGTGATTTTGATAGAGATGACAGATAGGTGCGTTCATTACTGGGGGTGCAAATATATTTAAAGCCGGACTTTGAGATGTGCGTCACAAAGCTTATTAAATGTCACTCTATTGATTGTTTTATTGACAGGAATGATCCGGAATGAATCAGGCTCATGAAGTGCTTTAAGCCTTATCATAAGTCTGGAACTTTTTTTTTTTTGATCAAGTGAGACAGTCATCACAAGATCTAAGAAATATCTAGTTTCCTCTTGTTCCTTTTGTCTCCCCCCCAACCCCTTCTCACTATGTTTCCAGTCTATCATACATCCCCCCCTCACTGAGATCAGTGGGGCCATCACGCGCGCACCTTTGATGTCTCCCAGAGTTAAGCTGGTTTTGAAGTCAGATTAGTGAATTGTAAACACCCTTTTAGACCTTCAGACTCTCCGCAGAATGAGAGAAAGAGAGAGAGGGAGAGAAAGTGAAAGAGTTTTGGGATTAACCCATACACCACAGCTCAAAGGTTAGCTGATCTAAAACCACGCTCCATATTGCCGTGTGCAAAAATAAAAAAAAAGCATAAATTGAGGTGTTCAACTCATTTATCATCTGCTTTTCTCCCTTGTCTCACCCTCTTTCATTTCATTTCATTTTATTTGGGGTTCGGGCTGTGTGTGGAGAGGGAGGATGCTGAAAAGGCTGGATTGAAGCAGACAGTAGATATGTGTGGGAGCAAGAGTGCCCTCTCGATACACACTCACATATGTAAACACACACACACACACACACACACACACACACACACACACACACACACACACACACACACACACACACACACACACACACACACACACACACATATGCACACGTGTACGGAGAGAGGGCAGTGTTTTTCAGACGAGAAGCCCGTCTGTCTCTTTCACATTCCATTAGTTCCTGGAGCTACATCAGAGGGCAGAGAGAGCACACAGACATTCCTGCAAGACGCAGATGTCAGGATCAAAAGTCAGACTGACTCCTGTACGCAGCAGGGGAGAAAGACAGAGAGGAAGAAAAGAGAGGGAGAGAGCAAAGGAAGAGAAGGAATTTATGCTGGCTATGGCGAGAAAGCGCGGCTGCATCTTTTTGAACATCCCTGTGTGTTGAAACCCAGAAAGCATTATTCCCTGCTTCAACAAATTCTCCAATTTTCTGCAAAACAAAGGCCTTATCCACTGCCGTGTGTTTTCATCTACACCTGTAATGCTTTGTGTATTTACTGTTCTCAGGGCTATTGTTGCTATTGTTACTTACTGCTCTCTCGCTGCCAGGCTGATGGGAAACCATGCACCATGCTGCCTACATCTTGTGCCTTGTTTCAGTTATTAAAAGGCACGGGACCAGATGGTGTATGTGTGTGTGCGTGTGCGTGCATGTGTGTCTGTGAATGTGTGTGTGAGTGTGTGTCTCCAGGTCTACACTTTGGCTCCAGGCTCCTCCAGAACTGGCACAAGCCCAACTGGGTCATCCATGCAAAGACTCTCCCTCTCTCTCCTCCTCACCAAGAGCGCATCTGTGTAGGCCTTTACATGGGGAATGTGTGTGTGTGTGTTTGTGTGTGTGTGTGCGCTTCTAGGGAAGATACAGTATGTGTTATGGGAAGGATGGAGGGTGAGGGTGGGGGTTCAGGGGCAAATTATGACCACTCCTTAACAAAACATAAATTCTTTTCTACATATGTCCATCTCTTCCTCTTGGGTCTTTCTGTCTCTCTCTGTTTATTTTCCATCTCATTTGTTTGTTGTTGTTGTTGTTTTGTTTTTTTAATCTCTTCCTTCCTGTCATCTCTAGCCAGCAGAGAAGCCAGGTGAACATTCAGTCAAGGTGCTCAGGGAGTTGCCTTTTTATATTTTTTTGTTGCAATTTTCACAAGACAACTAAAGGAGGAGGGAGAAACGGGATGAAAAATACAAAACAGTGTGGGACTGTTGGAAAAAGGGAAGCAAGAGGGAGTCAAAGTGGGTAACAGCGAGCTGCAGACATATGTGCAGGGACACTGAAGTAAATGGCAGAGGATGGGAGGGTAAACACTTTCAACATGGGCTGAGAAAAAGATAGGAAGACAGAAGGAGTTAAGAAGAGCCATGGGCCTAGTAGAGCTGTCAAGACGGCCGGGGAGCTGTGAGACTACAGACTGTCAGGAAACATTGTGTCCCTCCAAGAACAACCAGAACTTGTCTGAGCTCACAGCGCGGTTGTGATTTTACAGATGTGTCTTTAAGTAGACAACCACTATTTTATATATGTGCTCAGAGATCCCACTCAAATATTTACATGTCACCGTTACGTTGAGTGGACTTGAGATGAGGCATCAGAGTTTTAGGATTCAGCTCAGCGCTCTGCCGCAGATCCTCCATCTATCATGTGTGTATTTCAGTTATGAAGCAAAAACTGAGATTCGGCAAGAGGGAGATTGTCTCAGTTTGCTTTGAGCCTTGCTTTCACTCCGTTTAACATCCCCAAAATGAAAGAAAATGTGATTTTTATGTACTTTTTTATACAAAGCTGTCTGATTCTCCACGATTCCTCTCACTTCTTCAGCTCCCATATTGCAATGTACATAAACTGTAAATATATTTAATGTATCAGGGACCCCTTGTGCTTGATTCCTGCCTATTCTCCCACCTGTCTCGCTGCTAATCTCGCCCTTCACCACCTGCCTCTCAGCTCGCAGAGGCAGAGGGCACTGATTACATTAGTCCTCAGAGGGCTGCCCCGATCAATACGGAGTCACTGTTCAATCCAGTGCAATCACAGCTGCTTGCTAATGAGAGGGTGAAAAGTATGGACAGAGAAAAAGAAAGATAAGAAAAGTGATAGAGATTTGTTCAGTGTGTTTTCATCAAAGTGGAATCGTATTATAGATTTGCCTTTTGAGGATTACAGATACCGAGAACCCCAGTTTTCCTTGATCAATACTGCATCGGGTCTTTTACTGTAACAAGACTGTGCCAATCTCTCTCCTTCCTTTCATCAGATTCCTTTCATATAAAGTGCCTGTCATCCAATCTGTCTCTCTCTGACTATCCCATTGTCTATCAGGGGCTCTCTCTTCTTGTTTTTTTTTTTTTTGGCTCCCTCTTTCTCTCTCTCGCACATCGCTGTTTAATGATGGTAATTTTCCACCCAGGTCCGAGTGTGAGCTGATGTGGTGAGGCTCTTGGCCCCCCGCTGTTCCTGATGAGGCATGATGGGAAATTACCCAGAGCTCTCTGTTGTCAGATTGTAACTCACTGTTTGGTTGTAATAAGCAGGCAAACCCCTGCATGTCTGTTCACACACACACATACACAGACACCTCTGATTGTGTGCATTAATTACACTGTGTGAGATCACCACAGTGACCACAGCTGTGTGGGCCACGCCTTGCTTTCCGGGTCACTTGGGTCATCAACTCTGTACAACCGCTACAGCACTGTCACTGTCACACACAACAGCACATAATAAGAGTTCTCCTCGCTGTGTTCGCTGTTCAGTTACCACTAAAACACTCTGCTCCATCCATCCATCCATCCATCCATCCATCACTTCCTTTATTTCACTTTCCCACTCCGTCCTGTCATTCCGCTCAACATTTCCAGGTTGTCGATGTTGTTGCTGCTGCTGTGTGTGTGTCTGTGTGTGTCTGGCTGCCTGTAGTTTACTGACTGACATTGGGGAGGTACAGGCCTCACTGGGGCACCACCGCTGGGTGAGTGGATGGTGGTGGAGAGAGTGGAGGGGGGCAGATGCCCCTGTCACTGTGGTGTGTCACCTCTGCAGCAGCGCTGTCACCAACAAATGGAGCTTTAGTGGAACCCTGTAAAGAGAGTCCTGCTGAGGTACTGTTTGAATCAGCTTGGGGCCAGTGGGGGACTGCAGGTTCTGTTTGATCAACATCAGCGGATGTTGGGAGGATGTCCACTGTCAGCTTAACTACAGATGACCGTCCACAGTCAACACAGACAGTGGGTATTTATTAAGTAGCTATATATATGGACAAGGTTTAGGAGAATAGCAGGTAAGCATGAGGATCCAAGGCAGTGTCATCTCTGAACTAGTCACCACCTTGTAAACCTGCATCAAAGTAAGTAGTAGTTTGTGTCTGATATGGCTAAAAAATAACTAGTTAAAAACAAGCAATACAAATCTATTCCTTTTGTACCACTCAAAAATTCAACATTTATGAATGTCAAAATATTTATTGCTTCATAAGTGTAACTGCTGGATGCGTCGGTGCACAGTAGATACAATATGTAAGTTGAACGTTGTACCACAACTGGCTTTCAGACAAGTGAAAATACTACATACAACCCTAAAGCGCAAACAAAAACCTAAACCGTCTTCAAACCTCTGCACAGTGAAGGTCAAACATCTATGTGAAGTGACGAAACATATATGAGGTTTGGATACTTTTCCCTCTTTTTAAGTATTTCTCACCGTAACATTATATACATTAGATGTACTCGATATGAATCAATAATCTGTCAGTCTGAAACTAAAATATGTTAACAATGTGTTTACTCATGAGTATAGAAGGTGCTCCAGGTATACAGGGAGTTTTAAACATATTAGAAACAGTTCAAGATAGACTATATCAAGTCAGATTTATAAATGAATATGCATCTAAAACATAAGATGCTTCAAAAAGCTATCAGCTCATGATGAAAATACTTAAAACATACAGGAGTATAGGAATATTTTTAACTAAATATTGACGAAACGATGAGGATAAACTGAAAAGCAAACAAGCAGAAAGGATGCTTAAGAAATAAACTCAATGTGTAGCCAGATTATTTAGCATATTAAGTAAATGTTTATAATATTGTTTACTGTAAATTCAGTGATTTATGATTAAAGGATGATGTCATGATCTCCATCAGGTTACTCATTTCATTGTGAGGCCTCACTCTGATGCACAGTAGATCACCACATCCCATCTTTAATGTATCTGTGATATCTGTATCATATTGAGGGCATAGTAATTACATTTCTCCCTGCAGCACTGGCTGCCGTGCTCAGTGCCTCCCTGCATCACTGTGGAGATACCCTTCTAAGAGAAGCTTTAGCTAATGGATAACAGTCAGCACTACCACTATCATAGTGCCGCTGGCCGAATCTGGGCAAAATGGCAAGGCCCAACTAAACTGGTGTGACTGAAAACGGTCTCAGACAGGGCAAAATAAGTCCAGCTCATACACACACACATATACACACCAACACACACGCTGACACACACACACACACACACACACCCAGGGGCCAGGGGCTGACAGTAAATAAAACCAGAGTCCCTCCTTAATTAGCTCTCTGCCTGAGGGTGAAAACACAGAGAGAAAGTGTGTCAGTCTCTCCCCTTGTTGGACACTAAGCTGCCACCCAGTCCTCTGACCGTGGAAGCCAAGAAAAATGGCATTTCAGCACACTCATTTGTGCGCAGATGTAACTACATGGCCTTCATTTACTTAAGTATGAGGTGATTGTATTCTTCTTATTTGCTCATAGTGATTGTTTAACTGGCAATCAATGCAAAGACTCCACGAAAAACAAAGTCAGCTTTGTGCAGAGAAAGAGCGCAAACAGATAGTTAGACATGCTAATTAGCAGCAGAAACAAAGTGAATGTAAATTTAGGCCAGGAATGTCATGAGATGTCTGAATTCACTGAGACGAAAACTGTAAAAGCTGATTAAATTTAACAATTACGATGTAATGTCAGTATTTACCTTTGTGGCTCAGTGATGTCTCAGCCTCCTCCTCAAACCTTCATTATGATTAAAAAACAAAAGCCCTCCACTCAGCAGCTGTACATGAGTTAGTGACCCTCGACCACATCTTTAATAGGAAGCATGAAAATAATCATTTTTAATTATATGTCTTTTTCATTTTGTTGCATTTCATGTGATTTTACAGGATGTTTATTATCAAAATGGAGTACATCAAATTATGTAAACCTGGAAAAATAATTCATATGCTTTAAGTAATTGGTGCAGCCTATGTAAAATGTTGTCTTGTGTACAGCTGGTTTGAGTGAAAGTCAATCAGCTGATGATGAGAAACTGAGATGGCAGTGCACTACTGACCCCTGCTGGTGAGATGTTTCCCAGAGGAAACAGAAGTCCAGTGAACAATAAAGTCCACTAAATGTATTTTAATTTCTTAAAAATCAACTGCAATTTACTCTGTGGTTTTTTAAGGCCTTACCTACACTTTTTGTAATCTATATAAGTGATATTGTGTTCATGTACTATGCAATACAGTTTTAAGAAAAGCACACATTCATCCAGTCTATTTTGTTATCCGACTTAAAGCTTGGAATCTAATAGCTATTTTGCAACTCTTGCCTTATACAAGCCATTTATTTTTATTCGTTGAAGTCAAAAAACATGAAAAGAAATGCAATACAGTGACATACAGCAAAGATCAATTAAGCCAAATTTGTATGCATCTTAACCACAAGGTCATTAGGAATTGAATGTATTTCTGCTGCACAAGAAATATCGGAACAAATCTTTGCAGCACTGTGTTCCCATGCCTTCTCAGACAAAATGGATATACCAGACAATTTTCCCTGCCCAACAGGCTTGTGTGTCACACCTGACTTAACTGTGGCAGGGATCTTTAAGAGCGACGGATTTACACCTCGTTGCCCATTTGATGTCACTAAGCCATGGGTCAGAGGGAGGAGGAGAGTGCTTGTAAGTAAGACCTCTTGGGGGAGAGCAGCATCAGGAGGTTAAGTAAATCTTGTAGTGGACAAAGGCTATCAGATGAATCACAGAGGGGGCTTGTTATGACTCAATTCATCATTCAGCAGTTGGGGAAAGGGGGATGAGGAGAGATGTTACCTGCTCGGGAAGGATGAAAAATCACTGTTGTGTATATATGTTACAGAGTGCATCTCCTCCTCTGCCCACAGTTGAGTGTCTGAAATGGATTCTCGCAAGAGAAGGCCTGCAACCGTATGAGATCAGACAAGCACAGGACACACGTCATTAGCAGCGCATGGCAGTGGCCCCGGAGCCTGGCAGTGAGTGAACTATCAGTCGTCACTATAAGGAAAGGCCCAATTAAGAACATTAATTATGCTTCCTTGGCACTAACTCTATCACTCTCTTTTTAGCCTGGAGAATATTTAAGTCTGAGGCTGTGGCTGCACGCTCCCTCTCGCGCTATAATCCAATCTAGTCGAGGAAGTTTGTCATGTTTGGCAGAACTGGACTTATTGGGATGAGCTGGGATATCCAGATGGACAGAGTAACAGAGTCAAGCTCATCCACAGGGTAAGGATGTGTAGTCGCACAGAAAATGCGGTGTGATCTCGAAGACTAATTCTACAAGGTTCTCCTAATGCACTGTGAAAAACCTGTGAGGGAGGCAGATGCAACATGTTTCACATCAGCATGCCTCACAGCTCTTTGCTGACACAGAAAATGCTAAACTGATACAAGCTTAACGTCAATTAGAATTTCTAAACACAATGAGAGCGCGGAAACCACGGAGAACGTGTGGAGCCTTTCACTGTATATACTAACATTAATTAGGGAGTGAAATGTGCTTTTACTGTTAACATCCCCATACCGCCTGAGGCCTGCTGCCTTAATGTATGAAGGATTTTATTTGTGAGGGTTCCTTCTTCCTTCACACTTAGTTTCCCTGCTTCTCTGTTCACTAATTAGCAACATAATTAAGTTTTCTAACTGTCATACATCAGCCTGAGTGTCTGCCACTTAAAGCTTTAGTCTTAAAACTGCATGAGTCTTTAATGGATATATTTAGGGGATATATTTCTCAAGAAGTAGCTAATTGGAATAAAAACATTTGGGTTACAAAAATTATATCACTACAAGAGAGCAAATTAAGGGCACTACTTCAGTACAGAATCTAATGATACAAGGTGGCTTGGTTTGTGTTTAAAACAGTTAATGTAGAATAGATATGAAGGAGATCTCAAAATGTCATGGAGTCTCTTTGTTGCATGTGAAATGGTATTTCGAAGCCTTGATAACTGAGGTGGTGCACATAAATTAGAGTATCCCATAGAGAGCAAAAAAGATTTTTGACTACTTCATCATTTCCTTGTCTTTGCTTTAAGTTGTGCTCGCCAGCAAATCAGGTGGTAATTGATGCAATGAATGAATGACAGTTTGTCATCACTGCCTGTATTTCGTGTATTTTCTGATTTCAGTGTTCCATTCAGCAGCCTATTAAGATTTCGTGTAGAAACTAGCACCAGTATGACCTCCTGCTCTGGTGAGATGGTAACAGTAGCTGATGATTGCAAATCCCTTTATTATATCTATCCAGACTGAAAAAAGTGTTGAAATTTAGGGTAACTGTTTTGCCTGGGCCTGTGTGTTTCTATCTTATTGCAAACTGTGCAAACATTATCCTTGTAGTTCACAAAAAATGAGAATACTTTGTTCACAATATTTTGTCAAAAAGTAGTTGTGTCAGTGTATCAGGATCGATAGTACAAATACAATACAAGATACTGTAAGTGCCAATAGCAAAAGCTACTGTTAAAAGCAAAGGTCACGCTACAGTTTTCAGAGATACTGTACAAACTATCTTTTGTGTATTTTTACAGGTCAGTCAGTGATCAAAGATCAACTTGCTAGAGAAAAGTGGAAAAAATTTATGCACAAATACATACATGTTAAAAACATTCACTTAAAGTTCAAATCTCTGTGACTCTGTGATTGTAGACAATTAGAGGGCAGGCAGCATTAAAGTAGGGTCTGTATCTGTTCCGAATGTGATATATCAACTTTACTGCTCGATTTCATAAACATGGCTTAAGATCGCCTTCAGTTAAACTTGGAACAGTAGCATTACCATCAGAAAGGGCCATCGAAATGTTTAGACATCTGTGTCAGCGTTGAGCGTCCCCACATTTCACTGACTGAATAAAGTTTGTGTCTTGATTCATCTTCATGTCCATTGCTGTGCTGACCTGCAGCCCGCAACTAAATACAACTCAATGATCCTGTTCTAAAGTATTCCCAGATTACCAGACCTCAGTTTTCATGGCCAACAGAACATTAGCATGCTTATTGCTCTCACCGATTATCCTCACTATGTACGGTACATTAGCGAACTGTACGATTGGCCAACCCCCTGCCTGCGCAATCAACAGAGAGCGTGAATGAATGATCAGCCATTAGCAGGTCGGGTGTGAACTGTGAAAATGGGCTCTCACACCAATGACTGCAGGAGGCCTTGATTTGTTTTAGCTTAGCCTAGCAACCTGCTAGCAAGGCCCTGCACTTGTTCCACTGTGGGAGAGCATCAGCTAGCATTAGCCTGCCCAATGTAATGCAGTGGAATACAGACTAGTGTAGCGTGTTGAAGCCCAGTCTAGTGGAGTGCTGTGTGCAAGATCATAGTAAGACTCCTTGCTAGCATATGCTTGTGTTTAATGCAGCGACCTGCTTCTGCATGGTGAGTTTACACATACCCTGCAGTGTAGGTAGTGTGTGTGTGTGTGTGTGTGTTTGTGTGTGTGTAATATCAGTAATCAGTGTACCTCACACAGACAGAGTATAACTAGGCCTGGTGTGGTGAGAGTGCTGGAGACCAGCTCTCTGCCAGCCTGTGTTGACTGTTTGAGCTGCTCTGTGTGTGGTTGTGGTCATGGACACTAAAATTGGAGGCTCCACCTTCAGATGCCACCAAGACAGCCAAGGCCCTAAGGGTCCAGGTAATACAAAGGCATGCCAGTGTCTTGTGTTATTTGCTATTCATAGTGTGGTTTATTTTTTAACACAGTTTTGTTTTTAATACACCTCTGTGACATCCATGTGTCCATGCAGGCCTGTGCAAATGTTAGTTTAATGCATTTATGACCTTTGTGCTGTACTCATGAGGGAAAAGAAGAGAGGATTCAGTTATCAGTGTGTCAGGAATGCTACAGAAAGGGTACAACTAAGTCTCAATGGAGATTCGTGTGTGTGTGTGTGTGTGTGTGTGTGTTTGTGTGTGTGTGTGTGCGTGTGTATCTTTGTGTGTGTGTGTGTCTTTGTGTGCATCAAGCAGTGTTAGTCTGGTCTCTGTGGATAGGATGCTATTAGAGCTGCCAGCATGAAGGCAGCAGCATGTCGAAGGTCAAAAGAGAATTTCAGATGGATGGAAGAAAAAAAAATAGAATATAACCAAGTGATCCTCAGTTGCAATTTGTCAAAGTAAATGTAAAAATGGCACAAAGTAATGAAGAGAAATCCACTGATGAGGAAGTTAAAAAGTTATCTCCTGGAGCAGCACTGCTGGAGGCTGGGTCATTATTTAATTAGTCGCACTCTCTTGACTTTTGTTGCCTTGAAGTACAATAGAGAATGTTTAGAAAAGTTGGAAAACAAATGTGCACCCGATTTTTTTTAAGTAGTTTATGTTTCTCCTTTGAATGGTTTAATAATTCAGGTGTGGGCTAAGGGAGACAGTATTTCAACAAGTCACAGAGGAAGATGGCACATTAGACACTTCTGATCATGCACAATTTTCTTCTTTATCGAGTTTGACAGTGTTGAGACGTGTGCATGAAACAGGCGAGAAAGCGTGATACCGCGTTTCAGCCTCATGCCTATTTGGTTTTTCCACCTTCACACCCTAGTCTAATTTCACAGTGCAGAATCCGAGCTGCATAATGGTTCATTGTAGCCCCTCGAATCAGTGGACCAGAGTGGACCCGAGGCTGCTGACTGAGCCCACAGCTAACCAGTATTAAGCTCAATACGCAGTCGCCTGCATGTGCATGTTTAATTCGATTGTTATTGTCGCTTATGCGTGTCCCAATGGAGCCCGGGCGTGTTGGTTCGCAGGCCAGGTTTTAGTTCCACTCACTAGTCTAAATGCACACATGAAAGCAGATGTGAGATCCCTCTGGGCTGCCCCCCCACTTCATGTGTGAAAACCTGAAACTCTTATCTGACACTGACTACATTAGTTTGGTATTTTTTATTTGATTGATAGGAATGGCGTGAGGAATTTGCATACACTTGTGGTCAAAATAATTGGCTTATATACAAACAAGATTAATATAGTGACTTTGCATTGTAAAGTAAGAAAATAATGCTTGTTTTTGAGCCTTCATGTTTGTAAATTTTGTTTATGTCCTCCTTCTTGTACAGTTTAATAAGAATGCATGCATTAATAGCTGATGCAAGACAGTGAACATACATAAATCCTTACGTTTCACGGTCAAGTGCTTCTATCTTTTCCAGTACTCTTACTTAAATGATGACCTCTCTGTTCTCTGCCGCTGAACAGCTCAAGGACCATCAAATCCTTCTCGCCCTCTCTCATATTCACATCATAGCACTTATCCAGGCTCTTCGGTGCATCAACGGAACATTTTTAGAGCATATTATTCCTCTAAGTCACTGGCAGATCACTAATTCATCCCTTACACACTCAAATCTAGGCATATTTTTAAATAATAGCATCCAAAGTGCTCCCATACATTAATATCTCACTTTCAGCATCCTCAAGTCCAGACGGTCTCCTCTCAGAGACGTGACCAGTGACTGTGTGATAAGAAGAATAAATAATGAGTAAGCTTTAAAACAAATAATGATTGAGCTTTACTATTAAAATCTCACACTAGGGCTTTGGAGATTAGTGTCGCTTTTTGATCCCACATCCTCGACCCGTTGATGTGGCAATATAGACGCCCTGATCGTCATGCAGGCTTGAAGTCAAAATAATGAGCAACAGGATGGGAACGTGTGAGAAATACTGGACGCAAGTGATATTAGGTGTAAACATTCTTAACTGGATTCACCTGATTTGTGCCTGTTTGTGCCCCAGTGTGTGCAGGCACGTTAGATATGCTGCACCCAGGCTCATTATAAGGCCTAATTCAATTGACCTGGAGATGTAAACGCATGTGTATGTAAGAGGGCCAATTAGAGGTGTCACGACACTGAACCGAGAGGCTAATCACCACACAGCCTCGAAAGTAATCGTGAGAAACTAAGGCAATGGCAATAATGTAGCTTTGTCTGCACAAGAGACGAAAAGAGAGAGGAGGAGAGGGGGGTCAGTGCAGGCCCAGCTAGTGTCCCATGCTTACTTGGGTGTAATGACCCATCAGTGGTGACATCTTGTTTCATCAACTTCTGCTTCCCTTCACTTGTCTGTCTGGACCCGATCTCTCCCTTTCTCCTGCCCTTCTCCCCTCCTGCCTCCTGAAATCCATCTTCCTCTGATGTTTTTCCTGTCTGTCCTCTTGTAACTGCCTGTCTGCCTCCACTAGGTGTAAAACAGCGAGAATAATCAGGGCCGAAAATGATTATTAAAGCAACTCCAATTGTTAATTGTGACTTTATTTTGTTAATGTGTTTCTGTTTTTGTATTAGCAATGGCTGGGTCAAAGAAAACGGAATGATATGCAGCAAAAGTTGAGTCAGCCTAGATAATCACATATGGGTGCACCTTTACAATAATTACTGTTACAGTTAATATGTATGTGTGGCGTGTGTGTGGGTATACATATACATATATGTGTGTGTATGTACAAGTATAAAGTGGACTGGAATTATGCACTGTGGGTTGTATCCCACAGAGAGTAAACAGAGGTGGAAGTGGTGTGAACCAAATCGACATAGCAGCATAAACTGCATTGTAATTGTCTCTGTCAGATTCTGTGTGAGTGTGTGTGTATATGAGTGTCTGTGTGTGTGTGTGTATGTGTGTGTGCGTGTGAAGAGGCAGGGGGCCCAGCTGACGAGGCCTCTCACTGGGACACTGGCAGGCCTAACTCGCCGCAGGCCCGGCTCTCAGCTCCACCTCTGACAGGCTTCATACTTATTGCTCAATGACATTCGATGTTTTCCTTCAGTTTGCTGTAAGATTGATTTCCCAGATATGTTTGAAATATCTCCAGAGCCCTAGAGCAGGGTGACTGGCACAGTGGCACACAGAGAGGGAGACAGACAGAGAGGTGGTGCGGCGGGGGAGTCAAGAGGGGAGATGGTGTGTTCAGGGGTACGGGGAAAAAATAGTAAATATGAAAAAATAATGCAGAATGCTCCAGGTTACATTCAGGGGGAGCAGGTATTGCTTTCATTTTCAAAGTTTTGTGATTAGTGTTGTTTTGGATGAGAAAATAGTTAAAATGGTGAATGGAATACAAATCCAGAGCCAAAGTCAAAGATCCACTGTGGAGTTTACTTGTAAACATACAAAATATATGTTCAAATGTAGTGTATTTTGCCACTGAGTGAATCTTTGAGGTCAAACAAAAATGGATTTCTCTTTTCGTTTTTTGGCAAAAAACCCCCCCCCCCCCTCAAAACCTTCCTGTTTAAAATGCCTTTTAATACCAAGCGTTATGGTGACATTTTATTACTTTTATTTCTTTTAGAGGTATATTTTAGTGCTGTTTTATTGCTGTTTATTTTTATTGTTTTATTGTATATTTTACTGACTGCACAGTGCCGTGGTGGTTAGCACTTTCTCCTTGCAGCTTGAAGATCCCTGGTTTGCGTCCTGGCCTTCCCGAGATCTTTCTGCATGGAGTTTGCTTGTTCTCCCTGTGCATGCATGGGTTTCCTCTGGATACTCCGGTTTCCTCCCACAGTCCAAAACCATGCTGAGGTTAATTGGTTATTCTAAATTTGCCTGTAAGTGTGAGTACGAGTGTCATTGTTAGTCCTGTTTTAAGTTACTGTATTGTTTTTAAGTTATTCTCTTGTTTTCATTGTGAAACACTTTGGTCACCCTTTGAGCTGCTGTAAAGGACTATAGAAATAAACTTCGATTGACTGATTGATTGAAAAACTGACATTTAAAAATATTCTCCATTGTTCTGTAGTGCTAGTCAGAAACTCTGTAGATAACCTTTAAAGTCGCTAAATTTCTTTTTTTGTCCAACCAACAGTCCAAAACCCAAAGATTCTAATATAACACTTTAAAGTTTGGGCCCTATAATTCAATCTGCTCTTCGTTTTGAGGATAACATCGGATTCAAAATAAATAGGGACAGTTATTGCATGATCTGGAGAGGCCTGACAGTCCCTCTGGCGTGACTCCTGTTGTGGCATCAACTTCAACTCTCTCTCCTGAGGTGTTTGTCGTGATTGGAAGGGGGCCTCATGATGCAATTTTCCCCTTTGTGAAATCGCATTCTCTGTGCGTATTACATTATGTCACATCTCGTCACTGAGCATTTGATCAAATTTACTGCTTTGTTTTCTCTGGAACAAGGGGAGGAGAGGGAGGGGGTGAGGCACAGATCTACTGTTTTAAACTCTTTAATGCAATTTAACAATGCCACATATTCTTTTCACGTTTCATTGGGGTCCTTTACGTGTGAAATTGCGGAGGCTTGCGTAGCCTGAGCGACACGGCACAGCAGAGGCAGGGTCACACTGAAGCGCCAGATGTGGGAGGGAGAGCGAAATTAATTGCTACACATTGTTCAGTGGGTGTGTGCGCACCTTCAGTGAATTAACCGCTCTCAGGGTGTGACTGTTTGAATAACGGGAATTAGGTATGAGGCCTCTCACTCACAGCTGAAGCCAACTCCAGGCATTGCGTCCAATTAGCTTATCTGCCCCCAAATTCGCATGCTTAACTTGTCGTTTGTTAGTGCGTAAAGAAGGAAAACATTTTTGTGAACAACACATTGCACAGTTGTTCTCTGGCTCTCTGCGTATGCGTACGGTGTACTTCTCCAAACTTCTATTTTCCTACATCTGTTTTCACATCTTTGAGAACAAGGAGCGTATATTTTACAGGTATTTTAACATCACAAATACAAACAGAATCATCAAGGGCCAGCCACCTAATGCAGGTGGCATGTTCAGACGCATCCTTTTTTAAAGTGATGACCTGAAAGCTTTGCATTAGGTAAAAATGGCAAACCAATTAGAAAAACTGCCAGTGTGAGCCCATTAACGTGGATCTTAATGTTGTCTGTTCAGACTTGTGCTGCTATCAGATTAGACAATGAGGTTGAGAGCACAGATAAAGCACATTAATGACAGTTGGATGGCAGACATCAGGAGCATATGGTGCTCTCCTATGGCCATTATATACCGTCCCCTTGCCCATGTGGAGGATGACAAGAATCTAAAATCCATTTTCAAGATCTTATGGTTCCTATGACAATAACATGGCATTTTTATTACATTTGATGTCATTTAGTTTTAATGTAACGGCATTACATGATTGTATGACCACTGTGGTTTTTTTTTTATTGCATTCCACACCATTACCTCAAGACCTACAGTATCAAGAATGGCAGTACATCATCATGTTCCTCTGAGGTCTACAGCTCGTATGACCCTAACCCACCCTGCCAGCATCATCTGTATCAGAGGAACTAGCAGTGGCGTGCCCACCCTAATCGTGACCCTGGCATAGTCTCCGCCATGGAGGGATCCTTACAGCCCAGCATAGCAGAATACAGCACCTCTTCCCTCCACCTTCCCCTCCCATCTCTCCATTTTCCTGGGTAATAGGAGGGTGGAGGGTTGGGGTGATTTGATGGAGAGGTGGTGGGTGAGAGAGGGATTGGGGAGGTAGTGGCGGTGGTGGTGGGGGGCACTCTTCTTCCCCTGGGGCTGCCTGCTAGAGCGAGGTGACCCAGCTTGTCGCTCGGTGACCTGTGAGAGGGACATTATGAAGTGTGAGTGGCTGTCACCCTAACCGCTAGTGACAGCACGGCTCCCGGCGCAGCTGTGCCAGCCTGCCCCAGCCAAAGACCCAGGGCCCATGGAGAAGGGGGGCGGGAGGCAGAGGCCGCTTTGGAGAAGGCGCAGACTCGGGTGGGGTGCTCAGAGAGTGTCTGTGGTGGTTCAGGAGGGTAGGACTTAGAAGCAGAATGGAGGTGAGCGTATTGAGGTTCCTTTGCTCTCGCTGGTGTAACGACTGGATTCCATTGATTCTGGTGCTGGAGGTTCGGCCCTGCAGCTCTGCAGTGTCAAAGTCAGCAGACTTATGCTTGGAGCTATACGGTGCATTATGGGAATGTGACAGTAGAGGTGCAGGGGACCAGCTGTTATCCTTTAAGGCAGCAGGGTCACACGTATGCACTGTATCTGATGTCTATAGGATGTGCCAAAAATAACTTGTCTTTCCTTGCTGTTGGTTTCTTTCTTGTCTCTGAACAGAGTCTTTGTGCGATACACTTTGAGAGAGTTATAAGAGAAGTTTTTTTCAGAGAATATTTTGTCACAGAATCATTTTGGTCCAACTAACCGGCATAGAAAGCAAATGATGTGACTTTTTCTTTCATCTAACTCGCTTTTCTTCTTAATGGTGAGTTGCAGAACACTGGCAGCATTTTGTTCTTTTTAGTCCTCTACAAATCTCAGTTAAAGGCTCTAGTGAAAGGGTCAGAAACCTTTGACATGGCTGTGCTGTTATTTGTCACCTTGTTAAACTCATTAGTTTGCTAACACACAAGAAGGCAGGGGTGCTGCTACTGGTGCACTGCTCACTTTCTTTATCTTTGATATTTCATTTCACACTTTGCCCTTTCTCATCTTTCCGTGCAAAGCTCACGTTATTACATGATCAATGAAATATCCCTTTTTTATATGTGATGTAGTCTCCGTGGATGTTGTTGGAGGAGTTATTCAGAGTTCTACCTACCTACCTACAGTTCTACCTCTAAAATGATACTTACAGCAAGTTTAAGATGCTTTGGTCTTAACTGTGATTAAAATTTGCTCAAGAAGACAAAGAAGTTAGTTTTACACCCTAAATGCAAATAATGTGTTTGTGTAACTTTAAAAATCATCTTCAGAGGACACACAACACAAAATAGGTCAAAAATGATACATTTCCTGAACACGATGATGCAAAACATTTTCATAACTAAGTACATCTTCCTGCAACCTTAATTATCAAAATGGAACTTATTCAAAAATATTGTGAACTTGTGCCCTGTGATAATAGATCAGAATATACCATTTAAATTTGAGTAACTTGTTCATTTTATAAAATCACGATCAACCCAGTGTGAGTTTCTAAAAATGGTGAGAATGAGGGTCACTGGAAGTGATTCATAATTTTTTGATTATACTTTTTTTTCTTTGACAAACATGAAGGGCTTTACTTGCTTTCTTTTATGACAAAATACAACTTAGCTAATTTTTTTTAAAGAAAAGAGTGTCATAGATTAACAATATAAATAGTTATTAGATAACTGTTGTAAAAGTAGCTTTGCTTCCTGCCTCTGAGGATCAGCGTGTCTTCCCATATGGTGAAGTCACACAGACCAATCTCTGAGGGTTGTAAACTGCATCAAACGTACTTCCTGGAAGAAGAACACAATGTGATTTCCCTAAGCAAGTCTCTAATTCCCCTAATCACTGTACATTGCACAAAGTGTTTTTTACACCTGGCTGAGCAAACCAAGAAGCACAGAGATCTTAAGGTGTTCCCTTTACTTCCATTTTCTGTAATTGGAAAATATCAGAATGAAGCAATAGCACCATAATAAATTTATAGCTACAATTTGGAAAAACCCCACCTTGATATGTTTGTTAACCCTTTAGAGAATAATAGTTTACATCAGCTGTTACCAAGATTACTCCTCATTTATCTCACCTCAGTGCAGGATGCAAAGATGTAAACATAAAGGAGTGGTGGAATTGTCCTAATTAAACAACAGAAGTAGAATAAACCAGGTAAAGGGGAAGATGCATTTTCCCACAGCACAAGACATCTTATCGGGAGCTAAAATTAATACACTTTAACCCAGTTTTACAGCCGAGTTAACAAACTGTTGTGTCTGTTCCCTGTGAAAATAAACCTATTTATAATGTAAATACAGTGAGGTAGTAGAGCAATTTTTCCACAAACAGATTTAGATCTCAAGATTGAATTGAATGAATTCAGTTGAATGAACAAAAAACAACAGTCAACACCGTGAATGAGTTTGTTAACACCGGATTGTTTAAAATCTTTGATTAACTTTAACTTATTTTTTTAAACCAGACATCACTAATGAATAGTTAATATTTATATTGATAATTCATGCAAACAATTACTGTTAATTTAAAGTCTGAGGTGCAATAACTACAAGAGAAAGCCTAATTAATATGAAATGATGGATTTAATTTCTTTGGCAAAGTAACATCAAAGGAATAAATGTATCAGGAAATACTGTATATTCCACACTAAGGACCACATTAACTAAGTCAAAGAAGCTTAATTATTTGGATCATAGCTTTTACAAGTGGGCAGAATTGAGCAGTTGTGCATTTTCTTAAAACAATGATTGAAGAAGCAGGTATCTTAAACAAAATGCAACCTCATTTTCTGCAGTTATATTTGGGTTTTATCATCCAAAACTGAAACAGTTACATCATGAGTACTTGAGAAGTAACAAGTACATAATAATAACATTCGGCAGCTGTGAAAGTTAGGGGTGTGTCTGTTTAGTAAGTTTTTTTTAGTTTTCAGTTAACCTGATTCTTCCTACCAAATTGAACAAACAGAAGATGCGATGCAACTAAAAACCTGAAAAATTTCAAGTAGTCTTTTAATTTTGTGGCCAGCGTGTTTCAAAGTAAGAATTCATTCATAAGGTTGTCCGAGAGAGAGACGTCTATTGTTTTCTTTATTTTAATTGCTTTTAATTCCTCCATGAGTTTCCCCCTCAGAGCGTGTTCTCGTTCCTGCTCTTATCTAAACCTTTACTCCACACCTCTCTCTCTCTCCATGTCCCACTGTCACAGCTGACCTGAGTCCTCTCTCTCTGCAGGGCCTCTCCTGGTAGTGCCCAGCTGGCGCACTGTGAATCGGCTGGGCAGAGGCAGGAGGCAGTGCCAGCTCTACTGGTGCAGAAAGGGACACACCAGGCAGACAGGCCCAGTGTCAGCAGCAGCAGCAGCAGCAACAGCAGCAGCAGTGTGCTATCCCCCCGGCTGCCACATTCACAGCACACACATATGCCCGCGTATATATCGCTGCTAACCCGAATGCATGCACACCAGCATCAGCGGACCAATGCCAAATAGGTTTGGTCCGACTGGGACCTAGTTAACTGGGACAAAACATTTGTTTACACACTAGACTAGCACAAACAGACACGTCGAGCCACATGCACATTCACACATAACAGCACGTGTAGAGATGGTGAGATTTTCACATAACGAGATCGACTCTTTAGTTCTTTTTGCAGACTCCTAAGTGCTTAGTTTGACAATCCTGGGGCCCGTTATCCCCAGAAGGAGTCTGAGCTGCTCGAAACGTAATAAAACACGTATTGAACGGCACACATGCTATTGGCTTGTATTTGTCATCAGGGTCAACACTGGAAGCTCCTTGTAATTAAGGAGATGGAGACGGAGCCTCCTGCCTGCAGTTACCCCTTCATGTCCTCAGCCCTGGGTATTTCCATCCTCTCTCTGCTTACGGATTCAACTTGACCTTCTTCTAGCAACAACTTTATTAACCCAAGTAAAACCCTGCTGCCCTGAGATCAGACCTGCTGTAATTAAGATCAGCAGGGAGAGGATGGAGCATACCGCACCTCGACTTACCTAATTTTGAAACTGGGGGATTCAGGTTGCTTGAATTTAAATGTCAAGAAATATACAGACTATACAACAACATTGTGACATATAAGCAGTATGAGTTTCATCCACAGGGCCTCATACATTCATAAGGGAATTACATGTCTCCATATTGGAGAAGGAACTTCCTGATTTGCATTCTGTTTGATTATCAAACTCTTGAGTATTCAGCCAAACTTCCTTATTTGTGTTTGCGCCTCCGTGTGTGTGTGTGTCTGTGTCTGTGTCTGTGTCTGTGTGTGTGTTTTGACCTCTTTCACACAGAGAGGCCCCCAATTGTGCTCCAGTCGCCAGCCGAGCTCAGTGAAGCAGAGCCTCTATGCTCACTGGCATTTCACACACCCAAACGCGTGCATGTAAACACACATGAATATCGTTTATCCAGCTGGGGTCCCATGCGACACACACACACACACACACACACACACGCACAAACTGACATCAGTTTAGATATGGAAATAATGGTCGGGGTCTTATCCACTAATATACGCCTTTGCATAGCACCTCTATGCAGCAAACAGCCCCCCACCCCCCCTCAGCCGTATCTTCACTCTGATCAGTCCAACTCTTGCTTCACTCTGCAGGTCATCCCACCCTTCGCCATCCCCAGGATTTGAGGCGCACTTCCACCTTAAAAGTTGTACACCACTACCTTTTGATAATCAAGATAGAACCTAATTGAGCTCACCCATGCAGAAGATGCTCTCGCCTTTTCGCGCGCGCACACACACACACGCACTTTTTGTGGAGATGGGGGCCTATACTGTTTCAGCTCATCCAACTGTGAGATTCTCCTTTCCCCTTTCCAGTCCTGCCATCATCTCACTAATGGTGTTTCTATCTCTTCTCCATAGGAGGTAAATGAAGCTTTTAAGCAGGGTGGAGGGAAGGGGGACCGCTGAAAAGATTAATTGACTTTCTGCAGAGCTTCACTTATCCTCCACTGGCACCTTTGACTTGTGAGTGTATTTGTGTTTGGATTACATGATTATATCACCATTATTGCAGCAATTTGTGGTCTGTTCAAAACTCTGTCAGGAAATATCAAACTGTGTCCCATCAGCCGTTCCATCCACAGCCACCACTTGGTACCTTTAAGCAGACAACGGAAATGTTGGTGGCATTCTTGGTCAAATATTGTGTGATTATAAATGAATAATGTGATTAAAGAAATGCAGGGGTCATCCAGCTTAGAATTGCAAATCTACAACTGCAGACACAGAATAAAAAATTAGATTTACACAACGATATATCTTAGTAATCTATCCTTTTTAAAGTGTGTGCCCTATTAGTCCCTGAGTGTTTGTAAAATACATTTTATGTCCCTAAACAAGCCGCAAATTTGAATAAAGTGCATGTCTGTGGTGCACAAATTTCACCAATTTGACAACACACACCACATGTGATGCACCATTTGTTGAACTTGATCTCTCATCACTCCTGGTGGAGCGAATAATGTGTAGAATAATATGTATTTTAGTTTTAACATTTTGGTTGCATGACTCTGATACCGCTGGAGATAGTGGCCAAACTCCTGGTGACAGCCTTTTGCTAATTAATTGTGTGTTTTTGGTGTCCTCCTCCAGATTAGCCATAACCTGTAGCTTTAGTTTTTGTTTGTGTTTCCTGCAATTTTTGCTTATTGCACAAAATATGAACAGAGTTTCATCTAAATATGTTTTGTGTGTGTGCTCAAAATACTTATTTTGTTCCATGGATATGCATTAGCTACTGTATCAGCAGCTTATTTGTTGAAATGCTGCGTGAAACAAAGATTTTCTCAAGTTCTGTGAGAAGCAATGCTATTTTTAGGATGGTTAATGGACAACAGAGTTTGCAAATGAGCAGCGACATAACACAAACTGAGTATAGCACTGAGAGCTTTTTGCAAAGGATTCACGGAAAGTACTAGATATTGCAGCAAGAGGATTGCAGTGCGTGACATACTGACTATATCTAACAGTTGTGAAGGTTGAGGTGAATGGGAGTGAATGACTGCAAGCTTTGATTGATGACTTATTATTGAAGCATTGAGGGAAGGTCCTCCTCATATTGTTTAAAAATATGACAAACTGACTTGCTGTGAGGAATCAGATTTTACTTTAAACTCGGCTTAATACATGTTTGTCTGCAAAAGTCTGTGTAAGAGATTCATCTGTTTGCAGATTCATCCATTGGCCTCATACATGAGGGAAGAACTCAGGATTTGCTGTATGTGTATATGCAGATACAGGCTGATGGTGAAGGACCTCACAGTGCTTCTTTGATTTTGACTCCGTACGATGAGAGGGAAGAGCCAAATGTGTGAATGTACAAAGAGTTCGCTCCCCGCCCCCCCGTCTCTCCTGCGATAAACTCCACCACCCACAGCTGCACACACTTCTCCTGTCACAGTGATAATCTCTTTGTCAGGAGCCGTCTGTTAGAGATTTGTCCGTCTGATTCGGTGAATGTCCGAGTGGCAGGTCGAGCTGTAGTGCCACAGGGTGTCCGAGGCTCTGTGTGCTTGTGTGTGTGTGCTTCCAGTGCCATAGGTGGTGGGATCTCCGTCCCTGTCACAGTGTTTATGTCTCCTGTCTTCAGACCTCTGTTTGGTGACGGAAAAAGAATGTTGAGCAGAATTGGAACAGAAATAGCTACATGAGACAATGGTGTAATTTGAACTCAACAGCATTCTCTTGTTTTGTTGATCTCCTCCATCTTTTTGATCATGATAACAGATACATCAGTGCTTATGTGTCATCCATACTGAACTTCAAATGAAACGTTTTTTTATGTAATCCCCTTCACTGTGGAGGTCTTATAGTAACTATCCCTCCGCTAGATGGCTCTGCTTTCTGCTACATAACTACGTCTAATTTATCCTTTTGCTCTTATCATCTTGTGCAGATGTATGATGTTTATTTCAAAATAACAATTATCTTGAAAAATGTAACTTGATGCAGGCCATCTTTGTGAAAGGACCTTTTTGGTTTGGATGCAGTAATTAGCACTTTTGCATTTCCAGAAATGGTAAAACATGTTTAATTCTACTAGAAAAGCACTCAGAGAGTGCAATACTCGACCAAGGCTGCTCAGTTGATGTATCACTTCAGACGGATGAAATATTTAATAAAAAACGTCATAGTTTAATTTGTTGTCCAAAATATGGAATATGGACATTTACTTTCCATATTTTGGATGAACTATTAAACTATGACGTTTTGGTCATATTTTGGACGACATCCTGTACTTCGACGTTTTGGTCATATTTTGGACAACATACTAAACTATGACATTTATTTTCCATATTTTTGGACGACATACTAAACTATGAAGTTGTGGTTATATTTTGGACGATATACTAAGCTATGACCTTTTGGTCATATTTTAGAGGACGTACTAAACTATGACTTTTTTTCCATCTTTTGGACAACATACTAAGCTATGACGTTTTGGTCATATTTTGGACGACATACTAAGCTATGACGTTTTAGTCATATTTTGGACAACATATTAAACTATGACGCTTTGGTCATATTTTAGACGACATACTAAGCTAGAAAACCACTCAGAGAGCGCAGACCTCCGCCAAGAATATTGACATTCCCATGGAACATTGTATTCACATACATTTATGTACGATTTAGAACATTTTGGACGACATACTAAACTATGAAGTTTTGGTCATATTTTGGACAACATACTAAACTATGACATTTATTTTCCATATTTTTGGACGACATACTAATCTATGAAGTTGTGGTTATACTTTGGATGACATACTAAACTATGACTTTTTGGTCACATTTTGGACGACATACTCAACTATGACGTTTTAGTCATATATTAGATGACATACTAAACTATGACGTTTTGGTCATATTTTGGACCACATATTAAACTATGACGTTTTGGTGATATTTTAGATGACATACTAAGCTATGACCTTTTGGTGATATTTTAGAGGACGTACTAAACTATGACTTTTTTTCCATCTTTTGGACAACATACTATAAACTATGACGTTTTGGTCATATTTTGGACGACATACTAAACTATGACGTTTTGGTCATATTTTGGACGACATACTAAGTGATGACCTTTTGGTCATATTTTGGACAACATACTAAACTATGACATTTTGGTCGTATTTTAGACGACATACTGAACTATGATGTTTTGGTCACATTTTGGACAACATACTAAACTATGACTTTTTGGTCATATTTTGAATGATGTACTAAACTATGACATTTTCTTTCCATCTTTTGGACAACATACTAAACGATGACTTTTTGGTCACATTTTGGATGACATACTCAACTATGACGTTTTAATCATATATTAGACGACATACTAAACTATGACGTTTTTGTCATATTTTGGACGACATACTAAACTATGACGTTTTGGTCATATTTTGGACCACATATTAAACTATGACGTTTTGGTGATATTTTAGATGACATACCTTAGTATGTCATCTATTTTAGAGGACGTACTAAACTATGACTTTTTTTTCCATCTTTTGGACAACATACTATAAACTATGATGTTTTGGTCATATTTTGGACGACATACTAAACGATGACCTTTTGGTCATATTTTGGACGACATACTAAGTGATGACCTTTTGGTCATATTTTGGACAACATACTAAACTATGACATTTTGGTCATATTTTAGACGACATACTGAACTATGACGTTTTGGTCACATTTTGGACAACATACTAAACTATGACTTTTTGGTCATATTTTGAATGATGTACTAAACTATGACATTTTCTTTCCATCTTTTGGACAACATACTAAACGATGACTTTTTGGTCACATTTTGGATGACATACTCAACTATGACGTTTTAATCATATATTAGACGACATACTAAACTATGACGTTTTTGTCATATTTTGGACGACATACTAAACTATGACGTTTTGGTAATATTTTGGACCACATATTAAACTATGACGTTTTGGTGATATTTTAGATGACATACCTTAGTATGTCATCTATTTTAGAGGACGTACTAAACTATGACTTTTTTTCCATCTTTTGGACAACATACTATAAACTATGATGTTTTGGTCATATTTTGGACGACATACTAAACGATGACCTTTTGGTCATATTTTGGACAACATACTAAACTATGACACTTTGGTCATATTTTAGACGACATACTAAACTATGACGTTTTGATCATATTTTGGAGGACATACTCAACTATGACATTTTGGTCATATTTTAGACAACATACTAAACTAGAAAAGCACTCAGAGAGCGCAGACCTCCGCCAAGGATATTGACATTCCCATGGAACATTGTATTCACATACATTTATGTACAATTTAGAACATTTTGGATGACATACTAAACTATGACGTTTTTGGTGACATTTTGGACGACATACTAAACTATGACGTTTTGGTCACGTTTTGGACGACATACTAAACTATGACGTTTTTGTCACATTTTGGACGACATACTAAACTATGATGTTTTAATCAGTTTTTGGACGACAAACTAAACTACGACGTTTTTGTCACTTTTTGGACGACATACTAAACTAGGACGTTTTTGTCACATTTTGGACGACATACTAAACTATGACATTTCAGTTACATTTTGGACAACATACCAAACTATGACTCAGAGAGCGCAGACCTCCGCCAAGGATATTGACATTCCCATGGAACATTGTATTCACATACATTTATGTACGATTTGGAAATTGAAGTATTGTATTGTATTTTCATGGCAGCATAAGACATATACTTTCATGAACAATTTTATTCCATTCTTAATTAATCAACAGGGAGAGAGGAAAACAGGAAACCCATGCAGTAAAGGATCCTGAGCTGGAATTTGAACCTCCGTCTCTGGCACAGTTTTGTTTATAAATCGCCTTCTTAACCAGTTGAGCTATCTGGACACCTTGTTCCAGTTTGTTGGACGACATACTAACCTATGATGTTTTTGTCATATTTTGGCCCACATACTAAACCACATACTAAAAAATTCAAAGTGATCCAGAATCCAGAATCCTTTCCGGATTGCCACCACATTTAAATCAGCTCTTCCTCGTACCATAGTCTACGTCCCCTGAAAATTTAATCTGAATCTGACCAGGCGTTTTTGAGTTGCAGGGGAAGGAAGGAATTATATATACTATCGAGCCGTCTCCGCCGCAGCCGCGCACCCCCCCGCGGACGGTCTCGTCGGTCCGCCGGGTTTTGCACCGCACTTTTTTTTTTTTTTTTTTGCCGCGGACCAGTGAGGCGGCAATGTCGGCAAAATTTTAATGAGGCGGTGGCCTATACCAGCGAGGCGGCCCGCCTCGTTGGTTATATGGGAGGGGAAACACTGGAGTGCAGACCTCCGCCAAGGCCAGAGTGGAAAACAGGAAACCCATGCAGTAAAGGACCAGGAGTTGGACTCGAACCTGCGTCTCTGACACAGTTCTGTTTACAAATCACCTTCTTAACCAGTTAAGCTATATGGACACCTTGTTCCAGTTGTTGGATGACATACTAACCGATGATGTTTTTGTCCTATTTTGGCCCACATACTAAAACATACTAAAAAATTGAAAGTGATCCAGAATTGAGGATCCTTTCTGGATTGCCACCAAAATTAAATCAACTCTTCCTCTTACCATAGTCTACATCCCCTCAAAATTACATGTGAATCTGAAGAGGTGTTTTTGAGTTATCTTGCTAAAAGACAGACAGACCAGGCAGACCAGGCAGGTGTCGCATAACCTCTTTGGCGGAGGTAACTATGACGTTTTAGTCATATTTTAGACGACATACTAAGCTATGACGTTTTGGTCATATTTTGGATAACATATTAAACTATGATGCTTTGGTCATATTTTAGACGACATACTAAACTACAAAAGCACTCAGAGAGCGCAGACCTCCGCCAAGGATATTGACATTCCCATGGAACATTGTATTCACATACATTTATGTACGATTTAGAACATTTTGGACGACATATTAAACTATGAAGTTTTGGTCATATTTTGGACAACATACTAAACTATGACATTTATTTTCCATATTTTTGGACGACATACTAAATTATGACGTTTTAGTCATATTTTGGACGACATACTAACCTATGACGTTTTGGTCATATTTTGGATGACATACTCAACTATGACGTTTTGGTCATATTTTGGACGACATACTAAACTATGATGTTTTGATCATATTTTGGAAGACATACTAAACTATGACGTTTTGGTCATATTTTGGAAGACATACTAAACTATGACGCTTTGGTCATATTCTGGACGACATACTAACCTATGACATTTTGGTCATATTTTGGACGACATACTAAATTATGACATTTTGGTCATATTTTGGACAACATACTAAACTATGACACTTTGGTCATATTTTAGAAGACATACTAAACTATGACGTTTTGGTCATATTTTGGACGACATACTAAACTGTGATGTTTTGATCATATTTTGGAGGACATACTAAACTATGACATTTTTTTCCATCTTTTGGACAACATACTAAACTATGACGCTTTGGTCATATTTTGCACGACATACTAAACTATGACATTTTGGTCATATTTTGGACAACATACTACACTATGATGTTTTGGTCATATTTTAGAGGACATACTAAACTATTACTTTTTTTATCATCTTTTGGACAACACACTAAACTATGACGTTTTGGTCATATTTTGGATGACATACTAAACTGTGACGTTTTGGTCATATTTTGGACGACATACTAAACTATGACATTTTGGTGATATTTTAGACAACATACTACACTATGATGTTTTGGTCATATTTTGGACGACATACTAAACTACGAGGTTTTGATCATGTTTTGGATGACATACTAAACTATGAAATTTTGGTCAAATTTTGGACGGCATACTAAACTACGAGGTTTTGGTCATGTTTTGGATGACATACTAAACTATGAAATTTTGGTCAAATTTTGGACGACATCCTAAACTGTGATGTTTTGGTCATATTTTGGACGACATACTAAACTATGACATTTTGGTGATATTTTAGACAACATACTACACTATGACGTTTTGGTCATATTTTAGAGGATGTACTAAACTATGACTTTTTTTTCCATCTTTTGGACAACATACTAAACTATGATGTTTTGGTCATATTTTAGACGACATACTAAACTGTGACGTTTTGGTCATATTTTGGACGACATACTAAACTATGACGTTTTGGTCACGTTTTGGACGACGTTTTGGTCACATTTTGGACGACATGCTAAACTATGACATTTTGGTCACGTTTTGGACAACATACTAAACTATGACGTTTTGGGCACGTTTTGGACGACATACTAAACTTTGACGTTTTGGTCACGTTTTGGACGACATACTAAACTACGAGGTTTTGGTCATGTTTTGGATGACATACTAAACTATGAAATTTTGGTCAAATTTTGGACGACATACTAAACTACGAGGTTTTGGTCATGTTTTGGATGACATCCTCAACTATGAAATTTTGGTCAAATTTTGGACGACATACTAAACTATGATGTTTTGCTCATATTTTGGACGGTATACTACGACATACTAACCTATGACGTTTTGCTCATATCTTAGAGGACGTACTAAACTAGGACTTTTTTTTTCCATCTTTTGCACAACATACTAAACAATGACGTTTTGGTCACGTTTTGGACAACATACTAAACTATGACGTTTTGGTCACGTTTTGGACGACATACTAAACTATGACGTTTTGGTCATATTTTGGACGACATACTAAACTATGACGTTTTGGTCACATTTTGGACGACATACTAAACTATGACGTTTTGGTCACATTTTGGACGACATACTAAACTATGATGTTTTGGTCACATTTTGGACGACATACTTAAACTATGATGTTTTGATCATATTTTGGACGACATACTAAACTACGAGGTTTTGATCATGTTTTGGATGACATACTAAACTATGAAATTTTGGTCAAATTTTGGACGACATCCTAAACTATGACATTTTGGTCATATTTTGGACGACATACTAAACCTTGACATTTTGGTCATATTTTAGACGACATACTAAACTATGACGTTTTGGTCATGTTTTGGATGACATACTAAACTATGAAATTTTGGTCACATTTTGGACGACATACTAAACTACGAGGTTTTGGTCATGTTTTGGATGACATACTAAACTATGAAATTTTGGTCAAATTTTGGACGACATACTAAACTACGAGGTTTTGGTCATGTTTTGGATGACATCCTAAACTATGAAATTTTGGTCAAATTTTGGACGACATCCTAAACTTTGACATTTTGGTCATATTTTAGACGACATACTCAACTATGACATTTTAGTCATATTTTGGACGACATACTAAACTATGACGTTTTGCTCATATTTTGGACGGTATACTACGACATACTAACCTATGACGTTTTGCTCATATCTTAGAGGACGTACTAAACTAGGACTTTTTTTTTTCCATCTTTTGGACAACATACTAAACAATGACGTTTTGGTCACGTTTTGGACAACATACTAAACTATGACGTTTTGGTCACGTTTTGGACGACATACTAAACTATGACGTTTTGGTCACATTTTGGACGACATACTAAACTATGACGTTTTGGTCACATTTTGGACGACATACTAAACTATGACGTTTTGGTCACATTTTGGACGACATACTAAACTATGATGTTTTGGTCACATTTTGGACGACATACTTAAACTATGATGTTTTGGTCATATTTTGGACGACATACTAAACTACGAGGTTTTGATCATGTTTTGGATGACATACTAAACTATGAAATTTTGGTCAAATTTTGGACGACATCCTAAACTATGACATTTTGGTCATATTTTGGACGACATACTAAACCTTGACATTTTGGTCATATTTTAGACGACATACTAAACTTTGACGTTTTGATCATATGTTGGACGACATACTAAACTATGACGTTTTGCTCATATTTTGGACGGTATGCTACGACATACTAACCTATGACGTTTTGGTCATATCTTAGAGGACGTACTAAACTATGACTTTTTTTCCATCTTTTGGACAACATATTAAAATTTTGGTCAAATTTTGGACGACATCCTAAACTATGACATTTTGGTCATATTTTGGACGACATACTAAACCTTGACATTTTGGTCATATTTTAGACGACATACTAAACTTTGACGTTTTGATCATATGTTGGACGACATACTAAACTATGACGTTTTGCTCATATTTTGGACGGTATGCTACGACATACTAACCTATGACGTTTTGGTCATATCTTAGAGGACGTACTAAACTATGACTTTTTTTTCCATCTTTTGGACAACATACTAAACAATGACGTTTTGGTCATGTTTTGGACGACATACTAAACTATTACGTTTTGGTCATATTTTAGAGGACGCACTAAACTATGACGTTTTTGTCATGTTTTGAACGACATACTAAACTATGACGTTTTGGTCATATTTTGAACGACATACTAAACTATGATGTTTTGGTCATATTTTGGACAAAATACTAAACTATGAGGTTTTGGTCATATTTTGGACGACATACTAAGCTATGACGTTTTGGTCATATTTTAGAGGACGTCCTAAACTATGACTTTTTTTCCATCTTTTGGACGACATACTAACCTATGACGTTTTGGTCTCGTTTTGGACGACATACTAAACTATGACGTTTTGCTCATATTTTGGATGACATACTAACCTATGACGTTTTGGTCATATTTTGGACGACATACTAAACTATGACTTTTTTTCCATCTTTTGGACGACATACTAATCTATGACGTTTTGCTCATATTTTGGATGACATACTAACCTATGACGTTTTGGTCATATTTTGGACGACATACTAATCTGTGATGTTTTGGTCATATTTTAGAGAACGTACTAAACTATGACATTTTGGTCATGTTTTGGACTGCATACTAAACTATGACTTTTTTCCATATTTTGGACGACATACTAAACTATGACGCTTTGATCATATTTTGGACGACATACTAAACTGTGACGTTCTGGTTATATTTTGGACGACATACTAAACTATGACATTTTGGTCATATTTTGCACGACATACTAAACTATGACATTTATTTTCCATATTTTGGACGACATATTAAACTATGACGTTTTGGTCATATTTTAGAAGACGTACTAAACTATGAAATTTTTTTTCCATCTAAACTCTGACTTTTTTTCTACAATTTGGATGACATACTAAACTATGACACTTTTTTTCCCATCTTTTGAGCAACATCCTAAACTATGACGTTTTTATATTTTGGACGACATACTAAATTATTACGTTTTGGTCATATTTTGGATGGCATATTAAACTATGTATTGAAATCAGTTGATCACAGATTAACATGTTTTAAAACTTGTAATTGTTGTCCATTTTTCACTGGGTTGATCTGATCATTGACACATCGCTTTTCTATATCATATTTTATAAGCTGTGGATTGAATTTCAGACGGCACTGTAATATCTGCAATCACGCTGACAATCTTAATGTCTTTTCACTTTATTTTTGCAGACAGGTCAGAGGTCAAAAACAACACACTGAATGAGTAGTAATTCAGTCATGTTGATACTCAGATATTAAATGGACTTTGCAGTCTGGTAACAGGATGACCAACATATAATTTGATTTCATTTCACCTGTCTTCAGCTCACTTTTAAATACCACTAAAGACCGACACTTGAACATTAGAATGATTTACTTTTCATTATCAGTGATACGCTAAAGTTACAACAGCATGGAGGCTGGTACTATAAATGACATTGCACTGAGCTGAATCTATTTTTACATACATTTTGAAGTTCTCCCTTCATGAAAGATAATCTAAATTCTGCCAAAGCTGTAATTGTTAGGTTGAGTTATTGTTTCTCAAAGCTCTTTTTTTCTTTCTTTTGCCTTTCATCTCTTCCCTCCCAACACCTTCTCCTTGCTCTGTCTGTTGTTTGGTCTCCTCTTGTCACTCCACTGCAATCATCCTTGCAGGGGGGCTTGTCATCTGTATCTACTCATATCCTACAATCCCTTTTGCTCTGAGCACTACTGCACTTAAATGTCAGGGCTGATGAGCCTGCCACACCCACCTGACACATCAGCCCAGCGCCTGCTAAAAGCTTTTATGGAGTGTGAGCCTGGTGGTTGATATGAATTAAAGTTTTTTTTCTTCGTCATTTTTTTTTTAAAGGATTATGGATCTAAAAGGACAACTTCTGCTAAGCGATGGGAAGGAGAGTGAGAACATAGGCTACGATTGGTTGCCATCTAGTGGGTCAAACACGGGCCTGCTGCTGCACCATCGCTTCCTGACAGAAAGGTTAGAAAGTAAATTTCACACTAATAACAGAGAAAACAAATATGTCCCATTTTCTCCACCTTTCATAGTTTTTAGGAGCGAGGATAGGAAGCAGAAAGTGTTTTGACATGACTCTTTTTCTGTATCAGCGTTTGTATGCGTTATAGAAACGGTTTCGTTGGGGCCCCACCCTGAATATTTAATATAAAATTACACTGACATGGCAACTGCACAAACAAACACAATGACCTATTGTACACTTTTCTATTTTGTGATTCCAAGGTTGTGACGCCCTCCACATTTGTATGAATGTAGCGCAAGTGTTTGTTATTTCAATACTATTGCACAAAATAGAAGCCATTAGTTTGTTATAGAGAAATGGATTTACTTAGGACACATCTTGTTCTAACAGTGTGTTCCCTGATGCTAACTGCAGTATATATCAAACATCCTTTAACTAATTATAATTCATAAGCTCTGCTCTTGCTTTAAGATTTAAAGAAAGCAAAATTAGAATTATGCAATGGCTTTGTGCTTACATTTTCTAGGCCAAAACTGACTATTGTCAGTGGATGTCATTTAAGAAATTTGCACAGAAGACAATTTGAGATGTCTCAGTAGGAAAAGCACAGAGGCAAAAGATACATATAGTGATGGCTCAATTCCATACGGCTGCTTCAGTTTCAGGCGCACCAACACATTGTCACTGGGGCAGTTAAATAGAGCAGAACCATCTTTAACACCTGAATTTATTTACAATCATATATAAAAAAAATGTGTTTTTGCTTTACAACTGATGCCAAATTAAGTGAAGATTGTTAATTTGTGTATTACACATAGACCATACATATAATAACAGATATATTTTGATTTAAGTCCCACTCCGACCGGTCCTACGAGAAACCAGTGCTTGGAAAAGGTTCTGAGGTACACATTGAACATGCACAGACCGGCATTAGGGGAATGCATGTGCTATTTCAACTGCAGTCTGAATGAAAGTAGCATGAGGCGAATTCACGACGATTGGTGTCAAAGAGTTAATGTTACACATATGCTCTTCCTGCTATCACTCGTGATAACATCGGGAAAGCAATTTTATTTTCTGCGAAACACTTTGCTAGTCACATAATTGCTTATAATAAAGGAAAGAAAGAAAACTTTACACATTTAATTGCCATTTCTGTTTTTTTTCCTTTATTTGTAAAACTTTGGCATTCCAGCCAATTATTTCAATGACTGGCCAGGTATAGACAGTATGTACACTCTGAGCAATGGATGCACAACACAATATACTATGTACAGTCTCAACATGTTTGATAGCACAATATATACAGTTGTCCTGCTTGCCGATTGTTGCACCGAACTATATACACACACACGCACACACAACCTAACCTCTTCACTGGTGGTTATTGCACGACAGTATGTACAGTTTCAATTAGTAAACGGTATGTACAGGATTACCTCAATCTTCTGGTTGTACAACACAGTTTCTACCACCTTATCTGCATACTCACAGTTGCATCAGCTACACCTCACACGGTTGTGCAGTGCGGCACAACACATTCGGTTTATGTTGCAAAGAACACAATATGCTCGCTGTATCTCTGCTACAGTGCTCATCGGTTACACCTCTCAGTATGTTTTGTTTTTACCTCTCACCAGTAAGTATGTATATAAATCGTGGAGCATCATAATCTGCAATACATTCCTACTGGTAACCCGTGATTGTACAACACAAAATGCTACTCACACCTGCCAAACACCCTGTTCAGTCTTACCTCGTATTTGCGATTGTACATATTATTAGATACAATCAGGGCAGCAGCAATAGACAGTATATACAAACTTCCGACACAGTGGTTCTCATACTTTTTGGCTTTCAGACACTAATGGCAAACAGAAGCCCACTGGCAGCCACACTCGAGCACACACAGACTGACGGATTATCACACCGAATGCTGAGTTCATACTACAATGTATAGTCTTCAGAGTTTTGCGGTGACATTTACGAGAGAATCATTGGACGCTCTCCAGTGTTATGACTACTCTAAACCCGAATAACGTTTTGAATATGTTATGATAAAACACAAGCTACGTTCACAGCTCACTGCTCCATCTGATCCGGAAAGTGCAGCAGTGATATAGTTAACAATACATTTTTTGTTTTTTAAAGCATCAAAGGCTGTATTCATGGAAGACAACAATACATACAATAAAATTATTAAGCATATTATGGACAATAAGACTTAGCGGCATTATTAATCGAATGAAAGAATTCCCTTTGGTTGGATATTTACATTTTAGCATGCATAACTCTGCAGAAATCAGAGGAGGAAACATATTTCAATCTGATTGACCCTGCCTCATTCAGATACATGTTAGATACTGTGTATGTCAGAGTCATGGCTGTGAAAGATGGTATTCATGTTTGGCTGTTTGTGAACTTCTGTTGACACCCGTGTATGTGCTAAAAACAGAAACTAAAAAACAAAGTGGCTACTCTGCATGTTGTTTTGTGGCACTGAATAATGTTTTTTGATGATTCTGGTCTAATTTGTCCCACTTTGTGCTGCAGGAGTTACTATGAAACAAGGACCAAGGCAGGTAACAGGTTTTTTTGTCTATTGCACAGTAAATATTGCAATATCCCATATGTATGACCAAAATGAAATGAATGAAACGTTTCAATTGGTCAAAATTTGAATGGAAAATAAATATAGATAAAAGATTGTTTTTACTGAAAATAAAGGCCAGCTTTCACTCTAAGACTTTAATGCCCACAGAACAAGTGGTGGAGACCCAAAGGATCTAAAAAGGCATGCCTGACTCAAACCCTCTGTGTTCACGATTAAGAATGGTTTATTTTAGGGTCTAATACTTGACTTCCTCAAGTCCCTGGGTTTTGATCAGATTTGGTTCTCTATGAGGGTGCACATGATGAATGTTATAGCGCAGTGTCAGATTAGTTTAAATGTGAAAAGGTTTAAAAATTTACACTTTGAATTGAGTGAACTGAAGCTAATCCTGATGCTAATGAGAATGGGCCGCTTTGTTGTTGTACTTAATTAGGCATGGTTTGTGCTTTTCAAAAAAAAAGAGTAGATCTTTAATTATGTGGGCCTTTAATTAAGACTTAAGATTTCTTTTGAATTTCCTCCACATTGTCGAGGCTATTCCTTTTCTTTAGGGTCTGAAGTGACTTTCGGACTCCCCAGTTTCTTCATCCCTCTCCGTTGGGCCAGACTGGACGACTGGACTGGTTCCAGGACCGGAGCAGGAGCACAGCGCCTCAGAGCCGAGTAGGTGGCAGACAGAGCCCCCTAGTGGAAAAAAACAGAATAAATTGTGTTATGTTCTGTCCAACAGCTGGCAGACAGTGCCACCTGATGGACTCTCAGAGAAGCACGTTAGAGAATATTACATTGCAGTAGATTACATTTATTCAAACATTAACTTTGTTCTGAACCCAAATACAACAGATTCTGTCTGCCATTCAGGATGCTTGAAGTATATAATAATACATGTATAGAGGTAATTTAAGGCCATCTGGCATACCAGTTGATTCTATAAGAGGTATGTTGTATATTTGAAGATGTAGTTTGGTTTCTCTGAAATGAGGCTGTATGAGTAACTCATCCGTTATCAGCATATTAGTCTCAGTGGATGACCGTCAGTACATCCCTGGTTTGAGAGGCAGACAGGGGTACCAGCACAGGAGCAAAGCAGTGAACTCCAGTGGATGGGGGTAAGCAGAAAAATGCATTTTAGCTACCTAAAAAATATATCAGATCAATTTAAGTGTACACTATATAAAAATAGAATTTTTTTCCCGCTTGCTGTCAGCCTTTATACTGGTCTATATTCTCCTTAAAGCCACCAGACTCTGTTGACAAAGAGAGTTGCGGGTGTACTGCTGCCTTGATCGACTGGTTTGTTTGTATCACAGTCTAAACAGAAACTCCCCTGTTCTGTGAGGTGAAATTTCCGCAGAAAGCAGTATAACTCTGTCAGTCATATAGGAACAGGCTGTCTGACAGCAAGGTAAAGCACTGGAAATGTTCTAAATATAGCATACACTTAAGTTGATCATATTAAGCGGGCAAAGGTTCCATCCATTTTCTGTACCTGCTCCAGCTGACACAGGGCGAAAGCCAGGGCACAGCCAACACAGCTCACCAGTCCATCACAAGGTTAACACAAAGAGACAGACAACCAAGCACACTCACACCTACGTCCAATTTAATCATCAGTTAACCTAACATGCAGGACTTGGACTGTAGAATGAAAAGACACACAGTATCAGGGAGCTCATGTGGTCTCCACACAGAAAGGCCTTCAGATTTGCACCAAGGAACGTCAAGCTTTCTGGTGCTACATGCTGCTAACCGCTGCACAAGCAAAACCTGTCTTTGGCGTTTATTCAGGTAGCTGAAATATGTTCTGTTGCAGATGCTGTTTACAGCGGTTTATTGCTTTGATCCTGTGACGTCTCTCTGTTTGTTTCTCCAAACAGTGTGCAAGGTGTGATGTGATGTAAACATTATAGTTCCTCATAAACCCCATTTTTAAGAAATCAAACTATCCTACACTTTTATTTACTTAGAATCAGGATGAAATATCGATAAAATAGTGAGAGACAAAGAGTAATATATTAGGTCAGATATTCTAATCATGTTTTACTTTGCAAAGCGTCTTGAAAACACAGGCATTATGTATTTGTATTGTTAATATTACAACATTTACTTTTTGCAAATTGAAAATCATTGCCAATTAGACACTTTAACAGTCAACAGTTCTGTACACATGATGTATTTGAAAAACAATGGCAAGCTCTCTCTTTGTCTTCTAGGTTTAAACTGTTTTTAGTTCTGTTTTACAAAAAGCTCTGTAACCACTTAACCGCTTGTACAGTGGCCCTAAAAATACTGGACAGTCAGCTATCAGAAACATTTCACACAATTCAAAAGATTATTTCATTAAATGTTTGATAAAGTCTCATTTGTGTAAACATGGTACACACTTAAATATTCTCTACTTAAATCAATAAATCAGGCTGTCATTTTAAAGCACAAACTTATTGCAACAAATGGAAAAATAAGCATTTGTAGAAGTTGACTAATAAGTTCAGTGAGACGTGTCCATTATTAAAGTGTTAAGTACAACTGTAGTTGCTCTGCTTAGGGCACCTATATGAACTTAATTCTCACTGACTTTATATATTCACTAAAAACAATCTTTATTTGTTAAAAGCAACTGTAAACATGGAAAAGACGAGTGAAGTGAACTTCATTCAGATCAAACAATCTTCCATCGCACACGGTTTTGTATATTGTTGAAAACTTGCTAAAGGGAATCGTATGACTGAGAACAGGAGGTTTATAACTGTTCTACAAGCTAAAGGGTGGGGAACTAAATACAAAAACAGTGGAGATGTGAGCTTTAATAAAGCCACTACTGGAGGTCTTCATTTTGAATTTGAATTGAATAACTACTGTTTCATCATTTAACACCTAGCAAATTTGGGGAATATTTTCCTTGATAAGTATGGTTGTGCTGAGCCTTTTAAAAAAATATATATATATAATGTAAAGAGAAGTATCCATTTTTAAGTGTGTTTTCTGTGTCCAAGCACTTTTTGGGGCCACTGTACATATAAATTTTAGGCAGCAATTATCAATCAACCATAATTTATCACAGAATATAAAGCTAAGCTGCGATACTTGTTCTTTTTGAGGTAGGACTGCTGGCTTGTTTTACTGTTATACCAGTAAGTGTAGGAGTTTCAGGAGAGATCAGCTGGACTTTTCTTGTAGGTTCTTGGAGACGTTTTACCTCTAGTCAAAGAAGCTTCTTCAGTTCTAACTTACTAACAGAATTTATAGTAACTCCAGACTATGGAAGAGAGGTGAAACCAACAAGAGAAGTCTGGCTGAAGCTCCTATGATGAGCAAGACCTGGATGACAGACAATCTACCCAGACATGTTGTAACAATGTATTCTGAACATCTGATTATTTTTCAGCAGTGACTTTATACTGCTATTATTTCCTGTATCTATATTAACAACATATGAACACAGACTGATATAATTTATATTAATGTGCATCAGACAATAGTACACAGGCACAAACAAACATGTGCACATCGGGTCTGACCTTAACTGTGAGTGCATCTTGTCTGCTGAGACTTTTGTCAGACAGTTGGTCTCTCTCTACAATCCAGGGATGGCGAAGAACCTGAAGAGCATCACAGTGAAAATGATGTTACTGTTAAAGTATTGTTTAAACAACTAACCACAATGGTGACATAGTACTGTGAAAATTATACAATGGCTCTAACAGAGTATATACTGTGTACTACTTTATTATTGATTTTTGGCATTTTGTATTCATATTATAGAATGTATGTCAAATAATTAGCTCTGTTCTGTATTGCCTTTGCTCAAATTAATAAAGCTGCGATCTGTACCATATTTAAAAACACTTTCTGTCAACAGAGTGCAAATAATCAGTATTACACATACGATAAAGTCAATCCTATTTAAACATAATAAGTCATATTATGAACTGACTGTACCTGTGGGGCAGTCAGACGCTGGTGAGGATCCACGTGGAGCATCTTCACCACAATGTCCTGTTAAACATATGCACATGATATTAGTGTATTTAGACAACAGCTGTACAGTAACAGCAGCATGGCAAGCATATTTTATTTTATGCATGGCAGTAAACATTAAGATGTAACCTTGGCGGCATCTGACACCAGGTCCCAGTTCCCTCCTGTGATAATGAATTTCCCACTGCCTATCTGAGCCAGGATCTCCTCTGCTGTGTCCTCATGACTGCTGGCAAACGGGCTGAAACTGACCAACAGGAATTATGGATTTACAGAGAGCAATTCAAAGGTTGGATGGATGAGTGTGAAGATTTGGTGTGAAATAATGTGACAAACACTTGATGAGTTAAAACCTCTGAATTATTAAATCTGGAGACTGTAAAAAAAAAAAAAATCAACCAGAGAAAATAAAAGCAATGGCCTTTGATTATGTTGTCTTATTCTCTTCACAGTTGTTGAGTGTGAGAAAACATACAGCATCACATACAGCTGAACTGTACAGCAACCATCTGTCAGCTGCGCTAGTTTTAAGTGCGTTTAAACTTTGAACTGACCCAGCTATCATAGTGTAGAGAATGATCCCCAGGCTCCAGATGTCACAGGCTGCATCATAACCCTGTTTCTTCAGAACCTGCACACACATACAACAACACACACTTAGTCGTCACTGATAGTTTCTTAACGTGTGTCAGCGTTGGTGAGACATTTGAGACCTCCTGATGTACCTCAGGAGCCATGAACGTAGCTGTGTAACAGGGGGTCATCAACAAGCCATTTTCAGCCCTGAGCTGTTTGGCAAAACCAAAATCACATATCCTGATGCTTTCTGGGAGTCCACTGTCATCGCAGTAGCGAATGTTACTGGGCTTCAGGTCTCGATGTACAACCTGGAAAATGGAAAGAAACAAAACAGTTATTTTCACACAATTACCAACTTAGATGCTTTTTTGTGATTATGTAAACCTTTCTCCTTCGTGAACCACCATAATGTACGTATTTTCCAGGCCACTGTGAGCATGCAGGTTTGATAATATCAACATATACATGCTTTCTTTCTGCATATTTGTTACTGTCCAAAATCGTACCCCCTGTGAGTGTAAATATTCCACGGTTTTGGTCAGTGTGCAGATGATGTCTGATGCATCTCTTTCAGTAAAGTTTGGCAGCATCAGAACTCTGTCCAGCAGCTCGTCTCCTCTCATTAAATCCTGAACCAGGTACACACACTGGCCATCGTCAAACACCTACAGGTAGAAGTGAACACAAAGAGCTCATACAGCAGCACAAAAAAAAAATCTAATTCAAATGAAATATCACTGTGATTTGCTTTCTCAAGATAAAAACAATAGATTGACAGTCATCAGTGAACCCTGTGTGGTACTGTGTGCGTGTTGTGCTTACATCTTTCAGGGTGTTAATATTTGGATGCTGTCCATATCTTAACAGAATCTCAATCTCTTCTGCTGGATCTCTCCTTGCTCTGTCAACAATCTGACACAAAAAAACAGGAACACATGGAATACGTAACTCCTAAACATATCTGGAAGTCGCCAAGAAGCAAATAAAGTTTGAATGCTGATATTCAATATTCCCATTCAGTTCTTCCCACAATGCATCACTTGCCCAGCATATGCAGGGTCTCAATTCATTTCATAATTACTACATTTTCAGATGGGATTTGTAGATAGGATTTAGGTCAAAGATTAAATTATATGGAAAGCATTGTAGAATATACAATCTACAGTGATTGTTGAATAAAATCAAAACCTCTTCTCCAAATAATCACTTCACGCTATATTGAAATATTTCTATTGTGATTTTTGTGGCAATGTTTTGTTTATATTTTGCTTAACCCGCAATAAAATTATTTCAACCTGTGATGGAAGAGTTATTTAGATTTTTGAAAAATATGGTATATATTTTAGAATCTTATTGTTGAGGTATTGGTAACATCTGAATGCTTCGCCGTAGCCCAAACTGAGAGCCTCGAGAACATCTGTACCCTTTGTATATGTAAATAAATTCTAGTTTTTATGTACCTTCACAGAATACTCCACAGCAGTGACTCTGTGCAGACATCTTCTGCAGACAGAAGTTCCTGCCTGTCCGACTTCTTCCTTCAGCTCGTAAACATCCTTGAAGGCCACGTCACCACGGAGATGCTACGGAGAAAACCCTCAATTACATACAGAAACGCAAAAAAAATGCAACTTTTTCGTAATTATAGTCACACACACACAAATATATGTAATACATGTGAAAGCTGGATATTATATGTGGGAAGTGAGTGATTTATATCTCAGTTGCTGTAATAATACAGCAGCTAACTGTGATTTATAGGAGTAATGTTTATAAAAGTCAGTAACATTAAACAACCAGTCTCTTAATTATTCAGTCTGTTAATTTGTCAGTTAACCCATAAAACAGTGATTCATGTACTCGGTTGATTAACCAAATATCTTTGGGCACATAATTAAATTAGCTGTGGAGCTATGGCATCAGCGCTTTTCTTAGAAGGTACAGTATACGTTTATATACCTGTGCTATGGGGTTGATGCTCTCTTCCTGACGAGAAGGCGCTACCGTGGCAACGCTGGGCTCCTGACTTTGATTAGTTGCAACGAAGCTGAACCCACGAAACAACTGGTGTGTGTTTGCGCTGGGAGGGATGCCTGGAGAATCTGTTTACATGAAGACACAACGAACAAACACGTGCACAGAGTTTGACAATGATTTACAAAATTCAAGAATTGAAAATGTGGTAGTTATAATCTTTTTAAGACTTTAATAACTTTCTCATATTTGCCATTGAATATAAATGCATCACCAGCTTTAACAATCAGTTTATGGACTAACTCTTTTTTTTAATTCTCCGATCATGTGTTTATGTGTACACATGTTGGTTACCAGTTGGCGTTCTGGAGGTGAACTCCGGGTCAAAATGGAAAGTATCTTCAGGTCTTCCAACAGTTGGTTTGAAGGGAGGCCTCACCTCCTTCTTGTACAACTTCTACAGCACAACAAAAAACAGTCATGTCAGAACTGTATCATCAACCCGTGGTTTAACCAGGAAATGGCACGACAGTGGGTGCAAATTTACATGACATTATGCAAAATTCATGCTTATAGTTTAGTGAAAAGACTTCGCTTTCTTCTCAATAAAACTGCGGCAGGCAGCTGTTTTTTTGACAACTTTGGACAGAAATTCCTGACTAACCTTTCAGCATTTTGTAATTCAAGTGGTCTAAGAGCAAACTGGACTTCTGCAACTCAGACATTTTACAGGCTTTACACAATCTAGTATGGAACGGCCAATCGTAGAATATATTAAGGCAGGTAATGTGTAATGGTTTACTGATGAGACTTTCACACTTGAGACTGGGATTTGAATTCTAAAGACACATATGAATGTAACTTTTAGCTTGACAATCTTCAAATCTTTCTTTTTGCATGGTCAAGATTTCTGCCTTTTGTACTCTTAAATAGCTGTCTTTGAAGAATTTGAGTTATGGTCTACAACAGTTAACTGAACTAAACATGCAGTGAGGCAGGTTGGAATGTAAACATGACCGTAGTCAGCAGTGATGCAGCCTGACACTGAAATGCAAAAGGAAAAGACCATAGCAAATCAGAACAGAGTAAAATGAAATAATGATGTACAGATCTTATTGGTAATATAATGTCTGGTGAAAACTGCTGTATGTTCATTATATAACAGCACACGGAGAACGCTATACTGCTCTTTTATCAGCGTAAAGGTAATACTGAATGTGGCCTGCAGATGTCAGTCTTTGTCTACTATAAACGGTAAGCTAATGTTTCTTTGAGTAGATGTATTGAACGAAAAGAAGTTGGTTAAAGTGGTATTTATGCGAGGCTTTTACTAGTAATGCACACTCTGCTATTTTTATTTGCATTTTGGCATTGTTTGTAATATAAAACAACTGCTGAGAAGGTTGAGCTGTGGGTTTTGCCAGCACAATGAGAGGAACTCATCAAGACATTTGGGCAAGACTTAAGGATCCCCAAGAAAAAAGTCAAGCAAGGTTTCAGTGAATGATGGGGAAATCATTCTGCCTGACAGAGTAGAGTGCTTTAATTAGCGTAGCATAATGGAGAGCGTAAGCTTCTTATTGACGGCTCATCACATCGAGCCAACAGCATCATCTGTAAATGGGAAAATGTGATGTTTGGCACGGCGCGAGTAGGTAGTAATGTCGTGAGGAGTACAGTGAGAACCGGTGGTGAGGGCAGAGATTAGTGGGCACGTAAAGCAGATGATAGTGGATTCGGTTAGAAATCAGAGTGCCACTACTCGCTACAGCAGACAAACGAGAGTCACAAGCCGTACAAACGTCTGTGACAGAAATGAAGGAGTGCTGTAAAGAGATTTTGTTGCTCAGCTGAAGTTTTTGAAGAGGGCATGATTACAGTCAATGTGTCAGCGATTGCTCTGCTGAGATTTCTGGCTGTCAAAAGTGATTTTCAACAGAACAAAGCCTCTCTGTGTGATTCCTAGTAAAATGACAGTCAACAGCCTTGCCACTGTGTGGGTGGAACTCTGATACAGCATCTTCGAGGTTATCATTAATTTAACAATTTAAATTATCATGAAATCCTGGTGACACAACCTGACCAGGAAAACAATATGACATAAGCATATAAATGTACTGTATGTACACTGTGTACTCAGCTATTTTATTCCATTCTTTTCTGTTAACAAAACCCTACTTTCTGAGTCAATTCTGCAGATGGTGGTCTGGTGCAAAAGAGCTTTCGACTTTAACCTGCATTAATTCAGGAGGATTTTACTAAGAGTGGTGCTTCCACTATCAGGTACGTCTGTTTCACACTCATATTTTTTGCAAGTGCAGTCCACACTGTGTGCATGATGTAGTTCCTGAAAGCATTTTATGGTACTGCGGTGATGATTGTCAAAAAAACAAAACAAAAGAAAGTATCCTGAATAACGTGATATTTCCATGAGTGCTTTTCTTTTCACCAGTGTACGATCGTTGAATGACTTTTAACACCCCTAGAAGACTTCAGCTACAAGAAAAGCCTTCAAGATTGTCAAAAACAAACTGAATCTCAGAATTCAATCATGTTTGACTAATTACAAGAAAAGTGGTTGGAAAAAATCATCCCTTCTAAGCAGTGCATATCCAAGGAGTGGATGTCGAAGTTAGATAATGATAGCACAGGTAATTTCTGCAGCCAGAACATTTGCACGAGCAGACTTTTTGAAGGGAACAGCTATTATAGATAAGAGGATTATTTTCAACACAGCTGGGTGAGATGGAAAGGAAGAACGAAAGAAAGAAAAGGAGGAAGTTCAGGATTTTGCCATTAAGCAACATCTCATACTCGGGATGTTAAATGATTCAGAATTTTGGATAGCTCTTGAGGAAGTGGAGGAACAGCTGCAGGGTTTTGATGACGGAGAAGAACCACAACAGTTGCCACAATGTGATTCAGATGTGTTGACCCAGCCCATTAAATGTCAGTGTTAGAAGTACGACTTCCGTTTTTCACACAGCAAGGATGAACTAGTATTGTGTGAGAAATGTCTTTGAGAAAAAAAAGATTTTTAATGAACATCTTTACATAACACAAACTAAAACCATAGGAGTAACAGATAACATGCTTGAGTAACTAGGTGCAGTGGTTGGTGGCAGCAAAGGGAATTTACTTTGAATTGTGCTTATGAAATAGGCCTGACCATCACTGTTTTAAAAAAGTGGAGACATCATGTGTATAATACAATACAAATTAAAATCAATAAGTTGTACTTACATTCCAGTCTATCGATGCAAAGAAGCGATGTCTTTTTATTTCTTCTACTCCATCTGGCCCTGCACCTGTCAAGTCAAACACATAAATTAAAAAAAAATCACAATGATAAATCTGTCATGTTTTAATAAACCTGCCGTGGATGCAGTCAGATTTCCAAATTATCTCCATGATGGCTTCACCACTCAGATGATATTGTTGAACATCACTGGCATACAGGCTGACTGTGGAAGTTGTGGGTATCATCCAGCAACTTAAATTTAGCAATTTTTAAAATTCCAATTTCACAAACAACTGAACTGCTTGCAATGAACAATCATGATTTACTGAAAGTGATTTTACCACATGGAAATGAGGTTTGATTGCATTGGCTCAGTGAGAAATATGAATGACGTGTCTAGTGTTAGTGACTCAACTTCTTCTGAGCTTCCAAATTTTAGTTTAAGCTGCTAATATCATCTGTAGCTGTTTTGCTGGGTACGTTTTGAATCCCCCAAGGTAAGAAGTGACCTAAAAAATTGGTAATCCTAAGCCACAAAAACATCCATGTACTACCATTATTCTGAAAACTATTTGCCTCCCAGTGCTCAAGCTTTTCTGTACAACATACCTAGTCGATTTGCAGGATTCCTCTTGAAGAGTGCTCTTAATAAACTCTGCACTTCAGGACTGAGGAATTGCGGCATTCCCAGCTTGGCCCTGTACAGACAAGAAGCAAGTTTATAGCGGGATGTTCTGAGATTGATCACTGAAGGTTCATACAAGCAGCTTTTCTGACTGCACAACATTTGAGAAATGAATTAAGTACATTAACAGACAAAATATAGAACACTGAAAAGCAGTTGCAAAGGGAAAGATAAACTTAAAAACCATGATTCAAGACTTCCTGTACATATTGCATGAGGAAAATGACTGTACACTAAAACTATGAAACTATAAACTAACTAATGAAACATCAGTAAAACATTCAAACAGAATTTCCCACTGTTAAACAATTTAAAACAACACATAAAAAAGTATTCAGACCATGACAAGTTATGCACAAAAGGCTTTTAGAATAATAACAGCAGGTATTAACAGGTCAAATTGGTCTTACTTTAGAATAAGTGCCATTGTTTCCTTCCGATCCTTCCCTTGGAATGGTAATGATCCTGTCAACATTTCAAACTGGAAAACAGAAAGTTAACAAGAGTCAGACCACGTCAGCCAACTAATGGAAGGTGCTGTGGAGGCGGATTATTGATGTTAAATGCTCAGTGCGAGTTTCATTAGTCACCAGAGTTCCTTTGAATACAAGCCAACGTTAAAAAGCAAATGTTACAGCCGAGGCTTAATATTCTGTGAAAATAACCTTGCTCACATTTTATTGGACATGTTTGATTCAGACTGACATGAAATAAAGAGGTAAAGTACTTTACACTGTGCTACAACATACAGAAATGCACATTTATTAAACTGGCCAAACCTTGATCAAGCTCCAGGATGTGTCAAAACGAAGACAACTTTAGGGAAAGCTTTATGCACTGATGTGTCTCTGCAGCATCCCTAACCAGACTAATTCCCCAGCTCAAGAACAGTAAAGCCAAACCGTCACTTTAATGTACATATTGCCTCATGTGTCATAACTGCTGTATACAGTGCAATCCTGTTCCCATACAGTGCAATTTTTTATCTTTATTCTTGCTCTCACACAATGCATTCTTATTTTTATTGCATTTGATCTTTATTCTAATTTTTTTTTGTAATGACTTTTATTTTTTGTAATGACTTTGCGCTCTTTTGTTGCATGTTGCTGTTCCAAAGAGCTGCTAAACTGCCTTCCATTGTTGTCTAACAATGACAATATCTATTTCAGTCTATTCTAATTGTGATCAAATACAAAAAATCCAGTCAAGATAATAGCGGATGATAATGAATTTACAAACGATCCAGCAAAATATTGTTTGTACTAGCTGTTTACTAATATGCTCGTATGATATCAATCCCCGAGTTTTGCATCTGTCTAACAATGGAAAACCACTGGCAAATGATGTATCTCCACAATAGCACATTCCAAATACTGTGATTGATGCACTTAATGCTAAAACTAAAAAAACAAAACAAGCTACTTAGATACAGATCGGATACTTGGGAAAATAACAAGGTGCTTTTTGCTACAAATGTGCCACTGCTGCTAACATGACCAGACTTTACAGCACGATTTTAAATGACCTTCGTTTGTCTCAAAGATATTGTTACAATGTCATAAATTCAGTGTGATCATAATGACTGATTTCTCTACAAATGCTGTTTTTGTTACCCTCTTTTGTTTTCCAAAATCGGTGTAATCCAGAGAGAGTTAGAAATGTTGACCTATTTGTTTGTTTTACATATCTGTATATTCCTAATAGTAGACATGGGTAGACAGGGGTAACATCTTTTCCCGGTGCCCTGGTGTATCTGCCAGCTGTCAGCAAATGTTAACCTCCTTCTGAGTATTAGTAAAATAAGCCAGCGGGCCAACAAAACAAGCACAATTCAGCAGATGCATGATTACTGAAAGTGATGGAACCTAATCTGCCAGATACGGTAATTAAGCAGCTTTACTGCCGGAAGAAAGCCAAATGAAGGAAACCAGTGCACTGGCACATTATCTGAGAGCTGAATCTTTAGCTCATAAAATGTGGTAAATATATGATTAGACAAAACCTGCAAGTCAGCAAATAAACTATTTACTCAGAGGGAATACTACTAGTGCATGTATATAGTGTAAAGAGAATGTCATTGTAAATGATTGTTATATATTTAAACAGTTCTTACCATAAGTACCCCAAACGACCACCAGTCAGCACTTTGCGTATGACCTCTCCTGTTAACGACCTCTGGAGCCATATATTCTATCGTTCCACAGAAGGAATATGCTCTTTTATCATGGTCAATGGCTTCCTTACTCAGTCCAAAGTCTGAATAGAGACGCAGAAAGGAAGAAAGAGGGAACAAGATAAGACGGAAGACAAATAAAGAGAGAAATACAATGAAAAATACAGTTGGATGTGAGATGCACCGACCAGTAATCTTTATGTGTCCTTCTTCATCCAGAAGAATACTAAAGGGACAAAGGAGAACATTAACAATGACTTTAAAAAGGACTTCATAAGATGCATTTATACAAAAAAAGGAAGACTTTTAAAGGCAGTACTTTTCAGGTTTGAGATCTCTGTAGATGATGCCCAGACTGTGTAGATGGTCTAAGGCCAAAGCCAACTCGGCAAGGTAGAACTTCACATCCTCTTCTGTAAACATTACCTACAACATAAAAATAAAAGGATGTGGTAAGCACTATGCTACCAAAATGTGAATAAAAAGAAGCAAATTGACATAAACATAAGCTGGTAAAAAGCAAGAAAAATATATAAGAAAGCTGCAGGGTAGCTCATGTTGGTGCATCACCTTAAATAATCATGACAGACTTTGCTACCACATTTCCAAATCAAAGGTATTTAATGTGACAAAGTACAAAAAACTTAATCCTCCTCAGAAGAAAGTGCGTAAACCTCATATGTCATAACCGTCGTATAAACTTCTACTCTACACCAAGAGATTATGAGTCTCTGGCTGACACTAAGATGGACCTTTGATGCCTCCTATAACAATACAGGAATCACTGTCAATTGTTTGGTCTTCTAACGTTCAAGAAAAAGAGTCAGTGGTTTCCAGGAAGTCGGAAAAGCTGCAGTGCCACATACAAAAATAGCATCCTGCTGCAGCAGAAACACTGCCTGGCTCAGGTTTCCTTGGAAAATAAGATACAACTGCTTGTTTTAAAAACTTTCCAGCCAGCCACGACTCCCAACCAGCACACGTGTGTGGTCTTTACTGATAATGCATCAGCATTAAAGTAATAGAGGAAGAGAATCACATCAACACATTATTCACAAGGAAATGATGGCAGCTACTGAAGCTGCATGAGATGAGTAAAAACTGACATTATGAAATTTTGTTTTTCTACTACATACATTGTGATATGTACAAACACAGCCATTTTAACCACATGGCTTGAATTACTCTAACTGGAAAAAATGAATCATTCTACAAAAATTGGGGTGATTTTGAAAGGGAGGTGTATCTGAAAAGAAAAAAAAAAACTTTTTTTGAATGGTGTAACACTGTCGAAGGCATCCCAAATAGTTTTTTTCTTTTGCTTCGGACAGCATTCACACCTGGATTTGTTTTGTCATACGTAGCTTTTTGGTAGTATTTTAAATAGCCAAACCGATAAATTGTGTTTCCTCACTGAAGTAGCAACAATTGCAAGGTACTGCAACAGATTAACTGTTTTTGGTCAGCATTATGCTTTCTGTAGCCAAAGTACTTCCATACATCTGATTCTGCATTTCTTTTTGTCATCAAATCTTCCTTTTCTGTCTGTTCCGCACTCATTTCTCTGTGCACATGTAAAGCCTGCATGTCAACAAATTATGTCTTGTAAGACAAGCTCAAAAAAGCTACAAGATACAAAAATGCCTCAGTGTATCTTTTTGTTTCAAGCAACAAACAAAGCTGTAGCATGAAGTGTTTCAGATTGTTTGCTTCATCAGACATCACTCTTTCTGCAATGTGACTGTTGCTCATGTGGACAGTGAAATGTCAATGCTGAAATGATATAGTGTGCAGGTATGATTACTCCTGGCGATTCCATCACAGACTGTAAACAGTCAAGACTTGTAACATTTTTTTCTGTGATGGAAAAAGAGCCATATCAGTAGCCAGAGAGCCTATCAGTAACAAACCTACCTCCTTGGATAGTCGAGTGAAAAGGTCTCCTCCTCGGAGAAAGTCCAGAATCAGATAGAGCTTCCCTTCTGTCTGGAAGGCTACACACATAGGTAGACACATACACACAGAATTACTAGGTACACAACACATATTGAGGCTTTATTGCTGTAGTGGGGCAGTATAATATTCTGTGCTATTATGAGGATGTATTCACAGAATAAAAGGTATAAAAAATAACAGATGTTCTTGGGTGAGCATTATCTACACATGACTAAAATAGTATGTGGCACAGACACACAGCCACAAAAGAGGTTGCATTTGCTTCATTTATGCCCAACTCCAAAAAAAGTTAGTTTTTTAATACAACATGATAATAAATAAGATCAAATCAGTTCATCGTCAATGTTTTTCTCAAAATGCTTTTCTTAAAATGTAGTAATAAAATAATTTATACGTACCGTAATGGAGTTTAACTATAAATGGGTGGTTCACTTCTGCGAGAATGTCTCTTTCCATTTTAGATCGAACACGATCTCGAACTAAGGAGAAGATAGAGGGTAATCTGTTTAATAAAGATGCGTTCAGTTCATTCTATTTAAATGTGGATAAACTGTGACAAGCATCTAATGCCATGAGTGTGTTTAATGTAGAACAGAAATGCATTTCCTTCATTGATCAATATAAATTGAATTAAACCCACACAATTGTGCTGCGGGTTTATAAAGCAGCAGAAACCACAATAACAGTGTTATTGCAGCATCTGTCTCCTTTACAGGATGAGACTGTAACTCTTTCCGTTCCGGGGGTGCAGGTTAAGAGGATTAAGGCTTGTATAAAGACACTAGACCGGCACATGACATCTCAGCCTGCTTTTACGATACACCCTCGTTTACAATAATCCCAGTCGATGCAAAACTGTTTATCTGAATCAAAAGTACAAACCAACCTCGTTTACCCCAAATCCTCTGAATGTAGGACACAGTTAGAACTCTGGCCATTATATACCTCTCATCTTTCCTGTACAAAACCAATATTAATTTGAACAAATTACCACTCGAATCCTGCTTTATTTTTAACATTTTGATTTATGAATTTAGTCTCCTTACAAGAACATAAAATACAAGGGATTTCAAAAACAACGTCAGGTGTGAATCTATAAAAAAAATATATATAAGTAATTATTATGTGTTATTAAGGACAATTATGTCTTCAGCATTATTAGTTTGAGTTACAGTATTTTAAATTTACTGCAAATTTACTGTATAAAGCAACTATGTGCTGTGATTCTTAATTACCTTTCAGAGTAGCCTTCTTAAGGACCTTCATGGCATATAGCTGTCCTCTGTCCACTCCTCTAATCTTCCTAACCAGAAACACCTGAAAAAAAAACATTCATCACTGTCATCATCACATTTGGGAAAGCGTTTTATAGTAATCTTAATCATTTATCAATTTAGAAGGGCCTTTTGTAGTAGCATGAGTTCAAAAAACAAACTGTTGGCAGAGTAATTACTGTATACTCTCCTCACTCAGGCACACTTCGGTTCATGACATACACAGGCACACACACACTTTTAGAAATACTATTTAAATGCTCACATACAACTTGTAGGTTATCAATCTCAGGCAAGTGCCAGCTACCATCATATTTCAAAACAGCAACATAAAATTTGTTTCATTGTCCTGTAGAGCAGGCTATGTAAACATACTATCCAGGCCACACTGTGACTTGACTGCGCATGCCTGCCTGCAGCCTTGGAAACAGCATCCAACCTGCCAACATCTGTCGGGCCTTCATGTCTGGCCATGCAGACCTCTAATCTACAGTAACACTGACAAGCCAGTGGGCCTTTACTAATTTAAATAAGCTTAGTGATCTATGAAGCCGTTGTCAAGGCAGCTAATCTATAGATAATTGGAAATGGATGGTTAATCATTAGCAGATGATTGGCTGGTAAAGCATAGTCAGTCATTGAAATTACACACAGTATGACCGAAAGTAAGAGGACACGCCTCCATCTGCACTTGTGTACTTTATGTTCACAGTTTGAGCCAGATTCCTGGATTCCAGTTAAAAGAAATCAAAATAGCAAAAAAAGATATTTTACACAATAATGCACTTCTGATTTTGTGACAGTTGTTTGGGAAAGGTTCTTCTCCTTTCACCTGCATAAGGTAACAAAAATATTTGTTTTGTTTTTTTTAGTTTGATGTGAAACCCCGTGATTTGTCTGCAAAGAGCTTTGACTTCAACCCAATCCAACACCTTTGGGATGCATTACAATGCTGACTGCAAGCCAGGCAGCACTGCCCCACATCACTGTCTGACCTTAATGCTCTTGTGTCTGAATGGGAGCCGGAAAGACGTTGCATAGGACTGGAGGCAATTACATCAGCATATTAATGCTTGTGGAGTGTGTGTGTGTGTGTGTACTTTGGGAAATGTAGCGTACACTTATGTGTGAAGACCAGATATTCAAGTAAAACTGCTCTTACAGACAATCTAAGTGGTGCTAATAGTAAAAACATGTAGCCTGTATGGTGATGTTCTGGCTGCTTCTTCCCGAATATTAACAACAGTTGCAGTCATAAATATTCTGGTCTCAGCTGTTTTAGTACCTTTCCATAGGAGCCTTGTCCCAGCACCTTAAGCAGCTGGAACTGAGAGGGGTCTGCTTTCTCACAGCCCTCCTTAACATGGTGGCTGATGTCAAACTCCTTAAGCACACTGTCATCCTGAGAAAAGACAGACACACATCATTATTAGCATGTTTATTACATACTTACAAAGACAGAGGCAGAAAAGCTTTTTTAAAATTCAGACATGTTCAAGATGAGACACATTTTACCACATCTGAGCAGTTTTTAAAAAATGTTATTCAAGTAACCTCTACATCAGTTAAAAAAAATAAAGCATATCACTGTAATAATCACTCTGAAATCCACACTTAAAGACAGATGAATATTTATGAGCCATCATGTTATTACTGGAAAGGTGTGGGCTGAGGTCACTGGCAGTGATGCATAGTGAAAGCTGCCTTTTTCAGTCCATTCAATCTGCTCAGCGAAGCGAATGATCAACTGCCAACCTGAGGCACAGCTTAGATTGGACAGTGTGACAATATACTGTAACTCTGTCAAACTGTCAGCGTCATATAGGAGTTAAGAGCTTTACACCTCACTTTCAATCAGGTATGAAATGATGACAGGGCCTGGTAAATTCAGAAAGGTAATGGTTGTAAACCATTTGTTTTGGTAGCCTCTATGAGTTTGACAGTAGATTTTTGTGATGCTGTCTCTCCAGAAGAGGTACTTGGTTGGGACATTGGCAACTGCAGCTTGACATGCTTGAAAAACAGAAAAAAAAGTGCCATATCTATGCACATACTTTAATTAACTACCTGCTAGACTGAGCAAGTCAATGGTAACAAAACAGGTGCATTTTCTTGTTAGCAGGAGAACATCAATCATTCAGCTGCGATAGCATAGCTGGTATTGTATTCACCTTATGAGACTGTGGGTGTGTGCCATCATGGCAAAATGTGGTCCTGGAGACACATACTGTAATGGGAACGACTAAAAAAACTAGCTTGGAGAACTTTGACAGGTGTGAACATGTCTGTCTGTTGTCTGTTGACAGGATTGATCAACACAACCCTGCACAAGAGCCTACAGTTGTGAAAACTCAAATCAAAATGAAGGACACATTCAAAATGGGTGTGGTCCAAATTATGGATACTGACTAATGCAGCCATGTAAAAATGTAGTAATAATCACTGACTATGCATGTAACAATGCAATAATGTAGGGATAACCACTGTGTACTCATAGCTCAGAACATCATCATGTTGACATACATGACATTTTGTGTTTTGGGGCATGTTGCCTACATGGGTTTTGTCCATACACTCCAGTTTCCTCCAACATTCCACAGACATACATGGTAGCTTAACTATTGAATCCAAATTGGCTGTAGGTCTGAGTGTGAGAGTACACGGTGGTCTGTTTCTTTGTGTTGGCGCTGCAGTGAGCTGCCAACCTGTCCGTGGTGCGCCCCGCCTCTCGCCCAGTGTCAGCTGGGATTGGCTCCAGCCCCCTGTGGATCTCTGCAGGATAAAGCTGGTATAGCTAATGGATGGATGGATGGATTTTGAACAAATCTGTCACAGGTCATCTGTTTCACCAAACTCACTTCGCTCATGTCATTTGTTTCATTATGCCAAACACACTGCCTTTGCATCGCAGCTGGTATGAGCCAACAGCAAGAGGTTCACTAGTTCTTGCATGCTATGTGGTTAACGTGGATTTAAAGATGCAAAAGTATCATAGCAACAGGTATCTACATAAGGTACTAATTGATTTTCTAATCTACTGTGGCTTGTAGAATTGACAAAACAACCAGCTACCATCAGAGGCTGTTATCGGATCAATCCCTCAACAGTATGCAGCATTTTGAGAATGGAATGAGATCCATTTCTCCGTTTGAGAGTCAGAGACTCAAAATACACATAAAGCTAAAAATAATCAAACTGTCACATCCGTTTCTGCGAAGACAGCAAGTTCTTTGATGCTATCATTGCAGTGAGAGTGCTGAGACTGTTGTAATACCATATTTGTGATCTTGTTACAGTTTCCTCTAACCAAGAACACACAGCAAAGCAATATATTGGGCTGAAACTCAGCCTTCAAGATTTATTTTCATTACAACTTGAACAGAGTCGGCCATCAGGAGTCCAATTATTCCAAAGCTGTTTCTCATGTATCAGGGATTTTGTATTAAATCAGAGTTAGACTCTCCAGGCTGATGCAATATCAAGAAAATAACACTTCTCTCTAGACATTCTTTAAAAGATAAATATAATTACACAGGAAACAAGTGAAACGGTCTCATACTGTCGGCAGTGCCTTCTGCTAGTCAGTAACAGAAAAAAATACTAAAATCCGGGTTTTTTTTTGCAGTGTAAATCCTAAAGGAAGTGCACAAGCAAGCAGAGCTACACATTCGTCTTCAGTGAGGGAGGAAACAAACCTGACAGCATATCAAGTGCTGACATAACAGCATAGCAACAGTGCAGATCCATAGCCCACATCACACATTCAGTGGATTCAAGGCTTTTCTGCTACAATATTTTCACTTGTTTTGACTCAGTTTTCACAACAGTTTCAACGTGCAAAAGACATCTTCTTTGAGGCTCCAGCTGTAGCATGTTGAACTGTTTTAAATGGCAGTATTTCCATTGTGTAAATGAGGTCATGGTGCATACAATTAAATAGACAGCACTTGAAAATGGGAGATATGTTAGGAGCTTTGACTGTAACACAGCGTTGGGGGGTTGAAGGCAATTTGTACAATAAAACTGTAACATGACTCTTTCCAGTAGCTGGTTGTGATGTCACTGCTTGCCTCATGTGAGTAATTGCTGTTTCATTCTCTGAACAGAGTAGCAGGAGTGACGTCTGTCAACCAGACAGAAAACAGCTTCAAGGCCGCCAATGCCAGCTCATGGAAGACGGATCAGATGCTGATGTCCCCCTTCACTGGGAGGGAGATGGAAAGAGACCTTCCCCTAGTGGAGCATCGAAGCACCTCATTGCATACTACTGACAGACAGCCCAACAGGTAAACAAACTCAAGCAGACAGACATTTGTCGTCCAGAGAGACAGTAGCACAAACAGGTAGAGGGTCTGACAAGTTGATTCATCAGCACTTGTTCACTACAAATAGGAGCAAATGAAGAGAGGGTTTATTTTTTCCATTTATTTCCCAAACATACAGGTAGATGTGCTGCAAACAGCATGCTGCCTCTGCCACTCTCTCTCTCCCCTTGCTGGTTTGTTTGGGCTATAAATAGACCTCTAGTGCTATGGCCGTCCACTGAATCAATCTGTCTCTCTCCATTTATCTATCAACCTGCCTGCCTTGCTGCTTGTTTGCCTCTTAGCGTTTCTGTCTGACTCCATTTCCATATATCCTCTCTCTCTCTCTGACAAAACACTAGTGTCTCCCTGGCGCTCTGTTTTCTGTATTCTTGACAGACAAGGAGAGCAACAGCTTTAAGTATGCAGCACTGACTCCTGAACCACTCCACGAGAAACCAGATTCTTTTCACATTCACTCCCCTGTGCACAGACTCCTCACACACATCCTCATGTGCTGTGCATGTGAGCTGCTCTTTCTAAGGGCCATTATATTCACACATGGTGCAATTGTGATGCAACACAGCTTCACATACTTGTGGTACAAGTTTGTCCTGATGAGACCTAAACAAAACTGACTGACCTCTAGTTGACAGAATCCAGCGTTGTTCTTGTTCCTTGCCGCCTTGTTCTTCAGGTAGATGGAGAACCATCTCCGCACTGTGAATTTTCGCGTGCTGGTATCCATGGCAACGTGGCAGACCTGTGCATCTATCCCATAATGATGAACATCTCCCTGCAGGGGGGGTCCTAAGGTAGAGACGCAGAAACAGAGCTTTTATTGGTTATCTATTTGTCCCGCAGTTTCTCCATTGGCCCATCCTCAATGTCGTCGCTTTGTAGTTTTCCCATCGTTCACATGCGCCTGTTGTCTCTCTGGTCGGGTTTCAGGCTGCCGTTTTCTCCCCCCCTCTTTTCTCGTCCTCTCTCAGCTGCAGCGGACACCAGCAAGCACGCAGTCAGAGTTGTCACAGAGCCCCAGCCAGACGGACGGGGCAGGTGCTGCTGGGTTTGGGATTGTCTTGTGTTTTTGCGGCGGGGATCACTGCAGGGAGAAGTGACGAATGAATCTGTTCCGCTGAATCAGGAGAGGTGTGCGTGAGCTCCCTCCTCACGTCTCTGCCCGTGCATGTGTGTGTATGCTCATCCCCTGCTGCCTCTCTCTCTCTCCCTCTCTGCAGAACAAGGGATTGTCACCAGTCACATTGTGTGCAGGCCGGCAAGCTCCCGACCCCTCCCTCCCTCATCCTCCCCTGTTCCTGCCCCTCACCTCCCTCTCGGTTTCTCCCAACAGCAACAGCTGGTGAGGTCACATGGTGTAACCCGGCTACCTCTCCCTGCCTCTCTCTTCCTCTGTCCCCATCTCTTTTTGCTCCTGCATGACATCGAATCACACACACAGACAGACGGAATCAAAAACAGGCAAATGACAAAATAAAGTGGATTGCAAGCAGCATAACAATAGAGGGGAAAAAACCAAACACCGTGGCTCAGATCCAGAGACATTACATCAGAATTCAATAGAATACTGAGGACAGCAATCAATGCAATGATCAATGATGATGACAGAAGCAAGGACAGCAATCACACAGAGTGCAGCGTGATCTGGTTGATCACAGGGCACTGGGTGTGTGTTTGTGTAGGTACTTGGATCTGTCACATCAGCAGCTTTGCAGAGCTGCAGTGTTACATAACCATAGAGAGAGGGGGAAAGAGAGAGACAGAGAGATGGAAATAGACCAAAGGAAGTGGGAGAGGTGGGGGCAGCATTATTATTATTGAAAGCAGGGACTAAATGAGGACCTGCATTTCACTTAGGTCAAGCGTGCATGTCTGACCTGGAGTTAAATTGTTTTGTAAAAGAAGGTTTCAACTTCTTCTCAAATGCTCGAACTGTGATCCCTAAACCTGGAACATTACTACAAGCAGCACTTGTAGTGCTATTTTCATATGTTTGACAGGATTTGGACCACAGTTGAAAATAACTGGCACGTAGTTTGAGGGCATTTTAGCACTACTGGAAATGTTACAAGATATGCTCAGTCAATCTGCTGCGCTGTGTTGTGGGAGGAGATTCAGGATTATGGATTGGTGTCTTTGTCCCGGTGGGATTAGGACTCTGTAAGGAGATCACAACATTAATATTTATACACACAGCGTAGATGTGGGCAGATAGAGGCAGGCTGAAATATAGTTCTGTTAGTTCATTATATTGCATGGATAACATTAAGATGCCTGTTAAGAACTTATCCTGTCATTTGCGGTAGATGGTCCGTTATATATCTTCAACAATCTCTATTTAGGATGTAGGGTAAACTCATTTTTAATTACATAAATTAAAAATGATAATGGATGCGCTTCATCAGTATTACATAATAACATCAAGGAATATGGACTGGATATTGAGTGTTTTATTAACATTAAAAAATGATGCACTGTACACATTTTCATTTGAGTCATTTTGAAAATTACAAAAATAATTCAGCTTTAAAATGAATCAATTAATTAATGCACAAAAATAACCACAGCCCAAAAGCACCAGCAGAAACAAATCATTGCACAGATCAGTGATGGATTAAATAGTGTTTGTCAAATCATGCTACATCTTAAGTGTTTCATCTGTGTTGTCCTAAGTATAGTAAAAATGGTGTACTGTGAACTTGGTTGACATCTTGTGTAATGCACTGTGTTACATTGTGGGCAAACTTGTTTTTAGTTTCAGTATATTTTCTGCATTTTAAGATTCGTATTTCCTAAAAACAAAAAATACAGAGGTAAAAGAAGAGTCGGTTCTATACACTTAGACAGGCAGTCCTAAACAGGAAACACTGAAAACAAGTGCGAGTACTTGGCAAATATCCGAAGGTAGCTAAGTATAACTATCATTAGTTTCCATTTCATGAAAGATGTAGCATATTAAAAGGTGCCTTGCAGGTCCAAAGATAATGCCACTTGGTCTTAAAACCCTCAAAAATATGCAGGCTAAGAAGTATTATTTGAATAGTGATTTAACATTACAGAACACTTCATATTTTAATGCAACAAATTAATGAATTATGATTTTGAGAAGGCATTTATGTAAAACTAAATAACTAAACTAATCTTATAAAAAAAGAGATGGCACTGAACAGGAGGCATACAAACACAAATATTGTTGAAAAACGTCAAGCAGTGTCACAACATGTGCACTTTGACAATATGTAAAATGTACAGTACATAAACTGTAATCATGACGCCCCTGGCTGTCCTTTGGAAAAACACATGCTATAACTGTTGACCTTGTCTATCAGTATTATAGTATAAAAGCAATAAAAGTCCAGTAAGGTAGTGCACATGTCTATGCATGTGTGGTTTTTACAGCAAATTTGAAAAATACAAAATAGTTTTTAAAAATGTTTTAAGACGGCAGTGATTGATCCTATTTTCCCAAACAGTATCTTTAACATTAAATCTACACTGTTCATTGTCAATCCTGAGTAAAATATTACAGCATATTTGCACAAAAAACCCCTCCCAAAATGCATTTGTTTGTATATCTCTGTGTATCGTAGGTAAGTGGATTGATTGAACTGAAACGTAACAACATTTCAGTTTGTGCATGTATGCATTTCATTGAAAGGGAGGGTAGTAAACTGGCATATCATGGTCACACACACTGAACCCTGATGCCTTGTCAACACCCACAGGACTGTCCCAACCTCCTTTAGAAATGGTTTCCATGGTGATTTGTTTCTCACAGTTCAAGAGGGTAAAGTCGGGGTTGAAACAGATCTCAATCTGCCCCAAAATCTGGAAATCGGCATTCTGTAATGAACAAAAACAGCTTTACCTAACGCAAAAAAATGACTTGCGTATCATTGAAAAGTAGCACCATGCAAAACAACAACAAATGATGATTTCATTATTTATGTAAAATTAGGTGTGTATACCTTTGATGGATGGACACACTGGATTTTAGGTTTGACACCGTAGAAGTTTTCTATCACTCCTTCAATTTGTGAAAACTGCACAGACACATTAGCAGTAGAGAGAAGAGCAAATGTGAAAGGCAACAGTTGTGACTTTATTATGAGGCTCTCTAAATCGATCTGATCATGTCACATCATAAATATAAATAAACTTACAGCGTAGTATTTGTCAGAAGGGATGATGTCGAACTTCCTCAGGATGCTAAAATAACACAAACAGATTTCCATTTGAGGCTTTGAGGTGTTGATGTTTTTATGTGACAAGTTTTAAGGAGTCTCTGTGAACTAGTCTGTGGATGGCAAACATCAGGAGAGGCAACAGGAATCAGAAAAATCAAGTTCAGACTAAGAACTAGTCAATGAGAAATTATTTCCGAGGAAAGAGATGCATGCGTGTGTTTGTCTGTTCTTGCATGTGAAGGGGGTGTACGTTTCAGTGTTCTGTACCTGTCCAAATCCAGTTTATGATAAAGTTCAAGTGCCTTGCTGAAGTATTTGTGTTGACTGTTCAGAGATTCAGCTTTGGCTGCACATGTCCCGTGTTTGTGCCACTCATATTTCCTGTTGAGACAGACAAACATCAGAAAATTTAAGTCCGGAATACAGAATAAGGATTTCCAGCTGTATACAAAGTCAACATATATGAAATATATACTTTATGATAATGTTCAGAGTGGCAAAAAAACAACAAAAAAAAACTACATAAGTAAATGCTTGTAGTCATTCAGAAGAGAAATAAAACTTGGGACTACAAGTAAAAATACCCATTAATTACACCATCAACTATAACAGAAAAATTTGCTTTTGTTGGTCTGATATTCAGATAATAGTTTCATATAAGATACAATTAAAGATGCCAGTCTGTTAATGTTTTGCTTGAACGTTACATGTGTTATTGTGACCACGTGCAGGTGCGCTTTCGCGATTTCATCTTGGACTTGCAGAGGCAGCATCGTGTCAAAGTCTGAGAGGATCTTTGTCAACGGGTCCAAGAAGAAGCTACCTTCACGTTGAGGATGATCACTAGTGATGAGAGGTCGGTCTACAGCTACAACCCAAAGACCAAAGACCAAACAGCAGTCTTCACAGTGGAAGAACCCACAGTCTCTAAAGTGACAGTCTTCCAGTGCCAAGAAGGTGCGTGGTCAGACATGCACCAAGACCATGAAACTCATTTTGTATTGATGGAGTTAAGTATTGTGAATTTATCTTCAGGGTCAGACTGACAATGGCAAGTTCTAGTACATCCTGAGACATCTGAGGGAAGACATTTGGTGCAAACGACCCTGAACTTCGGCATGATGAGAAGCGAAGCAACCACTCACAGCATGTTGAAAATTCACAAGTGCGCTTTCAAAATGGGACTTCCAAAGAGTATTACAAATCATGGCAGTGCTGGGAGCAGCGCATCATTGTGCAAGATGACAACTTCAAAGGGATGGTAACCACATAAGGCACGTTTTTTTTCAGAATCTGAACTTTTTAATTGTACCTCATATGTCTTAAAGCTTACAGAAAATTCATATCTTTTAAAAGAGTCAGACAGCTTGACAAAACAGACATACCAGAAACTAGCAGATGTGGGGTTTAGCAGGTCAGGCCAACTTTTCTTCATGTCTGGTAGCAGGTCCTACAAAAAAAACACACCCAACAGCAGGCTTGTTTTATCTGTTAGTAGATGGTGTACTGTAAGAGAACTACAGAAAGCAGAAAGAAATCCATTTATTTGCCATATCAAATTCTGTCATGCCACATTTTAATGTTCTGTCTGCCCTGGGTAAAAAGAATTAATCATTCAGCTGTTGTGAAGACTAAAATAAACTCTTAAATCCTCTTTGTCCTGTCAGTAGCCTTATCACATTAATGCTAAAACATTAATGTTCCATCTCAATAAATTTACAGATTAAAGACAGTACAGAACAGTATTAATTTCAAAGACACTTGGTGTCTTTGGGCAGTGGTTTACCTCTATTTGGGAAGAGTTGAAATGCCATGATGAATTACAATCAATCCCTTTGTCTGGCCTGGAATACAGAAAAGGTCCAAATTTATTCACTTTCAGAGAGTTAAACAAAAGCAGTGCATGAAGCATGAATTGTCAGTTTCCTGCATATTTAGTGGCAAAAGGGATGCAACATAGCCGAGCCGCGCTAGACAACCCACGGCAACGAATTTAATTCTCTGCCAGGGAGGGTCTAGTTACCCTCCATAAGGCTCGAGGCTGGATTCTCATAAAACTGGCCGGACCAATCACCATGAAGTGTAGAGTCAGAAGGCGGGCGTCACAAAGTGACGACAGAGGCGTGACGATTCTGACAGAAACAACCAGCGTACAATAAACAGTTATCTTTCCACTCGGCTTTGGCCACAGCCCTTAAAGATTTGAAGCTAAAATTCAACTTGAAAGATAAACAAAGCACGGCACTTAAGTGTTTCATTGAGAAGAAAGACGTATTTGGACTTATGCCGATGGGATATGGCAAATCCTTAATATACCAGTTGGCTCCGCGGCTCCGCTGGTTGGGAAGCTAATGGGACTTAGCCACAATCCGCCGGTGCTCTCGGAACTACGTCAGCCTATTTGTTGCGTTGATTGGTTGTATACCTACCCAATTGCTGCAGAAGGATTTGATAGACAACCTTTTAGGCCGCCTCCCTCCCTGTCGAGCTTCCCTAGACCCTTGTGCCGTCAGAAACATGGGTAGGCTAGATGCAACACACTCCTGTTGTCATTTTTCAAACATCTTAGCTGGATTTCATTCTTTGACTGTATATATTCAATATGTTGTACTAGCAATTGTTCTTAACTGTACATTTACCTTTTACCAGTTTTCTAAAGTAATAATAATGTTCCACTCTGCAAAGGGAAGAATACAGTCCTAATATTTAAAAAAAACCACACAGACACACACACACTTACCAGAGTCCATGTAATGTCCAGTAGCTAATGTTGGGATGACAGTGTTCCATCTGAAATGTATTAAACAAAATTCATAAAATTGCTTCTTCGGCATGACCAATAAACCCAGACATTTTTTTTTCAGAAGCTGCAACTAGCAATGATATGTCTGAAATGAACAATCACTTTAAAGCCACAGTATGAATTGTATTTTGTCTTTATAATGCAAACAAACCCCATTAATACCACAACAGTAATAAAAAAGCAAATTGAGCAGTTTTGCGGCTTTTGTGACATATACTAGCACACTCTCATTTGCTATTGTAGGAATTACACCAAGCAAAAGCTAATAAAAGTCAATGCAAAAGTTCTGCAATAAGTCCTAACCTACATGTAATGTGTTGTATCAGCTGTACGTCGCTTTGAATAAAAGTGTCGGCTAAATGAAACTGTAATATAAAACCATACAATATTCACATGTATAAACCCACAGGTTTCAGGACACCACAAAGAGCATGAAAACTGCTATCAAAAGCACAAAATAAGCACAAAATAAGGCTAACCAAAATAAACTGAACGTGACCACAGAAAAAATGGCAACTAATGAAACCAAAATGCTGACACACAGACAGTCTGATGACTCGGACACAGACATCACATGATATTTAAGGACTGCAAACTCAGTCAGTAATGGACAATAACATTCTGGTGCTATATAGGAATCAGACAGAATTTAAAAGAGAAACCATAACTGTTGATGTGGGAGTGGTGAATGCTGTCACCTCACAGCAAGAAGGTTTTGAGTTTCAACCTGCCAGCGAGCTGGCGGCTTTCTCATTCTGTATCTTCATCAACATTGCAATTACCAAAAATCTGTTTAATATATTACCATACAAAATCATTGTTCTGTGTCTGTTTATACACCATTCACAATGTGGAATGGATCAAATGCATAAATCCCTTAATCACATCAGCGAAGCCTAATTGGACACAGGACTTAGCAAACTTTGTGTAAAATCAGTGAAATAAAACTGGAGATGGGAGTTCCAGCTACTGCTATAAAACAAAAAAAAAAGATTTGTTTTTTAGTTTTCAGTTTACATTAACTACTAATGTGAACCATGGCTCTATCAAAGAAATCTCACAAGACCAATGGCCAAGTTGAGGATTTTCATGAAGTTTGAAAGGATTAAAAAGAGAAACTGTCCACACATGGTGACCACTGCATTTTGCACAGGCCTAGTGCAAAATGCTCAAAAAGGGAAAAAAGTGACCCAGAGTAACAGTTAAAGGTTCTTCAGTCTACCAGATAGATAGGTACTTTATTAACCCCAACTGAAGTTTAAGATGCTGAAATCATGGTGCACGTTTGCCTGATGGAAGCAGGCACTCTTCAGAGAAAATGAAATTAGTAACCCATTTTAAATATCTTGGGGTCATATTAGATTCCAACCTCACATTCAAAAAACATGTGAAAAAGGTTGCAAATACCATCAGATTTAATTTACAAAACTTTAAACAAATCAGACCATTCATCACTACAGAGGCAGCTAAGTCTTACCTTCACTGTATGATATTTTCTCACATTGTATACTGTTTCACAGTCTGGTCCTTTGCTGGTGTTATTGCACTTAAACCAATAGAGCAGCTTTTTAAAAAAGCTATTAAGATACTTGATCAAAAACCCCAGTCATTTCACAAATGTGTTCTAATAGAGAAATACAAGTTTTAACATTTGAAAGTTTTAAAATCTTTAAAAATAATTGTCTCATATATAGAGTTCTGAACGGCTTAGCCCCGCCACCACTTAATGGATTTATTAAACAAAAGTCCAGCTTAAAGAACACTCGCTCCACAGTAAGGGAGGACTGTGGAGCGACTTTGCAATATCGTGGTTGTGAATTCTCAAAAAATGTACTATCCATTAAGGGCTGCTCCAGTTGGAACGATCTACCGATGACAGTTAGAGAAAGTACCACCTATGTCTCTTTTAAAGAATGGCTGTTACAGCAACACTCTTGTGACCATTAGAGAGTCATTCAGAAAGTTACAAGAGCATGTCAGTTTTAAAATGATAGGATGATGTGTGTATGAGTGAGAGAGAAAAGTGTAGGTTGTGGTTGAATGTTTAGTTTTTATATTGTATCTTTGTCCGGTCTTGTTTTTTTTGCTTAATGGCCTGTATGTTCTTGTTTTGGTGGTATGTTTTTTACCCCATGGGACAACATTTGGAAATTAGCCTTGAGCTAAATCTGGCATATTTACATCGTTGTATGTTCATTAATATGCACTGTCCCATTCAAATAAAATAATAAATGAAATGAAATGTCACGGCATGCCTTAAATTTCTCAAAGAACACACTGATATTTCAAATGCACTACTAGAAAGATACTGTCTGTAGTGACGAAATTGAATTGTTGGGAATTCTGTACATGGAAATGAACTAAAAGGTCTACTTAGTGGAGGATGAGTCTCTTGACATGACTGTAATAACCAACCTGAAAGTTAATGACAGGCTTCAGACAGTGTAGATGCTTATTATGAGAAAGCAAAGATTATCTTTCTGACATATATCCAATATTAAATCACTGACAGTATCAGGACCCTGGAATAAGCAACATGTCATTGAAGTAAAGGCAACTAATACTAAGGGGAAGATCAATTTTTGGCCTAGTTGATTATATAACTTTATATTCAGCATGTTTATGAATATGGGTATCATCATTTGGAACCAATTCCCAAGAAATAAATCAACATGGACTGCAGTCATCTGAACTGCAGTCCATGTTTAAGTTAATTTATTTCTTGGGAATTGGAAGTGGTGACTGCAGATAGATCTGCAGTCACCACTTTGTGGTATCAAGCAATATCTTGCTCACAGCTTTATCTGACTGGTTACATGTCATGAGTAAATGTCTATCAACACTCAGTGATGAATATTGAAAAGTTATCTTCATTAAACACATGCAAATCATAAATAAACAGGCATTTTGAAAACATTTTGACGTCAAGATATTCTTTTCTACTGCAAACATATATTAACTCCAAATACTGGTTATTGGTCTACTTCATTATTTATAATCAGTATCACACCAAGCCTGAAAGCTGCAGACCCCTTTTTTCATCCTTTTAATGAAAGAATAAGAGAAGACAATCTAATCATTCATTATACAAACTGCAACTGCTTATTTTCATTTGTGATATACCAATTTGTGAGCACTGAAATATCCCAATTGTATATTTAAAAACCTCTAAATGTTAAAATGAAACAAACTGATAAATACAGACAGAAAAAAACTCACAGAACAGAAGGTAGTTGGCCAGTGGTGGGTCAGGATAATTTTGGTCCACATATGGCTGTAATACACAAAAACATCTTAGAGGAGACTTGTTCGATTACTATGTATGTATGAAACAAATTTATTATTCTTCTGTACTTACAGAGGTGAAATCACAAAGGCAGAGGACAAGCCTGCTGCCAAGCAGACCAGAAGAGGAGAGCAGAGCCTCATGGCTGACCTACAACAAGATAATAGATTGATCAATAAACAGCTACTTCAATCCAAAACGCCAGGTTCCTGAGACATGGACATTAGATGAAAAATCATATCAACAGTGTAAAATGGAGCTCATTTCAGACATGCATTCCTTTAAGTTATTCTGATGGCAACAGAACATGCTGACTTCATGTTTAAATGACTACAGTGGTCACTTTTACATTAAAGTGGCAACAGCAGTCTTGCTAGGTTGGACCTTGTAACATTTCTGTATCACTTTCAGGACGGCCTACATCTGTACTGTACGGCTTTGCATTAATGGGAAGGCATGCACAAGCTACAATACTTTAAGTTGTGTGAAGCAATTTGAGGAAATCTTTTTACACATCTCAGCACCAACATTAGTGCAAAAACATCACAGAGCACAAAGGTCAGTGTCAAAGCGCCAAAAATCACCAAAATACCTATGTGATTACAAAACAAAAAGACCAATGCTGGAAACCTGTGTATAATTATATATTATTATAAAATACCCCCGATATGGAGACAGGAAGGATTAGTCCGTTTGTAACAGCGAGTCCCCCTGTGTACTTTTCTTCACATGAGATAGGTGAGCTGTCACACAGAGTCACCATTTCTAAGCTGCAGTTGAATCATTTGTAACTTAGAGGTTGTCTGAGTTCTGAGCGCCAATGTAGCTCTCAGTTTTTTTTCTTCTGTAGGTAAAGTAGTAGTAGTTGCCTTATCACACATGGATGGCATTTTCAGTATGTAGAAAATTCTAAATAAACTAGGCTGCTATTCACTCAAAAAAAATTGATATTAGTTAAGATAAAGTTTTTAGTTTATAAGTGCATAATAATGTATTATGTATCACTAAAGATAAGATATATGTTCAATATAACACGTCAATACACTCAGAATGAGATGACTTGCATTTCTATGGAATTGTATTGATAGAAATTTTAAGGAAAAGTCTCACAAGTTACTAGTCTGTCAAGTGCCTTTAGACTTTAGCAAACAGATGTGCGACGGACAACTTTAAACTCAATCGTAAAGTATAAAAAAAGTTATTTTCTGTAACTTTATGTAACCTAAGACAACGTTAGCTAAACCTAGCTAAAACTGATAGCAACGTCGGCCTTTGGTAATTAGCCATTAAGCACTAGCTTTAAACTACCGACTGACTTTACAGTAACGACAAACTTGGTTAAGGACTCAACGTACAGAAAATTGGACTGAACTTCGGTTTTAACCTTACAATACTTGTTTGTATCATTTTTATAAATTATAGCGGCCTCACCTTGTGCCGGGTAAGATGCAGCAAAGACCCGTAGTGTTTACACGAAGGTAAATAAGATTCCTTTCCAGAGAACTTGGTTAACGAATTACAGCAGACAGAACAACTGACAGCCTGTTGTTGATGTCCCACAGTCTCTTTACTGCCTGCCTGTCTGCTCAGCCAATCAGGAGCGCCGCACGGGTCATGCGTCATCACGTGGCAGAATGGGTGGCTTGATTTATTGTTCTGCCCGCACCGATTACTCTTCATCCTGATGCTTATCAACAATATTGTGGAAACAGGTTCGTTGAGTTAATAATAAACAAACACTCCTCTCATGACAGCTTGTACTACAGGGTGCAAGAAAAAATTGTAAATTTTAATATTTCTAAGGCAATTCCTGTCATATTTTGTGCCATGTGACATACAGAAATACTATAAAAACACTACAATGTCAAAAACCTGAAGACAGTCCAGTAACACTAAAGTGTAAACAAATAAGCATCACCACACAGCTCATGTTTTGGTTATATTAAATGGATAATTTAATTCTAATTATCATTTTGATGATATACCTGATCAAACAATCTGAAATAGTTTCAGTATTGAGGCAGCAGGCTTTAGTAATTCTGTAAGGTGTGGTAATGTACTTTGTTAGTAAAAATGTTAGTTAGACAATGCAACTACACAAATGACTCATTTAAACTGTAACCAGTTATATTAGGATGCTCCACAGCCAAAGAAGACATGACAAATTGTTATGAGCTTTCAATTTATGTGTATTTTCTGCATACAGTAAGAGAGATGTGCGCAGTTGGACTATGCTCACAACACACTGGGGGATTTACTGCACATTTCAGTTGTCATTCTGTGCACTGGTTTCGACTTCTGCTCCAGTTTCTGGCACACTGCCACCTTCTATGCTGAGCACAACAGAAATGTGACCAAATCAAGGGTTTACAAAACCCACAATGAACACACTCTTCCGTTCAAAGCACATGACAGTTGATCATTTTCTGTCAACATGCCTTAGATCTTGTTGAGTGTGAATCCAAGATTAAAGTTCAGCTCATGTTTGTGATTTGAGTACATTTGTATTGTAAAATTGTCCTACAGAAAAGCAGTCAACAAAATGTATTGCATGCCTACTTGATGTTTCTTTAATAGAAGTTAAAAATATGTCTGACTGTTCAGTTTATAAAGTGCTCTGCTAACCATTCATTATTTAAACATAATAGAACAGGCCTGACAGATTAAATGTATGAAATGCCCAGAGGCTCTTTTTAAATAATGATTCATTACAGACCAATGTGTAAAATTAAGGATGTCAAGGGAGTAAAATGAGTGAATAATCTATCTTGCTCTAACTCCAGAGACAGACTGAACTGTTAAAAACTATCAATGGAAAAGCCCAGATTTCCCAAATACCCATTGAAAGAAGAAGATATTGAATCATACAGCCAAATTTTTCATTTTCAAAATATTTTCTTCTGTCTCACTGCTAACAAACCACATAATGTACTAAAAAGATCATTGAGCTTTGGTTACAGAATATACTGTATATATCACATGACCAACAGAGGGCTCTTTTTCAACCACAGAATATCTGTCCTGTTTTTACCACACAGATGTGCACAAAGCAAAACAAAACACACTTGCAATGATGCACAGGAGTACAGTTGATCTTATATTTACTAAATGAAGTGTATAAATCCATTTTGCATGTAGGACAACCAAGCTTTATTTCAGCTGAAATGAACAAAATGTATCTACAGTTTTGAATGTAATCCCATTGACTGTTACATTCTTTCCCACATTTTCTAGAAGGTGCCATAATAATGAACTTGACCATCAACTATTCTATGGCCCAACCAGAGAAGTCAAATGGGAATTTGGTGTTATTTTATGCTTCAGGGGTCAGACGTTAGGGAATTTTGGTTTCATCTATGTGGTTGACTTCCTGCTTGATTGACAGATTTGGGGCATTCAAAGATACTAACTTAAAAAAACAAACAAACAAAAAAGCCCCAAACCAAAACAACCCTCATGCTTTTAATCAAATTTGCACTCTAATTTATTAAATTAAATGTACGTAGACAGGACATTTGAAAGTCATTTTGCTCATGTGCAATTGCACAGTTCTACAGTGCTACTAGAGATGAATCAGTCTCTATAAAAATTTACCTTTTCTTTGAAAGGAGTTGTTGACCATTATATACCGACAGTCAATAGAAACTTTGAGGTAGAAATGTACGCAGAATTCTACTTGTAGGGGGGTTGTAATTATTCATTGTGGATTTACTGATGATCTAGTGCCCTGGTAGTTGAGATAATGATGAGTTGTCATTTTGTCATGATTCACTGCACATGAGTTGGTCACTTTGCAAAAGTAAACCAAATACACACCAAGCAATACTCAGTGAGTATCTGCACAATTTGAGAATGGGTTTGAAGGCCTATATAAAGGCCCCAAAAAAGGCCACCATTGTTAGTCCAGTGAACAGCATCATGCCGCGTCTATCACATGAACAACATCTCCGGGCACTGGGTATGGTGGAGGCCGGTTTGAGCTACAGTGATGTAGCCAGGCGTACGGGCTGTTCCCACCCACAATCAGAAGCCTGGTCCAAAGCATGCGCCGACGGATTGCTGCCTGCATCGAAGCAAATGGAGGCCATACTCGGTATTGACTGTTGTGACTTTGTGTTTGGCAGGTGCCATTTCCTTTTGTGAAATTCTTTATTTTGAAATCATTCTTGAAACTTTAGATTTTTGTTTCTGTGTGCCAATATGCAAAACAAATGATTCATATGAAGAAAATCCAGTTTCGGGCTTCAAAATAAAAATTATGTTGAAAAATATGGTCTCAAAGTTTTTAATGACTGTCAGTGTATATAAATTAATACATTTTAAAATCAGTGTCCCTGCTTATTTCCAAAATAACTATAGCTTCACACTGGGAGAATTGATAATTGATCACCTTTGTCATATTACATCCAGATTTTAAGGACTCGATGCATGACTGTGCTCTTACAGGAGAGAATCATGCATTTTAGGCAGATTGCAGACAGTCAAAGATTTTAGCTTTCAAAACTCTCCTGTTTGTCTTCTTGTTTGTCCTCTTTCATACTCTTCAATACGCTTGCGTCACACACTCGTGCCTAAGCAACACCCTGCCAGTCTCAGTATAACTCCATGTCGTCCCCTCATATGATTTTGTCTCAGATGTGAAATGTGTTTTACAGCTCCTCCACTGTGTCAGGAATAGTCCAGCTGTAACTGTAGCTAGTTTTATAAATAGGCCTTGGCCAGAGTTCAGCATGCGAAACAGAGTCTCAAGACGTTTCTATGTGCAAATGGAGAATAACATTAACAGAGGCTCTTTAGATCTGTCTAATCTACAGCTAGACAGTATAAGTGAATCGGCAATATAAATAAGACATAGGTAGCCATTGTAACGCTAAATTTTAAAAATTATTTTCAGAAAGTGTGTGAACTCTGAAATGCTGTCACAAATTTGTTATATTACTCATTAACTATCCCATGTGTTATTAAAGAAATGGAAGTGCCCAGCCTTGTGTTTAAGCACAACCTAAGAAAGCGCGACATACTGCTGCCCATTCTGAGGAGCTAAAAATGCTGCCAGTAAATGTGTGGTACTGCCCTCCCCATAACATCACCATGGTCAGATTCCCCGCATTGTCTGGATCAGCTGGTATACATGAATAACCAGTTGTTTCTCAGGTGCCACTAGGCTATCAGGCCGGAGACCAGCAGCTGGTCCATGACAAACTGTAATCAATAAACTCTGTTCATCAAATAATTGACTGGTTGTAGTGACCACGAGTCTTGAAGGATACCGGTTATATATAGGCAGCTCTCTCTCCTTATAAGGCCTCAGGGAGAGGCAGGTGGGGGACGGTTGGAGACGGGTGGTGGTTTTGTTGGCCTGGTACTTGGTTTTGGCTGACTCCCTGTGGATTCAGGCTGACAACCGAAGTCGCTGCAAAGGAAATCTCAAGGGGTAAGAAAAACTATTTAAAATTCTGTTTCCTGCTCCTATCTCACCTTTATCCTAAGCTTTTTGATCCACTTTTGCTTCTCACCTAAGTGTAGCATGGTAGAGTTAGTGGGATGGAGCTATCTAGAGCAGATTAGGGGACAGCCAAGAGATGTTTCATGATCCTTACCAAGAGCTAATGATACTAAAGTGATGAATGACGGAATATAGCATTTATAAAGGATGTGTGGAGATTAGACTGGAATAGATGAATGACTAACAGAGGGCTCCTTTCAACCCTCTGTTGCCACTTATTTATTGGGCAACTGTTGTGTCTGGGACAACAGACAAAGACAGCAGATCTGTGTGTGTTTATCAGACTAACATTATAACTGGTCAAAATTGATAAGGGCACTCAGGTCTGTTCCTTTAGTGGGCAAACTACTAGGGTGTAATTCTAAGCCTTTAAATGTGTTGACTTCATGTAAACTTGACCTCAAGCACAGGCTCACTAACATTTTATCTTAAATGAGGGAATTCACAGGTACAGGAGCCATTGTTATTCTTTTGTATTATTAATACCATTGGTTATCGCACAGCAAGTTTCTTGTATCTGAATAGAAAATGTTTATGAATAAGCTGAAACATTTTGGAGGTTTGTACAGTTATGGCTGGCAATTTCAGAGGCTTACTGTTACAGATGGAGAAGCTCGGGTGTCATTTGGCAGCCATTTGTGCCGTTACAGTATTGGCTGGACTGAGAGACGCAAGGAGATGTGGGACTGGTGGGACTAGAATATTACCTGCCTGCTAGGATCACTTTCCTGAGGGCAGTTGGATTTAGTACCTCTTATTTGGAAGCACACCATCTTCTGATGTCTTTTGTTTTGATTTCATATTCTTGTTTTACGGTGACATATAAACTCGTTGGATTGGCTGGTGGACTCATCATTGAGCAGGGTGTAAACGACCAATTAATGAATGTACAATCTTGTCAATCTTTATAGTATGATTGACAAATACAGCAAATGTAAAAGAGAGTAAACTTGAATATATAGAAGTGTAATGAAGGTGTATCAACTTTAGTTTTTCTGTTGCATAACCAGACAGGTCAAAAGGGAATTTAACTGCTGTTATTTATGTCATTAGGGGTTCGGGTCATTGTGGTTTATCTGTCTGCTTGACTGACAGTTTTGAGGCACTGGAAGTGGCTTTGTGATCCTTATGGTAACGCTGAAGTTGGGCAGAGTGTTTCAGAGGTGTGAAAATAGGTATGTCTTTGCCAGTGCAGCACGTCTCAGTGGCTCTCAGGGTGAGGTTGGGTAGGAGGATATGCTTCATGTTTCATCTGACTGTGGTCTGAGGACTATGAGGTGATGTAAGGCACTTATACTCTGCTGTGTGCATGATGTAAGACAAAGTTATATTCTTGCTACGGTGTCTACACTTAAACACATGTATCTGAGATTCCAGCTAACAGGAAAGAGTTAAAATCATTTATGAAGAGAATGCTATCATTGTCTGAAAGCTGTTTTTTTAATGACACACTGCAACAGGGAAAAATGTACTTTCACAAATGGTTGACTGGTGAGTAGCTCCAAAGAAGGAGTTTTTAGTTGCCACGTAATTTAGTTTGTTAAAATTTGAAGCTTTCAGATGTGATTCCATATAGCTGTGAGCTATATGTTTAATGACGCTGATGATGCATTTGAAGAACCAGAACTGTCCATAGCAATATGTGTGTGGCAGTATTTCTTTTTTATATTTTACCAGGAATATATCCAGTGATGGATTTATCGCTATTGTTGTCTCAATTTCAAGTCTTTATTTTAAGGAGCTCATACTTAGTATATTCTTCAATTTTATATGTTAACTAATATTGTTTCATTCACTGGAATGTAGCAATATTTACAGCCCACCACCACAACATAAACATGCTATAACTGCTAGTGCTGAATTTAGAGGTGTCAAACTGATGGGACAATTTTTGGTGCAGCTGCACCATCAGTAGCTGTTCATTTGCACTACATGTCCAACAATAGTCTATGTTCATTCCTTTTGTGTTATGGGTGTGTACACATGCGTCTGTCTTGCTGGTGTCTTTAAATCAATTTAGTGTCACCTTGTCAGTCCTGGAGGTGCCAATAGGCTCTGTGTGTTTGAATGCGAGTCTTGCAAACTGTGTGTCAAAATACCAGGAAGGCTTTTCCTTTTGTAGGGAGCACATGAATACAACTATGTTGCTCAGTATTGCTGACATGCTTCGTTGTCATTAATGTGCTCCAACCTCTCTTCAGCATAATGAACTATTTCTTCTTTTATTACATTTTTTTGTTTATGAGACTGTATCTAGTTTCAGGGTATTCCTGAAGGGATGGAAGCCCTGGTGTTTGTCCCTGTGTTACCTGTGTCCCTGGTCTAGACTGTAATGTGAATACCTCTTGTGCTTTGTTACCATGCCAGTGTGTGTGATTGTATGTTGCTGGTCCAACAGGTCAGTATCGACAGTGTCACCATGTCAGTGTGGCTCAAACGTGGAAATTACAACCAAGAATACCACCACAAACAGAGCCAATATGTGGTTAAAGAGTACAGCAGGTACAAGAGACACAGTTTCAAGCTAACGTAGTGCTTCGATCATCCTAATAATATTACTAATAGTAGTATTTTAACAGTAGTAAGGTTTGCCACTACTAAACCTGCAAATTCTGCCTTTTAAGCAAAGACATACCAATACAGGTAAGGCTAATCTGGTTGACACTAAGCTAAATTCAACATCAAGTCAATCCTACGATGGCCACACTATTTGAAACCAGCTTCCTCAAAGTATGTAGTATTTCATCATGTATTAGAGGCTGTCTGACCATTAATGCAGCAACAGGTCAATACAGAGCTTCTTATGAATACTTGAGAAAAGAATTGGGACAACAATTTGAGACAGTTCCCTAAATTGGACCAATTTCATTCAATCCATTCTTTTGATATTGAGAATTCAATATGGTCATATCCTGAGAGTTCATTGGAGGAAACTGGCTAATGTATTCTGCAATCTGTGGAAAAAATCATTTGGTAGAGTCAGTGTGTGTGTGTGTGTGTGTGTGTGTGTGTGTGTGTGGTGTGTGTGTGTGTGTGTGTGTGTGTGTGTGTGTGTTTCGTGTGTGTGATTTTAGAGGAGTACCAACAGGTACTCTGGCTGCTGTGTTTAATTCAAACTTACTGTATTAAAAATTCTTGTTCTTGCCGTTGCTTACTTGCTTTGCTTTAAAAAATTCTAATATGCAGCTAACCAATAGTATTCAATGACAAGTATTAGATAGATTTTACTAATGTAACGGTAGTTACTAACTGTTTCCTATATATTTCACTTAAAATTTCACAAAGTATAACATGTATATGAAATATGTGCTCTGAATAATGACCAAAAGACTGATTTGTTTGTCAAAAATATGGTAAGTTTTGTTTTTGCAGCTGAGACAACATTTCCAAGAACATTTATATATTAAATAATCTGCTTCAAGTATGATCATTTCTTTTTAGCCTACTAGATTTAAAATCACAAATCCTAGACTGCGCAAATAGTTGTTACACCCCAACTTGGCAACCACATTATAAAACATATTCTAAGACAGCACTTCTAGTTCAGGATTGTCTCGCCTCTTAATATGCGGGTCCACCTCCCTATTATCATCACAAGGGCAGATCACCACACCACCTGCCTTGTCTGAGGCTGCCAGCTTTCAAGATGCCCTTGACCTTCTGCAGGACAGTTCTGATGGCAGTGCTAGTTACTTTTGGCCTGAAGTCTTTGGGGAAAACAACGATGAAAGACACAGACTCAGAGCTTCTTAAGACTGGCTGTGTCTCTTCTGCTGACAATCTTCAGCTATTAGGCAACAAGCCAAATTCCAACTTCCAGCTCAGGGGAGCCTCTCATGTGTCAGACCTTCATTTGCATAGTCTGTTAAATATGAGATATGGATATGTGCAAAAATATTGCCTATAAATGCAAGGAAAACAAGCAGAGTGTTCAGATTAATTGCGGTCTTTACATTTTGTCTCTTTCTTTTAAACTTCTATTTCAGTCACACACTTTATGACACAAATGGCTCGGCAAATAGACAACAGTTGTTCAGAGGGTTCTTATGTTACAACGGCAACCGATATGCATTTGTAAATATAAAAAAAACAATAAATTAAAGCTGTCTCATGCAAAACAACACCCCAGTGGCACAAGGGCACAAGTTTAGACTACAATCTCAAACGTAGATGTTGAACATCAAATATCCTCTGAAAAAAGATTCTCCCTGAGGTGCTCAAGCTTCTCTCATATCAGCGCCGAGGACACTGATAGAACTTTCTTTCAGTTGGTGTTTCTTCTCCCCTCACAGAGAGGTCAAGGGTGAGGGTGCGTTGATAGCCTGCTGTGTAAAGTTCAGGTTCAGTCAGGGAGGTCTCACTCTCCTGTCCTGCATTCTTTGCATAAAGCTGGTTCACAGACTTTTGTATTGTGCTGGTATCATGGCAGAGATCAAAAGCATGGGGATTTACTCCCTTAAGCTTTTAAAGCCTGTTAGAGTTGGGAAACATTTGTGTAAAGCCAGAAACTACACACTTACAGTAAGTGCATTCACAACCTCTAAATATCTGAACATCTAGTCTTTGTGGATGCTTAGTTGAGGTACAACAGCTCATGTTCTAGAAAGTATGAAATGAATTTGGTAGATCATCACTGATTGATTAGTACACGCTTTACTGATAATCATAACATTCAGACCAATGCTTGGGCTAGAACAGTGACAAAGCCTACAGAACTTGCTTGAGACCTCCATCTTTAATCGTGGAACATAAGGCTGTAAAGGTTAACTTTTATTTTTTGGGTTAAAAACATTTTCATAGTTATGCAAAATGATACGAATAGACTTTATTCATAAAGCACTGTTGTAAATCCTGGTTAAAAAGGCAGCAAAATAGAACAGGCAAGTCATAAAATCTTCAGAATTTTAGAGACGGATAAAAATACAACATGTTGCAAAAGGAAATAAACAGTCTACAATATAATTGGAGGTGCTGTCAAGACTGGCTTCAGCTTGTTGCACATATCTGACAGATAATTTAAATGAAAGCACGGCAGTTTGGAGGCCTTTTGTTTAGTGACAGGCAAAAGCATTATATGTCCTCAATAACATGAGGTAGCTACCGTTTCGGAACCAGTGTAATTTACAGCAAGTGGTGTTCTGGCAAGGATACATTTACACATGATGGTAATGCCCCATCTTTAATATTTTCAATAAAGATTTCAGAATTCTGCCATAAATTCACAGGAAAATACTCAATTCATTGCCTGCAGGATAAACACTGTTTTCCTGAGCCTACTAGTGAAATTTATTTACCGTTTGTCTTTAGTTCTGAGGCGATGGAGGAAAGATATGAGCATAAAACAAAAGCTCGCATCCAGGAAGTGGTAAGAATCTACTAATTCTCTTTATCCAACATACTGATGCAATGACAATGCAGACATGTTGTTTAATTCACATGTGGATTTTAAGAATGGGCCTGCATTATAATATGGTACAGTACACTAATTGGATGCTAAGGCAATATAGAGAAGTGTGTGACAAATAAATGTGTGCTATTGATTGGTTTCATATTTACTGTCATCTCTGTGTACGCGTGCAGGTAAGCACGAAGATGAAGGATAAATATGTGCGTGAGGGGCCCATGATCAGAGGACCAAATTTTCTGGTCAGACTCAGATCCCACACCGTGTTTGAAAACACTTCAATCAAACTCTTCTGTACTATTGAGGGCTACCCCATGCCCGTTGTTAAATGGTGAGTAAGAACCTAAAAACGTGTGCTTCCTCAAACATAAGCATAGCTACTCAACCGTATACTATTTCATGGAGACAAATTGGTCTCTCATCACTCATTCTTTTCTTCTTTTAGATAAAATGGTAATGTCATCGTAGATGTTAGTAGTGATAAGAAAGTTGCTTTAAAAATGTTATTTATTATGGTTCCACATGTCTTGATGCAGTTGAGCTATATATATATATTTTTAAATTTTCTTTAGGTATAAAGATGGTGTCATCCTGGATGTATCCTCTGGAAAGTACTTGGTTCAAGGCAAAGGTGGAATCCATTCCCTGGAGATCCCAAGGTAGAGTAAGCTAAAAAAAAAAAAAAAGAAGATTTTTGATAGAGGTTTTGACTAGTGGTGGAACGCGATGAAAAAAAATTGGTCTATTTAAATACAGGCTTTGTAATTAATTAATCGCGATTAATCACATTTTGTCAAATAGCAATATTTGACACAATAAGCAAAATTTTTCAATGTAAATAAATTTTGGTTGACGACTGACTCGAGCAGACATAAACAGCAAAAATGTTTGTTTCATTCATAGTTATCTGTGCATTTTCATCTGTCTCCTACATTCACAGACTACTACAAACTCAAAGTGCAACAATAGCAATTATCTTCACATTTTAAGACTTTTGTAAACTCAAGCACTTTCAATGTGTTGATAAGCAGTCTATTGTGGGCTGGCTACACCGTTTGCCGGTAGCTAAATGTATGGTAGGACGACCTGGAGCTCATTTGCATAAAGCAGTTTCATTTAAGCAAATGCGATGAGGGGAGGAGAGGTCAGACACGTCGCAAAATTTCGTTGAACATCTAAACTAGTCGTTGCTGAACTGAAATGAGGACAGATTCAGTAGCCTTTTTCTTGCTTCAAATGCTTTCAGAAATACTTTTTTCTGAACAGTTTTCGTAATCAAAGAGAAAGTCTGCGACCGAGCTGCCATGTTGGTCTGACATTTCTGATCTGAATGCGTCCTGCGCATCTTCTTCGCAGCTGGCAAACAGATTTGAGGTGCATTATCGCCACCTACCGGGCTGGAGTGTGCATCAGTGTTACCGGTATGCAAGAAATGAGGGAACTGAGAAAGGTGTGATTAAATGCGTTATTTTTTAAACACGATATTTTTTCTGTAATTAATTACAGAAAAACGCGTTGGAATGAACACGTTGAAGTCCCAGCTCTAGTTTTGACCATTAGCACCATTTAGCAAGCACATTTCATATTAATGTAGCATTCCACTGCTTAATTCTTAAGAGACAGTTTACTAGTCAAGATGAATGAAAGATGATATTGGGATGCTTGTCAATCTCAGGATCTATTATCTTTTTTAGGATTTACTCCTAACGTGCAGCAGTACAAATTATCTAGGGATAGAAATGCACCAGTAAACGATAACAAGCCACAGACTATATGGTAATGTAAACAATGCATGTTCTAAAAATATAGACTCATCTCATTGGCAGTGTTTCATGGAACAAAAATGTGAGGACCATGACCAGTTGATGATTCATGAAGTTAGTGAAGTTACTGGATGTGATGATACAGGAAAATGAGCTGAAAAAGATGTATTACTTCAAACATTCTGATTGCATGATTCTGATGTTATTCCAGATATCTGCTGTTAACACTGCAGCGTATTGTTATTTGGTTGTGTTTTCTGTATTTGCAACAGATTTCAGAATTTGGTGGCGTTTCTAGATGTAGCACATGTCAACAAGTCTGTTTTATTAGGGTCTTTGTTTTGTTTTGTCGATTGATATGTGTTTTCTCAAGATGCAGTTCATTGAGCTTTAGTTTCGCTGTGTTGACCGGCCAACTATTTGGTCCAAAATCTATCCTGACAATCCCATCGGGATTCACACACAAATTGAGATTACAGTTATTGCATCAGAGTCAGCTGATTATGTGGGTACACTGTGTGGTTACAGTCAGGGGACGGGAGAATATCCCGGTCTCCCTTCCAGTCTTTGGAAGCTCAGCTGTTCGACTGCTGACCTCAGTGCTACGTGATACTCCAGGACTCTTACGGTCATCACTCTTTCCTTGGCTCCAATTGCCTCAGTCCTCCCAGTCACTTTCACACAGGCCAACTAACAGTCATTACTCCTTGTAGAAAAATATCCCTAAACTTCAGAACCTTCCTGAGCGGTGTAAAACTCATTAGATTGCAAAATAGATTACCAATTACTCTGAGTGTGGTGGGTTCTTTTTCAGCTAAAGAATGGTCAAAATGACAGCTACCATAAAAGTTTTGGATGGTAACTAAGTTTTAAAAATAGACTGGAAGACCTTGAAGGATGAATCTCTTTTGAATTACAAATTACCAGCATCTTGTCAGAATTTTAAGCTAGACTCATGACAAAGAGAACATTGCAGAATCCCCCCGCAAGCGCCTCTGCCCTGGATCCTTACAGAGAAGCTCCTCTACAGTCATTCAGCCTGCTAACATGATTCACAATAACATTACATCTGCTGCTCTTCCTCAACTTTCCTCTGAAACTCTTTTCTGCTATGATGTCAAAGGCTTCTTTTTCATGACTACACCTGCCTCTATGCATTCTGCATGGGGTGAAATTCCCATGTCAGATGATACTGGTGTAATATGAGGTTGTGGAAAAATTGGTGAGAGGAACATTGGGGCAGAGACACAAACACCAAGAGGTTGGAGGGCAGAGAAAGAAAACAAGAGTTTGAACAGAGAGATGGAGCAAGAAACAGGACAAAAACCTGGCTTTAACACTGCAACAACCATCTTCTGTCTTAAATCTTTCTGTTTAAATTACGTCTACATATATCATAGCCTGTAAATGCATTTTTTTCACCCGCTGGCACCCTCTGAAAAGATAACTTAATCCCTAATCCATTCAGTTTTTTGCAATTTGCCACTGTGGGACTTGCAAAAATGTCAAACATCTGTGGCCATCTGTCACTAGAGGGAAAAATCACAGCAACCTCTTGTGTCAGTATATTATTTACAGGATGCGCCGTATTATACCCTGAAGTTGAATGACAGCATTCAGAGTATATTTTATTAAGGAAGGAATCATTTTTTTGACATCTGCTCTCACAAAAGACCAATTAAGATTAACAACCTAACTTGTGGCCCTGTCTCAAAGTCTAATGTACCCATTAAGTATTCTGCAAGCATTAATATCAGGACTATGTCAGATGAGATGGGATTGAGCATGTGATCTTTCCTTAAAGGAGGGCTGTGGGTCAAAACCTGAACTTCCCTGGTATTGTTCAGTTGTATGTATATGTGAATCAGGCTTTGCTGAATCTCTGCTGCGCTTCTTGCCTGCTGATTATCCTGGGAACATAATGCATCCATGTAAGAAATCATTGCTCATTTCATGCATTAGTTTCATGCACCTTGTAAGAGCAAATCCACACTGGCATTACTTCCGCAGTTTACAATTAGCCCTGTCAGAGTCGATCCTCGTGGATATGCAGCACATCTGGTATTTAGGCATCTGCCGTGTTTTCACAAATGACTGTAAATATTACTTAAGACTCACATAAACACCCAGGACTTGATAGAATGTGATGGAAAATGCTGCCATCATACAAACCTAAACCACAATGCCATTTATACTATAATCTTGTGGCTGGTAAGAAATCGTTTGATTTCTTTAAAACCACAAATAATACAACTGTCTGAGAAATTTCTATGTGATAAATTGGCCTAGAAATTCTTGTTTTTATTGTGTTTAATAGATGCTCGACTGATGACACAGCCCAGTACACTGCTGTCGCTGCTAACAGCCATGGACAGGCTTCTAGTCAGGCCTCTGTTATTGTCAAGAGTAAGTCACTGTGTTCGATTACATGCTATCTGAAATTCAAGTCTGATTTCAAAAATTTCAAAAATAAATAACTAAATATAAAGTTTTCATCATATTTAGCTGAGACATTTGGATCTATAACAGCACATCTAGACTGTCAGTTCACCATTTGTCTGCTTATTCAGTTTCTAAGCTTCTATTACTTCAACAAGCCGCTGCGGCTAATAATAATTAACTTTTGTTTTATTTGTTTTTCAATTGTGCAGGGTTCAGAGAGGAAGATGAGTCCTGTCCATATGCATGGCTGCCTTTCACAGGTAGATGTCATAATTACCTCCACCTGCCTTCAGCCTTGTCTAAATGTCCAAAAATTGCAATTTTAAGACCCCTAATGACGCCGTTAACAGCTATGCTAAACATAAATACAATCTCTTTTCAAAGTAATGTGTGACGCAACAAACTGTTGCCACCAGCCATATTCTCATCTGTCTTTGTGCTCCTCTCCTCTATCTCTCAGCTGCCATGCTTCCCAAGATTCAATACACTAAAATCAACATCACATTTGTGGAGACGTTTGGTCCAGTTTTTGCTTCTGAGGGAGGATCTGCCACTTTGTCTGCCAGTATGACCCTGAACCCGAACCTGGCCAACCTACAGCCTGAGGCACAGTGGTATAGAGATGGTAATTGTTATAAAGTAGCATTTAATGACAACATAATTATCCTATAATTGCTAGTAATATATACCAACGGCCACGGTGTCTACCAGACCCAATCAAGTCGACATGCAGCCAGAGGCACAGCAGTGGAAAAATTGGAAAATGTTAGGGACACTATTTTTATTGCTTATTAATTTTACTGAAAGCAGTTAAATAGACTCTGGTAATATACCCCCAATTCATGAGCAGTTCCATTTGGTATGTGTGTGTCTGTAGTATAAAAGCAAATCGTGAATTGAATTCAGTCAAATCTCATGTATCATTTATATAGATACAATGTTGTAGCAATCTAGAGGTTTAAAGGTATCCTGCTGTGACAGTGAATCCATGAATCTGTCTCATTTCAAGACACTCGTCTGTTTGACTCTAAATGGGTGAAGATTGACACCGGCAGAGGAGTCACCACCTTGACTCTTCCAAACCTCTACAAAGATGATGAAGGCCTTTACACACTACGCATGGTCACCAAAGGAGGCACTGCAGCACACAGTGCATTTGTCTCAGTTGCAGGTGAGACAGATGATTAGAAAGTTGAAGAGAAGCTGATATCTTAAACCAAACCAGACTTCAAATCAGTTTTTAAATTAAAATATAGAGGTGTAATTTCATTGTTTTGTTGTCAACATAATACTTCCCTGCTTTATCACTTTTACAAACTCATGTTCTATACTTTAATACATTATTACAGTCATGTTATTAATTATTACTATATTATGGTTGTAAAACCATCGTCGTCTCTGTAGATGGTCCTCCCCCAGTCCCCGCTGCACCAGGTGCTCCTATGGACATCAAGATCCACGATGCCAACAGAGACTATGTCATTGTGTCATGGAAGCCTCCTAATACCACTACAGAGGGTCCAATCCTGGGATACTTTGTGGACAAGTAGGAGTTACTGATATAAACACCATAAACAGATAAACTGACCAACACAAAGACAAACTGATTACTGTAAGTCATCACACTGAGTTGATTTGACTATCTGTGTAAATGAAAGGTTTTTGTCTCAAGGAGAGGCAATCTGTTGCTTCCATATTGCTCTACTCCTTCATCCCCTTGAGATCCAACTCAAACTTCTAACCAACACAAACTTGAACTGAACACAACTGACTCAATATACACCACACATAGGAACTTGTATATATAATAAATGGAGTGGGCCACCATTGTAGCTAAAGAGGCCCATTTGCGGTTTTAGTGTTCTTATTTTTATTTTTTGTCAAGCAATGACAATGGCCAGTTTTGTTAATGATTAGAAGCTGCTATATTTTCACATACTGGTTGATATTTAGTGCCAATAGGACTGTCACAGCTTTATACTGTACAACCAAGGCCTCAACAAATGGAAAAACTTCACACAGATCATTTTTTTCAATAATAACAAATCAACATCATGACAAATGTTCAAGATTTTATTCACCAAGCCAATGCATAACTTCCACTATGTTTTTCCATGTATGTTAATCACCCCAACTCATCCCTTTTCTCCTTTTCTCTTTGCAATTCTGTAGATGTGAGGTCGGAACTGAAAACTGGACCCAATGCAATGATCATCCCATAAAGATCTGTAAATATCCAGTGTCTGGGCTGTTTGAAGGACACTCGTACTACTTCAGAGTCAGAGCTGTCAACTCCCACGGAATCAGCAAGCCATCCCGCATGTCTGAACCCATCGCTGCACTCGACCCGACTGAGTTTGAGAGGCTCCATGGTGGGTTTAACTGGATTAGTACAGACATATCTTCCCTCCCTTTCAAATCAATACTTATTAATTTCTAGAAAAAACAAGCAAAATTCCCCCATAAGAAGCAATAGATTCCTGTTATTTTAATTATATAGTAGGGCTTGATGTTTTTAATGTAAGATCTCTCCTTTTATATTACTATGCAATACTTGTCTATCTTATGATGCTCTGTTTTGCCAGGTTACTCCCATAAAACAGATCAGGAAAAGACAAAGTTCTGGTTAGGAGTTGTACTGTGGGACAGCATGTTAGACACTGTACAGTGCTACATGATCACTTTTTATTTAAATCACCGAGGAGGTTTGAAGTAAAATATACTTGCAAGCAGTAGATGGCTACAAGAAAATGCTCCAGATTTACATTTAAAGTAACTTCAACATCCATTTCCAACAAACTGATGATCGTGTCTTTTGTCCTCCTGCAGCTAAGAAGCTCGGAGGAAAACTGGATGTTGTGTCTTACCACGATGAAGTTGAAGGTGCAATTTTAATTAAGAACAGTATTACTAAATTGCATATTTGTTAAATATTCTAATAATCAGTGTGTTTGTGTTTGTTTTTCGGTGCAGCTGATGGAAAGCCTCCAGGTGTTCCATCGGGAATGTATGCCTCAGAAATAGACAGGACATATGTTGTTCTGAGCTGGAAAGCCCCGGCATATTCCAGCACTGCTCCCATGTGGTACTACATAGAAAAGGTAACAGATAATGTCATACTGTTACTAATTAATTCCATACTGCTCTGTATAATACTGATTATGAACCACTCTATACAATAGTAAGTAGATAACTACATTTTTGTGCTATATTTGGTAATATCTGGTAAAAAATAAATGAATAAACTTTTCTTGGTCTCTTTGTGTCCCCACAGTGCTTGCTGGACAGTGGTGCATGGCAGCGTGTTAATACTAAGGTCCCTATTCGGTCTCCCCGTTATGCTGTGTTTGACCTGGCGGAGGGCAAACAATATAAATTCAGAGTTTTGTCTGCCAATATCTATGGAACTAGTGAGCCCTCTGAGCCTACTGGGCCAATTGAGACTCTGGAACTCAAAGGTCTGTTGGAGTAATTTTCTTAGTACACAGGTCAACAGATTTTCTACAATAGTGGAAGAAATCCACACTTGAGCTGCAGGTGAGTTATTAATTTTATCTGTTTTGTTGTCTTTAGGTGTACCATCTGCTCCAGGTCAAGTCATTGCCACAAGGGAAACAGACACCTCTGTCCTCATCCAGTGGGCCCCTCCAAAAGAACCCAACAATCTGATTGGCTACTACATTGACCAGTGTGTGAAGGGCTCCAAGGACTGGACTTCAGCCAATCACAAACCTCACAGAAACACCAAGTATGCTTTCAAGGAAAAACCTCTACTGCTCAGAAATATGCCTTTTCTCCGACTGTTAGCAGGAAAGCTATGAAAGCAACACTCATGGGCTTTGTATGTGATTCTGTTTCTTCAGGTTTGTGGTTAGTGGTCTGACCAAAGGAGAAACCTATGTGTTCCGTGTCCAGGCTATCAATGAGATCGGTCTCAGCGATGAATCCCAGGAGTCTGCACCTCTGACTGTCAAGGCTGCTCTCAGTCAGTATTGTCAAATTTGTTATCACAATTAAAAATAATAATGAACTTTCCCCCCCACTTTATAAACAATGGAATTTTTAGGAATAAAAATTCAGTCCTGTTTATTTTTTAGCCTCCCCCTCTGCTCCCTATGACGTTGCACTGCTGAACTGCGATGGCCATTCGATGGTTCTGAACTGGAGGAAGCCTCTTCGCTCTGGAGGCGCTCCGATCAAGGAGTATTATGCGGATAAAAGACGCAGTGGAACAACGATGTGGAGAGAGATTCATATCCCACCGCTCACAGAAAGGCTTTACAAGGTAAAGTGCCTGTTCTTTATCTTTACTTACTTACTCACCTTAAACATCGAAATTAAAGAAGATGAAACTGCTATTTGCATAATTTGCAGGTAAGCTCCTCCCTGATACCGCAGCAAAGCTAAGCCAGATATTAACTCAGTTTCATCAGTGGCTGGGTTAGTTTTCACACTTTAGAAAACAAAATGTGGGCGAGGTTGGAATGCTAGATGTGCAGCTTTTTGCACAAATCTCTTACTGACTACTGCAGTTGGTCATTTTTGTGCTCAGTCAAATTGCTGGAATATAAAGTGGCATGTCCATTTTGCTTAAGATAGTAACCATGGTAACATTATGCTGACAGGTGGAAGACTTGAAAGAGGGAGCAACCTACCAGTTCCAGGTGTATGCAGCCAACCTGGCTGGCCTTGGACCAGCGTCCAAACATTCAGCTGACTTCACATGTGAGGCCTGGACAATGCCGGAGCCTGGTCAGTACATATCCTGTTGTGATGCACCTAAACAAATAACTAGCCTGTACATGTCCTGCCATAACTGGGTTTTATTTAAAAAAATGTGAATTGTCCTTCTTCTCCCCTAATTCTGTGTGTTCTACAGGCCCTGCGTATGACCTGAGCTTCTGTGAAGTGAGAGATAGTTCAGTGGTGGTTGAGTGGCAGAAGCCTGTCTACACTGGTTCTGGACCAATCACAGGCTATCATGTTGAGTATGCAAAGAAGGGCAGTTCTGACTGGACCACAGCCAATGAGAAAGCTGTCAGTCACCGCTTCCTGAAGGTGAGGGCATCTCCTACAATTTATTGTTCTTACTGTTCACTTATTTGAGAGTGACCAGAATAAATATTTATCTGAGATCCATTCATAACAGTATCTGAATAATATATAATTTGGCATTTATGGCATTGGCATTTATTATGATATAGCTTTAAAAAAAATCTTTAAAAATGCTTCCGGAACAGCATAAAAGAAATAGAAATATCTCTTGTGCAATTTATAGTGTAAAATAATATTACGGGCAAACTGAAAGCTGACTGTTGAACAGCTATTATGCATTTTATGTTTCTTAAATTAAAAAATGTCTTCAGCTCTGTGTTACTTTGTCTCCACACAGCTTTTTATTGGATTCGGCTTGCAACTGTATAGCTTTAAATGTTGATTTATTACATTTCAGCTGTCAGTAGAAGCTTAATTAAAGTCTTTTACTCTCCTGTGTATGTAATGCAGTGGTGTAGCACATTAAACTGACCGACACTGACATCTAGTGGATAAAGTAAACAATTACTGGGTTTAGGGACAGTATCAAAAGGTACATCATTTTTTTAGCTCTACAAAAAAAGTTGCAGCAAATAGGTAACTGCTCTCACATATCACAGTGGCAAGTCAGATGACAATTATTGTATTTATTTGACAAATTACTGGATTTAATGCATTTCTCATATAATACGGGTTTACCTCAGAGGGCTTACATTACAGATGAACAATGTGTGAATAAATATCAAGTTATGACATTCACTACTTAAAATGAAACAAAACAAACAAACAAAAAACAATAATGGGCCCCAGTGCAGTTGGCTAGAGCCCACTAGCATTTACTTGCTGCAGTAACTGCTGGGTCTTAAAATGTACTACTGTTGCCACCATCTCATGCACCTGTCAAATCTGCCCAGACTGAGGATGACTTCACCTGTCATCCAGTATTCACAGCTCTCTTCCTCCCACTGACAGATGTCTGTGTGTTTCCTAGGTAACAGGTCTGGAGGTGGGCACTAGCTATGTGTTCAGAACACGTGCCGTCAATGCTGCAGGAGTGGGTATGGCCTCAATGGCCTCTGACCCTGTGATTGCCAAGGCTGTGGAAGGTAATTTTTCATCAGAGTGGAGGATTATAAAACTGAACTCATTCAGTCTCTTAAGGTCTCTCATGGTTATTCTGTCACAGAAATACAGGGTCTCAAAAGGCTTTCTGTGCATTTTTTTTTATATATAGAAATGGCTATAATTTAAAAATGTGTGTGTATCTGTCTGTGTTTGAAGGTGCCCAGGAGGTGTCCTGTGTTGTGGATGAGAAGTCAGGTGACATCGTTCTATCATTTCAGTCTTGCCAAATGAACGAGGGCTCTCAGTTCATCTGGAAGAAAGACTATAAAGAAATCACAGATTTCTCTAAAGGAGTAGTGATTAAGACGGAAGGCAGCCTGTAAGACCACATAAACACAACTACAAAAATACTGTGAATATGCAATCAATTGTACACTATTCCAGCCTTTTTTTGTTCAACATCTCTCCATCTGTCTGTGTGTCTTTTCTGCCCTCAATCGCAGCTCTAAGCTGATCTTTAAGAACGCAGATAAAGAGGACTTTGGGACCTACTCTGTTTCTGTCACCAACACTGAGGGGGTGTCATCCAGCTATGCAATCTCTGCTGAAGGTGGGATTCATTCATCTCTGTGCAAGTCTAGTTCTGCTGCTTAACAACCAGCCAAGCTACGGCTTTCAAAATGTACAGAAAATCATAAAAGAAAAGAGAATCTGCAACTTTCACTGTTGAAATGTAATATGTGACAAGTATTCACAGCCTGGACTACCAGCTTATTATATTCTTTTGACATACCATCACCTGAACTGTTGCCATTATCATCTTCATTATCTCATCAACATTTACATACCTTTAAATTACACGAAATATTCATTTCTTCTCTGTGTTAAAGCAGCGCAAGCAAATATCTTTCATGTCTTGATCATGAAAATTTCAACAGCTGTATAGCAACACAAAGACAAGTACATCAAAAGTACAGACTTGAGCAAAAATCAAAAGGAAACTGTGTATCGAAGAACTGAGGCTCTGTGTAGGATGCAGTAAAGATGAAAGCAATGAGACCGTACTTATAAACGATCTCGCTGGCATGTAGGCAATGAACAATTTCACTGCAAATCTGATGAATTCCAACAGAGCACGTTGCACACATTATTTCTCCAAGCTTGGGCAGTGTGTGTGTGTGTGTGTTTTACCACTATGTCTTCATGGCAAAAGGCTCTCTGTCAGAAATTTTCACAGTATTTCTCCTTCTATTGCACCACTATGCTACTAGGCTATAATGTGTTATTCAGTGTGCCTTCCACTGATTGCTTCCTATTTGGCCTACAGTTATTTCGCTGTAACTCACAATAATTTCTGAACTCCGACTATGCAAGGCTTCATTTGTTTCACTTATATCACAGGTACTTGGTAAGGCTCGAATAATTTAATGCACCGACTCATAATGCAGTTTGTTGGCGGAGTTGCCGAGTGAGCCTTTGGGTCCAGTTCTAGGCGATGAAGAACACCGAGTCCAGTTGCAGCGTCTTCCCTATGACTACATTGGTTTCAGTGTGAAAGTGTTTATGCTTTTATCTTCATCCTCCTATTAAGCACAATTAAAGTAGTGACTTCTCCAGCTCCAAGTCTGGTACTTGAAGTACCGCATCAAAGTGCACAGTAAAATTACATCAATGTATCAAGTGCAACGTGTATTTTAATTGCTTGTTTGTGCCCAAGACGGCATGAAATTAATAAGTTGTTTCTACGTTTCAGAGTTGGCAAAGATGCTGGCACTCAGCTATGATATCAGACATCCAAGTAAGTACCTCTGGCTGACTCTTTCAATCTCTCATAATCTCTCTCTTTGGCCCTTTTAATCTCTCTTCTCTTACAAGTTTTGCTCTGCTGCTTCTTAATCTGTCATACCTACTCTCCATTTCTCTGTTTCTCCCTTTCGTGCTTTCATTTTGCTTTCTTCTGACTGCTTTGAACCTTTCCGACTTCTTTATTCTTTTAGGGGCATATTTCTCTTTTTATTTGATTAAAAAAAAAAACCTCTTACCTGCTTTTGCATCACCTGCCTAACCACCGTTCACATCTGCTCTTCTTTTGCCTCCCATCTGACTTGACTCCTCTTGTCTCCTCGAACCCTTAACCTTCCTCTCTCTTCTCCTCTAGTCATCCCGCTGAAGTCTGAGTTGGCCTATAAGATTTTGGAGAGAGGCAGAATGAGATTCTGGCTGCAGGCTGAAGAGATTTCTTCCCATGTCACCTACAAATTCTTTGCCAACAACAAGGAACTGTCTGGAGCTGATGTAAGACACACTGTAGTTTGAAGAAGGGAAAACGTAGTGATGAGAGTTGGATATTTTACTTCATGGCTTTTAGGTGAACAAACTGCCTGCCTGTTTAACTGTGGTTAATGTAAGTAAGCTGTTTGTTGCAATATGAAAGCCGTAATCATAGTGAGAAAGTATCTATAGTCCTAAAGGCTGTCATCAAGTACGCAAGGCCTGTTTTACAATACATCTTTATTTTTCTGCAGCCCAACAAGATGGGTCACGACGTCTCCACAGGTATTATTGAGTTCATCATGGACCATTTCACTGAGGAAAATGAGGGGACATTTACCTGTCAGATCACAGACGGAGGAGGCAAAGGACAGAGCTCATTGGTTCTGATCGGAGCTGGTGAGAGGCTAAGTGTGACTGTTGGCCTAATATCAACATCTGCAATGCGTTTCTAAACTGGTTAAAGCATGTATAACCCCACCACACTCCAGCACCTAAGCAACTGTGGCATTAAACCACATTCAAACTTGCCATTTTCCCACCCCTACTTTTCTCCTTGCTAATTAGCTGATATGCTGGCGAGCCTTTGACAGAATGAACACAGCCTATTGAGACATATGTAGCACAAAGCATATACGTGTATGTGTGTGTTTGGAAGTAGATTTGCTGCATCTCTAGTAATAAAGAGAATACGTCATGTATTAAGTTGATAAATGTGAAGGGCACCCCGAGATTCAAATAAAAATGCTTGCTTTCATAAATCATGATTCCACTCTCATACAGGGGCCCATTAGCTAGGTAATCCAGAGAAAGTATCTATAGCAACGACTGGCAACACTTTGATCTTTAAATTATTCTGTGTTTATTTTTTGAATCTGTATGTGAACACAGCTTTCAAGGCAGCATTGGCTGAGGCTGACTACCAGAGGAGAGAGTACATCAGAGTCAAAGAAGGTAAGAAATACAAAACCTCATCCACTTTTAATCTTTTATGAGCTTTACTCTTCCTAGCCTGAGATCAACAAACCACTCTGTTGCCTGGGACACAACTAATCAGTGAGTATATGGGATAGAAGTGGAACAGTGTCGTTGCATAAACTAAGAGCCGGAACCTGAAAACTGAAAATGGACCCATTTCAATTGGAGTTCACTATCGAATAAGTTGAATATTTCAAAATTTATAAAACGGCTTCTGTTCATATGAAGATTCCACCGTGGCATTTTGCATTAAGAATTGGCTAAAGGACAATTCCACAAGTACTTTGTAGAAACTTATGTCTCTTTCTCTCTGGCCTCTATTCACGCCAGGTCCCCACTTCAGTGAGTTCCTGTCACTTCAGGTTGGAGATGACTGCTCTGTCACACTGGTCTGCAAGGTAAACACAGCTAAACTCAATAATTATTGATTGCTTAGACTAAATAAAAGATAGGGTGACATGTGAATATCTTACAAGGCATACTGTGGAGGCTGAATGCAAGATGCCACAGTGCTATGTAATGGTTAGGTCTAGACTATAAAAATATCCAGAATTAGACTGTCTGGGTTCTTTTCACATGAAGTATATTAGGAAGGCCAATTTAAGATTCAAGTGTTGTTTGTATGCCCCGAGACAATCTCAAGCTGACGTCTGTTTAATCAGTTTGTCAGTTCAGTCCAAAAAAGCACAAACGCAGCAAACATGCATGCGCTAAATTCAAGGTGAATGTTGTGTGTGCCAGTACAGAGCAGGCGTCAACATCGAGCATTTTACAGAAATGTGCTGCATTTGTATTTGGTGACAGTGGTTATTTAGTGTACAATATATTCTTGAAAACAAAAACAGCCTAAAGTTATCTTGGTGGAAAGAGAGAATATTTTTTTAAACCCATAAAGTGGTTGGGAGTAACTGGCTAAAGTAGAAGAGTTTAGTACAGTTATGTGCAAACATTCGGGCACCCCCAGGCAATTTATATTGTGTCGATTTTCGAAGTGAATAGAAATAAATGCTAACCCTGCAGCAAACAGACATAAAGAAATGAGCCAGTTACCTTTGAGCTCATGAAATTAAAAAATAGCAAAAAAATTCAAACAGCTATTTATGGAATGTCTGCCAACTTCATTAACTGGAGAGATCTTTCTTGATGTGTTTGGACTTGTACAGCAGTTAAAGAATTTTAAGTCGACATTGTCAGCTGATGACATTTCGACAGATTACAGAATCAGAATTCTCTGATTCTTCAAACGAGGTAACATTCAACAATCTTGGGCTCCTCTAAGCAGCTGAGTGAGGAACTGAGATTAAGATAACTGATACCTACAAAGCAGGAGAAGGCTATTAAAAGCTTTCAAAGAACTTCAAGCTTGCAGTATCCACAGGCTGAAATGTCATTAAGAAAACAGCAACTAAGGAAAACTGTAAGTCAAGACGAGATCTAAATGACCAAGAAAGTTTTCTAGGGTGCTGGGCAGAAACTTGAAATAAAACCTGTATCGGTATGTGCAGCACTGTATGGAACAGAAGATGCAAGTTTGTTACTATAGTCAACCACTGAGATATGCAAAGCAACATATGAATAACCCCAAAAAATCATCAAGTGCCGTGGACCAATGACATCAAAAGATCTTTGGGCACGATCACTGTGGGGAGAGAAAAAAGGAGCAGATTTGGGAAAAAAGAAAAAAATGTCTTGCCAGCTGTTCGATATGTAGTTAGAAAAACTCTGCGTTGGAAGTGTGTGGCAGCCATTAGCACAAGAAACACTGCATGGATCACAAGCTGGAGCTTTTAGACTCTCCTGACCTGAACATCATTGAAAATCTGTGGGCAGATCTTAAACATGCTGCAAAAAAGACCGAGAAAAATCGTAGATGCATTAACATTTCACAAAAGATTTGCTTTTCAGTTATATCCTTTTAATCTGTTTGCTGTAAGGGTTTGCTTCCCCAAACTAATGCATACAACTTTATCCCTCAGCCTTGTTAAACCACCACATAAACACAATTTTATACTCCTCACTTACATGTCTAATTTTGCAGCTCGGAATGAGTCATAAAATGTTAAATGTGAGATATGTAACATTAATGACATCACTAACAGCAAAAGTGAAGCATATTTATATCCCTGATTTTGCTTACAAAACATCTCTAATGGACCTGATAAACAGTCCAGGTTTTCATTAAAGGACTAGGCATTTGATGATATGTTATATAGAGGTTATAAAATGAGCATAAACCTCCCTTTCTTGGTTGTGAAAATGATACTGAATGTTTGAATTACGTTCTTTATTGCAGGTTGCTAACTTGAAGAAGGAATCAGAGTTCCACTGGTATAAAGAAGACACAGAGATCATCCCTGATGTGAAACCTGACCTCGGATCAGGAGTTTGTAAACTGCCAATTAAACTGGTAAGTGCACATTGAAATTTGGTCTCCTCCTTTTGACAATGAGACTAATTACACAAACACTGCCAACATGTGGTCATGAAGTATGTCATCTCCACTGATCACTTTCTGTAATCCTTCCTCTGAATTTCTTTTTTTATCTGGAGCATCAGAAACATCTCTGTAATGCTTCCTTAGCTCTTCCACTTTCGTCTTCACCAGAGTTGCTGTAGCCCACTCTGTCTCTTTCACTGTAGTTGCTTCCCTCTTCAGCTCTGGCAAATCAAGCGTTGCTGGTTGACATAAAACAGCTGCCATGTGGGAATACTTTCACAGACACCAGATTTAAAGCTCAATACAATACTTCAAAATGCAGACATTTATCAGGAACGTACGGGCTTAATCAGCATTGTAGTAACTTGTATGGCACAGGATTAAACACAATAGACATTCATTGATATGTAAAAGTCCTGCATAGCTTTAATCTGAAGGCTATAAAGAAACTCTACAAAGCTATTATGTCTTAAAAGCATGCACGTCAAGGTTCGGTGTAGTTTAGTAGCTATACTAAATCAAGGAATTATTGCAATATTTTGTTCACTGGTTTTCTAGGTTATAAAAATGCTCCACTGTTACACAATTTATTGCATCTCTGTGGACCTAAAAATAAGGACACTTTATTCAAAAATAACACTTCACCATGTGTTCACATTCAAGAAATCTGTGTTCCCATGTGCCCTTGTTTTTTCTCCAGTTTTCACTGAAGACAACAGGAGTTTATAAGGCCACCATCAGTGACGACAGAGGAAAAGATATGAGCCAAATTGACATCTCTGGAAAAAGTAAACACAAGTGTCTTACTTATTCAAACTGACTGTTTAATTATTGGAATAGTTTACTGTCTATGTGAGCAAGAACAAATGATACTGTGTAAAATAATATCTTGTGAAAAGTACAAATCCATTTCTACATGAAAAAATTTTCAACAACCCCCAACTCGGTTTTTCTCTCTACTTTATAAAAACATTTCTTACCAGCTGACAGCTTGCTCAGCTGCTGGCTGTATTGATTCTAGATAAGATACATTTGAATTTTGCTGTAAAAGTTTGTGTAAAACAAACTTAGGCTGCTCCCTGTTGTCCTTCAAGCTTGCACTCGTTTATGCATTTTGATGGCAGAACTGAGCATTATTGTCCTTTTCAGATTATACTTTATCCCTCCTGTATTAGCTGTTAGTAAATGAGGCCTCAAGGAAGAGATTATCTGACAAATGCATCTTTTCATATTGTTTTATTTCAAAATTACAGAAATATTCACCTTATTAAAAGCAAAAGGGACAGTAAGTCACATATGGAGACAGTTTCTCCAATATTTAGTGGAGTAACAAATACCCTGACTATTACGGAAGAGTATTAGGGCCACCCGTGAGAAAAAAAATTAGAGGGGGTAGAATTTTTTTTTCAGCATGAATTTTGAGAAAAAAGTCGAAATGTCGAGAATAAAGTCAAAATATAATGTCGAGAATAAAGTTGAAATATAATGTCGAGAATAAAGTTGAAATGTCGAGAATAAAGTTGAAATGTTGAGAATAAAGTTGAAATATAATGTCGAGAATAAAGTTGAAATAGGATGTCGAGAATAAAGTTGAAATGTCGAGAATAAAGTTGAAATATAATGTCGAGAATAAAGTTGAAATAGGATGTTGAGAATAAAGTGGAAATATAATGTCGAGAATAAAGTTGAAATAGGATGTCGAGAATAAAGTCGAAATGTCGAGAATAAAGTCAAAATATAATGTCGAGAATAAAGTCAACCTTTTGGAGGTCTGCAGCCAGCTGCTCTCGCCTTTTGAAACTAACAACCAGCGTGCTGCTTCTACAAAATGCCGTTCAGTCAGTTAGATGAACTAGTGAAATTATACTTCAGACTTGGCTTTAGTAATAAAGAAATACTTTCTCTTTTAGCCCACAGACATACTGTAGTGATAGAAGTGTTAGAACTTTGAAGAGACTTTTCCGAAAACTGCGACTGTTCCGAAGGATAAACCACACACGGTTGGAAGAGGTGGCCTCATTCGTGCAAGCTGAAATAGCGGGTAATGGACAAATGCAAGGCTACCGATGGCTGCATCTGCGCGCAGTTCAGAGGGGATATGTTGTATCACAAGATACAATAAGACAGCTAATCAAGTTCTTTGATCCTGAAGGTGTGGAGCTCAGGCGGGCACGCCGTTTGATAGATAGATAGATAGATAGATAGATAGATACTTTATTAATCTCCAAAGAGAAATTCACAAAATGTTACAACTGGGTTTTGAACCTGCGCCACCCGCACCAAAAGCAACAGCTCAATGCGCTGAGCTATGAGAGACACAGGCATTACTGCAACAAAGGCCCCAACGTACTGTGGAACTTGGACTCGTATGATAAATTGAAGCCATATGGAATTGCCATTAATGGCTGTATTGACGGTTTTAGTCGCTATGTCGTATGGATGGAGGCATACAGAACAAACAATGACCCCAAAGTGATAGCCAATTACTTCATCCCATCAGTTTCTTCAAAGTTCTAACACTTATCACTACAGTATGTCTGTGGGCTAAAAGAGAAAGTATTTCTTTATTACTAAAGCTGAGTCTGAAGTATAATTTCACTAGTTCATCTAACTGACTGAACAGCATTTTGTAGAAGCAGTGCGCTGGTTGTTAGTCTCAAAAGGCGAGAGCAGTTGGCTGCAGACCTCCAAAAGGTTGACTTTATTCTCGACATCCTAATTCAACTTTATTCTCGACATTATATTTTGACTTTATTCTCGACATTTCGACTTTATTCTCGACATCCTATTTCAACTTTATTCTCGACATTGTATTTCCACTTTATTCTCAACATCTTATTTCAACTTTATTCTCGACATTATATTTCCACTTTATTCTCGACATTTCAACTTTATTCTCGACATCCTATTTCAACTTTATTCTCAACATTATATTTCAACTTTATTCTCAACATCTTATTTCAACTTTATTCTCGACATTATATTTCCACTTTATTCTCGACATTTCAACTTTATTCTCGACATCCTATTTCAACTTTATTCTCGACATTATATTTCAACTTTATTCTCGACATTTCAACTTTATTCTCGACATTGTATTTCAACTTTATTCTCGACATTATATTTTGACTTTATTCTCGACATTTCGACTTTTTTCTCAAAATTCATGCTGAAAAAAAAAATTCTACCCCCTCTCATTTTTTTTTCTCACGGGTGGCCCTAATACTCTTCCGTACTACAGTATGTTTGTGGGCTAAAAGAGAAAGTATTTCTTTATTACTAAAGCTGAGTCTGAAGTATAATTTCACTAGTTCATCTAACTGACTGAACAGCATTTTGTAGAAGCAGTGCGCTGGTTGTTAGTCTCAAAAGGCGAGAGCAGTTGGCTGCAGACCTCCAAAAGGTTGACTTTATTCTCGACATCCTAATTCAACTTTATTCTCGACATTATATTTTGACTTTATTCTCGACATTTCGACTTTATTCTCGACATCTTATTTCAACTTTATTCTCGACATTATATTTCCACTTTATTCTCAACATCCTATTTCAACTTTATTCTCGACATCCTATTTCAACTTTATTCTCGACATTATATTTCAACTTTATTCTCGACATTTCGACTTTATTCTCGACATCCTATTTCAACTTTATTCTCGACATTATATTTCCACTTTATTCTCAACATCCTATTTCAACTTTATTCTCGACATCCTATTTCAACTTTATTCTCGACATTATATTTCAACTTTATTCTCGACATTTCGACTTTATTCTCGACATCCTATTTCAACTTTATTCTCGACATTATATTTCCACTTTATTCTCAACATCCTATTTCAACTTTATTCTCGACATTATATTTCCACTTTATTCTCGACATTTCAACTTTATTCTCGACATCCTATTTCAACTTTATTCTCGACATTATATTTCAACTTTATTCTCGACATTTCAACTTTATTCTCGACATTGTATTTCAACTTTATTCTCGACATTATATTTTGACTTTATTCTCGACATTTCGACTTTTTTCTCAAAATTCATGCTGAAAAAAAAAATTCTACCCCCTCTCATTTTTTTTTCTCACGGGTGGCCCTAATACTCTTCCGTAGGGACTATTGTAGAAGGAACAGTGTTAAATTTTAATCTTTCCTTACTGAGTTCTGAATGCAGCCACCAGAGGGCAGCATAATGCCTTTCCATATTACTGACTTTTTCCCTGACCCCATGTTACTCTGCCTCTCTTCTAGTCTTTGAGGATGCCATAAACAAGCTCAGCCAACTGGCTGGTAGGTATCTGCTTTCTACACTCACACACACGCACACCTACACACATGCACAGAAGTGAATACACAAACATCAATTATCACATGGACATATATCCATATTATAAACACTGCTAAACATCACCGGAATCATCCTCTACCCACAGCAGGGATCCAGTTCAAATTATCTAAATTTAACATGGCACAATCACACCACAGTGATAAGTGATTTAGTTGATCCATCACCAGGCTGATATGTTTCTGTTTTAAAAATCCCAGTGCTACACATACACACACTTATCAGCATGTGGCAGAAGTTGTCATGCTGGAAGCATTTGGCCATCATGCCATCATGTGGTGAAATCACTTTAAAATTCCACTGCGCTGTCACAGTGACAGTGTGGAGGAGCATCTTACTCCTATTTTAAGAGACAGTTGACAGCTCTGCAGCAACTGTTACAGCAGTGGTTTCAGAGGAGAAGAGGGTTCATTACTGTGATAATGGGAAACCATGGTGATGTGACCAGGTGGATGACGCATTTGTCCACTTGTAATGTGCAGTGAACAAAGTCCCACACAGATATAGTGAAGTATAAAATACCTTTTAGGTATAATAGCTTTCAAAAAAGTTAATAAAACATGATAGAAGTGTTTTCCTGAATGGCAGCATACAAAACGTCTGCACTCCAAAATCTGCACTCTGCTTTATTAGTACAATTGTGTTCCCCAAGCTGGACAAAGACAACAGAAAAAAAAACAAATCTTAAAGTAGATGCTGCAAATGGAAGTTTCATTTTCTTTGATTAGTTGTGTTATGGTTGCTGCAGCTCTCACAGCAGAGCAAGGCCAGGTTATCCAGCAGCAGGTAGGAAACGTGTTGATTTTGATTTAAAATGTGCTCTCCGTAACCTCTATCTCCACTGTCACCTCCTTCAGGAGCCAGCGCAGCAGAGCTGGTGATTAACTGCACAGCAACAGGCATTCAGCTACAGTGTCACATGAAGTACTACACCTCAGAGATGAACATCACCTGGTATCATGGGTAAGGAATTCAATACTACTAACACCATTCTTACCATCACAACTACAGACACAAATACAAACACCGATAATAGGAATAAGATGATGAAGACAGAAGGATATAAGAACAAGAGTGACTCCAGTATTTGCAGTTATAACAGTGTTTTTTAGGAGATATTAGAGTATTCCTTTAAGTCTTCCTATAAACGTGCTGACCACAAACACATTATTATTGCTTTTCTCTCGAGTCAAACTGCCACCAGTGGCAAAAACAATAAGCCACAAAATAAAACATGTGATAGCTGCTGGCAAGTGTTTTCATTATCCTGGTTGTTGCAGTAAAATTGCCCTGTTTTGTGACAGAAATCACACCCCTATCATTTTCTATAAAGAAGCAAGCAGCTTTTCTGCACTTAACAGCACTCTGTCTTACCCTAGACATTATAAAATGTGCAGGGAGGGGTTGGAGAATGAAAGCAAGTGGACAGAGAAAAAGGAAGAACGAAAAAAGGACTAAAAGAAAAATACCCAAGAGAACTACAATGAGGAAAAATGATGGAGATTTTATTTTAACATCTTCGTGTCCTTTTATGTGAGCGTATGTTAGAGTGACAGATAGGCGTAACATTGGAGGGGCATGTAAACATGACTTTCCATTACCTCCGAGACAGGTTTCACCCACTCACATCACAACTCTACACACACATACAAGCTAACCTCTCCTCTCTTGTCCTCTCCTCAGTGAGACCAAACTCGCCCACAGTGACAAGATTATGATTGGAGGAACCCCTGCTATGGCAACAATGGAGGTATTAACGTCTCCTGTATTGCTTCTTGGGTGGCTGACACATGGTTAATTTTTGGACAATACAGAACTGTTGCCCATCTTTGTTGCTTAAAAAGTCCTTAAAGTGCCTGTGCAGAGACGATACTGGGTAAATTTTGAGATGAATTACATTAATAGTCACAAGGGGTAGCCAGATAATGGATAAAAATACTTAAAGATTAATTAAATGGGATTCATTAAGCAGCGTGTCTTGCTCTTGTTTGTCAGAAAGCTTTAGAATTGTAATTACTCAGAAAATGAATAAATCTCATTTAAACCATGACTTAAAACTCATAGAATGTATACAAAAGATGGACGTAGCCACCATGAAATTACCCATTAGTTTGTGAGCTAAAGTTTTGAGGCATTAAGTTTGGCAAGTTTCCATCTTGGTTCTTTAAAAGCAGATATTCACCATTTGGTTATAGGTCAGATCAGTTTTAAGTCATGAGTTAACACTAGCCTAATTAGCAAAGCGCCATGGGTACACATTACTATGCCTCTATCCTGATTGCAAAGTCATCATGATAGGACGTTAAGACTTGTCAATCATGAAGTAGTCACAGCGTAAACCAGACCTTGTTGTGTCATCTACTTTAATTGTGAAATTAATTTACAATGGAAACATGTTGCATTGAAGCAGATTTGAAACTAGCAACTGAGACCATAAATCTGTTAAAAAAAAAATACTAACAGAGTTAACAAATCAAGAGACAAGTAGGATCATTTCTTCATATACTTCAGCACAATCCGATTTCTTTTTGCACCAGAGGAGTCGCCCTCTGTTGATCCTTAGAGATAATACGGGTTTACTCCCACAATGGCTTCACTTTTCAGACCCGTTCATCTTTTGTATACAATCCGTGTTAAAAACACGCAGGTAGAAAAAAAAAACTGCCACAGACTGAGCTGGTGGGTTTTTTACTCCCATGACTGATTGGTGTATTGGTTGATTGACTCACAGGTGATTGAGCCAGTGGAGAAGGATAAAGGACTATACTCCATTGTGATCACCGACCCTGAAAACTCACATAAACGTACACTGGACCTCAGTGGTGATGGTCAGTATCTTTCCTCTCTTGCTGTCTCAGTGCTGCTTCCTCTTTTTATTGATAGTTCAGTAAAAAAAAAAAAAAAGGTAGAAACAACAGTCACTTTATTTTTATGACTCTCTTGACTTCAATTTGTAGTCTTCGACTTTCAAGTGATGCTCCAATCAGACACTATGCTTTGAGTATCAAACACTCATCCCCTTAGGCCTCAAAACGGGTTGTAAAAAGTTTGCAGTTCGCTCCTGCTGCTGCTGTCAGCTTGAATTCATGCTCGTTACAAAGCATTTCAATAAGGAAAGGTTTACATGCAGAAACAGTATTAAAATCTGCGCTAAAGCTTCTCAAATGCCTCATGCAGCAGAGTCAGCGTCTCTGTCCTTCCATATTCTCAATATGCTTTAATTCTATTTTTGACATATTCACTATTGCGCCATGCTATGTACCTCCTCCTAAAGCTATCCCAGAAGTTTTTATATTTTCATGAAAATATGGTGAATTGGTAGCACTGCTGTGGTTCCTCATGAAGAAGCAAGCAACAGATCCAGTTTTAAAGCCGGGGCTGAGTGTTTTTATTTCATAAAGATGGATTTCTGGTGGTCTCAAATAAAGCGAAGAGACATTAGTGTTGTGAACTGTGACTCTGACTTTTCCGTTTTTGTCTTTAACAGTATATGAGAAGGCTTTTGCTGAGTTCCAGAAACTCAAGTAAGAATGTTTTTTACTTGTTCCTTTATGTGCATATTTTAATCAAACTGACTGTTGTGAATCACTGTTTCCCCCCACGCTCCAATGCTGTGAATTTTGATATTTTGACAGACTAGTTTTGATTGGATTTGAAAACTTAAAATAACATCTGTCAGAAATGAAACTGATCTATATTTCCATCACTAGATTTACATTTTTTTTGCTAGCCTGCAGACCATTTCAGGCAATTTGAGCTGAACTTTAGCATCCATAACATAATCAGTTTGACTGAAACATGCATGTAGATCTGTAAAGCGCTTCAATCAAGCCAGCTGGTTATAAAAATCTGTGCACTGTGCATCACTCTCAATCAGTTCACTATCCTGCTGCACTGTTTGGAGACACAGCTACTACTACTTCTGTTGAATACTGTAGAAATTCAACATGACTGACGACACAACATCAACCAGCAAGCTCTTTGTTGAAAGTCCCTGGGGCCACCATTCTACTGTGGATTTAGGTTTTCTCAGCATCTTCCCTCTTCCTATAATTTCTGACTGACTGTATGATTTCAAGATAAGTGCTCTGTAGGGGCCACATTACTGACTGTATGACTGCTATTCGTCTTAGCACACAAGATAGTTCCTCATGACTCTGTCTGGAGCCATTGTCATGCTGATTGGCATCTCCTTGTGTGACAGATAAGAATCTAAACATGTAGTGCCTAAAATGCTTGCACGGTACATCCCAATTATTTGTGTGTGTTTTCCACACTGAGCTGTTTCTTTTTGAAATGTTCTGTTCAAAAACTGTCACTGAGCTATTAGATTGCTTTTGTGGAGTTTTCTGTACAAGACAGCCTACATGTTTGCATTTGATGGATTTGTAAATACTAAAATAGTGATATTGAAGAAGCTGAAGATTTCAAAACTCACAGTGCATCAAAAAAGTTTAAGCCTTCCAGTCTGAAAAAGTCCAGTGCATAGTAATTTCAGATGAAAATCGAGGCTAAAAATAGAAGCAGTCAGGTAGCAGAGATCCTTTGGGTCCTTTGGCTAATTGGGCCAAAGCAAACCCCACACACAGAATCCTTGCAAATCCATTTGGAAAAAAAAACGTTGAAACTACAAACACTAAACGATGCATGCAGAGTGGAAACTGTCCAAATCCCTTTTCTAATTAACATTCAAAGAGAGACATTTAAGCACAAGATTTTACAAATGCACTGAATCGAGTGACACCCTGTTGGCCTTCTGATTGAGCATCAACATGCCAAGAGGACAGCAGAGTTCCCCCAGCCATCTGGTCCTGTGGCTGACCTCTGGTCATGCCATGCTGCTCCAACAGCCCTCGTGAAACAATGTAATTTTTTTCCGGGAAAAGATTAGGAAAACTCCTAGAGTAAACAACGGAATAATGTGTTGTGGCTCTAAATCCAGACTACCTTGTGGCAAACCATCTGACCACCGTTAGTTAACTAAAAATAACAAGACTGACTCTATTGTCAGTGTGAAGAGCCAGGCAATGGAAGCTCACCAGAACCAACCTGACGAGAATAAACATAATACAAGCATTTAATACTGTTTCTATTCTAAAAGAAAAGTGACAGATGGAGCCACATTTGCAGTTGCTATGCTGTTTTTTATACTGTATATGATAATTATCCTGCTTTTACAAAAACATTTAACTTTCTGTGTGTTTCAGGGCTGAGGCTTATGCTGAGAAGAGTGAGTTTAACCTCCTGTTCTTATCGTTTCTTTGCTTAATATTTCTAAATATTAAGCGAATGGAATCACTGATAACATTAACAATGGTTTGTTTCAGACCGTGGTAAGGTGGTGGGAGGACTGCCAGATGTGGTTACCATTATGGAAAAGAAGGTAGGTGTGTATGAGTGAGTGACTATAATTTCTGTCTCAGTACACAGTATGTGTACAAGTCTCTCTAATGAGTCCTCTGTTGCATTCCATAGACCCTGAGTTTAACATGTACAGTGTGTGGGGACCCCAAACCGCAGGTGTCATGGCTAAAGAATGGAGCAGAAGTTGAACCTGATGATCAGGTAATTACCTCTTACAGCGAGTATGACAGGGATCAGAATGTATTTCACAACTTGTTTTTAACTTGTCACTGAAGCACATAATTAAATTGTGTATGTGAGTCATGTGCACCACATTGGTTCGTGTTCAGCTCTTCAAACAGGACCTTTTTTTCCCCTTACCTGCCAAACACCACTTCTGTCCCTGTGTCTGAGCTTTATTTTCTTTAGAAACCCACCTCCTCCTTCCTTTCTCATGATTAATTATCTTTTTAATGCAACATAGCTTCAACAGATTGTTTCTATTAACATGTCTAGCGGGACTACGTAATTTCTACAGTTTACTCAAGTGCAAGTCTACTCAACTATGTTGTGCTATGTCATGTTATGTTATGTTGTGGCTTCGCGTCAATGTTTTCAATACTCTTTGGATTAATTTAGATAGTAGCACAAAGAGCAAACCCTACACTGTCAAGACATTGCACAACGCTGACTACAATAACGGCTCTAACATCATTGGAAATATTCTCGACAGAATGACTTAAAAATGACATTTAAACGAATATGAAGCAAAGGAAAAAAATACCAGATAAGAGAGTTTCAGGAAACAATTAGTACACAATATTTATACAAATAACACACAGAAAATCCCAAATGATGCACTTCAGTTTCCTTTTGGAAACCGACTGCTGGGAGTCCCTATGAAGCCACAGCTCTTCATGTATTTACCACTGAGGTGACCAGGAGTACAGGAAACAAAAGACCCCTGTTGGGGGAGTTTCGTTGAGGTCAGTAGTAGCAGCACACTCCTTGAACAGTAATGGAACAAATTTACCTCTCATAACTCATTGACCTACTTGCCAACCAGTGTAAGTCTACAGTCTGTCCCTTGTCAGTAGAGGCTCTTTCAACAGCATCAGGATCCTGCGGATCCTACCAGCTTTGAAGATTTAAGTTTGAGAAACCCCGGCCCAGGAGGAATTTCTGTTCAAGTTTGCCCTCTTCTTTATTCATTCCCTCACCTGCTAATAATCTGTCTAAAACAAGAACTGAGGTCCTTGGTGGTGTGTTTTCCAAACCTCTGGAGTGCCTCTCCTGTACCTGGATACCGCAGAGGCTGCTCAGGATATGAAGATAACAGAAAAACAAACATACAGATTCTGATAATATTGCTGAGTAGAAACAGTTTTGACTGCAGAACTGCACAGGCGTAAACAGAGGTGAATTGGAGCGGATGATGAAAAAACAGACCTGTATATTTTGTCACAGAATATGAGCTTTTTGTGCTCTGCTTACTATTGTTGTCACCAAAACAACTATAATTACCAGATAATGTTTTTTTACACAGCGGCTTCCTTTCATCAGTCCAACAAAAGAGAAACAAGCAACCCAGAGATTAACCTACATTGGTCTAATAAATGAATGCAATTATCCAAGACCAAATAACATGTTAATTAAAAAATGGCCATCATTTTTGGGATTTTTAGGCTTGTAGAGCTTTTAATTTCTCACAATTAAAGGCAAGTGTTTCTCTTAATAGGAATGTAATTAGCCTGCTACAAGTGCCTCTCCACAAAAATGTATTAACGTCTAGACCTTACAAATGAGTGGGTAGGTATGAGAGAGTGGGAATTAAAATACTGTACTCTTGTGTACACCACTCACATGGTTTGAGTCGGAACACAAGTACTGAATGTGGTCGCAGGTGACTGAAGATCGTAGACAGAAGTGTACTTTGAAGGCTTTCAACATGGATAGTTTTGTTTTGGTGGTTTCAAGATGGACAGACGGGACGTGTTTTATTGCCCTTTAATTTCATCATATTTTTAATGAACTAACAGGACTCAGCCAAATACAACAGACTACAAACTGGAATACATCATTAGTCCTCGCATCCATACTTTTCAGCGAAGGTAGTAATCAAAGCTATATTCAAAGAGATAATTCCATTTTTAAATCAAACTTTAAGTGACGGGCATTTCAAATGATAAATCATAGTAAACTCCATGTGCTGCCTTTCTAACGTTTGATTTGATTTTTCCAGTATGTGGTCTCCTTGGACCAGGGCAAGTTTGCCAGTCTGACGATCAAAGGTGTTACCATGGAGGATTCTGGGAAATATGCAATGATTGTCCAGAACAAATACGGGGGGGAGTCTGTGGATATAGTGGTGAGTGCCGATGCTTTGTAGCACAAATTGCTGGATTTACTCAGAGTCGTGAAATTTTTCTGACCATCTGTGGCAAAAGTCTTGCTTTTTCCATAGTGCCTAACAGTGAGATATTTTTTTGTGATGACAGCAGCCTGAAGCTGCTAGAGCTTGGGGCTGCAGAAGCTTTTGACCTTGTGACTTCTGTCTGACCCTGATTTGACAGTGTTAATATAAAATAGTCAAAACTTGACCCAGAATATTTTGTCTGCAAGATTTAAAATGGTTTGTTGCAGTACTGTACAATGTTTGCATGAACAGAATGACCCTTTGAGACTTTTATCTGCTTTCTGCCTGTATGGGAAATGTTCCTAAAATATTAACATGACGTCCTTGTCTCTCTCTTCCTCTCTACAGGTCAGTGTGTATCGCCATGGGGAGAAAATCCCTGAGGCAAAACCAGCTCTGACCCCTAAAACAATCATCCCTCCTAAACTCCCCATTGAGATCCCTCAGCCCAAGACCCAGCCTGCTTCTGCTCCCTCTGCTCCCAGCCCCGCACCTCCTAAGGCAGCTCCAGGAAGAGGGGTGAAAAGTCCCACTCCTACCCGCAGGAAGTAAAAGAACATGACAGTCCTAAATGAGGAGGAAACTTATTCATGCACTGGTGCACATGTAGACCACATATAGCTTTGTGTTGTCTATCTGGAATAAAACATAGCTAACGCACTTGACATTAAATTAGAGATTAAAGAAAACCCTGATAACTAAAATAATTCTTGTAATCCTGACAGAAAACACGATATTATTGTATGAAAATAATAAAATGTATAAATAAAATGAATGACATGAAATTAAAAAGTAGCACATATCATAATACAGAATCTAAAATTAAGGAAAGTGAAATTTGGATGAAACTGAAATTTCAATAAAATCTGCTGGAAAAAGAATGAATTGTGTTTTAAATTCACACTGGAAGGTTGACAAACAAACAGAGATCAATACATACAACATGAGAAGAGATACATTACATGGAGGATACTGTCGGTCACCATCACGGACACATCTGCTCAGCCTCTCAATGCAGCGCGTGCAGTCTGAAAACATGTTCCCCTACACCACATGAAAACTTGATATTTCGAACACTAGCTTTGATATGCCCTCATCAGTATCCTGCTGAACACCAACCTCACCACCTCTTGAAGATGGGGCTAAGCCAATTCGCACACATCGTGGCTCAGTGGAGAGCTGTGCACTCACTCCGCCTATACAGTTCTGAACATGATCAGTGGTTTGGCTCAGTCTCACAATCATTTACACATTTACTAGTTTGGGAGAAGCTCTCTCCCGCAGTACTGATGCACAAAACGCGGGCATAGAATCACGGCTCCCAGTCGCTGCTGCATCAAACAAAATCGCCGTTCGTGCTGTGCTGCTTATAAAAAATATCTTTCACAAAGATGTTTACACAGGTACAGAGAGAAATAGGTCTGACTGTACAAAGCAGTCATCACGCTGCCCCTTCTTCAACGCTGTCAAGTGATGGCTGCAAATATATAACACCATCCTCCTTAACATCACCATGGTGAGACACTGAACATGATGAAGATCAGCTGGCAGTGAATCACCACTAAGTGAACCAGAGCTGTGAAGCAGGACTGTCATCCTAACGTTGCTGCCACTGAAAACCGTCATAAGCAAATTCTAACTTAATATTTCCACTGAGTCTTAGCAGAAGATATTTTTTGAAAAAAAAAAATCTATGTGCTTTCTCCCTTGCAGCCAAATATGAATTGTGTACAGTCTTCCTGGTCATCAGCAAACAGTACATGCTATAAGTAGTCAGGTTTAAAGTCTTGCGCCCGAATGCAGGAAGTAGTGATGGCAGAGCTGATGAAAAGATGGCTGATGAGATTTGTGGTTCATTAAAGCTGATGAGAGGAGAAGAGCAGACGGAGAAGAGAGAGGGAGGGGTGGAGGGGTAAAGTCATTGTTTCTGTGTTTGCTGTTGCTAATAAAAGAAAGAGATTACACTTTGCCGAGCCTGTTTATTCATTCTGTCAGAAGGAAAGAGACCGAGAACAAGAAGACAGTGTGAGAACTGGAGTAATGGAGAGGCTGAGAGAGAGGGAAAGTGAGACTGTGAGGTTCGTAGTGCTTTTGTGTTACTTTTGCTGCTGATGTGTCTGCTCTGGCGGCATGAGACGAGACCTGTCATGCTTGTTACCAACTTGCGAATGAGTTGAGCGACTGAATGAGAAGGAGGGAGAAGTAGTAGAGAGGGTGGCGGTTTGTAGTCTGTTACTGCTGCTGTTGTGTCTTTTTTTTTTTTTTGGACATGAAGACAAATTTCATCATGTGTGTGTAAGTGTGAAAGGAAGGGAGAAGCAGACTGAGACAAAGCTTGTGTCAGAGATGAACACAGATAATTCAGTGTGTTGTGGCAAAAAAGGGATTTCTGAAGTGCGACAGAGAAAGACAGGAACGGAACACGACTTGTGCGCATTAGAGAGAGCGGGAGGGAGGCAAAGAGACACAGATCTGAATCATTTTGATGTTTTGCTGATCATCTGCTGTGAGATCATTTTCCTGACTTTTTAATTAATTTTCACATTTTTAATCAACATAATTACCGAGAATCCAAATGTTGCCATGACAACCAACTTTTAATTTCAATAAACTTGGAAAATGACTCGTCTCTGTGAAACACACAGTCTGTGCACTCGCAGACACACAAACACATGCATACAGACGGACACACAGCCGCACACCCGAGCATAAACACACATACGCATGCATACACACACGCATACACACACATATAGATGGCTGCTATCTAAATGGAATAGCTAGCCAGCACTGATAGCATGAAATTGTGTTTCCAAATATAACACCGTGTCATTGGAGTGTGTGTGAGAGTGTGTGTGCGTGTGTGTGCTGAGAAACCAGACTATAGAATATATGTTCCTCTGCAGTCGTCCACATGGGGGCACAATGGGAACATGCACATCCACTCAGACACTCTTACTCACTTTGAGGTGTGTGCACACGCTTGTTCGCGCGCACATACAGACACACATGGATAGACAGGCCTGTCCTAATTAAAGCAGTGCTGTTCAAACAATGAGATAAACTAGGAGCAGACACATTTTGTGGGTGTGCACTGACACAGCCACATTTTAAAATACCACTATTACACACACACACGCAATGATGCACAGACGTGCACACACATTTTTAATTTGCAATTTGCATTGTGGGGGGAAAAATGCTTGATGATGATATTGATTGCTGCTGATTTTTGCCTAAAAGAGAGAAGAGGAGAGAGGTGTACACATGGATGTGAGACAGGAAAGGATATGAGGAACAAGGGAGGTAGGAAAGACAAGAGAGAGGAGAAACAAGGGGCATGTTATGCTGCAAAGTTGTCCAGACTTTTCTGCCCAATTGATCATTTCTTTATTCTACTGTGAGCAAGAAGGACAGCTATAGGAAAAGGGGAGGGAAGGTTAGAGTAATGTGGAGAGAAAGAGAAAGAAAGTTGAGGACAGCGAGGAGAGTGCAACAACAGAGGAGAAAATGAATTGCAAGCAAAGGAAGAGAAGAGAAGAGAAGAGGCGGGCATAAACAGGGCAGAAGGAGAAGAGCAAGGGAAGGAAAAAAATGAATAAGATGGGCTGATTAAACCAAAGGGCTTTAAAATTGGACTGGAATTCTGAAATCGCATTGCATCAGACAGCCATTGTTGGATATCATCGCTTTTGTCCCATCCTCAAAACATCCTCATGCCAGAAGCAGACAACAGTGTGTGTCACACTTTGCTTTAACTGATACAAACCTGATCCATCACTCATGTCAACACCTCCCTCTCACAGGGGCTCTCAGAACAACCGCAAAAATCTCCGTAAATGTGGGGTCATGAGTAAAAAATTGGACATAATCAAGGCAGCAGAAACATGTTTGCTTACTGATCAGAGGAAAGATAGAATGTGTAAAACCCCTCATACCCCCAGATAATCTTGGCTGACCAGCGGTTCCGTCTCACCTCTGGCTGGGATTTCACCTCAGATTGGTGGCAGATCTAGAGTAAATCAACTCAGTAATCCTCCACTGTGCCCCCAGCCCTGCTCCTGCAACATTTGTTCTATGCATTACAAATCAAAGTAAAAGAGATGATATAACCTTCACTGATAACAAATACAACACAGAACAGGGGCCGAGGTGAAGAGAGTGAAACAGACAAATGAGGATTGAAAGAAAGGAAATAGGAGGAAGACAAGACAATGTAAACATTGTAAAGAACCAAGAGTGGAGAGATCAAAGTATAGCAGCTGAGATTTTCTTTACTGCTGCTGCACTGCTTTACTACTCTTCAGCTATCTGGACTATCAAAATAGTCTCATTAGATGTAAACAGATTAAATTCTTTCATACTGCGCATATTAATCCAATCCAATAGTCTTTTCTTCAGGCATGTTATTTGACAGAAACTTGTGTTCTGTCGCTGTCATATGCTCAAAACACACTGAACTCCAAGGCTGGATTTGCATCAAGTGAGAAATGACTCATCTCAACAAGGAGGCAAGTTTAATGTTCACATCTGGTGTATTTCCAGTGATATTAGGTGATGCTTTGGAAAGTAAACATGCTTCCTTCTCTGCAGGGAGGTTAGGTGGCTACCCTCGAGCTTGTAGTGACTCAGTGTCTGGCTGTTGGAGGCGTCAGCGGGGCGAATGTCTGACAACACAGGGACTTAAACCCTCGATCTCTGGTCCAAGGACAGCAAGCCTACTTGCCATTCCACACTGTAGTCATAATGCCTCCCCGCTGCTACTGTGGGCCCTTGCACACATTAAATCTAGAGACATTGTTTGTGTCAACACTGTGCAATAAATCAACTTGTAGGGTGAAAGAACCACAAGGATGTGTTGTGCTCTCAGAAGAGCCATACTGGAAGGAATAGTGTAGAGGCTCATTGTTTTATAGAAACCACAAACAACATGCAAGCTCCAATCTTCATGCTCATATTTCTTGCCGAAGTTTCGCCAAAAATCCCATTTCCAGTGACTAACAAAGTTGTTTGTGCTGAAACATCTATGTCTGTGCTTGGCTACGTAAGTGAAATAAAACATCAATAGGAAGAGGACTCGGACACATTCCAGACTGCTCGAGCCCCTCCTTTTTTGACTTTTGATTCCTTCCCATGTGGAATGCACCGGACCAGCACCTGGAGTACAGCTGTTATGAACATTAGTTGGTTGCCAACGTTCTCTCACAGTACAGACATGAAAGATAGTTTGATTCAAGTCCCTAAATTGGTCACATTTATGAATGTGACTCATGATCTGTCTGCGCCAGTGTCACCCTGACCTCAACGGAAATAGGGTTGAAAAAGTGGGCAGGGAAAATGAACTGCCATTTGAGAAACTATAAAAAAAAAAAAAAAAAAGTTTTCAGGGCAGTTTGAATGCAATCTGCGAGAACAGGAGACAATGAGAATGATTTGTGATTTTTAACATCAGCTGCTTATTCCTGGAAAGCTTACTTTTTTAAAGAAGTAACACTCATCTGACAGCAGTGTTCTCCCCACACAGCTGAATTACTAACAGAAATGAGCTCAGTATTACCATACTCTCTTCAGTCTGTCAGTCTCCCTGCTTCTATCTTCCTATAACTCCTATCGCTCTACTCTCTATTCCTTTCCCGTTTCTTCTTCTATGCCTTCTCTCTTCCAGTCTCTCCTCCCTCACTCTTTTCACTCCTTCTCCAATCACTGTGAAATTGCAAGACGGCTGGTTGGGGACTTTTCTGACAGAGAAATTTGGCTCAGATCAGAATCACTTGTGAGCATTCCTGCATTCCTTTCCCAAATTAAATGATTTTGCAGCTTCACAGACACACCCACCCAGGCAGACTGACACTTTTCAAGTCTCCTGTCATTGTTTTTTTTTTTTTTTTGCACATCCTCACCGTTTCATTTAACTCTTTCTTTTGTTGCCTCACATGCACACAAACATTCACACACAAAACACAATTCAGAGCTAAAAATGGTGTTACTGGCGAGGCGTCAATGAGCACAAGCCCATACAGTGGCTTCAGTGGAATTTGTTCTGAGAAAAGCGAATGAAGGGGAGAGAATGCAGTCAGAAAAGAGATAAGAGGGCAGATAGATGGGGTGACAGTCAATCATTAAAACATGAATAATATATTTATACAGATACGTATCTGTGTTGCAGAATGCACCGTCGTGCACAGTCTAACAATATTGTACCTTATTTCCTCCCAAACTGCAGGCAGATGAATTCTGGGCTGCTCGGAAACAGTGCAGTCCCTGATGCGTGTCAACATGTCGAAGTCACACAGACAAAGGAAGCTGTAGAGTCTGCTGGCAATTTTCATTTTTTCTTGATGTGTGGGGGCCAGCTGTCTCACCGAGATTATTATGTGAAGGCAGTACAACAGGTTTGCTTCACCTGCCTTTCCATACACCTGATGTTCCTCTTGACTTTTTGCGTTGAACCGCCGAGCACAGTGAACAGGTGTTTGCACCTCCCCAGGCTAAGGGGCAGATTCACAGGAAGAAGCTATATTATAATCAGCCACTTCACATTCAACTTATCACACTGCCTCGGAAACCATCAAAGCCACCAGCTGCAAGCAGCACAGCTAAGAGCCACGAGCAGTCATTCCCTTCATTTTTTTTCCATTTTAAAACATTGTATCATTCTCAGATACTACCAGAATTAAATGTACATGTATTTGTCCTGAAATGTTTAGTACATGGTGATCAGTTCAGTAGGAAATTTCCTTGGGCCAGTACACCTCGAAAGCTGAACAATTACTGTCAGACACTGAACAGACACTGTCCCAATCTTATTAGACACGTACATTGTGTCTAACATATAAGGTCATTACAAAATACAGCATATTCATATGAGATTTTCATGATTTGCCAAATGGATAATTTTAGCGTACCTATTGCACTACTGGGTAAAGGTTAGAGACATCTGCAGTTTTGTTTTAGGTGTCAAAGTAAGACACCTTCTACTTCTAACTGTCCATCAATATGTCTTCTCTCAAAGGTTCTGGGCTCATTAACAACATCCCACATCTTCTGCCATCATTCATCAGAGACTAAAGACATTGCTTCAGTATTATGCACTGCCACAAGAGGAGAATGTAAATGCAGGTCTTTGTGTTTGCCACTGCTCTCAGGTAATCCTAATGTTTTGCAAACTCTTAATCTGTCCTCAGTTGCTGTTTAATTGCTGTGAAATAAAATGAGGTATTGACATTTCTAGTTGTGTGCAAAAGTTTGAAGCAGTTGAGTTGTTTAGATTTTAATCTGCTATGCAATAATATGAAGATATTCACTATAGCCTAAAGAACAACAAGAAATCTTGCACTCCTGCCACAGAACTCCGATCTCAATATTATTGTCTGAGTCAAGGATACATCACATCCTATTACTAGAGATAAAAGTAACACAGACAGCCTAAATCCACAAAACAACTGTTGCAACTTCTCCATGTTACTAAGAACAACCTACCAGCCAACTTCCAAAAAAAAAAATCTAAATATAGTTGGAAGAGCTGGAGCTGTTTTACACTTTGTGTGAAAGTAAAGAAAAAATATTCATGACTTTACGTTTGAGGGCATCCTCACTTTACTGCAACACTAACACTTTTGAGCAGTACCACACGTTTTAAATGTTTTTTTTAATGGTGATAATTTACCATATTTGACTTTAAACATGGTCACAATACAAGTAGTAGGAAATCACTTAACGTGTGCTGGTATGTTCTAATTTTTTTTCTTAATTGTTTTAGAGGAATCAGAATTATGCTGAATATAATTGTTCATGTTAATATATAACTAATAAATAAATGTATGTAGTTACATCAAACACATAATTATATATAAATATATAATTTTGTTGGCTGATAATTTTGCAGCTGAATTTTACAGCGGCCTACTTGTTTAATAAGGACAGTATGAGATGACAAAAGTCCCTCATGGCAAATTCAGCCTTTGGTAATGTAAAGTGAGCTTCTTGAGCCCAGCAAAGAGCTGTTAGTGCTGTTTGAAAGTGTGTTTTAATATGCATGGATGGATATGAGAGTACAGTGGCTGTGACCTTACAATCAGAGGAGAGGACTTCTACCCACGAGGTCATGAGGATCAAATTCACCAGTGGCAGTCTAATGATGAAGACTCAAGACTGCGACACACCGGTGGAGACTGCATGCATTATACAGTGCGTCTACCGAGGTGTATGCCATTCCTGCTGCCCGTATTATGTATTCTGAAATTCACAGTGAAATTACTAGCCGAGGTACACGTCACGTATGAAAAAAAGCTATTGTTTTCAGGCTGCGTCATGGACAATGTCATTCTGTCTCTTTCTTATTTCCTCTCTTTAATCTTGCACCTCTCTGAATCAATACAAAAAAAAAAACAAGGAATGACTTAAAAGTTACAACATTTGAGATAAAAGCCTTCAGGTTGTCTCTACTCTCTCTGATCTGCTTTTCCCTCATCACTATTTTAAAATAGAATTATTTACTTTGAACTTTTTCACCTGTTGCAGCATAGCTCGTCTTCGCATTTTCTTTGTCTAAATCTTCTAAGTTCTTTTAGGTTTGCACAAGTCCACTTGTGCAGAAGCAGGTCAGACGGTATCCGTAAATGCTTGAACCTTTGCTCTAGTCAGGTGTGTGCTTTCAAATTAGCTGAAACTTTAATAATCCCTCAAGGGACTTAAAAGAGTAAAAATTTCACACTGTCTGAACTGTTGCTTGGCAGGAAATATACCCATTCCAGATATAATTTTAATCTTTTATTACCGTGACGATCAGTGTGGTTTCTCTGTGATCTTTCTGACATTTTTGGGAACGGCTGATAGTTGTAGAATTGCACATTTTTTTACAATGAGAGTGGGTGATAGGGGTAATACACGTAGCAGTCACAGTTCTCTGAAAAAAACAAAAAACAAAATGTCCACTCTTTGCTAATCCAGTGAAATAAATACTTGACAAATGAAGACTCTTCACTGTGATCACACTACAATCCAACATTTCTCTAAAACTGACCTGCAGTGATACCCATAATAGCTTAACACACTCAGAAATGTTAAATGAACCGTTACCGCAGAATGAAAGATAGAGCATGGCAAAACCTCTGATGATAGATTAATTTAGGCGAATTCAAATATCCCATTATTGCATATAATCACAAATTTCAAATTAATACAATACAAAGCATACAGCTTATTTAATCGGAGGTGTGGGTCACCTCTCCTAAAACCTTCTTTGCTAATCTTATAAACTATACAACTCCATGAAATGCTTTACGTCATCCTGTCATCGAGGTGAGAGGTGTCAGTTGGTTTACCGCCTCAGCTACACAATAACCCTGAAAATGCTCGACAAATTAACAGAAAAACCAACCAAGGAGTTTGAACACCATGATATTGATTTCTCACGTTTCTGCTTTCTGGAGCTTTACTAGAGCAGTCAAACCATTCTGCCAAAAGGTTTACTCTCATTTTTCATGGTGGTGATGCAGATAAGTGTCCAGCACGACGCCGCTAAATCTCTTCAAGTGTTTAATTCAGCTGAGATCAGATGACTGTGAAGGCTATAGCATCTGATTCACATCATTTTCATAACATCAAACCTCTCTGTGACCCACTGTGCCCTTTATGCAATCATTTGCATCTTTTATGTGTCTCCTCTCATTTATTCAGGCTTCCTTTGCCCCGTCACCTGTCCGCATGTCATAATGCTGCATTAGGGAACATGAAGATGGAGGGTTATTATCTTACTGAAAATCTCGTAACATGTTGAATTTAGAGGGGAAAAAAATTAACGGTGACATTTAGAGACACACGGGTGATGGAAAACAACAATGAATAAATGAGAGGGGAGAAAAAAACAAAAGAAAGACAGGACACTCAACAAAATACAAAGGCACATTTAAGAATGAAAGGCCAAAAAATATTTAAAGTCAGTTGCTTAGTGAGGGTACGATGGAAATGTGTGTGTGCATGTCTGTGTGTGGTAGCAGGATGCTGTTGCTTCTGGCAGCAGGTCCGTACACTTCCCCTGTCATGACCAATCATTGTCAAGAACACTGCAGCTCCTCCACACACACACACATTTTTTTGGCTCTCTAGTAATATGAGGGTCAGCTATGCAGTCACCCGTACCTGTTATTCTCTTTGCTTTCATACACACAGAGTGGAAGACATCAACAAGCGGCAGTAAAATTGTATATAGCAAGTCCTTGACTGTGTTCGGACATTTCAACCTCAGGAAAACAAAAGCCGCACACTCAGTGGTCCTGAAGATAATTCAAAAAACATTTGTGTATTGAATGTGTATATGCTTCATGTGCATGCTCCGAATAAAACGGCACTGCAGTGATCTTTTCAAGTTGGATTGAGGGCTCAAAATGTTACACTTGTGCACTTAGAAAAGCTGAAGCTGTGCAGCAGCACGATGTAGGAAGCAAGAAGAGCACTGAAATTTAAATGCAAAATCCATAACGTTAAAAAGACTGCAGTCGCTGCATTTTGGCAGCTGCAATTTAGAGCAGAATGACAGTCTGGGCAATAATGTAAGGAAATTATCTTTTGTCAGCACAATCACACATAGGGACCTAAATGTATGAGATTATACTTCAACAATTTCTGACTAAGTCATTAATTCCTTGTATGCTGAAGCTAGAAAAAAATAATATAAAAGTTTTAGTTCTAAGCATAATAACAATAGTCTAACAGTACAGTCTAGGATAGAATGACATTAAAAATACATGCAGTATACTTTGATTCATATTATCCATCCCTAGCCTAATGTAATATGCAGGGATAAAATTAGCCACTCTGGACTTTAGTTTATTTATTTGCACCTTTTGCCATATTCTTATTTACTGTGTTGCATACTTCACAGACAAAGACTAAGTCATTACTTATTTATTGAATTTTACATGTTTGTTTTGTTTGGAGGATTTTCTTAGAAAATGATATGACCAAAGTGTTTGGATTTTACACACATCCCACCATGCCATACAGTGGAGAGGGATGAAAAATGTGACTTCAGTGAGCTTTCAGCGTTGCAGTGTGCATTTGTGTGTGCACTTTTGTGCTCTTTGGTTTTTGTGTTTCTTATGTCCTAGTTCCCAATCAAAGGCATGTGGCAGAGCACTTACATAACGGTGTGGAGGTAGCTACAGTTAGTACAGAGATGGCGTTTTTTGTGCTATGGTGTGTGTGAATGCCAGGTGATTATGATAATTGCTTTAGTTACCAGAACACCATGAGCTAAACAGGCTTCATCTGCTTGGTTTTCTGTCCATGCACCCTTACTCTATTCTTGTCTCACCTTTTTAATCTCTTGCTCCCTCTGTCTCTTTCTCTTCCTCCTCCTGATTGTCAGCATATTTTCCTCGCTGTATTGGCATACTGAATTGATAATATTTGTTGAGGCTAAAGACAGATTTTGGTAGCTGCTCAAGCAGCCATACAGCCAGTCTCTATCTACACTGCTGCACTGCATATTCTGATGGAGCAGGTATAAAATGTGTGTTACAGTTGCTACAAAGTGCTGCAGGAAAAATATCTATTATATACATTATGAATACATTTTAAGGAAATTGGGACTGGAGTTTGGAAACTTAAGACTTTTTATCTTATCAGGAACATACAGGAGAAGAAGATTAATTCCTTAAGTAGCTGTGCTGATTCAAACTTTATATGTTTCACTTGGGCTTGTGAAGCTATAGTTAAATGCTGTGCTGGCAGTGTCCAGGTTTTCATCATTTATTTACTCTGACAAAGAGCAATAACCATGGTGACCAGAAAGTTAGCGGTCACCAAACAGAGAATTGTGTGGCAAATAGTACCTAGTACAATGGAAATGTTTCTTTGCATGTGCTATAAAGTGAAGGACATGACCGGGACACATTTTTTGTTGCCATAGTGACTAAGGATTTCTTACCACTTAATATCAAACAATGATGGTGGAAAATGACCTTCATAAACTTAATTCAATTCTATTTATATAGTGTCAAATCACAACATAAGTCATCTCAGGGCACTTCACATAGTAAGTTCAACACCTTGCAATATTACTTGATAGAGTGAAACCCAGCAATTCCCCTATGAGCCAACACTTGGCAACAGCAAAGAGAAAAAAAAATCCTTTTTAACAAGAAAAACCTCAGACAGAACCAGGCTCAGGGTGGGCGGCTATCTGCCTCGACTGGCTGGCTGGGGTGAGAGGACAGCGAAGAAAAGATGACGAGTGAAAAATAGCAGACAGCAAACAATACAAACGGCAGGCCAGTGGGCAGGTTAGTGAGGCCAGCAACCCCAAATCGGAAACATCCTGAGCCAGAGACACCTGCAGAAAAGGTACAAGGCGAGAGAGGACACAAAAGGTAGTATAGTGAGGTAAACGCATAGAGAGTGAAAGTGAGGGGAGTAGAGGAGAGGTGCTCAGTGCATCATGGGAAGTCCCCCAGCAGTCTCAGCATATAGTAGCCGAAGTAAGGGATGATTTAGGGTCACTTGAGCCAGTCCTATAAGCTTCATTAAAAAGGAAGGTTTTAAGACCAAGCAAAAGGGGTCTGCCTCCTGAACTCAAACTGGGAGTTGGCTCCACAGAGAGAAGTCCGATAGCTGGGGGCTCTGCCTCCCACAGACAGAGCGAAGTTTTCTATTGGGATACTATGGTACTTAGAGGTCTTTAAGATACGATGGAGCTTGATCATTAAGGGCTTTGTATGCGAGGAGGATTTACTGGATTTTATACAGAACCAATGAAGAGAAGCTAATGTGGGGGAAATAAGATTTCGTGCTAATTAACATCAGTGCTCTTGCTGCAATATTTTGGATCAGATGGAGGCTTTTTTGAGAGGTATGAGGACATCCTGATAATAAGGAATTACATTAGGCAAGCCTAGAAGTAAGAAATGCATGGAGTACTTTTTAACATCAATTTGAGAGATGAGGCTCCTAAATTTTTGACAATATCACACAGGTGAAAGAAGGCAGGCTTGGAGACTTGTTCGATGAGTGAGTGAAAGGAAATATCCTGTTCGAAATGAACTCCGTTGGAGTGGAAATGGATATTTAGGCAGTGTTTCCCACTAAAATTTTTAAAGGGAAGCATACATATGGTAAAAAGCAGTGGTCGTAGCACAGACATTATGGTAGATATCTGACATTATGTTTATATAAAATCTAGCTTGTGTTGTTTATTTATAGGTCAACAGTCGGAGTTATACACAATAACAAGTACTGGTAGTGTCTGAGTGGATACTTTTAAAGGATCCTCTGGTTATTTAATTGTTCACTTGCAAACAAATTAAGTGTGTAACTTTTTTTTAATCATGTGCTCTCGGCTGATTAATTTAAATTCCCCCCTGTTGTGGGCTCTGAAAGAAAACAATGAAGTTAAAGCCAGCTCCCACAGACTCTTTTGCAGTTAATTACGTGCATTTCCTCAAAAGGCTAATGCTGGGTCAGTAGCAGATATCTGCAATGACCTGCCGTTACAATATTAAAACAAACAAAGAAACAGAAAATGCACAGAATATGAAAGCTCATTTCCAACACCAGTGATATATTGTTGACTCCAGGAAATGTCTAAACATTTATATTGTGCTGTTGTTCTACTGGTTATGATGCTGTATGTGTCTTTGAGCTGAGTGCATTCAGCTCTCAGGTCCACCTCTTTATTAAGTGTGTGCTACTGAAAAGGAGAAAATTACCATCTTTCATTAACTTCCCTATTTTTGTCTTTACCGTTAATAATTTTTACTGGCAGCAGAAACTTGTACCAGTCACAATTCTTGTAATCCCCACAGTAATAATATTAAAAACGACATTGCCTGGTGGCCTAAAATAAAAACAACTTTTACTCAGATGAGAAGTCAAGTTGATTTGCACACAATCTTGGTCAAGAGTCACTTCATGGTGCAAATTTTTCAACTTGATGCAAGTTCTGGGGCTTTCTGGTTAAACTGGACGTTTTGTGGCTATGTAGAACGGCTAACATTATGAATAACAGCTGTCCAAAGGGAAATCACCATTAAGCTAAATTATGAGTAACAGCTGTCCAAATGGCTGTCCATTAACCTAAATTAACATCATATTTACATTGTTTGCCAAGGATGGGCAGTCTTTTTAAAGTGATAATGATCATTTTAGAGGTTATACAGAGTACTCAAAGCAGCAGTCCCAGTGATTGCAAAGTCTTTCTTAGATAAAGCACGATTCAGAAAATGTACGTGTTAGTGGAATACTAACTCCCATTTCATTTGTTGTGCATTGCATTTATGCCATTACCAGTGTGTTTTATGGCTTTCATTTGACACATGATGTAACACCACCAAGTGTGTTTTGCCCTTTAGTCTATTCTTCATTAAAAAAGGTCATGAACTTTAATCATAACCGTACATGATTTCATACTCGAGTTTAATGAAGAATTAATAAAAAATAACATTCAGTTTTCAGCCCCTGATGAAAATTTCTACTTGCATATCATAAATTTAGATTTTTCATGTGTGACATTAAATAATAATCTTTTTCCATTTTTTTTAAAAAATTGTGGCTTTTCAACTCTTTAACTTATATCATATTCATAATGTAGATGGGGTGGAAACTAATAATCTTGTAAAATCATCATAAAATCACAATGAAGATATTTTTTCTGTGTACAGCATGTACCATATTACAAGGAAAAAAAATGCAATTCTATTTATAATCCTTGAATGGGATATACAACAGGTGAGTCTAACTGTAGTGTGAATGGCTGCAGAGACGCCCAATGTATTGTGATTTTTTTTTGGTTTGAAATTAATATCTGCTTCGTATTCTGATCAATGTTTTCAGATCAGTCACAGCATCTTACTGTACTTTCACATGGAACAATAGCTCTCCTCTGATCAAGAGTTTGCCCTCCTGAAGCTAAAATGAAAATCATTTTCACTGTCCACTATTTTGAGCGTGACTCCAGCACACATCTTGCAAAGCTGAATTCAACTCAGTGAACTATATCAGATGATAATCCCTCCCTTGCTAGCTACTGCTGTCATGCTCACAGGTCACAACCATAAGTGGCAAAAACTTATTGACTCGGTCAGCGCAGAAAGGAATACAATAAGAATCACTTGGCAATATGCCCTCACATCTCATCACTGTAGGACAGACACAGGACAGATTAAAGCAGCCGTGGCCTAGGTAAATCCAAATATTCATTTTCTACACCCAACTGCATGTAAGAAGTCTGTCCCTGCACATACTGGGTAAAATACATGCAAACATCGTGAAAGGCTGCTCGTCCACGACACAATGAACACAGAAACCTAAAGGCGAAAAAGGCTTAAAGGAGAAGGAGACCGAGGAGGAGGACATAGAAAGTCTAGAAGTACCACAATGGCATCTAATTTAACAACATTCCTGTTGCTTTGTTAGAAAATTGTCAAAATGTATGTTTCTTTATTTTCCATACAAACATTTATCCAGTGATGTTGGCATAGTGAAATTACATGACAGTCTGAACAGAAAAAGAAGCAGGAAAAAGCATTCAGTTCAAAGCTAAGAGGCTGGATGGGGAGGTGAGGGCAACATGGACAGGGAACTCTAAAGAGAGAGCTGGAGGGGCGTGAACTTCACCTGGTGAGCTGTCCTGCACTAAAACCTGAAGTGGATAATAGCTCCTCTCTCACCCACAGCTAGGGCTCTATGGTTTTGGTCAAAAAGAGAACAGCTATTTCACGCACTTATTAAAAAAAAAAAAAAAAAAGGAGTGCAAGGTTCATGTATGATACGGCATAGTTTCTGAATCACAAATGTGGCCTCAACTTGATGCATTTTTCTGACGCGTCTGCAGCTTGACACCTAATATGTAACATTAGAGCAAGCTGCACCATGTGAAGTCTGGCTGAAGCAACATTTGTCAAACAAAGCTTTCATCCCGTTTGTCAGGGTTGAACAGTGTCATATCTTGGGTGAATCATCACCACACCACCAGATTGCACACAGGTATAAATCTGGATCACAATTTAAATACAGTTAACTGTGCAGCCATTGCATGAGTTTGACATTTGGTCGCCACAGTCATGTCGTTTTTTTTAATGCATAATGTCAACAGTCTAGATTTAAGAGAAAATGGGATCAGACAGCAAACAATTTACTTTACTATAAATGTTGTCTTCGAACTGCTCATACTTACTGACACTGTCTAGAACAGACTGCCCCTAAATAATTTATAACTGGCTCAATAACAGTAACTTGCCTCTGTCATTTAGATAACAAATTGTATGCTTTGAGAATCAAGGTTCACATAGAGTGAAATTGCCTGTAGATAATTGGCACCATGATCTCTTTGATACCTGCAATAAGGGATGCAAATAGGGCAGACTGGGTACAAGGCTGTGGTACCACTATTGTACTAATGGGTGTTAGACACAGGACTGAAAGACTTTGTCCTCCTTTAGAAGGAGCAAAAATCAAAGAATGGGAGGAAAAAAAGAAGACACTGCAGAGCAGATAAGACTTTTCTGCAAAAGCCAGCATTTGTCCAAAATGTAATTCCTGGGATATAGGTGTTTGATAGGGTAAAGCACCAGAAACGAAGCTGCAGGAGCAGCAAGAGGAAAGGACATACACTTATAAATCTCTGTTTGTCTCTGTCTCTTCAGATTCTATTACAGTGGACTTCCACACTATCACAAAACTCATGATCTGACAACTGTGCGTGTGTGTAGGTCATAATAACCTCTACAGATTCCTGGGTACGACACCTGACACCCACACAGCGCATACATGCACACACACACATATACACACACCCCAAAGACTCTGAAATTCATTTCACACAGAAAGCTCCAATACAAAGTTACTTATTAGAGCTGCCAACTGCTAATGCCCTGCTCACTTGCTGGGGATATTTGTGTATGTATTTGTGGCCCAGTCAGGATAAACACACCTTTTCCTCCTTTGTTTTTGTACTAACCTTTTTCCCCATTTCTTCTCTGCCTGATTACATGTTTGTTTGTTTCTTTAACCTGGCTCTTTACTCTAATTTTAGTCTTGTGAGCAGCATGGCTACTAATCTGTCAGTCAGATCACCACTGAAATAATTAATGAAGCACAGCCTAAATTCTGCGCAGAAAATTTTGATCCCCAGAGGATGAATCCTGATGACGATGGTGATATTCCAACTATATCACCACCACAAGGTTGTATATGAAATATCTTGACAGCTATTAGATGAACCAATGCTGCACAAATTCAAGCCCTATTCAGGATGAATTCTATTAAATCTGGTAAATCCTTAACTTGGCAACTGGTGAATGTTCACATTGCAATTTGAACAAATGCGGTATTTGTTTTCTGTGGTACCAGAGATATTGAAAGTAAAGCTGAACTACTGGAGATAATGATTCGTGTAGAATGACAATGGATAGTGCAGATGGAGCAACAGGTCAGCTACAATTTGTGAAAAAAAAAAGTCATGTATGGAGATACGGAACCTGATCAGGGGCAAGCTATGAATGATAGCCACCAATTGTCAGAATGCAAGCAGTCTTCCATTTAGAACACATGAAGAAAATCCCTCAAACTAAAATACCGACATCCTAATCTGTACATAGAATTCAAGCTGAGAGAGTTTCATTTGTTACTTTACATTAACAGCCCTCCGTCACAATGTTCACATCCTGAAGTAGTCTCGTTACTGTTTGTGGACTGTGACAGACACATCTGTTGTACCAATGTTCCACACGCAACATTCACAAAGACTAACTCAGCTAGTTTAGGCTAATTTAACATTAGTCCATAATGTGAGCTGGGTGCTGCTTATAACATCAGTACACATTACCATTCAGCCTGCCAACATATAGTCGTGCATGTGTTAGCAAGTTAGCAGTTTTCCTAATGGGATTTTCATGGAATCAGCGTGAGGAGGATGCTAAGCAGGAGAAACAGATGAAAAATAGACCAATAAACACATAGCCAACTAAAATATATCACAAAAACTAAGTAAGTCAATCTCTTTTATTGTTTTTTCCCTACACAACATGGTTTAAAACAAGAAAAATGTAAGTTCTATTTTTCTTAAATAAAAGTGGTGATGTCGAAAATATCTGAAATCATTGTTTATCGAATTATACGTTTTCAGTGGTATTGGTAGAGACTGGCAACTTTCTGGTATTGTGGCATCCCTGCTATAAACTGCCTCACAGACCTGCTTGCACATCTTTACTCTTTTACGGTGCTTCACTTTGCTTTTCTATTTGTTTCTCCAGCTCCTCCACTCAAACACACACAGCAGGTGCGTCATCTTAACTTTTGGTTGTGCAGTGCAACTGGTTATCTCGAGGACAAAACTCTGTGTGACTGTGTCTGTGTGCGTTCCCCTAACTCGTTGCCATGTTGAATATCCACCATGACCGAGCTGAATATCCAGCGCCCTCATTCAGACAACCAGGGAGAGAAAAAGAGACCAGAGAGGAGCAAAGACCCAGGCAGAAAAAAGACAGAGCAACAAGACAGAGGAGAGCAGGAGAGTGGAAGATGAGAGGAGACTCGGGAGGCATTTGCCCGACAGAAATCCTGACTTTCCATTCCTTGTCACAGAAACGCAAACACACACATATACACAAAGAGAGCGGAAGAGCAAAAGAGGGAAAATGATTCACTTGGGCTGCCAGCCATGGATGATGCCAAAATGATAATCATGCCCCAATCCCTGCAATGATGCCAAAATCCATTGCCATTTCCCATTTTAGGCGATTGGCCAATACAATAAGTACATAATAGCATTTCAGTGTTTCCCCAAGATATGTTTTTTGGCAGTGTGAAAGGCCCCCTGAAGCAGCATTTAGATGTGATACTCAAACTCTCCATTGAAACCAATAATAATGAAATTCTGTGACAGCAAACCACGTGGTGATAAAGTTCTGCTGTTAAATCAACAACTGTCTGCCAAAGATTAAACCCTGAGCAGCGAGGGGCCTAATCTGTGATGTTATCGGGGGACCGATGCTGGAGCACCTTCCCTGATAATGAGTCAGACTGGCTCACTCTTGTTTACGGTTTTTCACAGTCACTTAAAGCCTCCCAAGACTATATGATATTAGACTGATAATGGCCTGAACTGATAGACCTGAGGGAATATGAGCTTCATGGATGACAAATTCTCTTCTTTATCCCATGTTGTGTGACACAGTAAAAGGCAACCAAAGCCGCCTATGGGGCACATATGAAGAAAAGCATATAAGCATTGTGCATTTTACTTAGCTTTTAAGACAACGATGGTCAAAGGTTGGATTGCAAAACATCATGAATTCAGTGATACTGATCACAATACTGTATGTTCTAAATGTTGTTAGTCTTAAATTTCAGCACATTAGACCTTTTTTAACTTTTAGTTGTCTAAATGCATTTTAGATGTCTCCGTGAAGAATTTTTGGTCAATTGTTTTTAAATGCTTGTCATAAACATTGCACATTTAGCATATTTTCAGTGTTTGGCTGGGCGCATGAGCTGCAATTCATGGTAAAAGAGTTAGTGTAAATTATAGCTAGAAAATCAACTTATCTTCTTGACTCATTTTCTACTGCTGTGAAAATATGAGTACGGTTGTTAGCCACTACAGTGATGATGGACATTATGATAATTCCTGACACACATTGACCCCATTTCGACAAAACTAAACAGTCTTCCTGTTCATCTTTTCCCCTTCCCATCCACAATACTGCAAACAAACACAGTTGGTCCTATCTGTCTACCAAGATTGCATAGTCTGCATTATGATGATAACTGAGCGAAATCCAGTGCAATTAGAGGAGATTTGCATTTGGAAAACACAAAAACTGATGCTGAGTTTAACGGCATGAAACACACAGGAATTGCAGGTATCCGCTACTGTTGTTGTTGGGGTTTGTCCATTACAGCTAAACCCTTAAGAGTTAAAATGACAAGTTTTAGACACAATTATTAAAAACTACAAAATAAAAGTTACCTTCATCAAAGATTACAAAGTTACAAGATGTGGTTTTGCCAGAACTAATTATTGTCTTACCTTTCAGAACTGACCGCTATGGAGCAAATGGGTACATACTGCCCTGCCCTACATACTTAATCTCACCCACTCACTTTCTCCATTACTGATGGCAGTGTTATAGATGCACACGATCTGGAAACTGCTATTGAATATCACACCAATAATGGACTCACTTAATTAGTAAAAGAGAATCTCCAATTAAAGAAATCTTGGTCGTACAGTTTATTATCTATGTGGTATTGATTACGTCTGAGACTTATAACTTGATTGTCTGTGTTCACATTTTTCAAAGGTATCACATCTCTTTGTCTTTCAGTATATGTCATTTTCTTTTTTTTAGAGCTTTACTGAGGTCCTATGTCTGTGCAGTATTACGAGTAATAAAGTGAACCAATTGGTGTGGTAATCAGCAACACATCAGTCTTGAAGTTTAATATGTGAAAATGATATTATGAAACATGGAAGCACTGACACAAATAAGGATGGATGACTACCACAGGTAACGATTTAATGATTGGGAGAGTAAATGAGCAATGTGTGTAGACGAGGGGAGACAACCATGACAAAGACTGAAAAAAAAAAGCTTCTGTATCATCTGCTTCAGCCAGGTCACTGTGACAACATGCAAGCTCATGTGAGTTTTTTTAATGTCACATCTTTTTTCTTTATCCTTTAATCTATTGTTGTGCTAATTATTATTTTTAAACACAAAGCAGAAAAATAATTCCAATTAAGTGACATCCTTACCAAATCAATGAGATGATAGAAACATTCTCGCTGTCTGAAATGTAATCCATTTAAGACAGTGCTGGTGTATAAAATGGAACCAAGATGAAAGGCAGAAGTATTACAAAACCTGGGGAATGCAATAGATGCAGTGCATCAGTGTGTGTAGCCATGTGTGTGTGAGAAGGAGACCACATGTGTGCAATCATGCATGTGGAAATGAATGGAATTGTGAGCATGTTACAGACTGTCTCCCTCTATCTTTCACTCTGTTTCAACAGACAGAAACCAATTTTGAGTCATCGGATCAGTTTAATAAAGCATCAACAAAGACCATGTGTCTCCCAAACTCCACATGTGCTCAGAGCCGACTTAAACAATAATAGAAATAAATGTAGGACAAATAAAAATAAGAGTGCTAAGACATTCTAAACCTAAATTAGGCTATAAAGAAGCACCGGTAGTGTTAAATCCCACAGCAGCAGGCAAATGATCCACCACTACCTGTCAAAACATCACCATTGTTTTCTTAAACGATGCATTAGTCTAAAGACTTTCTTTCTCTCTGCAGTTGTTTAGGAAAAACTGTCAAGCTGTTTACATGAAAATGATGTGAAAAACTGCCAAAAGCGTACTAATGGCACCGGCAAAGGTGTTGCATTAGAAATTACACTGACAGCAGCTATTTATTAATTAATCAAAACTGTTGTTTTTTAATTAGTGGATGATGCATCTCATATTTCCAATCATAAGTCACAGTAATATATTAGCAGACTATCATCAGAGATGGAATTTGTATTCCCACAGTATTTCTTTGCTTGAGGTGGTGGTATGAGAAAGTAATTGTCTTAATGTCACTGATTTATGTTTTGGCTGGTGGATAAAAGCCCTGCTTCTTGGTAATAATTAGCTCCCCTGTGTTAGGTTGATTGAGTATGACCTCATTGCAGGTAACTGTGAAAACAACTGAGCAACTGGTAGGTTTTCTGAAGGGTCCTTATACAGGGTAGTGGGTTATCATAATCACTGCATATTTTCTTTAGAGTTGAAACATTGCAAGGGGCAGTCTCGCACTGGGGGTTTACTGTGTCTAACAGTCCTCAGTGTACCACTGAACTCACAAACGAGACAAGCATCTGAAGCATTTGAGGGGGGGAATAAATGAGTGAAATGTGCTGATACACCACATCAACTAGCAAGATTGAGAGTGCACATCCTAATCATGTCTCAAGTCTCTATTTTAGTTGAGACTTAACAGATTTTCCTACAAATTACAGTCTAGATAAATTATATCATGATAAATACTGAGTTCTGTGCTTGCATGAGCAAGGTAAAGTTAGGTGTGGAGGAAAATCACAATTAATTCATTTAAAGCGCACTAAAATGAAATGAAGAACCAACACACCCCTAATACACACTGAGCTTCAATTCTGCACCATCTCAGAAAAATGTGGAAACTTTGTCCAGAAAAAAATAATAGGCAATCAAATCAGTTATGTGCAAGCATGGATAACTAGCAGCAGTAAATGTAGAATTTTAGACGTGAACATGGACTCTGCTTTGTAGAATTAACAGCACTGTTGGCATCTGTCTGGGCCTAAAGCTTTTCAGAAGGCCTCAGGTTTCCACAAAAATGAAACTAGGCTCACAGAGAGATTTAGGCGAACGAGAGAAATCAGAAGGAATTACTAAACAGATTACACAACAGCAGCACCAGAAAGCAGAAGATAAATGCTTGGAGTGACCCCAATAATAACATCACTTATCCACAATTCAGCTCCATTAACAACGAAAGCAGACACATGCAGATTGATGCCATGTACAAATTCCACTCACATCAACCGAACAACAGAATATGCCCATGTAAGGAAATAAATAAATGTTCTACTCACAAAACACCAAAGGCCGGTCACCGCTGGGCTTTCACTGAAGTGAGAAGTAGGGCATGTTGATATCAAGCGGAAATATTTACGGTTCATCACGGTTCAACACACTTCACCTGTGGAAAGACAGTGTTCCCATGCGGCCATGAAGGCACCAAAGGGGTGCGTTGTCTAAAATGGTAGTAAGGAAATGTTTTAACATTGTTGAAACCCCTTTTTGTTGTGTATGTGACTAAATATTTTACATTCAAATAACTTACCGTTTTGCTTAGTTCAAACGGTCACAGACAAGTTAGCTCCCCCCCCCCCAGTATTGCCAGGTGGCTACAGCTACAGAACTGGGAGTGGAATAGGCTATAGATAGGTTTCACTGACATCAGTAAGTAGCTCAGCACCATTCTGAGTGGCCAACTTTGTTGAGTCCATGACTGGAGTTTATCTTTTAGCCTAATATTTGTTGGCTATGGCTGCCACTCAGCTGAAAAAGTATATTGACACACTTGATAGCACTTCAAAAGAGCAAACTATACTGTTCGTGTTCTGACTGCACTCTAATGCACCGCAGACCTGTCTGACATTGGCACCTAAGGTGTTAGCTATTTCTACCACTAATACTGATATTTTAGAGTTTTTAGCACTTGTTGCACTCCCACAGCACCAGTGCTTTGTCTACCCTTCCATCTCCCCATGTGGAGTTTCAGCCTGCTATTTTGTTGTGGCACATTATACTTTGTGGTAGCTAATTGGTGATGTTTCTTTCTCAGTGGGGTTCGTCCTTCATCAGTTTTCTTTAGCTTAGAAAATAGCATTTCTATATTTGAATGTCTTAGATGCCAGCCCATAACAGGAATAATGGTAACTGAAAACTCCTAAGTAAATCGAAGTAGTTCTATTTGGTTCTCTAACCATCACTTGGAACACAGTTATGTAAAAATCAGATTTTTTTTTTTTAAATGTCAATGTGCAGCCAAAATCTTGGTCTTTCAAATAGTAGTATGATCTTTGTCATTATATAATTCTACATTTTCATTTATTTTTTAAAAATCAGACATGTAAGTTAGTTGAGAACTGATTCTCACTTTCAGTAACGACCTACAGACACTTTTATCCAAAGTGACGTACTTCTGAGAGTAGATACAGCACAAGCAAAGATCTAATCGGGAGAAAACAACATAAGAGCCATAAAACAGGTTCAAGTGAGATAGTGGGCTGATAATTCATCTAGTTGAGAGTTTGACGAACATAAAAAAAAAAAAAAACATACTGCATTTCCACATGCATTCTGCACTCCATATTTTGACACCTTTTTGGGGGCTACAAAAGCATCTGGTTAAAATATTCAAACTGAAAATACTGCCTTTGTTGTGGCTCCCTCAGAATAAAATCAAAGTATTCCTTACATGCATGCTTTTACACTTAAATGTACATTATTAGATTCAGTTGCATCTTTGAAAAAATATGGGATTCCCATTTTAAAACACATTTAAATAAAATGTGTCCACATGAGTGCAATAGACAAGCAGTGGGGTTGATAATGAATTGGCCTCTATTAATTCCTTAAGGCTATTGTCAGTGCGAGCTTTTGTTTTATGCATCCAGCAGGTCTTCTCTATTTGACTCTGTTTTATTTCATTGTACTTGTAATTATTTGCTTTAATTAGTTGTTTTATTTCTTGCTCTGTGTATTTTATTCATCTCCTCACCTTTAATCTCTTGTTCAACTCTTGCATTACGCCATAAACCAGCTTGTAACCTTGTTTTGTGAGGTGCTGTCGAAATAAAGTTTCAGCTGTTTCAACTCATCATCCTGCCCTGTGGTTCAAACCACCCACACGCTGCGGCTGACTGGTTGTGCTGCTCTCTCCTGATCTGGTTTCATATCAGTCATTGATGGAATCTCTTCACTTGTATATTACGTATATTCACTTTCTCAGAGATACGACTGGCTGCTCCCAAAATTTCTGACCAACATATGTAGCCATGGAAACAGTCCCAAAAAGTCCCAGACATCCAGACTTTCATTCTAAGGACGACAAAGTGCTAATATTTGAAGAATATGCTACAACACAATATTACACATTGCAATAAGTGAGATAATCTACTCTGATCGCTGGAGTTAATAAGCTGCAACTGACATTCATGTGCTCTACTTCACACTCGCTTTGAGCAAACAAAGCTTTTTTTTAACACACCCTTTGCTTAATGATTATCAGTGATTAAAGATTACGGTGCTCCTGATCAACTTGCACAGGATTTTTATTGTACAGTATTAACCTTCACTTTTTCAAAATAGATAATTCACATTTTTGCCCGTCAAGCTACACTCTACAATCCATAACGGCAAGGAAAGTGAGACATTTTTGCAAATATAAAACATAAGAAGCTGAAAACCTATTCATATGAATATTCAGACCATTAAGTCACTACTTTATACAGGGTGCTTTGACATGACAGGCATCTGTGGACGTCCATCGTCACACCTTTTCACTGATGTTCTCTGGGGTTTCAGTCTGGACTGTGGCTGGTCACTCCAGGACAGTCAGAAACGTTCGCTGAAGCCACACCAGGATTATCTTGGTTATACACTGCTGTTCAAAAGTTTGGGGTCACCCAGGCAATTTCATGTTTTCCATGAAAACTCACACTTTCATTCATGTGCTGACATAAGTGCACAAGGGTTTCCTATTCATCAATTAGCGTTTCAACCTGATTAGCTAACACAATGTAGCATTAGAACACAGGAGTGACGGTTGCTGGAAATGGGCCTCTGTACCTCTATGGAGATATTCCACCAAAAATCAGCCGTTTCTAGCGAGAATAGTCATTCATTAACGATGTCTACACTGTATTTGTGATTAATTTAATGTTATCGTCATTGAAAAGACTGCTTTTCTTTCAAAATTAAGGACATTTCTAAGTGATCCCAAACTTTTGAACGGTGGTGTCTATATTTCAGGCCATTGCTGTGCTGGTAGGTGAACAGCTGTCAGAGCCTCAGGTTGCATGAACTCTGAACTTTCTTGACTGACCTGCCTGCTCTATTCATGCCTCCCTCAGTACTGAGCAGACTCCCAGCCCCTGCTGCTGATAAAACACCCTCATATCATGTTGCTGTCACAACCATGCTTCACTGTAGGGATATTATTACCCAGGTGATGAACTGTGCCTGGTGTTCAGCACACATAGTGCTGGGAGTTCTGCCCAAAGAGCTCTGTTATTTTGCCATCAGACCAAAAACCACTTTGCCCCATGTTTTGAGTCCTTTAAACTTTGGCAAGCTTCAAGTGGGCTGTCATTCATCTTTTACCCAAGAGTGGCTTTTCGAGATACTCCACTGTAGAGCTGTGATGAAGTGCTGCTGAAATGGTCCCTCTGGCAGGTTCTCCGATCTCTGCAGAGGACCTCTGAAGCTCTGTTAGAGTGATTGTCTGGTTCTTGGTCTCCTCCCTGACCAAAAACCTTTTTGCTGGGTTACTGAGTTTTAAAACTTCTTAAATTCCACAATTACTAAGGCAACTATGCTCTTGTGAACAGTGAAGGCTTCAGAAATGGCCCTATACCCTTGTGCCAGTATGTGCCTCACTGCAATTTATTTTGTGACTTCAATTTTGTCCAGACCTGAATATATACACACGAATGTGCCTTTCCAGACAATGTCCTATGAATTTATTTTGCCAGAGATAGACTTTAGTCAAGTTTTAGACCCATCTGAAGGATAATTCAGCCCTTCAGGATGCACCTGAAGGGCTGAATACTTTTCAAAATGAGAGAGTTCAGTTTTAAACGGTTAATAAGTGTGCAAAAAAATTGAAAACATATTTGACTTTGTCATTGTACAGATTATTTAGTAGATTGATCTGCAGTTAAATTACATATAAATGCAAACTAATACGAACAAAAAGTGAAGCGTCCTTCTGAATCCACTATACTCAAAAATAAGCAGCTAGTTGGTATAGCAACATGTACAACAAACCTGTATTTCAGTGCATTTGTCCATCTGTCCATCCCTTACGATCAGTAGTCTACCCCAACATGCATTTGATCGGAGGCAGCGTATTATGCAAGATCAGTAGTAGCTGGAACTTGTAAATGACTATATTCGACCAAACAAAATCCGACTAAAGACGAGTTCATAAACCATGAAAGCAGTTAACAAAAACATTGGAACACAACAGGAGTTATTGTATCAAAAACTTTATTCTCAAATAATGTCTTCAAAATATCTGATAGATAAACTGTGAGTATCTTTAACAGCAGGTTGTGAGGCTGCATTCACATACTGTTATTCAACCTCAATATAACACTCTATTAGATTTCTCCCTTCATGATCTGCCAGGAGGGCAGAAAATGCCACTTTCCATCCTGTAGTTCAAAACTTACAGCACCAGTCTCGTTTTGCCAGTCGAGACAGGAGCCTCCAAAACTGTTGCCGACTTGCTAATGCTAACTAAATATACCACAATTTTATTTTCCACTCCAAGCCCATACTGTCTAAGCAAGGAGATCCCACCTTGCTGAGAAAGACATGGGGTCAGATTTTGGGCCGTAAAGGGGTCATATTCTTCCAAAATCTTTTGTGCCTGTGAAAGTCATCCCTCTCCCAGATACAGACATTAGGATCAGCCACACAGGGCTGCTGTTACACAAGAACACTGTCTTCTAAAGGAAGTTTCATTTTAACCCATTCAGTAAATACTGTTTATGACATTATGACACTAACATCTGGTGTTTATTTTTTGTTCAACATTAAATAAAAAGTGTATCTAAAATCAATTTCAGAAATGCGAGTTAAAAAATAGTTTAAAGTGAAGAATTGCCAATTCTCAAGAAGCTCTTTCGGCACAGCTGCCACATCAGAAGCAACCCAAAAGTTTTCTTTGTATCACTACATCATACCATATTTTTCATTTTTAAGCACAAATGCTTAAAAAGTTTAATGTTCAAAAGAAATGCATACTATGTCGGGCCCAAGTTGCAAACTTGGAAGTGTTTTAGACTGTGAATAACATTACATATATATATATATATATATTTTTTTTTTTTTTGCCGATGCGACCCAGAGATAAGTGTCTCTCCAGCATGAAAAAAATTAACTCTGGGTCCCACAAACTTTTCTGTTCCTGTGTAAAAGCAGCCATAATGGAAAAAAAGAGATCATATGAGATTTTGATATCCGATACTCAGTTTGAACCATAGATTTTTACATGGCGTGTAACAGTAAAAACATTGACTTTAATGAACAAGATTTTTTTTGTACCTACATCATTAATCATAAAAAGTACAGCATGTTTAATAATTTGTTTTTTTTACAAATTCTCCATAAAAAATAGATTTCTGTACAAAAATGTTTTTTTCTTTTGCACCTACTTCAAGTTCAGCAGCACATGATGATGACGTTGGATGATGACAGTGATGAAAATGGTGTTATGATGCTGAAAACAATAACAGAAATGATGGAGGCAGCTTGATGGTAATGATCAGCCATTTGTCAACATAAGTCTTTGCCATTTGGGACTACAAAACATGAAATGTTTATTTAGTACATGTTTGTGAGCAATAGTCATTTACTGCATGTCGATATACGTTGCTGATTCCTTCACTGTAACAGGTGAATGCAGCACTGATGCATGTGGTGTCCAGATATACAAGCAGCCATGTGCTAAAATGAGAGTTATTCATCCTCTGTACTGATGGATGAAGCAGGGCTTCAGTCGACTCATGTTCGATTCAGATACACCAATTTGCAGATTTCCATCAAAGCTCTAATGCTGAATGTATGGCATGAGAAGTTTGTCCAACCCAAACTGTTGAGAAGAAGATGCAGCAAAGTCTCATTGTGAACTAGAGTACTTAATATTTAAATTTGATTACACTGACAAACTAAAACCAAACCAACATATACAGTGTATGTGTGTATGTGTATGGAAAGAAGGCAAGGATTGTCCAAGAATAGTGCAGACACACACAGAGAGACACATACAGGAAGGTCAAATTTCCATCTGGCAATAAAGCTCCAGTATGTATAAAAATTCCATGGTGGAATCGGCAGATTAATATGGTCCCTAAGCCACATATGAACACATGTATGACACAGGTCCTATCTGAGCGGATAGTAATTTTATGTAATTGAGATACATCATATCTGCATTGAATCTATTCTGCATTTAATACTGGGTGTCTGTGCTGTGTAAGACTGTGTGAAAAGGCAATGTGACATTTACAGATTTAGCCTGTATTTTTTTAAGCTCACAGCAACCAGGGCCTCTTTGTTTCAACAAGGACTGCTGACAATACCACTTTAGAGAAAGTAAGGGACAGATGTGGAAACTTCTTCACAAAGTGTGAAAAGTGAAGAAGCAGGAACAGCCTTGGCATTTTAAAATTTAGTGGGTACTTTTATTGTTTGTTTGTTTTTTTTAACTTGTAGCCAGTTGTCGCTCTTTTTAAATAGATAGAGCTGCTGACAATGCCATATGAAGGATGTTGGAACTTTTGCCCAAATTGTACCCCCCCCAAAAAACACCAAAACCCCCCCAAAGGTCTGGAGTGAACAGAACGTTACTCAAATTTTCCAAGCCTCTTGGAGTTGGGATGTGTCATATTCAGCAAAACATCACACGTCTCATTTTGAAAAGGTCGATTGAGGGGGCATACTAAAACTGCTTTAAATCACTTTTAATGTCACTGTAAGCCACCATATGTACAGTCTCCTAAGTGCCTTTCCAACTGAAAGCAGCCACAGCTATTCCAAATGAGGATCTTATATTATATCATAAATATTTGTTAGAAGATCTGCGATCACTGCCAGCTCATGGCTTCAGTACGAATGTTTTAAATTGTGCAATCATGTCCGTATGTTTTCCTCGTCAGGGCCACAAGAACAGATTTAAACAGAAGAGAAAATACAGATAGAGCTGATAGAGAAGTGCATGTCCTCCCATTTTTATCACTCACATTCATTTAATGTAAATTAAGTAGTCGGGGATATAAATTATCTTCAGATTTCTCTTTTCAAGTTCAAACTGGCCACAATGGAGATCTACTTTTGTGACTCTGTTGGGGACTTTTTTCTGTAATAGAAATTTTAGTGTACTCAATAAAAATGTGAAATATTTTATTTCAATTCAGCTGTAAAATAGCACTTTGGCAAACGTCTGGGGGTGGCTGTTGGGGATGGAGGTATATATATGTTATATACCTCCTATATGTATTTATATGTGTATATATAGAGAGAGAGACACACACACACATACATACTGTATGTATATAGGCTGTATGCATATATGTTTTAATATATGTGCATTCTGGCAAACTGCACTGCTCTTTCTATAAGGTCAGCAAAACGTACCGCATAGTTTAAACTCTTTTTTATGTCTTATTTAAAAGCCCCTCGAGGGACAGGAATTGGAAATTAGCAGTTGCTGCAGTGATAATTGTTGTGCAATTGTCTGAGTATACTGCATCTGCCCCTATCAAATAAACATTAGATGAATTCCAGAGCTGGGTTCACTCTAATTTTGTCTGCACCTTCACCATGAGTCAGCACATCTTTAATCTAAATTCAGTCTGGGAATCAGGGAAATGAAATGTATAGAAGTGCATTCACAAAGACAACTAACTCATCCTCTCATGAATATACACATTGCACTCACGCACTGACATACTTTTGCATTAGTACAAAACCCAACTTGCATGGAGACCACGTAATAAAAAGACAAAGTTAACTTTAGGCTGACATAATGAGATCATGCCCTCGAATTGTGTATACACAGGAAAACCTGTGAGTAAAAACAGTTGCTGTAAGAACCTGGAGTCAAAACGGGAGATGACATCTGTCACCACACAGCTGGTTACTGAGGGATACGGTGAGGGGTTAGTAGGGGAGGAAATCTGGAGCTCATTTAGGCTCCATGAGAGCTTACAGAAGTATTGTACCAAATTTAGAATTCTACTGTAAGCTCGGTATTTGTACCAAAAGCCACTTTGGATTTGGCTGCATTTCAGCGGGTAACACGAGATGTGAAATCCAACCCCTGTGTTTTGGTTCTGATTGAGACATGCTAGAATAAACAGAGACGACGTGGCGTCTGAATTCTCTCTTTCAGACACACTAGGAGATCAGATCTCTGTCATTAATTGTTAAAAACTAGACCTTTTATTATGCCTGTGGAAACCTTGCGGTTTCTAATTTCCACGCTCTATTATGCGCTCTCGACTCCATAGGAAATCATAACTGAATTAATTAAATCAATTAAAATACAGGCACGGGGTGCATTCTTGCAATAAAAAGCGAGGAGGCTCGTGATCTTAGGAGCAGATGCTCTACTGTTGTTTACAGATGTCTTGTTTATTTCTGTGAAGAGATTCTGAATGTGTGTCTTCTGTCTTGTGGAGCTATTGAGAGTATTTTAGCTACTACTCACATCTGCACATCCATGTTTTCTGTGCACCACACTGCTAGTTTTTCTAGCTGCCTGGTCTCGACCCTGACACCGAGGCTATAAATGACAGGATGACAATGGACATTACAAACCCAACAATATCCTGTAGTCACGCGTCCACACATAATCACCATTGTTTCAGGACATTTCATTTGCAGCATTCACGTCTGGGGGAAGAGTCAGTTTCAATTAAACGAGCTGAAAATGTAAACGGAGACTGCCATTTGCTTGTTAATTCAGGCTCATTTGTCTCAGAACAGGTGGATGTGACAAACTTCTCATGCCAAATGTGTTTTTATTTCTTTTCAGTATTTGAGTTCTTAGGAAAACCCATGAATTTCAGTGAAATTAGCCTTTTCTCTAGAATGTAAAACTGTAGTATAACATGTTTAATGGGTAAAATTCTCATTTTGTATGTTTTTATTCATTGGACCCTCGTGCATTCTGCTCACCATTTGGGAAATTATGTGCGAATGAATGGATTTTTGATTTACTGTGTGTAAATATAATATATGACAATACTATGAGTCGAGGTTGAATGGAAACATAAATGAAATTTTCTTTGTGGACCATAAAAATCATGCAGCTTAAAGCAAATGTCTGATGTATAAACCTAATGTCAGAATGTTGTGCATGGAGTGTGAAACAGCAAATGGGCTTGAAGACACTGAGAGACACACACTGAAAGCAGTTACATCTGTGATCTAAACCAAGTGCAGCATCTTTCGAAAAATAAAAGTATTTTGAGAGGACACTGCGAGAAATAACAAGCTTGGTAAGTGATTTGAAACTACAAAATTCTCTTGGATCCTGCAGACTCACGGGTGTTAGAGGGACATTTTGACTCAAAATACCAGGGAAAAAGCGGACTAGGTTGCACTCGCTAAGCTTGTGTATTTGTTGCAGTGAGGTTCCAGCATTGATAAGCAGGATGTAACTTACTCTCTGCACACGAGGTATTTCTCAAACAATTCAGGGGAGGGGGGGCTCAGGGGACGACAACTGTCGACAACAATAATTGTGCATGTTGTCTTCATACTGTGTCTGTTTGTTCTCTGCCTTATGTGACCGATTCTCAAACTGATTGCACATTAGTTGTGTGCTCTTTAAAAAGGTGTGTGCAAATAACATCAGGTGCATTGGATATGCAGTATGTCAAAAAGGTACACGATAATGTGAGCTGAAAGGAAAATTTGACACATCTTTTTAGAGAGGGTTAGAGAAACAGTCACATGGTGTTTCTGAAAACTTAAACTGTCTACTACACGTGATCAGCTGGTAAAGTGAGCTTCACTACTATTTAATTAGTTTTAAAATATCTAAAACTGTGCACAATTTACTTTACCATACAGAGAACAATCTGTAACTAAACGTCACAGTTGGTACCAATTTTTCACTGGAACCTTTCTGCGTATTATGAATTATGTGGTCACAGTATTCAGTATGAGCTTTCAGAAAGAGCTGCTGTTCTAAAAATGGCAGGAAATCTCTACGTGATACCATTTCCGTTCTTGCTTGGAGGTCCACAGGTAAACTGTTCCCAACTTTCTGGTTGGCTAGCATGTTGTCATGGCAACAAAATAAACAACAGTATAGCATGTGGTCACACCTTCTGCTAACAGGGAGTGTGAAATATAAATGTGTATATACAAACACTCTGTAACCCTGTAATTAGTCATTTTTGTCATCTTTTTAAAGATAGAAGTTTTTGAATAAAATTCTCTTTTTGAATGACTCATTTTTTCAAACCCATTTCAGACCCAAAAATTATTCATTTTTTCATAACCCAGTCAGAAAAACACACTAGTGCAAAATTTGTGCGGTTTATATAAAGTTTATATTTTAGGGTCCCCAGCAGCAGTGGTTTGGGAAGTCCCATGGGGCCACTGGGTTTTTGAACATATGAGTTTGTTCATCAATATCTTCACTGAAGAAAAATGCCAGAAGAGACAATAAGAGACAGATATTTGCCTCTGTTTCCACAGCAACATGTCCTTGTCTCTCTTTTCCAGCACGACTGACAGAGGTGTCTAACTGTCCTGTTGTCTGTGTCCGTCCGTCCGATTTCTGTCAGTCAACCAGTCTGTCTGTTATTCAGTTCATCTATTTCAGATTTTGTGGCTGGAGAGTATAACGTAGAAAAGAAATCAGTCATCACTTGACTGATAGTCCCGACCAGAGTTATGAGAAGACAAATTATTTCCTGGATTTGGCCACAGCTGATTGCAGCAGTCGACGATCCTGACAGCTTATTGCCTCCAGGCTTCCACTTGTTCAGCCACCAAGCACAGAATCCTGGCTAGTCCAAGAACAAGAATCAGTTGTCTGACTCTTTGATTGTGTTAGACAGGTCTTCGGAAACCCGTCCACAGTGTACACCAACCGGGAAACTCAAATGTCTGGTTTTCTGGTTCAGCACCGTCTGCCTAGTGCTACTGTGGAGTTTTATATTGTCTGACTATAAGTGTGTAGTACCTCGGGAGTGATATCTGAAAATGTTCAAAACTCATCTAGAACTTGTCCACTGGTTCTGGCACCAAACTTGGGGAAAGCATTGCTTCCAAAAGCTTGATTTGGTATGTTTTAGCCTAATTAGTTGCCATGTTCTGTGGGTAGATGTCGTCAAAAAAGGCAATATCATGGCAGAAGTTAAAGACAATTACAGGAACCCATCTGAAAATCCATTATTAACTGACAACTAAACTCTGTGATTGTCCTGCTTTATTAAAACTCATTCAGCTCTCCAAGTAGATTAAACTAATCTGCTCTTCATACTGATCTCAAACCAGTGTCCAGTACTGAATGAGGGTGTCATTTCCTTTAAAGGAATTGGTCTGGTTTATCTCATCACTGCTTGGACTGCACTAGGTTGTCAACTTTAGAGCATGCTGTACAATCAATATTGGATTCCATCAAAACAGACTCTGTAAACTGTCATCATGCCAAAGAGTCTAGTCATGTCAAGTCCAACGTGATGGAAGTCCAGTGGGAGCTTTTTGGTCCAGCACTGATGGTTAATGTTCACGGACAGGAACCATCCAACGTCTGGAGGGGGCTGAAGCGTGGAATAGTCTATGTGCTTCCCCTAAGGGTTGAACCTCACATCGGTCAAACCCGTCTGGCCTGCAGCAGGAGAGTCAGTAAGCCTATGCCACTGTGCAAATTTGACATGGGGGTATGGGGTTAAATTGGGATAAATCACTATTGACTTGTAGCAAGAATATTCAAGGGCCATGTGACACTGGCCATACAAAGCCCTTTCAACAGCAAGGATGGGGCAAATTATGCAGAAGTCACCTGACACTGGACGAGCATGTTCTTGGAGAGAGTTCAAGTATTTTTACCATCTGTCTGTGTACTTCGATGATGTCTGAATTGCAACAGCGCCTAAATAGAATTCTAGTCCAAGTATTGACCTCCTGAACAACAGACACTGTGTTATTCGTTGGCATCATTGTCTACTCCGATCCCTTGCTGACTAGAGGTGGATGATACCATTGTTCAGGTAGGGGGTGTAGTAGAGCTGTGCAGGTTATGCTGAGAGGGGACCAGCATGCCACACAAACACTGCTCATGGTGATGAGTCCAAATCCTAAGTTTGTTCTTTCTTTTTTGTTCTGTTTTGAATAAACCACACTGCAGACTGCAACATGGATGTTGGACTGAACCACTGTTATAAGTAGTGGCAGGTTTGATGGACTATACCACAGTGCAGACTGTATTGAGTGTGGTATCAAATCGAACTGCCTTAGCCTCAGTGGGCTTCATGTTGGTGTCATACATTGGATTTTCAAACGATGCCTGACCATTGGAGCTCTCGTGGCCGACATAGCCATTGAACTGGACCTTTGGACGCGTCCTGAAGAAAAGAAAAAGAAGGAGCATTGCATTAATGATGTAACCCTTTTGTCACAAATTTACCTTGCAAATGTTCAGAAATAGAAAACACAAAATGACAAGTAAACAACACAATTTTAGAGATTTTAAGAAGGCCAAATTAAGTTTTTCTAACTTCTTATTGTCAATACAATATGTATCAGTTATCGCCAAAGATACACAATGGAAAAACAGCACTTTAATTCACTCTGACACTATCTACAGCATAGCCTTAAACCTGCACTGAGTGATTTTACTATCCGACTCATGTTGTAGAATTGTTACTTGTAGTTCCAAGTTCAGTAAGAACCAACACATGTCTGCAGCTTTACAAAAGCTTTTAGCTCAGTGGTCTTTTTCTTTGTTGGTGCAAACACTATATGGTTGGAGTCTCACAGCTCTCTCCACTATATAATCACAGGCAGACATTTCAAACAAACAAGTCCAAATCTGCCTGGTATACGGCTGTTGCTGAATCACTTATCCCTCATGAATCAGTGACTGATTAAATATGATGATGAATCCTGGGACTACTGGGTTACATCTGTCATGCAGCTCGGTTCTGCTGGATTTCATATGTCAGTGTATGCTTGTTTTGGAGCCTTTGTGCCTCCAACTGTTCAGAAAACCCTGATGGAACTTTAGGAACCCGACTTTAGCCGACTGAGAGACAACAGTTCTTATCTGAAGTCAAGGTGAACTTCATCATGAGTGTGAAAAGTCTGAATATTTCAAAATAAAACAGACTATGTGCACCATATATTAATTTGCATTGCATTACACCCATTCACCACCTCCAATGCTAAAATCACAGGTATTTAGGGCAAAGAAGGATGCATTAAATTGTGAATTCCTGGATAGCGAAAGGTTGAAATATCACTTTTGGATGAGAGAAACCTGTTCATAAGTTTAAACTTAAATTACCCCTCTTGTCCCATCAGCTGTCTTGTTAGACATGTTGCTCTGAAACGCTGGTCTTGAGATTAAAGGTGCAAACTCTGCAAGAGCAAGTCACTGGTAAAAAAAATCTACAAATTGCAGGGAAAATTATGGCGGGAGTGAGAACATGTACCATAACTGCCTGCTTCAGTGGTTCAGCCTGGTGCCCATCTACTCCCCTCACACAAGTGTATCTGCGTGCAACCACCAATCATCCACTAGTTGTAGTTCAGAATATGTATATTTGTCAGTCTGCCTGACTGAGGATTTTTAAGAAACTTACTGCAGGGGTTCAAAAGGATACACGGTGAAATATGGCTACCCCCTCCTAATTTGTCTGTTTGTCGCAGATTACATTTTTGGATAATCAGGTCCTATAATCCAGTTAGATATAATCACTTACTCCCAAACCCTGTGGAACTATTAGCAGGGAGGAGTGCTGCAGCTGAAACGCTGTTTGACTCTGACCTCATTAAGAGTGTATGTACGTGTGTGTGTGTGTGTGTGTGTGTGTGTGTGTGTGTGTGTGTGTGAGAGAGTGTGTGCACTGGTAGAAATCCAACCCTGGGGAGCCACTAAGCCTACCCTACATGCTCAACCCATTACTTTACAAAACTGCACACACCAACACACACCGCAGACCTCCCTGCGTGGCAGTAGCTTAAATCGCTGTGCCAGTCGTGGCTGTAGGTGCAATAGTTTAATTTTATTGGTAGAATGAAAAATGGCACGCATAATTGGCTTGACAATATTATACGTACTGTACAGACATATGGGGTGAACCAGGAAGAAACTGCAGTTTACACACCCACACCTTGCTTTGAGTTTCTCATTTAGGCTACTACTCTAAATTGATGGAATAATTTCTATTTCTGTTGACTTGCCATTATACTGGTAGATGTTATTGTATACTAGCAAAGTTCACTTTGCCTTACACCTACTGTTTAGGGAGAATCAAAGTAATGCCAGTTATAGGTTACAGAAAGAACAAGAGTTTACAGATGTATACAGTTCATATCACTTGCTTCAGTCAGCCAGTTTATAGTAACTTAAGTGCTGTATTTGTTTTTGATGACATCATGCTGACAAAAAGATGACAATGAGATCAAAGACAAAATAAAATGCCCTTCTTATAGCTTTCAATGATAGCTGTTTCGAAACAGTAGGGCTGCACTCCTTTCAAAAACGTGACATTATTCATTCATTTTTATTTTTTTCCCTGAATGTAAATGTCACCCCAATTACCTTTAGCTGATTCGAGGAGTCTTCTCGCTCCGTTTATCACTGGTCTGATATTCATTTTGTTTTGCACTTTTTGATTTTAATTTAAATTCATTTCACTTCAGGAAATTAGAATGACATTTTTTGGTTAATTGTGCAGCCGTACTAAACAGCATGACGAAAAGCCTAGAAACTAAAAGGAAAAAAAAGAAAAAACAAGAGATGAGAAGTTTGACGGAGGATGTGGCGGCGGGCGGAGGTCTGGTTGCCGTTTGAACCAGATGGATGATGCCAGTCTTACCTGCCGCCAGGCCCCCAGGTGTCTTTTGGTCTCTCATTGTCATCTGTGTCAGCAGACAATGTCCTGCATACAACCATCAGCTTTAATATACATCAACTAGCATTGCACATGCTAACTGGCAATCAGTCAAATGTAATGCAAATAAAGTAATGTAATGATGGAGCTAGTAGATCATCAGCGAGTACTTTACTATTCTAAATATACTGTTGATATCTGTGTATGTCTGTGTGGTCCTGTGCACAGCTCACCATCCTAATAGTACCAAGATTTACAAGGCCAACTAATTAGTACACAGCAAGATTATTACTAACTGTGTAACAGAGAAGGTTTCTTAGTTTGCGGTCCCTCAAAAAACATCACTAAGTCTGAACTACAAGGCTATAAATTGCAGCACAGAGCTACCAAAAATGACAAGCCAACAGATTAATGTGTAATAATATCTATTGTCAGATGAGTAAGACGACTTTGTAAAACTTTGAGTGATGAAGTGCAAAAGTCAGAATATCCTTTAGATGTAAAATGTCACACAAGTCTTAAACAGGAAACATAATGATGACATTTTACCCTCAGTGTAGTTCTGAATTATCTGGCATCTTAAGGCATTGTAAGTCTTTTGTGAACTTTCTTGGAACAATAATTAATATCTGAGGTCAATCAGATTTGACCTTTGCTTCGCGCTCGGAGTTTTCGAGCTATAATTACATTTTAAAGTGTCTTGCCTGTCCTTTTAAAATGTATCAAACAGCTACCTCATCTACTCAGATTGGAATGAAGAACTCACAAAGTGATTATGTTTTCAAAAATATATAATTAATTTCTTTAATGCAACGGTTCCGAAGATTGCTCTTACATTAAAAGGCACAGGGTTAGGTTTTGGTGTCAGAGAGTGATTCTGCCCAGTGTCACAATTTTTCATCAACACTGACCAAAAGTTAAATGTGCAGTTTTAAGACCTCCATTGACTGGAGGCTTAAGCGCTTTAGCAGGGCAAAGACACAGCTGTAAATAAGTTCAAGAGTTGGAGAAATGGATGAAATACATTACTTGATTAGATGAAATCAAATTAAGGAAAATAAGCACAGTGGAAAAATAAGAAACCCCTAAAATGCACTGAAAATCCTTCAGCTATACCTGTATAAGGAAACCATTCCTATGTTTGTTTATCATGGGATGCTGTGTATGTGTGACATAATGACAAGAAGAGTTCTTAAAATGTTTTCACTTTTCCTTTTCTATACTTAAATTGCTTTATTTGAATCTGATATTAAACCTATCACTTTTTTCATCGCAGGCAAAGACAGCACACAAAGTCAGAAAGCAAACACCTGTTTTGTATTCTACTCTGCTAGTCGTCTGTTTTTCTCTGATGGATTGGCATTGAGGATATAGCTTACCTGTGCTTGTAGAGGTAGAAGGCAAATCCAGAGAGGATCAGGGCAAAGAAAGGTACTAAGATGGCTGCTGCCACAGAGCTGCTGTTTGTGTAGGGGTTTGGAGGGTCCATCGCCATGGTTACAGGGCCTGGGGACACAGACAGATAAACAGACACATGCATAAACTCCTCCACACAATGCATGCACCGTCTGTGCATATGTAATAGGTGTTTACTGCATTGTTTGTCTGTATTTTCTGCTTCTCATATTGAATCAGTCTGAAATTCAATTTATTTTAAACAATTTTCTGCATTGTAAGACTGATTTTTTTTTAAAAATAGTACTGAATATTCAATAAAATAAATATTGTATGATTTACATCATGACTTACCTTGCCTCGTCAGATGGAACTTGCCAAAATCTTTACTGTGAATGTGTCCCTGGTAGACAAAGGTCTTCTGGTCAGATTCTGCAGTAACCTGAAAAGCAAAGAAGTGTTGAGATTGCAGCTGTGTCACTGATAGGACATCTGGAATAAACAATTCACATTGGTTAGATTATTGCTGAATGATTACAGTTGTATAGGAAATTTCCAACAATTAATCTATGTATTTCCAGCATTATAAACCCCCTTCTAATGTTAACTTTAATAACACATCATCTAACATGCAATTTGTTTCAGCTTTTATCGTTTCACACATAAGAATTCCAAAGAACCAGTCCTATCAATTTGTGGAGCAGGATTTTCTATATCATTGCTCTTCCTAAAAATTGGTTTATGCTTGTATGTATGAATTACCCTAAAATTACAACTTGCATTGAACAGCATGCAACAGTTTTACAGTGTTCAAGCAAAGCTGCAGCCAGTGACGGGGCGATGCGTGGAGAGAGAGGTGGATAATTCATAGATCTGAACAATTTAAAGGAGTTAAGACAGATTATCCTGAGAGCTCCAGCAGACAGCAACTGGACTTCTGTTTTTTGTTCTTTGAAGATGCTTCACATGTCATCCAGTGGCCTTCCTCAGTTCTAACTGGCCATTTTTTATTATTAAGCAAAGTGCTTTTTATTTATAATCAAATCTATTATTTAATGTGCTGTTTGGTTTGATTAAAATTGCTCAACAATTTGTTTTGGAGTTTACATAATGCTGAATGAATGTGATTGGTAGCACCCTGAAGCAGCAAAGTTTTACTCACAAATCAAAATTCCACCTTCTAACTGTAAGGTTGTTAGACCATCCACCCCTCACTTCCTCCATCCCCCTTTCTCTCTCTCTCTCTTTCCCTTTCTGTCAACAAATCGAATGGATCAGATTTTTGATCCATTCCTGTGATATAGGTCGGATATTAAAGCAATCCCAGCTTCAAAATATCTTCTTGAACTCAGTTTAAAAGTCTATATGATACATGACACCATAAAAAAACCTGCCTGTTCTTTATTTTTTGTCCTTTCTGACTTTGCAGACATGATTGACAGCAAACATATTCAAATTTAACGTAGACAATTTCATAAATTTAGGGTGTAGAGAATGAAAACTAAATTTATGCATACCAAACAGCAAGTCTGAACACACAGAGCAATAATACAACAATAACTGAGCCCCAGATTTGTGGACCTATGGAGAGTTGCATGCTGGAACAATGTCTTGGTGAGTTTCGACTGCATGTCTGAAGAACTCTGAAGTGTGAGTGTGTGTGCGAGTGTGAAATCACTTCCTCGTTCGCTCTATGACAGCAATTTATACTGAGCAGAAAAGTGAGATTTCAGACACTTATGAATGACCATCATTTTGTGTCAGCACTGACAGGTGCATCCTGATTTTGTCCCATATCGGATACTCCAGCACCTTCAGAATCCTCCAGTTGACACAGAAAACTGCACAGACCACAAGTCTAAAAAGTCACTGCACCTGAAAGAAATACCTTCACAACATAACCTCCCCTTGGTATTGTTTGTTTTTACTGCTTGTTTTCTTAATTAGTGGAGTTTAGCAGTACTGGAAGGAGGATTTTTTCCCCAGTCTTAATCCTCAGCCAGGCCCACAATTTTTGTACTGATCTTCTCATTTAACACTCAACAATAAATCTAAATAATCCTTCTATAAATGTCCCTTCAGTTCAGTAAGTGAAGTGACAGATCCCTATTTTTCTGCATTAAAAAAATAAATCCTCTATCTGTGAAGAAGAGTACAGAACTTCGATGCACTTTCAGATGTGTCGACTCTTATCTATCTTGCAGTTCCATCAGATTTGCGTCTGGTCAACTCCAGAATCATTTAGTGGTGTGACCACCCCAAACATACAGCCAGAATCAGAAAGAACTATCATTAACACAGAACAAAGAGTCCAGCAGCATCAGGAGAGACACATGCAGCTGAAACAGTCAAAATCTGCACAAGAACTGTGGCAAGTTCTCCAACATGCTTGGAAGAACCTATCTGCCAAGTGCTTTGAAACACAACGCAAAAGTATACCGCAGAGGACCTGTGCTGGTTTAAAGGCAAAGGGTGGTTGCATCAAACATGGATTTTTTTTCCTGTATATTGTACATTGTATAAAGTAGTGCCTTTGAAAGCATCCTTAGTTTACTTTTAGTGGCTCAAACTTTTTCACAGCGGTGCAACTGCTGGAATTTCCGTCCTACTGTGTCCACTGGGCAGGAAAGATCACTGAGACGGCAGATGGTTGTAAGATGCTACATATAAGAGCTACATCTGTTTTCTTTACAAAACCAAACTTAGTTAACTCTTCAATGTCTTCTTTTTCTGTTACATTATAGTCTACAGTGAATAAGCACAAAAGAAAGTAAATCTTGCGGACAGACAAACAGAACAACCTTCTATTGAAAAAAACAAGACTGACAGCTCTGCTTTTAGTTCATATTGCATGCATAGGAACAAATGCATATGGAGGTAATGTAATGGGATTTCTGAGTTCAGATTACTTTTTCCAACTTCTCCGGATGGTGAAGATTTTATATACAAATGTATTTCTTACACCATTGTTATGAAAATATAGATTTTTGTAAACCACATTATGCCTCTATTTGAAATTATTAGATGTCTATGTATTTCAAAATTTGCTTTGCATAATGTGACTGATGATTTGTCTCGAACTTCAATACACCTCTTTCACAGGACCCTGTCCAGGCATGTAGGTGTGAGATGAATAATGCGGTAATGATGGAGCAGAGTAGGGCGGGGTAGTAATTCATGATCATTAACTGACTCTAATGACTCTTTCATATCCAGTTAATACAATCGTGCTGCCCCAAAATACTTCAGGTGATATACTTATATTGACTTTGATACTTTCAAAAGGTGTGCAAAAACCTCAGGATACATGGAAAACAAGAGGTTTTACTTACATATCCATCCATAGCCCAGTTGTCATTTTTAAACTTGCTGTAATAATGCTCTGTTGGCCCCTTCACCTGGTAGACCTTCAACAGCAGCTGATTTTCCTCAGACTTATAGGTGCCTTGATAGATAGAGACAGAAACAGAACATTGGTACAATTGATTGAATTCTTATTTTCATTCATCTTCACCCTTCATGCCTTCACTTAGCCTAGCCGCGCTAGACAACCCACGGCAACAAATTTAATTCTCTGCCAGGGTGGGTCTAGTTACCCTCCATAAGGCTCGAAGCTGGATTCTCATAAAACTGGCCGGACCAATCACCATGAAGTGTAGAGTCAGAAGGCGGGCGTAACGAAGTGACGACAGAGGCGTGACGATTCTGACAGAAACAACCAGTGCACAATAAACAGTTATCTTTCGGCTCGGCTTTGGCCACAGCCCTTAAAGATTTGAAGCTAAAATTCAACTTGAAAGATAAACAAAGGACGGCACTTAAGTGTTTCATTGAGAAGAAAGACGTATTTGGACTTATGCTGACGGGATATGGCAAATCCTTAATATACCAGTTGGCTCCGCGGCTCCGCTGGTTGGGAAGCTAATGGGACTTAGCCACAATCCGCCGGTGCTCTCAGAACTACGTCAGCCTATTTGTTGCGTTGATTGGTTGTATACCTACCCAATTGCTGCAGAGGGATTTGATAGACAACCTTTTAGCCCGCCTCCCTCCCTGTCGAGCTTCCCTAGACTCTTGTGTCTTCAGAAACATGGGTTTAGCATGGCTAGGCTAGCCTTCACTTTGATAACTATAGTTCAGACACAATAACTACATACAAGGAATATCACAAATTAATGAAACAATTTAAAATTTTAATAGTCAAATTTAAGTTTTTGGCACCTGCCGGTGATTTCCATGCAGTATACTCCATGTACCTACAGTACATACAAATAAATATAATACATCATATGCACTGAAGCACTGCTCTTTGAGGTTGTGTTGTTTGTATACCGTAGTAATTTGGTCTTCATAATTTCCACTAGTGTCACTGGTTGTTATATTATTTTACGTGTCAATCAGCAGTTTTTCTCCTCTCTATGCTCTATCGCTCTTTTTCTGCCTGGAAAACTGCCATGTTTATAAAAAATGATGTGCAATATAAAGGACTGCAGCTGTTTCTACACAGATACCAGAGATGCCTTGTTAACAAGTGTGAATAAAAGCAGGGTCTTTATTAACCTTCTGGGTATTTGCACCTACAGAAGTGCTTCCACTTGTGTTATTTACACTGCATTTAAAACTTGCAAAGGTTCGACTTCTAGAAAGCAATTGCTCCTACATCACTAACAACAAAGGTAGCGTAACCCTGCTGTCATGTTAGGCAGGAGAGTATTTCAGTACCACATGCAATTTTCTGTATTTGCTGGTCTTGCTCAGGGTGATTGGGGGAAGCAGTTCCACATTGCACGTGCATTTTACAGTTATTACTTCTAACACTTTTGACAGGATTTAGTAAAACTGAGAAAATGAAGTGACTCAAGAAAGTGTGTGCATAGTTCAAAAACACAATAATAAGTCCTTTTGGGATGCTCTCAGAAATTAGCCAAAGAAAAACAAAAAGACAAATCAAATACAGTCTTATAATTTTGAGTTCTTTCTTTGCCTTTTACCTGACAACCGGATTGACACGCCGCTGGTCTCTAGCAATGTTACGTTAACTCTGCCACTGGTAGCATTGAAGCCAGTAACTGTAAATGTGGTAGCCTGTCTTTTCCCGAGATACTCGTAGAAACCGCTCCACTCAGAGTTTGGAGAGAAGACATCCACTGGCACTGCAACGAAGACATTGAAACAAAAATAAGAAGTGTGACATTTAACACTGAAAAGAAAGCTACCAACATCAGCACCGTTTCAATGTCACAATGTCTTTTTGTGAAGCATTGCTATCAATAAACATTTGAATCTTTGCCTAGATACACTTTAAAGGTCATGAACACGGATGATGGCGACCAAAGGGTCAGGATTAGGATTACCCTCCTGTGGTTGCCAAGAAACAGACCAAACATATACCTACCTCTGGTTCCTTCATTATTAAGCGGGTCAGTCTCTGCCTGTCTGCATCCCACACTTACAAATATGACTTATTTAAAACTGAGCAGCTGCAGTGTTCTTGCAAAAATCACAACATTGGTCTTTTTCTCTGGTGTTTATCTCTCTTTGCTGGCTCCCTCTAACTGCATATATTGATAACAAAATCCCTCTTCAAACTTTCAAAGTATTACATGGTATTTCACGTGAACATTTCTACTGATTTGTTTTAAAAATATTAATATTAATGTTATATTTTATTTCATTTGAGCCTACCTGCACAAAACAATTCACTGTTATCCAACAAAATTAGAAAGAAAAAAGCCCCTGCTTATCCAGACAATGACCCATACAATCAACACTCACTGCAACCTTCTACCTCAATATCCATTCCTCTCTGGAAGATACATTGTGACAGTCTTGTTTATTAAAAATATAATGTGATGGACTCAATTCAAATGCAAACAAACTGCAAAGGAAGTGCAATAACCATATTTAATGTACATCTGTGGCATATGTTCTGCAGTGTATGCATGTGTTGTTGTTTATTATGCGTACCACGAATCTTGTTCTTCTGGACATCTGACTCTCCTCTGCCTTTGGGATTGACTTTCACTCCAACTGAAACATAAAACAGCGTGAAGTTCCGTTTATCTTGCTTGGTATTAAAGACTTTACAGACATTTGGTGTGGACAGAGTTAAGAACATATGTTTTTTCATCATGCAGCAGCACCGAGAAAACAAGAAACGCACTTATTAAAGGTAAAAATTATAATCAAATTGCCCTTTCCGTTGACATTTGCTACTTCCACAGTCAAAAGCAACCAAATTACAAGACAGAAAATTGCCTGGCAACCTATTTCCTTTCTAGTTATGAATCTCGTGAGTATGAGTATGTGATAAAAAATACCACTCCAACATTCAAACACCTGAGGCTGATTTACAAGAGCACAGAGATAATATCAGGGTGATAATCTTTATTCATCTTAAACCACATGCGATTATGACATGCGGTTTAGAATTCAGGCACAAGAACGGCTCATTTTATAGAAGCTGTGCATTTACAAGACAGGATCTGAATACCTTTGCAGAGCGGTGGTTTTCCTGACCACCTCCCATCACTTTTGCAGGTTCTGTGCTCTGATCCTCCAGCCAGATAGAAACCGTCTTGACAGGTGTAAATCAGAGTATATCCCAAGGTAGGCAGGTCCATAGATCGCACATCTACATTACTGGGCGTCTCTGGCTGTCTGCATGAATGAGCTGAGTGATGGGGAGGAGAAAGAAAAAGTACAAAGTGTTTTTTTTTTTATGACATTCCTGCTTTAGATTAGAGAAGCTAAAACTTCCTCTGCATAAAAGTTATTCCTCACCTATGCACTCAGGTTGAGTTCCGCTCCAGGTTAGATTTTCAAGGCACGTTCTCGTTGTCGAGCCGAGGATGTGGTAGTTTTTACGGCACTTGAAGGAAATCTTACTGCCAACCTACATATTATGGAACCAAAAGAAAAAATCTTTTAATTCATTGGTAGCCCAATAGCTTCCTAAGCGCTGACACACACATCAACACGAGCTAATTGGCATTTAACTTGAGGAAAATACTATTGTCAACACAAAATAACTTTAAATTACCCTCCTAACTGACTGCAAAGACTTTAAAAAACTAATTTTATAAATTTGGTCTCATTTGGTGGATGTAATTTATTAAACATTTTGAACTAACATTGTCACCCCTGTATCTCATGCTGGGCTGTGTCTGTTTTTTTTTTCTATTTCTCGTGGTGTAATCCCTTCTCCCTTTGTGGAGATGTCGGGGGATACGTGGATGATATCCAATTATGCCTTCATAAATTGAAGGATTTGCATGTTTGCTTACATTCCATTAAGGATTGGACAGCCAATATATTCCATCAGCACATTTTTATCTCTCCTCCAGACAGCCTGGCGCCTGAGACGAGTCTACCCTTAGAAATGTAGGAGTCACTTTTGTCAAGGTCTTAATTTTTAACCAGCATTTGACTTTTGATTTCTTTTTTTTTTTATCTCAGATGGAGGTTTGTGCATTCACAAACTCTTCTTGCATTACTGCTACACCTCTTTTTCAATCATCTTGGCACTTACTTGCACCATATAAAGTGGCAGAATACTGCTGGCATTTTTTTAAGGTCTTCAAACATAACTCATATACTACTTGTTACATCCTTTTAATGGCTTCTCATCAAGTTCAGAATCGAAGGTTTTAACTTGATGAAGAGTACTTGCTTACTGTGCCGCTTGAGCTGAATTTTAATCTAATCACTGTATCTGAAGGAGCAGGACAGCTGAAACTGCCAAAATCTTTTATTTTAAACTCACACTTCATCGGTAAAATCTTTTTCCTGAAAATTTCTGAACAGGTATTTTCTCAGCTGCAGTTATAACTGTGTTTTGTGACTAATTCCACTTGTTTATTTAACATAATTGGATGTAATATACAGAGATTTTATAATCAACCAATGTTTCTCACCTGAAAGCCTTGCGCCATGACTGGAATTCCATAGGCTGGAGTTCCTGGATCCCGACAGTTGTTAAAGGCTGGGTCTACACACAGACACACACACTGAGTGTCACATGCTTTCACATTTTCATAATCATTCTCTAATTCTGATACTTTATACATACTCAGATTTATAGGACAGAGTTCAGCTACAATGCATTGTATCTTACACACATATATTTGTTTTTTGACCTGAGTTCTAAACCATTTTGCTTGAAAATACAGTTGCACAATGCACACTCCAAGTACATTAAAGTAATTAAAAATAAATCCATTGTATGTGCTTGGCAGCTAAAAAGCTCTGCAATGTGTGAAGTGAAAACCAGCCTGCATTCAAGCTGTTCCCCTAATGTTATGTTTTACAAAATCATTAGGTAAATGATGTTATCTCAACTGCATTTAGTGCAAGTATTTTTTTTTAACAAAACAACCAAATAAATAAATTGAAATATTTCCTTATGAATGGCTTTTTATTACAATTCAATTTAGTGTTGCATTATAGCAGCGCTAAAGACAATCACAATTCCATTTCGGCACAAAAAGCGAAAACAACAGTTTATCTGGTATACTAAAAAAACAAAACAGAAATTTCAACAGCAAGTAGTTTATACATGTGTAACAGATGTGATTGCCAATAACAGAGACATCTGATAAAAGATCCTATTGGTGCGCTGCACAAACGGCAGCTTTAAGGTTTCAGTCACATTCAAACTGAGGTCAATTATGGCACTTACTGGCTTTGCAAACAAAGCTTCAAAACATGACCCAAACCTGTATTCTGCATCACAGTGATGGGTTATTTATCCAGTGCAATGACTTGAATCAATCACCCTCTCTGCAATCTTCGAGGGTTTGTTGATGTCTTCAAGAAATTTCTCTCTTTGTTTAAAAATCTCCTCCAGTCTGCTGGTTCACTGCAGCCTTTTTTTGAGTTACCTGAATGAACTTGCTGCGTTCTGGTAAGTGTTTACATTTCAGGTGCTGTATCAAGTTGGTTGATACAACATTGAATGCAACTGTTACTATCACCTTGCAAAATGCTAGGATTTCAGATATTACAAGTGGTTGTTGAACTGCTTGCGCTTTTTAAATGAAATTATTTCCTCAATGAAGATGATTTTTTTGTGGTCCTGCAACAAACAGTGTTCTATCTTTATGACACCTCTGTGACAGCAGATGAAAACAAAGGAGGAGGCTTCGGTTTGTGCTCAGTAACGTTGATTCCAATCAGATAAAAAAACACTTTGATCATTTTTGATCCCGATCGCTGAAATCAGATCTGGACATCCCCGTCTTAAACAGCAGATTCAGTGACGTAAACTTTTGTTGGTAAATAACTAGTGGATAGTAAAACAGATTAATGGAAACCTATTTCCCTTTGAAATGTAGTAGAGATATTAAGTTGTACTTCCCTAGTGTTTTCAGTGCCGACAATAATGTATAGCATAAAAAACAACCTGATGTCACATAAATTACATCATAAAAAGTTACATATATATTTTATTTCTTGTTTAATCTGTATTTAAACTCATTGAGACATGGGGTCTCATTCTCAAGAGAGACCCGTATATGAAGTACTGAAATACTGCTCAGGCTATGCTATGGGTACTCTATTCTATGGTTATGTACTGTATGGCAGAAAATACACTTATTTTTAGCAGAGAGACATGACAGAAGTGCTGTGGTGTTGCTACAAGGCTGCTTTACACTTCAGCTATAACACTCTAAGTCCGTTTCGTCCTTGTGATTTCACAACTTGTTCCAAAATAAGCTGCATGGTGTCGGAACAGCTACCACAAATACTTCAAATTCATAATAGGGTGCTCTACAAGATATAATCTTTATAGAAACCAAACACATGAAAACTACACACTTCATCTATTGATTTGATAACATCTTCAGCTGCTTCTGTGCAGGAATACTAATGCTAAAATGCGAATATGAGCAATCTCCACAATCTTGTTTACCAATAATCTGATTTCACACAATTTTTTTTACATAACTTGTTGACGATCAGTTTTATTCAGCAGGAAACAAAATGTCTGGCCCTCCAAAATTATGGAATCACCATGATAAGTGTGTTTGACAGGTTTATACGAACGTTTTGTTAATGCTCGTCATGGTTTCTCACATTTATGCAGGTTTTCCTGTGAGTGATGTAAAAGTTTGTTTGGAGCAGTGAGCAAATATCCCACATTCGTTAAAAAAACAATCACAAACATACTTTATTATATAAAATAAACTGGATTCATAGCCAGTCCTTTCACATCAGTCAAGGCAGAGTATTTTCGAAAACTTAGAAGTTATTTGTTATGCACTGTAACTTCATAGTGATCCACTCTTCTTGTTTAATGCTAATCTTCTTCCATAAATCACATAGCTTTATAGTTTGTATGGATTCATCTCATTTGAGTTACACAGTGACTAAAAATTAATCAAGATTAGTTGTCCAGCCTTTTTCTCACAGTTCCAGGTGTCATTAACACACAAACCCAGGTTTTTTTTTTAAACATACAGTGAGCACTTGATCAATTTAAAGATGTATGAAAAATTACTGTTGAGAACCTCCTTCTAGACCTCTAACACTGTTAGTAAAAACTGCTAGTAAGTCTGTGAAAATGGTGGACTAGAGCCGTGATAATTACTTGTTATCATCACCAGATAATTCAAGCAGATATACAGTACACCGAAAGTCTGAAGCTGAAGTCAGTACGTCTCTGTATTCCTCTATACATTTTGTGTACATGCCATCATGGTAGTATGTTGCTTACATTTTTAAAACTGACACACACTCACTTTTGCACAATTATGTAGCATTTTTTCTTTTACGTACCTATACAGGCTGGTTGTTGGCCACTCCAAATCCCATCTGCTTGACAGACTCTGGAGGCAGAACCTACCAGCAAGTAGGGGGCATGGCAGTAGAACCTGACCTCCGACCTGTGCAGGAAAACAAATATTTAATTATACACATTCAAACCATTAGTAATACTAAAACACTGGTTCTGAATTCCACTTGATTAGTAGCTATGTTTTTTCTTAATCTATTTACCCTGAAGCCCCTTTCAATTTAGGGTCTACAAGATTCCTAAGCTCTTCATGTCACCACTTCACCTTTAGCCTGCTCTTTTTCTTGTTTTAGCTCACAAAACCAGAATCTATTTTGTGCTTGCAATGTTTCAAACTGACATCGAGACATAGGGCCAGAACATGTCTGACATATTTTTAGATGAACTTTATCAACGCAACATTTCGTCTCTCAGAACAAACAACAGTGCAGTAGTTCACAGTACAGTATTTCTCCGCATTGATTTTAACTTACCAGAGATAAAATAACAGTGCTGTGTGAGTGACAGATAAGTGTTGGCAGATAGGGAGTCACTGACAATACTGACTAGAAATATGCTATTTTAAGACAGCACTTTCTTTTGAAAACCTATACATGAAAAAACTTGCCGGAGGTGATACACTTGTACATACAGTATACACATAACGTTTATCTGTCATTAATCAATCTAACCACTGACCGGTATGAAAAGATGTTGCCCTCTCTATATCCTCCTCCAGGAGACCCGGAGTCACCACACAGGACAGCTTGAAAGACAGAAGAATCACATTTAGTGCTGCTGCTGGTTTGAAGTGTTAAAATGAAAAATAAAAACTGTGTTTGAAGATAAAATGTTCAATGGTCTGCACACACGCATGCACATACATACACAACTTGTACGTATATACAACCCGCTCTTGAATTTGAACATCAGCTAAACTAAGATGCTGCAGTCTACATTGCACGTAGAGAGGTGTTGACTTACGCAGACACTGTGGTATGTCTCCTGTCCAAGTCCCATTCCCCTCACAGGTTAACACAGCAGGAGTGGACAACTGATAACCGTGAAAACAACTGTAGGTAACACTCGATCCCCACGAATGGTCCGTCCCTTCCACTTTCCCATAGTGGACTTGAGGGGGAGGTCCACACTGGATCACTGAAACACACGCACACATTTACAAATGCAAAAGATCCTCTACTGATAATGCATATACAGAGTTTAAAAGTTCTCTTTCCCAGGTGTACATACAGCCAGGTTCATAAATATTAGGACATTGGCACAATTTTTGGTATGTACACCTGAAACAGACAAGATGTCTTTAAAGTGCAGATCTTCAGCTTTAATTTGGTGGGTATTTACATTCAAATCAGCTAAACGGTGTTGGAATTACAACACATTTTATACGTGTCCACTTTTTTAAGGAACCAAAGTTAATTTGACAAATTAACATAATCATAAATCAAATTGTCACTTTTAATATTTGGTTGCAAATCCTTCAATCCTACAATCCTTCCTTTAATGAAGTCTGGAACCCACATACACCACCAGACACTGGATTTGATCCCTGTTGATGCTTTGCCAGGCCTCTATGGAGCGGAGCAGAGCAGAGCAGAAATGCTAAAAATTGTGTCAATGTCCAAATATTTATGGACCTGACTTTACACCATGTGCACAGTAAATAGGATATACTGTATGCTAATATGGGCTGCAGCAAATGCACGAATGAACACCCCTTCTTTGAAACAGAAAACATTCTTTAACAATTAAAATGCCAGTGATAGTTAGTGCTGTTACAATCAGGTCTGGATACAACATTTGATCTTTGCTAACTGTTGCATTTGTATCTTCAGCAGAGACAAATACATCTGCACAAAACTCCATGATGCGCACTTAGACTGTCAGTATCTGAGAGACAAAGCAGCAGGTAAGACATGTCCCCGGTGGATATGAAGCACTAAGATGTGGAAGATATGAACCAGAAATGAAACAATGCCTCTCTAAAGAAAAGCACGAATTAGACAAAGACTTTGTAGACTCTAAATAAATTATACTGTAACATTTGTCAACGCAAGCTACTTTTGTTTTCAGGGTCATATTAAAATTAATATATTTATGTCCAGCTTTGAGAACTTTGAAGTGTCTTGACTTCAACATACCTGACAACAGCGAACACAAGCTGAGAGCAAAGGGCTGGGCTGCATGAGGTCAATATGACCAGAGTACCACAGATGGGAGGTTTTACATGAAGTGAGCACAAAAAACTTAAAAGCTGCAGATGGCTGTGACCACCATTACCATATGGATATTTACTGCCCTGGAGCAGCATATGACCTCGGTCACTATATTTAAGTGACTCAACCAAAAGAGAAAGCGTGGTCACCATATGGACTGAGAGCTTCTGAATGACAGTTGGGGGATCGCATTGGCTGTCAAGGCATTTCTGCTTCCACTTTGCTGATTGAGAGATAATTATGATTTTGTTTTTCTGCTAATCAAATGTTTGCAGTATTATCCACAACACAGCTTTTCCACCCCTCTTTTCAAAAGTCCTGCCTAAACTGGGATTTTAGGGGGAAAATACGTGTTTATAGTGAAGAAAAATGTTTGTAAAGCTTTCGGAATTGCATTGTTTTGAGATAAGATAAGTTTTCTGCAATAAACAGCTGTGATCTTCAACTGGTACGAATAGAAAAACACAATACGCTTCAGCTAATAGCAGACTTTTAATATATTCCGTGTCTTTTTTGAACACATGCATTAAACATTCACAGTGCTGGTGGAAAAAGCATTTGAACCCTCGGATTGTATAACTATTAGATTCTCCTTTGGTATCAATAATCTCCAATAAGAGCTTAAGGTGGCAGCAGATCATCGCAGGCATTTTGAACCATTATTCAACACAGGACCAGCTGATCCCAGTCATACGATGTTGATTTGAATTAAAGTCTGTGCTCTACATAAAAGAATCAGTCCAAAATGTACCTTGTATGAATGGAAAGTTATTTTGTAACGGATTCACTTCAATGTTTGGTTCAGCGTAATACTGCATCCCCCAACTTCTACTGAGCTTTAACTTACAACCACCCTGACATTAATCTGTGTGATACCTTTGGAGACATCTTAGCTGAGATGAGGAGCTACATCAGTAAATCCTCTCCTTTTGAAGACAATTTGTCTCACTGTGGACTGATGAGTAAACACACTGAGAATACTTTTTAACCTTTTCCAGCTCTTCGCAAATAAACAATTTTATTGCAAGTTTCAATCAATCAAAAGTCTTCTGGGGGGATCTTTATAGTGATTCACGGTTCACATCAGCAAATGCTTCTTTCATGTGGCAACCTCAAAAATTTTGGAGTTTTTTACAAGTCAAAGTTGCTCTAACCCACACTGCTAATAGTGTTTATGGAGGCACGACTCATGCTTCGGGCTTCTGCTGCCTGTTACTCATTCATTTTCACTGGTGGGATGTCACATGTGGTCAAACTAAACTGTGGGTCCAAAGCTTTGCTTTGCTTGGGTCGTTGGAAGTGAAAGCTCAGAAAAGTTCAACCAAACATCAGGCATATCGACCTTCAAGCATTTTCACAACACTTAAATGTGAGTCAGGCCTGACTGAACTTCAGATTTGTTGATTCCTGACTCCAGTTAGCTTTTGCTGATGTTATTTGTCCCATGTCTCACAAACTGCACTGTGAATGTTAAAATGATATACTCAACATGGATACAAAACAATTAAACGATTTATTTGTTATGGGTGAAATTAAAATATGTAACTTGGATTATTGGTAAGACTTTTTTTTTTTTTTAGCAATATTACAGATGATTTCTAAATGCTCCCTTAATATTTCTTTCCACAGTGTACTTGAAACTCACTATGTGCAATTTCTATTTAAGTAATGTTAATGAATGCACAAACCCACAGCTTTGTTGACGGATTGATTTCGTAACTGCTCTTGTATATTACCGATGTTGATATGAAATTGTCCAAAGCATCAAACACATTAGTATTCATTCAAAAAGCATCTGTTACATACGGAGAATTTAATCTGCGATCATCAGACAGCACACTGTTTATGCATGATGAGGTGAAAAAGCGTCCCACAAGATTTTAAGGAGCACGCCGTGTGTGTTCTTACATACCAGTGTATTGTACGTCCATGGATGCGTACGTGCATGTAACACCCCGATAAACATCTGTGTGTGTGTGCATGTGCCTAACTCCCTAAGATAATGATAACCATCTGCATGGCTTCAAACATCTAATAAAGTCAGTGTAATTCTCATCTAACCAGGAGACAGATGGTTTCATGCTCCATTCACTCTGCTATGATGATATACAGTGCACACAAGCATACAGAGAGAGCTGCAGACAGGCACAGATACACAAATAAACAGGAACACAAAAACAACACTTACATCCTGTTATACAGAAGTCACACCGATGAGCACATACTGCACATAAAGCATATAAGCACATGAAATGAACAGAAAAAACATACAAACAATTTCATCTGGGTAACTATAAACATATGTAATTCTTTTTTTTAAATGATCTGCTGTTTGTGTCTCTCCGTCTGTGTTCTGTTTCTTTGTTGCATTAAGGTCATTCTTGTGGATGCAATTAACAAAAATTGTTTTGAACTACAGAAGAAATATCTCTCGTTTGTGACATCGTGGTTTCTAGGCAACAACAGCCTCTCGCGGAAAGCTAATCAGTTGACTAATTCTGACTTTGTATGTCACCAGTGTCCTGAAGAAGCCCCGAATCTCCCCAAAGTCATCCTCCCTGACTTCCCATATCGTTTTTCTCCGTGCTACAATGTGTTGCCGGGCGTGTTGCTGGTCCCATTATAGAAATCTGCACACCTGCACACAAACCAGAGCCAGTTTCTTAAAGCATGCGTTTCATCATTTCATTGCTATGGAACGATGGCTGGTGGCTAGCCAGCAGCTAACAGGGATTCAAATTAATCAGTAAATGAGTATTTTCTTCCCCCTAAAAACATATTTGTTGCTAGGGAACAAACTCCAGCTCTCTAAAAATAGAAGAAGGCACTCTTGTTGACTTCAGCGGTTAATATTCCAGACCAATATTTCGCCCGGTCTCTGATGCCCAAAGAACACTTGTGCCTGTAATTGAAGGTTTCTGAACTCTTTTACTTTCTCTTTGTGTCTTCCTCTTCATGTGAGGTGGCTTCACAACCCAGAGGAAGTAGAGTAACTCATCCCTGCTTGCTTACATACCTTTTGTCTTCCCCCCATCTTTGTGATCACTAACGCTGTACCCTTTCCACACCTTCTCTTCTTTCCTCTCACGTCTCCACGCTCTGTTTTTGCTTATACTCCAATCCCCTGCCTATTTTCTGTCTGCATATATTTTTTTGTGGTCCATTCCTTCTTTGTTTTCACCCTGCACCTCTCTTCCTTGTCCTTCTGTCCCAGCTCCAGTCCACTTTTATCCTCTTCGCCTGCTCTCTTGGTCTCCCTCTCACACCATTACTGCCTCTTGCTCCCCTCCTTTTGTCTTTTAGGCATATCTCTCTTGGCGCAATTCGCCCAGCCAACACATTTTATGGGCTTAATCCCTTTTCTCACTGTGTGTTTACAGGTTTGGGGGCAGGTATTGATTTGCCTCTCTTTGTTTCTCCCATCACTCGCTTCCTCTCTCACTTGCTTCTCTTTTGCTTTTTTCCCCCTGTAGCCCCACTGATGGCTCATCACATTCTCGCTTTTCCTTTTTCATTCACTTGCTTTACTCTCTCTTTTTCCCCTGCACCCATTTACCTTCTTTCTTAATCTTAGCATTGGATGCCATTGAGTGTTTTTGTATCTCGCCCAATTTTCCTCCACTTTAGTTCTTCTCCCCTACTACTGTTCCTCTTCCTCTGTCCTCCTTGAACACAGCCTTTTTTTTATTACATCTTACTGTTACTCCTCAGGATTCTCTCCTTCCAAGTCTCACCTGATTCATTTTGCATGTCAAGCTACAGTTTCACAGGGTACAACTGTTTTGTTTAATATGTTTCTGTGTCTGCATGTGAAAAAGCTGCTGTCCCAAAACAGGATCGAATGAAGATGGAGGGGATGAAAACACAGGAGCTGAACAAAAACATGTGAACAGTTGACACAGAACCTGAAGAGGCACAGAAAAGTGAGCAGCAAAGGAGGGCAAAAAGGAAAAGATAGGAGACAATTGTGGGTGAAACCGAAAAAAGATGGAGAACTTGCAGCCTCTTTGTACATGTATCGTTCACCCTCTTTCACAGTCTTCCTTTGCACCTATAATTTTCACTTTTCAATATCCTGCCCTAGTCTCATTCTCTATCACCTACAGTATCTTTTGCTTCTCTGTTTTCCCTCTCTGCATCTCGCTCTGGTTCCTTCTCAGTAGCCTCTCTGCCTGCTTTCTCAGTTTTTTCATCTCAGTTCAAAGCCTCTGCAACTGCAGGAGCCAGCAGGAGATTTTCTGTTTGTGGGAAGAAACGGCAGGGAGGATCTCAGGAAACATTCCCTTTTACTGTTGTTCAGCATCATAGTCTAAACTCTAAATATGGGCTGCTGTAAAACTCCAACTCATTTCAGTTTAATGCATTCTTTTTTATTTCCCCCTTTGTGTTTGTGGAAAAACAGAAAAATGTCAGGAAATAAACCCTGATTTAACACCCTGTTATTGTAAGGAGCAACGTTAATCTTCTCTTTCCAATGTACTGCTGAAGTCAATATCTAATATTTTAGTCTGTCACCTCACATCAAAATACTATTTTTCTAACTTAAACAGTCACTTGCTCATGTGTGGCTTTTCTGCTACAACTATACAGCTGCATTATAATAATAACTACTCTCAGTCTTTTTCCTTGTTGCGACTTTGTTCTGTTACAGACTTGACATATTTGCCACCTCCTGTCAGTGTTCTACATGGTTATTATGACACTAAGGAGTACAAAAAACAACTTATGTATGTACTGTATATATATATATATATATATATATATATATATATACTTGTTATTTTGATTCAGTTCACTGAAATCAGTAATACTTTGAAAAAGCTTTCCTTGTATCTCATACAAATGGAAAAAGCAGCAATAATTAAGGATAAATCTATATGTAAGGAAACATTATTCCCGTGTCATTATCAACTCTCAAAATTTTAATTCATTCATAATATACTGTAAGCTTCCTCACACCATCCTCTAAACACATTCTTAGAAAATATAAAATAAATATTAAAAAATAGAAAAATAAACATGATTTAAAATTTTTCTACATGTGATTATGTTTTGTTTTTTTGGTTTGTTTGCTATTAGTTCTGTAATCTGAATTACTTTGTCAAGGAAAAGTCCTATTAAAATAAAAATATTTTCATTTATTTAGAAAATGTGAAATTAAAAATATTTTGGTCAAAATTTTTTAATTAACAAATTTAATGGATGCATGTTCAACAAAACACATTCATGTACTTGTGTGAGAAAAATAACAATTATCTTATTATATATTATGATCTTATTCTTTTTAAACTGTCATAATATCAGACTCATCAGAATCAGTATTGGTGGAACTGAAAATTAAATTACAAGACCAAGTAATCTCACTCGTGTGGATCCTCATTTGCAGAGATTACATTTCCTTAACTTGTTTTGTCCAATAATATGAAGACAGTTATTTAGAGTATTAGTTCCCCATACCTCTACAGCTGGGTTTGGTTTGGTTCCAGGTCCCATCTTTAGTGCAGCGCAGTAGGCTGCGTCCAGGACCAGGAGGCTCCATCAGGTGACCAGGGTTACAGCGGTAGGTCACTGTGTGGTTGAAGTTAAACTCTTTGCCCAGATAGATTCCATTGGCTACAGGGCCAGGGTCTCCACAACTGATCACTAAAACGGGTAATAAAAATTTGATGAAATGAGACATAAATATAGTAGAAAAGTAGCATAGTGCATGAGGACACCAAGATTTTTTTTTCACACATCAATCTTATCAATCATTTTACTATAGTACAGCTTACTGTGTTTTCTAACACCGCCTGAAAAACACTGTTTTTACTTTTCTTGGCCTCCTACTCAACTTTCTCATGGACTGCCTTCCTTAACTTCCCTGAAGCACATCCCCGCTTCATTTCATCTACCTCCCACCTCCTTTTTCTCCTTTTCCCCAAACGTCTGTCTGCTTCTCTTAAAGTATACAAGTTGAAATCTCAGACACAACAAACTTAACCTAGTGCAGTGCTGAACCTGCACTGCAGTTGGTTGCCCGGTCCATGCAAAATTTATATTTCTCTTGAATCCTTAAAACACGAATGTGCAGGTAACATCACTGAGAGGATTTTCATTGGTATTTCTGGTGTTTACATGTGCTAATTTATCACAATAAGTGCTGCACCATGTGCTGTTAGTAATGATAATATTAATAATGGTAAACCCGTCCTACCAGTGCAATCTGGAGGCTGTCCCGTCCATGTCCCATTTGTTGTGCAGTGCCTGGTGGTCAGGCCTGATGTTTTGAAGCCTTCCCAGCATGCATAAGCCACTGAACTGCCGAAAGTGATGCCATCGCTGAAGACAATTCTGCCGTGTGCTGGTGTGCCAGGGTTACCACAGGATACAGCTGAGATGTAAAAAAAACAACAACAAAACAATCGGTGTTGATTAACCGTGGCGATACTATCAGTATGAGCAATACAGCCTTCCTGTCACCCGAGGCTGATCAGCTGTAGGCTGCAATAATGAGATTATCACTGAAGTCAGCTGGAAATAACATAAAATTTGTCCTTGGGGTAGCGAGGCTGATTAATGACTAAAGGTTGTTGGACTGATTCCCAACATTGAATGGCACATGTACAGTATTACAGCGGTGTGTTTGAGGCTGACAGGAAGCTGGTGATACATCTACAGTGTGAACTCTAACCGCTGCTGAGCAAAGTATGAAGCCCTAAAATGCAGCCTTAAAGGGTCAGCTGTGGTCTGGTTCTGCCTATTGTTCGAAAATGAGACAGGCTGGATGCCAAAAGATTTGCAAAGTCCAGCAACAAAACAAAACAAAAAAAATACAGTAAGAAAAGGCATTGGACATGCAGGTGGGTTGCAAAGCAAATTATCAGTCAGTACTTGTGGACAGTGTCCTTCCTTAGTTATCTTTTGGGGAACAAAGTTTCAACAATTAGAGCACAGAGAATACATATTTAACATTCAAGATTGATTGTATGCTTGACATTGCAATATGAACTAAGTGTCTTAAGTCCAAGCCGTTTCTGGATTTTTTTTTTTTTTGCTCCTGTCACATTTTACCTACTGTGGGTTCATTTCCATTGCTGTACAGAGTCCTGCCCCTCTATGAAAGCAGCACAAACATGGCCAGTAGAGAGAACTCATTCATGTCTTTTGTACATTATGGCACACTTATATTGACAGAAATAATAAAAAGAGGGGGAAAAAAGCAGAATTTTTGAAATGCCCACAACTGTTCCCGTACTGGCAAGCAAAATGGTGGCTATACATAGACATTTTACTGTTTACAGTTTTCATTTGTTCCATATTGTCTATCCAATCTGCTCTACAAAAGTAGCAGCTCAGCTAAAATGTCCCTGAATCTTTGTCATATGGTCCCAGCTGAGTCACTAATAGCTTCATGGTTGTGCTGTGATGCATATAATTTTTGTTTTTTTACAGAATCTAAATTCTGAAAGTGTTTTATTTTTGCCATTTTTCATTAGACATATTTAATAAACATTTTTTATTGAATACCCCGATTTTCAGCTTAGATCTGGTTACTTTTCCCATCCGAAAAGCATACTGGAGTTAAATATCTGATGACTTTTTTTTTCTGTTTCTACAGTTTATAGCTTTGATAAATGGTGTCATTTTGGCAGTTTTTAAAAAGATAACACACTGCTCAAACCTGCCAGTGGGTTTTGGGGTTCAGACGGTTAAGGCGCTCTGGTGCTTATTTTCACAACTGCTTCAACAGTCTTTCTACTAAAGCCTATATACTAAAGCTCTTGTTCACCTGGTGAATCTTCGGGTTTCCCTTTTGTTTTTCTGAAGCAAGCCACCCTCTAATGTCTCTTCAGAATAGTCCTTTGGATAAGTGAAAAGCTTTCTTTGTGAGCCACCACTGATCTGGTAGATTATAAGACAAAACTGTCAGGGGAGGACACATGAATGTAGATCGGAAAGGAGTCCGACTCTCGTGTAAACTAGTGATCCATTGATCTTTGATTTGCTGGCACAGGATATTAAGAGAACCTGCAGCCATCAACCACAGCTCATTTCACTAATAGGATCATGGCAGCTGACAGCCTTTACCAATCACACCTATTGATGGTCTCCATTAGTTAGAGCCCTTAAAAGCTTTGTCCATGTGTGTGTGTGACAGTGTGTAGGTGGAGCACATCCTGGAAAGCTGTCTGCGTGTGCGCCTAAGGCAGTTTACTATTCGTGTCCATGAGTGAATGGAATATGTTGTTGAGGAACAGTCTGAATTTGTCTGGATGTCCGTATGGATTTCTTTGTGTTTGTGTCTCAGTGATGAATGTCTCACCCTTTCTGAAACAGCTTTTAACCACTATTAGCCTAATGAAAAACAACTGTAGACAGACATAAATAATTAGCATTACACAAACATAGACACTGGCACACACAAACACACACGAACACATCTTTAAAGGATGTGTATGCTTTGTGCTTCGGCTAGAGTTTGAAATTAGTTTTTCATTACATGTAGACAAACTCAGGCCGCAAATAGAAGTAAAGATGAGAGCGTGTCTGTAATTCAGTCTCAGACACATTATCCACAGATGATTGATATTATTACAGTTTAGACTTCTGTGCCTTGTAGCTCTAGTTTCCAGAGAGAGTTTTTTTTCCCCACAATGAGATAAAGTCTGTAGATTCTGATTGCTGACATGAAGAAAAATTACATTCCATTAACTTTCTGAGTGGTAATGTTCTTAGGACTGGCATTACATTTTCTAACTTCAACCAAAAGTCTCTCTCTCGCTTCCAAGTAGTTCAGAATTCGGCATCTCGGCTTCTCAGCAGAGTGCCAGCAGACGACATTCTATCATGCTGGCTTCTTTCCATTGGCTCCCTGTTCACTTTGGAATTGATTTTAGGGTTTTACTGATCACTTTTAGAGAACGTAGGTGGTTCTGGCCCTGAGCTATATAGAGATGTTGACCTCATAAGAGCCAACGAGCAGCCTTAGATCGTCAAGTGGTGCCCTTCTGGCTGCTCCAAAGTCGAGGCTTAAATCCAAGGGTGATCATGGTTTTGCCATCAGGGCCCCTCAGCTTTAGAATGGTCTGCCTGAGGAGATTAGGCTCGCTGAATCACTGTCTTCTTTTATATCCCTTCCTAAAACCCTTTTTTATACATTTACATTGTGATGTTGTCTTTTTATCGCTTCTTATTCTTATTTTATTTCACTAGTGTTAATTGAAATTGACATATTTCTTTTGTATTTTTATGTCTTTTGCCTTATTGTTGTTTTATCAGAATTTCTCCTTGATTTTGCCATCTTCTTTTTGGTTTTACTCATCGTTCTTGTTTGGCCTTTGGATATCCTGTTTTGCTCAAACCACTTAATCAGCTCTTGTTCTTAAAAGTGACATATAAATAAAGCTACTACTGATGACTGAGCAAAATATATAATATTTGATATGAAATGTGTCAAACAAAAGATGTAATTTTGTCGTCAAATACATGTATTTTTGTGAACACTAGCTATTACTTAGTTTCTTTATTTAGTGTGGCCTGTGTCTGTCGTTCTAAATTTAGCATGCTGCTGGTGTTTTGTGTCACAAGCACATAATAACCCAAAAGTGTGCACCGACATCCTATGAGTCACCACCACCTATCCACTCAAATAACTGCTTGAACAGCCCATCCATCTAACGAAATCTAAAAATCTACACCAGAGTGCAGTGGAGTTCGTGTCGGCTTGAATGTCGTAGGTGGAAGAGGGGAACGTGACACAGGCAGCAGCCTAGGATTCCAGCGTCTCTACAGCACTACAGGGACCCACTTTAATTTCCCCTAAATTCCCACGGGTGTGAAGAATGTCTTTGAGAACTGCTGTTGTATAGGATGCACTTTATTAGTGCAGCGCTGTAGATGATCCAGCTCAGTCAGTTCAGAGTGACACACTTCAATCCTTTGTATCTGGGGCACACAAATATAAACATGCACACACACACACACATACACACGGAAAACTTGAAATCTCTCTACAAACTGCTAATTCCACAAACCTCCTCCATTTTGTGAACTTAGGAGTTTCTGTTTCACACAATACAACACTTGTGGCAAAACAAACGACTAAATGGTTTATTTTTGTATTGCAGCTGTGCGAATTTTTGACTAAGTGAAAAAATCAGCTGAAAGAGTCACTCTGTAGCTTAATTTAAACATGTAATATATCTACCTACATGCATACGCTTACTTCTACTTAATTTTGTGAATCTGACAGCCATTCTGGTGCACTTATGTATAAGCAATGCACAAGCTTCCATACACAAAATATATATTTATTTAGTTGCATCCAGATTAGCCACTACAAGGACAACCATATATAATGTGCAGTGTACAATCTGTATAATGTTTTTAAGCTATGTTTGATAATGGATTAGTTGCTTACTGTCACTCGCATGCCAAGTAGCTTGATGCTACTCTTTTCTCAAAAGAAGAGATTAAGCTGTTCAACTTTGGGGCCTGAGCTGATTTATTTTCCACATAAAATGCTGAATAATTAAGTCCATATGCCACAAATGCTCTGTAGGTTTATACAAAATCTGAACTGGCTCATTTTATGGCAATATTTATTTTTACAGCAATGTTTTATAGAATCTAGGTTGAGACCCAGAGGTAACCTCAAACGAGACAGGGATGACTCGCTACCAAAATGCATGATGCTCTGAAAACAGACAGTTCAGCATATGCTATGTTATCACAACCAAGTTCCTAGTATATAGCAAGCAGCAGCCTTTTACAGGACAACAGGGTCAATAAAGGGTTCCTATAAGTAGAATATAGTGCACAACAGCCCACAGAGATCCACTCTTGAGGAGAAATCACTGCTTTAATACTCAATAATACAAACCTAAGTGTGATGATGGGATTTAAATGTTTATGCTGTTTCAAGTGTGACCTTTCAAGAGTCAGATTTTCACATAATAACATATGTCATGTATGTGGTCATTGTCACGTTTCCCACCTTGACAGACAGGCTGCGTGCCGCTCCAGGTGCCGTTGTGAAGGCAGGTCCTCTCGGCCGAGCCAATCAGATTATATCCTGCCTCGCAGCTAAAACGCAGAAGGCTCTTGGTTTTAAACTCTTCTCCTCCCAAACGGGCACCGTGGGGAGGCATCCCTGGGTCTCCACAGATTCCAGCACTTCCACCTATCGCGAGAAAGGAGACATAAAGTTAATGTACCGAATGCACCACCAGCCGACACATGCACACCACTGAAACAACCAATGACCCCCAAGCAGCCCTGAAGACACAAGCACAGAGGCACACAAAATCACACCAATTTGCACGGAACATCCAAGTACACTTGGCAAAGCTAATGTGAATCAGCAGTTGCCTTCATTTAATATCCATTAGTCTCTGAATAGATTTTGGTGATTTTATTGGAGCTAAAAATGAAAACACATGGTAAAGAGGATGCTTTCCACTAGAACCACTGTAAAAAATATATGCATAGATTCATTCCAGAGGTCAACAACATCAACTAAAATTCATTTATGCTGCAGAAACTGCAAGAGCACAGTGACACACACACACACACAAACACACACTCCAAGACACGCAAACTTTGTACAACTGTACAACTTTGCATTTAGGCTACACCAAATTGTTCTAGCATTAAAAGCACTGAGCGTGTCACAATTTTAGCAGCTTAAATTCCATCGGTAGGGATTTGTGAGTTTAACAGGGTACAGCTCCAAATGCACCGCCTTGCATCCCAATGAGGTCTTCAGCTGCAGGATGGATTCTGCCCTGCTGAGTGTTCTGTTTTGAGGCCAGCAGAGTAAGCTTATTGCATTTCAGCTGTTGAGATAGTTGACGCTGAGTCTGGAAATGATCAGCTGTAGTGTTGTGGGATCTGCATAAGCCTACTGTAGAGCACCACTTACAACCCGAGTAGTAAACCAGGACTTCTCCACCTCCTTATTCCACATATTATGTCTTACACATGCAGCTCAAGCCAGGTTGTATAATGAACAGTGCAGGTACATATAGTGTAGTATATATAGTGTAGACTAGGAAGGCAATATAATATCCATTTTATTGCACAAAAAACACCAAACAATTTATAATTTAATAGTAGGTTTATTTTAACTGTAAGAGACAGAATATCAACCAAAAAATCTAGACAAACACATTGTCTAACAGTTAGAAATCAATTTCCAATTGACAGACGTCAAACTTCTTGTAGTTGGTCACTAGCTTTGCACACATCTCAGGAGGTATTTTAGACCACTCCTCTTTGTAGATTCTCTTCAAATGCTTAAGATGCCCAGGCTGTTTCCTAGAATTGTGAAACTTCAGTTCCTTCCATAGATTTTTTTATGAGATTAAAGTCTGAAGACTTGCAAGGCTACTGCATGACCTTAATGTACTTGTTCTTGAGCTACTCCTTTGTTGATTTGGCCACGTGCTTTGGGTCATTGTTTTGCTGTAAGACTCACCCACGACCCATTTTCAGTGCCCTGGCTGAGGGAAGGAAGTTATTGCTAAAGATTTCTCTGTCCATGGCCTTATTCATTGCTCCCTCCATACTGTGTAGTTGTCCTGTACCCTTGGCAGAGAAAGAGCTTCGAAACATAATGATTCCACCTCCATGCTTAACTGTGGGGATGGTGTTCTTGGGGGTCATCGTCAGTACTCTTCTGTCTCCAAACATGAGTCGAATTGAGGTCAAAGAGCTCAATTTGGGTCTCATCTGACCAAATCATGTTCTCCTAAGCCTCCTGAATATCGTTCAAATGTTCACTGGCAAACTTCAAAGTGGCCTGCACATGCAATTTCTTGAGCAGGGGACCTTGCAGGCACTACAGGATTTCAAACCATTATGAAGCAGTGTGTTGCCAATGGTTTTCTCGGTGTCTGTAGTCCCAGCTGCCTGGAGCTCATGAACAAGTTAATCCCATATAGTTCTGGGACTATCCCTGACATTTCTGATAACCAGCGAGACTGCACAAGGTAGATCTTCAGACTCAGGGCGGTTGAATGTTGTCTTTTCTTTCTTCCATTTGTGAATGATTGCATGGACAGTTGTCACCTTCTCACCAAGTTTCTCACTAATAGTCTTTTAGCCCATCCTAGCCCTTTGAAGATCTACAAACTTGTGGTGAAGTTAGAGATGGAAAGTGTGATTCTTTGGACATGCATCTTTTACACATGTACATGTAAGCAGTTCAGATTATTAGTTTCTAAAGATAATGGGCTAATGGAATGGGAAAAGTTTTCTCCTTATATCCTATTTTTCGGGAGTCATAAGGAGGATATGTGCAAGGAAGGGAAGCATAGAATTTTTTGGGTTTTGGTAAGCTAGACTGTATGGAGTAAGATTACTGTCAAAAGTATTCATCCACGATTCTAACCATTCGTATTCGTAATGTTAAACATTTGTATGTTAATAAAAATTTGTACACAAAATTCTGCTGTCATATGCATGAGTTTGATAAATTAAGGGTTAGGATTGTTTTTACGAGTATGAACCTAAAAGTTGTGAGTGCAACTCTAATTTCTACGACTACGAAGTCTTCCCTGTGAGGACGAATTCAAGTTTATGGGTACGAGTAGAAAAATACTGGAATGACGTCACATAGGTCACAGGGGAAGGTAATCGAACACCGATTGCTCCAAACGCGCATGCGCCATTTATAAAGAGTAGACGCCGGGTGGACCTATCGGGGCAGGTGACGCCTCACAGGTCAAGTAAATAACACATCCAACTTCTTGTAATTTATTTATTTCATGAAACTGTATTGTTTTAATTGATATACAGTTTATGGACGAAAGACGGTACTGCTTAGCTTGCACGCTAACGAGCCGGGCCGGTGACACATTAGCCTTCTAATGCAAGGAGGCTTAATAACAAAACAAACATAATGTGAGATTATGAATCGTGGCAATTGGCGTATGAATCAGCCTAAATTGCTGTAAATTAAGTCCAGTTTTAGTTCTTTGCAAACTCAGACACGTGCATTAGTTTAGTTTACAATGAATCTGGCGGAGTTCGGTAAAGTTGGAAAGATATTCACAGATTCGGACTTCCGGCATCAATAACTCATGAGATATATGTTGTCAAAACATGAACGATGCCTCTTTCAAATCGTTGTAAGGTAGACAATGTGCTACAAGGCCAATTTTATCAAAAGTCGCTGTATTTCAAGCTACAGAAATAACATTGGCGTCTATGAGCAGCCGGCGGTGCAACGAGTGAACAGGGACCGTCTGCAAATAGCAAAACCGCTGCAACAGCGAAAAGAGACACTACACATATATTCAATAACTTCACTGTAGAGCCACCAAAATCACTGGAGCCATGAATGGGCTCTTGCTGGTCAAACTAGAGTTGTAGTATGACCAGCCGCAGCCGATTCATGGCTCCAGTGATTTTAGTGGCTCTACAGGGTACAAGAGTAAAGTTATTGAATAAATGTGTAGTGTCTCTTTTCGCTGTTGCAGCGGTTTTGCTATTTGCAGACGGTCCCTGTTCACTCGTTGCACCGCCGGCTGCTCATAGACGCCAATGTTATTTCTGTAGCTTGAAATACAGCGACTTTTGATAAAATTGGCCTTGTAGCACATTGTCTACCTTACAACGATTTGAAAGAGGCATCGTTCATGTTTTGACAACATATATCTCATGAGTTATTGATGCCGGAAGTCCGAATCTGTGAATATCTTTCCAACTTTACCGAACTCTGCCAGATTCACTGTAAACTAAACTAATGCACGTGTCTGAGTTTGCAAAGAACTAAAACTGGACTTAATTTACAGCAATTTAGGCTGTACAATGGGCTGATTCATACGCCAATTGCCACGATTCATAATCTCAAATTATGTTTGTTTTGTTATTAAGCCTCCTTAGCCTCCTCATTAGCCTCCTTGCATTAGAAGGCTAATGTGTTACCGGCCCGGCTCGTTAGCGTGCAAGCTAAGCAGTACCGTCTTTCGTCCATAAACTGTATATCAATTAAAACAGTACAGTTTCATGAAATAAATAAATTACAAGAAGTTGGATGTGTTATTTACTTGACCTGTGAGGCGTCACCTGCCCCGGTAGGTCCACCGGGTCCACCCGGCGTCTACTCTTTATAAATGGCGCATGCGCGTTTGGAGCAATCGGTGTTCGATTACCTTCCCCTGTGACCTATGTGACGTCATTCCAGTATTTTTCTACTCGTACCCATAAACTTGAATTCGTCCTCACAGGGAAGACTTCGTAGTCGTAGAAATTAGAGTTGCACTCACAACTTTTAGGTTCATACTCGTAAAAACAATCCTAACCCTTAATTTATCAAACGCATGCATATGACAGCAGAATTTTGTGTACAAATTTTTTATTAACATACAAATGTTTAACATTACGAATACGAATGGTTAGAATCGTGGATGAATACTTTTGACAGTAATCTTACTCCATAGACTGTAGGTAATTATGATCAAAGGTATAAACAGCTTGCTGCAGTATGCCCCTTATTAAATTGATTAACTGATTTTAAATTATAATGTCTGTTCTGGTATGTCATTTATGTCTATAGTTGTGATCATCTGGTCTTGGAGCACAATCCAGCATAGCTAGATTTAGACCTCATTGCTGTTGTATGAACTAGAAAAATAATATCAGTAGAAAAAGAAAGAATATCTTTCAATCATAGTATGTAGAGGTCTAACTGGCAGTCTACCACTGTCATTATCAACACGTTAGCACATGACATCTCCATTGATCTAAAATCAAAAGCAAATCCAGCTGAAGAGTATTTCTGAAACCCACAAGGACCATTTCTGTCAAAAATTTGTTCCTGTCAGTTCCAGTTAGTACCTGTTACTTTCATACAGCACACTTTATGCTACAGGTGACATTTCACAGTAGGTTACGCTAAAGCAAAAGAGAGACATCTTCATACGGACTTGCCTGTGTGGAACAGCTCACTTAAATAATGCCAGATAGGATGATACTAATTTTTGACTTGTGTGTCAGTTTTATCCTAGAAAAAGAAACTAGGCAAAAACTCTCAATTTAAAATTTTTATTTACCTGTGGTCCTCAGCCAACATCACCATTAAAATATTTTTTGTCTTTAGTTATTTGACAGTTATTCTTGAACCAATCAGTACCCATGGAGAGTATCACCATTGCTATTCCAGGAAAATCCCATTGACCTCAGTATCCCAATAGTGAGAGGGGAAATTCCCTTTGTCCTAAAACAGAAACTGATTTTAACACTCATGCCTTGATGCTTTATTATTGACCTTATGAGCTCTGCAGTAGGTCTATTTATTGGCACTGAATGATGTTATTATATTTGTTTTTTACTTGTTCTCATGATATTTATCACTGCCTGGGTTGCAGCTGGTCAAAGAAGACTAAAAGTGTCTTACATACTACAAAAATGAAATGTAAGATTACTGACCATCACCATGAAAATAGTTTAATATTTATGACTTGACTATTTATTTGTTAAATAATTACAATACTAGCCTTTTTTGTGAGTTGAATAAAGAGACTACATCTGTAATATCATCATACAGTCTTGTGATGGGTGGTGATAATTAAGCTGAATGTTGAATAAGAAACCTACATCTAAGCAGCTTATACACAAAGGAACAATGACAATGATAAGCCTAATAATTACACATTCATATAGCCTGCAGTGTTTTTGCAACTTTCTTTCCTGCTTTGGCTGCTGAGACTATGTTGCTCATAGTCTTTACTGAGTGTAAAATCTTCAACTTTCTCTCACATTAATTAGCGACATTATAGCTTACTCTTTGTTTGTAAATTATGACACGCTTGTGACAGCAGACGTGTTTGTGATCAATCAGCTGTTGCCAACTCTGCCTCTTTTATGTGAAGGCGCTCATAGCCAGGTTCAAAATTACTGGGTCGTTTTACTGGGTAACCTGGGTAGTGTCGATCTCAGGACTATCACTGTGTATGTAGACAGCCAGCATGTCTCCTGTTTTGCACAGCTAGAAATACCTCAACTCTGATACTCTAATAACTGGAAGCCACATCAATTAAGACATGTAGCTTCATCAGCCAGTTTGCATTTACCTGTGCAGTAGGGCGGCGCTCCACTCCAGGTGCCATCCTCCTGACAGTGGCGAGTGGCATTGCCCACCAGCACACCACCAGGCAGACAGGAGTACTGCAGCACTGAACCGTACGTCCAGCTGTGGGTTCCAGATACGACTGCATTGGGGGGTACGCCGGGGTCACCGCAGGAAATGGCTTCAGAGACATCAAGAGATTGAAAGAGAGTGAGAAAGGTTTACTGTGTGTGTGTGTGTGTTTGTATGTGTGTGTGATTTTGTGTCCAACTATAGATTCCAGATACTGCATTAGATGGTGCAGTTGGGTCACAGCAGGAGACAGCTTGAAGGAGGAGATGGCAGCAGGAGAAAGGGTGGGATTAACAGAAGTGTTTGTTGTTCTTGTGTGTGTGTTTGTGTCAAAGCACACTAACAGGGAACAGAGAAAGAAAGACGGGAAGATTAAATGTGGGAAGCAAGAGAGAGGTACGCTCTGCAACAAACGTTCAGCTGGAAACAAACAGTGTGGTTGTGTGGTATGCTCCTTAACCATGTCGTGTGTCTTTCGCAGCTGTACAATATGAATTGTACATATACAGATAATTGAACTTGCTTTGCTTACACTGTATGGCAGCATACAGTCATGCCAGTGAAGCTCCCTTGTATTGAGTTTAATTGAGTTGCCCGAGAGACCAAGAGAAAGGGAGAGAGGGGGCAAAAACCAATAACTCATCTCAAATTAAATTCACTATAGCTAGAAAACATAGAAAGAATCTCTGCGTCTCGTCTCTCTTAAAGACTAGTAGAAATCGTTTCACAGTGTCAAAGCAAACAGACATCTGTAAAATAAATCTACTAATTTTTTTTCTTCAATTTTGGAGAAATCTATGTTTTTCAGAGCTCAGGTTTCTGGAGGACACAGATATGAGGCTGCTCTCGATTTTCTATTTCTGCCAAATGACTTGTCCTCCGATATCTCCCCTTAGCCCCAAATTGTATTACTCCATCCCCTCCTTGCCCCTCCGCCATCACCCCTCTCCCCCAATTTTCCGATAAGACCTTGTTTCTCGAATGTAATGCTCGATGCACAGACGCAGGAGCCTTGCCAGTGTCTGCCCTCTTTTTCCCTCTCTGTCTGATTCCTCATCTCTGCCTCTCCGCTACTGTGTCCTTGTTCTAAGGTTCTGATCGCCTCTTTGCGCTTCTCTCTTCATCTGTGCATCACCCTCCTTCTCTCTATCGCTCTCCAGTTTAATCTCTATGTTTCTATCAGCCATGGTAGCTCCCTAACAAGAACACCTATTGCCTTAAGAGACAGATGCTCACCTTTTTTTTTCTTCCTGTACACACATATACACAAACATACCCAACCCTTTAAACCCCTTCCCTTCATTCTCTTGCCCATTTTTGCGATTACTTCCCTCTCATTTTCTCCCTTGAGCCCTCGACTATTCTCTCAGTTTCTCATTCGGTCCCCATCTTTCTCCCAGTGGATCTTCAAGCCATTTCATTCCTCTAATGGCTTTTCCTGACATATAATAAGAAAAATAAATAGAAATCCACCTGCCTGCATACTTTTTTTTGTTGACATGTTTTCGCAGAAATTCAAGAAGTTACTTGCTCACAACAGGACAAAGATTTTCATCATAGGCCTATGAATGCCTTTCTGTCTCTGCCTCTTTCTCATTTGTCTTCTAAGCCTGCATTGCCTCCGTTTGTCTCAATTCAGATAGTTCTCGAGCTTCCTATATTTGCCCATCCATACCAAGGCAGCGAGGGGTCGGTCGGTCCCACAGTCCATCATGCTGGCATGTGAGGAGCGCAGAGCCCAGAAGGTAGAAGCCTCGTTTGCAGTGGATTGCCACAGTAACGCCATAGCTGAAGACTTCTGGGTAATGTAGGCCAGATTGGCGCACACCATTCTCCACATGGCCGGGGTCGGAACAGTTCATGACTGCACAAGAGAGAAGAAGAAGAAGAAAAACTCATTTAAAGTAGTATTAATATACATGCATGTTGCAGGAGAAGAGAAGAAAGACTACTCAGGTGAAAATAACAGAACATTCACAACGGCTAAAACAACAACTGCAAAATGTAAAACTGTGCTCTCTCTTTACAGCTTTTCCCGCTGAATCAACAAGACACGGCTCTCTTACAGGTCGCCATGTCTATTAACATCATGTTTAACAGAATGTGTCGGTACATTATACCCCATGCCATACTTGTGTGTAAATTTATATGTGTAGCTATCCATATGTTTAATCATCGTGTCCTCTTTGTACGTATCCATATGTTAATTCACAAAGTGGTGCTGCACAGTGCATCGGTGGTTAGCACTGTTGTCTCACAGCTAGAATATCCCTGGTTCGCATCCTGGCCTGTGAGTGTGTTTGTTTCTTGAGTGTGTTAGCCCTGTGATAGACTGGTGACCAGCCCCCATGCAACTCTAATGAGGATTAATCGGCATATAGATAATGGATGGATGGAAATTCACTGTCAGATAGATAGATAGATGGATAGATGGATACAGACAGACAGACAGACAGACATACGTAGTTACATCATGCTTGGTATATCCTTTTAGTTTTGTTTTTGTTTTGTTGTTGTTCTCTTTGTTTATGTAAAGCGACCTTGGGTTTGTGAAAGGCGCTATATAAATTGAACATATTATTATTATTATATTGTCTCAATTAGATCTTTATAATTATATCTTATTTTTTTTAGCCTTAGTGTGCTTTTGTAATTCTTGTCCTGCACCTTTCATGCCTTATCTGTATCTAGCTGCTGTAAAATGTGAATTATCTTATCTTATGGAATTTGTTTATTCACAGCTACCTTTATTATAGAAACTCACCTGTACGATTGGAAGTTATTACAAATTAAGCTTTTGGACATTCATCAGTGGATTGTTAGCAAAAAAGGATGCAAAATAGTGCACAAATTACTTGAGTGGAAAAAAATCCCAAACAGCTCAACGTTATGGGCCCGAACCTTAGTGGAACACCCAGCATACTACAGGATGGGGTTGGGTAGTAAATCCTGTGTTACAAATTCAGATTGTCCTTGTTGCTCTGCTCTTCACTAAACTGCTCTTTTGTCACACCCTGCTCTGTTTTCTGGGGTTCTTTGTTCTCTACCGTCGCCTATGGTCCCCTTTACTCTTTCTTTTCTCTCCTTGGATGGCTGTCCAATAGGAGTGGAGTTTGATTTTCCACGTCACAGGGGAGACTGACATTCACTCAAATTCAGGTCCATGGAGGAGATGATGGCTGTGTGTGCGTGTGTGTCTGTGTGTGCGTGTGTGTTGGACACCCTTTGGGAACAAAGAAAGTTTCAGTCTCATAATTGACAGCTGCTGCTGCGAGCGAGAGCGGGAGAGAGAGAGGGTGTGGGAGACAAAAAAGAAAATGGGTGAGATGGAGAAAGCAAGCAAGCGAGGACGAGTCCCTTCAATGGGAAACCCATGTGGGCGACTACATTGTATCGATCTGTGCTCATGACTGTGCAAAAGGCCCCTGTGCGTGTTTTAGTATATCACAACGGTTACACTACCAGAGGTCTGGGGAGGTTTGTGGTGTAACGATCACGCATGGTTAGCAGAGGATAAGAACGTGTCTCTGGACATGTACCCAGCTGTCTGTAAGTGTGTGTGTGCACATATGAATCTATTAGTTTATTTAGAGAAAGCCACGTACACACACAAGACTGACTGTACAGCTCAGTGTGTGTTTACGCTACAATTATTCAGTTCTCAGTTTTACAGTCAGCTGGCAGCAGATTCAGCCAAAAATGATTCAGTTCACATAATGCTTGAAGCCAATTTAGCCAACAAATGCTGAATTCATCCTAAAAACGCAGGAAAACCTTTTTGGTTTGAACAACTTTGAAATACATTGTGCTGTTGTGGCCGTCATTACGATCTTTGATCGTGATTTTATTTGCCAGCTGCCAAAATCTGAGGAGAAGTCAGTAAAACTAAGTGAACTCGATCAAATTATTTCAAAGTTAAAAACAACAGTGAAGACACACAACCTGGTCTCACGGGGATTCGTGAAACTGTCACGTAAGTTTTAGTTTCGGTTTCGTGCGCACCAACACGATTTCGTCATGTTTTTCGTGCCGCTCACCACGAAATGTTTTTCGCTGTGGTAATCACATCTGAAAGTGGTTTATACCGGCGGATTCACGACGATCTAAGCTGTCCATCGGCGTATACTGCTTGTGTGATCACGTTTGCGGCCGCCGGCCATTCTTGAAATTCCTATGCAAATTGGTAAGTGTACCACCGGCTTATGGTTAGGTTATGGTTAGGTTATGGTTAGGATTATGGTTAGGGTTATGTTTAGGGACGATGTCATGCAAAATATAGCGTTGGATTCGCCGCGGTTTTACATTAAAAATATAATATACACATTCTTTTGAAATACGTTCTGAGTGCCTCGAAAAGTCCGCCGTTTAAAATACATTGGTGTGCATTTCGTGGTGAGCGGCACGAAAAACATGACGAAATCGTGTTGGTGCGCACGAAGCCGAAACAAAAATTTACGTGACAGTTTCACGAATCCTCGTGAGATCGGGCTGAGACACAAGAAGTGTCCACTACAGTCAGCCACCACAATGAAAAAACATGACTACTTTTTCTCATTGTCATTCTCTCTCCATCCTATTTTACTCAGAATGAAGAATTTACAGGAATAAAAGTGTATACGTCTGTAACTGTATGCTAATAAATGTGATTGTGACCTTTGCAGACAGGCAGAGGGCTGCTCCACTGTCCGTTGAGTCGGCATTGAGCACGAGCGTTCCCACTGAGGATGTAGCCTCTGTTGCAGGTGAAGTTGACCACATCATTGAGGTTAAACTCGCTGCCATTGGTCCGTCCATTGGCTGGGTTGCCTGGATGACCACAAGTGATAGCTGAGGGAGTAGAGAGAGAGAGAGAGTAGAGACGTACGGTGAGAAATGTGAGGTGGAAAAAGTCTCATATGCAGCATTGTGTTTTTTGTTTTTTTCGATTTGATGTTTTGCGAATTTTACTTATATACGGAAATATTTTAGCTTTTTACGTTTAATAAAAGAGCAATAAATCATCAGACACTACATATACTGGTTTCTTGAAGTACTTACGGACGCAGACAGGCGTTGTTCCAGACCACCGATGGTCTTGCTGACAGATTCTGACTGATGTGCCAATTAGCCGATATCCTAACATGCACTGGTACACCACGGTGTCACGGTAACTAGAGCCATCTCCGCTAATGTGGCCATTGACAATAGGATCTGGAGAGTCACAGTGACCAGCTAGAAGAGGCAAAAATGACAGATTAATACAGCATGATGAAAACCACAATAAACACACTTTGGGCTTTAATGCCAGTGAAGATGGTTCAGTGGTCCCTGAAAATACAATTTCAAAACAAACACTCGGTCAATATCCCAACAATTAGACTGCCAAATGATAAATAGGAGCTGTTTCAATATTTAGACTTCTATGTCTGGCGAGTGAATTCTTCAGTGCATCTGCAGATCAATGGTCTTTAGTCCTGGTCATGCAGCAATGACAGATATACAAAAGGTTTGCTAAAATCAGTGCATTTAAACGATTTCTCTGGGTTCTCTAAGGGACTTTAAAGGACCACATCCCGTCATTATTTCTGAAACTTGAATATTTGAATCGCAGGACACATCTTGAAAGCTGCATTCGATACCATTTCAACTATTAACAGATCAGTCACCTGTTTCACAGTCAATCCCTCCCTTCATGTTTCTGTGTCGTATGAAGTCATTCACCAGTCATTTATGATGTATTTCGGTATTTAATGTAGTTGTCTTCTCAAATGATTTTAGACACTTTCTTGAATAGTATTGCTGTAAAAAAGGCACCTATAAGACTTTTCTCAACATCAAATCATTTTACCAGATATCTAATTTTATAAAACGTCTCCGACGCACCAGATGTAAAAGATCTTTATCTCAAATACCAAAACTGTTTACAGCAATAGGATTCAAGGTTTCAGTAGTGTTTGAAGTTTCTTCAAATTCAAATTGTGATTTATCCTTCATCTATTTATGTTCCACAGCAAAATGTGCAAAAGCACAATATTTCAAACAATATAAGTCTATATTTATATATACATTAGGGCTGAAACAATTCCTCGAGTTATTCGAGGAGTAATTCGATTACTAAGATTCCTCAAGGCAAAATTGTCTGAGTCAAGGCTTCGTTTAATTAAAGTACATGCTGGACCTAAGGTTACGAAATGGAGGACCGCAGTCCAAGGCTGAACCCAGACTTCATTCGATACAAACTGGGTCCTTAAATTCGACGGTACGCTTCTGTTTTAACCAGCGCAGCTTTTCTATCGTTTCCGACAGGAGTGCCCAACCAGTCTGCGGTCTAAACGGTCATCTAAACTAGCTGTTGGTGAATTAAAAAAGGGACAGATTCAGCTAATGCACAGCTACTACGGAACTACTGATTACTAAAATAATCGATAGCTGCAGCCCTAATATACATTAAATAGAAGTTACACAATTATTGTTAATTGAATCCTTTACAAAATAATGGGGAATTAATGCACATTTATTTAACTAACTATGAATATACAGTTCCATAGCATAAGAGTATGCATCACTGGATTTTAACCCTTTAAGCTGCAGTCAATTCCAGCCGTTTTCAGTACAAAAAATTGCTAATATTCTATTTTTAAATTAAAAAAATGACGAAAAATACAGAGAATATTGGACGCACATCGCGAGGTGCATTTCCTTGAAAACGACCGATTCGTGGATTTTATACAGACTTCAGGACATGTTTTGGACAAAATAGTTTACTGGCTTGTGTCATCTGGATGTAAAAGGTTGGATTATGGCCGTTTTTTGTGGAATCTTTTTTTCTGTGTGTAATAATGAACCCGGAAATGTGAGTCGCGCTGTGTGCGTTGAAGCCGTGTATAGAGAACGGATGGATGAATATTCGTTTTTGTCGGACAAATGTGTTTTTCTCACCCGCTGTGGTAATCACATCTGAAAGTGGTTTATACCGGCGGATTCATGAGAATCTAAGCTTTCCATCGGCGTATAGTGTTTGTATAATCGCGTTTGCAGTCGTCGGGCATTCTTGAAATTCCTATGCAAATTAGTAGGTGTACCGCCAGCGGTACACCTACTACGCACTGAAGCATAAAGGGTTAATTACAATGTCCCTGTATGTCTTCACAGAGGTTCATCACAGTCACAAAAGACTGATCATTTCAGGTTCGTGCACTTGTGACAAGATTTGATCACCTGTAATGAATCCTATGAATCCTCACCCTGCACATAAACAGTCTTTGTGAACAACAGCAGTACACGCAGCTGCCTTTCAACCACATAAAACCCACAGTTCAAGGCAAACCATGCCCGTGTTAGGCTCTCAGAAGACTAAAGCGAAGGTGTACGTGCTGTAATTTACACATTCACATGAAATGTGCATCCTGCGTGAGGCTTCTTTATTTATTCATGTGACTCCAAGGCTGAGCTACTGTAGAAGAAAGTACATGCATTAATGAAGCCAAAGCATAACATTTATACACTCGCATTTCCATTGAAAATTAAGCCTTTACAAAAAGTCCTTGACACAAATGCTACGCACAGCTTAGTCCAGTCGGTAGTTGTGCAGAAAACAGAGATGGCGCTCACTCCACCTGCCTTAGTTCCCAACAGCCTTTAAATTTCAATTGCTGTGTGACATGTTCAGAGTCATGAGTGCTGTGCTACATAGAGTGAAAAATACAGCCCACCTCCCTGTTGATAGTGGGAACTAATCAGATTGGATTGCAAAAGTAAATGGAAATAATGATGCAAGAGCTTATTAATGTGTGATAGAATGAGAAGAAGCCTTTGATTTTACCCTGGCATCTTACTACATTTCATTCCCAATAAATGTGTCCTGTCTTCTATTTTTCATATGCACATCATTCAACCTGATGAATGTACTTTAATTAGTGAAAACATTCTTGACCTTTATGTCAAAGTGATCCATCACAGACCACATCACAATGTATATCACACTGAATGCACCTTACCTAGACACCTGGTCTCCGCACCGCTCCACAGCCCATTAGCACCGCACTCCCTGACATGTGACCCCACCAGAGTGTAGCCATGGTTACACATAAAGATTGCAGTTGCTCCGAATGTCGTCAGTGTCCCCAGTTTGGTGCCGAAGGGTGGAGAAGGAAGTTCCCCGCAGGAGATGACTGCATAATAAAATAAATATGCTGTTAGAGAAAAACACTGGAAATGTGAAATTACATAACATTGTAGGGCAACTGGTGATATTACATTTCTTTGTTTTAAAAAATCTAGATATAAAGTGGGTTATGTTGCCAAGTCTTCATAATGTCGGGTAAGATGAATAAAACCCTGCAGAACTGTCATACTGAGTTTAAACACTGTAAATGCAGTTTTCCAATACAATACCTGGCTAAATTAGATTCCTGTCAGAAGATTTAGGATCATTTTCCCTAATATCCTTGGGGACACAGTTTTCAAATCACTGGCCAACTTGAAGAATAGACACTTCTGTTACACTGCCAAATCCCTCACAGCTGCTGCAGTGTTAGGTAGGTCAGCTCAGATACTGGACCAGAAAACAAACTGAAAATGCACCTAAATAAAGTTTCATAATCACATGCTTCATGTAAAATAGATTTCAATTTTTAATCACTTTTTTTAAACTTCCAGTACACACATTTCACATTGTCATGTCATATATTATGCAACAATAAGAAATTCTGGAGCCTATTGGAAAGTTTTCAAAGCCATAATGTTCCCTCTTAGCTTCTCTTTATGAAATAAGCAGCAAAGGCACATTGCAGAAACCCACTTCTTGAAAAGACAGTCTTTTACTCCTGGCGACATATACCACATATTTAGGAAGCTGCATTCTGTCTAAAACAGTTATCACAGTCCCAAGACAATGTGCAGTGGTTAACGTCCTAAGGCGTTTGGAAATACATATACCCCTGGTAACTTATTAAAAAAAAGTAGTGAGGGAAATGGATCCGCACTCATACACTTACATAGTCACACAGAAACCAGCTCCCTCACAAACTGTCCCTTTCCGACTATTAAAAACAGAAGACAAGTAGCAGCCAGGATTATGTACTCCCAGGTTTCAGTCAATCAAACCTTATTTGTATAGCACTTTTCATACAATAAGATTGCACCACAAAGTGCTTTACAACATTAAAAACACAGAAAACCTTTCTCTCCCACCCTGGGTATGTACACACAACTGCACGTACACACTGACACATATACTCTCACCACGGTTTCTACTTAAACCAAGTGAAGAGTAAAGGCTTTTTTTTTGGCACAAAAGAAGCTAACTCTATTATAAGAACATCTTTTTCTAACTTCCTGCTGTCTTGCTTGTTCTAAGGTGGGTGTGCTGTTTTCATTACAAATTCTGGACAGGCTGTGATGGCAACAGTGATGAAGTTTTATTCTCTAATAGTCTTTTCATGTGCATATGTTACCTGCTCACGTTGGCGTGTCACTGTGTGAACATCTGCTTGCATGTATTAGAGTTCTTCTTTTATCTCTTGGTTCATATGGCTTCTCCTCCCACCCACGATATTTATTTATTAATGTGACTGACAATTTCAGAAATTAAAACATGATTTGTGTAGTACAGAGCTGAAAGAAGTTTAAGGAACTTCATGTATGTGTATATATTTGGGTTTGTGTGCTGCACATAGACACTCCATACCAACTCAGTTTAAAAGGAATCTCTCAAAATAAAATCCTAGATATAGCTCTATGTGTGTCGGCGTCATCTCAAATCCTGAGGGAGATCAGCAAGCACACAAAACATGCAATTATAGTGGACTTTTATCATCTTGTTCAGAGGTGACAGGGTCAGAAACTTCAGAGCAAAATAAATCTGACAGCAGCAGCTGCTATTCTTTTACCCCCAAGAGTCATAATGGTGACCATGTGTGCACTGATACGTACTCTTGCAAGTAGCAGGATCATCTGATCCCTCCCACGTCCCGTTGGCAAGACAGCGAAGAGTCCGATGGCCCACACCCAGGTAGTAGCCTGTTGAGCATTCTAGCATCACCATAGAACCAAACTCTCCCAGCCTACCAGAGAGCAGGCGGTAGGTCATGTGATCTAACAAGGTGCCCTCAACGCTGGGGCAGTGAATCGCTGGAGGAGGGGAAAGAAAAATCAAGTTTAAATCAAATCTAACAGAACTTAGTCACACATTTACCTCTATAACCTATGACTTATAAATGATAGATTATAAAAAAATCTCTAATCTTTAAAAAAGGTAATGTGATTAAAATGCAAATTATTGAGACTAAGTTTCACCATATGAGGATATAATTATTCATATTTGCTGAATATTCTGAGTGCTACACCTAAAAAAACAATCAGATTTTTATTATTATTTTCTATTTATTGTCATATTTGCACATTTCCACCATGGTGTAGAGAAACATACAGAAATAAAATAAATAAATTTATATTATTTCTGATGCTTGCATCGTTAAAGGTATTCCACATACCATAAATTTATTACTAGTTGTTAAACTATCTAATTATTAATACCCCCACTTCCAAGTCTTTTTCTTCAATTACAATTATATTTCGATTTATATGTATTTGTCACACTCGTTGGGAGCTAGACGCTGGTTCTGGCAACTCCCACTTTCTACAGTCTATGAACTCCTACTCTTTATCATCCTCTAATCCTAGTTTCAAACACTTACGCAGACATCTGGGGACTGAGGCAGCGTTACTCCAGCTGCCATCCTCCAAACACACAGCTGTCATTGGAGCACCAGGGTCAAGGTGGTAACCATGGTTACACTGGTAGGTGACCTGGCTGCCAACGGTGTACTGGTAAGCATGGAAACTGCCGTTGCCCGGCGCCTGAGGTATTCCACATGAGACAGCTGCCACATCACAAAGAGAAAACCGTTGTGGAGGGAAATCCTCTGAAACCACAAGCCTTTAATCCTTGTCAACTTTTTTCATCAGGGCTTAGATGATGAAGAACGTGTTTAAAATTTTACCTTGACAAAAAGGCGGTGGTGTGTCCCACTGGAAAAGCCCGTTGGAGTCGAGCCGGCAGGTGGCATTGCTTGAGCCTACCAGGCGGTAACCACGGTTACAAAAGAACTGCAGTCTGCTACCTGGACGGAGTTTGGTCCTGTTGACCACACCTCCATTCAAGGGAGGATCATTAATGCTACAATAGGCAGCTGGAGACACAGAGAAAAGAAGAGAGACAGAGAAAGAAAAACTGAATTAAAAAAGTTTTTCTGGTCAGAATAAACTCAACCAATTAATGCTAAAAACTATTTAATTTCTACACTGAGGAATAATTAGCAGGAGACAGCATATTAAGTTTTTTTCAGGTGAAAAAAATGGGTCTGAAAACATCACAGCATTAATGCCAACGTTACCAGGCATTTAAATAAAATGCATAGAAAATGCCATCTATGTCCCTTCTGGCCTTTTCAAAGTCAGTAAGTGTAATCAACAAAACTGTGAAGAAGTTCCAAACACCAACAGAATACCCTAAAACTAGCAGACTCCAAAGTAATTACTCTGCAACCTTTCCAAGCAATGCAATGTTTTGTCTTCTTGGAACAGAGTATAAAGGCATAACTGCTAGAGCATGGAGAGCAATTTAAACATCCGGCAGAACACACCACTATGGGCCACTTGGCTCTCCCTTGCTTGTCCGATGTGTTCATTGCTTCACCTGATCTTGGCTCTTCTCCCTTTTGGCTTCACACTGGTGGAATGACTTTCCCACTCCAGGCAGGACAACAGAGGGACTCTGCAATTTCCATTTTCATGGGCAAACCTTGTTTTCCAAGAAGTATCTTATATTTCCCAAAGTCAAATGGCGTCTCTTGCTGCTCTAAAATCAATGTGTTCTATCTGAACTATTATTTTATATCTCATCATAGCCAGGGCCCAGTGCTTCAGTTCCTTACTACTGAATGTTTATAACTTTAAAAGGGGACATGGACTCTTTCAGGATGAGATTTTATCAGGACCTCCATACCAGTTGTTGTTAAATAGTCAATTGCACAGGAAGTTTTATTGAGATTGTGGTATGGCTGAAATTACTTCCCTTCCATGCAAGAAACAGTAAAATATGAATTCCTACAAGAATTCAAATTACCCAAACATGCTGGGCACTTCACACCTATACCTGACAGTGTTATGATGGAACGGCAGTTAGATGCAGAGCTTTATTAATCCCGGTGGGAAATAGTGGAAGGGAGAAGCTGTTAAACAATATATTGAGAAAGTTTGAATTGCGCATAAGTAGACAGGATAATCAAGATAGGATGGGAAGGTTTGTGCCCTTGTCCTTCAACTGTGGGATTAGTGACAATGCAGGGAAAAAGAGTGACACACACTGTATTGGGACATCCAGCAGTATGTTGCCACTAGCTGATGAAACCAGAAAATAATGATGCAACAACAACAATACTAACAACATTAAAAAAGAAATAAATGCAGTGATGGTCTGCTTTAGTTGCTTTTAGTTAAACTGTAAATTATTTTCACCATCAAACATACAAAGTGTCAGTTCTGATTTTACCAGACAATCTAATCATCAGTAAACATAGAAGAGTTGGGTGAGTATTTCTATCAAAGAAGTATCCATGTTGAATTATGCATAGCCCCTCTGGTGGGTATTAAGGCTTCACTATTGTAAACATACAAAGCCCTATGACAGGTGACACCATTCTCAATAAGCATAACGTATCTCAAAGCTGCTGTTGAATCCTATTTTCATCTCAGGATTGAATAGATCCTACTGCATCTTCTGTGGTTCCAAACCGGTATATGCCTCTGCTTTGACTACACTTATCAACTTTGACCCAAGCGGTTTAATAGGCAGCTTCATCTGAATGCCACAGGCCCCTCAGACAATCAGCTGTCATCTCTGCTTACTCTGTCCACATCCTTAACTCTGACTAATAGCTGCTCTCCATATCAGAAAACCTGTTCACGCCATTCTCTTGAAGCAGACCAAGTATAGAGGAGACACTCAGCAGCTTGACCCTAGAGCATATCTACAGGTATGATGCATCTGCTCGGGTAAAACTACAATGTCTGGCTCCGCTATTATATTGGCTGCATTAGTTTCATCTGATTGCTATGGCGTGCTCAATTGTCCGCCGCCATTAGTGTGTTAAGTATTGTAGCTACTATATTTTCATTTATCTTACAAGCAATCAGCTATGTTCCATGACCCATATATAATCTGCTATAACACGCATACTTGCATTAATGAAAAGCCGTATTGAATATCCGCTTTCACATTTCTTTACATTAGTCTCTTTAGCCATCTGTGACAGCGACCAATGACGTCTCCCTCACACATTAGCTACATTGTACGTTTGTCATTGCTTCCATTTGTTATAGTTTTAGCCAGCTAATTCAACACCTTAAGTGTTTATGTGAACAGTATAATAGATTTGCACTCACAGTTGTTGAGATAAATACTATTTATACTGCTTCCATTGTTGATATTTTTGCTAAAACTTACTAACTCCCGTACATATTTACAGCCTGACCAAAATGAATCACTGTGAAGCTATGTGATGGAGTCATGAGGCTACACAGTGTTCAGGAAGGTCGGTGATAAATAAATGCTGTACAGTTAAGAACAACGACATCAAGGTTATTTTATAGCTTATCGAGCACTGAGAAGGGTAAAGAAAAGCAAGAAAAAACAGGCAGAGATCACATGTACAGACGCATTTGTACTTTCCCGCTAATCATAACAGCCTGCTGAAGGAGAAATCATAATCAACTGATCACCACACACATATATTATATATACTGTAATATGGTTTGTTTCAATATAAAACACAGCAGAGCATTAATAATGTATAGTAAGTGAAAAATCTCAGCTGTATGTTTCTGTTCTCCTGTATAGCTGCTGTCGTCAGGGCAATATAACACCATGGAGAGAAGACAATACTATTACTTGAGGCCATTGTGCTGATATAAAAATATATCACACATTCTCTTCACTATATAGAGCCAGGAGGCTGACCTTGTGGCAACTCCTTTCAGTCCCAAACGGGAGTTCAGTGTGCGCTGCAAATTAGTATTGTCTTGTGGACTGAGATTGGTGGCCATCTTCAATGAATTCTTAACAAGTTAAAAGCGCAGGGATTTAAGGGGGCAGCTTGAGAAGCTCACAATCTTAAATCTAACAAAGCTTAACAGAACGCCACAGTGGTTGCGCATGAAAGCTAATTCACTCATTGACGGCCAATGAACAAACTGAAGATACTAATTCCATTTGCTCTGGAGCAGTCTGATGCATTTGAAGAAACATTATCTAAATGATCATTGCTGAGCCACCTACACTGTTATCGGCATTAGGGAAGGTTATTCATGCTGGTAGAAACAAATGAGTTGAGCCAAAAGTAGTCATTTGGGGAAAAAAAGGAACATTGCTAAATAGCAATGGCATAGAATGGAATTTCTTTTTAATCAAATCATGAAAATCTACACCCTATCAAAGCTTTTACATGCTGCAGATACATAGATATGTTTAAAAAAAAGGGGATATTCACCTCATTCAAGATGACAAAATGGATAACAGAAAAAAGACAAGACAGATATTGGATATACCTGAGTATCGTATCTTGAATCCTCTCTTGTTGGTGGCATGGTCAGTGGACCAGCGCAGGTAGAGCTGGTTTGTTTTCGATGTGAAATTCAGCTGAGATGAGTGGTTACCACTTAGAGCAACAAGCAAAGGGCTTTGTCCTGAGGATCCTGGTGGAATAAATGGATGAGAGTTCAGAGCTGCTGTGTATACATAACTATGTATGGCATATTGTTTTATTTTCTCATGGATATGCACTAATGTACAATATGCTATTTGTGTGTAATTTTTTGTGTCCTGTGTCCATAGGGGGTAACCTTTGCCATACCATGATGAAATCAGACAAAAATTACTCTGTACATTTTGCAAGTGAGTCCTTGCAATCTTCCAGATGAATATTATCCTAATGTGAAGCAGAGATGAACAATATGCTGCAGTCAGAATGTGTTTTATTGTCTCTGAGATATGAGCACATGAGGGTGACAGTATCATTAAGTTGCTAAGTACCTAGAAATTACTTGCTCTCTATGCATTCTGAATGGAGCACATTGTTCAGCCTCATCTCCACCTGTGCTAATGTATATTGTTTGAACCGTGTAGTTGAATCGAAATAAGTTAGGCCTTGTTTAGGAAGAAACATCAGTCATCTATAAACTTTTCAAAATATTGTTTGTAAAACTAGCAAAGTATAATGTATTTAAAAGTTTTCTCCGAATAGCCTACATAAGCATTTATCCACATCTACAGAATCTCTTTACTTTGTGCAATGCTATAATAAATCACAAAAAATAAAACAAAACAAAAAACCTCACAGCCGCCTACTCAACAATGATGCCACTGCTGTTTGCAACATCAAAGGCAGCGAAACTGAGTTTAGGACCAGGCAAGACAAATACAAATAGACAGAACAGAGCTGGATACACATATTAGTTGTATATATGTTCACCCTGGGGCTGAACAGTGTCTCGGTGGTTAGCACTGTCGCCTTTCAGCTAGAAGATCCCAGGTTCGTGTCCCGTTGTGAGCCTGGGTTCTTTCTGCATGGAGCTTGCATGTTCTTCCTGTGCATGCAGTGTTTTCTCTGGTTTCTCTGGCTTCCTCCCAAAAGACTGATATTGTCTTAAACTGACAATTCTAAATTGTCTGTAAGTGAAAGTGAGTATGCTTGTTTGTCTCTCTGTGTAATAGACTGGTGACCTGTCCAGGGTGTCACCCTAAGTCAGCTAGGATAGGCTCCAGTCCCCTGTGACACTAATGAGGATTAAGTGGTGTATAGATAACGGATGGATGGATGGATGCTCACCCTGCATGCGAATTCCAATACAAACAACATATTTCACATGCTGGTAAGATCTATTCTGAGTTTCATTGGCTCGTTATGATGTTTGGAGTTTAGCTGTATCCAAATTAGTCTTTGATTTAAAGAAACTGACATTTGGATTTTTGCAAAAACACTGACAGTAGTCACTGAGCGCATTTACCCAACACAGTTGTATAAAGTTCTCTAAAGTTTTTAATATACAAAGTAAATAAAAATGAATTAATAAAGACAGTAAATTACACACACAATTTATTCTGTGTACTTTCAAATATATTGTCACACAATCTACTTAGAAGTCCTTGGGAGTAAATCCCCAACACCACAAAAGAGAATTAAGTGCTGTGCATCTTATTAATTGTCGCTGCTTTGCATAAACAAACATTAATTCCAACTGTGTGTGTGTCTGTGTAGGTATACCAACAGGAAAGCATTGTTTACCGTCAAAAATCTCCAGTTCATCAAATTGCTTCTCACTGTGGAACATCTCAACATAGATATTGATGGTGTAACCTAGAAAACAAGAAAAATATACTCAAAGCCTCATACAAATATACTTTCATATGCAATAATCAGTGGTATCCACACAAACGCAAGCACCAGTGCAGGGACAGATGTACAAACATTTACACTGAAAGAGCAAACGTACATACATATGCACCTCTGTTCATTCTAGACAAACTCTATGGCATATAGTCTCTCACACACTTACACTAAGCAAATCTAAATCTACATACATAATGACTTTACTGCATCACATACAATCTGTCATTCAACACACATAATCAGTCCTCTACACGCTGCACACACCCCTCGACACACACTGTACCTGGAAGCATACGCAGCAGCCAGGAGCACGTCTGGCTGTTTGGATAGTTGTTAGGAAATCCAGGGCTCAGTATCACTCCTGATGACGAAAACCGCTCCTCGTTGGCTGGGCACTGGGCTGGAGAGGTAACAGACAAAAGCTCAAAAACATCAAAATAGTGGCAACTTCTCAAAAGGTTTTATTTTCCAGCTTTTAGTTTGCCTGCCCACTTCCCATATCGGTTGACCTATCTCTCTCTTTTTTTAACTAGTCCCACATAGGCGGACCATTCTGCAGCAAAGAATGGTGTTATTATTTTCCAAAACAACAGTTTTGACTCATAACTGACTTGCCTTGACAACTGTTTCATGTGTTCTTTCAATGTGCAGAGATAATGTGTGAATTCAGACAGAAAGGGAGGAAAATGAAGGCCGCATTCCATTAAACGTGCCCACATATGAGCCTTGAATGCAAGGAGGATACCAGGCTCTTTTAGTGATAACTGACTGAACACAAAAAGAGGTAACTGTTCTACTCAGAAGATTGCTGCCTTCTTTTTTTTAAATTTTTTTGCTTTTAATGGGAAGGAAATCCTGTTCACTCTACGTGATAGTGAAAGCTGAGCGTATTTTTAACACTCAGCTGCAATAGGGAAAAGAGTCATATTCTTGAAAGAGAAACTGAAATCAATATTTATTTGTTTCATTGAAATACCAACAGCACTTTCCAAACCTGGAAAATACAGCAGTCTTCTTTCCTGTGGACTCCTTAGTCATAATATCAAACAAGTCACGAGTTTACTACTGAATAGACTGGCTCAACATGTGTTTATTTTCCTAGAGTATTATTATTATTAAAAGGTTCATGCAAAGATTAGCAATGATTGACTGCATTGGTACCAACTGGACCAAACAATGTCTACCTTCCCATGGGTTAATTTAGCTTTAAAAGGTTAAAATCTGAATCAGTTTGGCACAATATTCCTGGCTCAAAAGTGTCTTGTCTGTGTTTCAGTTAAGGATTTTCTATATTCCCTCTCATGACAACACACACTGAAAATGAGTCTGAGCTGGTTGTACACAGCTGGGTTTTATGTGTAGATGGAAAGTACAATAATCACATAACAATAGCACAGCTTCTCTTGTGGAAGCTGTATTTGGTGCAGCAATATATCTGTTCTGGTACAGATCACCCTTTGGTTCTTAAAATATTCAGTTCTTGTAAGAATAGCAGTAGTAGCGGTATGAATTTTATTTTCAAAATCAATTATGAAGTTTTAGTTTAGGAACATATGGCACCAATGAGAACCCAGACACAAGGAAGATGATGGATTAAAAGAGACCTCGAACCATTTTACACATTAATGTCAGCTTAGTATTCACAGTGAGTGCCACTCAGCCAGTGGGAACAGTCCTATGATAGATCCTGTAGCTGTGGAGAGAAATGTGTCAACAAAATTGGAGGCCTGGAAATATGTGGGTGTATATCAGGAAGGGATGATCTCACAAAAAGATAGCTCATATTGAAAGTCTGGGATTCGTTGAATTTTGGAGCTTGCTATGAAATATATGTCAGGATGTGTCAACCTCATCTCAGTTCCCCAACTTTAGGGATGTGCATAGTACATTCTTGAAATCATTTTTTTTTAACACTAAGACGATTTGACAGGTGTTGAACATGTGAGCAAACTAAAGTATACTAATGTTAATATTTATTATGACACATACGCGTTCTGACAGCATCTAGTAACTTCGTGAAAGATGGTACATTGTAGAACGCCTTTTGTACAGGCCAGTTTGTGAGAAAGGCTTCAACTTGTTCTGTACGTTTAAGAATCTTGAGTAAAATTTTGGTAAGCTTAATTGTGGGGATAAATTTATCCAGGCATATTTTGTGTGTTTGTTTAACACACTTTCTGGAATTTTGGGTATTCAGTTTTTTTGTGTATTATTGAGGAATTGAGCGGTGCCTTACCTTGACATGTTGGTGGTGGGGCTTCAAAGAGCAAATGAGAATTGAGTTTGCACATGAGCTCTGCCTTTCCGACCAGCGTGTATCCAGCAAGCACGATACTTTCACAATGTCACCTAACCATGGAGGAAAATAAAACTTCTGTTAAGTGACAATCATACATTAACAAGCAGGCCTGCAACAACGCAGTCTTAACGACCATGCAAACGAAAACAGTCATCTATTTTATAATAAAACAACAGTTTTAGACTTTTATTAGTTGAATACCTTGGAAATTATATACACACAGTATATCTAAAATTCATTATATAATAAATGGAACTAAAAAGGAGGTACAGAGTACATTCAGTCCAGTCCAGTTTCATATGTTCTCCTGAAACTTAGAAATGTTTGCCCCGCTGCATAAATTTCTCTGTAGATCCCTATTAGAGCAAGAGATCTTCATATTTAGTTTTGTTATTACTGCTTATTACCAAAAAGACAACCAAAAAAGCCTTTGCCTGGACTGAGTACATTAATTTTATCAAATGAAGACTCTGGATTTTGTCCCCATTCCCTCATCTGATTTTCTGGAGAGGATCTATTTACAGCAAGTACAAAGAGGAGAAAGCAGAAGCAAACAATTTCAGCAATCAATAATTCTCCAAATGTTGGTGTACTCCACAAAGACAGACTGGGAAAAAAACATCTTTTAAAGAATTTTATTTTTAAGTAAGGACCTTCCACGTCACTGCCTGCATCTCCCGCTCAGTTTTGAGAGCTGCAGATGGACAGACTTGCTATCTTAAGAGGCAGGTCTACCATCTGTCAGGGACATGTAATTCAGGCTTCAAATGTGTCCAGGAGACATACAGGGTCTCACAGCATGGGAGAAAAGTATTAAACTGTTGAACAGAACAAACGGACAGTCAGCTGTCAGCTAATGGACATTAGCGTAACATCAAAGCTCTTGCTGTCTCTGAGGTTCTTGATTCTATCAGGTTTCATGAAGGTAAAATTCACCTGGACTCAGTGTTCTGGAAGGTTTACAATTCGTACATGTAATAACCCAAATGAGCTCTCATCGGTCTTTACAGAATGCTCTTGATGATGCTTTGCTGGCTTGGTGCTCCTGTTGTGTTGTGCAAATGGAAGTAACTGGAATCAAACTATCACTTACTATTTGATCACTGTTGTGTTTCTCTTAGTCCGGTTATCAACATTGTATCTTATATCAAATTTTCAATCCCAAAAGAAAGCTGAGGAAGTCTCTCATGATCCTTGAATGAAACTAATACCCTGCAAAGGTATTTTTTTAAAGGTCAAAAACTATATATACCCTCTAAAATCAACAAATCATTCAAAAAAATCATCTAACTTTTCTGAATTCATAAAAGTTGACATTTCAAAATGTAAGTTTTTGCAACAGAAATGATTATATACTTGGCCAGGAGCGACTAGGCTCTGAATACCACTGGAAGGGTAAATTGATCTTGCTGAGGTTTATGAAATGTCTGCCTTTTTTCAAAATTATAGCTCCTGTTGATCTAAAAGGTCACCATGAGTAAGAAGCTTTGTGCAAGCCACATGATATGAGGCTGAGGAAAATGGAGAACTTGACAAGCAATCATTTCTACCAAAATAGATGTTTATGAATAGCTTGGGAGAACATAAGATTGTAGTCTGAAAGTCTGAGACCACATTAACAATCTGTTGGACATATGTAAAGTCTGAGAACAGAAAAACAAAAGATGATATGACTTGTACAATAAAGACGACATACAGTATATAAGATCCTGCACTATTTCTAAGTCTGCAAACTCATTTAAGCATATTCAGGGCAGTGATTGTGTAAACTCCACAGTAAAATAATGTCAGATTCGCTTGAGTTGTATCCAAAGCACAGTCAGGCAGACTAAAAGTGACCACACTGTCAGAAGATCAATACGTCAAGCTTTGTTCACTGAGAGATAGAAAAGCAACTTCATCACAGATACATAATTTGCTAGATATGAAAAACAAGACTCCAATCAGAAAAAAAACAAAACATCAAAATAAGGCTGTCTAGTGGTGGTAACAAATGAAACTAACATCTCAACAGGGGAAACAAGGTCACAGACAATCTAAGGTCGAAATTCATGGCAGTAACAGAAATGTGTATGTAAAAGAGGCAAACAGGAGAAAAATATAGTGTGGTGTGTCAAGCCCACAGTGTGACATGGTGGGGAGAATATTCAAATCTGGAGGTGATTAGGACACCTTTACCAAATCAACTGCACCTTGACCAGGGGGAAGTACCACTCCATTATTCAGAGAAATGTGACACCCTCTGGTTTGTACCTTAGTGGAGAAGGATTCATACCGCAGCGGGATAATGAGCAACACACCTCAAAGATCTGCAAGAAACACTTGAAAACTAAGAAAGACCAAGGAGTGCGGACTTTCATTTACTTTGTCTAACTCACTTGACCTTTATCTCGTTGAACATTTATAGGACACTTGAAGACTGAGAAAGCAAAGCAGTCCTGACATCACAAGGAGCTCTTTGGAGCACTGTCAGATCATGCTGGTATAACATGAGTTTTCAGGTTTGAACAAACCTGTACAGTCTGAGTCACTTCATGTACATGCAGTGATTAAAGCAAATTGGGGTGAGCACCAAATTCTGAATAAACACATTAAAATTCAAGCGATTTTTTCTTTTTTCCCCACTGTGTTTTATATAGCGCCAATTCACAACACGTCATCTGATCGCACTTCACATAAAAAGTTGAAGACCTTACAAATAATAAACCCAACGAGTACGAAGTTCCAGCAATCCGGATGAACAGAGATACTTTACAATATCAATTTCTCAACTTGTCACTCAATTATTAAGCTGATATTTTCACTGGTAATGAACAATTTTGCAGTAAATTCTAAATAAATGCAAAATAGAATCATCTTCACCAGTTGTCTCAAAACTTTGGACCCCACTGTACCCCTATTAAATAGAAGGAGGCTGATCCGAATCCATTTCACACAGTACAAATAGCACTTAGTTAATGAACTAGTGCTATTTATTGATCACAGATGGCAGGCGGCACAGTAATTCAGAGGAGTAATACTGATAACGAGGTTGCGTCACACACTTGTGTAGCTGAATAAAACCCAGGAGGTATGCAAATGTATTGACAACCAGCTTACCAACTAACAAGGTCTAACAGTCACTGGAAATACCATTAGGGATATTTAAGCTTTTATCTTCTCGTTTCAAGGAAGCAGCTGTTTGCCCCCATTTATGTTAATTTATGCTAAACACGTCCCAAACGTGAGTAAAGAAATGCAGCTGACACAGATAACTTATAAAACGTAAGAAAGCAAATGTGTATTTTACCTAAACTTGAGCATGCCTTTTAATTGTAAGTATTTTCAAAGGCATGCAAAGTTTAAAAAAAAAAAACAGCAACATTATGTTTAAAAAAATTGTAAATAAACCCGACTTGTGTAACTTTGCCGTCTCTTTCTATTGTATTCATTGAGAAAAGCTGCCACAGTAGTTACCATCCATCAGATTTTGGTTGCTAACTTTGACATGCTACATCAACATTTGTGAGTGATCACATTTACCAAGAATTTATATAAACACAATTTTTTGTACATAAATACTATAGAATGTTGTGAATCTATGGCTGTTTCGCTTCTTTCTGTGCATCACAGACGTACTTGTACCAACACAATGACAAGATTTTATTAACAGGTGGCTCAGTGTCTTTAATAAAGCCAAATAAAAATAACAGTGCCAGACTAGCGTTAGCCTGCTATACTTAGACTATTCATTTGCAAAGTAATGTGGCACATTAATGAAGTAATCAATCAACTGAATAATGACCTATTACAAGCCCGAACAGGCAGTTTGTCATTTTGATCTTATGATGTATCATATTCGATAAGGTTGATCATTTTTCTTAAGTTTGAACAATGCATTAAACAATATCATCAAAAAAAATCTTGCCTAAATCTTTCCTGCATGTATGCAGGTCTGTGTCAATGAAGCCATCTTGTGGGTTATTCTGTTACAGTGATGTTACATTCAATTTCTCGAAAGTAAACATTTTTTTTAATCATAACAAAGGTAATAATCATAAATCAGGACTATTACCTATCTGGAAGTCTTCATCTTCATAGATCACCTCTGCGTTCTCCACAACAGGGGGAGGAGAACACTTCTTCAGACGGTACGCTGGAGAGAGGAGCAAGAAGTCTTCCTACTACAGGACTATAAGGAACCTTATAGAAATCAACGGTCACCGAAGTGGAACTGGGTGTGCTTTGTGCAGGTTCACATGTTTTGCATAAGAAATCCAATTCAATTCTTGAATTCAAATTTAAATGTAGTATGTGCCTGGTCTTTGGGTAACACAATTTCCCTGCACATACTCTAGTCTGACAACTGAACAAAATTATGAGAAAACTGAATTTCATATATGGTGCTCAGTGTGTCAAGATGGCCTTGTAGGTGGAAAGAAACACAGCAGTTCATAGTGCTGTATGATATACATATAAAAATACACCTCAAAGTGCACACACTGCCAGTGGCTCCTTTAAAAAATGTTTCCTTTTCAAGTAACACAAATCACATGAAGCAGGTCTATTCTGAGATATGAACTTGTTTACTCTTAAAAACAGTGAATACTAAGATGTAATGGAGATTTTCATGGAATGTAGTAAAAGAAGCAAGCTGAACTCTTTCAGTAGTTTTCTCTGTTGACAGTGCTATGACCTCATCTCTTACAGCTATTTACTGGTTACACTCAGGCTATATCAGTTCCTATAGCAAGAAAAATCTATTTAAAAATGTAGACAGCATGCAGAGATACCAAGACAGTCACAACTCTGGTGCATGAAGTTACCATGGAAGTTCAGAATGAAGAAGCCTCCAGTTGAAAAGTCAGAATGAAAACGGATCAGGACCTTGGGGCTGGTACTGTAGGCCGACTCTAATGCTGTGTTGCCACTGAAGACTCCCAGCTGAGAGCTGGATGTATCTGGGCCGTCCCTAAATAGAAAGACGGACACAACAGATGAGGCTTAAGCTGGAAGCAGGAAACATTAAAACTACTGAGAGAGATGCAGAAAGAAACCAACCAAAATACAACTGAGGTTCTTATGTTTAGGGTTTGCACGCCTCCCAGAAGTAAAACACAGCGGCAGAGGAACAGAGAGGGTTCTAAGTACGGTGAAGAAGCCAACGCTAACATGAAATATTTAGTAAGTCAAATAACTAAATTGTGTTCTGATAAATGATTTTATGTTGGAGGAGTCTAATGGGTGGACTTGCATCGTCATGGAGATTCAGCTTACCTGGTCTGACTCCACTACATTAGATGGTGTCCCCTCTCTGTCTTCTGGTTCCCACTGTGTATGGTTTTGTTTAGTTAATTTCACTTCTATTTGTAGTAAAATAAATTTATTTCTAGTTACAACTTGTGTGATCTCCATTCATTTGTGTAACGCTGGGACAGGTTGTGACAAAATTGATATTAGCAACTGGTACATAATACAGACAGAGTAAGACGCATGAACTTGAACAACCCAAAGGTAACTATGAGACTTTTCTGCAGAGCAGCTACTGATTGTGTCCGCAGTGAAGTTTAACCTCCATTAGCTTGGTTTGCAGCTATTCCTTTTTATTTTCCCCTCTATTCTGTTTGAAAATTTGGCGTGTAGCTTTTTCTCACTGACCTACCAGCAAAAATTGATCTTCAACTCACCTCAGAATATATTTTATTATAAATCAGCACTTATCTCCAAAAACGCCTCTGTAGATTCCTTATAATGGAAATCTATACTAGTGATGAAAAACTTCAATAGCTACATTTAACTGTGATTGGATCATCAAAGTCAGGTTGGAAAAATAAACTGCTGACTGGAGTCAACACTGTGCCGGTACATACATTTGCTGCGGTTTCAAAGGAAGGCAGGGGTTGAGAGGCTAAACTGTTTATGAACTGTTAGATGCGGATTTACTTTTATCAACCAGGTTTAATTAGAGGGAGGAAGAAAAACCAAAAGCAGCAATTGTTAATAAAATAAAACTGATATCTGGTAAGTCCATGTGCTTGTTCATTGAAGGGGTAGCAAGAATATTTTAGTTTTTCCTTTCCTTTTTTTTTTTTTTTTACCCATTTCAAACAAGTTCATTGAACAAAGTCCACAGATTAAAGGCTTAACTTTACTCGTTAAATATTGAATGTTGTTGAAAGGTTACATTTTCTAGCATTTCTAAATGCCCAGTTTTAGGTTTTTAATGAACATGCCATTGGATTAAACAAGGGTTTTAAAATTTTAATTCATGAAGAGTGCCTGGGATCTCTAGGCTCCTCAATAATTCAAGGTCTTCTGAAGGTGTTGGAGCTCATTTAGAGAATCAAAATGTGCTATTTGGGTCATTTGATTCAAAACTGAGTTAGAATTTCTTGGCTGTATTTTTACTTACAGAAAAATACACAAACCCGACAGTGATGTTTTCCTCAGGCCCAAAAAACATATACAGTTTCATTAATTACAGTTTCTATTTGTGAGCTATAAATTTTAAAAATTCTACAACTGCACAGAGAAACTCGGACTTAGTTGGTTCGTGACCTTTCCCACAATGAGCTCCTGTGAAAGCCATTAAATGAAGTCAGTGCCATCAAGGCATAAGATGTTACCTTGTGAGCAAAAAAAAAAAAAAAAAAAAAAAGCCACTGGTGTGAATAACACACCAGCAACACTTTCTGAGACGACAAGGGCAGGAAATGTGAATTAGATCCTCTCCTACACATTCTAAGTAAACCTTGCCTCTGGAAATGATGATCAAAAATAAGTGTGATTTATTAACATTTAACATTTTCTATTTGTCTGCTCTATTTGTCTACTGCTGGTGATTGACACAAGCACAGTGCAGCTGAGAGTAGGATGAGATGGGGATGAATACATTAGCAGCATGATAGGTGCTGACAGGATCCACTGAGCAACAAATCACTTCTTTTTCTCTTCCCTTTACCTTGAAAGTGGAGCACTTTTTACCAGGAGATCCACCAAAAAAAGACTCTTTGAAAGCAAACGTGTGTCCTTATGCTGAAGCTACGGAACTGTCACATGAAAGAGGTAGAAATTACAGCACACTGATATGAGAGGGAGATACCGCTGAGACTTTGCTTATTAAAACACTGTGATGTATCTTAAGCATTATACCTTCCTGTTCTAAAAGGGCTCGATTATAGTTGAGTGGTGTAATTTTCTGAATTCGTACAACTCTGCTATGTTTTCTCAGTGAACAAAACAGCAGTCCATAAGTTGTTGATCGATTCTGCATTGATTTTGATCCCAGATATTCAGCAGGAGAAGGGCTTAGATATCACATCAAGGCTGATATTATACAAAGCATTGTCTATTTATTCTAAACTGATGAATAAAAATTCTGCATTTGATTGAGTGAGTGTAAAGCATTTCTCAACAACTGCACTGTGTGGCCCCGATGTTAGATCCATCACCCACTGTTAGCAATGGTTCAGCGGTATGAGGCAAAGAGCCAAACACAACTGGTGGAAAACCACAGAGACAGTCTGGCTTCGGTCCCTGACATCTGGATCCAGCTGCTGTCACATAAAGCCCAGGGGTATACAGAGCAGAAACCAGCAGGCACACATCACTGAGATATGGCGGTTACAGGACATGGCAAAGCACATTCAAAAGATATGCCTCACAACCTTTATTGCTGAGAAACCAAAACAGCAGCAGGTTGGCGAAGGTGGAAATCAGCTTAAAGAGCCCCTTTGACGAGGTGAGGTTTCTACCTTGTTAACATGTCCATATGGTGCGTTTTTATATGGTGGAAGATAACTCTTGGGAGAAATAAGCAGTGAAGGCCACAGCTGAGCATGTCTGCCTTGAAACTGCTATTAAGCATTGACAGATTCAGACTTTTTGGGTTTTAGATGTAACAAATCAGAGGAATAAATTCTGCCAAGTAACAGGGTGGGACTTCTGCAGTATTATGGACAAGTATGGCAGAATGACTCCACAGTAGTTTTATAGAATTTGAGCGGAATTGTAGCAGAGCTGGTGTGCTGAAGCTGCAGCGAGTGGAGGGGGGTGGAGAAAGAACTTCATATATCTGCACATTCTCGAGGAAGCAACAGTGGAGAGTTATGTCAAAATCATTTCAAGGCACGAAGAGATTATTTTAATGGAAGATCGTTTCTAAATCTGTAACTTTGGTATGCAGAGATACATTGTGCCGGTTAAATCAATGAATGCAGAGACATTTTAAGAGTAGTCAGTACCAATCATTTCCAGAAAAGTCAAAGTACAGGTTCCTCAGGTTGTAACCGTTAGCTCAGTGATCTGTTTAAATGTGACTTGTGATTGCAATAGTCAGCTGTTACTGTTGACTTGTGATCATCGCTCAGTCTGAAGCAAAGCAATTCTTTCTGAATGCATTTCTCTACGTGTCATTTTATATCAACTCCTCAGCAGCTATTGAACACACAGAACTCCAGTTATATACACAATAATTATGTGAAAAAAACAAATCCTTGGCCAACTGGTGACAATGATAATAATAATGCAAAAACAATAATGCACTTGTTTTAGTCAGCCCATTTGGATCCAGTAGGGCTAATTTTAGGACAAAACTGTTAATCGTTAAAAGTTTTAATATTAAATTTCAATTATGCTTCCAATCAATTTCACATTAACCCAGCAGCTCATACAGGGCATTCTCTGTCTCATCGCACTTTCTGTCCAACTGAATTTGAAAATTCAAACAGTCAAATTCCCAAATTATGACAAAAGCGCTGGCCCCAATCTTATGCTCTTATGAGTTCAATTAGATAATGTCAACCATCCTCTTCTATTAATAGTTTGCTGCTGATGCATATAATTAAAAGAATTCCAAAATACAAACTCCACCAGTTTCAGGAGGTCTGTGTTTATACTTTAAACAGGAAGTAGGCTGCTAAGTCACTTAAAATCCATTGTATACCTGTTACATTGCTCCAACCTTCCACTTGAAAAGCATATTTGCTTCTGCCTGGGCAAACCAAAAAGTCAAAAGGGAAGAAAGATTTTAAAGGAGACTGTTTGAAGTGACAAGTGTTAATGCCAGTAAAATGTATTTACAGTGCCTTGTGAAAGTATTCGGCCCCCTTGAACTTTTCAACCTTTTGCCACATTTCAGGCTTCAAACATAAAGATATAAAATTGTAATTTTTTGTCAAGAATCAACAACAAGTGGGACACAATCGTGAAGTGGAACGAAATTTATTGGATATTTTAAACTTTTTTAACAAATAAAAAGCTGAAAAGTGGGGCGTGCAATATTATTCGGCCCCCTTGCATTAATACTTTGTAGCGCCACCTTTTGCTGCAATTACAGCTGCAAGTCGCTTGGGGTATGTCTCTATCAGTTTTGCACATTGAGAGACTGAAATTCTTGCCCATTCTTCCTTGCAAAACAGCTCGAGCTCAGTGAGGTTGGATGGAGAGCGTTTGTGAACAGCAATCTTCAGCTCTGCCCACAGATTCTCCATTGGATTCAGGTCTGGACTTTGACTTGGCCATTCTAACACCTGGATACGTTTATTTGTCAACCATTCCATTGTAGATTTGGCTTTATGTTTTGGATCATTGTCCTGTTGGAAGATAAATCTCCGTCCCAGTCTCAGGTCTTTTGCAGACTCCAACAGGTTTTCTTCCAGAATGCTCCTGTATTTGGCTCCATTCATCTTCTCATCAATTTTAACCATCTTCCCTGTCCCTGCTGAAGAAAAGCAGGCCCAAACCATGAGGCTGCCACCACCATGTTTGACAGTGGGGATGGTGTGTTCAGGGTGACGAGCTGTGTTGCTTTTACGCCAAACATATCGTTTTGCATTGTGGCCAAAAAGTTGGATTTTGGTTTCATCTGACCAGAGCACCTTCTTCCACATGTTTGGTGTGTCTCCCAGGTGGCTTGTGGCAAACTTCAAACGAGACTTTTTATGGATATCTTTGAGACATGGCTTTCTTCTTGCCACTCTTCCATAAAGGCCAGATTTGTGCAGTGTACGACTGATTGTTGTCCTATGGACAGACTCTCCCACCTCAGCTGTAGATCTCTGCAGTTCATCCAGAGTGATCATGGGCCTCTTGGCTGCATCTCTGATCAGTCTTCTCCTTGTTCCAGGTCAAAGTTTAGAGGGACGGCCGGGTCTTGGTAGATTTGCAGTGGTCTGATACTCCTTCCATTTCAATGTGATTGCTTGCACAGTGCTCCTTGAGATGTTTAAAGCTTGGGAAATCTTTTTGTATCCAAATCCGGCTTTAAACTTCTCCACAACAGTATCTGGGACCTGCCTGGTGTGTTCCTTGGTCTTCATGATGCTCTCTGCACTTTAAACAGAACCCTGAGACTATCACAGAGCAGGTGCATTTATACGGAGACTTGATTACACACAGGTGGATTCTATTTATCATCATCAGTCATTTAGGACAACATTGGATCATTCAGAGATCCTCACTGAACTTCTGGAGTGAGTTTGCTGCACTGAAAGTAAAGGGGCCAAATAATATTGCACGCCCCATTTTTCAGTTTATTTGTTAAAAAAGTATAAAATATCCAATAAATTTCATTCCACTTCACGATTGTGTCCCAATTGTTGTTGATTCTTGACAAAAAATTACAATTTTATATCTTTATGTTTGAAGCCTGAAATGTGGCAAAAGGTTGAAAAGTTCAAGGGGGCCGAATACTTTCACAAGGCACTGTACATGGATATAATACGGCTGCAGTAGGCCATTGGTTCAGCCACTCTAAATCTGTCTAAGACCCTCGAAGGTAGATGGTATCCCACTGGGTCTGAGAAAAGCACTCTCTTGCTCAGTGTCAGCCCCGAGTCACTGCCAAATATATTCATGTATTTTAGATAAAGCTAGATCGAGCCATTATGTACACAATAATCTCACATTACACAGTTCTTTTGGTATCCTACAATCTATGGATTCCGATTTCATAATTTTGTTCCCCATGAAATGTGCCTCACAAAACATACATAAAACACATGATTGACCGAAATCAATTTGCATTTGAAAAATAACTCACTATGGTGCCTCCCATAGCTAAATCCATGGTGCTGCAAGCTGGCGAGATTGAAAGCGAGTAGTCACTGACTGTGAATGTATTACTTTCCCACTACTACTGCATTTCAGCTGCTCACTCCCCAGAGCTTGACTCTTGAGCCTGAAAATTAAAGCCTGACCTCCCCCAAACACCAAACATGTCTATCTCAAACCAAAACTACATGAAACGATGACAAAGCTCAAATTATACTTGATCTTAATAGTTTTCCTAATAAACTCACTGCTTAATATTATTTTTGACAGGAAACATGATGCAAAGTAAAACTATTAAATGATATATTTCTCTTGGACTGACCCAAACTTGTCAGATCCAGCTGAGTCTTGTTGGATTCGTGAACCCGGTTCTGCCACTGCTTTCATTACATTTCCCACTCCCCACTGAATCTCATCATTATTTCCAGAGTTCCCAAGCCCTGTCTGGGTCTGCGTATGGCCATGGTACTGAGTTAGATTGAATTGGTCAGTGGTCCCATTGTAAATGCATTACTCTCGCACTCCCTGTATTACACTTTTACCTCCACACTGAATCCCATTATTACTGCAGAGGAGTCTGTGTATGCATAGCAGAGACTATATATGTGTGTATGTATTATTAGTCGATAGAACTTTGGTTCCTGTGTATCAGCCATGTGCACATGTGTCTCTGTGTGTACAGTAAAGTCATAAACAATTGACACATAGTGGCACAGGCTTAATCACACCCAAGACTGTGTCTGTATGAAGTAAAAATACACAATGAATAAAAATGCAATCAATACCAGGGATGAGGTAAAAAACAGTTTGAAAAATATGTAATTAAATGAATACATCATCTTAGTAAGAGTTGATATAACTCCACCATCTTCTTATTAGTGTGCAGAGAGGAGACAGTGCAAGTACATTCAAGACTTACCTGTCAGTGATGCAATCACTTCCTGCATGATGCTGTAAAGAAACACTTGTGCTTTTCTGTCTATGTGTGTGTGTGTGTGTGTGTGCGTGTCATGAATGTTCGAGTGAGTATGAACCCAGACTTACCAGACAGCGATGTAATCAGTGACAGGCTCCGTCTGCAATAAGGTAAAGTTGATATAAACTCCATGTCCGTGGGGAACTGTTATGAGCCAGCTGCAGTCCTGGGAGTTGGGATATTCACTGGGGTACTGAGGTGAATAGATGGTCCCGTTCTCAGCTGTGACATTATAGCCGCAAGGAGCTGTAAAAAGCAGTTATAGGATTATCTATTTGCAAATTTTTCACTTCTGACGCGCTAAACCTAGAATAATTAGAAGTGCTAAAGTGCAGACTTTGAGGATATAATTATTCTCACTGTTATTAGTGGTAGGAGAACAGCAATAGTGCGAGCAGTGGAGGTACAAGAGCAATGATTTTGATGAATAACTGTTTTTGCATAGGTTTTTATTAGTTTTTTTTATAGGTTTTTATTAGTTTTTATATAGGTCTTTATTTTCTTTAGGTCACTCGGCTGTCATTTATCTTATATTTATTTAAATTATATATTACTGTTTATACTAGGGCCTGCATTGCTGAGTTATTTTGTGCTCATCTCACAATGCATGAGTGTCATGGCAAGTCAATAGGCTATTATTTATCTTATTTTTTATTTGATTATTATTACTGCTTTTACTAGGGCCGAGACTTGAGTACTGTATTTTGTTCCTCATGTTCCATGCTGTGAATGACAATAAAATATCGTATAGTATGATTTTGCAACTGACATATACAGCAAATAACATGAGTATGTACTTTCTCTGTGATTGCTTATGGTGTTGGCTTGTGATTACAATTGAAGAGCAAATTTAAAATGACTAAAATTCAATCAGGATAAGACGTTTTTGTTACATGTCTAGATTATAAATTACAAAGTTTTCTAAATTGCTCATAACAGCACAAGAAATACTAGCTAATATATGAAATGCACATTTTTATTCTATTTAAATTTTGATTGCAGTGCATACATTAAACCAAATAGACAAAGACATACACTGCACAACACCATTACTAGTGTATCAAAAATTCATGACTGGTTCTTACCTTCGCAGCGTGGAAATGGGTGGTTCCACTTGCGGTTGGCCCCATGCAGGCATGTTAGGACTGTGTGTCCGATTAAAACATAACCAGGATAGCACTGGAAGGTTACTGATTGGCCTGCACTGTAGTCATTGTTGATGATGTCCCCATTGGGGAAAGGAAAGGGATCCTGGCAGTTTTGAAGTTGATAAGCTGCAGACAGAGACAAGAGACATGGCTGCTTGTTGTGGAAACATGACAGTATGATTTTAAATTCACAAGATTTTTAGGCATCAGGAAGTAAAGATAAGATGTTCCCAGGTAAACTAGATAAGTCGGCATCCAGTCGAACACATATTAATCAACACAACATAGGTGTAAATTTGTCCCTCTGTATTCTCGTGTGTAGCCTTACATAGTAGATTTTTATGCTTTCCTGACGTCCCAAAATGTGACAACAAAATGACATCTGGGATTTATTGTACTCACAACATTTTCCGTTCTACAGCTAATGGACCTGAAGAGGCATTCAAAAATCTATGACCCACTGAAGCTACCAGCAGTAAGTGCAGCAATATCAATGGATCGAATCTCCTCCTACACAGTCATCTGGCACATGTATGCATGGCGCGCCAGCACTTGCTAAAGGAAATGTCAGTACCACAGGACTATTTAGGGCACATCTCGCTATGCATGAGTGTCATGGCAAGTCAGATTCCTTCATTACATGTGCCACTGACAGAGAGCAGAGGTGACTGCTACTGGAATCCCATTTGCTACAAAATACAGAGAGGGGCTGGAGAGAAAAGCTGCACCTAACAGCAGAAGAAAAAGCACTCAGCACCAGGTCAATACAAACATGGTGTGCAGCACTAGAAAGCATCAACAGTGCAGACTGTGTAAACAGGTCTCAGGCACAATCTGTGCCGGTAGGAGCTGTAGCTAAAAGGCAGGAAGGGACTGTATATGACACATTCAAGGTGCAGGATGTGACAGTGTTTAGCACTATGTATGCGTTATCCATCTCAAGTGAAGGTACAAGATGTCACTAAAGATTTTGTGGAACTTTTTGATCCTGACAGCTAAACAAATACTAACAAAGCTAGCTGGACATGGTAGAGATATAACAGTAAAGAACATAAAAGCAATTGCTGACAGATGTAGAGGTCCCATGTGAAAACAACATCAAGGGAAAGGAATAGGAGAGGATATGAGACCATACTGAAATACAAGGAGCTGAAAGAGGGACTGTGCGGAATGTAGAAAATATAGGCCAAAAGTTGTGCTCGTGGTAGCGGGAGTACTTTGAGCTGTGAAACTACAGCCAAGAATGTGGCTCGAAGAGATTACAGGAACAACATTGAAAATCTCTCTGAAGAAAAGTGCACTTACAGGTACCGCAATGACAGGGTGCCAAAACCTAAAACTGGAATCAGAGCCCCCTTAAGCCTTTTACAAGTGACATTACGATTAAAATGCCAGTATGTGGGAACTTTTCCATTGTATTTACATAGATTTTTTTTGGCATCCAGCACTTAAGCAACTTAGGTTTTCTGGATGTGCACACAACTGTTCAGCCTACTGAACTGTAAACCTCCCAGGCCTTGAGTGCAGAACCTGAGCTTGTATGTGATTCACAGAGGTGTGGAGGTGAAATCCTGCACCCACATTGAAAGTACCATCATGAACCTCTGTGTGTACTGCATCCTCCCACCAAAGAACTTTGCTGTCAGATCAAAAAAAAAAAAGCATCGAGTGCAACTCCACTTGAGGAAACATGTCCACATCCTCCAGAAGCAAACGGTGGGAGGAATGTGACAAGAACAGCAGTGTTAGGGGACTTACCATCGCAAACTGGGAGTATAAAGGGAAAAATGACTGTGGGCAGGTAGATGTGAGTTAGGCTATGTGTAAGTGTGCCTTGTTCTAGCTATGCTGGCCTACAGTGTATCTCTTGTGTCTTTGAAGTGAAGCACTTAGGGCTAAAAGTATAGCCTGCTGGACAAGATGCAAGTTTCTCACAAGGGCGTACTAACAACCCATCTCTTTTAATGATGAGAGGAACGCCATAAGGTTTTTTAACCATGACTCATCCATGGATCAAAGCTCAAAACCTCGCAGAAATTTGTTTTTTCATTCTACCCTTCATTTCTTAGAGATGAGAAAGCTTTGTAGTTTGGCCACTAGGTTGGAAATGTTAATTTATTCTGAGTGTTTGAGGAAACCATTCTTCCTAAATCACTGAAGCAACTATTGTCTTAACAACTTTAAATGTGGAGAAACTAAACACTTGGCTCAATGTGAATAAAGGTCTGTTCTGTCAGTGTCCCCTCAGGGATCGCTTTTTACTGGAAATGTCTGCAGTAATACCTCAAGGTTTGTGGCTCTTAATGACTGCAGTTGCCGTATATTAAAAAAAAGAATCTTAATTAGGCAAAAACACCCGTGAACTTGCCTTGATAGGTCAGTTTGAATCCCGGTCTGTTCTCTGAGTGGTCACTGTAGAAGTGGATGATCGTCAGGTGGGTGGTGCTCGATAAAGGGGGCGGGATCTGTGAGCCAGTAAACTGACCAATAAGAGCAGAGCTGTGCTGAGGTCCAGCCCTGACCTCCAGGAAGTCATGGTTGTCTTCCGAAGAAAAGTTTTGGAACTGAACATGGGCTCCTAGAATGCAAATGATACAGACACCTGATATAGAACAGCATAAACATTATAACAATATATGAGAATTGAAGAGTAGCTTATTAAAATACCAGACAGGACCTAACAGGTGGCATTGAGAAAAACTATTGAGAAAGTTTACATTTAACATTACATTTACAGTGTGCATAGAAACATGGTGTCAACACAGAGACCAAATATAATATTTTTACATTATTTTTCCAACAAGGAACATGGCAGAGTTAAGTGACGATCTGCGCAAGTTGGTCTGTCTGTGTGCAATGTTACTCAAAAATGGAATAAATGGATTTGGATGAAATTTTCAGGGAAGGACAGAAATGACACAGGGACCATCTCAATAGATTTTGGCAGTGATGCGGCTTAGAGTCTGGATCCAAAGATTTGTTAAGGATTCCCGCAGCATTGCGAGATAGCGTCACGGCGTCACTAACTTTGACAACAAGTGAGTTCCTGCTTACGATTACATGATTGCGATCCTACTACAAATCCACTGCTGCTGACTTATCGGGACTTATCCATCGGAAATGATACAAGACAATTTATTAAATTGTTCGGATGTTTCCGAGTCCCATCAATTCCCTCCACCTGCTACATTTTTAGGTCACGCGATTTGGTATCCGTACATAACGTACACATGCATAACACAGGCCTGTGTTCAGCGCAACATAATTTTTTATTAAAGATTTCATCTGTCGGAAATGATACAAAGACAAAGCACCATTGGCGGAGTACTGTGCTCTCTGACTGCTTTTCTTGTTCTTGATGTTATTATCTATTTTATTTGGTGCTTTTGTGCAGTCATTGTAATAACTTGCACCAAAGACAAAGCTCCAGTTTTTTATGTCTGAGACAATTGCAATAAAAGTCACCAGAGCTTCAAAGAATCCAGTTTTGCTGCCTTTTGAGTAAACTATTGCCAGGTACACACTAAAATAATGATACAAGCTGTGCCCTATTCAAACCATCAGCTACTACAGTCATTTAACTGCACACACCATGCATCAGCCCCCCGCTCGAGTATGTGGTGAATCTGCAGCTGATTTTGTGCTAAAAAAACAGAAGGTCTGGTCGGTGCTTCCCAACCATGCCAACAGCTGTACTGAAGGTGACACTTTCTTTTTAGGAATGCACCTCCATCCCATAATACTTACCATATCCAGTTGGCAAAGTGATTTGCCAGGTGCAGTCCAGGTTGCCGGGGTAGTTGCCAGGGAAACCTGGACTGAGGATGACACCACTCATCTCAGACAGCACCGCACCACAACGAGCTGACAACACAGGCACAGCAAACACACTGTTAACACATGGACACTGCAGGGTAGAGATCATCACTTTAACCTTTCTGCTTCAACAGACAGAAGGTTACATCACAGCAAAAAACAAGACACTGTGTGCAGAATTTCTGTAAACACTGCAGTCCCTACAGCAACAAATTACTTAAAATATATATATATATATTACGGTACCACTCGTCTATTGACAGATTTGGACATTATAAAAAAAGGTTGATGCAAGCATTTCTAACAGAAATAGCAATGCTGGACTTGATAAATAGTGAATACAGGAAGTCAGAACAGTGACTATAGAGGCCTGACATGTCAAGGTTGAGTTTAGCTGGAACTGGTTTTTGAGATCTTGCACCAAGGATTGAATTATTCAGACCTAAACGCAAACATCAATGGAATCAAGGTTCCCTAATACTATTGCAGACTTTGGGAAACCTTGGCTCTCAGGTCTCTTTGTAACCAGCAGGCATATTGATCCTGTAGATCACTGAACCTACATCCGCCTAGTTTTTTATTTTTGTTCCACTAATCTGATTTCAAGCTCATGCTATCAAATACAGCAGTTAAGTCACATTTAAAACTACACATCTCATGAATTCCAGTAATTTATTTGATGAGAGATTAATATTCAGTTAATATCCCTGCCGTGTGTTATTGTAACTGGATGCAGTGTAGTGTAACTATTCTGCTGCCAGACACATTCTGAGAAAATATAAAATAAGTAATACAAATTCATGAAAAAAGCTAGTGCTCAGTTTAGCACACATAACCACACGTTTTAGACAGAGACATGCTAACATCTCTAATCTACTTCAATGCCTCTGTGGCTTTGCTGTAAACCTTGCACCTGCAGGATCTATGTTCTTGAGCATTCATAACCCAATCCAGCCAGAATGTGTGAGTATGCTACCTATGCAAAGAGGTGGTGGGTAGTTCCAACGACGCACAGTCCCAGGCATGCAAGAAATGTGAGAATGGCCCTGAAAGTGATAATACAGTGGGTGAAGTTCAAGAGAAAATGATACTGTGAGGAGGAATGTTGATACATTTTCATTAGCAAAGTGCATTTCATTTCTTCTTTCAAAAAAATCTCACAGAGCAGGAAAAAAATTGGTGCAGTCTTAGCATTTTCTATGATGAGAAACTTCATTTTCTCTTTGTGAAAGAACATAACAATACCCCTAGTGTGAATTTAAATAAAGTAAAAATTCGCCCATTGTGGAGAAACCACACTTTGAAATATGCTTGTTAATTGTTAAAGATAGCAGTTTGCCCCTCTGCACAGCCATTGGTTTTTAATATTTAATACTTAATCTGCTTCTGAAAAACAACATCTGAAATTGACCAAATTAATACCAGCAACAAGAAGCAATAGACAGTGGCTTTTTATGTGAAATCTGCATGTAAATGTAAGGACTGGTATGTGTGGGTGCTCATTACCTGCAGTGTGTAACCTGGCTCACAGCTGAATGCCACCACCTCATTCACCATGTATCTGTCTCCAGATTTAATGCCATTGGCTGGTATCATTGGTTCTGGGCAAGTGGTGAGACCAACCGCTGCAGCAACAAAAAAGAAACAAAAAAAGAAGACCAAAAACACAATGAGGCATTGCAGGACTGATCATGTTGTGTAATCATGTTTTTTTTGTAAACTACTGTCATTATGTTCTATACTGAAATGACAGCAGAAAATCGTTCCCTTGCTGTTCTCTGCCATGACTTTACTACAGGACTTGCAAGAAAGACTTTACAATTGCTTTTCCCGTCTCCATCCTTCGTCCGTATGTGACCTTTCTCTTGACTTGAGCAAGTAATTTACAACACACCATTAGAGCACGCACAGCAGTTTACCTAATTTCCTAAAATAACGCTGTCTCTAAGTTTTCCCACACAATTACAGAGAGTCCTGACAAAAAACTACTCCACAAGATTACCTCACAAGTTCTCTAATGCCTTTTTCTTATACGCAAGAGCTCTTTTTTTTTTTTTTAATTGACAGGTAGGACAATGAAAAAGCATGTACACTGTCAGGGTTTTAAAGCAGCTTCTGAAATGTGCTTAAACATATTTGAAGGTAACACAATGACTTTGGTTATGTATTCCCAAAACAATAAAGGTTAAACACATCCTTAATAAGTTTGACAGCAGCGGGCCCTTTATCAAATAGCATCAGTGGGGGTGTATCTGTGTGTTCATTTGTATGTGCGTGTGTGTATGTATGAGTGTGGAAACTTCCGCAGGAGACTGCCCCAGAGCGGTTACCATGGCAACACAGGGGTGGAAGAGGGATAGAGAGTGAAGGAAGGGGAGACAGAGGAGCGAATGTTTGTGTGTGTGTGTGTGTGTGTTTGCTTGTGTGTCTTGTTGGTTCATTATCTACCTTCCTACCAACAAAACGTTGTGATCCCACTGAGCTCACACACACATCCAGGTGGCTCTGCCCCACTGAATGACATTTGTGAGTGTGTGCACATGGGTGACTTTTTCCATGAGAGCGCGCTTACAGATGGGGATGAAGGCGACTTTTTTCTCGACGGAGCATAAGTGAAAAAGCTGCATGAGACTGTACACACACGTACACATACACGTACACACACACACAGGAGGAGTGTATTATTAGGCAGAGCATCAGCAGGCTGTCATGACAACTGATCAATGAAACTATTCCATTTGGCTGACCATCCTTCTCTCTCTCTGTGCGCCCAAGCACACTGTTCCCTCTCTTCCTCGGCTATGAGAGAGCAGTAATGCTCAGTAAAATGCTGACAGTACCACAAACCACCCCACTAGGGCCACTAGACTACAACGAGACAGTGTCAGCATTTAAGTCTAACTGACTGGATTTACTATACTTCTGTTTCAGTTTATGTGAGGAAAGACAAGGGAGAGAGATGTCTCACTGTGCCTTTTAGAAGAAAGGCCCTTCAGTCAGCCCAAAATGATAAGAGCATCATCATCACAATCATTCACAAGGTCTACTCACAGACATTACCACATTAGCTGGCTACCACATTAGCCGGAAAAAAATACTCTAAAAACATGTGAAAATGACGTGCTATTTTTAGGCATGGGGGTTTGTTTTTCCGTGTTTATAGCAGGAAAGAAACACAGCGGAAAAACAGAAGCCAGTGCGGTGAAAGATCAGTGCACAACAGATAATAGAGTGTTTGCAAGGAGGATCAGAATGAAGAATCATCTGAGGGCAAATAGTAATTTTGGCGTGCCTGCTCTTGTCACCTATTGAATGGGTAAGTTGAATGATCTCTGCAAAACTTTGTGTTTAATGAAAAAAGTTGAAAGCACGCTTTGTGGTGAGGCCTCCTCTTCCGAACCTCGAGTGTAAACTTGGAACAAATTCTGCTACAGATTAAAGTGTTGGCACTCATTTTGAGATAAGCAAAACTATCGTCTGAGACCTGCAGGAGCTCCTGGGGTGAAGTGATGTATAATTTTTTTTTCAAGGTGATCTTGTGGAAATGGGAAAAAATAAATCCTTTCTTTCCGGCTAACAATATGAAACAGCATGCACTGTGATGATTTTGCTATACAAAAGAAAACATTGGACTTAAATCAAGGATTGTAGACAGATGTTTATAATACTACAGACAGTACAGAAGATCTCTGTGCTTTTTTTTGTTCCTCTGCCTGTAGTGCTTTACAACGTATCCTCTTTGTGTGCATCTGCTAGTAAACGCTATGTTGAAAAGCTTGAAGTTGCTACATTCACTAGCACAGTGAAGCAAAAAATATAGACACAATATACTGTCTCTAAAAGTGACCAGTTTTCCTGGTTTTCATTCAGAGTGACGGGACACCAAAACACACAGAGCTGAAAAAAAAAAAGTCTATCTAGCCACTCACCTACACACACATGCAAATCTACACAGAGTAATGCGTGTACACACACACACTAAAACTCTCACACAAACTCACAAACGGGGACATGTTCATTGATCTAGAAGTGATTCTAAGCTAAAACAACTACAAAGGACTGAAAAGCACAACCGTGCCCTGACAGGTGTGTAAATGCATGATGTTAATATCTGTGCCTATACTGTTGTCTGTGTACATACTCACATGTGTATTCGCCTTCATTTTAGACTAGTGCGCATGTATGACACAGGCAAAACCACTTTGGGTATGTGTATGTGTCTGTGTGATTCTGTTTACATCCCTCTAGGTGTATGTTATGTGTGTGTGCTTCCATGTGGGCCTCAGTATGTGTGTATGCTCTCAGGCACTACCAGTTCAGGTCACTGACTCTTGTTATTTGATGTCGAAGTTTTGGCTGCAATGGTGTGTGTGTGTGTTTGTGTGCATTTCGAGTTTCTGGTAAGAAGGGACCTCAGAATAACTCTTTGGTTGCGAGCAAGGATGATCTTTTTTGTAAATCCAACAGCCCACCACTCTGTTTATCTCTCTTTTGATGTTAAAAGCTTTTACTTACTCTTGTATTCTAGGTGAAAACCTGCTGCCACCACACTAATGTCACTCTGAAAGTGCAGAAGGAGCTGGTTGGATGTTGAGTTGAGAAGAGCAGGAGCTGTTGTTCCTGTAAAAGATGATAAACGAAAACGAAAGCAGTCGATGAGTTTTATCTGCCCAGTTTGCAAAACGGTTAAAGTTTAATATTAGCAGTGGTTATATTAATAGCATTTGGAGGCTCACATTGACCAGCTTATCAAAAATAAAAATTAAGTCATATAAAAAAAGCATTGAAATTTTTATTACACCACACTGTACATACAAGAACAATTAAAAAAAAACGACATATGGTGCTGCTTTTTCAGTGACTGAGTTTTGAACTATGTCTCGTTTAAATTTCAGAGCAGCTGGGAAATTATGTGTAGTGAAGGTGAACAACCTTTCACCGTCCGTGGACAGCTAGCATTTTAGTGTCCTTATGTGAAGCAGCTCTTATCTGCCTCAGTGAAGCTGGTCAGTGGTCAACACCAGATCTCTGTGGTTATAGTGGGCAGCTCCCTGGTGTGCGTTCTTTAGAAGGGCACAGTCATTTGTGTGTGTGTGTGTGTAGGTGTGTGTGTGTGGGGGTGGGTGCAAATGTGTGTGTGTGTGTTGCCCTGTGGGCGGCATGTTTCATGTGTGATAGCTGTGTGACAGGTATGTGCTTGGGGCAGGTCACAGGGGAAACTCCGCAGGGAAATTGTAAAAGGTTAGATCATTCTTTATCCCTGCCTGTCTTCGCGTTCTCCTCCCCCCCACCCCCACCCCCCACCCCCACCCACAATCTCGTGGTGAAACTCTTCTCAATGACGGCTTCGGATTTGAAAAACTATGTCTTCAAAACATTTATTCTTTATTTGAGATATACATCATATTGTTTTTTGGTATTACGACTCATCCATCATTGCTCTCCAGTGTATGCTGTATGTCTGTGTATCTATGGCTTAAGATCTGTCACCCCTCATTCATCATGGATCTTGTGCATATGTGCCTTCATTGGTGTGCATTTGTCTGTCAGTCTATATGTGTGGGCGTTTGCGCATCTGCAGCTTACTAGCCGTCATATCTCATCCATCATAGAGCTTCACAGTGCTTGTGTGCATGAGTGCATGTGTAGTTTGGTTGTACTGCACTTTATGCAATTCTGTGAATGTGTGAACATCTTGTCATACCAGAAAATGACCCTAATTTAGGAGCTGTCATGTCTCCTCCATCGTAGATCTCCAGAGAGTCCCAGTTGTGCTCAGTAGCAAACGTCATTACTTGTATCTAAACAGCAAACAGTAAAAATAAATGAACATGACAGCTTACGACAACATGTGGATCCTTTATAAGTACTGTATACACAATACACCATTTATGTATTAAGAAAAGTGCACATCGGTACCTGAATACCAGCCCCTTCACTGACATGGATCCTCCACAGACAGTTGAGGCTGTTTGGGTAGGGCTCAGGATAGCCAGGAGACAGTATTGTGCCACGACGTTCAGTCAAATTGCCGCTGCAGGGAACTAGGATGAAGACATAAAATATGGATTTCTTGGCAAGACCTATTAACTAAATAGCTAACAGATAGGACAGGATGTTGGATTAAGGCTGGGCATGCCCAGAGACAAACAATATGGTATTCAAATTACCACTGCAGGGAGTCGGTGAGAGGAAACATGTTAACAAACATTATTTATGGTATAAACTGTGGTGACAGTTGAAGCTGTTTGCAAAATGCTAACTCTCAGCAGAGAGAGGTTTCACACCGGCATGCATTTAGTTGTGTTAGAATTAATGTCAAAATCCCAACTCCCAATCACTTTCATTAAATAGTACAGAGTGGAAAAGACAAATTATTTCAGGCCTTTTTTTTTTACATCTGCTTTTTCCTCTGCATTCCTGAGCCACATATTAGTTATATTTTCTATAAGTTATTTATAAATATTCCAGAATGCATTTCATGCCAGAGTGTTAATAGCACAGATTCTGAGCCAAATTCAGTTCTGTGGTTTTCATCCCTGCTTTTTGGGTTTTACCACTTTATTAATTAATGATACTTTTTTCAGCTAAGAAAGCAACCATTTAGATTTCCAGTTATCCAGATATGCAGTAAATGCCTATTAAAATCTACATCCAGCATGCAGGTCCTCAGATCTCATAACATTTTTTTTAAAGATCTGAGGACCTGTGTGCTGGGTGATCGCCCAGTCATCTTGGCAGCTCCCAGCCTGCACTCGAGATGACTAGCTCTGTAATGTCCATCCTCATGCTGGGGGGAAAAGCCTTATCTCAGCAAGCTCTTTGGTCATTTACTGTTGTCATGCAGCATTTAGATATATGGCATAATTCTATTCGGAAGATAAGATTTGGTGTTAGAGCTGAAATATATTTTTTCCTGCCAGCGTGTCTGAGCATTAAGTATGACTCTGTGTCATTTGGGGTTATGTGTACAGATATCTCTGCATAACAATAAAAAATCTATACACTTATAGAAATCACAATGAACTGAGGCAATGTACTATATCTTCTAATTTTGCAATTTATTTTTCAAAAAAAAAAAAACCCTTGGTTGACTTTTGAGTTTGAACTAATTGGTCTCAGTGCAGTTGTGTAGAAGAGTAATCACCTCAGTGGAGAAGAACTGATGGTATCTGCGTTTCCAATTACAAATGAATTCCCTTTGCTTTGGAGCTGCAAGAGTTAGCTGGTTACATTCTTCATGCATTTCGGGGTCATTGACCTCACCTATACAGGTTGGTGTTGTTGCATTCCACTGTGCGAGAGCACCTGGTACAGACTGGCACCGAATTGCACTGGATCCTTTCAGTAAATAGCCTGGACTGCACTCAAATCGAACGACAGAACCTGCTGAGAACTCTGAACCGATCCGTCTTCCATACCGAGGCTCTGGCACTGAACTGCACTGACTGTCACTGGTTCGAGGCACAGCTGTTATCATGGCAAAAATTAAATAACACAAGAAGAAACAGGAAAGAAAAACAGAAACAAGTCAGCAGAAAGAATTTGATCTTCACGTTGCACTGAATATAGCCTAGTGTACAGAAGTGTATGAATGTGAGAGGAACAAAAGACAGAGTCAAAAACAATGAGTTACCTTGATAGACGAAGTGAAAGCCTCTAGCTGACTGACCACTCTTAGCATTGAACCGAAGCATGATCTGATTGGAAGTTGCCAGTGGCAGTGTCTCACCTGGGATAAACAATTACACACAAACACACATGCACACTCAGATATAATAATTATGAACTAAATGCTAATGCTAAAAACAACTTAACCTTTTCTCCTGAAATCACACAGCAATTCTCTCTTTCTCTCTCCCTCTCTCTTCCTAATTATTTTTTTTACAAACCTGCAGGAACCTGAGAAGAAAACAGCAGCAGAAACAACCTGTAGATCCATGTGAACACACATGTGCACAAGCAAACATACAAGAACTGCTCCACAAACACGGACCATATATTTAACAGAGATTTTCCTTCATTTTCCCCTTGTGGTAAATAAAAGGCCTCATGAGAACAAAAACACAAGAAAACACAACAGACACACAGACACAGACACACACACACACACACACACACACACACACACACACACACACACACACACACACACACACACACACACACACACACACACACACACACACACACACATGTTTGTACTTCTATCTTAGTGAGGACATCCATAGGCGTAATGCATTTCCTAGAGCCTTATCCTAACCTTAACCATCACAACTGATTGCCTAAACTTAATCCTTACCCTAACCCTAACCAAACCTCAATTCATACCTGTTCTCTAAAAACAAATCCTCACCCTCAAACATGGCTGTTTCAAAGTGAGGACCGGCCAAAATGTCCTCACTTTGTAAAAATGTCCTCACTTTGATAGTTAAATGCAGAAAATGGTTCTCACCATGTAGCAAGTACAAGAACACACACACACACACACACACACACGCCAGCTCACTGGCACATAGAAACAAAGATTTATGTGCACACATATACACGGGCAAAGAAAGTAACTATGATAAATGAGAAAAACATGGCCTGGTGTGGCTGACATTTAGAACCATCATTAGCCACACTGGTGTGTGTGTGTGTATGTGCGAGTGTGTTTGTACATGCAAGTTTGGTACGAGTGCATGGGTGCTAATATGGTTGTGTCTGGATAATAAGTTAGTTAGGTGGAACAATGTGCTACAAAGCTGTTTGCCCAAGTGTGTGTGTGTGTGTGTGTGTGTGTGTGTGTGTGTGTGTGTGTGTGTGTGTGTCTGTGGGTAATGACGCAGATAACATTATTTTGTAAACGCCTGGTGTGTTTCCGTCTATTTTAGCCCAAAGGGGGAAATTCAAACTCAAATGAACTTTAAGGAATAAGCCACCCATTCTACACTTTATAAACTGGCCTGTTTCCCATGAACTAACGTAGATGGATCGCAGTTGGAAAGAAAAAGAAATTGCTTAATGAGCAGCTGCATCTAGTGACAAAAAATGTCATGTCACTCAAACATTCAGATTTTAAAAAAAAACACACAAAAGATCAAATCTAAGCTGTAGTGCAAAAATAAATATAACTTGTCTGGGGGACTCCCATATCTATCTACATAAGTTTGTGTTTTCTCAGTCTGACTGACGCTAATATTATCCAGTTCTGTAGTAGTGACTACACTGGATAGTGTTACTGGCAGGTGTAGTCTTATCCTTTATAAAACAGTTTCATTTTTCTCCCTCATAATTCTACAAGCATAAAACGGAACCAACATAACAGAGAAAATATTTTAAAAGCCCTGATTTCTACAGAAAGAAACAAAATGTCAATTCCAGGGGGATTTCCCTGCAGCATGCCCCCTGGCCATGATACACGAAACTCGCACTAAAGCAAAACTCCGAGGCAATGGCATCACATTTTGCCAGCAACTATGTTAATCAATATTTCTACAGATTTCATTCTTCTTACTGTGTCATCTCCATCAATTTTCTTTCCACATTTTTCAATTCCCATCATTACTGAGCGCTCCACTGTGCAGTGACTCAAAATGCTGTTGGGATGACTCAAAGTTGTGGGATAAGGAAACCCATGGAGGATTGTGTTAAGGAGTATCAGCGCTACAGTATATTGTATGGGCCCAGTGAGACGCTTTCCACTGCTGATTTCCTCTTGTAAAGATAACCCATAATGGATTTTCACCAAATACATCATTGTCAGATAAATTGTGATAACGACCACTGGTGCTGTGTTCTACAGCCCCCCAGAGCTGCTTTCTTACAGACAATTTGGTGTTTTTCTCTTTCAAGGATGTGCTCAGGGGTGCAAAATAAGGAAAATGGGGGAAACACATTAGGAATGAATGGCAGCTTTTAAAAAATATGTCGATCTTAGTCATAGTAAATAGAAAAAAAACAATCAAACAACCATTTCCTTGATGACAGCATAAGCGAAACGCTAACCCTACCCCGCGTCTGACAACGGGCTCACCTGAGTGTGACCCAGCCAGGGAGCTGAGCAATCGGGCATTGTCATTGGCTCCATCAAACAGCTCCACTGAGTCATTCATGGCTGTCTGGAAAACAGCAAACTGACCAAAAACCACTGAAAAAAATCAGAGAAATAGACAAAGATAGAAGTTAGTCATTGAGTTAGTGCATTCATTTTAACAATTATTGCAAATTGGTATGATCTTACCAAACTGTGGGGAAACTGTGATATAATAGGAGCAAGTCTGTCTTGTTGTGTAGTTTAAAGGATAGTTTGGAGACAAAACAACTCCCTCAGATCCGCCATACTGTCCCCCACATGGAGCTGTAGAAAGAAAGAGGATATTGTTAATTAGTTTTCTTTTTTCTTATGTGTTTCTATAGTACGTATTTTCCAGGGAGAAGGTTTATTAAGAAACCTTTTTGCAACTAGATACATGAATCTTGTTTATCAAACAGACTCATCAGTCTGAAAGGACATTGTGCCTATTTACTAAGGTGCATCTTCTGTGAAATCAGTGTCACTCTCTTGTGTATGCATTTGTACTTAACGGATTGTGCAAATGACAGGATCCCACAAGGTTGTCTCTCTCAAATTTAATTACCAATTAATCACTGTTAAAGAGTAGGTGTGGATTTGTGCGGATTGTTGTGGTTGCGACGGGAAGACACCGAATTTAATTAAACCTGAGAATTTTCTTTAGACATCTAAGCAGGCAGTGATTTGAAGGTGAGCAGGGAAACAACACTGAATTAATTCCAAAATAAAAGCACCAAATCACCACATTAGCATAACACCAAAACAAAGAGAACATTCTGAGTTAACTGAACTCACACTAATAGTCAGACTGATGAGCTACTAATGCCCTTTTGTGATTGCACCTTTTTGACAGCTACAAATACGCAAATGTGCTGCAGTTATCTGGGGATCTAAGGAGCCTTTAGCTGTACAATTGTAAAGATAGCAAGATAGTGAAAGGGTGGAAAAAAGTTTTCAGACACATCATGCATTTGTGAAATATTGCATTAAGAATCACTCTTAGGTCTTCAAGTGCAATTTCTTTTAGTACAGTCACAGTCAGAACACTAAACAAATCCTAAAAAGCCATCAAAAACTTTAAATTGATTGGTTCCATCGAAATACATATGAAGATATGAATACTGGGTTAGTTTGGTACCAGTAATCCACTAATGAATGTCGTGCTTTTTATTAAAAGACACAATTTTAGTTGCCATGCTTCATGTCTAGATAAAGCCAGCGCATCTGAAAGTTCTTCAGAGACAAAAATGGCTAAAACAAGGAACCTAACGCAGGAAAGGAAGCACGGCTGAAGATACAGATTCTCAGCCAGGAAGGGTACAAGCTGCTACCAGATAGCTAGGAAGTGCAGATGCAGTCCTTCAGCAGTTGGATATACTCTGCGGAAATACAGATGGACCAACAGGCTGGAAGAGAAACCAAGATCTGGGCATCCAAGGGTTTCTCAAGCCAGAAATGACCGCATCCTGATCCGCATGTGGAGGGAAAACTGCAAATTGACATCACGGGAGCTTCAGTAGCAGTAATCAAAGCAAACTACTGTTTAGTATCCCACCCGCACTGTACGTGGCCGACTTTCAGATCATGGATTAAGGTCTTACAAGGCTGTCAAGAAGCCCCTGATTAATGAGAGACAGAAGTTAGCCCAGAGTCATTGGGCCCAAGCACACAAGAACTGGACAGCCAGGAATTGGAAGAAGATTCTGTGGTCAGATGAGTCCAGTTTCCAGCTTTATCTTCCTCCTGCTAATGTGAGGGTACACAGAAGGCCAGGCAAAGTATTATGTCCAGCATGTACAGTACCTACTGTCATGCATGGTGGAAGCAGTATCATGGTTTGGGGATGCATGAGTGCTGCAGTTAATAAACCAGATGCCAATCTAAAGCTCAGCAGTTAATACTGACACCTTAATGCCAACCACTGAACAGTACAGTTTAAATGAATTTACAAATGTAAATTGTAAAAAGATCAATAGAAAATGTAAATTGTCCATTGACATGAATGTGACAGTGAACAGTTGTCTTTCGATAGGCGTTAGTCCCAAAACAGACCTGAAACCTGCTCTCTCACCCAGCGCATACTGTTGACATTCAGTTCATATTTGAGGGAGTGTACACTCATACCGCACTGCAGCAATTTCTAAATCTCGTTCCCCAATTTTTTATTTTTATTTTTTATCACATAGACTTTTTCATTAAATCTCCAGACCGGCAGGATAAATCCAGGTGGAGAAAGTGAAAGAAACACTTGCCCCTTCCGCATTATTATCACCGAGCAAAGCCTTTAACCCTCAGCTGCTCCAGTGGAACTTCTCTGTGGCCAGCAGATCAAAACTGTGGATTTTCTGGGCAGCTTCCAGGTGTGAACATGTGCAGCTATGCGAGTGTGATCACGGCACCACTGAAAAAGCAAGCTGGGCTCACCTGAATAAATAAAGGTTAAAATAAATAAATAATATTCAACTTATTTCAAAAGCCCTCAGATATCAGCATACATTTGGCATCTTCCCTAGTGATGCTCTGCCAGGCCTGAACTCTGGCATAGCTATATTTATTGTTTGTTTCAATCCAAGTGTGATTATTTGAACTAAAGTCAGGTGACTAAACTGGCAAGAGAAGCATTTTGCTCTGCTTCACCATAAAATATGCCCTGAGTGTATGTAAGGACCGCTGTCCCGCTGCACTATCCTAAAATCAGAATACTACAAGTAAAACAAGGGTAATGGTGTTCACTAAATATGGACGTCAACACCTTTAAGGTTGAAGGCCAGCATTTTAACCTTGGTGCCATTGTTCCACTTAAATAAGCCTGCAGGATACAAAGACAAAACAACACATGCAGACACACACACACACAAATTTGTGTCCTATCACTGGATTTTAGCTACTGTTGTAGAACTATGGTAACAATACAACACGTAACATTTTTGGCATTGCTACCCACACAGTTTCATCCACTTTCTTGCTTCAGTTATTCAGAGACATCATGTTGCAATGAAGCATTCACATTTTAATCGTATCTCTTTTTCATTTTTTTTTTTTGTAATTTGCTGCTGGGAGCTCTGCCCATTGCACTCAAAGCTGGCGAGCATATCACTCCCCTAATCTGTTATTCTTATGTATTTTTCCAAAAAGAAGAAAAAACTATCCAACTAAGTACATTTGGCTTAAAAGTTGTTTAGTTTAGCAGAAAATTCATGTCCCCAAATATGATTTGGACCCTTGTGACTCCATGGCTTTGTTATATAATTTGGAAATATAGTGCTTTTGATTTCTATCTGTGCAGGCATATTTGTTTGCGAGTAGACAAATTATATTCACAAAGGTACCATGGGTTGGGATTTTTGTTATGAACCCTTCTTACTTAACTCCCTGTTTAATTTAGAAAACATTTTACCTGATGTATCCAGCTCTAATTGTTAGTCTAATTGTGTCATTATTCAATTAGTCCCTTCACAGACGTACCTCCAGCGCTCTACCATCTATCTGCCAAATTGTCTTTCTGCTCCCTGTAGACCAGGTTTTTCAGTGATTTCTTGTGTTGCTCTGTTTCCAGTGTATTTCCTGGTGTATGACCTTTTGACTGTTTTCCTGGATTTTTGCCTGTTTTCCTAAAGACAAGAGGTAAAAGTATACTTTTTAGACTGCTCCCAGTCTCTCTTGTTTACTGTGTTGGTGGATATCTGCATCTGTGTTTTTGTGTTTTAGCCTGTTCTTAGTTTTTGACCTTTTGTCTGCACCACATCTGCTTTGCTGAATGTCTTCACAAGAATGACCTCATGCGTGTTTTTAAAGTTTTGGAAGGTGGACTTCAACCTGCCTCTGGAGTCCTGTGTCACGGTAAACATCACACTACAGATCCAGCTCGCAGAGCATAGAAAAAGGCTTATTTTTACATTTGTTATCTTATAATTCTTTGTAAGGAATTAATTGAATGTATTTCAAAAGAGAAGTGAGGTTTCTGCTTGCCAGGTGGCAGACTGTGGGTGGCTAAAGGGAAAAAAAAAAACTTTTACCTGTAAGCAACCAAATCCCATGGCAATTTAAAGCATATTACAGTAATATTTGGTCTACATGAATCACATTAGTCCCTTTCCAGTCACTGATTTAACCTGTAAAAACTCATTAAAGTTTCATATTTGAAAGTTTTTTCACTGAAAGTAAACTAATCATGCCTCAACAAGGTTTAGGAATAACTCTACACAGTATTGTTTCCTCTAGAACGGGTACTACTATGGTGTCCCTGTCTCACTCTCGCTGCAGCTTGAGCACACCAGCTCACCTGTGACTCTGGTCAAACACTGTAAAACTACTCCACACTACATAATGTCAAGTTAGAATATTGGAGTATTTCAGTCATAAGTGTCCAGTGGAAATCCAATTTTGAAGTAGAATAATAATATTGAAAGCCCCACCCTGCAAGTTGACTGCATTAGCTACTTAAGATTCCTGTGTAAAAAAAATCCCATCTATCTGCTGGTATGTGTCCACAGGGGCGCTTTTTCTCTAATGGAACTGTTCCACATCTCAACATCGCCCACTTAGTAGGTGTGCACTGGCGGGCCAGGAGGTGGCCACATGGCCTTCAGTCCAGGAGAAGCATCGGACTAACATGGCGGCTCGGCTGCAAACATTCTCTTTTATTACAAAAACGGTTCAGTAAAAAATGATTTATGAAAGCATTTGAGTCAAGAAATATACTCTGCAGTTGCTGAATCTGTCCTCATTTTAGTTCAACAATAGCTAATTTAGACAATGCATGAAAATTTCATGAGGCGTCAGATCTCCACTCCCAGTACCAAATTTGCATAAGGTAGAAGTTAAGTCTACTTCATGCAAATGAATTTTGACGTGCCGCAATGCAACCAGCCTGCAACACAATGCCTTTCCCATAGACAATGAGTAAGATGCGTGAAATTGACGGATCCTGTGGACACACACCATGAGTCTGTGCTTTCAAGACGGACATCAGTAAACTGCAGTTTCAGAGAAACTCAACCATGGCCATGACTGCTTATTTTACTCATAACGTGTCTTTCAGCATATAAATAACACCATTAGTAAGGTGAAAAAAACTTTGACTTCCACCGGAGGGGGGTCTTTAAAAACTTGAATAACAACGTGGGAAAGTAGCAGCACATGTTTCTCTACAACCAAGACAGAAGTTCTACTGCACCCTCTTCAGAGTAGTTAATTCCTCTTGACAATAACCCAGCAGGATAAAAACTTCAGCGACTGAATTTATGCGGTGCTGAGCGAGAGCACAGTGTGGGATTTCCTGTATCAGCGTAATGCAATTTCAAAAAGCCTATTAATCCATACTACGAATGCACAACCCAAGAGAAACAGACCTAACAGTAGCTTGATCCATCTTCAGTACCCCCAAGAGAGTTAAAAGCTCAGTGCAAACAGGATGTGTGCACATTTATAGTGCAGGTTAGACCACCAGAGGTCAATGGCATTTGTGCAAGTGTGTCTGAATGTGTGTATGTGTGTGGAGAAAACAATGGCAACAAGCACATCTGTCAATGTCATCTTCCCCAACACACACCGCCACCCTCGCTGTGTGCTCTTATCAATTCTTTCCGCACCTTATCTGGCCTTTACTCTTCTTGACTTGTTTTGGTTGCTATAGTGTGCACCTCTAGGTCTCAGTCCCAGTGTCCACCTATGGTATCAGCTGTGATCCCTAACAGACCGTAATTATCATCACCTCTGTGGTCGCTGAAAATGTGAGAGCATGTGGGTGCAAAGGTTGAAAGTGCTGTATGAGAAATGGGACAGCACTTTATGAATTAATATGCTGCCCGGGTCAGAGGTCTGTCTGTGGCGCTGAGATGTGACGATGTGATTTTATGGGCAGTTTCATAAAACTGACGCTTGTTCATGTTTAAAATATGGTGTGATATTAACCTAAACGTTCTTAGTTGTTAGCTCCGTCCATGTTTTTTTTTTTCTTTCTTTTTCTTTTTTTTTCCTTTTGGAGGATTTTGAGCATCCCCTTGAAGATCCCCTTAAGGGTAATTCCCTCAAGCAAAGACTTCAGCATCTCAGTCTTGTGGAAACTGTGTATAAAGGGCTCAAAAAGTCCACTTGAGAGCCCTCAAGCACTTTCCGATTTCACAGTGGGACAGCCCTGAGCCCCTGAGGACTTATCTGTAACATATGTCAAATTCTATGAGACCGTGAGTGTGGACATTAAGACTGGGCCCATATTCTCAGCTAAAGCTTGCTCGGTAAAACCGATTTACATGCCAAGAAGAAAAAAATACAGCAAAACTTTGTTTCTACTTCTTTGCTCGACAGTTGCACTCCCACCCACTCATCCTCCTCCTTCCCGGTCTTATCCCTCTCTACTTTCTTCCTGTTTCCTAAAGCGTCATAGTAATCACCCTGATTCTTTTGTTTCTTCCTGAACCTGCGCACTGATATTGATTGATATTTTTTGCATTGGTTTTTGTTGTGCTGTTGCATTCAAACCCTCAGGTCTAGAGGTCTTGTCTTGATCTACCCACAATCCCCCAGTGGTGCTGCTCTAGGCTCAGGTGTCAGCCTTATCAAAAGCCTTCACACACATGTGCTTTGATCACTCACACCCTCTCTCTCTCTCATACACAGACACAGATACAAATAAATGCAAAAAATGCGATGCAAGTCACTCTCTTTCTCTCACACATCCATGCGCTTTGATCATCCCCACACACACACACACACACACACACACACACACACACACACACACACACACACACACACACACACACACACACACACACACACACACACACACACACACACACACACACACACACACACACACACACACACACACACACACACACACACACACACAGCACTTTTTGTAGTCCTACCTCTCACTGTCTGCGTCTCATTTTCCTTTTCCTCTCGCAGAAACGCACACACACAGCAGGGCTTAAAGTGGCAGTAAGAGTGCAGGGAAAGATTTCTGAAATGTCCTAAACTTTGAAAGTTATGTTGCAGTTCTTCTAGGAGTTTTCTAGAAACTAACTCACTATAGAACCCATTTATTTTCATCATGAAACACAATGAGAACAAAATTGAAGAAGAAAATTGAGGAAAACAGTAAAATGAATTACTGCAATATGTTTATGCGCAGGCTTTTTTTTTTTCCATAGAAATTGCACCGTGAGTAAGATTTAAAACTTTACAACTGCTATTTATAACACCTCCCACCATTTTCTGGATTTAGTGTGTGTCCGTGTACTTGGGTACAAAGGGGCTACAAACATGAACGATCTGTATGCAGGAGCAGATTGAGCATTTCCTACTTGAGCAGCCAGACTGCTCATGTTTCACCTTGAAGTTTTACACATGAAAACGTACTTTTGTGAATAACGTTTCCATATGGTATTTTACAGCCTGTGGATGCAACTTGCAATGTGTTCTGGCCCAAGACTGAAAAGAGTCAACAAGTATGTCCTCTGCACACCAGCAGGATTGGCAGAAAACGAAATCCTAAATCTCAGATGTACCTAAACCAGTCAGCCTAAACAAATACAAGCTGGGTAAAACACACTGAGGTAGGGCAGAACTACCAGTACTCTAACAATTCACATGGCAAAATCTGTAAAATGCACCTAAATACAACACTAATTGTACCTCACACTCAAAAGAGGCTCAAAAAGGAAACCTGTTTTCATGCCCTTATTGATTTTGGTTATTTCCTCTCTTCCATATATTTTGATTAAACCCTACCAGAAATGTTAGGATTATGCCACAAGAAGGCTTTTAATGTTACATAAATATAAAGGAGGTGTTGATTGTCATGAAAGGGCCCCTGTAGAGTTTTCTTGTAAACACATACACGTTTCTTTATACTCTATGTTCACTAACAAAGAGCAGTATCTTGTGTATCCTTGAGGTCTAACAAACATGTTGGCCTTTCCTTCTTTATAAATAATTTGGAAAACAGATTTTAAAAGCGCTTTCAGTTCATCACTGTTTATAGTCATGTTCACGAGCTTGCAGTCTTTGTCTTCAGTGCCTCTAATTGTATACTGCTGCATATTTTGGCAAGTTACCACATTTTCAGTAAAATTGTGCAACATCATTGGTTAGACAGTATCACATCACCTGTGTGTTGTGTGCTAGGTGCGCAAATTAAAGAAAACTGGGACCCACTTAGAATTAAACTCCATAGAAAACTGTTATGGGTAGCAAAACAGCAAGTAAAGTTCATCAGAAATAAGTAGAGTATTGTGAGTATATCTTTGTTGTTACACTGAGGAGTTAGTGGTGTGAAATTATTTCATTGTGATGATGGAAATGAAGCATTTTACAACTTCCCTGACCTACTGTAGCTCACAATGAAGCAACAGAAATCCTCAAAATACACAAGCGCATCCTCTGTAGCCACTGTTCCTTGAGTCAAAAGTGCAGTTTCAGATTGAAGAAAATGATTTCAGTCTGGTTAATCAAATAATATAATTCCAGATTACGAATAAGACATACAAACCTTCTTTTGGTCTTCATTATCAGAACATTAGGCCATAGTGTTATGAGCAAACAGCAAAAATCACAAATAAACACACACTCAGAAAATGAAAATACTGATATTTAAACATTTATAGTGAATTATAAAAGGGAAGTTCAGTGTATCAGTGTTTCTAGGTAAAGAAAAGCATGTGTGCCTTTGAATGTAAGTGGAAAAAGAATATGACTCCTGTGTTTTAATGACCAGTCAGACCTCATTTGGCAGCAGTAACCTCAAACTGTGTTTCTGGACCAGCAGTTCAGGAGGAAATTCTTCCTCACAGAACTATTTCAACTCAACCATATTCTTAGGATGTCTAGTGTCAGTGCCTCTATGTGGACGTAATTCCACAGTATATCTATCGGGTTAAGGTCTGGGCTCTAAGTGTGTCCCTGAAAAGGGCAGATTTTCTTTGTTTGACATCATTCTGTAGTCCATTTACTTCTATATTTAAGGTCATTGTGTTGCTGCATTGCTCAGCTTCTACAGAGCTTCAGCTGGCAAACAGCCACTCTGACATTAACCTGCAAGATTTCTTGATAAACCTGGGCGTTCATTTCCTCCTCGGTGATTTTTAGCTTTCCAGGACCAGCAGTGGCAAAGCAGCCCCAGATTATGATGCTTCCTCCACCGTGCTTTGACTGCCATACAGTATGTAGTGTTGCATGTTTTTCCCAATCGAGTTAACGTTAGTTTCATCAATCCTCAATAAACAAAAAAGCAAACTATTTTTCTGTGAACTCCATTTCTTTTAGTTCCTGAGTCAAATTTGTTTTATTATCTCGTTAGTTACAACGAATTGTGTTTGTCTGACCACATGCTATGACAAAAATACACAAACCTCCAAAAATAACACAATTTCTGAAGGGTTCACTTACTTTTTCATGGCTCTATGCTGTACTGTATTTGGTGTGCCTGTACATGTGCATGTGTGTGTATTTGTGTGTGTGTGCATGCGTGAACACTGCCTCTAGGCGGCACTCTATAATAGCTATGTCTCTCTCTCTGTCTCTCTCTCACTTTACCTCTCTGTGTCTCTTTTCCTCTCTCTCTCTCTCTCTCTCTCTCTCTCTCACACACACACACACGCATGCACATACACACATACACACACAACCCTATCAACAGTCACGGAGAATTCCTTCTTTCTCACACCAGCTCTTAGTTACCATGGAAACCAATAAAAGAGCGGTTTGAGATGGGAGGTGTTTGTGTGTGTGCATGTGTGTGTGTGTGTGAGAGAGAGAGAGAAGAGGGGGGGGGTAGGAGAGCAAGAAGGGGTGAGAGAGCTAGAAAGAAACAGTAAGAGAAAAATATAGAGTAAATCAGACACAGACAGAGAAGGTGGGAGGAAGGTAAAATAAGAGAGAGAGGGGAAGAGGATGAAAAAAATCAGAAAGAGAGAGAAATAGGTGAGTGAGAAGTTACAGAGAAAGGGAAAAGGGAAGGAGGAGAAAGAGGAACGTGCGAGAGGGGATGAAAGGGAGGAAGAGAGGAGACGGAGGGAGTGTAAGTGGAGATGTATTATTTAAAGAGGTCTCACCCTGTCTAATGAGTTTGGTCTAAAAGCCCTAGGAGCTGCCCAAAGATAGAGACAGACAGAGAAACCTCCCTAACTATGTGGTGAGAAAATTCAATGTGCAATAAGAGTCGAGGGAATAAAAGAGCAAGATCACTGGGTAGGACTGGATTCAGTTAAATTCTTCTGCTTTGACTGTATGAATGGTCTTACAGTGTCAGTGACAGCAATCTCCGCAGATCTATCCGTGTATTTGGATCACTGAAAGGACAGGAACAAAACCAAAGATCTGTCTAGCTGAGGAAACCAATAAACAACAACTGCACCAATGAAGTGCATGACTAATACTGTTGAAAGTTGGGTCAAATAAGAGCTACAAAAAAAAAGCCAAAAATATAAAGTGAAATTGCTGATTTTCAACATGTTTTCCAGTCTGTATATGAGCATAGTAGCCTGGTACAATTCTCTTTTCCCAGCAATGATAGGATAACAAAATACATGGATAATTGTGATGTTAGTCCGTGTGTTAAAATTATAATGGCCTTGTATTATTTTTTTAACAGCAGTATCAACCTGGGAGGAGCAGATGTTACGGAAAAATCGTATCAAAATCAATTAGAGCATAAAGACAAGAATCAGTTGCCTGATAAAGTGCGAGACTTTCAAAGCCGCAGATCAGTTCTTATTTGATAAAAGACAATTAAGCGACCTTCATTAATAGCCCTCAAATGTGACTAAAATGTCAATACTTGGCTCCTAATCATAAACATAATACTGTGCTGGAAGATATCGAAATATTTGACTGAATCAAATTCAGACACCCTTCTTTCTTGATTAGCACACAGCAAGTTTACAGAAAAAGTTACCAAAAATTCATTTACCTGAAACCATTCAAGGAAGGCAGGAAGTGACTTAATAAATGATTAAAGAACCAGTGGATTACTCGTCAGACCAAAGAACTATTTTCAGTTAAATTATGCCTTAATAGGTTGGCTAACTGATGCCATAATTGGCTTCCTGTTTGCTTATCTGGGAGGTCAACTAGTAAAGTGATTGACTGGAAACACTATAAAATAATGTCTACAATTCTATAATTTCATTTAGCAGACGCTTTTGTCCAAAGCGACGTACAACACAAGCAAGAATTCAGACATAAGGAAAAACCTGTAGTAAGTGCAAAAAGTGCTTCAAGTGCGATTGGTCAAAGGTGTTGCCATCAAGTTGCAGAAGAAGTGCCACCCCCCCCCCCCCCCCATTTTTTATTTTTTCAACTTTGTCAGTGCTAAATGTGTTGATATAGTCAAGAACTATAGTGAAGCAACATTAACAATATTTGAGTAAATCTATTCAGCTCTCAAAATGTAAAAAAGAAGACAGAGTGATGCTGTTTTACTTTGATAGGGATTTGTCTTTTCTTGTTCTATGCTGCTGAACAGTAAATTACAGCATCTTCAAAACAACAGCTGGACAGTGAAGAGCAGCAGAGAATTTTCCAGGTTCCACTTTGGTTGAGTAAGTGCAACACATTTACATGTGATAAGTAGCAGTACTATCTTGAAATGAACTAGATGAATGAGAACATGAGATAAAATGAATTGATGAGCTCTTTTTTTTCTTGCTGTCTATTATTCGGTGCTGTTCTAAAATAGCTACTCAGAGTGCAATTATCCGATCTTTATTCTCTCCCACCACCACCAGCCCCCAGCCCATCCCTCCTCACTGTCTCTCAGACATTATTAAACGGAGCTTTCACAGGAGCCTTTTTTCAAAGTGTTGGGAGCTATAAGTAAGTGTGCGTTGTCCATGTGTGCGTGTGGATTTTAAAATTCCTTCCCTGTCCTACTGCCTTGCCTTCTGCCTTATCTGAATTTTTCTTACCCACATGGCACTGGGTCAGGTCTCTGCCACTTTAGAGAACACACTTTCTCTCTCTCACACACACACACACACACACATGCAGATGCTGTGGATGGCACTTTGGCAGGTGTCACCGCATTGCCTCTCTGAGCTGTCAATCAAATAGACGGCTCAGCCTCCAATCACTGACACACACACTCACACACACACACACACACAGTTGTTGGTCTTGGACCAGTAAGTCTCACATTTAGGCAGGTTTTCAACAAATCACTTACAAATTTGCATGATAGCGTTTCCTTCCTAAATGGAGTTCCATGGTAACCCCACAGGTATTGGGCATGACTTGTAATTTACCATCACTGAGAAGCTGACATTATAGAGGAAGACTGGAAAAAGGGGGAGAAAAATGGGGAATGGCGAGCTCCCCATGTGGAACCAAACTGAGGGCATTGCAGTTAAATTGTATGCAGCTTAACCATTCAGGTTTAAATGCTCAGCTCTGACAGTAACACTACTGTACTCCTTGATGTATTTCCCCTACCTTTACATGACGGCAGCGCCTTGTCCCACACCGGCTTCCCATCATGCCCCATGACACAGGTGATGGTATCCCCGCCCACTGTTGTGTAGCCGTGGTGACAGCTGTAGGAGACCTGAGAGCCCAGTTTGTAGTCGTAGCCCGTCCGACTGGCGTTCATAATGTTGCCAGGGTCAAAACAAGCTTCTCTTGGTTTTTCTGGGGAGAACGGAGAGTGTTCGTGTCACAATGTAATAAGAATAGCCAAACTGAATTGGAATATTACTTTAAAAAATGAACACAATTTTTCATTATCTATTCATTTGTCAATTTCATGAGGCCTCACATTAGTACAAAGCAGTGCACCACAGCCTCCCATGTGGTGCAGAAAAGACACTAACAATTTGCATGGTGGTACTGATTATAAATTCACACATTAATTTTCATTGGGATTTAAATATATCAGTCACGGTGGCACATTTCTAAAACATGCTAGATGATTTATGCAGCCCAATAAAGGACATTTAATTTAAATATTTGCTAAAATCTGTTGAACCCCAATGAACTTAATATTGAATTTCCAATATTAGACTGTCAGACACGTATTTTGCCCCTTTGGAAGAAAAAGAAAGTGATAAGGGTAGAAGCAGAGTCAGAAGAAGAAAGACCAATAAAAGACTAAATCAGTGAAAATATGAGGAGTCAATCATGGTCAAAAACTGTCTTGGATCTTTATGACTTTGGCGTTAGGCCAGCTTGTTTGCTTGTCTGTGATCACCCAATAAGAATGAGATATTGGGCTTGCCAAAGGGAAACAGACAGACAGAGAGAAAGAGAGGAAGTTGGAGGGTAAGATAGAAGTGAAACAGGGAGATGATTAAGGCTGTATTTTAATTAGAGAGATGGCAGATGAAAGGTAGTGAATAATGACAAAAGTACAGAGGTGTGAGGTGGTGTGGGGAGACAGACAACAGAAAAGGAGATAATCTTTTTTTAATTAGAGATAAATGAGGTGAGAGAAACAAGAGGGGGAGAAAAAAAGAGTTTATAAAATTTGACAGAGCAGATCTAGTCTCTCGTCAGTCGAACAACTACAGTGAGTTCCGCGTTGACTATAGCCGTTAAATCACCTCTAGTCAAGCAACGTCTGTAAAACCAGGATGAGTCACAATCTGTGGAAGTAAACAACTCATGGGCTTGACATGGAACAGCATGCCCTTTCAGCTGAAAAAGACTTCTGATGTAAGGAGGAAATTAATAGGAGTAGGCAGATTAAAATATTATCCAGTGTGTACTGCAGACACTCCTGCTTTGACACATTTAATCACTACACTAAATAAACACAAAACTTAGTGACAATAATTGCTTTTTATTTTTTCTGCAGAAAAACTTGAAAACAGTCAGGAAGTATTTTATTTGCTAGAAATGTAACACAGCATTGATTTGTCTTGATAAATAAGCCCAATAATGTGTCAAGATGATGTGACATATTATTGTAGCTTTTCACTTAATTAGGTCTATAGCGTGATTAGGCTAAACGTGATTATTACTGATAACTACTGCTGCTACTTTATTAATGTCTGTACTATCACCATCTACTACCTACACTACAAATACTCCACTATTATGATGACACTATTACTACTAACCCTATATCACTCCTATTACAACCAGTACCACTAATGTAGTACTTCTGTTACTGTATTACCACTATTATCTTTATTAGCATTACTTGTCTGCTGCTGCTTCTACGAGCCCCACTGTGTACTTTGTATAATCACAACTGATCGATACTTCACAGTTTAGACAGTTTTAACATTTTCTGGCAAATTTCTATGAAGATTTGTAGCTTCAATGTGGCCTTGTTGCAAAATCTACATGTCACGACTCAAGGTTTTTGGGTTCAATTACCTCTGTATTCGATGGCAAACCCAGACATGCCCAGTGAGGCATCAGATCTGAATGCCAGGAAGAGACTGTTACCGCTGCTCTCTATCCGCTCAGGGGCCTGGTTGCCTTGGAGACTTGCTAGTAGAGGACCATTAGAGTCTTCTCCCTCATAGATGTGCAGGAAGTCGTAACTTGGTTCCATGTTGAAACTGGGGTAAAGAAAAAAAAAAACAACAACACACACAAACAAGCAGAGAAACTAAGATTTAGGGATCTAACAAGATTGAGTCTGCTGTTTGTTTGCAGTGTTTGTAGTTTCAAGTATGTGTGTGTGTGTGTGTGTTTATTTATGTTCAGATTCTCCAATTAATTCAATGGCACGAGCCTCAAATCAAATACCTGCTTCCTTTGATGAATGGCAATTACTTTGTGTTATCTCTCCTTTAATCATCTGCCAATCTTTTTAATTTCATTTTGACACATTTGACATGGGTTTTTTTTGGACGCAATGAAGTGTTTGTTGTTTTCTTTGTGTTCGTCTTCAATATAAAACAATGATATATCACAAAAAAAACTATTTTTATGATATTTGAGAGCAAACAAGAATGTGTGCGCCGTGGTGAAACCAGTTACACAGTCATCTTATTTTGAAAAGCAACATGGTGTGTTTTGATCTTTATATCCTCAACATACATGTGCATGTGTTCATGTGTAAAACTTTGTTCCCTCTGACAGCTTGTCCTCATCTCTCTGTACATATATAAAAACATCTGATCCTCATGAGGATAAAACTATGCGTGTACAAACACACACACAGATATATAAACACCTTTGTCTTAGTTTGCTTTCAGAGTGTGCATTAGCTCAGTCTCCCACCTGTCTTGCCAAACCATCCTACTTTGGTGGCTGGCTAGAGTTAAATGTGTGTATGTGGGTGTGAGAGAGTGTGTTTGCACCATCCTGTCAGAAGAAATAAAGATAAAGAAGTAGCGAGACAGAGGGAGATGTACTGTGTAAGTTTAAATGTATTTAAAACTAGCAGGAAAGTACTGAAGGGAAATCTCTGAGCACTAGATTTACTATAGAGCAACATTTGTAATTTATCACCAAATACACAAAAAGTACTGCATTAATGCCACAAGCACTGACTTAAGGTAATACACAGTTCTGCAGAGAGCAGTAACTGTTTCTGGTGGTAATGCGCCACACGATGCAGCCAAAAGGCCACACATTTTGCTTGCAACGGTTCTGTTAAGCCTTTAGAATACACACATTTTTTGCAGGAAACGTAAAATCAAAACCACCAAGGTTTTTGACATTTGTCTAGTATATGCACTGAACTCCCTCACTTGTCCCCTTCACTTCAAGACACAAAAGCACCATCATGAATTTCTGAGTTGGGCCAAAAAAGGTGTTATGTACCATTTGTCTCACAACAATATTTGTAATTGGAAGGAACTTGTTTAACATCACCAAAGTTAAAATAAGTGCATAGAATCTCTACGTTTAAGCCCTGTGGTTATATCTGGTGCAGAATGGGCTTAACTGCACCTAAGCCCCCTTTGCACTGACAAAGCATTAGAAGATCCATGCTAATACCTTTTGCATTAGTGATACATTCTGGGTCTGAACGCTAAAGCTACTAAATGTCATAAAAAGAGCATACAGATCTCACTGAGAAGAAACAGGATAGCACCGAAACCTCTAATATGAGAAGAGCAAAACAAGGATATTACAAGACTTGAGACCTGAATGGAAATTAAGAGCAAACAAACAAACTTGAAAAAGTATAACTGTGTTTAAGTAATAAATTACATATTTTGACATCTACTGTAATGTCACAAAACTGTGTATTTTTACACTGAATCTGCATAGGTAGTATGCTTAAAAAACATAATACTTTGGATTATTTTCCAAATGAAGTAACACTTTCAGACCTATAAAGCAAGTGTGACTTGGATGTAGGCCCTCAAACGAAATCATAAAATGAGTTCTGACCTCATTGCATTGTGCTGTGAATATATTCAAAGACTGATCAAGAGAGTTATTAACAGCTGGGTCAAAATGAAATCTATCTCAATATAGTTTATTAAGCAAAACTACAAAGTTAAAATTAAATAAATAATGACAAAGAAATGATACACAACATTCCCAAAACAACCAATATCAATACAACCTAATTAAATGTAAAATAAAACTGTCGCACAGTTACAACAAAAGGGAATTATCTCTCCAGCTGAAAAACATGAAGCCAAAATTGGGTCATTTTTTCTCCTTTGGCAATCTGGAGAAAGTCCGCTTTGCTTTTATCTCTTTTGCTACATTTGAAGCTCAGTCTTCACTTTTGCTTTAGTCACAAGCCCCTAACCACAGTGACTTGTAAAATATTCACCATTGAGGCACAATCAGGACTTGAAGTGTAAATAAACACTGTCCTGTTACCAAAAAACAAAACATGAAAATGGTCAGAAATTCCCTTCACTCATGCATTAATTTTACTTTCAAAACCCAGGCAAGTCTAGTGTGTCTAAGTAGTGCAAGAACTGTATATATGTTTGTGTGATAGAGAGCAAAATAGTCTCTTTTTACATACAGTAAAAACTTCTTGCATCTAAATCTGAGCTCTTCAATGATGGAGATTACCAATAGGTTCACAAGGATTTCAAAGTAAAAGGACAACAAAAAAGTGTCTGTTAAAGGCCATGACAATCAAGAAAAATTCTAATTTTGATTTCTAAAGAGGTCATCTTACCACAAACTAATCACTACACAACTGTAGTTACTCAGAAGTGGATTCCACTTTTTAGACAAGTGGAATGACTTTCAGAGCTTGTCCCTACACAGATTGGTTCATTGGGTACCTTAATGATCCCTAACTGCATGGTAATTATTATAAATAGGCCCAGATCCTGAATATACACACCTATACAGACTGTATTTGCTGCAGCGAGTCATGGAGTCTACCCTGAAAAATAAACTTGAACAAACGCATGAGCAAAACCCACAGAGGACAATACATATTTTAATTTCTGCCAGAGGAGAAACATATTTTAGAAATGCTTGTGGGGCAAGTATTTCATTTCATTCCCTAAATCTTTAAGTCTGCATTTTTCATGTTTTCTGAGATATTTGGACAAAATCATTAAAAGTTAATATCATCAGTAAAATCACTGCTTATTGTTTGTTGCAGTTGCATTCTCTCAAAATTAGGTACAAACACATCTCATTGTTGCCCTCTTTTCTTTCTTGTCTTGTGGTGTTCTGATCTTATTAAGTCTTCTGACAACAAAAACTTTATTATCGACCAGACTCTTATGACTGTAGCATTAGCTAAAAACGGGGCAAGCATCATTAATAAAGTGTCAGGGGTGTTTCTGCAGCCAAAGCTAAGCTCCATTTGTATTATAAAGCTCAGAGACATTCTTACACGTAAGCAAGAAGGTAAGCAGTATTTGTAGATACAGCACCGTGTTTTAAATTTAGGTGGCCTACCTTTTGAAGATGAGAGCAATGACAAAGTCGGGGTTGACTCTGATTCTCCAGTCGCACTCTTTCCCAGGGGGGTAAGGCTGGGGGTAGTTAGGAGACAGAATGACTCCAGAAGGGCCGCTGACGTTACCACCGCAGGTCGCTGGAGAGAGACAAACAGCGTGAGGAAGAGCGTGAGAAAGATGATTACACAGCATTAGGCTCGGGGTTATTTGGACAGAGAATCACCCCTGATTGACCGCTCATATAACCCCCGGAGGAAGGCAGAGCGGAAGCGAGTTAGTTAGTAATGAGAAGTATGGCAGAGGTTGGTTAGGAGGGAGAGAATTACCCCTAGTGGACTGCTGATATTACCACCACAGGTGGCTGCAGAGGGTAAAAGAGCAAAAGACAGTCTGTGAGATTTAGTTACAGAGTGCAGGGCTGGGGGTAGTTAGGAGAGACAATCACCCCTAGTGGTCCTGTTATCCCACAACAAGCCGGAGAGCAAGAAAGATATATTGGCAAGAGAGATAGAAAGATGCATTCAAGCAGCAATTTGGTGATGTGAAGGAAGAGTTTGAAACATGGAGAGGTGTCTTGGGGGTGGCAGGTGGGTGTGAACGGATTATCAACAGTGAAATAGAGGTAAACAAAGGCATTAACAGTTGCAAATCACTCACAGACAGAGACACGCTTACAGTACGCTCTAGAGTATTGTGTGTGGTGCTGTGCAGGGTTGTGTTCAATCTTGGGGTATTTTGAACACCGGGGATTCACCACCTAAGGTGAAAGTGCAGGAGATGGAGGCACACATGAAGCTAAGTGAAAATGGGGCAATACTAAGCCCTGCATTTTATCTTTGCTTTTGTAAAACGTGGGGTCGTTGGCACAGAGTCAAAGGCAATATCAAGAACGAAGCATAATGTGTTTCACAGCCATGTTTACAAGGCAAACTCTGGTCTCTGTGACTGTGCTAGAGGACGCCTATACAGTGTTGGCTGATAAAGAAAAGAAGAAGGCAACAGAAAAGGAGACTGTGGCATGTAATGGCAAGGTAAAACTCTGTGGTCTGTTGCTGTGAACTGGGGGTGGACTACATGCTACTTGCTACAGGAATTTTCACTGGTTTGTGCACAATGTTTACATACCAGCTTCATCCCAGTGAATGACATCATGTCTCATCCAGGTCATTGGATAATTAAAAATGTAAACTCAACAAGATATGTCATATCCAGAAAAAAACTGACCTGGATGCAGCAGTTAATCAGGGAAAATAAATATAGTGGATCCCAATAAAGGCATATAACTCTGCAGCAGCTGAAATAAACTGGAAAAAAAATGAGCAGAGGAAACTGTAAATATGCTACAGGCTTGTTTCTGACTAACATATCTGAAGTCTGCACCATGAGGAAACTGAAGGGATCTCACTGCATTACAGATTGTATCTTTTGTTGCTAATCCCGCATTTTCTAAATTTAAAAAAAAAAAGCCAGGTTCCAGGTCTTCAAGTCAGTTTTTTTCCATTAGTGAGGAAACAAGAGTGTGAGAAGGAACATAGGAGGGAAATGAAGGAAGGAAAGCACACCTGAAAGACGGAGAGAAAAAAACAAACTGCAGCAGAGTGGTGTGAATGAAGTGTGGAGTGGGATGCAGAAGCTCACTGGGCTATAAGCAGCAGGAGGGCAGGATGGTGGTGATAATAGAGAAAAAGAAAATGCATAAAAGCAGTGGATTTTCAACTGTTCTGATATAGGATTCCAATCATAGCCACCTCCATCATACTGTGATGCTATAGCTCAAGCCCTTTTTCTACAATTCTCCTCCTGACCATATGCTTTATCATCCCAGTTCTGCCTCTGCCACTACTTGTCCATCACAGTCACACAGATGAGAATGGAATTTAGGAGGTTTTGCGACTTCATCTTGAATTTTCTTCTTGGCCACGTCAACAGAGCTCAGTGTGTACGCCAATCACAGCTTCTTTAGCACTTGCCCTGATTCTCCTTGAGCTTAAACACCATACCTCTGGTGTAGAAAATAACGTTTTTATGAGATATGTGGGATACATTCGGAAAAGCAAATAGCGAACAATGGACAGCACCAATAAACTGCAAAATCTTTGTCATATCCGTTCCTCAGCTTTCACTGTGCAGTATGACATAGCCTTTAACCTCATGGTGCCTCACTCAGCAGTGGTCTGGCCATAATCACTTTAACCTCTAGTTTGGCAGTTAGCAATCCACAGAAACTGGACACCTACCTATACATGTAGGAGGATCCGGCTGCCAGTAGAATCTGTTATCCATCCGCACACATGTGATGGTGTCTTGACCCTGCAGCTGGTAGCCTGGATCACACTGGAACGTCATGCTGTCACCTGGCTCCTTACTGTCCCCGTATCGAGAACCATTGACTGGGATGCCTGGGTCATTGCAGGTCGTTGCTGTTGTGGCTGGAGCGCGAGAAAAAGAAAGACGTATGAATATGTCATTCATGTTGGTGTAGAGAGAGTGAGGCATTTAGATAGATGCACTGAAACATGATAGTGCTGTCAGCATTGTTTTGGGAGCAGCAGACAAAGAAGCCCAGGCATACTCTACATGTATGTTACAGAGATTCATTGTGTCAATGACACTAACTAAATTATTGTATTTATTATTTAAAAACAAACAAACGGTGAGTTCCCAAATGGGCAGGGTGAGCAAGAGTTTTTACATGGGTTTCCAGCTACCACTGCCTCTTTCGGTAATAAACTGTAAATAAAATAATAAGAAGAACACCCTGCATATTGCATATTATCCCTTTATTTATTTAATTATACATTCATTTTCCACTGCTGTCTAGACGGTGAGTAATATTCAGTGTTTGTGGTATTTCTATCTCTTATCTACATCAAGAGATCACTAAAAATCAGGGTGAAGAGGTTAAGACAGGAAATCAGAAAAAATAAGAATATTGGCTAATCCAAAACTGCTAAAGAACGGACAAGTCGCTGTTTAAATCCTCATTATACAGCAGACTCAACAATTACTCATGAAGCGTCAGATTCAGTGAAAATGATAGATTAGCAAAAATAATACTTGAATATGTCTGCATTGAAGCTGGCCTCATGAATTGCATCTGCACTGGGGAAATAAATGATCTTTTGTGCCAATAATCCAAGAACTGGTGCACAGCGAAACATAGCAGTATTACATTATGTCTTCAAATTTTTCTAGGAGAAAGTAGTACTTATTTCATCTGGTTAGAGATCAGAGAGGAAGGAGAAAAGATAAAATGACAGAAATTTGTAGAAGCATCTTCCTTAAAATCACTCACTCAATAAATCCACAAACTTTGCTTTAAATAAATGGATGTGGTGGTAAATACCATGTCCACTGCTTTAGTAAATTAGCATGGAGGTAAATATAAGGAGTCATTACCATATTAATAGAAAACCAGTGCTCTGATTAGCATGTTAGTGAGAGCAAATATTTATTGTTTTAAAAATAGGGAGAGTTGAAAAAAGAAAAAAAATGAATGTGAGAGAGATGCAGAGAAAGCAGTGGGTGTAAATATTATGGCTAGGAAATATATATATATATATATATATATATATATATATATGTGTGTGTGTGTGTGTGTGTGTGTGTGTGTGTGTGTGTGTGTGTGTGTGTGTGTCTTAAAATGTGCTGACATTTATGTTTATTGGCATTCGTGCACTGCTGTGCATATAGATGTATATGAACCACAGAGCAAGTGGAGTCACAAGCTTACATAGGAACTGAGTGGATAATAAATGGATAAGCAAAGACGGACAAGTACAAAAATGTGTGCGAGTATGGATCAGCTAATGTGAATAAGTGGTTGTAAAGATAAGGCATTCTTGACTGTCTGTTATATCTCTCTCTACCTTTTCTAACTTGGTGTGCCTCTGATTTGGTGCCACAGTGGATTGAGTCCAAAAGTGGCTCCAGTGGCTCAAATAGCAAAGGCCACCTCCAAAGGGCACAACTATTGCCCAGGTTGCCGAGGGAGAAACAGCAGCAATCATTTGTGTTCACTGAACTGATAAAAGGCAAAACCCATAAAACAAATGGATCCACTTTCCTGATCTATTAAATCTTTCACAGCAAACAGCAAACTACTGTGTCTCAAAGAAATGTTCCATTCCACTGTTAACTAACCTGAGATGAAGCAGTGCTCGCCGTCTTGTTCTCTCCTGTGTGAAAATTGAGACACTAGTCTCCTGTGGGCTCCTTCAGTACTTGGTGTGTCTAGGTCCCAAGGTGAGATATTAAAAGTCTCATTTGATTATTTGGCTAAAGATTTTCCAGAAATCCTCTTAAATGCAGCATTAATGCCAGAATAATTATCTTATAGCCAATATAAATGATTTTCATATAATAACTATGAAACTATATGTGGGATGAGTGCTCAGTTTGTTAATTAGCTAATTTAATAGTTAATTCAGTAATTGGTTTCTCCTCATAAATGGAAATGGGGGAATAAAGTAGGGTAGACCACCCAAATCAGGGATTTAGTAGAATCCTGGTGCATTTTTTAGTTTTCTTCAGTAAATCAGTATTTTCTCTACACTGTGAACTTGAGCTTAATGATTTTGACTGAGAGATAAAGCTACTTACTGGAGAACTGTATCGAAAATCCTTGCTTGCTGATGAAATAATCTGAGTCAAACTGCAGCGTGAGGATGTTGAAAGTCGAGTGGATATCTTCAGGTAAGGCTGGGCCGGACCATTCTTTCAAAAGGATCCCACCGTCTGACGGCCCAGACGGACCGTCCCAGACTCTCAGAATATCGTGGCCGACCTCAGTGTCAAAGACGATGAAGTGGAGGCTGAGAAAACACAAAAATACAGCAGTTTCACCAAAAGTCCTGTCAATAAAAATAAAATGAAGCACATGCTGAGAATAGACAAACCACACGAGCAGGCACAAGTGCACACACATTAAAGTCAGCAGGAGCCAGAATGTGTTGAAAAACACAATGGTGGCATAATGACTAATGTGGAGTACTCTCCAACACAGCAGTGGTGTTGACAGTAAACATTTATCTCTTATTAGTGAATGTATCTAACCTGACAGTGTTTACCTCTACAGACTAGGTAGAGTGAAGGTTGTCATATGGGAGTTGTCCTATATAATGCTGTTGCTGCTATTTCTACTCCTTCTAGCCTGTCTTGGTTAAAACCCAGTAAGCTATTTTGTTTATTTTTTTAAACAGTCATTCAGTTGCCATTTTTTGAAGCATTTTTTGGTTGCTTTCCTGCAATGCAGATAAAAAATACTGCAGCTGATTATGACAGTTATGTGTACGGTCCACTGCTTCATAATTACCTGATAGTCTTTCCTGTATCAGCCTCTATAGTCCAGGTACAGTGGAGGTTGTTGTCATACGGAGCAGGGTATCCCGGAGACAGAATCCGCCCAGACACTGCTCCAGTTATGTGACCTCCACACTCCGCTACAAGGACAGGAGACAAGAGGATGATGATCACTGAAATAAACGGACATAATTTTCCCCTCCTTTTTATTTAGTTTCAAATCGCATTACAAACTCTTTGCCTTAAATCAAACCTTCTCAATAACAAAGAAATCTGGAGAAAAATAGTCATTAAATTACCTTTTAATAAGGTGGCCAAATAAAAAAAAAATGAAGCTTACAAAGTGAAATCAGTTCACCTGAAATGGATTTCTGAATCCAAAGTCTCAAGGATTCTGTTTTGTGTACTACTACAGTTCCTTTTACAATTAGAGGTGTTTTTTCCTCTCAGTTTCTCAGATTCAAAAACTGAGCTGGACAGGGTTCAGATTACATTCTGTCTAATTTGGTGGAGTTGGGTCTTGCTTTAAAGCCATTGTTCTCAGGCCAATATGCCAATCGACCTGATGTCTAAGCCGATCTGAATGCAGCAAAGGCTACTCTGTTTCAGCTCTGATGACGTGGTAGATTATAATTGAAGTCAGAAAAAAAAAGGTATTTACTATGTCAAAAATGTACGACATTAAATGACAATGTAGTTTTTGGGTGGATATGAATTTGTAGCTATAAGCAATTGTGTGAAAATAGAAGCACCAAAGTAGTGTGATCTCTAAAATGCAAATTACTAAAACTATAAGTTCCAGTTAGCCTAACTGTATAAATATGGTTAGAAAATCAGTTCTGAACATAGGAAGTGTCTTGGTTTTGGACCTATGCGTTGTGTCTATCTCCATGTTAGCATCATGGCTCCACATGCAGAAGAATTGGCAGAGGATCTGGAAAAGCAAACTGTGAGTGTTCAGAAAGATGGAAAAGAATACAGCAAGAACCATAACCAACTAAAAATCAGCTTAAACAGTTTCAGCAGTAATCACAAAGTACAGATTGAGCCATTATACCACTAATCAAAGCTGCAGTGGCCATCCTAAAACTGCGCCACAGACATTGCACTGTGTTTGTGCATTTTTGGAGCAAACCCGACCAAGACTTCCACAATTAATGCACAGTCCTGACAGCGGAGCACAGAGATGGGACTGTGGTGACGATATTATGGGGGCTGCATGAGTACAAAACTATTGAGGAGATGGCATTTATAGATGACACAATGAATGTCTGTGGATATACCAAAATACTGGCTGACATGATGACTCCTACTCTGCAGAAGCTTGGCAGAGGAGGTATATTCCAGTGTGATAATGATTTGGAGCACACTGCCAAACTCTTCCAAGATTTTCTAAGGAAGAAAAAATTCTAACTATGATCTAAGCCAAGAATGTTGCCTGACTTGAATCCAATCGAAAACCTTTGGGGTATTTTAAAGAGGAAGTCACAGCAGCAACAGAAAAAAATGGCAGAACGTTTTTCCAGAAATGTCACATCTGTCATGCCAAGGAGGTTTGGGTCTGTCATCAAAACTAAAATTGGACATCTGAAGTGTTAAAAAAGATTTGAATTTCAGGAAAAGTTTTGTTGCATTGAATTTGTCCTGTCGGGCTTGTATTTTTCTAATACAGTAAAACTAAACTGTTAGTTTTTAATTTTACAAAAGAGCAAATACGGTTCAACTTAAACATAATGCAATTATGGTGATACAATTTTGAATCATTTAACATTTAAGTGATATTGTACTCACTTCTGTTGCAAACTGTAATGCTGGCGGAGGAAAAATACAACTGTTAAGTATTTCTACAAGTTATACTACAAATTATTTTCAGAATTAGTTTCTGTGACTTTATTGTTGTATGGCTTCTGCTTTATTTGAATGTGAGGAGTGGCTTTTTAATTGATTGAGTATAATGCTACTGGTGCTCGTCAATCACTTCTACTCATCCTAAGGGGTATTGTGATTGGTGGTGCTCAGATTCTCATTGAGTATTTATTTTTTTTGAAAATTAATTTATGCACTTAGTTTTCCAACAGTTTCAAATCATGCCCAACATTTTGGCCCTGTAAAAACCTATCCTCTTTACAGAACTAGTTTCTTTGTAGCATATTTTCGTCTTTTTTCCAATCCTATTAACGTACCGGTTCGTCTCTATAGGAGGCGGCTTCTCTGCTTTGCAGTAAATTACACTGAGGTGTGAAGGTTGAGTTAAATGAGAATCAGTTAAGAAAGGCTTGAATCACTAAATCAACCTTGAATTATCCAAGCTCTTGCTATACAGTTCAAGGTTGTTGAATAACTTTGATGGCTGTTTTCCCTTAAGGATCTCCCTATAGTGTTCAAAGTTCAAGAAGAAAATACAGTTTCATGCACAAGAGAGAACTGAGTTTTATGTTATTTTTGTGTTGTTTTCAGTTGAGAGAAACGAGGGAGATAGCAGGAAGCAGGGGAAAAGGCTGGGAGCAGATCTGAAATCATCATGGTAGTACAGAGTACACATGGTAGCCCACTGAGCCAGAAGATCACTGCTGATTAGGAAACAGTTTGGTATGGAGAACACTTTACATCTGTTTGTGTAACTGTGCTACAATCTCCAATACCATAACAACCTCCTGCATTACCCTTGGCAGCACAGCACACAAACACACATCCACATGTGAACACAAACACAAAAGGAATAGCACGTAACCACATAATCACACACAAGGCTAGAAACATATTTGAAAACACTTCCACAGTTGTGCAAAGACATGTACACATATGTATGCACACACGCAACTATACGCACATAACTAGTTATTTCAGCCTCTGGTGATTTTGAGCAGAAAAGGATAGGCAACTACTCTGCGATGTTTACGTGTGTAGAGATGGGAGGAGACACAGACACAGAAAGAGAAAAATATGAGTTATTTAGTAAGCCTGCAATGACAACTGCAATTTCCCAAGATACTGTAGAGAAAAAGGAGAGAAAACAGGCACAAATGTATATATATATCTAAAAAAGACAGACAGGTTTACTATATGAAAAGAGGACGACAGAGAGAGAGAGTGGCAGTGTCCCACAGATGTAGACCACCACTCTGTTTGACTCAGTGTGAGAAAAAAAATGAGAAAGATGGTATAGAAACAGCCTGAGGCAAAGATATCTCCTGATCTCCATGCTAATATACACAGATACGGGAGAGAGCCAGACAGACAGGGAAGGAGGCAGAAAGACAAACACTCCAGCAGTCAGACAAAGGAGAACGATACAAAGGTAGCTATAGAGGAGGTTAGCCCAGGGCTCTGCCAGCAAGTATTCTCCTGGTTGCTGCCTTACCTGAAATAAGGCAGCGACAGAGCAGCTACCAATTAATGACTGACTGCAGAGGTACATAAGGATGCACGCGCACACACACACACACACACACACACACACACACACACACACACACACACACACACACACATACACAAATGCACACAGACCAACAGTTGTACTCACATTCAGCCAAAAAATGACATCCTCATTTTCACCCCATAAATACATTCACCACACACATCTATAAACATGAATTCTCTTTAGTTGCCATTAGCAACCACATCAGGCTACATCCCACCTCAGAGAGTTCAGGTGTGCTGGCTGGCTACAAAAACCCAAGGTTTGGCTCTGCAGTAGGGAATTCCAAATTAGCATGTGCCATGACTCCATGTTTATTCAGCAAGGCAGAATTGCATGAATACAGGGAAAATGTTTTAAGTTGTAAAATATGCAAAGCCACAAAATATTTATGGACAAGTAAGAATTATGGACTTTACCAATTGTGAATTTGCTGTAGGGATTACAAAGCTAGCTAGGAACAATACCAATAAACAAATGCTGAGTTCACGCTTCACTGGTGGTTGCTGAATGGAAGGAAGGCATCAGAGTGGCCAACTGCACATGCTGTAGTTAAAAATCACAAAGCAACTTTTGCAAGTTCCTAAGCAACAGTATGACCAACACGGTAAAGCACCTGAAATGTGTGGCATAGTTTCCCCAAAACTAATTAAGAGCTGCCAAGTGCAAACTAAAGTTAAATCTACCCTGTGACAGTTTACCTACCTGAAAATCTGAAAAATATTCAAATGTATTATAGATGTGCCACATGGGAAGGATTTTATTTCGTTTTTGTCATTTTTACGACCTAAAATAACACTTGATATCGAGTGCACAGCAGCAGTCACATGGCGGCTGATTATTACACCATGTTTTCAGGACATTTTCACAAATTACTCTAACATGTTTGTTGTCTTTTAAGTAAAAACTGATACGACTCTGATGCATGACTAGTCAAAAGTTTGGACATATCTTCTCATTCAATGCATTTTATTTATTTGTATTATTTACTACATTGTAGATTAACACTGAAGATTACCACTTTTTTGTTTACAACATAATTTCATGTGTATTCTTTTATAGTTTTGAGATATTCAGTAATAATCTACAATGTACAAAATAATTACATAAAAACCATTAAATGAGAGGGTGTGTCTAAACTGTTGACTGGTAGTGTATGTCTTAATTGTTTTAATGCCTTTTTTTCTAGCATGTTAACATGAGAATGCCGTAAAATATTTTTGTTGTTATGTCAACGAGATTCTCAGCATTTTGATGTTTTAAAAGCAGTGTGCGTAATTGCGTAGTGTTAGAAAGTTTCAAATTTTCACAATTGCAATAAATTGTTATATCTCTTGTCACTCTCTGTGGCTCCGTATTGAAGACTGAGGCAGAATTATCTAAAACCTGACTGCTATTCCCAAAGTAATTTTTTGGCATAATCAGTCATCCCATCCCAGTTGATGTTGGTACACAGTACGCAAGTTCAATAAATTTAAAAAAAAAAAAAAGAAAGTTGAATGTTTCTAGGTGGAAGTATTGCTACTGCTTTGACTAGACTGACAGAAGAGCATTCAGGCAGAGGCAATTAATTATTACAACTTTGGAAAGTAAGACAGGAGGCAGACATTAACTTCGGGTTGTAGAGTTAAGTGCATATTGTCACACTCGACAGGCTGTGTTGTCCAGAATTTCTCTTGAATAATGCGATACCTGTGTTTGTTTCCGTTTCATCCGGAATGTATTCAAGAAGCAACAATTTTCGGTTGAATCAATATTGTTTTTATATCACATCACCTTCAGTCTCTGCTGATAGAATACTCCATTTATTATGCATGCTGAGAATAGAACAGAAAGCTACGGCTTCTGTCAAAGTTTTTGGCATTAAAAACACAGTGCACACCTTCAGGGTAAAAGAAGATTGTCTGGCTCACATTATAAATTCATCACAGTTCAATCAAACAGTCATCCTCTATATCTGCACCTTAACTATGCAAGCCCTAAAATACATAGAAACCCTGTGCATGGAAATATGATCTCTAGTGAGAGCCTACAGTCCTGTGTGCACGAGGCCTGCGTTTACATACAGAGGTGTATTACCACCACTACGAATATTTCCCACCGAGTGTTGAATCAGTCGCCACGCGCTTGTTTCAAAGTGTTCATGTGTGTTGACTCAATCGCTTGTTCACTCACGCTCTCTTTTGAATCATCACACTGCAGTTCAGAAACAAACTGGAGTAGCGTCGACCGCCACTTCGCCCTGCTACATTTCTCATTGAATTGTATGAAAAAAGACATCACCCACACGTTAGTAACACAGATCTTGTATTCCTGAATTATTGATGCACAGGGAAGACTACACATGTCTTGGCATACTAACCGATACAGGAAGGAAGTGGCTTGTCCCAGACACGTCTGTCCCCACTCAGGCAGGTCAGTGTACTGCTACCATGGAGACTGTATCCAGGGTTGCAGGAGTACAGGACAAATGTGTTGGCATAATGACCGTCGTCCTGGATCTTATAGCCATAACTAGGGACACCTGGTTCCTCGCAGCGTACGAGGTCAAAACCTAGAAAGACACACACAGGTATGCAGTCACATACAGATTAGATCTTCCTGTCCAAGCAGCGAAACAATGTTGCATAAATGAACAGGGTGACTCAGTTCTGGACAAGAGGACAGAAGGTCATTCTGTTCTTGTCCTGAATCCCACTACTTCCTGCAGATATTTTCAAGTTTGAACACGCCGTTAATGCTAAAAAACCTACGTGACAGCTGCAGTGAAAGCTTCAGGACACTTCTATGAATTCTACTCATACGTCTGTGTCAATGAAAACGTAAAAACGTCGAAGCTTCCCGCTTTTCTGAACACTATGATGACAGAAGTGATGGTAGTAAGATGCAGCAGTAGTTATATTTATGGATTGAAAATGTACTTCCTATATGAAACTGTGGAAACACATCAAATGATAATTTCACATCCCACACCAACAAAAACACACAGAGTCTTTGTGTTTTGAAGATAAACAATAGGAAGGCTTTCTGCCTCTAAGATGGATGGATAAACAAAGACACAACAATGTCACCAACATATTTTTCCATCCCTCAGGTCAGCATGTTGTGAAGAAAGCATCTTCCCTCAGATCAGGGCCATCGGAGCTGCTGTGTAATGGACAAAACTATATGATGTGGCCACTATCAGATATTGTCGTTTCCAATACGGTTTAGCTGTGGATGTAGTATGTTAGACAATTTATGTGATGTGACAAATTCCTGACAGCATATTCTGATCTAACTTATAAATAACTGGCCCTAAAACAAGCTTAATGTCCACATTCATCTCCATTGACTTCAACAGACTGAAATTGTAGTACTGGAAAGGATGTCAGTAGGTTTCATATTGTGTTTTTCAAGTATATTTCCAAAATGCTTCCCTTATACATCTGGCTTTTTTTTTTTACAACTGTCAGTTCCTTCCTGGATCCATTTCAGCAAAATAAATAGCCTACATCTCACCTCTGTCAGCCTTTCTTGTTAATGTCTTGAACAGATGTATTGTGAATTCTTATTACTCTATTAAAGTAGACTCTAACACTGTGCATTACTGGGGCCGTTTTACTCAGCCCCTGACTCTGCTTAGGAAACCACTCTGGATCAGATGCCTCTCCCTTCTCTTGTCTAAACCATCCATCAATCTCTCTTATCTATCCATCAGCTCACCTATTGTAGCAGAACTTTGATGAAGGTGTCACCTTCTCCAGTTTAATGACTTGCAAATTGGTGGGAGTCTAATGGTTTAACTGACACACAGGAAGCATCTATCTGGTATCCATGTACCATCTACCTTCATTCGTTTGTCCCCTCGTCCAGCCACTCTTCCACTCCAGATGTGTCACTTTCTCACCTTCTTTTAATGACTTACAGATAAATGCTCCTCTAATAGCCTCTTTGACTCACACAGCAGCTGGTCTTGCCTTCTGAACAGACTCTCTTTTAAGCTATCAAGACGTGTGTATGTGCGAGAGACTGTTTCAAGCATTCATATGCTCATTTCCTTTTTTCTGTATGCTGTTCAGTTTCACTCCGGCCTTCAGGAGAAACTACTTGGAAAACTGATTGTTGGTTTCTTTTCAGCTGTCAAACATGAAAGAAATTGCTTTGTAATTTGCTGACTGAGAGACTAGTCTCCACAGATTTGTAGTACACGACACCTTGTTGGTTCTGGTACGTGACAGCAGCACTCGACATACATTTAACTGATGCACAGGACAGACGCAGAAAGTATTTGAGGGGACAACCTAACAAACGATAGCCACCTTCATGATTACATCGACAAAAATTACTGCTTGTGTTTGTGTGCATATGCAAGTGTGTGTGTATATGTGTGTGTGTGTGTGCGCGAGAGAGAGAGAGAGAGAGAGACAGAGAGGAATAACTCACCAACACACAAGGTAACTTACTTGTGTATGTGAGTCGGAAGCCCTGATTGGTTCCGGAGGCATTGCTGTTGAACTCCAGCCAAAGGTGATTGGACGTGCTATTAATGACATGACCCGTCATGCCATCGTGTGTAAAGTTGCCAAGGAGACGAGATGAAGTGTTTTCTCCATCATACACCTGTCAATCAAAACACAGAACCAGGGTTGCAGAACACGAATAAAAACATGAGTTAAACGTGCTTCTATCATAAATGAAGGGAAAATCATTGAACATGGCTGCCACTTGCCCTGCTGACCTGTTCAGGGCAGGCGTAAACTAACCGTCACGTCACCCGTTGGTTTCAACGCCGAGAAAATGAAGCCCGGATTTTGCTACTTCCTGGTCGCCGTTTTGGATTTTTTGGAGCCAGTGACGTAAAAAGCGTCATCAAACAGGCTGGACCGGAGAGCAACTAGGGGCAGGATTGGCTGAGGACTCTCTTATCCCGCCCACATTTTACTGCAGAGGCTTCTGTTGCTGTCTATCAAGTATAGCCACGCCCCCTGGCTCTGCCAACTTTAACAATTCATTTAAAATTCAGTATTGATTTATTTTAAGATCGACCACCTGATCTCTCATTTTGACCATGAAAACTAACAGGAAAAAAATCCTGAGCTGTAGAACATCAGTCTATCAAATTTTATTTTTTCCAAAAATGAATTGGGGTCTATGGAGCAAAAGCTTTTTGGAGCCAACCCTAGCGGACGGCGTGATATTGCAAGTTTTTGACACTTCCGGGTTTGCTTCAATTCTGGAGCCAGATGCTACGTCCACTTTATATACAGTCTATGGTTCAGGGGAAAAATAGGGCAGAAAATAATGCGGTAGGAAACATAAAAGGATTTTGTTTCAATTAAATCAGGGTGGACCTTGCAAAAACATGGGAAAGCTCACATGAACAGTCACAAGTGAGGCATTTATTCCAGAATAACGAAATAACATGTTGAGGGGGGTTCGTGGTGGGCAAATAAATTGATTACCTTACTTAAAAGGCTGTTTGCCACATTAAAAATGACAGAGTGAGAATACTGTACAAGCCCATTTTCAAGTTTATAGTCTAATCCTTCTCTGGCACCTGTGGGAGTCAGTAGATTTGAGCATCACTTTAATTTCTGTATTGGCAGAAAGGATATTGCAGCCCAGACTGAAATATAAAAACGTAGTTTATTCACAGCGGAGGATGTCTCCAGCTGTGATAAGTGTGCTAAATTTTTGTTTATATTTTGAAAAATTATTCGGCTAACATGGATTCATTTTACAGAGGAAACCATTAGCAAGAAATGCAGTGTGTTTCCTAGAAATCACCGATAAAAGCTACAAGTCTCAGTATGCATGTTCTTTACTGTTAACTAAATACAGCGTCAAAAAACATGCCAATGCCTGACAATCCGTCTTACACATTTGAGGAGGTGAAAATAGCAGAAGCGTGAAAAGAAGTAAGTGAAGACAGATTTGATTTACAACCGTATAAAAACATCAGTGAACTAGATTAATATTGCAGGACTTTGTATTTCCTTTGTTGATCAGCTTTTTCTCCTTTCCATGCGTGCAAATTACAAGATCATTAAAGACGCTTGCATTGTAGCCTGACTGAAAAACTGAGCCACTCTTTTCACTGTTTGGAATATAACCTGCAACTGTATGCTCATACAGGCAAATCAAACTAGAGACAAAACAGCTGGAAACCACTTATTTCAAACGAGCACTGTGAGACATGGAGATACATGGAGTGAAGTAATGGCTGCCAGGAAAATCTTTGCAACTTGGCAGCACAATAAAGTTGAGGAGAGCTTTCAGTCGAAGAGCTGATGTGCACAACCACTATTGTACTGTTTATATTCAAATATCCTTTCACTATATTCGAAATTTTTATTTTCTCCAAAACTAAATGCAATGTTTTGTTTCTAGCAAATTTAACAAATTACATTTGTTGTCTTTTTTGTTGTCACAGTAAACTAACATGGAATCATACGGGCATGGCAAATGTGTGAATTGTATGTTTTTGTGAAAATATTGTTTGCAACACACAAATCGTGCAGATGGAGAACAGAACAGGGTGTATGACAACAGAGAAAGTTAAAGAAATCGATAGATTCTGTTATTTTTTTGAACTTTTGAGTCCAACTTTTAAGCTCACAAGAGGTAAGTATTTGATACCGTCACACTTTGTAATACTATCACACAGCTGGGATATAAATGTGAAGTGTTCGTGCTTGAACTCTTCTTACTTATATTTGGCAGCCTGTGACATTTCCACAGATTGGCAGTGATAACTCTGCAGGTGGCAGGAATGCCAAAGAAAAGGGCCGATGTACGGTTCTATCGCTATAGTGCTACAAGTCAGTGGAGACACTCCCACTCGCTACAAGGATGTAGCTGCAGTAGATTGGAGCATGTGGTTATGATGGAAAGCAAAAATATAGGGATGGACAGTGTGAAATGGTATCGGTAGCATTGCTTCCTCATTTCCCTCCCATGTTCCTCCCCCCTCAGCTTCCCCCTAAGTGTCCCCTGGTTTTGAAACTTGCTGTCTTGTCTCCTCTCGCTTTCTCTTTCTGCCTTACTTTCCCTCTATCTTCCTCTCCTCCTCTCTCTGTTTCAGTAAAACGCCGTATGGTTAATGAAAAGCCCTGCAGCTCATAAATCAACATGTCACCATCTGCCACCCCTCCCTTCTCCGTCTGACTCTCCCTCTCTTTCTCCCATGTTCTCCTACCACCTCTATTTTTAAAACAATTCCCGCACACCCCTTACTTTGTTTCCTTCTTACCCTCTCTTTTGTCTTCGGGGATGAAGTTAATCTGAGTAAATTTGGTCAAGCACTGTATTAGGTGACATTTTTGGGCAAATTGAGCTTGGTAAGCCCTTTCTTTGACAGTGCCAGGGCGAAAACGTAGCCAATAGCAAGAGGAATTGTAATGAGCTCGTTCATATGTTCCGGGAGATTTTCGCCTCAAGCTGGCTGGAGCTGTCAAACAAATGGTTTCTGTTCAGAGTGTTCAGCTGCAGTAACAGGAATTAGCTCCATTACTGTTAGCCCAGGGAGTGGCATGCTAATTGCTAGCCTAAGTGGTACTTTGGGGCTTTCCCTTCAGTTCATTTTAGTGTGCACTATGCTTTCTGCTAATTCTTTGGGAAATTATAATTAACATACATGTAGTACATTACTAGAAATTGCCCTTAAAATGCATAAATGTAAATTTTGATGCCATCACACAAGATAACTATAGTACAGATAATTTCATCGCATCAAGCATCTGGTGTTTTTTGCATAATTAGTACTTGTTACGCAGCCGGTTATTGACTGTAGTCTATATTTTTAACATGATGGAGGTACATTTGCAAGAACCAAGCTGCTCCATTTCACACTCCCCCCCCCCCCCCCCCCCCCCTAAATAATTTATGAGAGTAAAGTTAAATAACCATGCTTGCAGCTATTATTAGATCTTTATCAGTACTGGGACAAACAGAAAACATAGTATCATTTCACAAATTATTCAACCGAGATTGAGTTATTCTCTGGTGTGCATGAATGCTCAAATTATGTGAAAGGAATTGTTGTTTTTTTGGTTAAAGAGCAAAGGTCATGACAAAAACATGAATAGGAAATGTTCTAATACACTATTATTTCTACAAAAAAGACTGACCATGCTGTCTGCACGTCCCCAAAAAATTACAAACAAAAAACCAAAACAACCGGTGCAAGTATTTTTGTTAAAGCAATGAGATGTTTCTCACACCCAAGCAACTGCATTAGGGAATTTGAAAAACATGATGCTTGTCCAGATGTTTTAATGTTTTTTTAATCATTCCTTCTGTGCGAAGCAACACAATCATCCAACTCTAATAATTGTATTTACCTAATGACACAAATGGCTATTGATTATTATGTCAAAGTAACCTGGTCAAAAATGTAATGAATTACAGCTGTAGTACTTTGCTAGCTATGGACTATTAATGCATCTACAGCACATCTTTGCACTGAAACATCTGCATAGTACAAGGAGTGGAAATTGTTGCAGAGAAACTCTTTATTTCAATGAATTTTATTTATGTTCAGTAATTAAAGATCTCAAGCATAGAAAGTGAAACAAAAGTAATATGGTTGTATGCCTTATACGAATAATTAATAATAAACGTCAATGTTGTCTTCTCAGTCTTGGGGACCCAGTAGTTACTGATTGATATGTTAGATTCCAGTTTAACTTTTGTGATCTCCAGTTGTTAATATAATTACTTATTTACTTGGTTTTCCAGTCTCAGATAAAGAATCAATTTATTATTACAAGACAAATACTGGATATGTGTTTGTACGTGTGTGCATTGAATGCTGAAAAACTTTGGGAGAATTGGCTCCCTTGCTTTCCTTCAGGAGTCAGGGTATGATGGACTATTACAGACAACATTTAAGCATGTTTATGTCTGTCAACCATCTTTTTGTCACTTTCCTCTTCTTTAAAGGATGTTTTCTCTTTTTTATATACCTATCCCACTGGGAAGATTTCCAGCTTTTACAATGACATTAAGCCTCTCTAAAAGTCAGGGAGAACCTTGCTAATACAATCTAACCAGAGACAGGCTCAGCCACCGCTCTGGGCCTAAGACTGATAATACACTCTAACCACATACTGGCTTAACCATGCCCTCAGGCCTAATACCGCGAACAGACACTGTGAATAGAAATAGTTTTAAACGATGTCTGTAGGACAGTGTCAAGACTGTAAAACAGTTCAAACAACTGCTCCGATCTGACATTGTAGTGGGCACATGTACTGGAACAGAGGTTCACAGTTTAAGGACACATGAGCCTTGAAACATCTAGAATTCTCTTTGTAATTCAGAGGTACACAGGTATACACATCAAAGTTTCTAATATGCAAACATTCAGTGAATACTTTGTCTGTCACACTGTGACATTTCCAGGTGCTTGAAATTTATGAAGGCAGCAACATACTGAGAAAACCATAATGACATTCTGCAGATCAAGCTTGCATCACTTCACAGTGTCAAGTGCAACTTATCTTTTTCAGCTACAGCTGACACACTTATGATGAAGCAATATGGTGTTTAGTTGGAATCAAACAATGCAAGTAGCTGAGGCACTATTTTCAATACAAATGATCACATAAACAACCACATCACATTGTGTAAAAAACACCTTTCTAGCCTATTTAATAGTTGTCTTTGCTATAACTATTTATTTTGCTTTTTGTTCGCAAATATTGCAGTATTAAAAAGAACAACCTTAAAATGCAACAAGTGTAGACTGCATTGTATTCATTAGAGGGTTAACAGAAGCAGAATTGATCCTTTTGTGCCTCTGCTTCCAATGTAGTCATTCAGCCTGGATGGCCACTCCAGCAGGAGCACCATCAGCGCTAATAGAGAACATGGTTAATAACCCCCTGCAGGGATGTTATTGCTTTTTACAACAATGTTTAACACATCTAACAGGTAGGGCCAACCTTGATAATACAATTTAACTACATACCGGGTAAGCCAAGGATTCAAAGCCCCTCCTGTTGTTCACGCTTTTCCTCCTGCCTTGTTCTTACACACTTCATATAATTAAAGGATGCACATTCCCTGACACCTTAATTAGACCAGGTGTGCACTGCCGGATCAAAATCTCTCAGTGTGAACGTGCTTTGAAGACTGCATTGAGAAACTTTGCACTGCACAATGCATCTTAACAATGACTGCTGGATACACTGACAAAATGTGAAGAGGCGAAATCCTCTTTAAGGCCTTGGTGTCAAACACAAAAGAAGGAACCAAAGTATAGACACCTCCAATAAAATAAATAAATAAAAATCATTCTAAAATTGTTCCTGCATCATTCAGAACTGCTTGATGTTCTGAATGATGAGTGAGTGAACTCAATTAAAAAAAAAAAAAGTGGTGATGGAGTGGTTCAGAATGAACTGAAATCTTATTCACAAGTCAAGTCGAGGTTTCATATTTCTTGTTATACAATTTAATGTTAACTACGACTGGGTGTGCTTGTAAACATGAAATGGTTGTTTCTCTGTTTTAAGTAATTGCAGTGTGAGCTATACATTTTTGTTACATTATTATTTGAAACCACGATGGTCAATTATTTTCTAGTAAAAACATAAAAAAAACAGATAAGGTTTTGCATGTAGCATGTGGGGCAGAGTCTATAATCATTTCTGGTCTGGTGTGATCACTACAGTAAATACAAGTACTTTATTTCTTCTGGCACATAATTTAGGTGTCGTCATGATGATTGTGTCAGCATCCACAACTCAATTATTGTTTCCTTTTCAAGCATAAGCAAACCGATCATGTAATAGTCTGTTCAAGTATGAGTGTCAAAATATATACAGCTTTGCATATAGACAGCTTTTAATGGTATAATCCAGTGCATGCATTGTGTGTGAGTGAACCCATTCATAAATTATGCATTTATGGATTTTCCACCTGATTGGGGAAAGCTTGTCATATTTGTACGTGTGTGTGTGTGTGTGTGTGTGTGTGTGTGTGTGTGTGTGTGTGTGTGTGTGTGTGTGTGTGGATACCTTGAGATAGTCTCCGTCTTGCAAAGAGAAGCTCTCAGCTTTCAGCATGATTCCTTTGCCCTTTTCAGTAGTGATGCGGTAGATGCACTCATGGTTGTTATCGTAGTTGGAGGGGAAATTTGGAGAAAGGAGAACGCCTTCAGGTCCCAGTGAGGAGGCACCACACTCGGCTACAGCGAGAGTGTAAAGGGGACAGGGAAAGTGTGGATAAAAATCACAGCAATTTTACCTAATTATACTGAGCAGTCTGAATATCTGGGTTGGCTTGTTCTGCAGGAAAAAAGAGCACAGGTGAGGACTAAGAGAGATTGTAGTACAGAGCATATAATATTATCAAATTCAGCATAATAATAATGATGATAATAATAATAATGAACCGTGTAACCTGGCGTGATAAGCACTTTTTTTTTTAAATGTGCTTCAAAATAAAAAAAATAAATATAAATAAGGATAAGTAACAGCAGCATACATTCAATAGCAAAGCAATTAAACTACAAAATATTAAAATGAGGGCAAAACTAAGAATTTTGTATAAAGCAGGTCTGAATTCATTTTGTTAGAAAAAGTGTTTCATAGAAATTATACAGAATTATCTAGCAGGTGCAGTGCCTATCAAAGTTTTGGAATTCAAATAAGTGGAATTTTCTCATATGTAAATGAGGAGAGGAGAAAATAGGAGAGCCGAGCAGGCTTTTAACTCTCATTGAGGAGGACCACCACTACATTGAAGGCAGACAGAGGAAATGGAAGTAATGAGACAGACGAGAGGGAAAAAAGGCAGAGTGGAACAATATGAAACACCGAAAAAGATGCCGTCTTTATCAAATCTGAACAAGGATCACCCTACTGAAATTTACAACAACACTTCCGTAAATGTTCTGTGCTGTCGAAAGCAGATTAGGCTTCGAGATAAGGAGCATAAATTCAAGGATAGTACCAGGGATTCTTTAGAAATTCTTTTTAAAGTGAAAACAGCACAATGGAGTGGTAGTGAGAGAATAGAGGATAGTGAAGAGCGAGAGAAGGATAGAAGAGGGAGTTGGAAGAGCAAGAAAAGATATCAGATGAACCAAGACAGACAGGAACCTTTTGAAAATGTGCAGAGAGAAATTAGAAAAGGGGAGTAACAAAAGACAGTTATAACACTTTTCATATAGCAGCTAATGCACTAATTATCTACCCAAGGACTGTCTAAATACAGAGGGAGAGGAGGAGAAATAGAAAGTTAGAAAGAGACGGAGAGCTAAAGCGAGGGACATTCAGGAAGAAAAGAAGGAGAAAGATGAACCCGATGCATGTTGCCAGCTGCTGTTGCTCAGTTTCCTCTTAGTCAGGCCTGATCTCTTGACAGATAATGCTATTATAGTATTTTCAGTCTGCTCTTTCTGGGGCTTGAAAATTACCAGCAGCCACCAGTTGGACTCTCATAAATTACCAGCAGCTTCCAAGGAAACACTGATACGCATCAAATACCAGAAAATTACAACCTGCTAACAGCCAAATCCTGGCAAATAAAACTAACAGTCAACCAGTCAAATAACTATAAATTATCATTCTGTTGGCAATAGAACAGTGGGGAATTACAAGCAGGAAAACGTTGATATTTTACCTCTAGGCTTATTCTGGAAAAGAAGTCCATTTGAAATTTTTATTTTGCCATTTATGTACACAGAAGATACAATCAATCCAATGCTATCAATGATATCTGAAGCCAAAAAAAATCTCTTTGGCTTGTTACTGTGATGCTCTATATAATATTGAGTAAAGACAGTAATGGATAAAGAAAGATGTCTGAAAGTCTGTGTCTTTCATTAATATACTAATTAGTGTGTCTGGCTGATCTGGACCTGAGAGTTGTACCTATGCATCGTGGTAGTATGTTGCTCCAGACTCGTCTGCCTCCTCCCAGACAGGTGATCTTGCTGTCTCCTTCGAGTCGGTAGCCGTGGAAACAAGAGAAAGCCAGCGAGTCACCAACTCGAAACCTGAATCCCATCCTCCTGCTGAATGCTGGTACGCCAGGATCCTCACATGGCTCTAAGTCGTACTCTGTGCATCCAAGAGAGAGAAAATGATGAGTCACTATAAGAGAACAAGGTGGTATGATGTAACTATATAAGTAATGTCAAGTTAGCCAAAGCTAGAAAGAAAAGAAAATATTATTTTAAAACTATTTAAATCATGTAATTTTATGTAGCTAAGTGAACGCTACATTTAAATCCAGCACATAAATGTGATAAATTAAAGAATAATTAATGAAATTAGATAATTAAGTCAAATGATAAGAATGCTGAAAAAGAAAAAAGAACTTATTTAATTTACAGATTAGTTTCCCTGCACTATTTAGACAGTCTGATGAGGGTCAGCTTCATCCACTGAGTGAGGGATCTCTTCAAACAAGAACCAGCTCCAGATGGGCCATGCTTAAAATAAGCTGGGAATCATTGCCAAGAATTCACGTGGACTGTTGATACAAGGTATGGCACACTAGGTTAGTGGTAAAAATGACTTACTCGGGTGATGGCACAGCTTTGAAAAATCTTTCATTTAAAATAATAAGTAAGCAGTTGTATGCTTAAATTCATGTTTTCATCACTTGGCTGAGGAAGTCTAAGGATTCTAGAGATACCTTTAGAGCAACAATGTTTATTTTTTTTATTATAAAGCTTTCATGGTTTGCCACACTTCAACAATGAATTTACTTTTGGAATAAATACTGACCAGCTCCACGACCCAAAAATATGCATAAAGGGCACAAACTGGGACTAAACATGATCATAGAATGAGGTGTGTCTCTTCATTTCTGCTGGTTAAACTGTGAAAAGACAAAATGTGGCTGAAGTCTAATTCACTTTTTAACTGGTTTCTTCATCCTCCTGGTTCAACAACACGAGTGACAGAGTTGTGTTGGAGGCTAAGAGCTTGTCTTTGGCATCTCTGTGGCTCCACAGTTGTCTTCAGCTTCGAACTGTGCCTCTGTATTTTCTTATGTCACTTTTAGTAATTGAATCCTATCTAAAGGATTTGATTTAAATCCCTCCAGTAATTGAGCCCTGTTCACACATTCCTTTTCATTCAGAAATATGCTCTGTTACTGAAGATAAATACTGTCTGTCATTTCGTGGCAACACTACTGATAGTCCTAATTCAGGGTACTTGCTGCAACTAGCCTGTCCAGTTTAGAGATACCGTGGTCACTTACAGCTGGCTCTGGTCTATGGAGATGTGCTGTAAGCTTGCATTCACTATGGGAGACAGTCACATGGGTCTCATGGAACAGCTCAGTGAAGCTTCTTTTACTGGAGGTGGAGCACTTAAGCACATGTATATTTGAAAAACCAACCAGTTAGTTTTAATTAACCAAAAAAAAATCACCTTTGCCTCGCTTCCCAAAAACTCACTTCGACAAATGCAACAAGTATTTTCCAGTTTCACAAAAGAAAAGACTGACTTGTGAGCTTGGCAAATGTACATCTGGCTAACTATCCTGCCGCCATTAAAGAGGAGTGCATAGCAGCTTCCCTGAGCTTTCTTTATGGGATCTTCTCACTCATGCAGTGAATGAGACAGTTTCAAATTAGGCTGTGAGTGCAGTATCTTAATGCTTTTTTAGGTTTTATAGTAGGTCTATGACAATGATCATAACAGTAATCAGCTTAAAAAGGCATATAATTAGGTTTTAAAACTTACAGGTTGGCAAAGTGCCTTCCTGTTTCACACCATTTTTTAATCACCTTCACCATTAACTTATTGCTCTCAACATTTGCAAGGCAGAATAATGTACCATGTGTGGACACAAGAACTAACAAGCATGTAATATAGCCATCCCTTCCGTTTATAGTATCTGTTCAGTCTGTTAGTCCAGAATGGAAAGATATGTGCACATGTCCACCTTTAAAGGAATGCTAACTCTCTTCCATAGAAAGCGTTAACAGAAATGTTATGGGCAGAAAATGCAACTTCTGTTTTGGTATTCTCACCTGAGAAAGTAATATTAAATCCTTCGTAACTCATGGAAAAGTCCGATATAAATCGTAGCTGAGCGCTGAAGTTCCCATAGAGTCCAGCTTTAACACTGGGGGGCAGCACTGAGCCGGTGAGTCGTGCCACTGGAACCTGGAAATTGCTATCCTCGGTGATGGACAGGTAGTCGTGGTTCTCCTCCAGATGGAATGTGTGGAAAACCAGATGGACTCCTGCATGAACGGACAGCAAGATGGATGAATGGACAGATGAACGCATGAATGGATGGATAGGCATGCAGTAGAAGGCAGAGGGTTAGTCACAGATACACAAATAGCAGCAGATGAACACAGATGTCAAATCAGAAGCATACCCAAAATTTCAAGCAGCCCTGTGCAAAGGTCTTAGATATTTTAGATGTTTAGATGTTAGTCCATTATGCAACACCCTTTGATTAGTCCAAAATAATTCAGCATCATGTCTGATTCATAAAGAACTATATGCCGTAAGAAAAACAAGGAGCTCCCACAGTGTCCTGATCTCAGCATCACTGAGTAAGTCTTGGATTACACTGGGGAACAGAAGACGATAGTTGTGCTGAGTTCTTTGATAAGATTTGGCCAAGTTATCTGCTAAGTATCTCAAAAAAAAAACTGCAGGAGAATTTGTGCTATTGTAAAACCACTTAATTTCATGTCAGCCAGTTCACATGATTATTAACACATTTATTATCATCAGAAGAAACAAATTAGAATAACATTTTCCAAGCAAGAATTGGTGTTTTCATTATGTCTGTGTGTGAGTGTTGTTACCTTTCCCATGAGACACCTCTATTGTCCAGGTGCAATTCAGAGAATTGGGGTAGAAGTCAGGAAAGCCAGGAGACAGAATAGTCCCAGTTTTACCGAAAACATAACCTCCACATAGAGCTAAGGAGAAGATTGGAACAGAGCAGGAGAAGAAATTTCTGTTTTACAATTTTACACAATAGATACAACATTTGCACTGAGCTAACACATCACAATTAAAAGAGAGATGGCCTAAGGAAAAAAAATGCAGAAAGTCGAATTACCTGAACTTTGTGAATTAAGCATGGTGTTTAAATGGCCTTCATACAAAATACATCTTCCTGGCATATTAAGAGATTACTGGTAGTTCATATAAGATAATAAATAATATACGGCAAAACAATGTAAGCTGATCATGATTAAGTGTTCAACTATTAGACACAGAGAGCTGTAAATGTAATACCTTGAAATCCAACAAAGCTTAATTCCCAATTGGTGTCTCAATTTTCTGCAAATGTGTCTTATACCTAAATGACGCAAGTTAACATAAGTAAAAAAAAAAAAAAAACTTTTCATGTAACTAACAGCTGGCAAATGGGAATTTAGTTCAAACTATTATCACATAATCCAATTTTTGGTGAAAGAACACAATATTAGCAATATCTGTGCAATCAAAATTGTGTAAATTATGACATGCACTAAACAGATAACATCATCAAACACATCATATTGTGTTCTAGAATAAAAGCAGAACTTTATCAAAAGTAGAAGTTAGTTAATTCTGCATTTCATCTGAGCTACAGAGACAAAGAAGCAAAGGGAAGAGATGCACTTGATGTAGAAACAAAAGGAAAACAGAGCAGGGGGAATGTGACAGACAGAAACAGAGAGTGGCTTGTTGAAAAAGAGTGAGATATTGGTGTGTGCACGTTACCAGACACCTAGCCACCACACTGAGCCAAACTACTGATATGGAACAGAACAAATTCATTTGGGATAGAGCAGAATGGAAAATACTATAGCAATGTAATGGAGAGTAAAAGAGGGCTTGCAGTGCATTAGAGACTGCTGAACTAAGATAATATATTGACTCTTTGTTTCTCTGTGACTGTGCCTCCATCCCTTTCAATTCTATTCAGCTCAATTCAGTTACATTTAATTCAATTAAAGTGCTTCAAGGTGTTTGACTGGCATGACGATAAAAAAGTCTACGAACTGAATCACAGACAATAGTATTTTTCTTTGCTGTTACCACCTGTCCTGTCTGATAGCTGAAGATTCATATATATATTAGCGCACGAAATTCCCTTTTAGCGCCTAAAATAAACAATGTAATGATTCACTTTGTGAAAGGTTTATAAAATTACTATTTATTACCTCTGCCTTTATGAAGACAGATGTTGCAGCTTCTATTATTTCTTCGTGCTCCAGCTACTCCAGTGCGTAGACCGAGGCTTCACCTCTCCCTCCCTATCTCTCTGTCTTTCAGTGTCTTTCCCTCCATCTCCTTCCATATCACATTTCAACAGAGCTGCGGCTGAGTTGAGTAGCAGTAATGAGAGCTGCTCTCTCTTCTGTCTGACTAGCTGTCTTGTGTGTACTGTGGTCACACTCACATCAGGATTCAGCAAAAACTGGGACGCTGTCTGACTAAATGACCCTTGTTGAAAGAGGCATGTGCCTGTCTGTGTGAGCACACTGTATCAACGGTGTGTAACGGTGCATACTTTGAAAGATCTGTATGTGAGAGGATAAAGACAGATTGTTAATGAATGTATGGAAGGGACTCTGAGCAGTGCAATAATGCGAAAAAAGAAAAAAGAAAGACTATTCATGCCTAACTAAAAACACGAGAGGCAGTAGCAGACTGAATTCTGATAGAAAAGCAGATGCAGAGATATAGCTAGCCTTTCAGAGACAGGACAGGTAAATATATAAAGATAGAACAGCAGACTTTAGCTACACTCCTCTTTCCTGCCGTCAACATTTTCTTGAGCTTTAATTGTGTTCCTCTCAGAAGAAGCTGTGCCTTTTTTTTTTTTTTTTTAAACTGAATGGGATACTATGACTTTGGTCACTTCTAACAAGTTGTTGTCTTGGCACCAATTGCAAACTTTAAAATGTCACAGTGGCCCTTCAATATTCTCCCTGACACATAAAAGAGCAGCCAGCGCTCTGTATTATCTGTTCGGCGATTTAGCTGACCTGCAGGAATAAGACAAACGGTTCGGGCCCAACAAACACTATAGCATTACTGGAAGGGAATGGTGCCTGCACACCCGCAGGATGACTACATACCATCATGTTTTCACTTTAAGTCGCAATATTGTCAAAGTAATGAATTTCGGTGGCTGCGTTGCATAGTGTGTATGAAATGTTAACTGCGCCTTTGAGACTTTACTGTAAATAAGATTACTGTCGTTAATGTGTGTATGTGTGTGTATAAGCTGCTTGGAGCACAGCTTTGGGAGTTCTTAAAGATGATTTTTTTTTCTCTCCTAAAACGTTGTGACGTCTTCTCTGAATAACAACATGTGTAGCATGGGGGAAGAAAGAAAAGTAACAGATGATTTAGCAATAGCAATAAACTGATTGATTAAAATTGCAGTCATAAAATTATAGATGAACAGAAAAACAAGTATAGTAACGTAACAGTCACGTGTTTGGCCACCACGTTGCTGAACCTCTCGGGAACCATTTGGACCATAAGATATTCTCTTATTTCATGTGTTGATGAAGGTGGTGGAGATCACCGTCTAACACACTGGATCAAAAGGGGTTCAACTGGGATGGCTGTGAAGGCCATAGCATATGACCGACATCTTTTTCATAGTATTAAGTGCTCCCTGTGGAAGGGATCGTCCTGCAAGAGACCACCCCCAACTGTTTCATCATAGGTAATCACTCAGAACAACTTGTACTGATTTGCAGTGATGCTTCCCTCTAAGGAGAGAAGTGGACACAAACCACACCGGCAAAATGCCCACCACAGCATCACAGAGCCATCAGATCACCTCACTGTAGGGGTCAAGGTTTCAGGTGATTCCCCTTAATCTGTCACCTCTCTGTATTTGACTCATTGTGAGTTTGCTGCCTTAGCCATGTTTCTCTCATACATGTGGGAATTCCTTGTAACTAAAGGTTTAAAAATAAATATAAAATTCCACTATGACGTTCCCCCTCCCTGAAAGCAAACTATGACACATTACATTTTAGTCAAGGCTTACACACCGTCTCAGAAAAGTGCCATTCTGAAATAATGTGTCTTGTAATGTGACAGCTGTCTGGTGAGATGGCATGCTTGGCTGAAAATTGAAAATGTCACAGTGGTCGTTTAAAACTGCTTATGTTATATGGCTGATAGTGAAAGATAGATTGCCTCGGTATGAACTCACTCCCAAGTTGAGACATCCTGACTTTGGTTTTCAAATTGGATTCTCTTCAATCGGCAGATCAAATCAAGCGCCGTGTATTCATCTCCCATGATAGCATGAGCTGTGGGCAAAATGCTGAGCGGGGAGGCCTGCGAATGGCCAGCGAGCATCTGTTTCAATAGAGCCTGTTGACCTGCATAATTTCACTGCGAATGAATGTCCAACTTGAGTCATTGTGGTGTGTGTACATACTGAGAGTGGGGACTGATTGTACGATTAACACTACAGCTGCCCGCTACAAATAGTAAAATGATAAACAAAAAACAAATGACTCGTAAGAGGGTTTATATCCTGGAAGTTCATCCCTCTTATCTCTTCTACCTCTGACACAAACTCTTTCCTACTGCCTCACTTCATCTTCTGTTTTACATTCATAAAAAGGAGGTTTAGAGCTTCGATGTTTAGAGTCGAATCAGAACCAGAAATAATTCGAAAAAGACCGTGGAGTCTACTAATAATATTTATGGGATGACTGAACTGTATTTTTGTATTTTTTAATGTTTGGACCTACCTACTACATGATCTTTTACCCTCCTCTTATTTATCTGACATAATACAAACATGCTACAACAGGTACTGTGCTAAAAAACAAACAAATGGTGAAGCTGAGGCATCCTGCTGCTGTATTCGTCACTCGCTGTCCAGATTTTGCCAACTTACTGCAATACTACCTCCAAATAAACTATCTCCTGAATAAATGTCACCATAAGCGTGTGTGTCCGAGAAAAATTTGGTCGTTTAAATCAATGTAATTTGTAAAAGTAAAGAGTAACTAAATTGAAAATCCCTCTTAGAATACTGGAACGCTAATTTTTAGTAATTTCTCGAGACTTTTGTGATACACAAATTTCGATTTAGCAAAAAAGGAGGATGTGACACAGATTTGATGTAAAATGCCATGAGGTGAATTTGCATTTTCTTCCCACAGGCTTCCCTCAGGTGCTGCCAAGAACTCCATGATGCCAACTGCTGACTGTAAATTGCCCACATATGTGAAGGTCAGTGGTCATCTGTCTATATGTAGTGACCGTGTTGTAGACTGGACACTTGTGCACAGTGTGCTGACCTAATATTATCTGGCAAAGCCTCCATCCTCATCTGTGACTATATGGATAAGCAGCTACACTTAACTGCAGAATGGATATGGAGAAAAGAGCTACATGACTGCAGTGTTGGCATAAGAAATTGCAGTGTTTATCAATGTTCCACAATTCAGTGGATGATGCAATTCCAACCCGTCGTGTAGTGCTAGACTAATTTAACAAATATCGCATTCATATACAGTGGAATTAAAATGATTAGATAAAAATCTCTGGGGCTCCAAATTACCGCAGCAATGGGTCTTGGCTACTCTTTCTGAGTTGCAGCGTTTAGTGGGAGAAATTAACATCAGCTCTAATGCTTACATAATCAGTCAGACCAGAATTTGGCTAAGATTAAATTCAGCTCAAGATTACTTCATTTGCCAAACACAGGACTGAGTATAGCTTTTGACAAGTGTATTTACAAACCACTTTTCAGATTTTTTTTTTTCATTCTAAGAAATTCTGGGGGATAAATGGTCTTTGTTCTTTGAGAAACCAGTTTGAACAGATAATCTACAAATTATTTTCTCTTTTCTTGAGGTCTCTTTTCAGGCATTGATGTAACCTCTAAAAACTAGATATTTGGAAGTTTCTTACAATTAACATAACTCCTTTAAAACTGAGAATGGTTTGGGTGCAACACTGAGTTGCCCGCATTTTGCTTTAGCATGTAAAAAAACCATTATATCCAAATTAACAAGGTAGAATACTTGATTTTCACCAAACTGGGTCTTTTAGGTGTTTCAAGGATATGAAACTCTTTCCTAAGAGGTCTAAAATTAAAAAAAAAAACAAAAACGGAGGATTCTAACCGTCACAGCTGGGAAGAGCATGACTCCACTGATGATTCTGCTCACAGACAATTGGCTCCTGATCACTAAGTGTGTATCCTGGGTCACACGTAAATGAGACACGCGAGCCGATGGAGAAGCTGCTGCCGTGGCGACGACCATTGACCGGGATACCAGGATCGAGACACGAGTCTGACTCCATTTTGACACCTGAAAAGCACATCATATCAGCACAGAAGCCACAGAGGTAAGAGGACGAACGTATATGTGTCTGGAAACAATTCGGAGTGTGTCTAGCAAACACCTCTATCAATCAGTCAATCAGCCTTACTTTCATATCTGATGCTGAAGCCTGCTGCAGAGCGGCTGTTGTCTGTGGTGAACAACAGGAACAGGAAGTTGGATGTGGAAATCAGGAAATGAGGCGCTTGGGTGCCGTGGTATTCGCCGATGAGGGGAGAGGAGGTTGAGGGTCCATCCCTGATCTCCAGTGTGTCATAGTTGACCTCCGTCTGGAACCTATAGACAAAGACAAATGGAAATAAAAAACAATAATTATAAAACAAACAAGCAGACATAATAGCTTGTCATACCCAAGGATAATCATAATCTGTGCAAGGCAGTGTAACTACCTGCAATTGTATTACAAAAAACAAAACAAAACTGACTGATAATCTATTCAGTAATACACCGAAAAGCAGAACACACCAGAAATGATTGACACATGCTCTGCCTATTCAAATATCCAAAATAACCACATATCTAGCTTGTCTAACTAACTAGCAGAACAAATTACTGACTTGTTATCTCGCTCACTCTTATCTTTGCCTGCACTCCAATCTCAGTAATTGACTTGTTCAATAACTGAGCAATTACCTACAGTTGTGTCTGCAGGGCCCTGAAAATCAAAGTTGGTTCCTGATTGTAGCTGGTTATCAATCTAGCCACCAAAAATAACTGATTCCGCAAAAGGACATCACACAAATGCAATTAACTACACGGCTGAATAGAAACCCAAGAGCTGGGAACCACTGGCACACTGTAAAAACAACACACTCTCTGAATAATAATGTCTGACCAGCTAAATGAAAAATTAACTAGCCTCTGCATCGGCATGCAGCGTGCTAATGCTGAATCATACACAAATGAAATGCCTCACAGGCGATGGAGGGAAACTTGGCTTTTACATCACTTCCCAAAAAGACAAATTTCAGCAATAGCAGTTTCAGGCTACACTGCATCTGTCCGTGGCTTGTTTCCAGCAAAAAAATGTGCAAAAAGCCAGCATTAATCTTTTACCGTAGCAGTAACTCACCAAGTTCATCTGTATCTGACTAACTTAAATTGCTTCTGAAAGACTGACCAACTAAAATATCGACTAACTAAATGTTGCACTACCTTAACATACCTAATAACTACACTATCCAGATCAAAACAATCGGATTAACTCTCCGAGCAATTTTTAAGCAAACAAATCTGACAAATAAAAAAATTAATAACGTACTTGTCGAAGTGTATCTTTACAGCGTGGTCTGTTTGTGCTTCAATCACCCACTGGCAGTTCAGAGAGTCTTTATAGAAGGAGGGCCAACCAGGAGACAGCAGAACCCCAGTAGGAGCTGTGAGGTGGCCTCCACAGGGAGCTGGAGGGAAATGAAAACACGCAAACACACACACCGCAGAGAATGACATTAATTATGCTTTTTTTTTTCTTGTAGCTGTGCTGTGGCATGAGCGCAGCGTTCATATTTCATCAGGTTAGCAGATCCATCATCTTCTCTATTTATTTTAGCACTCTAATCCGCTTTAAATTTCTAGATTTCATGTGTAAACATTTGCCTTCAGAAATTATGCTGTGCCAGTCTTGTGCAACAGTAAACAATTTTGAGCTACTCATGTTTGAAAAAGCCTAAAATAATTATAGTATGATAATTTATAGGGGAAATCAAGTATATTTATGTGTCAAATGATGCCAAAAAATACCCTCATTTCCCTGCAACTCATAAGGGTGCAAGCAGCCAAACTGTCACATATCGACACGAGTTTATAGCTCACACTCAGAGTCCAGAAGTCTTAGTTATGATACATTAAAATCCAACAATTAACTCTAGTTGAGTTTTAACTCAGCATTAATACAAAATATAACACTTTGGTGTTACTTTTGAGTTTTAATTGTTTATTTTTGACCCTATCCAGCACTTGAATTAAGTTAACATGTATAGTAACAGCCTTGAAGAAAAAAAAAACCTTCAGACTTGGAGTTCATGGTTTGTATATTATCCATTGCGCTCTCTGCAATAAATGGCTTATCTTTCACATTCATACCACTTCTTCTCCTCTCAAGTAGCTGATACCTTCGCCCCTTGATTGCTCTCTTAACTCCAGACTGTCAGCAAGCTACAAAAAAAAAAAAAAATCACTTTTCTTCCTCTCACTTTCTTTTACCCACTCTATGCATACTGAAGCAGCAGCACTTGAGGAAGGGATCCAGAAGAAAGTCGTTCTAGAAATACAACATAATTATCTTCCCCCTTGTCCAATTGGAGGGATAACATTTTCCCCTTCTCCATGCTTAATAAGGTGACCACCCTATTCGGTCTGATTGTCTCCTCCATTCGATTTATTAACAGCAGGCAACATTTGATAATGTCATTTAGACAATACAATCAAGATGCAAAATGGGAAGGATACAAAAATAGACATTGAAATGCTCACAGGCCAGCCGATGCTATTCCCTTTCAAAAAGGGTTGAAATAACAGCACATCCACTATCCCTTTATTATTGCTTCCACATATTAGCTTATCTTCACATTATGGACATATCTCTGTATTTTAGAGCCTGCATATAATAAATGTGTCTGACCAAATGAGTTTCAGCACAACTTGTGCCAGTCTCATTTAAGATTATTGTTGCGAGAGAAAGATGCGTGCAAACAGGCTGAATAAGTGTGTGGAGGCTAGAGGCTAAAAGCAATTAGAAGAGAAATTTATACAATTGCAAAGGTGCATAAACACACTTCAGCTGCACTGTAAGAGCCGAACAGTTGAATGCTTTGTCATCTTATAGTCTGGTAAGCAGAACATTTTGAATGATTACCCACAGCTCATACATACGGTAAACGGTTTATATATGCGTGTGTGTGTGTTTGTCTGTTTACCTTCGCAGCGAGGGACAGCTGCAGACCAGACAACATTTCCATCCTGAATGATGCAGGTGACCTGATCTGACCCCTGGAGATTCAACAATCATACATCATATAAATTACTTAATTACTATACATGTGTTTTCACATGACATGACGAATGTCACACCCAAAAATAATACGTCAGAGAAAACTTTTACATAGTTAATAAACAAACCCAAACTGAAATTACATCTAATCATTACCTGTGTCCGAATGAATCCTTGATCACAGCGAAAAGCCACCGAGCTGCCAAGTTGAAACTGGTCACCGTACCTCTGACCGTTGACAGGGACTCCTGGGTCGTGACATTCATTCTGACCAAATGCTGCAGAGAGAAAACAACCAAGGAAAAGTTGAAATAGGAGCCTACACACACATAATGAAATGAACAGTATCAAACAAGGGAAGATTGTTTTGGTACTGAGAGAACAGAGAAAAAATGTGATAGAAAATTAAGAGGATTCTGACACACTGTACCCGCAGCTTACACTGCAAGCAGAATTATTAGGCAAATTATATTTCTGAGGATGCATTTTATTGTCCAACAAATACAATGCTCCTAGTCCCAATGCAAAATGACTGTGAACATCAAATCTGAATGTTTAACTTGAGAAAATGGAGTTTTGTCTTTCTAGAGGAAATATGTAAGTGTGTACAACTATTAGGCAAATACATTACTAAAATTAAAAATTAATTATTGTTAAATTTCAAAGTGGACAACAAAAATGACCACATTTTTTGACATTTGCTGACCAAAACAACTGCCAGTCTTTTAAATAACTGCAGTGAACCTTCCATCCCTGGAGTCTGTCTGTTTCTTGATCTGTGCACAATGAACTTTCACTGAAGCAGAAACCACAGCCTCTCAAATGCTGTTCAAAGAGGTGTATTGTTTTCTCTCACAGTAAAAGTCTTGTTTGAGACGGGGCCACGAGTTCTCAATGTCAGGTGAGGAAGAGGGCAAGTGCCATGATCCTGGCTTTGCCTCTTGACTATTTTTTTGTGCTTCTGCCATTTTTTTCCTTGCCTTTGTGCCTTTTGTAGTCTGCTGACTGTCTCTGTGAGTGTGTTTGTGTGTGTTTGGGTATGTCGCTCCATCTCCTCCTGCTGCCAACTCATCTATGCACCTGAGACTCCTTCACCAACCCAGACGCAGCAGTAAATCTACTCTTGCTCTTCCTTCTATTCTCCGACAGATTGTTGACCTCGCCAACAAGCTACTAATGCTACAGCCAACCTAAACTCCAGCTAAGTCCTCTCTTGATTGCCTAATAATTCAACTATATTTAGTGTGACACTGTGCCTCAGGTTCTCCACCTGCAGTTCACCAGCCTCTGCCCAGTTCTAAGCCCCAAACAAGCTGTCCTGCTCCATTCTCCACACCTCACCACTAGCCCAACATCAAGCCAACCTTTTCCACACCCAACACTATCCCAGCTGCACCATGCCAAGCCATCCTGCTCTGCTCACCGCTCCAACAGCCCTGCGAACCTGCCAGCTCACACTCAGCCCTCAGCCCACAGTTCTTCACGGTCTGTCAGCCCAACGCTGCTCCACCCCTTCCACGCTTTGCCCTCTGTGCATCACCATCAAACTCACCAATTCAGCTCAATTCTAACATCCTGAACTAAATGGAAAAAAAAAAAAAAAAGAATCCTGTAGAACTCCCCTCCTTCTGCCTAGTTATTGAGTCATACTCTTGAATCCAAACTTCTCCAGTTTTTTACAGCCAGGTCATTACTTGACCATCTTTAAAGCCTTTGCTGGCTCACCAAGTCAGTGAAGAACTTTGATATATGAGACAGAGCATCGTCCTGCATAAAGATTGTGGCCTTTCTGAATTCTCTGGACTTCTTGCAGTATCACTGCTTGAAGAAAATATGTCCCAGAAACTGGCAGTAGGTTTGGGAGTTCACTTCCATTCCAAATCCAACCTAAAAAAAGATTCAACCTGTACGTCCTTAATGCTAGCAGCCCACAGTGCTCCTTCTATACCTTGCTGACGCCTGACGTGAAGTGGTGGCCTGTGTCCATTAGTGATCCCATCCAGCTGCTCCATCAAGAGTCTCTCTCATTTCATCTTCTAAACAAAACCTTTGAAAAATCTGTCCTTGGGTATTTTTTGCCTCACTCTTGATGCTTCACCTTGTGAATCTGACTCAGTGCTGGTTATGCTTCAGCCTTCTTCCCTTTGGTCATGTTTCTGACCACTGATAAACTTGCACTTCTGCACTCTCCAGTTAGTTTGTAGTTATGGGGATATGCTGATACTGGAGAATAATGGTTTACAAAACCTAATGTGACATAGTTTCAATTTGCCCTTTTGTCTTCTGTGCATGTTTCACAACTCTGCTGACTATTCACAACAAAACATTTGATTGTCCGATGGTTGCCCCCGAATACTTAAGCTCTTCTAAGAAAGTTGCATGCATATCAAAGGTATTTTCAACATTTTGACAGCGTCAGTTAAATTTTTTCTTTGGCAATGTTTAGTTTAAGTGATGAAGCTGTCTCATGCTTCTGCACATGTTAATATGAGGGCTGAAATACTATAATGCACACCCTCTCTCATTACACAAATGTATTATTGGAAATTGATTAAAGCAAATAGAGTTGGAAAATGTGGCTAGAAATAACGATCACATCAGATTATTCACTCATTGGACCTGTCTAAAAAAATACTTTAGTGTAATGAAAGCTATGTAATTAATGCTAGATTCAAATTTAGTTGTTTCTAAAAGTTGTTAATAATTCAAGAAATGGAACAAAGTCATTATCTCTGTTTTATTTTTAAATGCATGGCAAAAATTGATCTTTCCCCATGATTTACTGTTCACAAATGACATTTGTTTCCTCTTAGGACTTTTTTCTTGAGCACAGCAAGGAAATTTAACAAGGGCAGTCATATGAGCATTATGTGTCCTTTCCTATATGTCACATGTCCATCAGTGTCAGTGAGCATGTAATGACTGTTGCCAAATTACATCAAAACTCACTAAGATATAAGAACAGAGTGTACACAAAAATGTCATGGCACCCCCTTAAGAAACGGTGCTTCACCAGTACAAACTACATATTGTAAGATGTCACTTTAAATCCCTTTGACACAAAATGTTCAAAATATTGATGTCCAAGTTAATGATCTCATGATTTCCTTTTCTGTGGGTTTCAACTCTATTACTCTATTTTCCTCTTATTTTACCTCCTGTCTAATCCATCATGTCAATCTCCATCTTTCTCTGTGACTCAGTCTTCCTGTTTGTTGTTTTGCTTTTCCATTCATACACAATCTTGTCTCAGCCTTCCTATCTCTGTGACACTTAAAGCACATTTTCAGATACTCTATCCAGACTCAGATCTGTTTTTTTTCCTTCCCACCTTGGTTTTGTCTCATTTATTCTTCATCTGGACTTAAACATATAATTGGAGTGTTCTCATTTTGTGTATTTTCTCATACATTTCCCTCTTCTTTTATATATATATATATATATATATATATATATATATATATCCCAATCTTTTCCAAAACTACAGGTTTGTGAAAGTGCATACGGATAATTTCGCCATATGCCTTTGGCCGTTGGAGTGTCTTTGTCCATCTACCAGTATATGTACGCAGAATATGTGCATATTCTTTGTGGTTGAGTACCTACAATTTTATCCGCAGCTCTAATTTCTTCCTCTATCCTTCCATTTCTCTCTCTGTTCTCATTTCCTCTCCATCTAATCAACCTGAGACATGTCCAATCACTGGGTGTGTGCTCTGGGTGGGATCAGGTTAATCTCTGGAATGGGGATAATATAAGCTAAACATGACAGGGTGGAATCCACAGAAAGATAATTCCATTCCCATATTTCCATATCAGTGGAGATGTCACATTCACTGACAGTGATACAGCACTGATTTCACTTTTTTCCTCCGGTAGAACCAATTTCCAGGTACTGAAACAAATTGAAAAACCAGAGGGACATTGTTTAAATTTGTAAATCCACACACGTACTCTGAACCATTTTACTGTACTGTGTATGATCAATTTAGCTCTATTTTCAAGTCGGAAATTAATAACATATATTATATTGTGTGACCAGTATTTGGCTCCAAATGCACTACTTTTAGCATGTAACTGCGCAGCCTTGTGTGTCAACACTCATATTTGAGTTTCTAACATCCTTCACATAAATAGATAGAAAAATACCCACAGCAAACCTATTGGTATTCATATATGCATTAAAATGTTAATAGACCAAATTACTGAAACAGCACAAAGATGCATGATCTTTCTTAAGTCACAGTGGAGAATTTATGTGATCAGACATTTAAATTACATTCTCAAAAAGTTTCACCAGCAAAAACTGTAGGAATGTAAACATTTTTTCTTTCTTTGAGAATAGAGGTATTTAGGTTTTTTAAACTGCAGACAATATAAAAACATTGCATAATATATTCAGAAAAAAAGGAGCACGAACAGGATTTTTGTTTATACATTCCTTTAGAAATGTTAGGCTGTGGGTGGCATATTTATATTGAAAATTGTGCATCAAACCTTTCATTTGTGTTAGGATTAAGGATAGGACTTCTTATGAAATATGTTGTGGCGATGAAAAGACCCCCAAAAAAGTATTTAAATTTGTCAGATGTCACCTCTACAGGAAGAGCTTGGAGACAAGGTCATTGGGGAGGCAGTGTGTGATACGGTGCAAAACCGCATGGTAATCACAGTGAATGAATCAGAATCAGTCATGCACAACTAGCTCAGCTTAGAGGAGGTAAATATAAAAGCTGCAGTGGCTGGGTTCAAAGTCTGGCAATGGGACAAGCTTAACTAGGTAAAGCTTGAGTAAGACATTCTAACACATGATTAGTGGAGCAGAAGTGTTCAAACTCCGGACAGGTTAAAGTAATGTAAGAAGTTCGCAAGGGCGCTGTATTACTCAGCTAAGCCTTTTTCTGCTTTGATTAGTGTGTAACGAAAAGATATTTTTTACTAACGCAATTTTTTTTCCTTTTTTTTCTCCTTTTTTTCTCTCTCTTTTCTCTAACGCAATTTTTGTAATTCTGTATTTATGTATGTTTAGCCTTTAATGGGTACGATGGGTAGAAAAAAAGCAGCATCTTTGTTTTTATAATGTGTTTTCCTACACCCAGCTTTATCTTGTATACTTGTATCTCACACAGTGATTCCCTCTATTTGTCAAAATGCCTTATGGCACTGCTAAAGCAAGGGACATTAACTTCTTGCTTCAAATTGTGGATTACATGCTGGGTGGAGAAAACAATAGTAATAATGTGTGAAGAGTAAGGCTGCAAGTGCTTCAAAGGTCAAGAAAAGGTGAGAGCATCTTCCCTTCAATTGTAGCGGTGCAACTGTATTGGATTATAGATAAGTGACTCTGATTATATACCACTTACAAACTGCTGCATCCACAATGAAGCCCTTTCTTTTCCATTGTGCGGCTGCTGGTGTTTAACGCTGTCATTTTTTTTTTTAAAGATTGCTCAACATTTTTCTGTCATCAAAACTCCACTGCATTCACCCTGAAAGTACCTCAAATGCAATGTCACAGTAGCATTTCACTTTAAGGCCCGGCCACACCGCCCGAACTTTGCTGGAGCGTTCCTTGAACGGTGAAAAAAATTCATCACCGCTCGTAACCGTTCACCACCGTTTAACGGAAGTTGGCCCCCGTTAAAGCGATGCCGTATGCGCTCAGCCACCGCTGATGTTTCTGGAGGGGCCCTCCTACCGCTTCCAAAGTTTTGAGCTGCACAAAATATTGCGAGCGGTGAGGAGGGGGCAATTTTCCGCCCCGCAAAGTTCACCCCGCTCCACCAACGCCCAGTCAAAGTTTGGCACCGCTAGACGCAAGTTCGTGGACGCTTGGGTCCGCTAGGCCAACGCAGAAATCTTGAACGCTGGACCACCGCTGCTTCACCAGCATTGCTCGGGCGGCGATTAAACGTTGTACAAACTTCGGTGGCGCGGTTGTAAGCGTTTTACGAGCGGACACGGGGCTGCTGGAACGGTGTCGGGTGTTGAAGCAGCGATGAACTTTGGTTTGGCGAGCGGGACCAGAATTTGGCTAGAAATACGGGGAGAAATGGACCAGGAGCTCATTTGGAATCGAGCTGCCATTGAGTTCAGACCTCATCTATATCGAATACCGCTCGCTACCGCTAAAGCAACGCTAAAGCAACGTCGGCTTCAGCGGTCCACCGCTAAGCCAACGCCCGTGTTTTCGATTTTTTTTCCCATTTTGTGCGCGGTGATGAGCATTGTCGAAATTCGGCCCCCCCTCCCTACCGTTCAAGGAACGGTAGGGAGGGGTAACACGGGCGTTGCTTTAGCGTTGGTTTAGTGGTAGCGAGCGGTAGCGAGCGTTGGTTTAGCAGTGACGCGAGCATTGGTATGGCGGCATTCTGCGGATGCGGGCGTTGGCTCGGCGAGGGTATAAAGTTTGTTTAGCAGCATACCGCTTGTGACTACGGAGCTGAACGGATCGTTCATCAAACATGGCTGGTGGCATCCTCATGAAGTGCTGGAAGGCTCGTGGATCCTCATTCCTCAGCTTGTCATACAGTCCATGTTCAGGCCTTCTCAGTATCCACTGTCTGACCCACACAACTCTGTCTCCTTCTTCTCTCTCTTCTCTTTCTGTCAACAGCTTGTTGCAATCTGAGGAGGTTCTGATTCTGCTGCTGGACTAGTGCACCAATCAAAGCAAGTCTCTCAGCATCCATGGTGATACAGTTTTACCGTAACTTTGAGCAAATTCGATATAGATGAGGTCTGAACTCAATGGCAGCTCGATTCCAAATGAGCTCCTGGTCCATTTTTCCCCGTATTTATAGCCAAATTCTGGTCCAGCTTGCCAAACCAAAGTTCATCGCCGCCATGGATCGCTGCTTCAACGCCCGACACCGTACCAGCAACCCCGTGTCCGCTCGTAAAACGCTTACAACCGCTCCACCGAAGTTTGTGCAACGTTTAATCGCCGCCCGGGCAACACTGGTGAAGCAGCGGTGGTCCAGCGTTCAAGATTTCTGTGTTGGCCTAGCGGACCCAAGCGTCCACGAACTTGCGTCTAGCGGTGCCAAACTTTGACTGGGCGTTGGTGGAGCGGGGGTGAACTTTGCCGAGGCGGAAAATTGCCCCCTCCTCACCGCTCGCAATATTTTGTGCAGCTCAAAACTTTGGAAGCGGTAGGAGGGCCCCTCCAGAAACATCAGTGGTGGCTAAGCGTATACGGCGTCGCTTTAACGGGGGCCAACTTCTGTTAAACGGTGGTGAACGGTTACGAGTGGTGATGAATTTTTTTCACTGTTCAAGGAACGCTCCAGCAAAGTTCGGGCAGTGTGACCGGGCCTTTATATCTCCAGGATAAAGTAAAATACAATACCACAGAACAAAACTGGCACTAAAAATAATGCTGCATCACAAATAAGTTTTTAGGCTGCATTTTAAGATTAATTTGCATTTGATTTAACACTAACAGAATAATTGAAACTTACCTAGATACTGTCAAAACTACTTTTGACGATACTGACACTTGGAGAACTCTGGTAAAGTGAGGTGATCAACACAACATGCTTCTGGTACTCAAAATAAAATAAATTTAAAACATAAAATTCACATTAAGTCTCACTGTGATGTTCATGTTCAAAACCATATATTTTGTTCTATTTTATGTGTTACACATCAGTAAATCAACTTAAAACAGACAGACGGAGATAAGTAGGTAAGTGGTACATACTGGTATAGCTGATATTGAAGCCTTTCCCAGTATTGGAATGATCAGACTGAAATTCCAGTCTCATGATGTGCCCATTCGAGGCGATCTGTGATGGAACATCTTTTCCTGAGAATGTCCCAAACGTTGTTGGCTCAGACAGACCTGAAATAAAGCACAGTTTAAACACGCTTTTAGTGGTACATTTAAATGGTGCTCACTCCTCCCATATAACACTTGTCCAAGGACACACTTGGAAAGTAAAGGACTCCCATAAAGAAAGAAACAAAACAGCACAAGAGGCATCAAGGAATGTACTGGATGACGGGGGGAAAAGTGAGTTGTATTAAAAGTTCTAAACAAATTCAAACATGTGGTTCTTCGCTTTAATAAATAGTGCACTCCTGTAGTCAGCAGATTAAAGAATTTAACACAGAGCAAAGAAGTCATTCAAATGATTTCTTTCAGTTCCCGAATACTTTCAGTACTACGAATGGCGAATCAATTTATCACAAGTACTGACCTTAAATTGTATCTATGAAAAGTAAACAAGCATTAGAAGCAAAATGTGCCTGAGTATGAAATGTATTTGTTGTGAAAAATGTTTCCTCTCAGTGTGACCAATTATTGACACTGTATGTTGAAATAAAGTGTTGTAGCTGGTCTTGGTGGAGCCCACTCTGACTAATTCATTATACTGCTGTGAGTTTGAATAACAGCAGTACTGAGTTAAACTGTCAATGTTGCTGAAAACAATGTCTCTTACATTTTTTCTGGTGTTTCCCCCTTAGGCCATTGACAGGGTGCTTGCTTCCCTGCAGGTTTAGATGTTTTTCTGCAACAACTCAGATGATGGCAAGATGACATTTTGGAGATGGCTTTTTTTTTTATAACCTTGTCTAAATATTGAGGGTTTAATGTCAGTATCCATAAATATCCGTAATGTCAAGTAAAAGTAGACAGTCCTGCATACTGGGATGGACTGTACAGTAGCAGTAATGCACTCTGTTTAATCAAATCACTCATAATACTCATACGAGTGCAACAGTAGTTTGCAGAAGAATTATGTTCCATTAAACACCTTATTAAGGTTGGAAAAATAACTTTATTTTTTAAATATAACAGCCAAATAATACACTCAGTGACCTAAAATACAAAGGCCAGTTCAGTATTGTTATACACCACCTTCAGCCCTAAGAACAGCTTCTTGGTAGTGGCTCAGCAAGGCACCTGCTGGATTCTGATGTTCCAGGGAACCAGACAGACATTAGAGCTTCACGACTGCTAAAGGTAGAGGCGTAGCTACTTCTCTCAACAAACGTGTCTGAATGAACCCCCCCAAAATAACTGATACCAGGTTATTGTGGTGTCCAGGTCATTCATGATATTTCACCTGAATGTGTCCTCAACCATGCATTCCGAGACAATTCTGTCACTGTGGGAGACAGCATTATCTTGCTCCAAGTACCCATCATCCCCGTGGGGGGCACATGATTGCAATGAATGGCTGAACCTAGCTGCTATGTTAAGGTATGCTCCAGCATTAAGGCATCCCTCCATAGCCATTAAAGGACCCACTGTATACCAGTTGAATGGCCCTGAAACTCCCCCACTGGCCTGTACAGCTGTAACCATGCATCACCTCAGTTCTGTCTGAGACATTTGTGTCACAGCATCGGACCATTTACTGCAACAAATGGTTATACACTTTTGTTTGGCAGAATACACCGCTCCGTAGGGCGCTCCCCAGCGATCCAGCCAGCAGCAACAGATTCAGAGGGGAGCGCAATAAAATCCTCCTGGGCTACATAGAACAAAACCCAGCAGGCCCATATCATTGAGATATGGAGCATACATAATGCACACAGAAAGAGATGCCATCCCCAAATATTATAATAAGACACTAGAACACAGAGGAATCAGAGGTGGTTGATGGGAAATCAATGGCCATAGCCAGTAACAGCAGTTTGTAGCAGGTAGAAATAAACAGATTAATCACCACCAGCAGCAGCAGCGGCATAATGATCAAGAGTAAGTGACAGACATTGTGGGATTATAAGGACTACCTTATTGTCTTGATTGAATGTGATTAGATATTAGTGTTAGTATGACTGATGATTAGGAATGTCAACCAACGCTGATAAGTTATTGGCATGCACCACTTCACTTCATTTCACAACTGTTGCTGTTTATGGCCCACCAGGAGTCTATCAGATTGGAGTTGCAGCAGGAACTGCGATTCATCAGAAAGCACCTGCAGTGTTGAATGGGTAAGCGAAGCAGGTGATTATATATATTATAACCTCTGCAATCCAACATTCCATTGTTCATTCAGTAAGGGTCATTTCTCATGTGGCGAATGGTTTGATGTCTTATGTTCTGGGACCTCATTTGTAACCACTGCATACATATGAAACAGGGCTTCAAAGTTGCATATGCCACGACCAATGGAAGAGCTGAGATCTGTAAATTGAAGGGGGCAATATGCATATTTGTGCTGTGAAATGCGAATAAATGTGACACAAATGATAGAGAAGTGAACTGAAACCAGATTTTATGATAATCCTTTTCATTCGTGTCACTGAGTAATTATATACTGTACTAACAATGGGTTATGCATTATTCAATAAAAAAGTTCTTAATTTTAAGCTTCATTATTTAAATCTGGCATTCATATTATCATGATATTTATTATTAAACTTTGAAGCACCAGCTCATCACCACAATCTCAAACTTTCAGGTCTCAGAAAAAAAGAGTTCAGTCAAAAGATGCTCAAACTTGTTCTCAGTCGTTTACCTTCATCACAGACAAATTAGGTGATGAAACAATCACAAAATTGCATCAAATTACTAGGATTAGAGAACAGAGCACTGGTAGGTTTCCAATGACATCTACTGTGAAAATCTCTCCAGCTATGATTTTAATTAGTTCAGATTAGGTTAGATAGTTCTGATAGTATTTGTACAGAATCGCTTCAGTGAACACATGACTGTGCTGCCAGCGGCACTATGCTCATAGAGCACGCTGCAGATATTGCCAGCAGCACTCAGCTGCCACACGCTCTCTGCATTCTCTAACACACCCTACACCTGTCTACCACCTGCATTCATCATCAAGTATGACAATGAGAATCACTTGTATACTGAATTTCAATACCCTTTGTTTTGTAGATACCATACGTGCAGCTAGTGATGCATCTATATAACGCCTAAAAAAGAAAATTTGTGTCCTCAAGCCTCTACAGACCAACAACATTCCAGCAAGGCACGTCTGCAAGCCTATACTTTGTCAAATTTCAGGAATTATCCTTTTTGTTATGTTAACAGCTACAGCAGCCACCAGCCTCTCAAAATGTGTTTTATTTGTAACAATGGCCCCATTCTGCACAGAAACAATATGTGCATCAATTTTCATGAGGGATTTGCATTGATCGTTTATGGTTAAATCTGGGAGAGTAGTGGGTGGAATATGAGGCTCACCAAAGTGTGTACATCTCAAAGCTAACTGTGATTTATAAAGGGACATTTGTGTATAGGCGGGCATGTGCAGTTTTAAAAATCATTTCATCATTTATGTGTTTTGATATGGATCCCACACACAGTTGTATAAATGAGGCCCCAAGTCCACTGACTAACTGTGAGATTGTCACTCTCAAAACATTAGGTGACTGTGTGATTTCAGTGATCAAACTCAATCCCTGACATCTATAACAATGTCCTGTTTTGAAAATCTGATCAGCAAGTCAAGCATTCTTCACTTGGTGATCCACTGACAGACGATGCAGGATGCTGTGGCAGCCATGCTGGTTCTGTGTGCCTTTAATTTTTAATAAATCGCCAACAGTGTCACCAGCAGAGCACTGCCACACCATCACACTTCCTCCTCCATGCTTCACGGCAGGAGCCATTCGTTCACCTTCTCTGCGTCAGACAAAGACACGGCGAGTGGCGCCAAAGATCTCAAATTTGGGCTCATCAAACCAAAGCACAGATTTCCACTGGTCTAATGTCCATTCCTTGGGTTTCTTGGCCCAAATATATGTCTTCTGCCTGTTGCTATTCCTTAGTAGTGGTTTCTTAGCAGCTATTTGACCATAGAGGCCTGATTCGCACAAACTCATTAAGAGAAGGCCAAGGGTTTTAAAGGCTGTCATCAAAGCAAAGGGTGGCTACTTTGAGGAATCTAAAACATTAAAGCTATTTAAAGTTATTTCACAATTGTTTGGTTGCTACATATTTCCATATATCTTGCTTTATAGTTTTGATGTCTTCATTATATATCTACATCGTAGAAAGTGGTAAAAATAAAGAAAAAAACATTGAATGAGAAGGTGTGTCCAAACTTTTGACTGGTAGTGTATATTTATAGTTGCTGTTGCATGCTGCTCATCTTCTACTTCTTCTGTAGAGACAAGATATGATTGTTTTCCTGGTCATTATGTGATATTTTTGAAGAAACTTTAAATGCACTGTATTAATAGTTTGTAAGCTATGTATTAATAGTTTGTAAGCTATTTTTACAGACTTTTCAGATACAGATCCACTAGAATCATTTGTACAACAGCAAATAATTGAAAATGATGGCGTTCATAATGTCTGAAGATTACAATACTGACATGTTTCGCACCATTCCTGAGCTTAAAAATCCACCACATTCTTTAAACATAATGGGGAGTGCAACAAAAAGCAATGCGAGTTGACAACCTGGGACGAGACAGAAAAGGAGTTACAAAAATACCTCACTGATAAAATACATTGCACCTGAATTGGGAAATCTTCACAACGCTCTCATGAAAAGTTTTCCTTTTATTTCCTTCTTGAGTTAGAGTTTTGAATCCCATGCACTTAGACTCAATTAAGCTACAGAGTGACTGAGCTGTAAAGTGCCAGCGTCTTTGTTCTCTAGCAACCCCAAGCCCTTTCACTTATTCATTGTTGCATTGATAGACATGAGACCAGAAATGGAATGACAATAGCTGAAAGAGTGACAAGATCCTACGTTGTCTTATCAAAAAGGAAAGATTTGCAGAAAAGCCTTTTTTATTTAAAAAATTGTCTGTCACTATGTTCTCTTATAGTAGATGACAACAATGGCTTTTTGATTATGTTAACCATTTACGTACTGTTCAACCGCGCACCTTGAAGTTATTGAATTTTTTTAAGGCTGGATTTCGTGCTACTGTTGCACACCTCGGGAAATTGATGTGTTATTACTGTGGTAGTTTCATTTACTTCTTTTTTGCAATTCAAAATCCAATGTTCTATTAGGCATTAGGAATACAAAGGAACAATACAAAGTATCAAGGTCATACAAAACCCTTGGAGAGTTGAGATCTGATTTTTATAAAGGCAAATGAGCAGAATGAGTAATGACATCGGCTGCATAACTGCAAAGCCGTAGATAGTTTATATCATGCATTTTAGTCTGTGACAAGAGGAAAGAAAACTAGAGAAATGTCAATCAGTCATCAATGTATATAATCAGTGATGAACAAGAGCGACATAGTGACCATAAATACAACAATGTAATGGGTACCATATTAATGAATATTGATCATTTACATACTTGATCTGGTAGCTGGCCAAGAAAACCACTTTTGTTAGACTAATTTTCAGTTAGTACTTTAATTAAAAGTATTGATGGATTTCACTTGACTTATTTGTGACTAAAAATAGATTTTTTTTTTAAAAAACTTGAGTTGGAAGCTTTCATCATTTTTGAAGGAATGTGGGTCATATATCAGCAAACACTTTTCATTTAACTTTCTTAATCTGACTACAACCTTGAAAAAAAGAGATAAATATAAAAAACAATTTTAAATCACTATTAATTTCCTTAATGCATGTCAGTTCAAATGTTTTTTTTTTTGTCTTTATTTCTGGATGCTGACGTAGAGAGCGGTGTTCTTGCGACAGCAGTGATTTATCACCAATCAGAACAAACTCGAGGACTTCAAAGCAGTAACTTCTAACTGATTTCAGTTTGCCCATTGCAACAGTAATTGCCCTGCAATTTTCCAAACAGAACAGGTTTAAAGCCAAACACAACTTCGTCTTTAATGACAAGCCAGTCAAACCAGGGCTTTACTTGATTCGGTTTAAATCAATAACGTTTATCACGATGGGGAATAGCAATCTAAGATGAGAAAAAATGGCTCCCCGAATTATTTGACCATTTCAGTAGCACACACATCAGTTGATATTTTAGCAGCAAGGCACATTAATGTCTTGAGATCTTAATTTATTTCTTAAAATGGATAAACAAAATGGGAGGATTTGGGTTAATAAGGATAAATAGTAAGATAATTACCTTCATCTTTGACCACCAGCCAGTCAAATTGTGGCTCCAGGTCAAAGTCTGAGAAGAGGAGATGAATGCGGCTTCCCGGTTCAGAGATAATCAACCACACACAATTTAGGTTGTTCCCATACTCCTCTGGGTAGTTTGGGGATAAAACAGTCCCTGATGGAGCCGTGAAGTTGAAGAAACATGAGACTACAAAGAGGAAGAAAAGGAGGAAGGATTGACAATAAGTTTGGAGGTTACTTGGTAAGAATTCAAGCCGAAAAGCAAAGTGAGGTAGAAGCAGGAAAGACAACAGAGAGATAATACAAACTTAAAACCTAAACAGCAAACAGGAAAACGTTCCACAAAGATTTCAAATATGCAAACTTACAGACACAGCTGGGCTTATTGCCAGACCACTGGTTATTGTGCTGGCATGTGATGGTTCTTTCCCCCACAAGTTCAAACGCCGACTGGCAAAAGAAGGTCAACACGTCACCGTGTTGAAAGCGATCACCGCTACGACGACCGAATGCCGGCACTCCAGGATCCCCACAGCCTCCTCGTTCGATCTCTGTAACCCACAGACACACACAGTCATGTTTCCATGCTGATAATTAATGTCAGTATGTGACATAGTGACATTAAGATAAGAGATTGTCTGCTGTGGTTTCTGAGGTGGGGTTAAATGGCAATAACATGCATACCCTGATTTTTGGATAAACAAAGGGTGAAACAAATCGATGCATTCAGTAAACGGGATTATAAGACGCCCCTCTTATTCAGTCAAATAAAAGTTGCTCAGTGGTGCATATGCTTAAAGTTTTTCCAAGCTTCCACTGTGGTACTCAGATTTCCTGCACACTTCTGCAGTTTGGGGCTCAGACAGCCGAACTAGCTGACTTCTTGTTGGCTCTTTGCACACATGAATGAGATAAAATCAAATGATCATACCATTATTCTAAACCTTTCAAATGTTATTGTTCCCTATAGATCAAATTTTGATAACATAAACAGTCATTTTGTTAGGTTTGTAACAGTCAGAATATTGAATTCACCATTATACAGCTGCTCCTTTTCGAGTGAGAGTCTCAGACCTAATTTCAAACTTTCTTAAGACCATCTTCTTCGGACCATGAGGAAAAATCATGAAAAAGCATCTTTCCTGTTGATTTTTTTTGGCATCTGATAATCATGTGTTTGTTGTACATTTGTGGTACATTTTTCTGTATTTCCATGAAAAGGTTTCCAACATGAACTAAATGCAACTTGCATAATTGACAAAGCAGGCCTTCTCAAAAGCACAGAAAGTAGACAGGTATGGTTAGTGGTAAGGATACTCTGGATGTTTCTTCGACTTGATGTGTTTTTGAATGAGTCTGAAAAATGCAAACGGACACTTCACAAGCGGTCTGAATGCAAAGATTTTAGTCAGATAGTATCGGTGTCAGGAGTAGAAGACAAAGTGAACATGTCTGGTGTCTCTTGTATCACACTGCTGTGTTAAGAAATGATATACAACCTGTGAGAAATTCATTTTATTGTTTCCCTCCTCACAGCTAATTACCATCAAGGTAATTGTAGTGCAATTCAGCTTTAATTGTGAGAGGCAAAACAATAAGTGGAGGCACACAGGTAGACGCAAACACACACACTGATCCATGCACACCCTTGTTAACTAATCAGCAGGAGGTGGAAATCAAAGAGAGTGATACTGCTGTTTGTGATATTGTAGAACATGTGACTTCCTGTGCACATATTTTTCGGACACATACAGTACAGTATTTCTTGTCTTGTTTATCTTCCTCTCTTAATCTCTGACTTTCAAATTTTCCCTGTCCTTCTTTTCCACTCCTCCTTATCAGTCTTGCTCTCTAAGTCTGATTCAATACACTGCGCTTCATTGGCATGAGAGTCACATTAGCAGTGCTGCCGACCTGGCCAGCAATCCCATTCTGTTCATTTGTGACTCGTTTTTAATCCCTTCTGCTACTAATGGGAGTGTGTTTTTATCCAGTGCATCTCCCTCACTCCCCTATTTTAAAATTTGACATTCTACCAGACGTCTGTCATCTTGTAACACATGCTCCACCATGCCCCTGGATTCGCTTTGGGCAAACACATCTCAAGGTGAGCGATGGATGTGTGTGTGTGACTGTGTGTTCTACACTTTTACTATCTGTTGGGATGTTAGTACACCCACAAGAATAGAGTACTTAAAGAAGCAGCAGGCGCTCGCCCACACACGCACGTGTGTGTGTGTGTGTGTGTGTGTGTGTGTGTGTGTGTGTGTGTGTGTGTGTGTGTGTGTGTGTGTGTGTGTGTGTGTGGCCCATGGCGAGCTGCCACACAGTTGACGAGTGTCAGGATGGATATCAGCGATCTTGAGCCTCTGGTAAGTCTGTCGTTATGGTGGCAACTGCCTCTCTCAGTCATTGTTTTGTGAAAATTCAACCCCCGCACCGTTTCACCTAGAACTACGAAATTCGGTACGCATATGTACCTTGTCAGGATGCACAATAAAGCCTCTTGCACCAATACCCAAAACCCAACAGGATGTTATTTTGAATTATGATTCATATTTTGGACAATTTTGTGTCATTTTTGGACATTATTTAAAATCTATACACTCAAACAGGCTAACCCTGAGAGCTGAAATTTGTCCAGGATGTACACCAGACATGAGTGATCAAAAATGATCAAAATGCTCTGCAAAAGTCCAAGGGCATGGAAATGGCAAACCATGGAATGCTGCCTTTTTGAAATATTATTCACATTTTGGACAATTTTGTGGCATTTTTGGACATTTTCAAAAGCTATAAACTCAAACAGGCTAACCCAGATAGAGCTCAAATTTGGCCAGGATGTACACCAGGCATGAGGGATCAAAAGCTGTCAAAACACGACGCAAAAGTCTGAGGGTGTGGAAATGGCGACCAGCAGAATGCGGCCATTTTGGATGTCTCGCCATGAAACAGGAAGTGCTGTGTAACTAGCCTGTACATGCACCAATTTCCCTCAGACTTTACATATGTGATCAGAGTCCAGCCATAAGCACATCCATAGGCCAATATACACTCTCAGTTGCAGCACCACCTGGTGGACATGCATGGGATAGCCGAGCCGCAAGAAAGCGAGGACCCAACCAATGCTGCTTGCAGCTTTAATTTCACATTATTTTTGTGAAAACATTTTTGCACACTGTATATTATTGACATTGTTTACTTTTGAAATTGCATCTTAAAGGTTTTTAGTATGTTTTCATACTTCTGTCAGTCGATTTTGTGTTTGATGTTCAGTGATAGATGTGCAGTTATGAGTGTATTTTCTGGTGGAGGTGTTTCAGGTGGAGGTGTTTCTGTGAGGCCACAGCACTAAACACCGACCCACTGTGCTTCCCTTTGGATAGGGGAAGATAGAGGGGTGAGAGAGGGGTGAGAAAAGGGTAAGAAAGGGGTGAAGGATGAGGGGATGAGGTGGATGCTGAAGTGAGGATTGGAGGTGGCAAGATGGATAAAGATGGGAGTAGACTGGAGGTGAAGAAAGATGGGAGGAAAAGGGGAAGACGTTGAAGAAAGCAGGTTTAATGCAACCAGCTCCAGCAACCCGCCGACTTCTTCTTCTCTTTTTCCTTCTTTTCCATCTTCTTCTGCTCTTCCTTCTCATTTGGATCAGTGTGTTTGAAGAAACTGAAGAATTTCTTTTTCTTTTTCTTGCTGAGGAGCTCCTGCAGCTCTTGGTTCTCCTTCTCCAGCATTTTTGTAACTTCCATCATCTCTTCGCTCTTTTTGTGAAGGGCTTGACACTCCTCCTCGAACGCCTTCTTATCCAGCTTCAGATGTTTGTTGTCTATCTGGAGGTCTTTATTTTTCCCTTCCAGATTTATTTTTTTCAATTTGAAGGTCTTTATTTTTGCCTTCCAGAAGTTCTTTTTCAATCTGGAGGTCTTTGGTTTCGACCTTTACTTTATCCCAGTGAAGGTCATTGTTTTCAGCCTCCAGGCCTCCAGATCCTTCTTCACCATCGGGAGTTCTTTATTTTTGGCCTCCAGATGTTCTGTTTTCTTTTGAAGTTCTGCATTTTTGACCTCCAGCTCATGTTTCTCCAGTCCAAGCTTGTGATTCTTTTCCCAGAATGCCTTTTTGTCCTCCTTCAGTTTTTGCTTGAGCTTCATAAAGGCTTCCTTCATCTTTACCATTGTATCTTGGTGTTCTTGAGTTGTGTCTTGGAGAACCATCATTTCCTCTAGCAGTCGTTCATTCTCATCACCCAGTTCTTTGGCCTGCTTCTGCAGAGCCTTTTTAATAGAACATTCTGTGCTTATTTTGCCCCTTTCCAGCAGTCACATATCATTTATGTAATCTACATAACTGAGAATAAATAATAAAACAAAAAGAAAGAAAAAAACATTGAAGACAAATGTATTCAAATTCAAGCAAAAAAAAAAGAAAAGAAACGTTTTTAGGTTTAGATGTATTTCAGTGCATTCTAAACACATTTCATGCCAGTACATTAAGGAAATCAACTTGCAGAGAAAACTGCTTAATGTAATCCATCACAGTGAACAATTTATAGTCTTTAGGTTTTCTGATGAAATCCTGTCATCATCACATGATGAATTGGTAATGAAACTATTTTGTTTTTGCTTGTGTAAAACTTGTGCATCACTTGTCAGACAGCAATCAATGCAGTGCAAACAACTGCCATACTATTCTTTTTAAAGTATTAACGTGTTCTTTTTTCTATTTGCAGGTTGACTTTTCAAGTGACAAAGTCAAGTCAGAATAAAGGACTTACATCTGCACCTGTAATCTAAAAAGGATGGCATGCCAAAAGTTTCAGAATGTTCACATGGATCCTAGTGATACTATAGTATAATCTTAAAGACATTTTAATGCAAATTTCTTTCCTTTAGTAAGTTAAATAAATGCATAAAGAACTTCTGCTGTTAGTCTTTTGATAGCAAACTGGCATCAGCCCGAAAACTTGGCAGCAGTATTTTAGTGAAAGCTTTAATTAACATAATGCTCTCTGTGTGTTTATGATATTAACTTTCTATTTTTCTTTCTCACTCTTACAAATGCACATACAGAATGACACAAACGCATTGAGCTGCAGCAATGAAACAAGTACAACATTATCAAAAACAAATCAGGCACACTGTTATGCGCACACTTTGGAGTTTCCTTCAGGGCCGGAAAACTACAAGCACTCGAGGGGGTAACACTGATCAAACTGTGAAACATGGTGACATTATACCATTTGACAGCATCACATATATTCACGCAAGGACACACTCACAAAACATACCACAGGCAATTGTGTGGTTATCACGGAGGAAAAACATCTTGTCGAGGTCATGAAGTACTGTTTGTTTGTTTCTTTTTCTATCCGGGTGTCATTTTGTGTCATTGCCTTGAAATTTCTAAAAATCAGTTGGGCCATGTTAGATCTTTTGACCACCTGAGCCAAGCTGTAAATAGGAAAGCGGCCCTGCTGTTAGCACAAATGTTAGATACAAAGTCAAAGTCAGCCGTTAAATCGAGATCAGTGCCACCTTAGCCTCATGTTAAGCTGAAGAAACCCTGTAACGTAATGTTAAAGGTCCCATATCACAGTCAGACATGGACATACAGATTCTGGAGCTACATCGTTCTCATTCCCTTGAACAGTAACTGACCCTGGACAACGTTGTCAGCAATATCACTGAATCAAACATAGCTAAGCAGAACCAAGAGCGCAACCTTCATGCCACTCACTCACTCATTCTCTCTCTGCCTCCTTCACACTCCCTCTGCCTCTCTGAGACCATTTATTCCTTCTCACTTGATCTGTCATTTTGTCTCTCTTTGTCCCATCGTGTCAATTTTTTGTTGTCCCTCTTAGTCTGTCACCACATTTATCAAATTATCTTTCTCTCTCTCTACCTGTCTCATTCTGTCTCTCAAGTTTAGCTCAGTTTTATTTAAAGAGTTGCATCGATATGGTTGCATGCAGTATGTAGCTAAATATATGAATATAATAAATTTCTTGTTATAAGTAATACAGGTTTAGAAGATGTATAAATGTCACCATCTTTACCTCTCTATTAGTGCCAGCATTGGCAAATATAATCAAGCCAATGATCAACTCATAATTAAAGTATTACCTCCTTGCCATTTTCCGTTATGTGGGTATATGTGTGTGTATGTTTTGGGGAAGAGAAAGTGTTGCTGAAAAAAATGTATTTAGAGTGTTGCAATCACTGTGAATGAGGTCATACCTTCATATACTGCCTTGAACCCTGCTGAGCCAATCGTATCATCTGATTGCAGGTGTAGCCACATCTGATTGGACAAGCTAACGATGAGGTCAGGGACACTGGAACCAGTCAGCCTAAATGCACATACATACAAAATAATTACACATTTCTGTTTCACTTTAGATTTTAAAACTTAAATTGCATGAAAACAATCCGATGTGAGGTCTAAAATACCCTTATTACTGTGCCAAGGAGGCAGAGACTTGGCAGAGTTATGTGTCAATTGGCACACGTTTGTTTGTCTGTTTGTGTGCCTGTTAGCAACATTACTCAAAAACAGACTAATTTATTTGGATGAAATTTTCAGGGAAGGTCAGAAATGACACAAGGACTAAGTGATTAGATTTTGATAGTGATGTGGCTTATTGTCTGGATCCATGAATTTGTTAAGGATTTCCATATCATTGCAAGATAGCGGCACAGTGTCACTGTAAATATGACTTCAAGTGAACGCATGTCAGCTACCTGCTGATGATCACATGATTGCGATCCTACTACAAACTGACCACTGTGGACTTATCCATCAGAAATGATACAAGGAACAATTGATTAAGTCGTGTATATATTTAGACCACGCGATTTGGTATCCGTACATAACGTACACATGCAAAACACATGTCTGTGCTCAGCACAAGGTCGTTTTGTTTATGGGTACATCTACATTAAATGGCCACATTCTATAGTGCTGTGATTTCTGATCATCAATAACTAGTAAACAAATGCTGCTTTTCTAAAAAAAAATAATAATAAAAAATGCTGCATTTCTGACATTGCCATATGGAGGAATGAACAGCCTTGGTGGAGTAATGTGGTATCTGAGTGCTATTCTTGTATTTATTCTTTGTGTTTTGATTATTTCATTCTTTTACACCAATGCAATTTGTACACATTTCTGACTTAGTGTGTACAACACTTCATAAAAACACAAAAGAAGTTGATGCAATTCAATTTAAACAATATATAGGTACTTGTAAAACAGTGCCCATGTGTTTTCAATTGTCCTTGTCATTGACTGTCTTGTATTTCATCCCATGTCAATATTACAAAACCTTACACAAGAACATATTAAGTGGTGCTTACACATAGAGGACCCTCCGAGTATCTCCTATCTTCCCACCATCTCCCACAGTTAGCGTGTCATATCCTCTTTCCAGATCAAACTCTTCGAATGACAGCTTGATCACCTAGGAAAACAGAAAGCAGACACAGAAACAGTTAAAACAGCAGCATATGGAAAATTGAGAATATAGACAAGAGCAAAAGGAAAGACAGAGAGTCACAAAGAGATTTATTATCAGTTCCTGCAGAGTTGATCTCATGCTTTTCCACCCTTACAATTTCAGGCAATAGAAACTAATGATTATATCACTGGGGAAATTTGAAAGTCTAGTATTGGAATGGGAGTTCTGTTTCACAAACAACTGCCTCTCAAGCAATCAAATTGCTATATGATGTTAGGGATTGCATGTTAATACCAGTGAATTAATAACATCCATTACAGAGCAGCATTTTTGAAACAAAAAAGATCCTTTCTGAAAAGCCTGGCAGCCTCCACCAGCCTCATGACCGCGTGAACTCATGACTCATGACACAGAGGAAAATCACTTTAGAGCAGAAAATAGGAAGCGAGTTTTTATTATCCCAGTGGAAACCTGCCTTAAGTTCTAGAGTTTTGTGTTTCTGCACAGCGAACGGTCTACCTTGAGGAATGGAACAGCGGTGCTGTGCTTACAATGGCAGTGGTACCGTTGCTCTACATCAGCAACTGGTTGTTAAATGTATATCCCCATTCGGTTTTAGAATATACAATAGAAAATGTTGGAAACTGATGAAACGGATGGGACCCGGGGATTGTGGGAAAGATCAGCGATATGCCACAATATGAAATGAATCATACATCAAATGGGAAATCATGCTATCCTGTTTATTCAGTGTAATAAAAATAGTTGAAATACCAAAAGGGATGATGAACTGGGTGAGAGCCATATCCTTTTATGTAGCAAGGGGCAACAAATGTGGGAGGGAATACTCTGCTCGGAAAAGTGGGAGGACTAATATTACCGATATGAGAGACAGATTTGCCTTTATTGGATAGGGACAGCAGAAGAGAAATGGGAAAGCAGAGGAGAGAGATGCAGACCTGCAGAAAAAAGGCCTAGTCTGGAATCAAACTCGGGCTCCTGCAGTAAAGCCTCAGTGTATGGTGCACACGCTCTACCAGGTGAGCTACCATGGCACCCCAACTATCATCTATCATTTAATTAAGGCTGTCATGCCAAAGGTCTAACAAATAATTTGATGGTGACATATTGCTATTCCAAAATAATCCATCTTTAATGAATGGGAGACAAGAAAGAACAAACATATTAACCCTAAGCACCCTTGCATTTATTTATCCATCCTTATTTCCATTCATAGTTACACAAGTCACTTCTGGGAGCTGCACATTCGGCATGCAGAAAACACGATCTTCTGCTGCTAAACACTGAGAAATTGACTGGTAAATGCCTTACTTGCAGGCACCTTCCTTACTTTAGTGGCATGCATACAGCACTGGCTCATCAGTCTGTTGTGTGCTCTAAAATGCCGTAATACTGGTCCTCCATTATTTGCTGCTTGTCCATTATTTATTAGCTGTAGATCAAATCCCTGACAGCACATTTCTGCTGTGTTCAGAAATCCTCTAAGAAAAAAAAGAGCCAACCTCAAATCAGAGAGCCTGTGGTGTATTAGAGGACTAAAATGAACCATGAACATATGATATTGTGGATGAGAATCCATCACATGGCAAATCACAGTACAGTGAAGAAAACCCTTACCGCAGGTGATAAGGAGTGTAAAAACCATTTCAACACGCCAGAATCGGCCATGCACTGCTAAGCCTTTGGCTGCGCTTTGTCAAAATAAAAATGGCTAGCAAATGTTCAGATAATGTTTAAGGATAGGGGACCGTCTAAGGGATTAACTGCCATCATGACAGGAATGGCAATGAAGCCATGTTTAACTGTATAAATCTGCATTCATATATGTTTCAGAGCAACCGTGCATACACAAGCAGTATCTATAAACGGTGTGCATTGTTGTGAAAAGAGGGCAATATTTAAAAGAGAAAAGCATGTGTTTCTGTTTTTTTTTGACACAAAGACTTACATTTAGGATGCAGAACAATAAATATGGGACTGATATGCGTGGAAAGTATTTCACTATCTGAGTATTGCAGCTTCTGGCAATGTTTAGTCTTCCCAAAATGGTTGCAAATAATGGGAGAAAGATGCAAAACAACATTGTGAGGTATTAACTCCTGGCTAACAACAAATGACAGGGAGTATTAATAAACCATTATGCTTTAGTTGTTTTTCTTTTCTGTCCATATGGATTTCTGAAGTTTTTAAAAGATACATCATAATCACTGTTAATCTTCAAATATTTCTCGACCAACTTTTAAAGGCACAATATCATCAGCGGGTGCTGTGTCAAAACAAAGACTCACCATCAGTTGACGCAGTATGGAAATTACAACAACAGATGCAATTCTTGTGTACACCTTGGCTTGAGAGAGCTATCAAAGAGGGAAAGGTATGCAAGTTGTTTAGCTCCTGTATGATAACTACAGAGGTCTGGAGGCTAAAGCTGCATTTTTTGATATCTCTTCAGCACCCCACACTTTCAAATTAATCGCAAATATATGTTAGCAGTAAATTTGAAAAGCATTTTGACATTATTTTTGGTGGCAGATAAAGTGAACTGCTTGTGACTTGTGTTCTAGTAACATAGAATCATCAAACCTAGAAAAGAAAAGGGTGTAGGTTTGTTTCTGTCAAAGAAATTAAGGTTGTTGTTAAGAATACACAACACCCGCAGCTCGAGGTCATAAAGAGAGAATGAAGCAGAACAGAATTAAACTATGGTTTTCTGCACATCCAATTGTGTTTATCTGTGTGTGCGTGTGTGATTGTGTATGTACACACGTGGACAAAATTGTTGGTACCCCTCAGTTAAAGAAGGAAAAACCCACAATTCTCACTGAAATCACTTGAAACTCACAAAAGTAACAATAAATAAAAATTTATTGAAAATTAAATAATCAAAAACAGCCATTACTTTTGAATTGTTAACATAATTATTTAAAAAAACAAACTAATGAAACAGGCCTGGACAAAAATGATGGTACCTCTATAAAAGATTGAAAACTATTTGACCAGAGTGACATGATTAACTCAGGTGTGTCATTTAATTGACATCACAGGTGTTTCCAAACTCATAATCAGTCAGTCTGCCTATTTAAAGGGAGACAAGTAGTCACCCTGCTGTTTGGTGAAAAGGTGTGTACCACACTGAACATGGACAACAGAAAGCGAAGGAGAGAATTGTCCCAGGACATCCGAAAAAAAATTATAGACAAACATCTTAAAGGTAAAGGCTATAAGACCATCTCTAAACAGCTTGAAGTTCCTGTGACAACAGTGGCTCATATTATTCAGAAGTTCAAGACCCACGGGACAGTAGCCAACCTCCCTGGACATGGCCGCAAGAGGAAAATTGATGACAAATTGAAGAGACGGATCGTTGGAATTGTATCCAAAGAGCCCAGAGCAACCTCCAAAGAAATTAAAGGTGAACTCCAAGGCCAAGGTACATCAGTGTCAGATCGCACCATTCGTTGTTGTTTGAGCCAAAGTGGACTTCATGGGAGACGACCAAGGAGGACACCACTGCTGAAAAAAACTCATAAAAAAGCGAGACTGGAATTTGCAAAAATGCATGTTGACAAGCCACAAAGCTTCTGGGAGAATGTCCTTTGGACAGATGAGACCAAACTGGAGCTTTTTGGTAAGGCACATCAACTCTATGTTCATAGACTCAAAAACCAAGCATACGAAGAAAAGAACACTGTCCCTACGGTGAAACATGGAGGAGGCTCAGTAATGTTTTGGGGCTGCTTTGCTGCATCTGGCACAGGGTGTCTTGAAAGTGTGCAAGGTACGATGAAATCTGAAGACTATCAAGGCATTCTGGAGAGAAATGTGCTGCCTAGTGTCAGAAAGCTTGGTCTCAGTCGCAGGTCATGGGTCTTCCAACAGGACAACGATCCAAAACACACAGCCAAAAACACCCAAGAATGGCTGAGAGAAAAGCGTTGGACTATTCTAAAGTGGCCTTCTATGAGCCCAGATCTGAATCCCATTGAACATATGTGGAAGGAGCTGAAACATGCCATTTGGAGAAGACACCCATCAAACCTGAGACAACTGGAGCTGTTTGCTCATGAGGAGTGGGCCAAAATACCTGTTGACAGCTGCAGAACGCTCATTGACAAATACAGAAATCGTTTAATTGCAGTGATTGCCTCAAAAGGTTGTGCAACAAAATATTAAGTTATGGGTACCGTCATTTTTGTCCAGCCCTGTTTCATTAGTTTGTTTTTTTAAATAATTATGTTAATCAACAATTCAAAAGTGATGGCTGATTTTGATTATTTAATTTTCAATAAATTTTTATTTATTGTTACTTTTGTGAGTTTCAAGTGATTTCAGTGAGAATTGTGGGTTTTTCCTTCTTTAACTGAGGGGTACCAACAATTTTGTCCACGTGTGTATATAGGTGGTTTTCTCAGGTATGTGTGTCTTAACAGCTGAAACAGAATAATGTTTAGCCACGGCTCTCTCACTGTATATGTGTGTACAGCAATTTGGTTGTGTGCCTACATGTTTCTGTCTTTATTTATGGTTGTGTGTACGTGTGTGCGTGTCTAGACAGTCAAGGCAGACTGCATAGTAGCGGCAGACTTAAAGGAAGGAACTGAAGCGTTATCACAGTAAGGTCATTAGCAAGAAGCTCAGCGCTGTTCAATAGATCCAAATGGGCCCATTTAGAAAGACATTAAGAGCAGCCTGCAACTCCAAACTATATTAGATCAGCTTCTTTATTTTCTAAACCAAAGAAAGAAACAAAGAGGGAATAAAAGAGAGAAGAAAAGGAACCTTGCCTAAAAGAAACAAGGACAACAGATGTTATCTAGCCCTTTAGAAATCTTTACCTGAAACACACAGTGCTGATAAATAAGTCTTCAGTTTGATTACTGCACTTATGAAGTCTCTTATGATTTCATTACATTATAAAGCTGTGGTTTCTCCAGTCCTTAACAATTCAAGAACAGAGGCATCCATATCAAAATGTGAACTGTGTGGGTCCAAGATTAGAAAATGAAAAAACTAAGATTGGATGCTCTTCAAAGGGATAAGTGAAGTGTTGAGGTCATTAGCAACCAGCAGAGCAGCTAAGAGCAGCTCAATAGGCCATTTAAACATTGTTAAGAGCACAGAGCAATCCAAACCTACAGTGAAATACCTTAAGTCAATAAAGTTGTAGTGCTGTGAATTTTAAGGTCTCCTAAGGGCACGATCACAGCCCAGGAGAATCTGACAACCATCTTTCTTTTCTTCTGATTCTACATCCACAAGGCATATGTGTGTTTGGTGCTCAAGTCAGACAGTCGAAGACAAACTTGTACTGGTTATGTTAGTCAACAGAACCTTAGAAACATTATCAGCACTGTACACTATAAAAATCCTGTTAATCTGCAGCAGAGTAATAATAGGCTCCCTGCCTATCCTCAGATGCCCCAGAAAAAAAGAAAAAAAAAATACTTAAAACTGGAAAAACTATATTGTGTCTTTTGATCTTGCCCTCGCTGTTGTGACCTTAAGTCAGACTAGAACACACAGCCTTAATTGGGTGGACTAGTTCGAATTCCACTGAGCTGAAGCTGCAGCAGTGCTGAGTCATGCTGAGCAGAAACACTGAGAGGAAATTATCAAATACAAATAAAGAAATCAGTAAACCTATCATCTGTGTATCATTCTGACTTCATACATACATCTATTTGTCTGTCTGTCTGCAGTGAAATGAATCAAAGTTTAAATGAAGAATAATTAATTTAATACTTTCCCAAAGCCTGAGCTACAGACAGGTAGATATTCATCATCCTGCTTGAAGGCACTTCAGCAGGTCACATGTTTCTTTGTATGCTTATTCACACTTGAATCATCGAGTCAGAGTTCAGCCTCTCTGCCATACTTATGCTGTTGTGCAGCTCCAGGTTCCCCTAAAGATAAGACTTCATTTGGACCCTGTTAAACTGTCAACATGGCATATGTCTAATGAATTACGTTCAGTCAGCCATTTCAACTACCAAATAGGCTGAGGTGACCTCTGCAACGGGCAGTACACAGTAGTATAGGTTCCAGTCTTGATGGTAGTAACACAAACCTCCTTATGGCTATCACACCTGACAACAACAGCAGGGCTGTTTCCAGACATCAGTGTGTTTTTTTTAAAGAGCAGAAATAGTTTTTACTCTAGATTTAGTCGACCTCTTAACTGAGCCACTTTAAAAGTATCAATTACTGCAAAAGAAAGAATTGTCTAATCATATTAAGGCATTCACCCAGTGCAATTTTACAAGATGTGACAAAGTGTCTCGCTTGTACAGCAATTAACAGCATAATGGCATACTGACAAAACTGATTGACTCAATAAGAAATACAGTTCATACACTACAGGTACCAATGTGTAAATATGATAGATCAAAATGGAAAGTTTTGATGCTAAATTGCATCTTTTTTATTCAGTGACTCCTGCAAATTAGGTTTAAGCTCTTAGTACTGTGATTTAGACTTACAGCAAAGGCATAATAAATATGAATATGTTTTGATTTTATTCTTCCTGACATAGTTCATTCATTTTGTCACTTCCAGTTCACTCTGATAGTGCCATAAATGTCCATGCCCCATGGCAGTTTTTGTAATTTTGTAATATACAGAGTCTTAATAGGGTTGACAAACTCTATTCTGCTGCAGGCCCAGTGGGAGTTAGGCTTAAGAGAGGTGTATTTTTCATATTTTATAATATGGTTCTTCTCTGAAACTTTAATGCATTTCTACTACCCTGAGTCAAAAATAAACTGTCAAGAAAGTTTAAACCATGTACTTGGGTGACCTCTTACCAGAGGTAGCACAGAGAGGGAACAGCTGTCCTGGAAGCCAAATGTACAAGAATTCCCTGGCTGAGATTGTGCAACTAAGTCGAGCCATTGGTGAACTGTCAAAATGGCAGTTTGGAACCTTTATCCAGTAAATTATTGGCAGATTTTGAGATAAATAAGCAAGTCCAGTATAAGCTTGAGGACAAAACCTAAAACATGTATGTCATGTCATGGAAATTTTTTCTAAATAAGTAATCATTAACAAAAACTACAAACAAACCAAAAAAAATCACATTATTTCTCGCCAAAAAATAAGGTATTCATTTAACTGTAGACCTAATTTTTAGGAGCATTTCATTGACAGTCTCATCAGAAGTTCAGAAGCAACTTTGCTGCTCATCGCAGCTTAAGGGAGCTCTATAAATCATCTTTACAGTGCACTGCATCTTGCGGCTACAGTGAACTTTACAATGGATACACACTGTGCAGCTTGGCAATGAGGGACAAACACAGCAGCAGGATGCATACCGAGCCAGTGCTTGTAGATTCTCATCCTATCAATTCATTTAAATCAGCAGTGAATACCTCGAACGCTGAGCGTGCATAGAGGTCACAGCCCCATGCAGTAATCCACCAGGAAAGGTATTAGCTTGTAGTTTAGCTCGAGGGTCAGCTCATTAGAAGACACACTGTTATTTCTTAAGCAATAAAATATTTCAAAAGTTATTCTGTTCTGCTAATTGTTATGTGGGTGGTTCCCATGATCTGTTGCCATGCTCTCATTAAAATAAATCAAGGCGGGAATTTGCTGCTCTATCTGCGTAAAGGCCTTTAACATTCATTTCTTTCTTGTCTTTACATGTTATTGTTTTTCAGCATCTTGAGAGCCAGAGTCTGCCTCAGCAAGCACTAACAAGAGGGCAGAGCAGAACCTTAGACAGATGGCCAGGCAATTACAGGGCTAACACAGATATACAATCACTCATTAACAGTCTACCTGACCTGCATGTCTGTGGACTATGAGAGGAAATAGGATCACTGAGGAGAAACTCAGACTCTGAGATGCAGAGACATAACAATAGAGAAGAGGTTGGGGCCGCTAACAGAACCTGGATTCGTTTTACTCTGAGCCTGTGCCTCCTTGTGACTCAGTCTCTTAGTGTGAAGTGGAAAAACCTGGTGAACATCTCCTGCTTCAGACAAAAGTGGATAGAGAAAACAAAAGAGGTTACGAAATTAAAACCCTGCATGTGGTGTCTGCTGTAAAAATCCATCCACAGTGACTGACACCCATGACTAGTTACCAGTGCAGCCAATTAAAATGTAAGCACATCCCTGCAGCTCTGTGGAAGCAGGAAACGTGGTGGCAGAGATAAAGATAAAAGGAATAACGACTTAATTCCCTGAGATTTGGCCATCAGAGACTAATTTCCTCACAAGTGATGTGTGTAACAAGGTCATTATATCTGTACTATAATACAAGGGTTCTATTACACAATTTAGGGAGCAGCACTTGTAGCAATTACTGCATCTGAGGTTTATATGAAAATGCTTTTTCAGTTTACTTATTGTGCCTCAGTGTTGCCGTATTCTGTGACAAGTCGTTTTCCATGAGAGACAAGCAGAGTACCCATCAATTTAAAAATAGACTGGAGAGGATGCTGGCCTGTTGGCTGTACCCTGAAAGTACCCAGATGTGGTGCATGTTTATGTGTTGCAGTGCTGCCCCGAGGTGACCTTTACTTTAAGTGGTAAGAAAGAAAACAGCTGCTGTCTGGTAAAATAACTCCCTTGTCGAGGTGTTACAGCACCTTTGAGTGCTGTTGACCTGTCGGCTGGACAGTTTAAGAAAATAAACTGCATGCTATGTTTGAGCAACAGCTGTGTTGCAAGCTCCGTGGAAACCATGTTATTAGGTGTTTCGTATAAAAAGCAGAAAAGTCCCCGATAGAAGCATGCCATTGGTGGAATCATTTCTTTTGACTGTTTTGAATTTGTAGTAGTTTCATCACCGAGTTTTTGACATTACAACATTAAAATTAAATTTTATTCATTGCCACTACCTCGATTACAAGAGGCCACCCACAACACTCAAATGTGTAACCTTGGGTCCCAAAAGTATCGCTATTGACAGCCCACTTCAGTTGAAAGGTATTACAGTCCTCGTTGGAAATCTTGGTAACCTATGAATTCAAGTACATGATTCAGAACATCTTCAGAAATAAATGCAAGTAAGCTAATTTGACATAATCTGAATATTTTAACATAATACCAACAATTATTAATTTGAAAAAGTTCCATATTACTGAAAAGCATAAACACAAACTGTACCACAGGTATAATGGCGTGCTGAATAAAATTTGCTTCAAGACCCTTTTGACAGCTGTAACGGCTATTTCTTGTAACATTTATTATACATATTTAGAAGCCTTTTGCACCTGTTTCCAGGAAGTTTGTGGCAGTTTTTCCATTGTTATGCATTCAAACTCTTACGAGTATTTAGGAGTCCTTTTATGCAAAGGCATATTCCCGTTTTTTTTTTTTTTTTTTTTTTTTAACAACGGTTTCCAGTAGGATTTAGGTCAGGTCATTGCTGGCCAGTTTAAAACAGTCCATCTTTTCTTTTTCAAACATTAATTTGTGCTGGTGGATGTCAGCTTTAGTTCGTTGTCCTGCTGAAAGAACCAAGACTTTGTGCCTCAAACCTTGTTGTGTTGCACTGTGTAAGACATTTGCTTGAAATGCTTCAGCAATCTTCTGGTTTTCATCATTGCTTTGATGCATTCAATGCCTCCAATACCGGAGGCAGCAAAGCAGCCCCATGTCATTATAGAAACTCCACCATGTTTTACTGTAAGTAGGGTGTGCTTTTCCTTATGAGCTTCATTTTTGTCGCTGTAAACAAACTGATGCACTGCGTTCACCAAACAGCTCGCACTTTGGTGTCATCTGATTACAGAACAATTGTCCCAGAAAGAGTGTGGTTCAGCTGTGAAAATCTGGCAAAACACTCCTTGTTTTGTTGTTTTCTTTCCATAAGTGGTGTCCTCCTTCACATTCCCCCCACTGAAGATTACTTGTTTCAGATTGCAGTCTACAGTTGGGCTGCTTCCTACCACTCGAGATCAGCCTAAAAGCTCTATAGATGTTCTTACACAGTGTCTGTAAAGGTTGTTGTAGAGGCTCCTCTCGTGTCCGAGAGGCATCACTGTTTTTTAAAAACAGTTTCATGACTGTGAAACTTCTTGATAACATTCCGAACTATTGAACAGGGATTTTTAGATCCTGGGTGTTTGCCTTTTTGCCGTTGTATTGTTGCGTTTTGGATTATAGCATTCTGTCATACAGTTCTCTTATCTTTGCCAACGTAAAAGCAAATGAAAAAATAATCGCCCCTTAGTATGCAGTAAAATTACATTTTTTTGATAATTTAACTCATGGAACACTGAAAATAAAGCAGAGACGAAGCTTTTCTTTTCTAGCTAATCAAAAATCAACAAAAGTTTGCCCTTTTTTTTTCTCCAAAGTGATTCAGTAACTCTGGACATTTTAATTAAATATTATATAACATGGTGCATTTATTTCTAAAGATATTCTGAAATATGTACTTGAAATTCAGAGGTGCCAATAATTCTGACCAGGACTGTAGGTTCAGGAATGAGAGCCAAAGACAGAGCTAATACAGTGAATTATGGACATCCAGAGTGCCAAATTACAGTGAAAAGCCAGAATAGCAAAAAGCTTGAATTGAGATAATGTGCTAATTAGACAGCCATCGAGTGAATGTCTTCCCATTACCATGGACACTGATGGTTATTTACTCTGCACTTTACTGATGCATTTGCTCAGGCTGTGTGATTATCATCCTCAGTGAACTATAGCCTTCACACTGCATCATTTGCAGAGAATTTACATTTATTGCACTGCAGCAGCAGTGAAATCCTGCCATCACAACACACAGTGTGTTAGAGTACGTATAGGTAGTTTGCAGTCTATTTAGACGCCTCACAGGACAATTTAGATGAAAATCTTAATCCCAATAATTTTGAATTACAGTTCATTACAACTCGGCTCTATCTGTATGATAGCACTGGGCTCTCTGAGAAATGATGAAATCTTTAAAAAAAACACAAACCAGCTGAAAATGGGTCCAACTGGGGAGACAAAAATCACATGATCACACGAGTTGTAAACAAACCCGCTGGTTACTCAACTTATTTGGAGGATCAAGATAAAAAGCGTAGATGAAAGTTGAAAACATGTCATAAACCATGCAGCCACTGGCCAGAGCTACAAAAATAAACTAAACTTGTAATAAGCATTAGTTTTATTTTAAATCTAGCTAACTGACACCAGATTAAAACAACAACAACAAAAAAAAAAAACTTGCATGCATCTTGTTTTTACACATATACGATTATGATAATATACTTAATGGGCAATACAGCCATGGCCATAAGTTTGGACACAGCATGACTTACTATGTCTGTTTTGATGTCTATTACAGAACATAACTAATATTTTTTGACAGCACCAGTTTAATTAGTCAACAAATCAACAAGGGATATAATATTATCAATAAATTCCAACAATTGGAACAACTTTGTTCCCAAAACATATATTAGTAAGAAAATAACAAAAAAAATGCGGTACTTTCACAACTGAATTTGGTAAGAATAACAAAATGACACCAAACTCTTTTGATGTTTTTTTTAAATATGAAACTTAATATAGTTCTCAGGAGTTGTGCACTGTATTGTAAGTGAGCAATTTGTGGTATTGTTCTAAGATTCACAAGCGTCATGGTACTTGTGTCCAAAGTTATGGCCATGGCTGTAGTATTTGTCATGTAACAGCTTAAGTAACAATGCATATGTTAAATAATGTTAACATATTCTGGCGAAGGCTTTTATTGGCCTCAATTTCTCTGTCAAGGAAAAATTTAAGAGAATCTGATAGAACGTCTCAGAATATGTCCTGCCAGCGTAAAAGTGATGATGATGCTGCTTGCGTGAAAATTACCCAACATCCAAATGCACAATACCCCCCCCCCCAAACACACACACACACACACACACACACACACACACACGCACACGCGCACATCTGTACTGATATGTATTCATCAGGAAAAAGACAGCAATGATTAGAGGCCTAATGGGCATGTGTGACGATGCGTTTCAGGGTGTATGTGTGATCAGTCAGGCATGGTTTCAGATTTGAACAAAATAATTATCTGTTTGATGCTGATGAATCAAATGACTGACACACACAATAACACGCACATGCAGAGATGCTGCTAAGTCCTTTCTCTGCTGCCCACCTGAGTCTCGCTACAACCCGAAAGTTTGACAGTTTACCCAACAACGTATTTTTCCACAGTCTCTGGCAGTTAGCAATGAAGTTGGCAGTCAGAAAACACGCAGTCAACATTCATAAAATCACAACACAACCAGATGTGCGTGCACACACTGACACAAATAATACAGGCAGACACTAAAATAGAAGCAGAGCCTGTCAGACCATAACGAACTATATTGATTGTGACGCACAACACAATGGCACACACCAGCCAGTACTGGTTATTGGCTGTTAAACTTGTGCACAACATAGAGAAGAAATGAAAGAAATGCACACTTCAATGGTAAAAAACAACATTTGTCTCTGCTATAGCATACTATTGACGAAAGACATCATCTGGAATAATAGTCAGTCAGAGCACAGCGATGATGGGAATAAAGAAAAGGAGCGGAGACAAAGATGGCCAGAGAAATGTAAAGAAAAAGAAACACAGATCTGCAGAAAGACGACTGTTCATCTTCATTCATGTTCGTTTGCTCACTTTAAATGTCTTGTTCTTTCCGTAAATCTCTCTGCACTTTCTGACCGATCAAAAAAGCACATACAAATGTCTTTTTTTCTGGCCAACATACGCTCAGGATTTTAAGCGGTGTGTTGAATCTGCCTCATTCCCTGTATACACAAATCAAATATGACTTAAGATCAATGTTTAGGCATTAATATACTGCAGATGTTCTACTTGAGGATGATGTGATGGTAAATTAGAGCAACAAAGCAATTTACTGTGTCAAGACAAAGACATAATTGCTGATAAAAACAAACAACTTGAAAGCAATTTGTTTGTGCATTTATGAATATTTCTAGACAGAAGCTGAGGCTACACAAAGAATAAATCCCAGATCTTTATCACTTTGTGCTTATGCTATTCAAGGACCTGGACCTTTTCAGACATCTGTGATAAATATGGGACAGAAATGCTTTTTTTTCTGAATAACATCTTATGAACAGTTCAGTAACACTAAAATGCAGGATTCAACTGTCTAGGTTATCCTGCACCAATTTAAGTCTAATCTGTGGCCCACTTCAAAAAAAAAAAAAAAAAAAAAAAAGTCTATAGGATCGGTGCAAAGCCTGTTTTGTAAACAGAGTTGTGAAAGCTAATGGAGTGTACCAGGGAGCTGAAGTCATGTTTACTGCATGATGCATTCCTGGCAAAGAACTCACAAAACCCAAGGACCCTTTCTCACAGCAGTAAACTGATAGGAGACTATTTGAGAAGGTGGACTACAGCAGAGGAGATGGACTCCTTACTGTGGCCTTGCTGACCGTCTTTTCCTCCTAATATTCACACAATTATGCACTGGAGAAAAATGCATTTTTTAACTTGAATTTTTTTGTAAACATCACCGGAGTGATGACTCAAAATATGGGCTCAACAGTTCAGCAAATGCTATCATCGTACAGGTTCAGCATTGGTGTAAGTAGGTTGGGGAGGATGCACACAAAAAAAGGAAAAAAAAAAACCTCACATTTATGAAAAAGTCAGAGTATTGTTCAAGTGTGCAGATTTGCATTCTCAAGACATTTAAGTTATTTGTACTTTTTAAAGTAATCATTTTTATTTCAAGAACTGTATGAGACAAACATGTCATGTTTGATTTCATTTTAAGGCATTAAAACCTCAGCTCTTCATTTATTGTAGTTGTTTAATAACCAGAATATGAATATCTAAGAAACTATATTAAAATGAAGGTATTCGGGCCTCTGAGGGACAGTTTCTCAAGAGGGAACAGTGTTGAAACCTAAACACCACCCCTGGAAATGAGCACATTCATAATTGGTTAAAAGATAATCTCATTTTGCCAAGCCCATTCTGGAGAACATCATGTTCTGGCTGCATCACACTATTATTCTACCCTTAAACGCCCTGACTTGTTTGTATTTTTTTTTTTTAAAACCAATCACTGTCAGCATGTTCCCTCAAAATAGTGAAGGGTGGAATTGTTGTTGTGGAATATTTGCACTCAGGGAGATGAGGATTGTCATTATAATGGATACTCACAGAAAAAATAATAATAATAAAAAAATTCTGGCAGGGCATGATCCAAATTGTGTGCAAAACTTGAAATTTTCAGTGTGGAATGTTGCTGCAAACTTCTTATTCTTATAAAAGCTGGAAAGAATGAGTGTAGGCCGTTCTTTTTCTGCAACTTTGGGTTCTTTGTCGTTCTTTTTTCCCCTTTTCTTTCCCAATGCTGTGTCTGCTTATGTGAAGCGAAGTCAAACCAGCGGATCACCACCACCACACACCCACACTGACTAAGCAATTATTTACAAGGCTACAAGGCTACGCAATTATCACTTTCTTTCTGCTAAACAGGTGGATTGAGAAATTGGCAACTGGCTTTTCAATTCCAAAGAAATTCTGAATTAATCACTGTCCTTGTCAGTGATTGCTGTTCCCAGTGACGATCACAGCCATCACTCGGTTTGCCAACTTTTTCCGTACTTTCTTTGCCAAACTTCAACCCTTTATTCACATATTCTCTGTATATATGTTCCGTTGTGTCATTGCTTGTACTGGTACTGGTAGTTAAAATCATGTTTTGTGCATAACTTTTGTTGGGATTTGACTGATCACTACAATTAGACTTGACAAATGTTAATATCTAATCCGACATACTTTACGAGTGCCATTTCGATCTTAAACTGTAGTTATGCTACAATACCGATCAGCCACAACACTAAAATCCCTGAACAGGTTCACAAAATTCATCATCTCATTAAAATGCAAGATTCTGCTGGGAATCTAAGCATCCTGGCATTCATCTTGATGTTAATTTGACACCTATCAACCACCCTAACGCTTTTGCAGGCTAAGCACACTCCCCAAGGCTGCAGCACTCTGAAACAGCAGTGATCTCCCCTAACAGGACAATGCGCCCAAACACACAGCAAAAACTACTCAAGAACAGCTTGAGGAACACGACCAAGAGCTGTTGGTGTTGACCGGGCCTCAAAACTCCCCAGATCCCAGTCTGATCTGGGTAGTTTGGTGGCAAAAGGAAGCCTGAAAAATATTAGAAAGGCGCTTTTCAAGTTGTGCTGGTTGGTATATGTAGCCATGACATAGACCTTGTCAACTTGTAACTAGAAATGCATGAATTGTAATGCTGAAATGAAAGCAATCTAAAGAAATGAAGAGTAGAATAGTCAAATCCAATAAACATAAAAGCATAAATGACAGCACTGGTTAGGCGAAACCCACACTCCTTTCTGCAATTAATCTTTAATGCAGTGTGAATATTACAGTGAAAATAGAAATACATTTTATAAATTGATAATTCAGAAGTCAGTCTGACCTCTTTCAGCTATATTTCCACTGCATCTCACATAAAGGTAAAAAGGGACACAACAGCATTTGCACTTCAACACAGCATCACCATAGCTTTTCAAGTATAGACATGAAATTCTGGCTTTCTCCTAAAAAAAAGTCGGAAAGGAGGTAGCGGCACTCAGGAGGGATGAGCCACTGTACTTCACTATCCTCCACATAAACAACAGAATACCAAATCATCATGTCACATCCTATCCCATTCTATTTGAATCTATTCTATTCTCTTCTCCATCAGTCTAGTGTAGTCTACAACTGTCTTTATCCTGTAGTTTGTCTCCGTCCGTGTCTCTCCCTTTGTGTATGTAGATAGTGACATTCTGAAAATGCCAGCAGCTGTAGTAGCTGATAATATGTCATTATAGCACATTCTTGAAGCGCTCTCAAACGTCAAGCATTTTAAACACAAACGCACACATACACACACTTGTCCAGGCAGTACGGAGAATAGATAAAAGGCATCCCATCTGTCCTGAGCTTAAGCTATGTGAATCCTTATAAAATATCATATTGTTTTCTATTTAAAACCCAGAGTAGCACACATAAGACACAAGGAGGGCCTCCCATCTGTCACCAAGCAAAATCTTGACATTTGCACATTTGTCATATTGAAACTATGCAGCCACATCAATTAATTCATGTGATGTTTTGCAAGTTGATGTCACTTTCACAGAAATGGTGTATGATGCCAGTTGGAAAAAAAAGGGAGTCCATAGCTGCATGAATGACACAAATCCACAAAAACATACAGTAATACACTGAAGCTGTCATGACTTGACACAAGCTGTTGGCCACCTCATGATTTGCCATTTCGCTCTATCAAGGTCAGAAAGGGGAGGGCAAAAAAAATCAATTTCTCTTTCCTTCTCTCCCTTCCTTTTATATATATTTTTTGTTCTCTCTTCAATTATATCTCACTATTTCTCCATCCTGCTCCCTCAGAGGCTCAGAGGTGAGTAGACCCCATTTCCATCCATCTTTAGAGAAAACTTCAATGTCACATGTCAAGTACCTGCTTGGACATTCAGTCCTTTTTCCTTTTCTCTGTTCCTGGTGCTGGCTTTTTTGATGTGAAGTATCTGGCTGCATATTCAGCCCCATTTTTCCTCCTCTTCCCTCTCTCCTTTTCTATGTAGCTTTCAATGAGCTCAGTACCATCTAACTCTCTTTTTGCCCTTCCCTCGCTGTACTCTCACCATCTTCAAACTTAACATTTTAGACAAATCAAAGTGAAAGGAGGAAAGCCGATGACAGTGGGAGAAAGTGGATGGAGAGAGCAGAGTAGATGAGGGAGAGAGGTGAAGAGAGAGGAACAGAGAATAAAGAACTCTCGGAAGTTAGGGCAAAATGAGAGGGAAGCAGAGGCTACGGCAGAGATGGAAGGGAAAGAGTGGAGAGCAGAGAGTACAGAACCAGGAGAACGGAAGAGGTGAAGACATGATGTATGAAGATACTTGATGTGAAAAGAATGAAAAGAATACCACAGAAGAAGCTGTCAATATCGGAGGTATATGAATTATTCACATCTATACAACAATGGATCAACAGTTAATCTAGGGAGGAATGATGACCATGAGCTCCACAACAGAGACAGAAATCAGTCGGCAAACAAAAAACAAAAGGCAAGCCTAAAGCAACAGTCTCTTAACGTACTTGATGTAACTTACAGATGAGAATATGTGTGTATTTCATGGCATACTTTCTAGTCTGGCTACAGCTTATTCCTGCAAGTCATGCTGTTTCTTAAAAAAAAAAAACTTTTCCTGTCTCTCTTGGCTGCATTCTTGAATCTCAATTTACCACAAGAAGGCTTCATGCATTCACGTTTTTCCAGGAAAGTTACACAGTTCCACAAACCTGGGATGAAAAATCTCAACTTTGGCAGTATAACAACTTGCAAAAGTGAATCGTCTCAAATGTCATCTACCGGTGTCTTAAGATCTTTGCATTATACACAGTGTAATGTAGGCAGGTTGCAGGTATAGACGTTTTATGTTCCCCTTGTCAGAAAATGGTGATTTTTTTTTTAGACCAAAACTTTTATTGAAATAAAGTAATGAAAATGAGCTCACCTTCCCAGAGTCCATTGCAGTGATGACCCACACACAGTGTGCATTGTTCTCATACTGAACAGGATAGTTAGGAGAAGTTATGACACCTCTGGGGCCCCTTAGGTTACTGCCACAGGTACGAGCTTGAGAGGAAGGCAGCAAAAGAGAGAGAGAGAACGAAAAAGACCATTAAAACTGATTTATAGGGTAATCAAAATCATGCTTGCAGATTGCAAATGGCTTCATACCTTCCCAATAGAAAGAATGGAAACAATGTAAAGCAGAGCCAGACAAAAGGATGACAAAATCATCTTACAACACAACATTCAATACAATTAATGATGAAACGATGGTTTGTGGACCCTGAATTTGGGCAATTTGGTGGGCCTATCTACATATAATTGGCAGATTTTAGAGGGAACAATGAAACCCTTGGTAAATTATCCATTTTAAAATTTCCTGCAATCAAATCAATCCGTGTTTCTTTTCATATCTGCCTCCCACAGGAAAGTACATCTTCTACAAACACCAAGGATTGGTGGCATGATTAAATGATTACCTCTAATCGATTGCCACAGCTCCAACAGTTCCAATTTTAACTGAGTGATTATTCAACTTCGCCTTTTGCAGGTTCAATAAACTTCTGTGAAACACTGACATGTGCTTTTTTATGTTACTTTTATCTCAGTAGTAGCTCTACAGTGCTGTAATCATTCATATCAGTCAATCAAAGAAAAGAAAAGTCTCTCTACTACTGGACAATTTGTAAGTGTGTCGTCATTATCAAAAGGAAATTGTGTTGTGGATCATTAGGGTCATGTTTCCACAATTGTGTTCATCATCCCTATCAGTTACGATAATGATACAAATTGGAATTCTAACTTTGTTATCTAAATTACTAAAGTTTGAAGGCGGATACACTTGATATATGAGATAGTGTCCAATATAAAACAATATCCACATTCAACTCCTGAAATTTTAGTAGGGTCAGTAATGTTAATCAGATTATACAGAGTGGCTCTACAAAATCTAATGTATGATAATAACAAACGGGGAAAAAAAAAATAAAAAAAAATAGCTTTTAGCTGCAAACACCACATTTTGATAACGAAATTCAACTTTTTACAAAAAGGTCACTTTCGTATTTTCACAAACACATGCACAATTCCTCCCCCTTTACACCTGAAACACATAGTTTCTTGAGGTAGGTTTGATCTTTTATTTCTGCAAAAATATTTGATGCACATTAACGTAAAACCTTAGCGAGCAGAGTCACTGCATTCCCATATCTGCAATAAAATGGGTGAATAAAATTACACAAAGACAACCATGAAAGCAAAGAAGACCAGAGGTACAAAAATAACTTAATGGTTGTTCAAAATGGTCATACATTTACGGAAGTAGGGGTAACACTGGAATATTAATAATATGGAATTTACAGAACTATGTGTTTTACACAGCAGAGGAATAGAGAGAATGGATCATTCTAAAAGTACATTTAATTGCACTAAAAAGGAGTGCTGCTTTTCAAAAACCTTTTCCACTGAATTCAAACATTAAAATGCAGACCTTGATAAAAGCCCACCACCTAGAGCCCTGTACCATGGTATTTTAATATGTGTATTAAAGATGCTTAATTTCATTTCTTTGCCTATACCTAAATAGGCAAAGAACTAATTTTCATGTGTCTACTGTCTTGAGCTATAAGCTTTATTTTATTTCTTTCTATGGCCTTTTAATATTCAGATCAAGTAATACATAAAGAGCACTCTATGAATAAAATGCATTGTTATTATCAACCGCATGTCAAAGAAAGACAAAGCCCTTTAAGGCTAAATATTTGCTGCCAAACATGTCGATGAGGAGAATGCTATCAGCAAACATCTTAAGGGGATAATCAGAACCACATATTGCATATTTATGCGTTGGACATCAGCAAACTGTTTTCTCCTGATGTTCTAATATAGATCAAATGGATAAATGCATCACCTTGTCTGGTAACAGTATCAGTTAGAGAAGCATGATGTTTCGAGGTGAAATGATGCGAAAGGGAGATCAAAGTTTTTAAAGAAATATGTTAAAATACTGGCATACACTATGAATTACAAAGCACATTGAAAGCTGATGACTATCCGATTGGTTTTCTGTACACATTTACATGAACTAAAATGTTGGACATGTGGAATTTTTGATCCGTCTGGTGCTAGTTGAAAAGTCAGAATCAACTTTTTTTCTCATCTGGGGTCTATGTACCAGATGTCTGTAATAAATATCATAGTAACCCAGCCATTAAATATTAAAACATTTCCGTATGGACCAGCAGACCAACACACTGTCTGCTGTTAAAGCACCACGGGTCAAAAATCTTAAGAACATTACCCTTTTTTTTTTGAAGAAAAAAGTAGTGTCTCTGGAATAGATTGTTATTTTTTACAACTCCTCCTCTGCTGCTGAAACTTTCAGTACCTTTGCTCCTTCAGAGTTTGGTGATCGTGTTATCAACAGCATTTTTCATAATATTCTTCCTCTGTGCTCCCTTTTATCCATATTGATTTTGTCCTCTGTGATGCTCAAGGTAACATTTTCCTGCCTTCAGTACGTCATAAACTTACCATTTGTTATTTCTTTAAAGGGATATTTGGCAAAGAAAAAAAAAGTCCTATTGCGTCAGGAAGTCAATTTAGAAACCTCTCTCTGGAGCACAGTAATATGAAAGGCTCACTAGACAGATTCCCTTCGTTTTAGTCAACAAGCTCTGTCACGCTGCAGAGGAGGCTTCACCTGATCTTATATTATTCTCTCTGTTTCATGATGAGTTATCAAGAGATGATCACTGCCTTTAGAGGGAAGGAAAGCCAGTGTCCCAGAAGCAAAAGCATTTGAGCCAAGGGGATTCTTTAATATAGGAATATTGTCGACTAATGAAGACTAACCCTTGTGACACAGAAGAGTGGACATAACATACAGAACACAGACTTGCTGAGAGACAAAGTAGAGATACAGAGGCAGAAAGCTGGAGCAGAGAGGGTGAATGGGAGAGAGGGTGATAAAAGAAAGTGAAGGAGGAAGGGCAAGAGGCAAGAAAGACACACAGAAAATGCCAGGAGAGAAAGGGAGAGAGAGGAGGACCTCAGATGACTGATCTGCCTGTTAATTAGAAAAGAGAGCTGAAACACACTGCGATACACAGCTACACGGGCACACAGAAACACATTCATGGCTATTCATCTCAGAGACCAGCTTCTAATTAACAGTAAAGTCTCAGCAGAGGATGAGAGAGGCTCATGGGTTCGAATCCCGGGAGAGTGATCACTCCAACTAACACAATACACACCACAGCTGCGGTGTATGCATTTTTAACCTCTGCCTGCCAACTTGTTTGTAACAGAATGCTGATCTTTTTTGCTTCTCATTTCTCTCTTTCTCCTCCATGTTCTGTCCTTTTCCTTTCGTACTTATAATCTCTGTTTATATTCTTTGTAAAAATATCACAAGACTTTAACCATCATCCTGCACATTACTTTAAAGGCACAGTTTCCAAGTGTTGCTACGTTTGCCAATGCTGGATGCTGGAAAGTCACCTCCTGTATTCAGATTTTCCCTTAAAATCTGACTTTCTGTCGTTTCAAAGCAACAAAACGAGCTTTGCCATTGTTTTAACCTCCTTTCACTGTCTGCATGGCTCTACAGCTCAAATGCAATATCCTTTCATTATTTTGTATTGTGCCTGGATTTTTATGTACAGTGGGGGAAATAAGTATGGAACACATCACCAGTTTCCTGAGTAAATATATTTCTAAAGGTGCAATTGACTTGATATTTTTACAAGATGTAGGTAACAACCCGTGCAGTTGACACATGCAAAGAAATCAAAACACAAATGGCCATAAATTAAATTATGTGCAATAATATGAAATAACACAGGAAAAAAGTATTGGACGCATATGCTGAAATTTATTTAATACTTTGTACAAAAGCCTTTGCTGGTAATAACAGCTTCAAGACGCCTCCTGTATTGAGAAACAAGTGTCATGCAATGCTCAAGTGGGATTTTGGCCCATTCTTCCATACAAAAAGTCTTTAGATCCTGAAGGTTCCTGGGGCCTCTCCGATGAACTCTGATCTTTAGTTCTTTCCATAGATTTTCAATTGGGTTCAAGTCAGGTGACTGGCTGGGCCATTCCAGTAGCCTTATTTTCTTTCTTTGAAACCAATTGAAAGTTTCCTTGGCTGTGTGTTTGGGATCATTATCTTGTTGAAATGTCCACCCTCGTTTCATCTTCATCATTCTGACAGATGGCAGCAGATTCTTATCAAGAATATCCCTGTACATTTGCCCATTCATCTTCCCCTCAATTACACTGAGTTTGCCAGTACCATTTGCTGAAAAACAGCCCCATACCATGATGTTCCCACCCCCAAACTTTACAGTAGGTATGGTGTTTTGGGGGTGATAAGCTGTGCCATTTTTCCCCCACACATGGTTAGTATGATTGTGTCCAAACAGCTCAATTTTGGACTCATCTGACCAGATCATATTCTCCCAGTACTTCACCGGCTTGTCCAAATTCTCTGCAGCAAACTTTAAACGAGCTTTAACGTGTTTTTTGTGAAGCAATGGTGTTTTGCGTGGTGAGCGTGCATACAGGCCATTGCGGTTGAGTGTATTACTAATAGTTCTTTTAGAAACAAATGTACCTGCCAATTCCAAATGTTTCTTTAGCTCTCCACGAGTGATCCTTGGCTCTTGGACAACTCTTCTTACAATTCTTTTCACTCCTCTGTCAGAAGTCTTGCGAGGAGCACCTGGTCGTGGCTTGTTTATGATGAAATGATGATCTTTCCATTTTCTGATAATGGCTCCAACAGTACTCAGAGGGATATTCAGGAGTTTAGAAATCCTTCTATACCCCATTCCCTCACTATGTTTTGCAACAATAAGGTTGCGCATGTCTTGCGAAAGCTCCTTGCTTTTACCCATCATGAGGTGTTTCTTTTGTGAGACCTTGATAATGTGACAGCCTCTTATAGGCCTTCAGTTGGGACTGAACCAGCTGACATGAATTTGCACTGATTGCTTTCCATTTACTGGTTGAGTTTAGCAGGAGTTTTTACATCCCATGCTTGTTATAGAATCCCTTTCTTTCAGGTGTTCAATACTTTTTTCCTGTGTTATTTCATATTATTGCACATAATTTAATTTATGGCCATTTGTGTTTTGATTTCTTTGCATGTGTCAACTGCATGGGTTGTTACCTACATCTTGTAAAAATGTCAAGTCAATTGCACCTTTAGAAATATATTTACTCAGGAAACTGGTGATGTGTTCAATACTTATTTCCCCCACTGTAACTGATTTGATTCGATGGTTACCAACATAAACATATATAGTATACAGCAAGATGCCTTTAATCCCACTGAGCTCGGTTCTTACAAACGCAATTTTAATATTTTTTCTCATGGCACTTTATTTACTGGTAGAATTCATACCACCGGTGTTCTCGGTAGTATTGTAACGAACAGTAAGATGATTCAGTGTTCCACTCACCCTCTCTTTTGTTCTAATACAACAATGTGTTTAAGAATCTGTTTTTGTTGAAGCAAACCAAAATAAAAAATATATCTGTTTGTCTTTTGTTCCCTTTTAGCATGACAAAAACTAATCCTTTTCTCCTGAAAAATATGCAGAAACACTTTAAACAAAATATGAATAGTGAAAAGGAAGATATCAGCTAGACTTTTTGAGTGAGGCGATTTTGGAAACGGTATTATTCATGTCCTTCAATCCCCTTCAGTATCTCACTCTCCCTTCATCCACTTCCCCTGACAGGAAGAGCCAGTGTCATGAATTCAGGCAGGTTCCCGCAGTCACAGACCGACATACAGACACAACAGTGGGGCAAACACGCATAACCACACACACATATTCTATAACATGATGTGACAGGGACCCTACAGTATGTGTCCGAGCACAGGGACCGGCTGTCCATCAAACACTCGCACAGCTCACGGCAAATACTGCAGCAGCTATGAGGTGTGTGACATTGTCCTGTGGACACTTGCTGTCAGTGCAAGTATGTTTGGGTGTGGGAGTGTATGTTAGCTGTCTGCCTTTTCATAGTGGAGTAATAAACTCAATAGGGTATTGTCAGTAAACATGTGGGCACTGAGAGCCTCTGCTTCACTGCTCTGCCACTCAAACAGTTATTGATTTAGTCACTCAGCCAGTCAGTTAGAAAGTGAATCATGACTTTTACACATCAGCAAACAACACAATGTAATTTACATTCACCGGTTGGTCTGGGTTGGTCTGACATTACAGATAGCATTTATGATGGTGTCATCGTACTACACTTATAAGATACTACAAGAGCATCTGCGTTAGCAAATACCAGCACAATTACATAACCACAGAAAGACATTAAAAATAGGGATCAGGATAGCATTAAATTGTTCAGGTGCCCTTTTCAGTCAACAAGGAAGCTGACATTTGTTGCTATGGGAGAAATTAAATGAATCATTTTCACATCAATCAGAGAAATAAGTGGATTTGAGAGTTGGTGTTTATTAAATTAATTGTTATCATTATTGTTATTAGATTAAGTTGAGTTTCAACTTTTGAACCATTTTTGTGGTTCTGACGCAAGAGGACGATGTGCTCATTCTTAATCCCACTTACAAAGTTTGTATTGGCTTATTTGTTTTTTTTCACCAGGGAAGCAGCCATTAGTGAGCACCAAACAATAGACTAATTTAATTGCTGGAAAACCTGAGATTTTAGCAGTGATTCAGAGGCAGCAGCAATATAAACGATAAGGCTGACATTGCTGTGTGTGTTTATTATCAGTGTGTCTGAAGAAGCTGAGAACTTCATCTTTCTAACATGAACTGTCTGTGGCCATATCCTAACAAAGCTTAAACCTAATTTCTATGTAGTTCCACTGCTATTCAAGGACATTAAACACATTAACGAGCGATAGTGCTACAGCTGCATAACATACACATGCTTTGTGATGAATATGCTAGTCTGATTTCACGGCTACATTGCCTACAGCAGTGGGCTTGGTCTGTGAATGTTTAGGTCTTTCGGGCAATAAAAGGAGGTAAAAGGCCATCAGGGTTGATGGTTTGACTCCTTACTCTTCCTAAGGGCATGCAAATATGTACTTGAACTTAACCCAGAATCCCAGATAAGCAGGTCAGCACCTTGCCTTCAGCTCCAGCTTCATCAGTATGTGTGAATGTGACACATTGTGAAGCTCTTTGAACTGCATGTCCATGGAAGATAAAAAAAAATACATACCGTTTTACCATCTGAGTATGAATACTTAAGTCAAAGTCAATTCCCACTATAGGAAAATGCTGAACATGCTTCTCACTATTTTATGCCTTTTAAAACTAATCCCAATGAAAAATTTTAAACTTGTACGTTGAAATCTAATTTGGGGCGTATTGATGTCTTTGATATAGTGTGCGATGTTGCTATGTCTGGCTTTGTGTGTTTTTGTGTCTCTCTGTTGTGCTCAGATCTGTAAATACAGTCTCAGTGAGAATACCTGATTAAATACAGAAAAAAAGTGATATAAGTGACATTACATAATGCCTCTAAAAGGATGTTGTCGATGCTCGGGAGTTTTTGAAAATCAAATGTGCATCTGTTACTTCTTTTATTTTACTGATGTGTGAAGCAGTGATCAAAAGACACTACATAACCATTTAGGTTGCTATCTAACATCCACAAATAATTCCAATCAATACAATATATTTCAAACAAAAAGAGGCATGAGTTCAAGCAACAAATAGATGATGTATTATTTATGATGATACCTCTTCATCTACCTCATTTGTAGGTGAACAAATTGATAGTTGCATTCAAGCTTTACTACATGAAAAATGAACGTGTTTCATTGGAAATTATGGCAAAACTTACTTCTGCAGATAGGTCTGTGGTCACTCCAGGCAGCGAGTGTGTCAGTGACTCGTTGACAGGTGATGCTTTTGGATCCTTGTAGTACGTAGCTGTCATCACAGCTGAACTGGACACTGGAGCCAATTCTAGTTAGGGAGACACAACGATAACAACAGCTGTCAAAAAATAGTAACGATAGCACCTTTCATTGTGACTGCTTCACGACGTCACAGCCACTTGGTATTGTGATGCTCCTAAAAGGCTCTTACAACATCAAGAAACTGGACCCATTCAGGAGATAATTGTTGAAATAATGGTCATGATCTTAATGGTATAGTGGCTTTCAGATCTCTTACAAAGATACTATCTTCATTACAGATCATCAACTTAGGATCTATAATTTGTCTTTTTATGTACGGGGCCTTTGTAATCATATCTTTCGCCATTCATGCTGTCTCCTCTGTCGTCTGCTTTCCTTTGCTCTCTCTTGCTCGATTTTCTCCACTTGTCATGCCTCCTCTCCCATCTCTCTCATCGTTTGTTCTGATCATTCCTGTTTTCTCATTCTCTCCAACACCCTGCTGTCTAGCGCATGAGAGGGACATTCAGCCATCTAAGTGGAAGTCTGCATGGTGTCTTGTCTGTAAAGCTTAATGTCTCTTCCCTGCTGACACACACCGCAGTCTACAACCTGGCCAAACATTCGCAACACGGAGCTGTGGTTGCTCATTGGCTCCACCCTGTTGTTAAAACACTGTAGAGTCGTACAGTCTGGCCAAATCTCTCTGTTTGTGCCTTTCTCACGGAGAGTTGGGTCACTCTCTGCTCTGCGGCTTCTGCCACTTTTGATGACACTGAAAATACCTTTCATCCCGCCACTCACTGTGAAATTTACAATTACAAGAAAGAAAACATTTTTTCTCCTCGAAAGGAAACTAAAACCATCCCATCGCAATTGTGTAAGTGGTTGTCTCTGAATCAAAACAGCCATGACACTAAAAGTTACAGGCTGCAATCCAATACCAGCATGTGCAGCAATGGAAACTCTGTTTCCTCTGCACCTATGTTCTCGTACTATTTCTCCTGTTATACTTCATCACACCACAATTCGGTTCCAGCTCCTGCTGCTCGATGCTTAATGATGATTGGCTAGAAACCTGAAACACACAGCGAACACATCTTTGCCAACATGCGTGCACACTTGGAGGTAATGACCTTTCACTAACTCAGACAAGTTCACTAATAGTAAGAAAGAGTTTGTGCAGTTTGTGCAGTCACAGTGGCTAATGGTAAAGAAGAGCAGCAGGAGTTGGAGATTAAGAGATGATTATCATTTTAAGGTTGTTTTTTTTTTTTTTTGGCTCTGAAAATAGCCTCAGAAAAAGGTAAAAATGGAAAACCTGCCTAGATTCTTTCACAAAAGAAACATTACAACACTTCTGCTGCTACTGATACTAAGTGGATGAATCGTACGGAGAGATGATTATTTTATAATTACTCAGTCCTGATTAAATAAAATGATGTCTGCCTTTCTACTGATTAGGCAACAGACACCATGGAGAGAATCTTTTGAAAATCCCTGTGTCCAACAAGGTCCTACTTTTGAAACATCCTTTGCAATTTCCTACATGTGGACATAGAGCTGGGCCATAAACGGTCTATCATCTATTCAGTACATTCATAACATATTCTAAACTTCAGATCCATACTAAATAGAATAATTCAGTATGGATTTGGTTCATAGTATGACGCATAATGACTCACTTTCTTTAAGTCCTTACGAGTCTGAGGAACATCTTCAGATCTCCATTGTTCTCCTGCAGCATGACTGAACAATCTAACACTCTCTGCATTTTAAGGCTTCACTCTTCAGTGCCTTAAAGTTTTCATTGACCTCCTGCTTTCTGTACAGGTTTCTTTTCATATTGCAAATTCAATCTTCCTCATATCCTTATTTCATTTACATATATCCCAGTTTGCAATCACATAACACTTAATAATGTCAAAAAAAAATCATAAAATGATGTCACTTTAACTACATAGTTTTAACATTATTTTATGTGTATTTCTTGGTAAAATGCTGTCAAATGTTGGGTAAATAATATATGTCTTGTTTGATATTGTGAAAAACAGTTTCAATAATATTTCAGGGTGAAACGAAATAGGCTTAGTTATAATCAGTTCTAAGAAGACTCCTTATGATAAAAAATATTGACAATATATTATATAGGTATATACTGTTCAAGGTGAAGTATAGGTAACAGCACAAAGGTCAGTCAAACAGCAGTTACCTACTTATTAATTATATTCATGCAAGAGTACTATTGCTTTGTAAAAAATAAACCTACAGTTGCAGTAAAAGTAGTCATCAAAATAAATGAATGAGTTATTTGTATTATATGATAAACCTAACCCTCCTACAGTCCAAAAACATGCTGAGGTTAATTGATGATTCCAAATTGTCCGTAGGTGTGAAACTGAGTGTGATTGTCTCTATGTGTTGCTCTGCGATGGACGGTGACCTATTCAGGGTGTCCCCTGCCTTCACCCTAAATCAGCTGGGATAGGCTCCAGCGCCCCCGCAACCCTAATGAGGATTAAGCGGTGTATAGATAATGGATGGGTGGATTATAGAAATAAATCTGCAAAGCAGATAAGAATAAGGACCATGGGGATGTGTTTTCATTCCACAATGAAATGCAAAATATCCCAGCATGTTACAGTGTCCTTAAACCTCGTGATTCCAGCATATACAATGGAACTAAAGAAGTGGCCAAATAATTTATTTAATCTTATTAAAAACGTGGCTATATTTGAAGAACAATGAGTCATATTAATGAGACAAATTATTCACCTAAATAAAAGGGAGTACATCATAAACCTGTGTGATATACATTTATAGCTTGCAAGGGATATCATTATAGGGGGAATGTCTGTTGCTATTCTGAATGAAATAAGATAATAAAAGACACAGAAGAAAATGTCTAATACCAGATGAGTCTTTGAGGCTCATTAGGAGATAATTAGCTGGTGTTTTATTATCCTTTTAAATGTAGTTGTGTTTATTTCCTTGTGTTTATTCAAAGAAGACCAGTGCTCGTTGAAACAAAATATCAATTATGTTCATACAATGTCTCTCTCTCTCTCTCTCTCTCTCTCTCTATCTATCTATCTATCTATCTATCCATCTATATTTCTCCTTTTCCAAACACAAGTGGAGTAGTCTTGAAATAATATGTAGTTGTTGCATGTATATAATATTAAACTAGCCATAGTTTTTATAAACACAGAATTGCTACTATTTGTTAGCTCAGTGGCAGTGTGGTTTTCTGTTGTACTGCCGTCAGACCAGCATTCACTCATTTTACCGCTGCACTGGGTTCTGTTTATATTAGCTGCTAGTGTCGCTTGAAAGCCAAACTCCAACTGTGGAAAAATAAAACAGTGAGTCTCATCTGAATCTCCCGCTGCAGCTTCCACTTCATGCTGCTGTGAACACAGTCATGAGGCGGCACAGGTGCAGCAGGATAACAGTGGGCCAGGAGACCCTCCATCAGCAGCCTCTTAACATGAAAAGTTACTTAAGTACATGTAACAAGAGTAATTGTAATGCATTACTCTTCGCCTCTGATGGACCTGCAGTCTGGAGATTAGCGTCCCCACTCTCTCAGTCACTCTGTGTGTGTCTAATGGCAACATCAACATGTCTGCATCGGCAAGATGAAACCGTTGCTAATAAATTGCTTTCCTATAGGTGACACAGGTTGGCAGCTGTGGGGCCGGTCTGACAAGCACTAAACAGTTCTCCTTTAGAGGATCTGAAAGATTGCAAATGTGAATTTTGTGCATTTTTCAAGTTTGTTTCAAGCCCGTTACATAAGGTGCTTCACATCTAAAAAGCTAGTGCTTTAACAACAGGTCCCCAAAAGACATAAATTATTTATGATGATACATGAACCACACTTCAGTCTCCCTGAAAACGATGCAGAATTTTAGTGAGGACGTTCCGTGCTCATTGGACAATTTCTGGGAAAAAGAATCGTGGCAGACGTGGCACTTACTCTCACCTTGGGAGTTATATGAGTGAAAAAAAGAGAAGGGGGCAGCTACAACGCGCTGTGGCTATGTTAGAAATAACTTAGAATCTAAAGTGGGCCACAAAGACACAATTTCTGTAACATGTCTCACAAGATAACCTGGACAAGGAGAAAGCGAGAAGGCACCAGACCTAAGCCAAGCTCTTGAAGTTTTACTCCCACTATCTATTGACTTATGTCAATCTACCATGGAGAACAGACAGTGAAAGCCAAAGCAGGGCAGAAGGTGAAACCCTAACTAGTAAACTTGGTTGTACTGTCCGAAACAAGTGAGTGTTTTGGCAGTACAACGGAGTAATTGACTCAAAAAAATCTTCTCCTGGTCCTTCTTTCTGCCAATTGGTCCTGACTTATCAATTAAAACAGCTCTACATTAACCAAAAGCATCATATACACACCTAGAGGCAGCATCTCTCTTCTCACATGTCATCCAAATGATTTGACAGCTTGTAAGAGGCCAGCAAAGGTGATCTGTCATAACAAAACACCTGGGAACCTACGAGAGATCATTTCTGTAGTGGGATATCCATGAGTCTGAAAAATATACAATAATGATCCCTAAGCTGGCCCAAAGACCAATACAATCCAGAGCAGTATTGGCTGTTTCAGGGATACTTGGTTTTTACTGGGATGGATGAGGAGCAGGTGAAGGTAAAAAACAAAATATAGAGTGGACTTACTGAAAGGTAGAGCCCATCCTCTTGCCATTTTCAGGAACTCCAGGATCTGGACAAACGTCACCAGCAAGACCGCTTTGACTCACTGAAAATAAAGGAAGGCCATATCAGCGTCTATTTTACTGGAGATTATAGATTTACTTCTTATCAGGTAATGTTACGGGAAGCATCCTGTAACTCTTACAGGCATACAAGAATCATATTGTGCTGACAGGTAAAGCATTACACTTCTGCTCATACCTCTTACTAAGGAAAGAAGAAAATGATGGGAGAAAAATATTCTTGTTATTGTGATTATAAGCACCTGAGAATTGTTCAATATGTGATGACAGCCAAGTGGTTAAGCACAAGTAGTAGGAAAAAGCTCCAGCTGTGAGAAACATTCCTAGCAGTTGTTGAGAATTCAGAAAAAATGAGTCAAGCACTCAGCTTTCGAAACATTTTAAATTGATCTTTGAAATCTGTCACCGGACTCAACAACATATTACACAGAAACGGTGATATGAAAACAAGATGTTGTTCTTCTATGTTTACTTTTCTACCTGATGGATACGAGATTTAAAGATAATCATTTTTTATTTATTTATTTTACGACAACAATGGATAGCCTTACCAAATTATGATAATGAGCCTTTTAGATTTTCTGACAGTAATATCCATCACAACATAAAAAATATCTCTTAGCTATTTCTGGTCTTCTATAAAAGGAGGAAGATTTCACGAACAAGTGTTTTGTTTGCTTCATTGAAGAAAAAACGTGAAGTAGCAGTGATTGGATTTGACAGTACATGAACAGAGTTTAGAAAATCAACAGGCCTTTATGACAGCAGACAGCTAGCAGAAGCTGAAGGTCTTAAGTGACTCATACTCATTGTTAAGTTTATTATTTACACATCTGCTTTTCCTACAGTGACAAGTTAAAATGTCCCCCATGAAAAATTTTTGTCTTTGCAAAAAGGAGATTGCACAAAGCAACCGGCAACTTCAAACACTGAAAGCAGCCTGTGTAGCTGCTTCCATTACTATTACGGTATTTTTGAGTATCCCTGTCAGAAGTTTTACACATTTTCTTTCCTGATTTGCATGACTTTTATGCACTCTTTGGGATGGATGTAATGTCAGAACAGAAACTCTGACAAACAACAAGGAGCATTGCAATGCAACCTGGAGGTAGGAATTTTACCAGTCTTATAAGGTTGGTTCACCTTCACATTAATGATTTTGTGTGTGGTTTAACAGACCTTCCTAATCCTACAATTGACTTGCCACTACACAATACGAACAGTGAAACTACTTTTGTTAACGTCTCGGTTCCATTGAGCATGGCAGTCAGCCGTGACGGTGAGCCAACATGGAAAAACAAAACCCAACTGATGCTGAGATATTACTTTCTAAGAGTCTTAGTTCTTAACTTTCACAAGCGTATGTATCTTTTTACATCACTAAAAGAGACTTTTTTTAACCTATACAACGCAGCTAAAACTCATTTGTCTGTCCAAGGCTGATGCAGAGACCTACCACAAGCCTCAAGTCAATTAAACCTCATTAATGTACCATTTTGTTTTTTATGGGTGGCACAAGCTAATACTGAAAGTTGTCAAATGATTCAGACTACTGCAGATAGACTTCAAACTAAAACTAAACTTGACTACATTACCTTGAATTTTGCTTCACTTCAGAGCCACTTCATTAAATAGCATGGAGGGCTGTTATTTCCTTTTAACATTGATTGTCATTGCCATTATACAGACTACTTGTACTTCTCAACTTAAGTAGAGACAACTCTGACACAAAATTAATCAATTTATCAGCTTAGCTTGTAAAGTGCTGATGTTACTGCCTGTAACCAGAGTTACCTCAGGTCAAGATGCATTTGAAAGCTGTAAGTCACGTGGTTTTATTACAAAACAGAACCATGAACAGCTTCAGCCGAACAGAGCTATGATTTAATATACCAGATGCCAATGAGACAATTGAAAAGAAAAAATCTCAAAGCAAATAAAAATGGTGAAACCTTGTGGTGGCAGAAAGTGACTAATCTAAGTATTTTTATTCAAGTACTACCTACTACAGTTTGTTAGTTTCATATCCAAAAGACAAGCTTATAAAATATGGATACTTAACTGGCATTATTATCATAACTTTGCCTAAACTACTAAATTCTAAAGTGGCTGAGGTTTTACCCAACATAACCGAATGTTACATTAGCCATTGCTCTTCCATCAGGGTTACTTTCACTTGTGATTCATAAAATATGTTTTGACAATAATTCTAAATAAAATAAAATGTTGTCGCTTTAAATTGCACATTTTTTAAAAAAGGAGTGTTATTTTTGTTTTTTATTTCAGTAAATACTTTGAATGCCTTTTCCACCCTTTAACAAAGTACATATTTTTAACAAGGACATAGCCTTTTGTAGGGCATTTTGCAACACTTTCCCAAGTTCAAACTCACAAAAGACTTTCAGATGTTCTCGACTTTCTCTTATTTCAAGAATTATATCTCACCTCACATTCATCAGGCTTTATAATTTGCGTACAGTCATACAGTTGGAATTTTCAGTTAATAGAACCTTCTGGGAGAAATTCAACTTTAAAAAAAATAGGTTTTGCATGAAATTAAAATGGCCTCATTTCCCAGCATCTCATTCCCCCCCGTTTGTCTCATCTATCTGCATGATCATTTAAAAAAACAGGACAAGAGCAAAACACATGACAAATTTTGTTGGGTTTATATTGGGGACATTGCATTGGTTTGAGACTTTGCTCAGGCTGGGAGCATCTGCTGCATGCCTAAATCGTAATGTAAATGTAAATGAGACCAGACAACATGACAGAAACCAGTTTAGACCAGCTCCGTCTTAATGGAACTCCGTGGATGAATAATGATGGTTAGCAAGACACAAAAATAGAGGAAAGAGAATAAATAAAATGCATTAAAATGAGGACAACTCTGAAAAGAGACCACAAAAGCACAAAGGAGAAAAAAAAAAGGAACATCCTGGAGGATTATAAAATGTGACCTGGAGAAAGAGCGATATCTGACCTCTTAACGCCTCGTTTTTTCTTTCCGGCCATCTTTTCTTGGATCTTTCTCACATGCTTGTCTCTCACTTCCTGTTTTCCTCATCTGCTTCTGTTCCCACTCAATCCTTCTATCAACTTTTGTATTCGCAGCGTGTTCGACCTGCTTCTTTTTTTTCTCCTCCTCACACACATTAGCTGCAATTTACAAAAAGGATGCTGAAGTTTTGTGCAACCCAGCATAAAAGATGGATGAATGATTTGCTGCATTTGTGTGATTGTGTTTTGTGTGTGCCAAGTGGTTGCGAGTGTATAGACACTGTGTACGCATGTTTGTGTGAGATATGATGCGAACAGAACAAGCTGTCTCGTTGCTCCGCTGTGTTTTTGATGTTCAGTCCAAAAAATCACCACACAAACGCATTCTGAAACGCACTTTCCCTTTCGCAATTTCTCATCACTCCTGTTCAAATGGCTTTCATTGGCATCAAATACAAAGGTTTGTATGGCGGAAACAAATCCAGCTCATGCAAACAACATGAGATTGTTGTAGAAAAAAAAAAATCTGACAAATATTACTGTTGGGCTGATGTCAAAAATCCTCAGGCTGACTTAATCCCATATTTGCACTTAAAAGACCATTCAGCATTTAAACACAAGCTTATGATTCATAACGTCATTTCCATATCATCAAAGTGTCTTCAGAAAACCTTTCATCTCTAAAAGTCAAGTTTTTAAGAATTTGTAGAAACTGATTAATTCTCTCGTTGGTGTCCATGTATGTTTGGCATTTCCGACGTGTAGTAGACCCCACTTTACGTTGAGTTCCACCTCATTTAATGACTGACTTCTTCCTGCCATTTGTGGTAAACTATTCAGTCACTTTGGGAGACGTATCCCTGTGAACTGTAATATACTGCTGCAAGCTCTGTAAGATTCAGTTATAAAGTCATATGCAGCCACAAGCAAGATTACTGAATGTGGTGACAAATATAAGGGAATTATATGACTTCTGCAATGGTAGGTTGTTGACTGCATGTGAGAGAAATAACATAGTTTTGGCTCTTATATCTTTTTAGCAGCTGTACAAGTTGCTTTGTGAAGCAGTTGGACAATTTGCGACCAAGTGGTTCCAATCTGACACGCCAAACTCAAACTGACATAGTAATGTTTGTCATTCAATGAATCCTTAATTGAAAATACAAAACAAACAAAACAATTAAACAAGATTGATTTTCTAGTTTTATTTCTTGCATTGCTTGTGTGAGGCCAAAGTGTAAAACAACGAACCAACTCTTCTTCATGATGTGTTTCAGACTTGAACTGATGAAATGATCACCTAACAGCATGCTTTTTATTATTAAAAGTATTTCAAATATTGCTATACTCTTGCCATGTATTGTACATCTTGCAGTGCAATAATTAATAACTTGAATGAAGTAGTCTAACCTGAACATATTAATGATGCATTGGAAGCCTTTGGTGTTTTGTTTTTTTTGGCACCTTCCCTACACGACCAGCTGCAGGTTTTCTCTTTCTGCCTGCGTTTTGAGAACGAGTGCAAGGTACTTTTAACAAGTGCCAGATACTTTTAGTGGGGATGATAACTGCTACCTGCTATTACAGATTTCATCACTGCTGCTACTGCGGCTAAGATGACCTATTGAGCTTCTGCATGGAGGGTTTATAATGCCAGGGTTGGGACAAAAAGGCGAGTCCTCCAAAGACCAGCTCACTGGAAATATTCCTGAACATCTGAATAGTCAGTCTGCACCTGCTGGCTTAGTAGGCAGAGCTTTAAAAAATTGCTGCAATTCAATACACCAGCACAGTCAATAATTCTGTGTTTACAGAGAAAATGATGGTAAGTTTTGACTGACACTGCCAAAGAGGTATAAAAAAAAAAACAGTGTGTGTGTGTGTGTGTGTGTGTGTGTGTGTGTGTGTGTGTGTGTGTGTGTGTGTGTGTGTGTGTGTGTGAAAATAAAGGCCAAGTTCAAACATGACTGTGTTCTAATCAGTGTGTACTGATGCTATGAGTAATAATAAAATAATGATTACCGGGGACTCATGGCTCGAACCATCAGCATGTGACCTTCGGAGCAATTCCCATAAAAGTGCATTCAATCTGTTTAGTCAAAAAATACATTTGGGCAAATGTCTCAATCATTTGTTAAAGTATAATGAACCATATACATACATATGTCTGGGTATTTGAAAAACAAACCAGAAACATCAAATATCATCTCACAACAATGTTTGTAATGTTTGTGGGCAGCAGCGACGCACTGGATGGTGCCTCTGTGCAACATTTAAGGGGATCTATTGTTGTTATTACAAAATATGCCAGTATGAGTTGCCATCAGGGGTCTATTTTGTGGGGTGGCCGGAACCATTTGCCTGGTTTTCCACTCCTCACAGCAGAGATATTGATCAGACTACTCACCGAGTACTCCTGTAATAATATCAGAAATGAAAATAATAACAATAATAATGTAATTATGGCTACTGAGGACACATAGGTCAGGATGTCACCATGCTGACAGGTGTCACGGCTGCAATGATCCCATTGATAAGAAGGTTTTCAGTGTACTGTGTGTTTGTTATCGTTCGGTAGAGCTGGACCTTTGTTCTTTCTTCCTTGTTTCTAAAAAAAATGCACCCGGCATAAAGAAATTATATGGCTCCTGCCTCTACTCCTCAGTGCAGCCAGAGTTTTATTATTACTTCATTAACCTTCTCAAAAGTACAAAAGGTATCAAGTGCTGTATTATCAAAATGTGGTGGTTATAAACACCTTCTACTTTTACAACCTGAAAATCCTCCAAAAATGGGTGTAAAAACATGAGGAATTAATTCTGACTGCTGCATGGAGCTGCAGTGTCTGGTGCTAGGTAGCGTATTTTTACAGGCAGTCATTTAATTCAGTGTTTAAAAATGTTTAATAGACTCAGGTAAATCTTATAAAACGGTGTCATATTGAAATTGTACTATAAGGTTGTGCATAAAATTTTACATCTGCTAGTTTTGTTGTCTTTGTTCGAAGAAACTGAGTTATAAAGTGAGCTGCAATCCATTGGCTCAGGGAATTGCAGATAAAATGGTAAACCACAGGCTTAAAGGGCAGTGTATAGATGGATAAACACATTTGCGTTAGGCATGCAAAGTCATGTAGAGCGAACGTTTAGCTATTATAACAGATGACAGGTGAAGCTCGGAAAGACAAAACTGTGAACTAAGAGGAAGTGAGAGAGGATGCAAGGAGGAAATGTGAGACAGGGAAAGCGTAGGCGTATGTGTGTGTGTGTGTGTGTGTGTGTGTGTGTGTGTGTGTGTGTGTGTGCGTGTGTCTATGTGTGTATGTGATCAGCATGTGTTTCAGGTAAGGGCTTTTGAGGTGCTCTTCAGATGCCTGCTGGATGTGGAGAGAAATGTGTGAAGTGCAGTTTGTTGATACGCTCTCTTCCACTGCCCTCTTCTTCATTGCCTCTTATCCACTCTGCCCTCTCTTTCTCCTCCACCTTCTCATGTTCACGGGTCAATCAACCCAAGAGCTCAAGTCTGCAGCCGTCTATCCCGGCATCACTGTGTTAAGCTCACAAGGTTCTCCACCTCAAAACAAATGCAAGTGTAATGTATGACGCTGAGAGGGATGAAACACTCTTATTAGAATATCCCGATGCCAACAGACTGCATGACTGTGAGGGATTTCCCAAAACTGTTTAACATCAATGCTGTTCTATCTCATAATTTTAAGTTTCAAGTGGTCGTGTCACTTTCATTTCAGTAGACTGCCGTTGAGCACCACCTTGCCTGACAATCTTGAAGAAAACACTGATTATAAATCACACTCTCGCAATGATGATTCATTACAGTTCTAGGTCATTGTCTAGGGAGAAAACTCCTTAATCACAATCTTTCAGCCGCTCTATAATTATGACACATCCTCAGCAGTAAACCAATGTTACTGCTGAGAGAGGGTAACTACGAAATGTGTTGCTTTCATTTGAACCGTTTTATATTGTTCTAGTTACCGCTCTTATGTTGTAGCTCAGTCTTATAATTATCTTATCTCATCGTCACTATCATGTACGATTCTAATCAATAGTCCGTTTAAATTTATCCTCGTGTGTGTGTGTGTGTCTAGTATACTGTGCTTTAATATAGGCTAGAGGGTGATACAGACAGTCTTTAGATTATGATTCATAAGCACTCCATTCTCTAGACAGGGAAAACTCATTACCATCAGTCTCTGGTTCTTTGTAATGATTATATATTGCATAAAGACTGCACATTTGCTACCATAGAGTCATAATATTACCACTGGGAGTCTACAGTGTAAAGAAGTGTTGTTCAAAGACTGGTTCAGGACCAAAAATGGACCTCGACTTAAGTTTTTTAATGTTTTAATGACCCTGGTTGCCAGCTTGATGGTCTACGTTACCTCACTGAGCTAATGTAAAAACCCACATTTACTCCGTTTTGGTCCCCAAATGCTAGCATGTTTTCAATGAACATGGGTCCCATGGTGGGAAACTAAATTTCTCATTTATGTCCAGTGCTGCAAAAGCTTAAGGGATCCCTGGACTACACCGTTCACAGTCATTATCATCATTCTCTGGCTCCACGTAATGATTACAGATAACAAAGCTCATTCACTTAAGTGCAACAATAATTTTATGAGTGGGATATGTCCTTCTGAGAGTCTTTAACGAATATGTAAGAACCGCTGGTGATTACTATGATTTTACTGCACACAGGGAAAATATGCAGTAAGATTTGGGCCATCTGGTGCGAAAGTATATTACGAGTCATAAGGTTAAGTCTGCTGCTGAGTTGATGCAGAGTCATTTTTTAAAGTCAATATCGTCTAAATGGATATAAAGAGTATATGCATTTCTATAGCTATATGGTAATTTATTTAAAATATTTACATTGCAGTCAGAGAGACTTAAACTTACCAAAGAAAGACATTTTTGTTAGCTGGTCCTCCTTACAACAAGCAAAACCAGTAGCTTTGGACTCAGCAGACTGACTTCAGGCCTTTTATGTGTAAATAACTTCATATACATGAATTATTGTGTATACATGTTCATTTAAGTGTGTGTACAGCATGTGTCAATGAGAGTAGAGTGAGTGTGCGTGAGTGAGTGAGTGAGTGAGTGAGTGAGTGAGTGAGTGAGTGAGTGAGTGAGTGAGTGAGTGAGTGAGAGAGAGAGAGAGAGAGAGAGAGAGAGAGAGAGAGAGAGAGAGAGAGAGAGAGAGAGACTTGAATTCTTCATTGGGCACTGCATCATTGATAAATATAATAACCGATTTGCCCCAGGAACTCCTCACATACTCACACATGGAGCATGCCAGTTTAAATTTTAATTGCATCAACACATGAAGATGAACACAAACACACCAGATTTCTTTTCCCACAAACACATACAGACACACACACACAGACACACACACACACACACGCAAACACAGAAAAGAATGCCATACTAATGTTAATTGCAGCAGTGAATGCTCGGCTGAGCGTGTAAATCATCAGAATTATTGATGAGGATTTTATTATGAAGTTAAATGCTAAGGAATGGATGAGGTATGAGTTTGGGCTTTCGTGATAATTAAAAGTCTGTGTCACATGATCTGAATACGGTGTTTAAGGCATCTCTAAGCTGCCAAGAAATATGTCTGCCACCAGAGACTGCGTAGATATTTATCATATTTATGATTAAATTGTTTTACTGCTCGATCAAAATACTGATCGCGTTTATTTGGATTCCCATTAGCTGCCACTGAGGTGAAACCTATTTTTCCCGAGGTCCACATAACAACATTCCATGCCTCTACCTCCCATTTTGGATCATACAATCAAAACAGAAATCCAGTTAGTTTGCCACAGTTTTCCTCTTTGTCTTCTTAAATAACAACTGATTTATGCTAACCCCCGAACAAACAACAGCTTTCAAAGATCAGGTCTGAAGATATTACAAAGTCGAAACTGAGCAAATACTTAAATACTTAAACGCAGGCACTTGAGAGTTTCTTTCAAACTCCAAAATAAACTGTAAAAACTGCCACCTACTGCGCACATTAGCTGCCAGCATTCAAACAAACTTTTGGTGAATTACTAATAAATCATTTCAAGATCTTCACTGACAAGTGCTCTGTTTGTTTTTCTGTTGTGTTATTTTGACATAACCATGAAGCTTCAGACAGTTTCTTCATATTTAATTATCTGAAACACGCTTCAGCTTTACTTCAACATTGTCATCTGCAGCATGCTGCTCACTTTCACACTAAACAGCAAAATCGAGTTGTTTTAATGAACACCTGTAAAAATTACTATCACCATCATGACTAGCTTGAAATTGTTTGATCTGCATTGCTGAAATTATTACTATGCATAGCTATTTTTTAATTGCATATTTCAGTCACAAACAGCAATATTTCGGTTAAGGTTTGGTAACATGATCAGGAAATAATTGCAGTGAATCAAACAGTTGACCAGCTATGCCAATAGCATGAACATTGTTGCCCTATTTGCCCTAGATAGGCAACAGTCCAATTATTAGAATCAATTGGGAGCTTTTTCATTTGAATTTAAATGTGTCATTTTTGCTTCTGGTGTTACTGATGCTGTCTTTTTTCCTGGCTTTTATATGTAGATTTGTTTGCAGTCAAGATTCAAGAATTTTTATTTGTCACATACTCGTACAGTATGTGCAGCTGCATGCAAAATTCTTTAAGAGTTTGGCTTTTACCAAAATACATCCCACTAGCATGGCATGTAGCATATGCATGTACTGCACAGCATGTAGTCTGTACAATATAAGAAAACAGTGAGGAGCAAATAAAAACGTGCATAGCCAAGAAGATGAGAGAATAGAAAACACAGAAATTATTGGAACACTTAAGTTTTTTTTGTTGTTTTGTTTGTTTGTTTTTTTAACTTGGCCCTTATTAATGCTCCTTATTTGACAGTGCAATTTATCTACTAGCCCACAATCTCACAGGCAGGCTGTTGCTGGCTTACCCAATAACGATTTCATTCTCTCCGGATTCTTGGCTGCATCTCCAGGGGGAATAAATATGACACAGTGGGAACGTTTCCAGTTTTGACCAAAATGAACCATAACACCAACCCTCCTGTGTTCACTAAACTTTTGGAAATTTAGAGAGTGAAAGAAAAAAAGCAGAAATAGATAATATAAAGACTTTGGGTTTTCACTGGAAGCAACTGTGACAGGCAGCCAAAAGCGAAACCTTGTGCTGCACCGCGTTTATTATTGACTGTCACTGGATCCTCATCCTGACACCAGCACAGACAAGTGCACTGTGTGTAACATCTGGAGTCTAAAAAAACATTCAAATTTAAAATATGGGAAACAATCTTGACAGAAACAAATTAGAGGTTTGGGATGATGTGCTTTCGGTTTCCAATTACACATTGACATGAGCACCAAGCAGTAAAACAGATTTACTTTGGGTCTCAAAGAAGACTTCTATCTTAATAAAATCCAAAGTTGACATAAAAGTTGAATGTGTGCAGAAAAAGTTAGTTTTTCTCTTGTATTTCACCCAGTTTTATGCATGCTGAGGTTACCCACTTTAGGTACAGGCTGAGCCAACACATTAATTCAGAACAGTGGACAGACAGTTTTATTGAAACTACTTAGTAGGTGTCCTTTATCTGGAATTAATGGACACCCTGCAGCCAATCTGTATCAAGTATTCACTCAGACCATCGTATAAAGTAATTTTTCAGTCAAATAACAAGAACTTTCATTTTTTGCACTTAATTACATTTTGACTATAATACATCTGTACCTTTACTAATGTAAACTTTTCCATTGTAGTACTGTTTTTTTAGCTTATTGCTTCTTGAGAAGTCATGAGAGAACATATATTTGCATGGGGTGATGGTTGGTCTGCAATTAAGTGCATTGTAAGAACAGTTTTAACAGGTATAGAGTACACACTGATCAGACATAACATTTTGACATCCTGCCTAATATTGTGGTGATCCCTCTTTTGCTGCCAAAACAGCCCTGACCCGTCGAGGCATGGACTCCACTAGACCCCTGAAGGTATGCTGTGGTATCTGGCACAAAGATGGGAGCAGCAGATCCTTTGAGTCCAGTAAATTGTGAGGTGGGGCCTTTATGGATTGGGCTTGTTTGTCCAGCACATCCCACAGATGCTGGATTGGATTGACATCTGGGGAATGTGGAGGCAAAATCAACACCTCAAACTCGTTGTGCTCCTGAAACCATTCCTGAACCACTTTTGCTTTGTGGCGCAGCGCATTATCCTGCTGAAAGAGACAACAGCCATCAGGCAATACTGCATCCATGAAAAAGTGTACATGGTCTGCAACAATGCTTAGGTAGGTGCTATGTGTCAAAGTGGCAGGACTCAAAGTTTCCCAGCAGAACTTTGCCCAAAGCATCACACTGCCTCTGTCGGCTTGCCTTCTTCAAAATAGTGCATCCTGGCGCCATGTGTTCCGCAGGTGATGCACATGCACCTGGCCAGCCACATGATGTTAAAGGAAACGTGGTTCATTCAGGCCACCTTCGTCCATTGCTCCTTGTTCAGTTTTGATGCTAACGTGCCAATTGTTTGGTGGTGCACAGGGGTCAGCATGGGCACCCTGACTGGTCTGCAGCTATACATGCCCCATATGCAACAAATCAAACCAGCATTAACTTCTTCAGCAATTTGAACAACAGCTGCTTGTCTGTTAGATCGGATCACACGGGTCAGTCTTAGATCCCCATGTGAATCAATGAGCGTTGGCCACCCACGACCCAGTTGCCGGTTCACCAGTGTTCCTTCATTGGACCAGTTGTGATAGATGCTGACCCCTGCAGACTGGGAACACCCCACAAGTGATGCAGTTTAGAGATGCTCTGACCCAGTAGTCGAGCCATCACAATTTGGCCTTTGTCAACCTTGCTCAAATCTTTACGTTTCCCCATTTTTCCTGCTTCTAACACATCAACTTTGAGGACAAAATGTTCACTTGTTGCCTGACATATCGAACACACTAACAGGTGCAATGATGAAGAGATAATAAGTGTTATTCACTTCAGATGTCAGTGGTCATAATGTTATGCCTGATCGGTGTACATAGAGAGCATATAGCTGCCACCAGAAGAAAAAACAGAAAAGGAGAGTGTGGTACTAATTCTTGTCTCCTGGAAGGTCAGCCACACTGAAAAATAGATGAAATCACTGCTTCTGCCACATCAAAGATGGATGTATCCCATGTGTCCTTGTGTACATACAGTATGTGGCTGTGTGTGTGTGTGTGTGTGTGTGTGTGTGTGTGTGTGTGTGTGTGTGTTCTTGTACTTGCTACATGGTGAGTACCATTTTCTGCATTTAACTATCAATGTGAGGACATTTTTACAAAGTGAGGACATTTTGGCCGGTCCTCACTTTGAAACAGCCATGTTTGAGGGTGAAGACTTGTTTTTAGAGAACAGGTATGAATTGAGGTTTGGTTAGGGTTAGGGTAAGGATTAAGTTTAGGCAATCAGTTGTGATGGTTAAGGTTAGGGTAAGGCTCTAGGAAATGCATTACGCCTATGGATGTCCTCACTAAGATAGAAGTACAAACATGTGTGTGTGTGTGTGTGTGTGTGTGTGTGTGTGTGTGTGAGCACTTGTATATATGAGTGTGACCAGATATGTTTCAACTTTGGTTGGGAAAGGCGATCTAAATGACATATGGTCACATTCTCTTTAAGCGCTCAGAAACAGTGGATGGTTGTATACTCACAGACAGCGTTTTTGTGACTGGAATCTTTACTGGGCATCATCTTCACCCCTCTGGACTTCAACTCTATTGCTTTCTTCACTATAGAAGAGAAAAGAGACTGGGGTTATTCCTCTAATTCTAAATAATTAAACCTAAATTGCTGTACATCCTTTTCTAAAGTGTTTCAGTTTTTTCGAGACGTCATTCGGCGCACATCCCCCTATTTGTGCAATCCGGGAAGTGCTTCACACACATACCCTCCTTTTACAAACATACAATTAATGTAACAGATATTAAAAATTAGAACAGGAAAAGGGGGAAGAGATTAAAAGACACAGAAAAGTCGGGACAAGAGGGTAGAGAAAGGGGGAAAAGAGCAAAGGGAAGAGCAGCATTAAAATTTATTCAATCTATTTTATCCTAAGTGGCAGCACTGCAGAGGAAACAGAAAAATCTGTGCTCTGTGCTACAACCAAACCACATTCCACCGAGAAACAGACTTGGCATGAAAATCTCAATCTCTCTCTCTCTCTCTCTCTCTCTCTCTCTCTCTCTCTCTCTCTCTCTCTCTCTCTCTCTCTCTCTCTCTCTCTCTCTCTCTCTCTCTCTCTCTCTCTCTCTCTCTCTCTCTCTCTCTCTCTCTCTCTCTCTCTCTCTCTCTCTCTCTCTCTCTCAAGAGTGAGGCTAACGGCTAAGGAATAGAGATTGAGAGAGACAGAGAGAGAGAGTGATAGAAACAACACAGGAACTGAGATGCTCAAGATGACAGAAAACAGACAAACCTTGGATCACTGTGTTTGACAGCCAACTAAATACGAGTCCCCACAAGGAAACTAACATGTACCTTAATACAGTAATCAAGTCATACAACTAGTCAGGTAGATGGCAGAAAAGGTCCAGCTTGTCCATTCTGGCCATTTCAGACCTCTGAATCCAACACAATTAAATAGGAGTATATAATTCAATAAAATGACCTTGCATTTCCAGCTATATCTTATTTGTGATTCACATATGTAGAGTAATTTGTAAACATGTTCAAAGGACCTTCTGCAGAAAGACCTTCAATACACACAGGCAATCATCCTCATGTAAATGTTTCACACGAAGATTTCACTGCATACCTTATGTGAACAAGAAGGCCAAGGACAGATAACAGATAAGAAGTCTGAAAGGGAGTGACATACCTTGATATTGAGCACTGAACCCTTTTCTTCTGTGGTTGCTGTCTGAGGTGAAATGTATCCGAAGCCAGTTCTTATTTGATATCACTGGTGAGGGCAGAGTTGTACCAGTCAGCCTGGGAATAAGCAGATAGCAAAATCTTTATTAAAAAAACAAAACAAAAGTTAATGGAGGCAGAGATAAAAACTTAACACCTACTGATATTCCCATTTTACTTTACAACTATCTGAAATGGAACAGCCTTTCCTAAGATAGACTTTTGTTGCAGTAACTTCCCTTGTCCATGCTGTATTTATACTATAGTATTAAGAATCTATCACAACAAGACAAGGCAGACAGGAAGGACAAAGTATGATTCAACAAAACTCTCTCTTTTCCAACTGCAAACCCACAGTATCCACCTTTCCACACTGAAGTACAGAGCCTGTCTACAGTGAATTAACTGGATGTTGTACTTTTGTAAGGTTGTGCTGTATTTCTATATTTCTGCATGGCAGTGAACATCACGGTCCTCCTCTAGAGAGAGACAATGTTTGTCATAACATCCTGTTACACCAAGATGACTTGGTACATGAAAGGAAGAAGAGGTTTATGTATTTCATTCTGAGGAAGAAAAAAAAAACTCCAATAAAATGCAGTTGTTGGGGGAGGTGTTGCCATATAATTACACATCTCAGCATTACAGACTGCAGCATGATCAACCACTGCTGTGAAAAATGTTGTGAAATTACTCCTCGCAAACAATTCTAAACGCAATATATCATACAATGTAGAACAGAAGTGTGAACAACTGCAGGACCTAAATTACTTTATCTGTGGACATTATGTATAATGAAAATATCCCTATGTGCAAGTGAACTTTCTCTAGAGTTCAAAGTGTGATTTTGATGCCACTCTGATTTGTCCTCCGAGGTGCAAAGGCGAGCTGTAATTTAAGGTGAGTTTTCGCTGAAAGGCAATTTGTTCCACTGGTTTGGAAAACGCTGGTGTGGGAATAGAATGAGTGATATTATCTATTGCTATTATGATCACGCCAGACCAAAAGCAGGATGCGTGCAGCTGCACAGAGAACAGTATAACTTCCACACTTACTGTAAGAAAACTTCAGTGAGGGAAAAAAAAATAAAAACAGTAAAAAAAAATGCATTTTTTGCAGTTTGACAGTATCCAAACAACAACAAAATACATGGATTATTGTAAAATTTGTAAATCAGGAGAAAGTTACATTGCACATTTGCATAAACTATCATATAGTTGTTATGAATATTGAGAATAAGGTGAATCTTTCTTCTTATATGAGATCTGAGCTCAGGATACAATACAATTGCTAAAATCGGCTGTGTCTTGCGTATATTTAAAAAACACAAAGTATTACAACAAAGGAAGAAATAGAAAAGAACAAAGGGTGAAAAGCGATAGTAAAGTAAAGATAAAAGTTTTCATGTTATAAACAATTTGTGAGGCATCACTACCATGATGAGTTGGTTGCCTATGGTAAGTCTTACATCAGCTCTGGCTTCTCTCACATTTCACTACAAATGGCAAAAAAATAATAAATAAGTAAAAAAAAAAAAAAAATTTAAAGTTAAAACGTGTGGAAAATGGTGCACTGAGACAAAAAGGGAAATGATGTAAGAGACTGCCTGGAAGCCAATGTTCTGCCAACATCCCCAGAGCGACGCGAGACACTGTAACTGCCCTTTAATAATACTGCAGGTATACTGAGTAGATAGAGAGAGACAGTGAGGAAGGAAGAAACGCAGATAAGGAAAAGGGCAGAAACAAAATATGAGAGGAGGTAAAATATTAAGAGAGCTTGTTAGACAACCTTATTGAGTGCGTATTACAGGGGACACTAAGTTCTGTCTGTGTGAATCCAGTTCAAAAAAAAAAAAAAATCAGAGCAGAAAAAGAAAAAAAATGGGAAAGAGGTGGTAAAAGTACTGCCAATGTATCTGCCTGAAGCCAGTATAACTCTATAGTATACATAACGAACAGCTACAGTACTGTGGAGCAATGTGTTATATCTCAATGAGTCAGCTAGTGGGGCAGCAGCGAGTGTGGTTGAATATGGATGTGTGGTAGTGTGCTATAATGACATGAAATATGTGAGATATGAAATGCAGTTCAAAGACTATGAACATTTTTTGAGAGCACTACACAGTGCACACATACCTTATCTATACTGAACTGAAAACCCAGACGGTGAATGGGCGATTTACCGCAGCAAAAACTGAAGGGGCTGATTTCAGACACAACCAGTTAAACCTGACATTTGACATGCATGTGCAGGTGCCACATCAAAACTGATGTACTTTTCTACAGGCCACAACAAATAATGGGTTGTTATTTTGGCAAGAATTTATCAAAAATTTCAGTGAACTTATACTTTGGTTCGGTGTGTCATTTTGTTTGAGCTATACCCAAACCACACTGGGAGGAGAAAATGTTCCAACACAAACTGTCTGGTACAGATAACTAAATAAATATTTTTATGACTAAATAACTTACTGTTATTTGCAGTATATAAGATATAGTCAGAATCTTTTTTTTTCGATCTTAGACTAAAGCTAAATATTAGCTGCACAGTGGAGGGTGGTTTGCACTGTTGCCTTGCAGCTAGAAGATGCCCAGTTCGCGTCCTGGCCTGGGATCTTTCTGCGTGGAGTTTGCATGTTCTCCCTATGCATGAATGGGTTTCGTCCAGGTACTCCAGCTTCCTCCCAAAGTCAACAGTTCATATGTTCATTTTGATCGGTGATTCTAAATTGTCTGTAGGTGTGAATGTGATTGCTTGTCTCCATGTGTAGCCCTGTGATAAAATGGTGACCTGTCCAGCTGGGATAGGGTCCAGCCTATCTAAATCTAAAATCTTGCATTCTTGACTACCATCTTAAGTAGAAGTAAAAAAAAAAAAAAAGAGCAAGCACTTAAATGCACTGAACGTTTCAGAAATATAAGTAATTTAAACAATGTTTTGAAAGAGTGGTATGTCATTGGATCAGTATTGCTAATGCATTGTGTCGTAGGCAGAATTTTAATGTTGAGGTCACTCACACTGAGCACTGATGGAAATGCAACCCTTTTTTTGTTATTAAATTTTACATTTTCAACTTTTGTAAGCATGTCTGATAATGACTCCAGACACCTCATCTGCTGACAGACTGTCATGGAGAGTCATTTTCATGCACATGTACAGATATCTGTGGTGCTTCTTTTATCCTTCTGTCTTTTCACAAAAGAAATTGCGACGATTATCCAAGTAAGTGATTTTGAGGGAGGACATTCTTTCAAAACAAGCAGCACTATCTGGGCTGTCACACCTCTACCATTATCAGGCTGACTGGGTGGCATGAAGTAATGGGATCTGTGGAGGACAGACCATGGCCTCGGCATGAATGCATGACCATGGTCGATCAAGACGGGTATTTTGTGCTCTGCTTTTACAAGAAACATGAAGCATTATGTGTCAACAGTGAGTCACATTGTGGGCAGCAACAAAAGCCCCTTTCTATGTATGGAAAATGTACTATCGCAGATAACTGTTCACAGCTTAAGTATCAATGGATATAATGACAGCTATCACTGGATTACTTTGACATTAAAGAAATCTTTAAAAGCTTATCATTCAAGTTCTGAAGCGTTTCTATTCCTGCCGTATTACATGCAAACGAAGAGTTACTCTGTTTTCATCAAGCTTAATGTTTTGTATATATTTGTTTGTATATATTAGGAGAACTAATTATGTCTGCATTAGCTATTAATAGCTAATAGCTGCAATTACAAGATTCTAATGCACTCTCCCATTTTTTATCCTGTTTGTGTGAGTTTTCTCATAATTACAAGAAAATGTACAGCAAACGGATGAGGCAGGGATGAATGTAGAGATAAGATGGACCTACATGGAGACAACTGAAAGATTTGGTATGTTGAATAAATTCAACCAAATGAAAAAAAAAGTCATTTGTGGAAAGACCAGAAAGGTAGGGCAATATGAAAAGTTGAGAGGGAAACATAAAAACTACAAGTTATGGTGCATCTCTTCAATTATTCATGCAGCACTGGCCAGCAGCCTGACACTGGAGTGAAGGAGAGACAAGAGGTCAGAGAAGAGGAGGAAGGAGGGATGAGACTGAACTGAAAAGAAGGATGCAAAAGAAGAAGAAGGAGCAAATAGGAACAAAGAGGTGAGAATGATGAAAGTCTTTTAAAAAGACAGGAACGCTAGATGTAAATGAAGGAAACTGCACCACAGTGGTTAGGTGTCAATGGAGATGGAGAGGATACCAAAGAGATGAAGGACAAACTGGAAAGAAAACAGGCAAAGCAGGTGTTTTCAGACGAGAAATGTAGGAAAAAGACAACTTAAAAGAAAGGCAACAACAAAGAAAAAAAAGAGGCTGGACAACAACCCACATAGAGGCCTGCAGAGAAAAAACAGGGGCTGATGGATGAAGAACATTGGAAAGGAGGTGAGAGTGGGGAATTCACTTACATAAACTGGAGAAGTGAGGTTAGACTAGCCGTGAGGAGAGGTCAAAAGTGATAGAAGAAGAGACAAGGGGACAAGCCTAAATGAGATCGCAAAGAAGAGAGATAAATGAGGAAGAAAGTGAAGGTGGGAGAAGACTGATGGGGAGGGGGAGGACACAGTAGATAAAGAGAGAAATAAAATTTCACCGAAAGAAAGAATTAGAGAAGTAAAGACACAGACAAAAGCGTAGAAGAAGAGACAGAAAGGAAAGGTACATTAGAGCACAGGAGAGAGGTAAAAAGACAGAGGGGATGTTTGACAGACCTGAGAGAGGTAGACAACAGAAGAAGAGAGGCCAAGTCACAGAACAGAGAGGAGTTGAGGACAAAGAAACCAAGAGCAGGCGAAAGGTATTTCTGTGCCGACTGTAGCACCTCTTTATTTTTAGACCAATTGCTTTTCGGTGCTACATGACACAAAGACAGATATAAGTTTCTACAGTAACAGCACTGTTTCTTTTATCCCCTACCCTCCCAACTGGCAGCTTGAATTGCTGCCGATACATTATTTCAAGTTTATTCCACTGTTGCACTTATTGCTGGTCCCTTCGGATGTGAGCATCTGCAAAATGACAAAAAGGCACAGTAAAAATAAATGATTGGATACAAGTCAGAAAAGTTAAAGCACATTATCCACAGCAGATAGCTGTTTATTCCAAGTGTTTAGTGCAAAAACCTGGGTGCACCACTACTTTTAATCTCATCACACTCCCACGCTTTCACACAGAAAGGCACACACACACACACACACACCCACACCCACACCCACACACACACACACACACACACACACACACACACAGACAATCACACAACCAGCAAACATCATTTAAAATGGAAATGTAATAACAGGACAACAGACGTGTTGCCAAGTGGAGAGAAGAGAGTCAGAAAGGACTTATGGCTACAAAAAATGGGAGAAGGGGAGAGGCAAAGAGGAGTCGTAAAAGAAGAAGCAGCAGCAGTGGATCAGAAAGCAGATGAGTAAAATGAGAAGTAACAGAGGGACATGAGGGGAGAGCAAATAGAAAGAAAGATGAGATTCGAGTTAGAGACAGGGTGAAAAAACCTGAGCCTATTTTTAGGCAGATGTCACTGAAACTGTCATGGAAAGACTATGCGGAAGGACGAGGTTCATCCAACGATGCTGCAGGCCTGTTGCAATGCAGGATCCATTCAAAGGGTCAGGGAGTCACACCTAAACCCTCCTGTAAGCCTACCAAGGTCAAAGAAAAGAAATTCTGCCTGATGGTTGAACATCACATTTCTGAGGAGCAATGTGACTCGTGCCGCCAAAAGAATGAACCAGTATCTCCACTTGAAGTTATCTTCACAGTGATTGGATTTGCTAATCTTGATCTTGCAGGGACGTCTGATGATGTTTATTGAAGAAAGTCAGACTTAGTCTACTGAGAGAAGCTCTGGGGGAAAGTCAGGACCAACTACAGAGGTGAGATATCCCACCTGGCCTCAACTGTGACTCTGGAAGAAGACCGTGGATGAGGCTCTCAGAAAAAAAAAAATTATATATAAGTTGCTGTTCCTACTCTGGGGCCAGTGAATGAGTGGATTTATTCTGTTAAAATGACTAGAAAATGACCTGGATAAGCAAGTAGAAAATGGATGACTGAATGGAAATTACTTTGCTTCTGCTGTTTCTATCGCAGCCAATAAAGTAATTAAAAATGAAAGAGTGTGTGTGTGTGTCCGTATGGGTGTGCCCGTGTGTGTGTGCATGTGTGTCTGTGTGTGTGTGTATGTGTGTGCATGACAGAGTGAGAGAGGCACACAGGGACAGAGCAGGGAAGCTGTCATGAAAAAGAGCAAAGTCAGATCAGAGGAAATGGAAAAGGCAGAAGGAAAGTGAGTAAAATACGAGTGTATGTGCAATTTTGGAGGACATTACAGTATAGGGGAAGGGAATGTCAAAGGTTTATTGTCATTTGAGAACCATGGACATTTATGAATGAATACGTTAGTACTTGCATAATGCAAATAATGATAATAAACTTTATTTATGTAGCACAATTACTGCCCAAAATACAAGAGTATTTAGATAACACCACAAACACCCTTAAAATGAATAAATCTAATCTTGTACAGCAAGTTTTTTCTGTATATGTACAGTATATTTTGCAAATTTTTCTCATGAGAATTGCTCTCTCCCTAATATATACAGCAGGTCCTCGGTTTTTGATGTCCTCGGTCTATGGCGTTTCGTCATTAAGTCGGAACTGGTTAGGTGGAGCAGAGCTGACAATATGTCGTCACATGGTGCTATAAGATGGCTCTGTTCACATTCTTCGGTTGTACGCTACCTTTGATTGTGCTACATTCGCTAACTTTTTGCCCTTCATTATGATTCCCAAGCGTAAGTCAGATGGCAAAGAAAATGGCGATGGTAAAAGCTGCAGCTATCTAACTACTCGCGCTTGCAAAATGAATTGTGACGTTGTAGCAAATTTGACTTCTTTACTGTGGCTCTTAATATACATTGCGGAGAGTGAAAACTGCAACAAAAAACAGAATAAAACAACATAAGCGCATGTAAAATGCTTGTACCTTCACCAGTAAGTCCAAAAATGAAGTTAATTACTGATGACGTTGCCTCTGTGGCGTTTACAGAGCGAAAAGCCGCATGTACATGTGTTAGGCTACACATCAAAATAGCGGATGGGAATTGTAAACTGTCAACAGACGACTTCAAAATAAAGGCTTTTTTAAAAATAAAGGTACATCAATAATTCTCCCTTAACAGCAAAACCATGGAAATTAAATTAGATTCAATAAAACGCTCGGAACACTGCGAAACACCGACGAATATCGGCATTATTAGATCAACTTTTAAAACAGTGGAACATATCCTTTTATCTTCTAGTAAAATGGCTCATACATGCATGAAAGTCATTGGTACAAGGATTCTACTCACAGTCAACTTCTATTTCCTGTCTTACAAGTGTTCAATGTGGCTACCACATGCAGCACGGGCACATTAATGTGATAAGAGAATTTCTCCCAAACGCACATCAGCATATCACAATTCACTGAGTTCATCGCTGTTGTTATTCGATGTCATTCGATGACCTTAAACACCAAATAAAAGTTAATTATTGTGAGTCTATCTAATTTGTCTATATCGCATCATACTTTTGCCATGTGTTGGCCAAATAAAGCACATGGCTTGTAGCAGGTTTCCTGGATTGACGGCAAAAAAAAAAAAAAAAATGTGGGGAATAATTTCAGCACATTTTCTAGAGTGACCCCGTTACTTATTTATTGGAATAATTTGCAATTATGGCCTTTCATTTAGCTAAATGAAAGTCTAAAAAGATAGGATGGCAAGGGATTTGTTTAATGTGAAATGCAAAATTCCATCAACATAATAAACAGCAGCTCATGAAAAATCCTTGAATATCATGGTGAAAATACATTATAGCAAATTCTTGAGCTTCCAGCACTGGCAACTGAGTAACAATCAATGTGAATAATGCAGTGACCAATAAGACACAAAATGTGACTAAGTGTTGTTTGCCATGTTGCTTGGATATACATTAAGGACCTCTGGCAGAGTGAGGATTCATTCAGTTGAAGACAAAGACAGCACTGTGTTTCTTTGCTTTCAAAGAGTGAGATAGAGGAGGAGAAGGGGACAGATAGGGGACAGGGAAAGAAAGAAAGAAGGGACAGCCAGAGGGAGTGTTGAGAGTACAGAGACAATAAGGAAAAGTAGGAAAAGTGAGAAAGTGAAATGAAGGGCAGAGGTCAGGGTGCAGAAAGGAGGGAAGGAATTTAAGAGCTGGGAGGAACTTCCATTAAAAAAAAATAAAAATAAAAATCATAAACTGCTCTCTTCAAGTAATCTTTGAAGATATCAGCTGTTACAGACAGCAGTCCTATTCTATGAAAACCCTTTATTGAAGATACACCGGTTATGTTCTTCTATGCATCTTCAAACATTTGCAATATCAATTACAAATACTGGTTAATTGATTCATTGGTGGAATGTCCTGTCGAAACGCTTGATCATAAGCCGTGAAACTTTTTGTTTCACCATACATACATTACACGTACCACTGCTGCTTTACCTCGAATTATCTATCAAATCCTGTTTTCAATTGTTTTTGTTTACAGGCCAGGTTGCTATTTTTCCCAGACTAATCTGGATAATCATATTGATTCATGGAAAAGATGAGCAAAGGTATGCAAAGAGAGACACTCTCCACTGCAAACTGAAATATCTGTTGACATTTCACTTGCTGAACTGAGAGACACAAGCAAGCACATATTGTAAGTCATACAGCAGGATAAAGCCACTGGACTACAGTAGGCAACAGCAACACAAATACCTAGAGGTCTTATGAAATCTCTCTCTGACCCTGTCTTTGTCACTCATTTTGTTTCTTAGGTGACTGCCTCCATTCCCCCTCCCATCCTGCGTGATGCCTTAGGCAATCTTTTACAAGTCTGACCTCACTCAGCAGGCAGTTTTTTAAAAAAATTATACAGTCTAACAGGGTAGTTGCATGAAAACTACGTACAAATGTTAGATTATCTAGGATGGAATCTTTCAATTTAGATTATGGTTGTCAGAGATAGAATAGTTTAGTGGTCAAAAAATTGAACACACATATACAGATTTCTGTCTCAAGAGGGAATACAAGGAATGGCATGGCATGATGTGGCCATTAAATACATATATGTATACATGTATGTGTGTGTCTGTGTATGTGTGTGTGTGTGAGTGTGCGGGCGTGCACTAAGTGTTTGTGAGTACGTGCATGTATGTGACAGCTAGTCAACCTGACATTCAACCTGCCAGCTAGCAGACAGGAACATGAAACAGGAAATTGCTTTTGGGACAGCCAATCAGAAAAAGCTCTCCGTAAACAGGAAGGACCCGTCACAGTGGTCCTGTCAGGTGCCAGTCATTTTCACAATGACCTGCCCACATGCCTCAGTGAAAATGTCAATCATCACTTGATCCCACCTCCAGAGAGAAGTACTTAGGATTGTATTTGGTTGTGCACGGCAGATGTTTGTTTAATTGTATCTTTATATTAGTCCAGGTCATTTGTGATGAATTTTAGGTGATACGTTCTCTTTTCATAAAAGCAAGAAACTTCCCACATCTGTCTTGTATAGTTTGGGGCGCTGAATATTTTAGTTTAAAAAATATGTAGCTGTAGGCTGAGATCAGTAGATTTTTACTGAATATACAACATCTCCTAGTTTGATTCCAACATGGATCTTTTCTGTACACCTATCTCTTTTCGACCCTGCAGTTCCACTGTGCATCCATCCATTTTCTTACACTTATTGTAGATTGGGTCATGGTGGCAGCAGGCTAAGCAGGGCATTCTAGACATCTGGCTCTGCAGTAATGGTTTTCAGTTCCTCCTGGGGGATTCCAAGGCATTCCCAGGCCAGATAAAATATGTAATCCCTCCAGTGAGTTCTGGGTCTACCTTGGGGTCCCCTCCCAGCTGGACATGCTTAAAAACCCTCTAAAGGGAAGCACCCAGGAGGCATCCTAATCAGATGCCCGAACCACCTCTACTTGCTCCTAACGTAAAGAAGCAGCATCTCAGCTTCAGCTCCTTCTGGCCATCCAAGCTCCTCATCCTTTTCTTAAGGCTTAGCCAGGGGACCCTACATAGGAAACACATTTTGTCTTCTTGTATGCCATTCTTTCTATTCAGAGCTCATGAGCATCTAGGTGAGTCGTGGAACGGAGACCAAATGATAAATCAAGAGCTTTGCCTTTCAACTCAGCTCCTTCTTCACCACGATGATCTGGCACACTGCACCAATCCACCTGTTCATCTCACACATTCTTTCTGGCACCTGGATCTCAAGATCCATAAACAGTACTGGCAACAGAACCTTGACACGAGACCGACTCACCAGATGTAGTTTGCAGGTACAAGCCTGCCAATGGCTGATCATTTCAACCGACACACTGTTTCATTATTTTGAGGGATTACCAAACCACTTCCTTCCTTTAGCCCCGCCCACAACAATTGTGACTGATTTAAAGAAATACAAACAAGCCAGATGGTTTTCTTTCCCACTTGTGTGGTGCAGCCAGATCATTATCTTCTCTAGAATAGTCTGGCTATATAGTAATGGAAAATAGACATTTTATGTGTTGGAATATCATTCCCCATTTTGGTTATCTTTGAAATTATTTTAGTTGTGCTGTAAATGTTCATAGCTACTGTGCTAGCTTATCAAACAAATTTCCAAATTATGTGAATGCTCAGAGATATCGAGACCAATAGTTTAAAACAAGAATGGTCAAGCAACAACGCTTCAGGTCTTCTGGTCGCCGTTTTCCACTTGACAAAATGTTGGTTGTGCTCTCCAGTACACTCCCTATCTTCCCCCTGCATTGCAGAGGACTGGTTGACAGTGGTCCTTGAATGTTATACTGTCAGAGGCAGGCTTTGTGTGTATGTGTGTGTGTGTACTTGAGTGTGTGTAATCTGTCAGAGCCTAGAGAAACGATCAACAGCTCACCCTGTCAGAGGGCCACTTAAGACCTGACACAGACTCACATTCACACACACACACACGCATCCCACACCCACACACACATACACACAAGCAATATCATGAGAATGCCATGGATGTTGTGCACTGCTCTGCTAGTGACATCACTAAATGTACAATTATTCTCTACTCTTTTGTTTCCATCTAGTGCTGTTCTTTATCCTTTATGCCTTCTTCACTCCACTTATTTACCTGTCAACCTATTCTTTCTATTTCTTTGCATGTTGGGCTGCAATCACAAACCATTTCCTATACATGGAGGACATCAACTGAAGGCATGACAGCGTATAAAAAAAGAGTGATCTATAAATGCACGTTTCGAAATTTTGTTGCTTTATTAACAGCATGCCTTCAACAAATCAGTTCCCCAACACACAGGCATAACTGACTGACTGATACATATTTTAGTTACTGAATTGAAAAACTCAGTGTCACCTTGCATAGTTGTGAAGATCATCTGGGAGACACTTGAGCACACACAAAAAGAGCTGAAGAGTTTAATCACTGAAATGGCTCCCTATATTAGAAGAATAAACTTCTCCCGTGGCAGCAAAAAACTACCATAGATGTTTAGAGATTGATTTAATTGGTAATCAACAAGATGAATAATGTCAGATTCCTCTCAGTTAAAATAATGGTTCTGCCTTAAAAAGCAGGCATAAAATGTGTCATAACAAATAGTAATATAGACCGGTATGGTATGACAGCATTTTTTAATTCCCTAAATGCAGCGCCATTTGTCAAATGACAGTTTTGTAAATATGCATTTTCAGTCTCTGCCATGCGCTGCCTCACAAATATACGACGCACAATGAAATCCTCAAGCCGACCCAAAAATTCAGTCTACTGATGTTGCTGTTCTGAGCAGACCTAGCTCACAGGCATCTCTGCTGTTATTACTGAGGGAGGCCAAACGACTTCTTCACTTTCCCTAGATTTCCCCAGCAGTTACAGCAACTTGAAATATAGTGACAATCCCGCATGCTTAACCATTAGGCGGCCTCCACGCCTGCAAAAACACATCTAAGCCATCAACGGATATGTGTGGTATTCTGAACAAACCTAGTGAATTCCAACTGAGTTCTAAATTCAAAAAGCAGAGTGTGTTCTGGCACAACAGAGTGCCAATTTTCAAACACAACTGCAAAAAAAGGGAGTGAAAACACAATAATTTATCATCTTCCCTATGGGATTTGAATAAATCAGGAAAATCAACAGGGCTCCTGTGCAGCTAATCAATCAGCAGTTGAATCTGTCCTCCCCAACAACATCATTAGTCCTCTTTAAATATTAAATGCCCCTCTTGGAAGTATACATGTTGGAGAAAATTGGAGTGAAAACGACAACTGTTCTCTTTAATGTGAACAAGTCAGCTAACAGAACAATAAAGCCTCTCGGCTACTAATTCTTGTCAAAGTAGCATCCCGTGTTCCCGCCTAATTTACAGAGCAAGGTAGTGATGTTCATGTGATTTTGTGTGTCTTCATGTGCCTGTTGCATTGTTCACCATTTTTAGATTTAAAGAACACAAAAGATAGGCTTTGCTGCTAACCTTTCAAATATCAATAGTGATCGTGTGTGTGTGCCTGCTTTCATTATGTATTTATATAGTGTTGAACACATGGTGCCTCAGTCCTGCTGATTTTCACAAAGGCCCCCGTGTCCTCCAACAAGACTATTTTTTTAATTGAACATTGCAATCTGTGTCTGAGCTGTGTCTTACCATATGCTTGGTGCTTCTGTCCCGCTGATTTCTAGGAAGTCATATTTGTCCTCTAATAAGAAGTCACTGAAGACGAGAGCTATGGTGTCCCCGGGTTCAGCAAGGATTGACCATGTGCAGTCCAGGTTGTTGTCATACTCTGCAGGGTATCCGGGGCTTGTTATTGAACCTGCGGTGCCTCGTAATGTACCACCACATGCTCCCTCCGCTGGTTAGAAATAGAATGCGAAGGACAAAGAATGAGAAGGATTAAGAACCCCCAACATACAGTACATGACTATTTTTCTTATTTCATTACATTACGGTGTTTACTTTCTTGGGTTGGCTAGGATTTCCAATTTCATTTGATATTTTTTAAATATATTTTGTATACATAGATAGATAGATCCTCACCATCATTTCGATCACCAGTTAATTTTAATTCATGCATCATTTAAGCTGTTCAACCATGTAGTAGCTCTGATGGTGGAAACATGGACCGACCCCTTCTTGTCTGTAAACTAAAGATCCATTAGAAGGGCTTTTCTTGAGGATTTTGGGCTTCGCCTGGTTCACACACTCGTCTGTTACATGATGTCAGTCAGACCTTTCAGTGCTTTAATTTAATCAGTACAACACGGTTTCTTGTCTTCCAGCTCAGGACCACACGTTAAGGTCGTTCAATTCCCATGACCTCAGTAACACTATTACATTATTTTATTTTCATTGCTGGAGTTAAGCGCTAAGCACTTTCCACAAACACAGTTCAATTTAGTTCAACAGAAAGAACTTTATTTATCCCCAATGGCATAATTAAAATGTATCATTATTTTTACTTGGAGGTATGACTTACATTAATGAACTATTAAAAAAACACACATAGACAGAGACAAACATAATTTCAAGGCAATTTTTTAAAAGTTATTAAAGAAAGAAAGAAAGAAAGAAAGAAAGAAAGAAAGAAAGAATCTTACCTCTACAAAATGGAGACGGGAAGTCCCACTGTGCTCCACTGCCAGGTGATACAATACATGTAAGGATACTGTGTCCTTCCAGCACAAAACCTGACTCACAGCTGTATCGGATCTTATCCCCCATGTTGTACCGCGAGCCATGAATGATTCCATTTGGAATGAGGCCGGGGGTGCCACACGTGTGGCTGGGCAGGACTGGAATGCAAAGAAGAGGACAGAAAAAAATAGGTTTCTGTTATATTATATCCAAAATAAATGTTTTTCTTGATCCACTTCGAACAACAAATGCAAAACAACCGAGTTAATACTCAATCAACAAAGCAAGAGCCGAGCAGCGTAAATGACAGACGGCTTTAATGGCTCTATTTGTGCCAGTGCTGATGATGATGTAAAACAACGACAACAACTTTATTGGCTTGTGTCCCTATAGAATGGATCAGTCAAAGTTCGATAAGTGAGTGAGGATTGTTGAGTAATTATTACTTGCCTCACAAGGTAAAATATCTAGTATTCCACAAGAAAAGAAATAAAAAGAAATCATTATTTAGTTTTTATTATTCTTCAGCAGCTAATCGTCTTGTGTTTGACTTTAACATCGATCAGAAAGCGTCACCACAGCAAGAAGTGACAAAATCCCAAATAAAAGTGAAACAAAAGGCCAAAGATAAGCACGTTTGGTTTTTCTAAACCTGAAAATATGCTGAAGTAAATTTCTGGCATTTAGATGTCTGGCTAGCATTTTGCCTCCAATGTGCATCTGTTGTTGCCTGTTCCTAGATGACACAGCTCTACAGTGGAAGCAGCTACAGGCAGCTCATGGTATAACTAGGCCAAATCAACTATGACTGTAGCCAACACGCCTTAGCTCCACAGAAGGGGCAGCAACACAGTGGCTGAAGTACAACCTGGACAAACTCCACAGTATCTAACCCGGTGTACGCTGTGTGCTCTGTGTATTTGTATAACTGGAGCATGTTAACTTGCTGGGTGTGTAATGTGTGCGTGTAATGTGTGTCCAAACGGTTTTTATGTGTGTGTTTGTCTATAGGCATGCACAGTGCAGTGGGGTATTCAGTAAGTCAGTCTGCGTGTTAGTGTACGCCGTTCCAATTAAACGCTAGCATGGTAATTAGACAAAGCTTCACCATGAGACCCTGAGAACTAGGACAGAAAGAGGGAAGGGTGGGGGTGAGCGAGTGAGAGGAAGACAAAAAGAGAGAGAAAGAGGTGGGAAAAAAAGATCGGAAGATGAAGCAACAGACACGGGAAAAGGAAGAAGGGGAAAGACTAGAGACAGAATGACAGAGGAGTAAGAAACAGAGAGGGGAGCGGAGGAGGAAGAGACGGGAAAGAGGAGAGAGATGGAGACTCCAGCCAGACAGGAAAACAGAGAGGTGAACTAATTGCAGTGGGCCCTAAACATGTATAATTTACTCTAATTGACTCATTATTTGGATTGTATGAAGTCATGCATCAGAGGCAAGTTACTTACACTCAGCTGACCATGCTGTCCTCTGTGCAAACATGCTGCCTGTTTTGTTTTAATAAGGTGAGGCACACAACCAAATCCGAAGTCTAAACTAAAGCACTGACTCAAGGATGGGCAGAGGGAGGGAAAGAAGCAATGAAAGAAGAGACTATGAAAGGAATGGTGTTCGAGCCAAGTCATTAGTCACACTTACGTGACCGCATGGTCCTGTGTCTGCCAAGCTGGCATGTTTTTAAAAAATACCTGCCTGGTGCATAAAGGGCTTCCCTCATTTCGACTGATGTTTGAGGAAGACATCTGAAGGAATCAGAGGGGTAGTTTAGAAGGATAATGTATTGTTATTATCTCACTAATCACACACTTAAGTGCAGATGCATTTTTGCTACAGCTTGAGGAGATTCCAATGAAATTTTGTTCTTTTTTCCCAGTCATCCAACTCCATGTCATTTGTAGTGGATAACCTGCAGTGCTCTGGATGTGAGGTACAGTATGTCTGACAACAGATGTCTACTGCTTGTGGAGACATCAGCTGGAGGCTTTAAACTCCATTGAAAGAAATAAGACTTCTTTTGTAATATATTTTCCTAATTATTTGATTTTATGCATGTCAGTTATTGTGCTTTGATATTAAAGGAATAGTTTGACATTTTGAGAAATGCACTTACTCTCGTTCTTTTCTTATTTTGTTAAATAGCCAGTATCACAAAATCACAAAGATGCCTCAGGGGGCTTTAGAAATTGCACAGCATATGACACCCTCTATTCTTAGACCTTATTGATTTTCATATCTAACTTTCTGCAAAATAGCGACTGAGCATATTTCCTAAAATGTCAAACTATTCCTTTATACGGATTTACTGCACAAACAATCTATAGAAGGCTCACCAAACTGCCCCTCAGTTTCAGTTTGAAGACACATCAATTTAAAGGCAAACTTCTGGAATCTAGTAACTCTTTAACAGGTAAATTTAACTCAACATTACAATAATTTGTAATCTTTTAATGAATATCACCATGTGGAAAGAAGAAGCAGAGCTTTGCTTTCCACCAGGCTGTTTAATAGGTAATAACATGGACAGTTCCTCTTGCTGAATCACGCTCTATTAAAGTTATCAAATGAATTCCAAATAAAATATTAAATGTTGTACTTTAATTAAACAATATTGTGTCTTTTTAATTCACTCGCAAATTTAATTCTTCTGTTTTATTCAACCCAAGAGATAATGATGAGATATATTCTCTAACGGCAACTGTTTTGTTCCAAAGAAGAAAACTGCTGAATGACACAGGAAAATACAAGCAGGATAACACTTCTGTGTATATGTATCCTCACTATCTAGATATAGTTCAGGGGTTATAGATCTAAACAGGGTTACTACAAAGGTCTGGTATCACTCTTGAGTTATGACGCCGCCTCAATAAATCTCGCTATTGCCAAACAAATTCAGAACACATAAACCATGTCTGCACTCCAAACTGCCCTGGCTTTCAGTTAATGGTGGCTTAAAAAACAGTGTCTTTGCCGACCGCTTGTCTACAATACGCAGAGTGATATTCATAAGAAAGTGGATGATTTTCACTGCAAATTAAAATTACAGATGGCAGATAGTGTGTTTTAAGTTGCGATCAATAATTGGAATGACTACAGGTTACTGCTACCTATTTGCAATGTAAATCAACACAACAATATGAGCAGTGTGTGCAATGCTGCTATTTGCATGCCTTGTTTTTAATCAGCTGGGTGGTATGCAACCTTGTTTAGCCATAACCTCAAGCCTGGAAAAATTCTAACTGGCGCCTGCACATGTATTCAGTGGAATAATCACGCTGATTATTTAATATCGGATGGCTGTGATGTTTAACATTTTAATTATTCTAACCATTTGCAAGTTGAGTTCACTTGGGTTATTTTTTTAACAAAAAAAGACTGCATTATAATTCTGAACAAATCGGTTCACAAAAAAAAAAAAAATCCTCAGATGTGTTCAAGGAAGCGTTGTGTCGGCTGTGTGTTCATGAAGAGCACAGAGGACAATGCAGGCTTCTCATTATCTCATTAAAGCAGATTGTGTGGGAATGCAATGCCCAAACACCACAGTATAAAATACAGAATATCCATATTATTGAAACCGTGCACCGTCTTAGGGTCTGTATGAAAGTGGGAATTGTATTCATTTGCATCAGCCACCATCAACAGAGAAATTTGCTCCTGTGTGTATGTGGGTGTTTGTTTATGTCCTAAATCCTGTGTACGTGTTTGTGTTTCTATGGACATTCCTGTGCATGTATATCTGCACTTGTACTGGATATGTTGTGAGGACACCAGTCACACTGTGGGGAAGTCAAAGAACTGAAAACATCACATTTCAATGTGAAGATTTGGTTTTCAGGCTGTGATAAGGTTATGTTTGGGGAAAAGAGTTGGGCTTCGGGTAACTCTCCAGGAAAATATTGTAAGTCATTGTAATGTCCTCTGAAGTGACGGAGACATGACTGTGTGTGTGTTTGTCTACTGAGAATGACTGATGATGCTCCTTTGTGGTGTTTGTCCCTTCCAGCCCTTCACAGCCTTAGGCCAGGTCAGTGTGTTACTATAGCAACTCTAGGCAGGGCAAAAAAAAATGTTCATAGGGATACGGAGGTGATGAGAGACAGGTGATGGGAGCGAGGCTGAGAATGACAGTAAGAAGCGGAAAGGGCGAAGGGAGGAGAGGAATAGAAAAAATGAAGGAGAGAAAAGGGGGCGGGGGGGGGGAGTTGTGTTAACCGAGAAACAAACACATGAAGAATGACGGAAGTAAACACAAGAGCCAGAAGGAGCGAGGAAGTGAGGGAAACAGGAAAGGGTAGATGAGAGAGGTGTTGATAAAGGCTTTTGTTAAATAATTTAGTAATTATTATCGATGTTTTGCACAATCCTTATGCGTTAGCAACAGTATCCTATTTGTGTTTGATCTTTTAATAATTTCATCTTCCCTCATGTTAGTAAATGAATACATTTCTGAGGTGTTTCTATCAGTTCTGTTTCTCTGTTACTGCTACAGCATCTCAACAAGATCATTATAAAGCAGTACAATAATTCATATTAACCTTTCATTCTCTCCCACAAAGTGAATGTTATAACATAGCGCTTGCTGAAATGTGTCTTTTTTACGAATTAGGTCTTCATTCATTTACAGATTTATGAAGAAAATGACATCATGATAGCTATTTTGCAAGTAGTAAAAATACATATAGAGCCTGCCACAGGCACTGCATTAACACTTTGATGAAGGAAGTGAATAGCATTGATTATCTTTGTTGTAATGGCACCTGTCAAGAGGTGGGAAGCAAGATGCAGCAAGTGAACAGTCAGTTCCTGAAGGTAGACATGTTGGAAGCAGAAAAAGTGAGCAAATAAGGATCTGACTGAATTTGACATGGGCCAAATGGGTCAGGACATCTCCAAAACGGCAGGTCTTGGGGATGTTCCCAGCACACAGTAGTTATATTTACCAAAAGTGGTTCAGGGAAGGACAGCTACCACTTACAGACTAACAGAGGTTGTTACACAGACACTTGTACCAGGTTCTGGTGTGTGTAGGCTCAGGGATAGACTAAAATACTGTGACGCACAATCTGTGTCCCACAAGCCTTTGACCTAGAAACTGACTGTTTTGTGCATATAGTTAGCCCAACTGCTTTCAGTGCACATTATCTTATTTGAAATGATATAGTTATGCACGAGACAGAAATTTCTTGTTCTTCTTGCTATTTACATGCTGACAAGATAACTTTAAATGACGATAAGGTGTTGAAGAGTTTTGACTCTGTCTACACCACAAATTCTATCCTTCCATATATGTCTAATATCAGTATATAAAACTGCTGCTGCTAAAAGAAAGTTAAACAATCCTAGGCAAAGTCCTTCACAATACATCTACAGTGTCTCTGTTGTCATGGATGTGCTAATGCACTCACTACTGCATTGAAATGAACTGTCATAATCATTTTGTTTGTTCCCTGATATAAATGCAGTACATGATCACCATGCCATTATTAAAATCCCACAAGCAATAAACAAAAAAAATTATATATTCAAAACGGACATGAGAACCCCTGTGAGGACACTTTAACACCCAGTATTAAAATACTGTAGCCTGCAATACTGACACAAAAACAAACAAAATAAAAAAACACTACAAGCGTCCATGCTGGATGACTAAAATGTCACGGGTTTGATGCTGTTTGTGAGCTTTCACTCCTAAAAACACCAGGAGTGAGAGTGAAAAATGACCCCTGGTTCCCTGATGGTAAAAAAACAACTGAGTGTGAAATATATCTGTATCCACATCATGTAAGTTGCCACAAGCCAAAGTTGGAACAGATGTTTAGTCAAATCTTGCTTCCTCATACCTGGCAAAAAATCACTAATTTCTTGTTTGGTTTCCAGGGGGCTGTAAAGTTAAAACCAGCGGAACCCGAACAAATGTCAGACTGTGTGCACATATTGCCAAACAGGGATTTGGACAGATGTTAACATTTGAAATCTGTCTGGGAAAATTCCACTTTCAGAGAGATTAAAACTTTGGCAGACTAAGTTTACTTTTTTAAATGAAAATATGTTCTTTGGAATCCATTTTGGCTGAACTAAAAATTCAGCTTAGTTTTAGTCCTAAATATAAAATGCATTCAAACAGCCTGTCACTGTTCTCCAGTTCTTCCATTAAGGTACAATACTCAAACCAGTGAGTCAACTGCCAAAAAAGAGCAGTGATTTCAGCAAAGCTGGACTCTGGCTGCTTTTATTTCAGTGTTTGCACACTCAACATCCTAGTGCAATTACAGGAGAAGGTGCAGACAACATTATTTTACCTCCTCACCATACACTATTTTGAGTCTGAACAAATCACCTCCCATCCACATCTCTGCCAGGAACCACAGTTCACACTGAAAGCATCTCTCAATAGGTGCAATCCATAATCCATTAGCACCTCTGCTCAGCTCCCATGGTGTACATGTATTAACAAATAGCAATCGCCATATTCCTTTAATCTGTGATTCTTGATGTAGAGTTGCTGCAGTTGGAAAGGTGCCAAAGCCCCTGAGCTAAATGGACTCCCCAGCACCGCTAATGCTCCCACGGTGTAAATGTATTAACAGCTTCACTGACACATAGTACATGATAACTCTAACCAAACAAACTCTAATGGGACTCCTGGCCAGTTGTGGTCCAGGGTCGTAGCTGATCCGAGGGCCCTCGCCACCTGCTGAGCTCTCTGCTTTAATATGTCAACAGCTTATGTGACATTTCAGAGAGTACTAACTCATTAATTAAAGCCATTAAAGGGCTATTTCACCTTCTGAGCACACCTTTGCGCCCACAAATTGAGCCCTCAAAATAGATTTTTTTTTAAATTTTGTTCTGGAGCATGTGCAAAGAGAAGTACTAATTCTAAGGATAATAGAGTCAACTTTTTTCTGTCTTAGATTTTTTTAATGCCCTAAATTCAACTTTCAAATAGACTGTGCATTGGTATTATTATACCATTAGTTCAAACTGTACCCTCAAATGGCCATACAACTCATACTGCATCATTAAATTCAACCTAAACTGGTGCACTCATATGTAAGGCATTAACCACTGATGATTAGTAGATTAATCAGTGAATCATAGAGCAGAAATTCCAAGCTTTTCCTCAGTCCTAGCTATTCAGCTGTGATGATTAGAAGTTTATCTTTGCTTCATGCAACAGTAAATTTAATATTTGTGGGTTTTGTACTGTCAAGCATTTGAAAACATCATCTTCAGTAAGTGTGATAGGTACTGTATTTTTCACATATTTTTATGTACGAGACAATAATTCAATTGAATTATTGAGAAATAATCAGCAGAATAATCGATAATGAGGTTGCAATCTAAGTAATGACAGTAACCATTTGCTTTATGCTTTTATGTTAATGCAATGATATGTACAATGCCTACAACTCCACTGATGTCTCCAATAGAATTAAAAGTATCAACCTGCTGTTGTTCAAAGAAATCAATACTGCTTTGGCTCTAGAGATGATCAAGCTTACCGGAATACACAATAGCATTTAGAAACCAGGGGATACCTAGCACAATGGAGTCACATAAACGCTGCACGGCTCGCTTCATTTGGTTCTTATTCAAAGCAACATGCTTCACTGTAAAGCCCAATGATATTACAGATCAGAGCTTCCATTCCTGAATTTATTACTTTGGGACATAGAGCTGTTTATTATCTCAAATAGTGACTGCAGTGTCCAAGATAATGAGAGCAACATTTCTGAATCCTGCGACAATGTGCCATGATGTTTCCAGCATTAATTCCCAGCGATCACCAGTGAAGGAGGGCAATGAGAGTGCAGACTTCAATTTGTTCTACAAGCATAAACCACAGCCTAATGAATCCGGGCTAAACAACAGCCGTGGATTAGAATTTGAGTGTGTCAGGATAATACTAAACACCACAACAGGGACACATGTTGTATCTACATACAGCTTTGCAGTCTGCAGCCCTAAGTTGAGACTGAAACCACGTTTTGCTGGGAAAAAAAAGCCCCTTAAAAGTTACATTTCTGTTCTGCTCCCTTGGAGTAAACGTATTAAAATATATTAACACCGCCTTTCCTATGTTCCCTTGGTGAAAATATATTAGCAGGGCAAGTGACATTTCCAGCAGTGCTCCTCATCAATCACCTGCTAAACAGAGTAATCACTGTAGCAGCTACACTCTGTTAAACACCGGCTCTCCTCAGCCTTTCCACCTCAGCTTTGGAACCAAGAAATATTAGATGGTAAAATACAATATCCCCATGCTGTGATGGCCAGAACCATGAAGACCAGCAGCCACAGAGTCAACAAGTATTTACCAACATGCAACAGAAATGCAGGTTCTACTGTACCACAGTCGCCACATAAAGCAAACGTTGAAACTTAAAATGCATTGCTCCGATTTTACTCAAAAAGTCTACGTTCTCATTGCAGGTACTCCAAAGATGTACGCTGTTTTGAACAGATATAAAGCCATGGTGATCCAGTTGAATTGCTCTGACTTATTTTAAAGCAGCATTAATTAACAGATTTTTTGGCTGCTAGTGGGTGACGGAGGAAGCTTAAAATCAACGCCTTATAAAGATGGTTTACACATCCAGCTGACTGATGTGTTTAAATCCAACAACAAATCAATTTAACTCGTATTTCCTTCTGCTAACTCCTGACTCCTTAGCTGCCAAATGCTAACTTTGCCCTCTACTGTGTTGTACTTTTAGAGATTTTCTAAAAGTTTAGGTGATAATAATTCTTTGCAGGTTTTTCTTTTGTTGTATTTCAAACTAGTTTTTCACATGGCAAGTGCTACGAATCCACAGAGTTAACGCAGGGAAAAACAAGCTGACATTGAGCTTCTATAGCTGAGAAGCTACCTTCATTTGAACTGTTCACTGCTGCATGTCAGAGCATGTCATTACTGTGTTCGATCGCTTTGCTCCAGCACCGACTCATCAACCCACAGCTCTAGTGTCTGTATGCCATTCTGCTGCGATACTAGGAGCAGTTAGTTATCAAATAATGATTCTCAACCTTTTCAGACCTGAAGCAAGGAGGTTTATCTGGCGGCATAACAATAGTGTAGCAAAGAGAACATTACTTCAAGACAGAACTTGTTAAATTGAAGCTTGAGGGATTCATGCTCGAGGCCTTTTTGCTTTCACACTTCAGTCCTCCTTTGCTCTGTTGAGAAGGGCACTGCACCTCAGTCCTATTCTCCCTTGCTCTTTGCTATTTTCTACAGTTTGGTTCTGTTCGTTCTCCTTCAGTAGCAAAGGAGATTTTTCCTATTCCATGGCAAGACTGACACAGCTTTAAGTGATCTATTTTAATTTTTGTGGCTCTGATCACCACCTCTGTACAGGTGACCTCAGTGTTGTGTAGCAGCAGTTTGCCTGCACTGTGAAACTCTGGAGATTTATTATTATGTTCCTTTTGGAGCAAATAAATGGTTTCTGCAGGACAATTTAATACTGTAAAATTAATGACTGGTAAGGGTTAAAGTCATTGTTATCCCACATTTACAGGCCCAGATGAGGTTGCTTTGTGTCTTCACACTGAGACGGACCCATAAAACTCAACAGAAAGTTAAAGAATTAAAAGCTGATGTGTTATGGATTATTAGTCTTGAAAAACTGGACATTCTCCAGAGGTTTTTAAATTCAGTCTTTGCTGTTCTGAGTATTTTCTGGCTCAGAAAATAGAACAGGTCATTAGAGTAATAACAGCCTGGATGAGATGAGAGTCCCTCTAAATGTATGGAGTGATCTTATTCTTAAGATATTCCAGTGGTGAAAACATCAGAAATGAACCAGCTGTTTAATGTGGCTACAGATCACATTCAGATTTAGATCAATAATATTTTAAGGCTCTCAGCAGCAGTTTAGTAGTAGGGAGCCATGCGCTGGCAAAAGTCTGTCCCTAAGCATGCCCTGGGACTATAATTACCACTTCACTTTTATTATTCAGTTTTTTATTAGGTTGTAAAAACTGAGTGACACTGAAATTATTAACAGTTGTCATGCAACTGTGCAGAGATGACAGCTTAGCTAAGGCAATTTTTCAGTTTCGATTAGATATATGACCAAAGTCTACTTTTTTATTGCTTTTTAATTAAACAGTAAGGTGTGCCTTGTGTGGATAAAAAGAGTTGAGAACTACTGATAAGTCTCAAGGTTTGTGATTGCGGATTGTTTCATTATATTATCATTGTTTTCGTTTTTTTATAGTATGAGATTAATGAAATAAAAACACACAAGTAATTGTATAATTCATGGAACCAATATCAAGGCAGGACATACTTCATGTTTCGTACGAAATCCTCCGAGCTGATGCAAAAAGCATCCATCTTCATGTGTTTCATGCATTTGTTCCTTAAACTTTTGAGAAATAATTATTTGTGCTAAGCATTGCTCTTTTTGATGGCATGTGCAACAATAATAACACTATATCAGTTTTGGAAACTGCACCACTGGCCGGCAGTTGCTATGGAAACAGTGACCCAGCCTGAGGCTACAGAGTGCTGCAGGGGACAAACAGAGGAAACATCAGTCAACCTCTGTGTAACACAACGCAGAACACATCCACAATTATTTGCACTTAAAAAAGGAACATCTGCACAAAGCAGTTTTCACATATGTATTTTGTTTGATCTGGGACAGTTCAGCCTAGATTTGTAAATAAATGCAGATAACTTCTAAAATCATGATCTGGAGTCCCAAGACTTTAATCTGTGATACACCATAGTCAGAGTCTATATTCTGAAGCTGCAAAGCATAATTTAGATATAGGTGTCTGTTTTTTAAAACCATTCAGCTATAGCAAGGGCTCAAAAAAACAAACAAACAAAAAAAAAGCAAGGGCCCATGGATTAACTTTGTTCTATGGTTTCTAATGGATTTAAAGTTCTATCTAAATGATTAGTTGTTCATGAAACACTGGTGTTTTTGACGTGAAGACAGAATTAACACATACTCCCAGAGGAAAAGAAAATTCAAAAAGAGATCTCAAAAATGTCTCATTTACTTCTCCTAGACAACTTTGAGATCTGTGTGACACCAAACTGAGACTAAGGTTTATTTCTCCTGTGTCTCATTTTTTTCTCCTGAGCAATAAGATGCACTAAATCTCAGTTTAGTCTCCTTTAAAGTTTCAGAAGAGATCTCAACAAGCTCTCATATAATTCTCAGAGTTTCTCAACTTTTGTGTCTCTTTGTGATCTCAGGCAGAGAAATCAGAGAGCTCTCTCTAAGAACTCCATCTATTCTCATCCCAGCTTCAGTTCATGCATCTCATACTAAGCTCAGAGAGAACAAATGAAGAGATCTCCACAAGCGCTCATTGAATTCTCAGACTCAGATCAAGGTTTTGGTTGTTTTTAATCATCTATCATGTTGACTTTATTGTAATCCACATGATTTTTTTTAAAATTAATTAATAAAGATTCAGATTACTTTATTCATCCCAAAAGGGAAATTCATTTGTCTGTCAGCTCATCTGCTATTTGCTATAGAATTATAAAGCCTGATCACTGTGGGTACAAAGATCTTCTATATCTCTCTGTCCTGCAGTCCAGAGAGAGGCCCATCACGATATTATGAGTGGATGATCCGTGTTGTTTAGAATGATAAATCCAGTCAAGTGGGAGGAGAGGGTGACATGATTGAAGTCACCATATATTATTATAAGTGCCTCAAGATGTTTAGGCTGTATCCTGGCAACTTCTTATTTGTTGCAGCATTTGTAAGGTGTGTGTGTGCAGATTAATATATGCATAGGGTGGTGTAGCTCAGTGGGTAGAGTGGCTGTCTCACACCCAGAAGGCTGGGGTTTGATTCTGAGTCTGTCGTGCTCATGTGGAGCTGTGAGTGAATCTCACATATTGCTCCGTAGGAGCTCCACTATTGTTCATTTTCTTTTCCAGAGGAGAAATAAAGGAGCCATTAAACACACTGTATTGAGATTAGCAAGGTATCTCCCACAAGTCTCAAGTATGACTCCCTCTAATTATCCTGTCTCACCTATTTCTCCTAGTGAATTTTAGGAGAAACGTATGAGAAACCTTTAGACAAATAGAAACTAAAATGAGGCTGACATGAGAATCTCAAATTTGTCTCCTGAGCTGTAGAGAGCAAGCTTTGAGCAGTAAAATTTTCCTCTGGGAGCTCTCCTTAAAATGTTCTAAAAATGTTCACTATCTGTGTAAAATGTAAAACTGTGTTTTTATTACTATAAACAAAGTACAAGTGTCCAAAAATAGCTGTAGGCTGAACTCCTGGCTAATTCACACTGTACTTCTGACATGGACTGTCTGGTTAATTTGAAAGCAACCAGTGAAGCAGCAGTTTAATTGTGCTACTCTCCAAGAGGTGCATTACTGAAATGAATCTGTACGGTGTGCATCACAAAATGACTTGAAGAAAAAGAAATACAAGTCAGCAAACAAAATGTCAGTGCGTCTGTCTGTCGTTCTTGTTCACTTGTCTTATTTTCTATGTAATAAACTTTGCTCAGGGGCTCCATGAGCCCTTTACAATAACTCCTGAAGGCGCCCACACCTCACTATGATAGACAGTTAGAAAGAAGGGCTGTAGATAAAATAGCATCTCATTCAGCCTGAAAACCTCAAAATCTCTAAAAACCACATCCATTGCCAGTCTCTCATCGTTCCCTCTTCACTGCTTCTCCCCCTTCTCTTCCTCCTCTCCAAAGAGCACTGCCAAACACATCCTGTTCTATCTTTTTCCTTCCTGTCATCATTGCTATGACAACCCGCCCTCTGACCAGAGTTCTCATATAGTAAGAGTGGCCTACCCGGAGGCCTGTTGGTGTGTCAGGGAGGACAAATAATAACTACAAGAATCAACATCCTTTGTCCATGTATGGCACAATACATAACATGCCACATATGGATAAAGAACAAGAGTAGGACATGTGTGCTCTTGCATTCCAAAGTAAATCTACTCCTTTCATGACAGAATATTCTAAATATGTCTGTGGGAGGAAAAAATGGAAAGAAAGAGACATTATGTTTGTGTAACGTGTGGGAGATGAACACATCTTAAGCTCCTATCAGACTTGCTCTCCCTTCCATTAATCGGATGCCCTCTGCACTATGAGGTTACAGACTTGTCTTTAATCAAAAGTGTGGTCTTTCAATTTGAGTGCATTATTTCTCCATTTGATATTTCAGATTTTGTCAAATTTCCCTCAAATCCCTGTCGTCTTTCTCAATAGCCCCTGCTCAGGTGCAAATGTGCTTTGGTCCCTGCTCTACTGTTTGTCTGCACGCATATACGCCGCTGCTGCACAAGTGACCTGTGCTGCAGTTTAAGTGCATCGCCTCACACTCCAGCTGCTTCTGTGCTCATCAAACTATTGCCCTCAGATTTGTGATGCGTGATGTCCACGCTTGGATTATATAAAAAAATACGGACATTGGTAAATATATATTAACTCCACTTAAGTGGAAGAACACGGTTACACAACAGCTGCCCATAAAGGATGCTGTAAGAAGCAAACCTGGTAACATATAAGTCTGAACTGACAAGTCGTCACATTAATGGAAAGGCAAACACAATCACGTACTTTGAGTTGTGCGAGGCTTTGTTGTTTTACTACTTTTCAGCATCATCATTGGTTCAAAAACGTCAGACTGCCAACGACACATCCTGAGATTAAAAACACATTCTTATTCACTGTGCTCTACATTTTCATATCTATTACAAACTATAATGTCACAAAGACGCTACCTAAAGATCAAATTAATGAGATTGACCAGTAATGAATGTAATACAGATTTTGGCGAAATGTTAAAGGAGCCGATTTCGCTTGTTACTTCCAGCTGTTTGTAGGAGACTTTCCTCGAAGTTTATTAAATAACAGCAAAGATCTATATAAGCGTCTCCAAAATAGAAGAGGTGCATGCATTTACGCACAACAAACAACAGCAGTATCTCATTTAATTATAAATCATCTCTAGCATGAAGACGGGATTGGTCAGGGTTCACCAGCAAGTCAGACTGTGTTCTATTCTTCACATTGGACAGGTGAGGAGTCACAGAGAGTCACAGTTGTTTACTACAGCATTAATTTGCTCTTAACAAATCTTCCATGTATGAAAAAATTGCACATGTTCTGTGGCTCTTTCCAACTATGGTGGGTCTCTTTGAATAAAGCCATGGGGAACATTAACGTAAAAGGAAGCTGTTTGAATGACAGATTACCAAAGCCAGATTGATGAAGGCACCAATTTTGCACATCTCATGTCTGAAAAGGGTTTACGATTGTAGCATTCTGATCTGAGATGTTTTCTGCTGAAAGAATTCAATGCTGTGTAGGTGGGAGTCCTTATGTCTAGGATAATGACCTCACGACACTATGCTAGGCAGCACAGCAACAATTAACACAATAATAAAGTTTATGACAGGTCTGGTTCAGATTCTCGAGTGCTGCAGAAATGTACAAAACAAACAAAACATAGCATTAATCAGAACAGAAAGAACATTTATACAATTAATTTCTGACATACAGTAGAACAGAGAGAGAGAGACCATAAGTGTTGATGGTTCAAATGTTTAAATCGACATTAATCATTGGTGTCCCTGTTGCTTGTTGCAACTCTCTCTCTCTCTTTCATGCACACAATGTCTCGCACAGGTCTAATGCATCTTCATTTAGTCATGCTGTCCTCTGGGCACATTTACATCTGTCAACGCACTATACAAAATGGATGGATGGGCTTGTGGTTTATGTGTCTTCCTTCATGCTGCATGTATACGTGAATCCATCTGTCTTCTTGTGCGTTTCTGTGCGTAGGGTTTGGGTATTTATCTTCGTATATCTTTAAGGGCAAATCTGTCTCTGTGTCGACCTGTATTTACATGTTTGAAGATATACATTTGCCTCTGTCTTTGTATATAACAATGCATTCGTGTGAATCAGTAGGTGTCTGAATGTGCATGTGCGCTAAAGAGTCAATTTCCTTGGTATACGGTTCACGGTCCCCTGGGCACCACAGAATCGTAGGAAAACTCGATGTCACAACTATTCCCATATATCATCGGAGTGACGCAAACACAGCCGCACACATACACAAACACACAATATATTGCTTTAATAGTGAGACTTTGCATCACAGCTCATAAGATAATATAATAGGTATTGCAACTGTTGGAATTGACATAATGAGTTGCTGCGCTGCTGCTTGATTTTCTATCTTTTCAGTTATTGTATTGCTGAAAGTAATCTGCTGCTGGCTGAACAATACAAAGAAAAAGTATAATATTCTTTATCTTTTCATCCAACAAGACTTAAACAGGCTAGCAATGTGAGAAAGGAACAGCTCTTACAGACTCAGTATGTCCACAGTATTTTACATCATTATGTATGGGAGATTTGAAACCACAGAAGAAAAAGTCTGTTGTTTCTCCTGTCTGCCACATGATGTGAGGGGACATTATTTGGCAGTTTTCGCAGGAATTAGGAAAGCTTTCCTCTGATACACAAAAGGGGGCTGTAATAGTTTGACAGTTAAATTGGAATAATGGTTAAAAATACCATGTCATTATTCCTTGTGCTTCCCATGCTTTATTATCACTGCAATTTCTCCAGTAAAATGCCAAGAAAAGTGGACACTTTGTCCAGGTAATTTTGATTTTGTAAGGCTGTACCATCTGCATCATTGATTCCACAGAAATTGCCTGAATAAAAAAAAAGGAAGAATGATGATACTAATCAGGTTTAACTGTACTGATCATTGCTATCTTCTTTCATTCTGTGTGTTTAAGTTTATAAAGCATTATTCAATATTTTTATGTGACAACGTGAACTCTTCCAAACAAAAAATGTGTGACATATGTAATCCTACATTTACCCGTTCACTGGGAAGTGAGCATAGCAGAAGAATTAAATGACCCCTTTTCCCCTGCATTCGAATGACAGACTTGCCCCCTGATAAAACAAAATGTGTGAAATGGCCAGTCGCTGACAACAAAGGCCGTTACGCTTGCCGTAAAGGAGGCAATTATTAAAAAGTTTGCTCAGCACACCGCACGATGACAAATCCGTCTGGCCTGAGATCAAACTGAAAATGATTTTCCAATAAGAAATGTTGAATGAGCCGAAAATAGCCAACATTGTTTTTTAGTATTATAGCAAATTCTAGCATCATCTCCTTATTATATCACTCAAATAATGTCAATGACAAATGATGCATATCACAGAATTTTTTTGTCTGTCAGCTGTAAATATGCTTACGCAAGTCAGTAAGGGATGAAAGGAGGGACATAACTGAGATGGCAGGATACCCGATAAATCACTGGTGCCAAAATTCCTCCAAAAAACTCCAGTGTGACATCAATCAAACCAACAATATGCAGATGTGGATGGCCAAATTCCGCCACCTCACCACTCCAAAATGCTGCTGATATTGGCTTCTGTGCAGTTGGGAGGATCTCACACCTGAGAACTTGCATCAGATCCAAATCAGTGTTTCTGCTTCCTTCATTCATTCACATGCTTCCCCTGAATTGTCAGCTCTATTGCAAAAAATGTGTATAATATTGCCTTATTTATCACTGTATTCCAGCAATCATTCTGCCACTCAAGCTACACAGCACACAGCAGGAGCGCTTTTGTTTTCTGTTCTGCTTGGCGGAAAGCTAACTCAACACTTCCTTAGCTGGGCATCACAATAAATGTGAAAGCAGCAGTAAGGCATGCAAGCCTCTTTGGAAAGCGTTAAAAATGCCATCAAGGTTAGCAAACATTGAAGCGTCAGATGGAAACATTGCAAAGACAAAGTAGGCATTTTAAACTTCTGACAAAAGAAGCCAAAAAAGAGACAATTAAGAAGAATCAAGGACTGATGCCGTACTTTATTTATACCAAGAAATGGAAATGTCGCACAAGAGTTGTGCAGTTTGGTATAGATTCATGAACAAAAAAAAAAAAAGAAAGAAATGTCATAAATAGTTACAGTAGCAAGATGAAGTGGATGAAATAGGACAATCCTTCTACATTTAAAGAAAGATATAAAAAATGGCCTGAAGAGTGTCAGGTTTGTACCCCCACCAGTAAACCTACATTCATAATAATAATCTTGCAAATGTAAATTCATAGATATCAAACATGCCAGCATTAGCATAGCTGAGATCAGAACGATCAGTGTGATAACAGCTAAATCTGGGAACCCACACAACCAGATAATCTTGACTGATGACCGAGGCACAGATTGAAATTTCTGCTTAGATGAGAAAATATGATGTCAATGCTGGAGTAAAGCTCAATTATCATGTTAAGGGTGTCAAGCACTGCTTGTCAAGGGTAGATGTCTTGCAGGTTTCTGTTCCTTGAAAGTTAATGAGCTGCATTTGTATCTGAGGCTAAACGCTGCTCATTAACTATCTATGAGGACCTAATACATGGAGGACACCAGCACTGCAGCTTGACTCTTCCAGCTGGCAAAAAAAACATATGACAGCAGTTAAAAGGAAACAACACATGCAAATAATTCCACAGTTCACAAAGTCCTTGTTTCTTCTTTCATCATATTACTTTTAATGCTGCAGAATACAGATCCCTGCTTATTTTAATGCAAGTCACTTAATCAGGAACAGATTTTTTTTTTGTGCCTGGGACACCAGGTTAGCACAGTTAAGAAGATCAAGATGGTATCACATTTATGTGAACAATCTGAGTTACAGACTAAATGCTTAAGGGTTTGAATAATCCAAATGGATTTAGCTGTGGACATGTCCCAAATATTAAAACGTGCCAGATGAGCTGAGCGGAATACATCAACGCATGGCTACTAAACAAGCTCTCTTGTTTAATATCGTATGTTGTGATTAGACAATACTGTAGATATTTCCTCTAGTTGAAAATGCACCTTTTCAGTGCCTGAACATTTACGATATGTTATAAACAAATGAGGCAATATTACATTTACAGCTTTGAAAATAAAAGGAAGCTGCAATTTAAAGGACCAGCAATGACAGTCAGCCTATGGGCTTCCCTGGTAAATTAGAGTGAAATTAAACTATTGCTGACGTTACGGAGGACCCTCTGGAAACCCCTATAAGGCGGACTGCAAATTAATCCACAATGAACCATAAAGTTTTGCTTTAGAAGCAAATCACTTGGCAGACAAACACAAACTTGTACTTTAGTCGCAAATAAAATAACAATATCGACATTAGCCATAGCTTCGTGTTCTGCATTTTTTTAGTGAGGTAAATAAAAGTGGCGCTTTTAGTGATGAACAGCATTCACAGTTATGACTACAATCTTCCCAAAAACAAAGGACACAAAATTAAATACATTTTTGTGGCTATAGCATAAAGGGCAGGCTTGATGTTTGCATTTGGTGCTGCTCTGTTCTGATCCACAAATGCTGAAAGTTACTTTGATGTTGCTGGCAGACCAGCTGCTTGTCTGCTACTGTGCGTGTGCATGTGCGTGTGTGTGATCTCCCAGCTTATCCTCAGCTTTCCTGTTCTGTCTGCCCACCTGTCTGTGTGTGTATGTGTGTTCCTCTGTGGGTGTTAACCATAAAAACAATGTAAGCCCTGTTAAACCTCCCCATATTTCAACTTTAACACTCTCATCTCGGCTCAATTTGCGCATTTCAATTGTTGTGTGTGGGAGAGAGATAAAGTCAGAGATAGAAATTTCATGTAGACCTGTGTACACCGATGTTTGTGTGTGAGTGAGGAAAAGTGTGTCTGTTTTTGTTTGCGTATTTGAGTCAGTGTGAGTTTGTGGGCGTTTCATGTATTCTCGATCAATACACGTTGTGTTTGGGGAAATAAACAACCCCTTTAGGGCGTTCTGTGCTATAACTGCACACACACACATATACACGCATGCAAACGCACATGGACACACACATATTCATGCTTTTAGTCGTCTCTGCCTAAGTGCTCCAACATATTTACAAGAGAAATGGGGAACTGTGGAGAGGGGTGTGTAGTTCGTTGTAAATCTTTCTACATGTGCGTATGTGTGTCTGGGATAAGCTCCCAGTCTTTACAGTGTGTGTGTGTGTGTGTGTGTGTTTTAGAATCATATGATTACCTACAGTATAACACACACTGATATTCCACGGCCAATAAAGAACGCCCTGGTGTCCTAGATTTTCAAATTGACTCAGTGGCTGTATGTTGTGTAGCGCAACACAAAAAAAACATGGCAGAAAAACAAACCAACAAGGTTCAATTCTTGTATTCAGCGCTGAAGCATTCACCTTGTCGTTACAGAGGTCTCGATAAAAGACTGGGCATGAAACATGATCCACATGCCTCTGTGCACTTCATCTCCTCTCCAGACACGTGCCATTATTCACAACAACTCATGTGCTCACACTTGATGTGCTTTTGTTTCCCTGAGTTTGCCCGTGCACAAGGAGTGGCATGAGGAGCACATCAGCAGAGCAGCAGCTCCGGCAGCCTCCCATCGTGTGTCCACTCAAAGGCCATTCAGGCACAGTATCGAGCTGTAGGTCATCCAGGTTTTGGAAGCACTTCAACAACATCACTGCAGTCATGCATGTAAAACATACAAACATACAAAAATAGAGCGTAAAAACATGCTTCAACTTGCCTTTTGGAGCATTAAACACAAGTAAAATGTGAAGCATTGTGCTACCTATGTATTTAACTGTCACTTTAAATGTATTGGCTTTTAAAATGTGTGTTCAACATACCTTGTCGTGGGAGATAAAGGCCTTAAAAGATAATTCTGGTTAATTTCAACCTGGAAGATAAGCGGGATGTGAAGATGAATATACCTGTGATTAGGTCAGATGGCAAGTGTCCCTGCATGGAAATCACAGATGCAGTCGCAGAATTGCTATTCCAGTCCGTTTGAAATGATTCATGCAAAAATCTGCAGGGAGCTTGCACTTTCCTCCACAATATAATTTCTCTTAGCTCTCGAACGGTGGCAGAGAGTGCAAAGTTTACACGACCAAGAGAGCCACAATATTAATGGTAATGGGAAATGGGCCGGGCTGACATAAATATGAATTATTCCTTAACTGATAATATACCTAATAGTTACAATAGTCAAACATTATGTAGTTAAATGCAGTCTACTGTACGTGAAAGATAAGGACACAGGCCATACTGCATGGTTATAATAGAAATATAGCAATACAGCAAAGTCTGGAGGTGGGTCTTGATGATACTAACACAGCTGCTACTACGGTAACACAAAAAGAACAGCACACTACAGTCATTTTATAGATGTTTTAAGGGTGTTCTCAAACTGCAAATTCTACACGTTTGTCTTTGACTAATCAAAGTGTCAGAACTTCTTAGCAGACATAAAGTATTAACTCCAACTACTAAGATCAACAATCTGCAAACCACACATAGCCTACATCACTGTCAGTGTATGAGCAGGTGTGCTCGGGCCAGCAGGAATTAATGGCATAGTAAGGCCTTTGCTACCACCTCTTAGACACCACACAGCTCCTCATTACTCCCAGCCAAGCCAAAGTGCCATAAACTGGGTGACTCACCCGGCAACCGACAGACCTGCGCTGCCACGTTAGACAGTAACTGATATTGTTCTACTGCTACAGTGACAAAATGCAAATATTTTTATAATTCACCTAATCTGTACAGTTTATGGCTTGTGTTCAAGAAAAAAATCCCAGCCAATCTTTGTAGACATACTGATGTATGACTTAAGTCACACTTCATGTCTATGGTGTTGCGACCAAATTTGAATTAGTTCAACTTTGGGTAACAAAGTCCTCAAATTTCCAAAACTGCAAAATAACAATCTGGCCAAAACCAGACAAAACAATACTTGCTTGATTGAATATCAGCATGCAGAGCCACCTGGCAGGTTTGTTACAAAAACACTGCTGTCGGTGTCACAGTGTTTACCTCTTGGTGAATACTGAGTTCTGAGGTGAGAGACACCAGAGGTCGGTGTGGAGTGAATGGATTGAAGGTGTCAGTGGGACTTATGTGCTGCTCACGCTTTGCTTTTACTCTAAGAATGCATATAGTAAAAGGGCATATGAAAACACAAAATAAAAATAAAAAAATCCACAAAACTAGAAGTGCTGCTGTAAAACATACACATTTGCATTAATATACCTGCAAAGTCAATCATCTGACAAACTATCTACAGTAAACTCCTTCAAATCTGACTGGATTATACGAGATCACACACCGGATTCCAAAGATTAATACGTCTTCTTCCAACCTGGAGAATCACTATCAACATTTCATGAAATTATTTTCAGTAGACCCAAAAGTGCTTCTGCAAAATATACAAACACACGCACAAACACATGCACATGCAGAGATATAAATCATAGTTAAATGATAATATATATTATAGTTCATTATCCAACAAGGCAGTGACTATTAATCATTTCTACACAGGCATAAGAGTGTGCGTGCATTTCACGTCATAAAACAAAAGATCAGTGTGTAACCGTCCAAAGGCAGTGTGTGTGTGTGTGTGTGTGTGTGTGTGAGTGCAAACCTTAACAATGTGAAGTTAAAGGTCAACATGTGTGCACACGGTAATACTTTAAAACGAGGGATCCGCATATTAGTAGATTTGTTCATCTGTCCGTCCCTGAAAACATCTCTGAATGTGTGTGTGCGTTCGTAGATGTGTGTATCCTGCAGCAGCCAAGATCATCACCGAAGATTGATGGTGTGAGCCTGAACCGTGCAGCTATTCGACGTCGAATGCACCTTGGTTTTACAGCACTTTACGGCTTTTTATAACATTTTGCAGCGTTTCCATTTAAATAGTATTCAGTCCAGAGAAAACCATTTCTACGCTTGGGGAAAATCGTATCCTGTTTCACATGTGCATATGCATGCGTGAACGCGAAGGTGCACATGCATGCACACACACACACAGACACACACACACGCTTGTTAAATAAAATAAGTTTGACAAGCCCTACTGGGCTAAATGACAGACATAATCATTCACCACTACATAACATGTGCCCACGACACTGCGACACACACACAAACACAAAGAGACACACACATGGAGAACAATCGCACACGCTCTCTCTCTTTCAGATGCACACACATACACAATCATTCACTGATTCATTAACCACTATGTTTCATCCATCCATCTTTCAGCAGAGGGTGAAGGACAGCTGGAGGAAAGGAGGGAAAGAAAAGGAAGAATAGAAGAACTGCTGGAACATGAAGCACAAAATGATGGCGGGGAGAGTGATGCTCTTATAATACACACCAAGAAAACAGTGCATAAAAATATATTTTTCAAACTGAAAGCAAGAAGCTGAGAATGAAAATGAGAGGAGGAGAATGTAAAATAGGAAAATGAGAGAGCGGTGGGAGAAACCTTTAAGGAAGAAAGAGTGGGAGTACGGGCAGAGAGTACGTTGAGGAAATGTGAGAGGCGAGTGCAATAGAGGGAAACTTCTGATGTTTTCGTGTGAAACATGTCACGTAAAAGAAAAAAAAGAGGAAAAAAAAACACAACAGGGGGAGCGTAATTACAAGCATCTCAGAGAACCACCAGCTTTCACGCTAATCCAAACAATACACATGCACCCACGTGTGACTGAAAAACAACCAAACTGAATACATTAAAATCAACTGTGCCTGTAGCCCACACAAGAACAGTCTGTCCCTTATCTTCTTCTGCAGATTACATTTCTGACAAAATCACGACAGAGACAGAAAATGAGAAGAGCAAAGGGACTGATGAGAAAAGTACCACCCATACTAATTTTAATACTAATAATAATCGTGACTAGACAAAAACAGAAATAAAACAGAGTTGCCACCACCGTGTGCCAGGCTGTTAATGCCCTCTTTCTATGATTTTGCAACAATAGCGTCTCTACAGAATATGCAAAAGTCATTTTGCAATAAATTTTCCATCAGCTATAAAAAGATTTCAATAAAAAAAAATCATAAAAACAGAAAGAGTGTGGAATGAAAGAATTATTAGAATTCTGTTTTTTTTCTCATTTCCTTTTTATGAAAGAGGCCAGTAAATCAGAAGTGTACAGTGCTTTTAGGAAAAATGTTACAAGAAGCAGGAGGGCATCTCTGCAACTTTTTCTTCTTGTTAATTAGATTTTTAAATGTTGCATAAACTCGACTTTGATTGAAATCCGCTGTGTTTACTTCCATTTTGTGAATGCAGGCAGGTATGTGCATGTCAGAAGTAGAACCTAATTACTGCAATTACTCATTTTTGTAAATGAGTTGCTTTTTCATGCAGCCACAAATTATGATTGTTTTGACCTCAGCATTGTGTCTTGCTTCTTAATTGTAAATGTGATCATTTGTTTTTAAAAAGCAACTTTGTAAGAGTCCTATTAGCAATGAAGGGGATGAAGGGTCTAGTCACTAAGGACTATTACAATTAAACTACATTTTACTGTTGTTGGTTTTGTCAGAGACAGGGTGGCTTTGACATAACAGCCCATTACTGTTTGAAATGTCTGAATGTTATTTATTTGTAGAACTTTCTTTTAAAAACTACATTCATTACAAGTAAACAAAGTTAGTCCCAGCATTATTTTTTTCACTTATATACCTCCTCAATATGTTTTTTCCCCCATACCTAAGTACAGTATTGTAGTCTAGTTTTTTGTAGTGTGTACTCCAGCTTCATAAACCAAACCCAGCTCAGGTTCTCACATATGTGCGCGTGCACTCACACGTGCGCGCACACATTTCCTCTTCATCAGGCTCCCTTTCCTAAACGTTAACCATAGCTCCAGCTGTAGTGTTTCCTAAAGCGGCAGTATTCACAGGACAAGCAATAGGCTTATTAAAACACTGAAATAGGATCATGTGGTTTTGCTTTCTTTTTGTTATTTTTTCTCCACAAACTGGTGTTCGATCATTAGAAGTTGTTGACTCATGTCCTTTTTCTTCTAAGCCAGGGGTATTCAGCGAGAATTCAGAGAGGTCCAGTCAGAGAAAATGGGTTAAAGCAAAGGTACAGATAATCATAATGTCTAACTTGAATTAGTGTAATATATGTTGATGTAACCTGGTAGTTTTATTAGGGTCTGCCTGTAATCAAAAACTGACCATCAAATAAATTCAGTATGGTTCAAAAACATTTTGACATTTATTAATAAAAAACCTTGAATATAACTGTATATCTTAAAATAAAATATAGACCTTGAAAGAAATCATGCCTGAACAACCCGAACCAACTTATATACATCTTTAACAATACCTAATCTCATAAATGTAAACATTTGAACACTTTCACATTGTTTTCTTGTCTTCTATCACTCTCCTTATATCTCTGCTGCTTAATGGGAGAACTGAGCTGCTGCTTGTCCTGCCAGTGTTTTGAATCATGGCCTGAATGGTGTCAGAGCTGTTCTCAAACATATTTAGAGGAGCTCATTGGTGAGTCTGGAACAATATTTAGTTTCAATTATGTTCATAGTTGAGAAAGCTGCCTTACAGCTGTATGTTGAGCCAAACATGGTCAGCATGTGACCACAGTCTGCCCTCTAGAGATGTATAAGAGAAAAGATAATCTGAAAAGCCGACTCCCAACTTGTTTAATGGAGTATGGAGTTTAACACTGTCCTTGCAGAAAACATGTTACTGGATCCTAGATTAAAGAAGCTTGCCTTCAGTGACCACAGAGCTGTTGATGAGAAACTTCAGAGAATAAGAGCAGCAGCAGCAGCAGCCCGACACCTCCACCATTAGAGGACCAATTGGAGGAGGAACCTCAAACTTCTGCTGTGTGGAGGCTCTTTGATGGAAGAGCTACAGGAGATGATTTAGAAGAAATCCTACAGCTGATGTGGTAATGGAGGATCATATCTATAGGAACACCTCATCCAACCAGCAGACGACCCACTGAGCTGGAGGCAGACCAAGGTCTCAGTCTGCCCCACCTGGTGAAGGTGATGGAGGAGAGACAACTTCTGTTCCATCTGGGAGATTCTTCTCAAAAACACGGCAGATATTCACTGAAAGAAGAAATGTATCAGCCCATCCAAGCTCGGGCATCTGATTTTTCTGAATGTCAACCTGCACTGAGGACATTTATACTGTTTGAATACTGAGTCTGGTTCTGTTTCTGTTCTGGTTCTGTGGGTTTATGTAGAGAGTTTTGTTCATTTGTTTTTGTGCAAAAAATTTTGATTGAAATATTAAACAAAAGTAAGAATGCCTGTTTTTGTAACAGAACAAATGCACAAAATGAGTCAATTATAAGGCTTCTCATGAAAACACTGAATGAAAAAGAGTTTGTCAAAACACAAATGATTCATATTTGCCAGGTTAGGCTAAAACATGAGGCTACAAACAATAACAAATTAGGAGCCGTTTGGGAGCGAAAGAACCGACTTTTCTTTAGAAGCCGTGCCAAAAGCTCTCTGAAAAGAGCCCAACTTCCATCACTACTGTCCTCCTCTCTGTCCCTCATCTCTCAGCTGCTTTTTGACGGCAGAGCTGCAATGCAATGCAGCGACGTCATTGGCTGAGTATCGTCACGTGGAATGCCTGAACTCGTATAGAATTGGTCTGTGCATTTCTCAGCTGATAGACCAATGATAAACACTGGAAAGCTGCACTGGTAAAATAGAAGCGACCTGTCAAATTTACACCCACGGCATTTGGGTCCGGATCCGAACCGCGGTCCGCCTTTTAGTGAGCCCTGTTCTAAACCATACACCTTCCCCCGTCCCATACAACTTCACCACTTCCTAACACAGAGAAGACGAATTTATGAACGGGAAAGTGAACGTTATGTCAAAAAACATACTGATACATGTGTTTGCGCATTTTTAAGTGGTTATATGGAAATTCGGGACCTTTTCTAGTGGATATACAGTACGGCGCATACCTGCGTGTTTACACCTCTGAGTATACGTATCTTTGCGCATTTTTAAGTGGGTATACAGAAATTCGGAACATTTTCTAGTGAGTATACGGCGTATACCTGCGTATCACGTAGACTACACCCCTGCCTAAGTAGTAAACCTAAGTAGTCAATCCTGTTGCAGGGTGGCTTTGTGTATCATCATCCTTCAGAATCAGTTTCCAGTCCAAACATGTATGGCTGAATCACTCCAATCCTACAACTTGTCCTTGTGGGATTGTAGAATGCTTTGATGCTGTTTGAGCAGCAAGCTGGTGCGCTGAAGCTGCAGTGAGTGGGACTGCAAGGACAGAGATCTTCATAGATTTGTACAGTCTTAAGGAGGAAATAGTGTAGAGTTACATCTAGGCCATTTTAAGGCAGGGAGGAATTATATTCATGGAATAAGCTTCTACAAATGTTTCTCTGATAACCAGAAATTAGTTTTTAGAGGTTTGATATATGACCGTAGGGGGCCTTTTGGAAAGTATTGATTGAAAACATGAAGCAAGATCAGTAGGATTCATTTTATTGTCCCGTCTTGAAGGAAATTTGAATCAAAAACGAGGCCTATATGCTGATTGCTGGAAAGTAGTCATGGCAACCATTAAATAATCTATTGTGACATATTTCCCTAATGCTGCACAAAAACAAAAATCCCTCTGTTCCATGTCAGGATGCTGACTGTCAAATCAGTATAACACATGAAGCTAAAATGAACACATGTAAGACAGACTCATTTTTATTTTCTGTTAAACAAAAGCAACAAATGCAGTTAATCATATTGCTTTTGCTCTAAAACAGCATCACTGGGGTTGAATTGCAGTATTTTGAAATATCTACATACATGTATTCAACTGAGTTATTGATAATTTATTTGAGTATTTTTCCATATATGTATTCCACTACACTTTAGACGGAAATATTACACTTTAGCTTCACTATTGTACAACCAAAGTTATTGGTGAATATTCAAATTAACATTTTAATAGGACTGAGACGATTAGTATTTTGACCTTTGACATTTCAATTATCTTTCGTGAATAAGATTTCTATACTTTAATTTAGTTATCTTTTTCATATTTACTTTCCATTTACTGCTAAAGCCAAATGTGCTTATTGCTTTCAATTTATGACACGATCAGTTTAGAATATTTGCAATGAATGAAGTAAGCATTGCACCAAGTCTTAGAACACCACATCTTGTGGTGGTCAGTATGCAGTCTGAACTCCCACCTTTACTGCTGAGGGCCATGGCTTCACCAAACTAGACGAGCCCTCAGTAGAGGGCAGAACCACGCCCTCTACTGGCGAAAACCCTGTCCTCCCTATACAAATGATGCAATATGTATCAATTTTGATCATCGTACGTATCTCCCTTCCTACTTGATCTGCTGACCTGTAACTCCACAACTGAGCAGGGGAGCTCAGACTGATCTTCAGCGCCAAGTTTGATTATCCTGACTTCAGCACTTGCAGAGATATCGGAACGGACATAGCCACATACATACTTACATACTTACCCAGCCAGATACTGCACCGAATGCAGTATCTGACGTTCGTCAGGCGTGGTTAAATACATGCACCATTAGGATAGTGGATCAGCTCTGTTCGTTTGAAGAGTCCGAAAATCTCAGAAACTTCTGAATTTGATGAGGGAGACGATTTCTTATTTGGCTGTTTTACTATGCTCCTCACAGAGCATGCATGTGGAAGAAGTCAATCCTTTTTCAACCGCATTACCATTCTTTGCTATAAACAGTCTTCCTTTCTGCCCTGAATATTTATAAGTTTATGCTGCGCATGCTTGTGTGTCATCATGGATTTCTGTGCCTAAACTACAGTTTGACAGCCAGCAGTTTTTATTTTTATCCTACAGACTGTGTTTGATTAAAAAGTAAATCACTTTCATAACGGCACTCAGAGGTAGCAAAATATAGCAACTATAGATCAAGATCCAGCAACTTCTTTATTTAGATATGACCTATGTCGCCAGTAATTTTGGGGTCAATTCAAGTTCTAAGTACATTTTCAGCAGACTCCAAACTACCCTCAGGCATCCTTTATACCTCCCGGAGACTTTAAACCTTCATCATCTGATGTTGTAATGACTCTTGAAGCTGTTCTGTCTTGGTTGTGTTGTGTCTATATGCTGTTTGTGTATGATAATAAATCCCTAATTGTAAATGTTTTGTGCTCTTAGGTCTCAATCTCAATCAGGCTACATGATTAAGTAAATTTTACAGGATATGCAATTACATCTTAGGAGTGTGAATGAGAATGTTTAACATCACTGGGTCTCTTAGAACTTCCCTGTGCAAAATGAAAAAAAAAAAAAAACTCCAGCACACCTACATGGTCTGCACTAATCTTTTTAACTGGCTCTCCCATTTTACCTAAAAAGCTAACTTCTGCTGTGATCAATAGCTGTTTTTGTGGCTTTTTTTGAAGGTTACTCCAATAAAATGTAGCCTGATCCAGGAAATGAGTGTTTCATTTGATTTGTAGCTTTATTTTTCCACCGCTGGTTATATTTCAGCCAACTAACCACCAGCCTGAGAGCAACAATGGCTCACTGGATCGCAAATCACATATAATTCATTGTGTACCTAAGGTAAATAGTTGAGGTGAATCCAAATCCCTGTGGCTCCGACAGCACTGTTTTCAATCATATCTCTCTGCTGTTGAGTCACTCCAGCAGCACTACAGTGCTGGCAGAGCATCCCTGTGCCATAGCCACCAAACGCAGTGTACAGGTCTAAAAATCCTCATCCCATTTTTCTGTTAATTAAATTTCATAGCTGAGGGTCAGTAGCTCAGTGGGCAATGTCGACAGTGACCGAACCTTGTTAGAGTGACTGAAATGTGTCTCATTTTGGTAAAGGGAATGTAACTAATTCATTTGTCACCAGGTCACAGCAGCAAGAAGATTTCAACAGGCAGTGCAATTCATAGCAGGGAATTTGTCCCACAAAAAAATACTAAAGTGACACTGGTGATCACAAAAGTAGTTAGCACTTATCAGCTACACCCTTTAGCTGATGGATTTTAAATTTAATGCCCCTCAACAACACGAAGTCAGGTAGTCATGCAGCAGTAGTTTTGTGAAGCATTTTAGAGGAGGAAAAGCTCTGGAGGGAAGTACAGATGAACACTGGATGATTGCTCAAATATTCGTGACGAGGGAATATGGTTCTGGTCAAAAAACAAAACTATAAATACCTTTTACGCTGAACCCTTTAGTAAAGAGAGAGACGTGCATGCATGCATGCAAAAAATAATGAAAGTAAAGACCTGCATGGTCTTTTCTGTCATGGGGAACTACATCCAGAGGCAGAGGTCCAGTCAGAACTCTGAGGAAATGCCTCAAGCGGAAAAAAAAAAATACTCAAACACAAAAGTTATACAGAGGAATATTAATCCTGCCAGTTGCACAACCTTAATTATGAATGTGCACTCAACTAACCCCTGAAAATTAAGATGTTCAGTTGCTTTTTAAAGCATTTGTGCTTAAAATAAAAAAAAAAACCTAAAAGAAATGTAGCCGTCATAATAACTAAACAGGAAAGCTAAACGGCAACGGTATTTTTTCACGCATAGTGGAGGAACTCTCCACTCTATCCCATAAAGACAAAAATATCAGCATGTGAAGTATAATGTGTCAACAGCAGCAAACTGCTGTCGAAACGCTTGATGAAAAAAAGAACCGGTATCAAACTGGTGGAAAAACAGCATGTCTTGCTACAGACAAGGGATGTATCAGTTGCTGATGAACAAGCTGACATAAGTTTTTGGCTGTCAAGCAGTGACATGGGCAAAATTACAGCATTTATGCAGAGCCAGTTTGCATAGTTAGGGAAATGCTGCACAAAACTGTCTTTCAAAAGGTCATGCACCAATACACTGCACTGAAAGATGCCTTTAGACAAGATAAAGCTGGACTAACCAACATATTAATACTGACAATGTGAGAATTCAAAATTGGTTATTTGTAATGACCAGCTCACTGAGATATGCACCAATTTTCCCAGCTCTGCAAAGACATTTTGTTCATTTTTAATCATTGTGCAATCTTTGTTTCCAGCCAACTGTACACAGAGCACTGAACACTGAGCGCAGCCGGATATTCCCCCTAGAAGTTGGTGGAGCACAGTTAAAAGCAGAGTGAATATTGGACTCACATTCATCAGGTTGCTGAAGAGCTGTTTGCTGTTGGATGTGTAAAATGGCAAACTGGCTGGTAATAGTGATGCTTAAGTGTTGTGTTTTCCAGCTTGCTTCATTGTCCTCTAGCAGCCAAAAAACACTGAAGTTGTGAGAAAGCAATGTCATTATTTTCCCAACTGATTAACGAGTATTAAAATATAATACACTCATTATTTAGCTAGCTATTTAAAAACAGTTTTTTTTTTCCTGCATAAATAAATATTTAGGAATAGATTGCTTTTCTTTCGAATTTTCCCAAACCTAGTTAGGTAGTGAAGTTCATTTCTCTTTTTTGGGGAACTTTCTTCTGCATTAATCATTGTTCAGCTTAATTTTGGGTCTCATTTCTGTGTAGATGAGTAGAATAGAAGTGTACATTCAGAACAGACATATTTCAGATTTCACTGGTTAAAGTAAAAATAAAACTAATATTCATAAAATGAGTGAATGTTTATCGATAGCCTATAGGCTGTGCTTGTATGTGTGTTCAGCTGAGGTGCCACCTACACTGCAATTAAAAGACACAGACAACACTGTGAAAGGATGTTTAAACTTTCTCCTCCTGTCTTGAGATGCAGCGTACGTGTATGTGGTGTATGTGGTGTGTGTGTGTGTGTGTGTGTGTGTGTGTGTGTGTGTGTGTGTGTGTGTGTGTGTGTGTGTGTGTGTGTGTGTGTGTGTGTGTGCGCGCGCGCGCATCAATGTGAAGTCTTTGATGTATGATCAAGGATTCTTATTGTTCACGGCATGACTCCGGCTAGCGTAAACACCACACAACACTTTCATCTAACATGCACACAGATAGCCACACACCTACACAGAATAACACACACACACACGCCCACACATACACAACTGTACGCCTAAACTTACAAGGAGGCAAAGGCACATCATTCACTGATTGCTGAAAAATGAAAATGGAAGAAATGCAAAGGGAGTGCGTGGGGGCAGCAGTCGCCCACACTCCAGTCATCCTTTCCTTTGTCCCTTCTTTCTTCCTCGATATTCAATATTCAATACTCTCCACCCCACCATCCCTTTCTTGCCATACCTCTACACCCTCTCGTCCTGTGTCACTGTCTCCCAACCTGCTCTCCGTTTTGAATCCACATTAACCTTTGAAAGCTTTATTTTATCTCTCCATTCTTCGGTGTTTCCTATCTTCTCTTTGTAAACTGTCTCCCTGTATTAGCTAGCACTTAGCATTTTTGCATTCACATCATTTCACCTCCACTTCTTACCTTTAAAGGATTTCTAAATAACCAGACTCTGAGTGTCGTCTCCACGGAACCCATACATCACACTTCATTCTCTCATCTACCATAATGTCTTCTATTTTATATCTCGGTCGTTTAGTGTTTCCTTATTCATCTTTTGGAATCGTATCCCAATATAATTTCCACAGAATCTCCATGGCCTCTGTGCATTGTATTTTTTTCCCCTCTCACTTAGCATGCTTTGTGATTTTGTTCCCCCTCTTTTTTTTTGTCTTTTTTTCTTTCCTTCTGTTGCTCACCTTTCAAATAGGCTCTGGATCTTTTCTGCTTTCAATTCCCGTTTCAAAAGCTTGGCTTTTAAACGGTCTCTTAGTAACTAAAGTCCTGAGGTATTATCTCTGTGGCCCCCACACATGCATCTGACTTCTTCTTTTCATACGCTGTAAAATGTATTCATTTCTCTGCATTCAATTATTTTTGAAATATTTTTGCTTGCTGTTTTTCTTCATTGCATTGTCCTTAGATACACTGAAATATTCTAAGTGACAGATTTATGACACTTATGATCCTTTTGGAGAGCATGAAAGGAAAAGTGTGTGTATGTGTGTGCATGTCTGTTAAGGAGCCTCTTTTTCTGGAAGACTCAGGGTGCAGGATGCAAACTGAACAATGTATCTCTTGGACACAGTGTGTCTGTGAAAAGGACTGTGCTTGCATACATTCTAGAAGGATTTTCACATTTAATTTTCATCTGCAGTGAATAAGAAATTTAAATCCATTAACTAAACCACTTTGAAAATGCAATAGTGCAAATGAGCCAATATAAAGATGTAGGGTAGGAGAAATGTGGGTTTCTTTAAAAAGATATATTTCCCCCGAGGTTGTACATATGGGCTGCAGGCTGTGTGTTGATCAGTCTGGAATAAGCTAGATGATAAGCCATAGATGTGATACAAGATTGTTACTTTTTTTGGTCATATATTAACATCAAAGGCAAAGAGGAATATTCCTCAGAGTAATTTGACATCAAGTGGTTCAGGTGTTCTACTACTTAATGAACACGCAGCCAGTTAAATCACTATGAATTCTCCTTCAGATGGGAAGGACTGACGAGACAAACAACATTATCAAACTGCGTTAGTAATTTGTACCAGAGGTATGAAGACATGAATTCATACCAAAAGCAGCATAAGGATCTATCTCCTTTGGTTTTCCGTATATCTACAGTTACAATGATAAAGCCAATTTGCTTTTTATCAGTGATGACATAGAGGTATGCACCGTATCTATCATATGACTAAATGCACATTGATATACATTACTGGTATACACTGGGTTTAATACTACTACTACCACAACTACAAAATAAAATAGTGTTTCACTGACTTGAAAACTGATTTAAATGCAATAATGTTAATGTGTCTTAAGCACAAATCTATGGGTGAATGTTAATGCAGCAACAACAACATACATTTAACTCTGGAACGGTGTTGTAATGCCTATTCATAATTTGATTTGAATTGTGAGCAGACAATTTACATGCAAATTACCAACTCTGAAAAAAGCTTGAAATAAAGCGTGGGTTAGCTTAGCAGGTGTACAAGACACTGTACTTCCACAGGTTCAGTTTTAAGGGATAATAATATGAGTTTACCGAGAGCTCAGTGCACCGCAACTTAAGAAAAAATACCAACAACAACGACAAAAAAGGATGTTTTTTTTCTTTTTGAGCCTCACAGCACATGGACCTGTGCAACAGTATAAGCAAAAGCATGTTGCAGCAACTCAGCAGGGGAAATCAACATGAGTAGAACAAGGGTTCACATAATATGAGAAAATCTGAGGTGACATAAAAACAATCATTTAATAAAACAACAGTGCAAAGCGTACAAAGTTCTGTGTCAGTGGATGTCAGTGACGAGGCAACATATCTAAATGGCATTTCCCAATGATGCTTGGCTGAGCAGGACTGTCCCAATGGGCACATGTGAGATGTGTTGCTGTTCATGCATCCCAACATCTCTCCCTTGGGTTTTGCAGCGGGAGGAGCGGAGGTACAAGGAAGGACACGTGAGGGAAGCATCGAGGCATGAATAGATTAGAACCCTGTGTGTATATATTTCCTTTTGTCATTTTACGATCGAGCAATGCCTTGGATTTCCGAGGACTGTGAGAGCTGTGAGTCAAGTGTCAGTGTCTTTCTCTCTCATCTGTCCTCTTCACTGTACAGCCATCTAGATGTTTACGGCACGTGACAGCATGACAAATATTCAAATCTAAGTGCCACATTTTGCTGCAGTGTGCTTGCAATGTCCTCTTATTTATTTATTTTTTCCTGTCTCTAAACCAGGATTTGTCTAATGAAGCAGAAATTGGCCCCTCATTACTTAAAGCCTTCGTACTAACAGGACAGGGTAACTGAGACTTTGCTTATGATGAATGTTCTCTAGTGGTCCTTTAAATTATGTTGCACTGTTATTTGTCTTCCTACTGTGGCTGCTACATGTGTGTCGCTCCAATTACACTGTGCGTGTGTGTGTGTGTGTGTGTGTGTGTGTGTGTGTGTGTGTGTGTGTGTGTGTGTGTGTGTGTGTGTGTGTGTGTGTGTACTCATCTAAATGAAATCTTACAGCTATCTTGTAGCTTCTTGTTGGTGTTCAGAAGCATGTTGCATTGATTAATACACGCTATTTCCCTAAGGGGAAATGTTTATGTAACAGTGAAAGAGTGTGTTGTACATGGACAAACAGCCCACAAAGATAGGATTACAAGCTATATTATAGTAAAGCACAGCCCATGATCAATACATATAGTATCTTCAAAGTGGAAATCGTTTTGCATAACCTTGTTTAAGATCTACCTTTTTTTCATACAAGATAAATCCTGCCAAGTGATATCCATCAAAGGACACTGAGCCAACGAGGTTAATTAAAATGATACAGATAAAACATATGTGTAGCCCAAAGCATCAACGAAAGATAATGGAAGGACACACATCTCAAGCAGTTTGACAAAACAATCCCGACTTAAAGTTCACTTACAAGCTTTCTAGGGCAGTTCTGAGTTCATCCACAGCTATCTGAGGACTTAATCCTCTTATTAGTATTTTCGGACGACTTTTCTGTGTCCATGTTCGCATCTATGTGGAAAAAAGGATTGCAGGATATATTCTGAAGATCTGGGAAAGGGCTAAGTGGAACCTTGTGGCTTGTGATTGTTCTATATAACTGGTGGAGTGTTTCTATTCTTTCAAAGGTAAAAAGAAGAAAAACTTTTCATGCTTACATTTCCATGAAATTAAGACTGAATAAGTAATGAAAGGCTATGTGTTTTCAAAAGTAAATTTATGAAAGGGATATGAGCTCATCGTGTATTGTCAACGTATCTTCCAGGGAGGGTATCTGTAATATCACTGTCATCACCAGTATCGCCCTTAAAGATTAAAGAATATTACATCAGCAGTCACAGTCATTCATGTCTTCATCTGAATTACTATCACATTATAGTATTCATGTGTTCCTGCTCACAGGTATTCATTTATTTGACTTTGATGACAAAACAACAACCAATCAAGCCATTTCTTCTGATGACAGTTTTTGACAGTACATTACCAGACATGGCCTGATTCCTTTCTAGTGTCTCTCTCCTGTATCTTCCTGTTTTTCCTTCTGTCTTTCCCTCTTGATAGTCAGATGACTTCTGAACAGATTGAACAGAATATTAATTGCCCTTCTAATTTATGTTAATTTATGCTAATCTACACACTCATCGACTCTCAACGGGCTCGTTATCTAGATCGTTTAGAACGGCCAGGAAGAGATTCAGTCTGTGTGACCCTGAAGGTTGCCAGTTCAATTCCCAGTGAGTTGAGCCTCGGGGCCTTAGCAACTCAATTTAACCCTGAATGAACTAGCATAAAGCATAAAGCTCTCCTCTTAAACTCGTCGATGCATAGACAAAAATATCCCATTAGACTGAAAGCACACACACACTTCAGTCAGATGTAGGACTCTTCTACTACAATGTGTGACTCACATGCAGGAAAATGCACACGTATGCACAGGTTCTCACAAAACCAGCGTCTTTCTCAAACCTGAGTGGTGTCCACTTAATACAAGAACACTGTTATTACTATGAGGTTTAAAATGGCCTTAAAGGTGCTTTTCTCTGCTGCAACATTTCATGGTTTGTTTGGATCAAACAAAGAAAAACAGCAAAATACAGCGAGAGAGCATGACATGCCATCTTGTTTTCCAGATTATTTCTCTCGGTAAAAGCTTTATTTGAAAGGCTTAGGGCCACAGACACCCGAAAGATGACGGAGAATAATACAGGATCACAAATTAAATGTGAATGGGGAACCTGATGGGTAAGTGGTGCTTGTAGTATTAGTTGAAATTTTGGACATTTATAAATGGCCATTTTAATCTCTTAACCAGATGCCTTGGGCACTGAATGAAAAGGACATTTTTTGAGTTCTGCCTCTTAGAAGCATGTTTTCTATTTGACTTTAATTGCTTTTATTGTATGTATATGTACAAGCTATAACAAGTATTTAATTTAGAAAACCATAGAAGAGATGCCTGCATTTGACATGTTTACCTAAATCTATCATTTCTGCTGTTTTCACTTTAATCTGTGCTCAAAGACTTGAAAGGAAAATGAGCCTATTGGTTAACTCCAGCATATTTTCAGAAATGTAAGGCACTGTCACTGTCAAATACATGACTAAACATTAAGTTAAACCAGAGAAAGAGCTAATAGCTCTCCATGGAGTTTTCCAGAAGTTGCTGATGAGGATCATTATCTCAGACTGGGTGCGAACATTTTAGGAAATATACAAGTCTACTCTACAAATTTGGTATATGAAGTTTGAAGGATGCGTATTTTGACTCACCAGGTAGCTCTTATTAAAATATACCTGAGTTGTGTTATGAGAACTGTAGCGTTCCTACCAAGGGCGTCAGTTTGTTTTTAAAAGTGGGGGGGATGGAGACCACAGCACTTTGAGAAAATGTCGAAGAACGGCGGCAAAATGCCACAAGCTGGGCTCAAACTCACAACCACCGCACCAAATGCGGAGGCTCAACCTGTTGAGCTATCAGTACATACAGGTAGAGGGGTCTGTGGGCCGCTATAGTACTAATTCTCCCGGGCCGAAATTTTGCCCCTGCACGCATCTGGTCGGAGCTTCCACTTGGCACAGGCGCAAATTTAGCATTAACCTCACGAAGGTGTGCTGCGTGTCTGTGCAACTCTCGGCTGAGTGCGGATGGTGCGTTCAGGAGCGTCGGAATTTTCTATACTGCTGAAAATAACTGGGTATACAACGGCTTACATGTAAAGAATTTGAATGTGTTGGAGACAAAATGACCCCTGACAAAAAGTGGGGGGGACACATCCCCACCGTCCCCCCTAAACTGATGCCTATGGTTCCTACAAATTGACAAACACGTGTTCTCTAAATGATTTGCATGCCTGTAATTACTTTTCAAATTCAAAAGCAGTACAAATTTTATCTACACCACAATCATGTATACTTTCCAACCAGTACAGTCTGGTTATTGTTTCTGAACTGAAACTAAAACACCTACTTTCTTAAAGGTTAATTTTGGACCTTTTTATTGCTAGTGCGGGTGCGCCCACATTAGTCTCCTTGCTTTTGTTGCTGTGGTGACCTAATTTCTCCGCACATTTTATTAAAGTTTCATCTTATCCTGTCCAGTCTGTCCCTCCCGTGAAGGGTACAACACAATAAAGGTATTTAATTTTAATTTTCCCAGCCAGTGTGACCGGCAGACTCATGTATGACACACGCACACTCTGTTGAAAGCCCAAAGCAATACCTATTCACAGATGTTTTCCAATTTCTGATCTTTTTAAGCTCAAAATAACACATACACAAACACAGGCACACACCTAGTTGTGATTCCATCCCTTCCCATAAATCACAATCTCCTGTAACCTTAAATCAAATCCTCAAAAGTAATGATTTGCTTCATAGGAACTTGCCGTTTGTCCCTCAAAAGGGAGGCACGTGTAACAATGTGACTGTGCCGACTGATTTATGCCCCTACAATATGAGGAAACCACACATGCAACACAATGGAGTTAAAGAACAGCTTCTGTATTCATGAAAATTTAATAAAGTCGCTAAGCGTTCCTGCTCCACATGTCTTCATGTTTGTGTTTTGTGTGTGTGTGTGTGTATGTGTGTGTGTGTGTGTGTGTGTGTGTGTGTGTGTGTGTGTGTGTGTGTGTGTGTGTGTGTGTGTGTGTGTGTGTGTGTGTGTGTGTGTGTGTGTGTGTGTGTGTGTTGGTGTGTACATGTGTGCTTGGCTCGATCAGATCAGGCTAAGTTGAAACAGAGTGGAGGCATTGGAGCATGACAGTGTTTGTGTAGGTTGTGTGTGATAGAGGATTTGGGGAAATCCCATTGCTGTGTTCTTAATAGGACCAACAGCATTTCTCTGTCAAACAAAAGCTGCCTCCACAGCCAAAAACAATAGATTTTCACATTAAGATTCAAGGTTTGAAAGGTAGCAAAACGTGTGACAAGACAACCGATTCTGTTGTACCACATGAGTTTGTCCTCTGTTCGTGCAGCGTTCAGCCGCCTTTGCCTGCTGCAATTGCTGCCCTGACGCTCACCAGAGTTGACAGTTCTGCTCATTTGACTGCTCATACCAGAAGACCACCAAAGACACTATCAAGCCTGTTTGATAACAATTGGGACGTCCTGCTTGAGGTCAGGAGCGATGGAGGGCAATTAAATGGAGGCCTGCTGACTCTCTCACAGCAGGAATGCGATGAGGCTCCATAATTACCCTACCGTCAAAAAGTCATCGCTCGTTGCAGGTGTAGAGATAGGCATTGCTTCTAAGCACACAGTCCCACAGTTTGGCTCCAAGCGTTCTACTACCAATTTATTTTGTCTGATTTTTTTCCCCTTTATCATGTCGCTCTGAGGTTTTTTAACTTTGCTCAAAAGAGTAGTCGGTTTTCACATGTGAAACTCCGTGTCATCTATGCATATCACATTAACAGGAAAACAGGACTGATACGATTGCTACTGTTGAAAATAAAAATAATAGCAATAATAAATGTAAGTTGTTCTCAAAATGAAAACATCTTAAGGTTGAGTTTTACAGCGAGTTCAGATCAGGGGTAGTGTTAAATAATGTTTATATATTTCATAAATAAGCATGCCATCATTAGGTAATGATCCGTTTACTTCTTGTTTTTGTTTGAGGCATTTCAGACAATTTCCACTTCCATCCATATTTATGAATCTATTTATATTTGATTGTTGTTAATTTGTTGTTAATGCCTCATTCAGAAGTGCTCCTGATAATTTCTATGTTCAGCACATTTTCTTTGTTATATTTCACTGGATTGCCGTTAATTTGTTGCCAACTGGTTGTGGAGATCTTCAAGATTTGAAGCTAAGTGACTATTCCTCCTCTGAGCAAATAAATTGATATTGTTATTGTGTCCACATGAGGTTTTATTTAAGGTACTCTGTTGTAAGTAAGAAGAACTCACTTGAGACCTTCTTTACTGTTATCAAAGTCCAAGAAAAATGCTAATTTGAAGCATTACTGAATATAATTTTTTGACATAATTCAGATTTTTTTCCATAAGATTACAGTCTAGAAATCATAGATAATTAAAAGTGAATTTTGCTTAATCCAAAAAAAAAAAGATAAAAATGGGATGAATTTTTAAAAAGCTGCAGACAAATATCTTTGGAGCTACCACTTCATTTTAGATGTTTTCTCTCCCTAATGGTCACTTTAAAATAAAGACATGGATTCCTTGCTGTTTTAATGGGGGGTTTTTTCCAAGAAAGTACACCTGTACTGTAACACTCACAGCCACACACACACACATCTGATCCTACAGTGGCCTAGTTTAAACCCTCAAACAGAAACCCCAATACAAATTCAAAGGCTTACTGTCTCGTCCTCTTTTTCATGAATACATACTTAACATTCTTGTTGCCCTCTCTCCTTCTCTCTCTTACTTTCTTGCCTTCTGCTTTTCACTTTCTCTCTCCATCTGTCTTTCTGTCTGTCTCTTGTACACACACGTACCCAATCTCTCTTTTTCACACACACACTCGCTCGAGTCTGTCCTGTCTTTCAGCTTAAGTAGAGATTGTCATGGAGTCACGCAAAGTTTCAACCAAAGAACGTCAACCAAGCACGTCAGATTAACACAAGGCTGGCTCCACTAGATAGAGCACACACACACACAATCACACACATATAGAACTGAACACACATGCGTACACACACATCTAACACATGCCCGTTCTTAAGAACACACACATTTTGATTTGCTAAGACCCCGACTGACTGACACATCAGACATGAGTGGATGACACTGAGAAAGACAGCAAGATAGGGAACGACAGACAGACATACACAAAACACATGCATATAATATACTGAACATACATAGTTAATGTGTCAGTGGTAATGTTTATGTGACTGTTTTTGTTTATAGTTTAACCAAATATCTAGACAAACTGCATTTTTCTCTGCTTTGGCAAACTTTCAGGCCAATACAGCCCCTTTGAATTGAAATTAAACTGAAATGGAGAGAAAAACAGATAAATGGGAAACAGAACAGTTGAGTTCAGAGTGAAAATTGTGAGTAAAAAGCAGCATTTCAGGGAAAAAGAAACATAACTGCAACCTCAAGTACCTAACAAACCTCTAGTCTATGCGTAAAGAGGAGTGTGCGCATGTAAAAGGCAGTAAGTAATGAGCAGGTTTTGAATGGTTGCTGATGTTAGTGAAAAATGACGCTGAAAACTGGATAAATTCACATTGGTCTCTTCTCTGGTTTTCTCAGCTTCACCTGGTCTACAAATCTTGCAGCTCTGCAGGGTTTAAGCAGAAGAAGAAACCTTGTCATTTGTTCCTTTGCCGTTGAATAATTGAAAACATGTCAGTGCAAAGATCAAGGTCAGAAGTAAAAGGCTAGAACAGACACTGATTGCGGTACACAGTAAATTAGGCTAAAGCAGAAACGTAAGTAACTTCCTCAGTAAGCGCTGCTCATAACAGCAGACATTAACCTAACACTTTGCCCACAGCTGAGGCCACAGGACGATGCTCTCTGTCGCTGCTGTCTTGACAAAGTGCTCCGTGACGCTTTTGCTTAAAGCGCTCGTGCACCGCAGTTCCAATTTCCATTTTGTAGTTCTTGCAAAACACCAGCTTGTTCTCCAGGAGAGTCCATGCTTTGTTGGGGAACAGCCAAGTTTGAAACACAGAGTTGTAAGTGTAGTGTTGTAAGTGTGGTATTACGTCAATGAGTTGCCCCAGCTCTGACATTTAATGTTTAAATGTTAATTACTCTATTTCTTTTTGTGTTCCTCAAGAATCCCTTTTCCAAATGTTTTCACATTCAATACGGTACTTCCTTAAGTCTCCAGCAATACAAACAGAAAGTGTGATGAAGATCAAATAATTGGAGGTTGAGAAAAGCAAGAGATGGACACACACACACATAGACTCCTTCCTTTACTAGTTTGATTACATCAGTGTAACTTGAGGAGCAAGTGTCTGTCCATAGATGAATTCACCAAATCATGCTTTTATATTTTCTATCAGACAAAAAGTCTATTTTAAAACTATTCATACATAGAGAAATGTAATGGGCTAAACCAATGTGATTTAGCGACCACTTGCTTGCTAGCAATTACATGACAATAACATGCAATACTTGTGATCAAATGATCGGTCACCAAACATGAAGAGTAGCTGCACGTTCGAGGAAAACATCACAAGGACAAACACGTGCTAAATAGAAAGCTCACCTTGTGCCTAACATGCGCGCACAAACTAGCAGAAGGTCAGCTGATGAGTTGTTCTAAATGGACATCCCTAATACAGTTAGAAAATGACTGAGGAGGTTACTTTCTGTGACTTGAAAACAAGTGTTTGAAAAGATTCATGTAAAATCTACCTGCTGGACACCCCAATAAATGCAACTCATTTACCAATGCAACCTAAATGCCTACAATGTCTACAACGGAGGAGAGGAGCGTGATGTTGGCACCACACTTAGAGCCACAATAGCCATGTTAATTAAAAATACGCCCAGTAAAAAACGACAACAACAACAAAGAACTGCCATTTAATACCCATCGAAAAACTGAACACAAACATAAGGATATATCGCACATGACCTTCAAGCCAGACACACTGTATCATTTTCCCTAAATCATTGAAATGTGTTTAATTGTTCATTTTTACGCACTAAAATACTCATCCTAATTACTTGTGTTCTGTGCCACGCTGCAATCAAACAGCTGTCTCATTTGAAAGGCTCGCGTATGCACAAAACATCAAATTGTTTGCACAATCCAGCAGATGGTTGTGCACAAGTGTCCCAAAATTAGAGCTGTGATGATTAATTGATTGAAAATACGGCACAGAACACACTGGAAATGAAGTGTTATGTAGAGTGGAGTTTCACTTTGCACTGATCTTTGTTATACACAGTACTTTACCTCTCTCACCTCCACTCTCCATCTTTCTCTCCCTGAATATTAAAAAGCTGACAGCAATGTGGCCATTAATATTAACACTCTCCCTGCGTATGACATAACATTTAGTCATTATGGATTCAGCACTTCTTCTGATGGGATATCGTGACTTGATGAACAGCAAAAATCATTTTTACACAATAGGTAGCTTCTGCACTTAGTGAAGTGCCATCAGCATCATCCCGGTCATTAAATGCAAACCAAACTCAGCTGCTGTTTCTCTCTCTTGGTCATTGGGTCTCACTCTCCAGCTGCCCTGTTTTTCACAGAGTTGCGTAGCTAAATAACTGAAGTGGCAGGTGCATTGAGTCTTGTTAAAATAGAGCCAACGTTTGCAGTGGAGCACTTGATAGCTGACCTCTTCAACCTTCCACATTCAGGTCTGGATAAATCCTCTGCACCGCTCTGCCACGCTGAAGCTACCACAGAGTCATTAGTATTGCTGCCAGCCATTTATGTCACAGCAGGTTGTCTGTATAGGAGACAGTGACATGTTGAATTTGTTCCTATTCGTTACTGGGCACTTGTCACATTGGATATTAAGCTTCCACATGGTAATTTTCCGACTCTGTCCTTACTCGCATATTGCCATTTCCTCATACTCCCCCACCCATCATCGCTCCCTGTCTCTCCCAACAGGTGTCACAGTGAAGACGAATGCGGCGGAACAAGCAAAGCGCTGCTACAATAAAGTGTACAGACAAGAGCCAATGGTGGCAGTGGAGTGAAAAGTAGCACAGAGCAGCCTGACCTCTGCTGGCTGGTCTGTTTGGACATTTAACCACTCAAAAACACACTCACACAGATTCATGCATACAATATAATGACATAAATCACATATTGCTGTTTCTAGGATGTCGGTTTTAAAAGAAAATGCAACGACTGTACAGGTTTTCGACAAGAAATGGAAGATTGTGTCTATTTAGTGCTGCCATGCTGGTGTGCTGCTTCCCTTTAAAAAGGAATCGGCCTAAACACTTGCGATCCAAAAGAAGTTTATTTCTCTGACCTGATTTTACCTCTTGTAGGTGACACATGGAGTTGTAGAAGTCCCTGGTGTTCGATTTTCTTAAATTTATTTCGTTTCCAAAAAATAAAATAGCTAAAGCTTTTTTTTTTTTACTGGCAACAAAAAAAAAAATAAAAAAAAGGAAAAAAAGTATTTTGGCCTCAGTGGCTCCAGTGGCAGAATTCTTTTAGATGGACAACTCAGGTTTGCTGACTGGCTGGAAATGGATTTGTTGCATGAGCAGGCAGAAAACAACCAAGCCACTGCTGGCAATCTGTTGGGTTTGGTTACCACACACACACACACACACACACACACACACACACACACACATACACGGACACACAAACACATACTCGCAAACATACCCACACAAATGAAGCAGAATAATCCATGACTGCATTCAGTTCTCAAAGTGAAAGCTGTCAACACAGGCCACAACTCCACAACCTAACCAGCAGGGCAGTACTACCGAATTGTGGACATGTGTGTGTGTGTGTGTGTGAGTGTGTTTGTGAGCCTGTTGTGGTCAGTGATTTTGTTGCACTTCAGCTGCGGAGGGAATTTGACTGCTCATTGCAGCCCAGGGAAAGAGAAGTGTGTGAGTCTGTGTGTGTGAGTCATTGGTGGTGAGAGAAAGCGACATTTCGATGGGCAGGAAGTGACCTGTATCTCAGATGGGAGGCAGCACAACTGGTGACCATATATATAGACACTGTGCTCGGTTCTTGTCGCACAAATTGCTTTATAGCCAGACCATGCTTGGATGAACCACAACACAATGTCAGCAGAAGCAGGCAAGGATGTAAGTAGTCACGACTGCTCTCGTCACTGTAACAAAGTAGGTTCATTGTGTACTTACGCTTTTTTGAGTATACTTGTAGAAATACTGGCATGACTCTTATTATGAAAAATAATGAAACAAACACTTTGCTGGGTTGTTGGAATAGTAATTTGCCCAGATTCTTCAATGCACTGAAGAGAGAGAGAGAAAATTTGCCGAGCAACCCTCACTCTCCTCAAGAAGAACAAAAATGACAGCTTATTTACAACATGACAGCGAACACAAAATCTGTCGTCCCACTGGCTTTTTCCAAAAGGTCCCTTATGGTTCAGTTTCATTGCCATGTAAGACATTCTAAATTCTACAACGGCCCACAGGGAATTGGTGGAAAATCATTTTGTTTTGAGTTTTTGTGAATCTGGTGATCTAGCAAACATTAGCTTGTGAGTTTTGCTTACTGAAACTTGTGCCTTTTTGTCTCAGTTTAATGCTGTTCACATGACCTCAGACCTGACAAGAATAGACATTTTAGTTTGGCCTACTGTTTTGTGTTACAACAAGTAGATTAAAAAAAGATTGCTTTTATTTAGGTGGATTTCTAAACATGTAACAGTACCTTTACTTACGTTCGGAGGGGTGAATGTAAGATTACCAAGATTGTGCCGCTAGAAATTGAGGAATATTCACTGATTTGTTGTTGCCGATGAGCTGATTCAAATATACTAGAAGCCAATCATCAGCAAAAAGCTTTGTGCGGTCTGTGTGGCTGATTCTAGGGGACGTGCACAGATTGTGTTGCCGTTTTGCAGCCTGTGGAGTCGCCTGCATTGTTTAAAATAACAGCCGATCTGTTCTGTCAGACCCGCGTTAGACGTACCACTGAAACTCCTCCTGTGGAGACACGTCGTTAATATGAACAAGAACAACTAGGTCAAAAGAAATCATCCACGTCCTTCTTGAGTCATCTGTCACCTTTAGGTGGTTTTGATGGATTCTCTATTGGTGCTGTCAGTACTGTCTTCTGGACTGTCTGCTTAATGAAACAGTTTTGGATTGAAATGAAGGAGACAGAGGGAGAGAGATACCAGTCAAAGAGAGTGAAGGAGAAATACTTCAGCATGCCTTTGCCTAATGCTACCTTGTGTCTGAATGCGAGTGTGTTTTGATCAATGAGCGGGGCGTCCATGCAGTCAGCCTTGTTAATGTGTCTGACTAGGAATGACCGTTAAGGCAAGAGGAAGGACAGATGCATTAGTGAGAAAGGGAGGAAGACAGAAAGAGGAGAAAGAAAGCAAGAGATGAGAGAGAGTCGAAGCATTTCTTCTTTCAGGATGACTTCATCTCTCACAAGGTCTTTTCCAAAAATTGTAACTAAAATTTCCCCGCCAGCTGGCCTGAGCCTGACCCTAAACAGCAATTTCCATGTTGTTCAGCTTTTTAATTCACCAGCTGTACAGACAATTAAGGCTGCTGATCAAACCAGCTTTTGATGTATCTAGACAACAATACATGATAGCGCCTTAAATCAAACAGTCACATTTCGCTCTCTATGAAACAGACGGATCACATAAAGGTCTGGAACTATTTTCAGTCTGCAGCTTTCCAGTTATAACTTCTAAAATGTGTTTTCAAACACTGAGTACACTCTGATGGAGTGCTATCAGAGATTCTGTTCATTTATTCACAGCGTCACACCCCCGGTGTCTTCTGAGTGCATTCTGGCCAAGAAAAAGATGCAGCAAATAGTTCAAATTTCGCTGTAGTGAATTCTATTAACGTAATCAGATAAACTTGCTGGCAGGAGAGTTGCCACTCTACTATAGTGAAAATGCTCCACCTTTCCACGGCAGTGAAAAAAGGCTTGGATATAAACAGATAATGTTATTAAAACTTGTAATCTTGTTTTGTGCCATTCTGAATGTTGACTGAGTGTCTCTGTTTAAACACAAACATACAATTAAAACAAAACGTAAGAATAAATCACAAAAAAATGTAAAAGTGACTGTGTGGCAGCATTTCTGCATTTTTTACTTGTTTATTTTAACTGTAGTATGGAAAAAATCTCTCACCTTAAACTACTCAGGAGACTTTCAAGGAGCGGCCCAGTTTAAAAGGTTAAATGATGCTAACGCTTATGGCTTTATAACTGCATGCACGGAGATTTGGCATGGGAGATGCTAATACTACTTATACAGGTAGCTGAGCCAAAAAATTTTAGAAATTGCTCAATGTCCAATTCTGTCTGGAGCTGGCTGCTTTTGCCAAATCCATCTGTGTTATGGCTCCAGCTCTGATTGGTAAATGACAGGACACAGCGAGAGCTGGATGTGACTCCTGGCTGACAGGCTTGCTGGGTGTCCAAAGCTGCTCTAAATGGGATTGTTCAAATGTAACAAGGGGATGATGGCAGGGGAGGCATTGTTTTGCTTTTTCTTTTTTTTTTTTCTTTTTCTGAGATGAGAAGCATACTGCCTATAATCTGTGTTAATGCCATGATCCAGGATTTATTTGGTAATTTAACAGAAAAGCTTATGAAAATATTTTAAAGAGAAATCAGCTAATAAGCACAACTAACACTTGTGGCGATTTGTTGTTATTCTTTCACATGTTTTTGATTTGTTATTACATATATATGTATATATATATATATATATATATAATGGCAAGGTGAGCTGAAATAATAAAGATGGATGTAATAAAAGTCTCAGGCTGGACTCAAACTGGGAATGTTACAGTTCATGGTCAGTTTCTTAACCATTAAGCCTGAAGGTTTTTCTTGATGCTGTCCAGAAGGTCATCAAGAGAAAAGAATACATTTCACATCAAAATAGTGGGGCTTAGTTAATCATCTATCCATGCAATCCATTCTAAAACCATTTTATCTTTTTTAAACTGCCTGATCACAAAGCTGTACATGTCCACGTGTGTGTCTACTGTACGTGCACTTAGTCTTTTTGACTACCTGTGCGTCCCTTTGATCCATACCATCTGTTACTGTTGAAAACTAGCCCATATGTTGTCCTGAACTGAACTCAATGAGGCGGTGAAAATGACAAACGAAAAGAAAGTTTAATACGGCACATCCTCAATTCGCTAAATGTCACCATCAGAGTAGCTGTCAGAATAACGGTCACAATGTGTCATATTGTCATAATACGCCATAACAGAAGTGTCAAGTTTTACAGTTACATTGACAAGGTTAAGGCGACTTTTAAAACATCATGTGTCCTTAACATCAGCTGCACAGCATGAACAGCAGACTGGCAGTGACAAAGACGAAACAGCGTTAACAATAGGTTTTTTGGCAGAATTAGCTGACATTGAAAAAAAACAAAAAAAATCCAAAATGTAAAGTTAAATGGTGAGAATGTTGACAACAGCTTACTCGGACGATAAAACTTTGACAGCAGAGCTTCAGTTACCAGTTTCAGTACCACCTTAACTGACAGGGTTAGGACAACTTCTCAGCAAGGCCAAGGAAAATCTTCTTTTTTAAAAAACAACAACAACAAAAAACAAATAAAAAAAATGTTATTTCAGTATCCAAATCAAACAGTTACAACTGGAATAAGTTACCTACTTTTGTTTGCTAACGTATTTCATGCATAGGTTTTTAGTCATGCTAGCAGTGAAGCTCTTTGTGTTTTTGAGAGATTTGTGAAAAACTCTCACCAAGAAGTTAGCAGCAGACTATTAGAGTCTTGCAATTTGCAAGGTGGAGACTCCATACATCTGATTTGTGTTTCTGGCAGATTACTGATTGAATTGAGTTCCAGGGAAACTTTAAGGTCAAATAAACATTGTCATGAATTTATCATGCTTTCAAATCCTTCCTGAACTACTTTAACATTCTGGCTGGGCATATGATTTTGTTGCGCTGATCAAGAGTCCAAGCATTTTGTCGTGATGGTGCCGATTTGAAGCTCCCAATCCACAACTGAGACATCCATCAGTTATCTATGCACTGCTTAATCCTCATGAGGGTCACTAGCAGGATGGAGTCTATCCCGGCTGACTTAGGGCAAAGCCAGGAGACACCCTGGACAGATCGCCAGTCTTTCACAGGACTACACATAGAGGCAAACAATCACACTCACATTCACACCTACGGACAATTTAGAGTCGCCAATTGACTTGAACATATTTTTGGGCTGTGGGAGAAAGCCGAAGAACCTGAAGAAAACCCATGCATGCACAGGGAGAGCATGCAAACTCTATGCAAAAAGAACTGGGGATCTTCTAGCTGCAAGGCGACAGTGCTAACCATCGAGCAGCCCACAGTTGAGACATGTACACTGGAAAAACACTGTAGCTAAAATGTGAGGTAAACGGTTTCTAGGAGAAGAAGAATTGCTATGACTATACTGACAACACCTGAGAAAACTAAAAAGTGCTAAAAAGTGTTAGCGACAACCTTGACTAAAAAATTCCATACACAATCCACTGTGACAGTACTGTGATTGTGACAAAAATGAAAGTAAAACAGGGCCCGTGCAAATGTCATGCTGTGAATCAGGTCAAGATATCACTCCTGTCAGGGTAAACCTGTGTGTATCGTATATCTACCTGGATGACTGTGTGGCTTTGGAGAGTTTTACATGCGCCTGTAGGCCTGAAAGTCTACCTCAACTGATGGAGCAGCATATGATCACTCACCTCATTTGAAAACATAAATGCACCAAAATTCAAGCTACAAGATTTTCATCTAACAAATACGCATACAACAGATATGTTAAATACTCAGCTGCCTTGCTTCACACCATTAATTTAAGTGCAGTCATGAGGTACTGGTTTAGGTCATGTTCTCTGTGCACGATACTGTGCTTATGCTAGTCTGTGTTTATAGGTGTAGCCGTGCAGGTAATGTAGCAATCATTACACACTGCACATCTCATTATTTTGTGTCAGTATGTTTCCTGTCTGTTTCTCACTCACCCCCTCTTGTTTCCAGGGCTTTCTTTTGATTTTCTTTCTTTCTGTCTACCTATATATCCCTCCTGCTCTTTTCCTCGCTCTATAAAAACGTTAACAAGTTGTGGCGCTTAGTTAAGGTGAGACAACATGATGTCTCGAGTCTGTATGTGTGTGTCTGCATCTTGTCTGCAGCGTCTATGTCTAAGTGTGCATGACAGTGAGTCCACCCCTGGGAGTGGTATGTGTCTCTGATGTGTGCACATGTGTGTATGCGCTTGTGTGTGTGTGTGTGTGTGTGTGTGTGTGTGTGTGTGTGTGTGTGTGTGTGTGTGTGTGTGTGTGTGTGTGTGTGTGTGTGTGTGTGTGTGTGTTCTATTTTTAGGCACATCTCAAACCGAATCCATCTTGGGAAAAGGTACGAGTTCAGCCGAGCGAGCATGATTCTTAGAGTCAGTTTTCCCTCTTCACTATTTTTTCTTATTTGTTACCTCTCCCCGACTATCACCTTTCTTTTCATTACTCGTTTTCACTTCTTGTTAATCCTCTCACCCTGTCTTCTTCCTCCTCATCCTGTTCTTTTTCGTTTTCTTCTGCTGTCCTGTAACCACAACATTTCTTGCTGTGTCCGTCCGCTGACAAACTGCTTTTAAATGAAATAAAATCTATTATCAAACACTTTAAAATGGTGTCATGAAAACAACCAATCAAATAAAAGCTCTTAGTACTGGACAACTACACATTACTAACTAATGCATGTCTATTTTTAACTGCTAGCAAATACTTTGGAATTAGTGTGAAAATGACTTGAAAAGCCTCCTAGCATTTACTCTTTGGTATTCTGTGGACGCTCTCCATCTTTCACTGCAACCCTCCTCTCCTCCCTGCTTTCTCTCTCAGCCAGAGAAATGCTTGGTATTCCAGGGATTGTCTGCTCTTCTTTCCTCTCCAGTCTACTCTTCTCTTTTTTCTTACTCCTCCCCTCTTCTCTCTACACTGTCTCAACTATCTTCACTTACATTTTGATGCCCCTTCTCTGTTTCTCATTTGTGCTCCCCTCTTCCACATCCACCTATTTTCTCCTGTTCTCATTTCTCTAAATATATAAGTTCTGTTTCTTTGTTGTTGTTTTTTTCTCACCCACTCATTTTGTCAGTAACTGACCACTGATCACTGGCTGTTATACAGACCTACACTGCAGACCCTGTACTACAGACCCACACACATATATGCAAAACATGCATGCATAATACAGTCAAGAAGGACTTGGTACCTCTAGCAGAAGGAGACAGTGGCCACCAAGCAAAGAGTAAGCTTCCAAGTAGCAATCTAATCCTCTAGTGAAGAGTGCACTGCCTCCTTTGGTTTGACAGTTGCTGAATTTGGGAGAAATGCTCTAACTGTCCTCTAAATGATCTCTACCAAAGGACATTGCACACTTGTATTAATAAGAGCTAAATGGAATTGCATCATTAAAAATGTGACCATGCACTAGTGCTAAAAGGATCAAAACTACAATAAGAAAACACATAAAGTATTACTAGAAAAGCTAAAACATGAATTCAGACCACTGAGGTTTTATATGCAATAAGCCTGAGAAAATATCCTTAAAACTTGCAGAGTGGACCTTTCCCTGTCATTCTTCTTCTTGGGGTTTGATTTCTGGCTGAAATGGTAGAATTACTACAATATCACAACTTGCCATTGTTTAGCAGACAGCAGTTTCTCAGTGTTTGAGCAGAATCATAGGTGAGCCGGTGCGAAGGGAGAGAGGTTCATGGAGACAGAGGCAGAAACTTTACAGGAACGGCTGGAAAACTTCTCAATATCGAATAAACATCAAGGTGTACTTTTCATAGTTTTGGATTCGTTATAGTCTGTTTACTTTAAAGCATTGTTATTTAAAGGCATTATGGAGGGTGTTTTTTTTTGTTTAATTTGTCTGATTCACATAAAATGAATATACTGACCTTTAGTGGACTTGTATGTATGGTCTCTAAAAGAATAAGAAATAAAAAAAATAACTGTGGACATGGCAGGACCTGAAAAACATCAGCCAATCAACGCGCGGACCGAGGCGTTTGGTTTGCTCCCTTTCCTGTCAATCAAAAATCTTCCGGCTCAGGCCTAGTTACGTAGATTACGTACGCCTTGGACTTACGTGTTTTCTGTATGTGCTGCTTTGGTATAGCTTCGTAGTTAGCTGGCGATTTGTTTTGCTCATCTTTTTTTACATGATGGCAGATTAAGATCCAGGGGGACCCAGCCGTAAAAGACAACTTCACGAGTCCTACGCAGGTTTCTGGAGGGGGGCGTTTCTTCGTAAATGTTAAGAGGGGGGAGGTTAGAGGGGGGTGAGGGAGAGGTTGTATGTGCTACGTTCAAAGTCGTAGGAAATTAAATCTCCTCTAATGCGATGGGTTAATTGCTGGTATGTTGTGATAAATTGCATATCAACAGTAACTTTATGTCTTATACCATGAGCATGTTTTAAAGACATGTTTGCACTAAAGATCGGTTCAGACAAAGAAAATTTTGTGTTTCAATCAGGTAATAAACATACTGACTGTCTGTGAGTGAGTGTATGTTTGTGTTTAGCTCAGCTCATCTTTTGTTATTGTCTAATCAGATTTTTCCACTTACTGCTATTTTGCTCTGTCTAACCACACAAACGATAATTATTGTTGCAATAACAACAATAGGTTAACTCAGTAATATTCATTGAATAAATTTTTGCTTTATGGAACACGTTAAACTCATAAGGTATCATTTGGACAGAATGTTAATATAGCAACTCCAAGTTCACATTCACCAATAATCACCTGGAAATCTTGCAGGAAGTTTAGGTTGTGTTACTATTTAAGAAATAAAATCAAAATATTCCATACAATGGATAAAAAATGCCTTATGCCCTACTACATGTGGAGAGAGCGCCACAAGCACAGAAATGTAGCATCATAGTCCAACAAAAAGCACAAAAAAGTTTGGACCAGTTCAGCTTCAGGTGAAAGCGGCATTTAATTTTAATAAAATATGCAGGCTTTGAAATGTAGGCTACAGAAACCTCTCTGAACTCCACTCAGAATTTCACTCTGCATTCAGAAGAACATCCTATTTGGAATTCCATTATACTGATCAGACTAAAATGTCTTCTTTTCTTCTGGACTTTTGGTGAAATGCTGTATCCATGTGTTCTCCTCTAACCTTTATGAGGGACTGAACTCCTCAAACAGAGCAAGATTGTCCTTAAAGAATGGATCAAAGGTGCAGTGAAATTACACTCAATTATACTGCAAAATAAGAGACTGCCTACTCCATTTGTAGCAGTCAGGGTAGGCCAAATAACAGCAACACCTTTTTTTGTATAATGAAATGCAAACATCGCCATAAACTGTATGCTCCAAAATGTGCATAGAGTTGAATCAACACATCTTTGAGAGTTTTAAAAAACCTTAAGGAAGTGTTTTTTGTTTTGTTTTTTTTGGCAAGATTGCTGTTTGCGACCTGAATTAGTTCGAGCAATGTGTACATAACAAACCGGCAACTGGGTGTGTATATATAATTAATTTACAGAGCACATACACAACAATGTTGTTGCAAACACAGACTATAAATTATTCATAATGACAAAGAATCAATGCGTCTTAGGTGCTGAAAAAGAGAAATAGAAATGTGAAATGTTCCAAGCAACTATGTTTAACAGGAACTATAGTTCCCCCCCCCCGGTTGCTATAATCCTTCAAATATGACCTTGTTTGACAGTGACAATGCCTTCAAAATGTCTTGGTATTTTGCCTCAAAGATGGTAAAAAAAAAAAAAAAAACTAAGATGCACTGCAGATATAAAACTCTGATTTATTGGATTTATATACTGATGTTTATTAAATATTTCATGGATGCATGATGGGGGAAAAAATTCATAGAACTGGTAACTGAGAATTTTCTTCAACATGTGACAAGAGTCAGAAATCTGAAAGTCTGAAAATCAGATGTAAATTTAAATATTTGATGTCTCTCTTTAGCCCTAATGAACTGTCTACCCTCATCCCTAATGTAGATCTCTAAAGGATAATTACACACGTGGACAAAATTGTTGGTACCCCTCAGTTAAAGAAGGAAAAACCCACAATTCTCACTGAAATCACTTGAAACTCACAAAAGTAACAATAAATAAAAATTTATTGAAAATTAAATAATCAAAAACAGCCATCACTTTTGAATTGTTGATTAACATAATTATTTTAAAAAACAAACTAATGAAACAGGCCTGGACAAAAATGATGATACCTCTATAAAAGATTGAAAACTATTTGACCAGAGTGACATGATTAACTCAGGTGTGTCATTTAATTGACATCACAGGTGTTTCCAAACTCATAATCACTCAGTCTGCCTATTTAAAGGGAGACAAGTAGTCACCCTGCTGTTTGGTGAAAAGGTGTGTACCACACTGAACATGGACAACAGAAAGCGAAGGAGAGAATTGTCCCAGGACATCCGAAAAAAAATTATAGACAAACATCTTAAAGGTAAAGGCTATAAGACCATCTCTAAACAGCTTGAAGTTCCTGTGACAACAGTGGCTCATATTATTCAGAAGTTCAAGACCCACGGGACAGAAGCCAACCTCCCTGGACGTGGCCGCAAGAGGAAAATTGATGACAAATTGAAGAGACGGATCGTTGGAATTGTATCCAAAGAGCCCAGAGCAACCTCCAAAGAAATTAAAGGTGAACTCCAAGGCCAAGGTACATCAGTGTCAGATCGCACCATTCGTCGTTGTTTGAGCCAAAGCGGACTTCATGGGAGACGACCGAGGAGGACACCACTGCTGAAAAAAACTCACAAAAAAGCGAGACTGGAATTTGCAAAAATGCATGTTGACAAGCCACAAAGCTTCTGGGAGAATGTCCTTTGGACAGATGAGACCAAACTGGAGCTTTTTGGTAAGGCACATCAACTCTATGTTCATAGACTCAAAAACCAAGCATACGAAGAAAAGAACACTGTCCCTACGGTGAAACATGGAGGAGGCTCAGTAATGTTTTGGGGCTGCTTTGCTGCATCTGGCACAGGGTGTCTTGAAAGTGTGCAAGGTACGATGAAATCTGAAGACTATCAAGGCATTCTGGAGAGAAATGTGCTGCCTAGTGTCAGAAAGCTTGGTCTCAGTCGCAGGTCATGGGTCTTCCAACAGGACAACCATCCAAAACACACAGCCAAAAACACCCAAGAATGGCTGAGAGAAAAGCGTTGGACTATTCTCAAGTGGCCTTCTATGAGCCCAGATCTGAATCCCATTGAACATATGTGGAAGGAGCTGAAACATGCCATTTGGAGAAGACACCCATCAAACCTGAGACAACTGGAGCTGTTTGCTCATGAGGAGTGGGCCAAAATACCTGTTGACAGCTGCAGAACGCTTATTGACTAATACAGAAATCGTTTAATTGCAGTGATTGCCTCAAAAGGTTGTGCAACAAAATATTAAGTTATGGGTACCATCATTTTTGTCCAGCCCTATTTCATTAGTTTGTTTTTTTAAATAATTATGTTAATCAACAATTCAAAAGTGATGGCTGATTTTGATTATTTAATTTTCAATAAATTTTTATTTATTGTTACTTTTGTGAGTTTCAAGTGATTTCAGTGAGAATTGTGGGTTTTTCCTTCTTTAACTGAGGGGTACCAACAATTTTGTCCACGTGTGTAGATAAAGCTAATGGATGGTGGGTGTCTTTAGAAAAAAGTTACATACAGCAGACATGCAAAAAGGTTACTAGGTTTTAAGCATCAGAGTAACATTGCAATAGAGTAAAAAGAACATCTCTGTAGAGTGTTACTCATCTGTGACCCCCTTGGTCTTGACTGTGACTTTTAAGAGCTTATGACAAGAGACCTTTTTTTGTTTTTTAATCAAGAAGAGGATGTCCAAGTGATAAAAAATTGACATAGATATTCATTGGAAAATTTTTACAAGCCACAACTAGAATTTCATCATAATAACTTGACATTTTCCCTTGGATGGCACCGACATGTTGAAGATGTAAGGTGCGAGACAGAGCCAGAGTTAGAAACTCAGACAGTGAAAGCCAAAGAAAAACTGAAAGCATGACTGAGAGTCAGAGAGAGCGTAGCTAAAATGACAGTAAGTGAGCACATTCAGTCTCGAAGATGTTCACACAGATTGTATAAACTCTGCTTATCATCAGAGAGGGAAACACAGAGGATAAAAGGGGGCACATAGATATGAATATGCTAGAGAAACCTCCCCCACCCCCACTCAATTCACATTAGGCTATTACAGTGCATTTGAACTGCTGTGAATTGTTGAACTGCTGGGACATCAGAGATAAGGGAGCCATAAGAGAATCTAAACTTGGGGGGTCCTGTGTTATAATATCAGATGAATCCCATACTTCATAAACCTCCAAATGTTTAAAGTTCACTGGATTAACCTATGAAGACAGCGGTGAATGTTTAGAAAATCTACTTTTTTTTCCTTTGTGTCTGCTGTGATTTACATCTTCCTGTGTATTAGCAGACAAAGACTTAAGATATCAGCTGTAACGTTTCCTGCATGACTTTGAAAAAGCCATTACTGGAAGAATGTTGAGCAACAAAATCAATAGCACTACAGCATCCATAGCCTCACATACTCTAAGTGTTTAATAGTAGACATGTAATTCTAGCAGTCTAAGTGGGACTCAGTTTGCAGTAGAACTAGTACTAGCTCTGGAATGATGGTTAGTCAAGGTCACCATGTTAAATCACTGAACGTACCTCAGACCTGAATAGTGATACATGAAATACACTAAGTGTGTTCTGATTGTAAGACTGGATCTTTTGATGGATGCATGTGATCCCTGTAAGTCTTTTTGATGACCTGAAAGCCAGTCTGAACCTGTTTCACCTCTTTAAAGAAAAGCAAGTGTTTTCCTGGAACCTTAAAGCTCGTGTCCGGAGTTTGAATCGCAGCGTCTCCCAAAACACTGTTGGTCCCACCCTCCCTCTGATTTCGCGAGATACCTAGTGACGCCCCTTTATTTGTGCACGCTTGTGATTACACTTGTGTATCCCTCTCGATGACGTTGTTTATCAAACTTAGTGCATTTACGCGTGTATATGTGTTACATTGTTTATTTATTTCTATCTAGAGTTCAGAATTGCATGACTCCTCTGACGAAGAGTATGTCCCAGACGCCCCAACATCTTCCTCCAGAGGTCGGGCATCTAAACGAATCCGTCAGGCGGGCTATGGAGGCCGTGGTCGGGGAGCGACGCGAGCACCCCAAGCCAAAAAACGTCCTGCAGTCTCTTGGTCTGACAAGCCGTGAGATTGGTAACTTTTCTGGAAGTTGCTGATCCCTGATGCTCTCTCCTCCACAAGCAAAACAAATGTGTGCGCGGTTGCGTAGTGCGTAGCTCGCGCACCTCTGCATGGGCTTGCTTGCTGTGCGTGTAACTGTTGACTGACAGCATGACAAAGCGGAAGCTCGAACTTGATTGGCTAGCTGCCGACCGGCGCTTTTTGGAATAACATGGGGGTGTATGAGAGGAAGGCAGAGCTCATGAATAAATTTTCATATCGCGTCATACTAACATTATATTATAGTATCGAACTAGACTAACACATTTAAGCTTTGTTAAACAATGATATATAAATTGAAAAACGGAAACTCCGGACACGAGCTTTAACTAATTCTGCATTATGGTGGATTACTAAATTTACCTGCAAATATTTTGTCATAAGACAAAATTGCCAAAATCTTATTATTTTGATTAGAATGTTTTTTTGTGTTTTTTTTGTTATTGTTGTTGTTTTTACATTTAGACAGATTTCAGAATAAACTTTTAGCCCTGAACCTCTCTCAGACACAAACATAAATCAAATACCACCATTCAGCTACGAGAAGAAATAAATTTGATGTATTGAAAGTTTTTAATCTTCATGTGGTTGCTTTTATGAATTTCATTTTGTTTTGATCAAGAAAAACAAAATTAAAAACTAACAAGGCTGTTGCATGTGCTCCCAAAAGAAAATTACCTGGGAAAAGGTAAATATCAAGGTCTTCTGTTCAAATCTGAATGCACTAATAATTACAAGGAGACATCAAATAGAAGAGTAAAAATAATTTCTTTAATGCAGGCTGAATGAAAAAGAACATCATTTGATGGCTCCATTTTCAACAAACACAATAGATGAAAGTTACAGGGTTGTAGGCTGGATGCGGCCATTTTTCTCTTGCTTAGTGAAAATTCCCGCTGTGAAGCAGCAAATGTAGCAAGTGTCATTTTATTCTGCACCATTACTAGTTACACATTATGTTTACAGCCTGCTGAGTGGATGCAAAAAAAAGAGAACAATTTCAGGAGAAACTTCACTCACATGCAAATACAGAAGGTGTTTATGCATGTGAGTGTGTGTTACAATTTTTACAGACAGGCATTTCAGAGGTATCATAGCTCTGAAAACTGTTGACAGTGGAGCTGAACAGACTACAGTTCTTCCCTGCATTGGATCTTGAGTTGCTTAAAAATATAGATTTGGAATAGGGGTACACATGTATGAATGAAATGTTAATCGTGATTATTTCTGATCAGTACTGAGATGACGGTTATTTCTCACAGGTATTGACTGATTTTAGGGACAAATTATTTTTGTTGCACGTTTACATTTAAACAGATCACTGTTTTCACTTCCATGTTGGAATTCTTAACAGTATATTTCCTAGACGCCAATATAAATGAAATAGTACAAAATCCTTTTTACCTGAAATATATCACAGTTAGCGAAACAGAGACACACTGGATAGCGATATTGTTACGGATATCCGAGTTAATGCTAGACAAGGAAGAGAATTCACTGAGGCAACATGAGCGGCATCATTTTTCTTCACCTTCATACATTTATCATAGTGCAGTTTGTGGTGTGTTTTAGGTGGATGAACAAGTTAACTGTGTTCCTTTGTGGATTACACACACGCCTCATGCAGTTTTCGTTTATGACTCCTTATTGCATAACATCGCTTGCCCTAAATCCAAAATACGTCCAAACAAAGGATGCTGACCCATTTGGAGGGCCTAGCTCTTCACCTTCTGCTCTTGAGATTTGGGTTTAAAGGGGGAAAAAATACAACGTAAGATAGCAAGCATCCCACTTGCGGACTGCCAAAGTCATAAAACAAATTCTAGATACAGCAGCTTTAACTGTAACACAAAAAAACCCCAAAGCTTTCATTACCTACACAGTTTCAGTTTAGTGGAATTAAACAGACTCATTTCAAAGTGAAGCCAAAACATTAAACATTTCAATTTCTACCTGGTATCTAGCTGTTAGTTCAGGTAGCCTTTGATGTGACATGCAAGAACATTTTTCATGAGCAGAGCATGCATTTTAATGTCAATATTTCAGCCCATTAAGTCCATTTAATTGTAGGAATTCAAGATGGTGATTGAGATTAATGTTCAATTAATCAAGCAGCCTCTTGCTTCAAGTCTGAACGTGCACCTAACCTACTATCAATACGCTCTGCAATTTTTAGCACCGCAAGGAGAGCTCAAGAAGAACATTTCTAATGTCAGTGTGAACATATATCCCAACCACTACTCTTTGCTCCCGTGCTGAGAGTCCAGTTAGCCCAAACAGACTGAGAAGAGCACATAGTAAAGGGTGCCAAGTTCAAACGAGAAAGCTGTCATATTGACTGCACTACATGGTGGGAAGTTGATTACATACACACACAAACACACACACACGCACACATGCAAGCACACACAACTCACTACAAGTATGTGTGAGTGTGAGGGCATGGCTCTTGGCTCCCACAACGCGATTTGATGATGGTGGTATCACTCCTTGAACACTCCACTGCTACCCAACCATGGGCGCACACCACACACACACACAAACACACACACACAGCAGGAGAGTTGACATTGCTGCTTCGATCGATGTAGCTGACTACTGGCGTCAGTACCAACAGCGTTATATGACACACTCTCACAGTGAAGAGCTTCCTATGGTGTTCCAGTCAATATGGCTTAATGGTGTAACGGACTGCTTCCCTCTTTCACTGTCTCTTACTCTTAGCCTCTCCGGTAAACACAAACATGCAGCACACCTGACTATCCAGCTTGTCAAATCCATCAGAAGTCCTTCCTTCCTTTAATGATTTGCTGTGTTTGCTCTAAGAAGCTTCCCTGCTGAAACCATTGGCTTTGACTGAATTTGCCAACCTATTATTCTCAATGAAGGGCACACAGATACTGATAGAAGCAGGGGATGAGGGGTCGATAGCAAGCAAAAAATAGGCTATGTACTGGAGAAATGCAGTAAATGTCAGTTGTAATCATAATCATTGCTATTGTGCTGAAGTGCAAGATATTTCCCAGAAAGAAAGAAAAATACATTTTCCGGTTTATGAATTATTTGCTCGCTGCACCATCCACCTAAAGAGAGGAGGTATGTTGCAGTTATATTTTTACATTTATTTACATGTGCAAGATTGCACTACTGTATGGCATCCTATTATATACATCAAGGCAATTTTCACAAACATATTATATTTACACCAAGCCCATTCATTTCAGTCATTTTCAGTCAAAACCTATGTAATCAGCTTATATTCATCCCATATCCTCAACGAGCTAATCAAAAGGAATTTATTTGCCTTCGTATATATATTTACCCTCGAACTTTCATTCAGACAGCCGAGTCAGTGTTGCCCTTTAAAAATCTACAAGCTCAATAGTTCTCGGTCCGAATTAAAGGAGATATAATTGTGAATCTATACCTCCTAAACATAGAGCACAGCTGTTTTCATACCTCAGCAGCTACAACGTGTTCGGAAGAAATGAAGCTGATCATTACCGCTGATTTAATTAACCACGCAAGCACGGGAGTAAAATGACAAGTGCAACGTGCAATGACAAGTTTAGACACCATTGAGAGGGAAAAAGATCTTATGCAAGTCGGTGCAGCTTTTAGACACCGGAACTTGGTGGTAACAGCTGAAGATTTGACTGGATACAGTTTGGAAAACAGGCTTGTCAACTCTCAGGGCAGCTTGTGGCGAAAAGTGGATTTGAAATGCAACTTGCAACATGGAATGAAGCATACCTTTAGAGATGAATTCAGCTTTTGATTTACAAGGCAACACTTTAAATATTAGAGCAATTCACGCAGAGAGCATTTCGCCGATTGTCACTCATCCATCGCTTTGAAGAGACTCTTCCATCAAAGAGCCAAGAGGAGACAACCCTGAGTTGTTTATGTGCCAAGTCGATTGTTTTTATTTTTTTTGCTGGTGCGCTCCAGCATCATTTTCTCACCAGGAAGTTCTTTCAATTAAACAACCCTGTGTTTTGAACCTAATAATGACCTTTATGATAATTGATTACTGCTCCCTTTTTGTCTTCGAGCTTTCCAGTGGCTCTAGAGGAGGGATGCTTCTTCTAAACACAATACTGTAAAATCAATGAATCACTTTAATCCCCATGAAGCCTATTTGAAAAGCAGGAGCGTTTGATCACTCACCTTTCTCTCAGGAGGTGCTGCTTGTAAAGACAGAGCTAACCAGAAAACCAAATAACTATTTATTTACTGAGCAAATTATTTACTAAAAATGAATAAGTACATTCACCACAATTATTCTCAGTTCAGATAGTGACTGAAATTACAGTAAGCATTGTAGTTGTTAATGATGACTTCATCAGCATAATTTATCCACCATATCTTAATGATCTTTCTGTCTGTCAACACACCATGTGTTGTATTCAAATAATGTCACAACTCCTTCTGTTAAGTAGTGCAATTTTCTGCAACGGCTACTTGCAGGCCTCTGAGATTTAGTAAGGCAAAACTCTGTGAAATAAAGGCCCCACTCAGAAAACTATCTGGCTAGAAGCATCGGAAAAAACTCTAGATGAATAAATCTTTCTTATGTTTAACATCATGTGTGAGGACCCAAAATCCCCGAGCAGGAGGCAGCGATCTTTTCGCGTCTCATCCAGTGGTTGGTGGCTACAGGGCTCTTGCCAGTGTGTGTGAAAAGCCTTGCATCAAGTCAGCAAGATTTGGAAGCTCCTAGAAGTGTCCCTAATGGATTCTACACCAGTCCACACCACTGAGACACAGGGAGGGAGGGAGATAGAGAGAGAGGGAGAGACGGTGGAAACGCAAACACCAAAGGGGATGAACTTCCTGCAATTTCACAGATATACACACATTGAGGCATGGGTACGCACACATTACATGTTGTAAATGCAGTGTAAGAGTGATACCCCTTAATAACATACACATGGTGACACGGTCAGCCCTGCAACAGCAAATGAGATTACACAAAACTACCTGTGATCTGTAACACATGCTTGAGCATGCACAGAAAGACAGACACACATACACACACACACATCTTCCTCTTTCTTAGCTCTTACCACATATTTGTGTCTCTTCTCTCTGTATCGCTTGTCCAGAGTGATCCCGCAGGTTCGTCAAACCCAGGACATGTTTTTGTCAACTGGTTCCACTAAACCTAACAACCATAGTCAAGCTACACAGTCACACGATGCTGGTAATCAATTTATTAACTCGACCCAGGGTCAGACAAACCGAACCAATGACAAACATTGACAGGTCTAAAGCTGCATATTTCTCACAAGAAAGAACGATAAATGTAAGCCAACATAAAGAAATTTGAAATAGGTTAAAAGCTACAGTGTTTCTGCAGTCAAAGCTGCAAAGAAAATCTGTGGAAAAAAAAAACATTCTGAGCAGTCTTTAGCCTGTTATAAAAATACAGATCATAACCTGAAGTTACCTTGCTATCCTCAAATCCTACTTTGTAGCTCAGACATCAGGATATGTGTGTGTGTGTGTGTGTGTGTGTGTGTGTGTGTGTGTGTGTGTGTGTGTGTGTGTGTGTGTGTGTGTGTGTGTGTGTGTGTGTGTGTGTGTGTGTGTGTGTGTGTTTTGTGCTTGTATTTAATGTGCATGGTTTAGCTTCCACACCAGGTGTTCCACAGAAATCCCTCAACAGGAGAGGAATCTCTGCAGCTGGCCAAGGGACTGGAAAACGTACACTCAGCTTCTTTCTCTTTGAGCATATGTGTGCGTTTGTTCGTGTGAATTGGGGGACAGTTCATGCAAGGGGTTAAGACCTTGAAGAGGATTTTTCTGCTATGTGTTATTTTAAAAGTGCTGGGTTGAGATTATGCTTTTCTCTCTCGTTCTCTCTCACACACATAATTATTGTAATGCACATGATACATAATTAATAACAGTTTATATTCTACAGGCCTAGTTAATTAGAGCTGATCTTGTGTCTTTTTTAATCTAGATGTCAAAGGGGAATTGTGGTTTATTTCGAGTTGGCATATTTAATTATCATTAATATAGAAATTGTATGCATCACACTAACTCTGCACCTCCTTTGTAGAGAGTCTGGGTAAACAATGAGTTGCACAAAACAGTTTGTCTGCAGTTTTTTTTTTTTTTTTTAGTCAAAGGTATTAACATGAGCTACACGCAGCTTCTCCAAAAAAATAGATTTGCAGTCTGACTCAAAATAAACACGCAATGTCACCTGGAACAACCTAACTGCTAACTGCATTAGAAATCTCCACTCAGGATACTTGCTCACTGACCTCATTTCCCGCATGATCATCATATCATATTCATCAGTGCATGCTGGTTTGTTTACATGAGTGAAGCAGATGCAGACGGACAACGGGACTCTTCGGAAAGGACAGTTTTTGGGAAACTGATGGTGTTCACCGCTCTGCTGCTGACTGAGAAGGAAAATTTTTAGCGCTAAGAGAGTTTGTTGATCCCAAATTTCTTCTTCTTGTCCATGTATGAGGGTAATCCAAGCTGTGAAGCTACACCTAATGATTCCACAGCTTTGAAAAACACCAGGGAGTTGGTGTTTCACCTCCCAATAACCAGCTGGAAGACAAGAGCAAGATGAGCTGGACTAGAAGCCCAGCTCTCCGTACAGTAAGTAAAACTGTATGGTGTGGATCTTGTTATCTTATTCTTGTAATCCAGAAACTAGCAGACACAAGTGGGAAAACTGCTGGAAATTCACGCCAGTTACTCAAGCATGCTAGCCGGTTCTGTGGAGTCATAACAGCTACAATAATGGAAAATGTGCCAGATTGAAATTAAGCAGATTCTCCTTAAAACCTACATTCTCCAGAAAATTATTTGTTTTATAGTCAGGATAGCTTGCCTAAAAGATGATTTGGCAATTTAAAACGCTAACTTTAAATAAATAACAAATAATACAATAATAAAAATAACAAAATAAAAAGGACTAGTTTTTTATTTGGTACATGTTTAATATAAAAGAGCCACAGCTGCAAAGACAATCATTTTTCCAAACTGCCACCAAAAAACTACCAGTCTATCCACAGTCGTGAACAAGAAGTAATGCCTTTTATCCACTGGGTTTCTTCTTACAGGTAGCAGCACTTAAAAAATGCTCAAGGGAAGTGCTGGTAGTGCTTCTTGTTGCTAAGCGACAATTGCAAACTCATTTGAGGCAAGGCAGTCGTTTACTAAAACTTTAAATATTAATAACTTTGAGCATTTGGCATCAGGAGTGCAAAACACATGTTAAGCTTCCAGCTCCAGCAGAAATGCACACCAAGGAATCTTTCACTCAGAAAATACTGACATTGTGGTAAAAGGGTCCTAGTGGACACACAACCCAGGGCCTAATCCATATTGTTTCCAAGAAATCCATAGCTATTGCTCCAGGTCTAACTCCCGATGAAGCAGCTGTAAAAGTGTATAAATATTTCAAATAGTTTTATGACTTTTTTTGCAGGGGAAAACAGATGGAGACGGTGGTGAGGGAGATGGGTGAATTGCATGTGGCAAAAATCCTAAATTCAGATCTCTCCAAATCTAATCACAACACCATCACTGTTAATAAAAGATGAGCAAGCAATTCTCTTTCTGATTCGGTGAAGATTGTGATCAAATGTTAGATGTTTGTCCTCTTGAATAATGTTGTTTTGCCTCTGATGTGGGGAAGACAATAAAATATAGACACATATGAATCCCAGCCTCCCCCGTCTATCTCCTCGCCCCTCATCATCTCTCTCCACACCTCTCTCTCTCTGTAATGTTCTCTCTCTTTCTCTCTCTCCTTCCGTCTGTCTCTCTTTCTGCTTCAGGGGAAATTAATTGATGATTATCTTGTCTTGGAGAGTTGGTTTGCAAACTTGCTTTTTTTATCAGCAAGGCCTTGCTTTCCACCACTTAGAGCTTTATTTGACCCCCCCTCTCTCTCTTTCTCTCCCTCTATCCCTCTCTCAGGCGACTGGGGTCTTATCAGTAGCTATGTATTCAGACTTATGGTTCAATTTGGTTTCCTTTAATAAAAGGATAGAACAGAGAAAACGATTTATTAAGAGAACAGGCTATGTTAACAGAGACAAGCATGCAGACACTGGGAGACAGGTTGTTAGGGACAGTAAAAAGACAAGTCTGTGGATTCTTTGTTAGTCCGAATCAGTTTAAATGAGCAAGAGCCAAAAAGGGGAAAAAAAGCCGGAGGAAGGAAGGGGATGATATGAAAGAAAGTAAAGGATGGAGAAAGAGATGTGGTACATAAAGATTTGGGGATTTATGGGGGATGAAGAGCACATGTTTTCATCTTTGCAAAAACTATTATTTGGCTAATGATCTCATGTGGCATTCAAGTTTAGTGATTTCTGTTGTGTTTTTATTCTATAGCGACAATCGATCCCAGCAATAATCACAGCATGAAAGGAACCGTCAAAATGCAAAGACTTAATCAGTAAAGATATTTATAGGACACAAAGTACCACCAAAGAACGAATGCACCATTGCATACACAGGTGAGTTTCAAAACATTAACAGCAAGCCAGGATAAGCTTCTGGAATATGCGACTATGCTTTTTGGCACTGTAACAAAATCATAGAATATGTTATGGGTCAACATCCAAGCTATGAATGTGTGCAAAGGAGCAACAGCCACAAGTGTCAGATAAGTAATTTGTTGACCTTGATAAAATACAAATGACTCCAAATGCTCCCCTCCTGAACCAGTACACTGAGCTGACTTGGATTTCGTTAATAAACCGTAACATGTTAATCATCACTGTGTCAAGTGTGGAAAGCTTCTCAGCGACAGACGCACAAAATGCACTGTGTGAGGGGACATAAGATCTCAGATGGTTATCAATTCTAATTCCCGACCCTGTGAACCATCCTGCAAACCAAGTATTTTTTGGAACAGTATCTACAAACGCAATTTATTCAAGCTATGGTTGGAGGTCATAGCTACTTACATAGCTCAACAGAACAGAGGTTAAAGGATAAACAAAAGTAGGAAACTTTCCCCTTTGTCAGTCTAGACATGTACACTTTTAATATTACATCCATATCAACCTTTAAACTCAGAATCGTAGGTGGTTCCACTTGTTGGCTGGGCGGGATGAAAACAAACTTTAGCCAGTCTAACTCTGCAGATTATAATGAGCATTTAAAACAACAGAAAACATGTGATTTAGATTAAAATTAAAGCTTGTCTGTGTCAAACTTTGGGCTGAATTACTTGATCGCACTAGTGGGAAATGTTTTTTGTTATTTTTCAATATATCACAAATCAAGAAGTCCTGACTAGGTTGGTAGCAGTGGTTTCATTTGAGTTAGTGAGTGTTTTGGTCCTATATTTTAAAACATGCTCATGAAGTTGTAGTACGTGTAGCATTCCCTCAAATCGCTTTGTAATCATACATATGCAGCTGATTATTATCTGATCTCCCAACATCTTATAATAATGATGCAAATACCTTTTCAATGCACATTCACTTTGTCTTGATAAATTATGCATCACAAGCGCCTAAGGATGTGGTTTGCAATAATTGTTTGTTTTTCATTTGAGAGACGCATTTGTTTGAACAGTAAAACTAGATTAAGTTGGTGTTGAAATGTTCCCATTTTATTTATAATGGCATTTTATACATACAGCCTGAGTGTCAAGAATTAAGCTTTTCTCTTCTGCCTAAATTCCTAAATAAACTGCATAGATATTAAATCAAACTGATAATATGAAAGTATTATTTCAATATTATTGCTACCAATAGTCATCATTATCATTATCGATGTTAACACTTTCATATTTGTATTGGAATTCAATAAACTCCAGCAACACTCACTGACAGAAAGATTAGGAACTCGCACATATCAGGACTGACCACATGACTTATCTCATACACACACAAAACAAAACATTTATAAACATCACGCCTTGTTTGGACGCATGAATGTTATTTTCTTGGCAGACTCACAACTACGCACGTGCGCACACACACACACACACACATATGCCGTGTGTTCCATTACGCTTGTGTAACAGTTCATCTATGAATCATGAACTCTAAATATCAAAGACAAACTCAAGAGACAAGATATACACACTGAGTCCCCAGTGTGTGTGTGTGTGTGTGTGTTTGTGTGTGTGTGTGTGTGTATGTGGTGTTTGTTTTATGTGTTTGTGTGTGTCCATCTTCAAAAGGTCAGGCTAAGCATTTGTGTCGCATCCCAACAGGCACACAGACACGGTACAGTCTTGTATACCATGTTCGTAATGCACAGCAGAACAACATGCAGCCAGGAATGTTCACAGCAAGAACTGTCGTGAACATTCACCTCTCATTGTAGAGATGATGATACAGGACACACGAGTACGTGATTATAATGTACGTCGACATATATAGTTTATACATTACAGTGGTCCCAAGTGATGGAGGGACAACCAAGACAACAGCTCTGGGCTGTGAGCCAAGGTTCGCCCACACAGAACTATTAACATAAGCAGTGGTTCTCATAAATCACAAGCAGAGCTCAACCATGGAGTTTTACCTAAAGCACAGAGAAATTAGTTGGATATATGTCAGCGTTTAATCTACAGGAGAGTTCATCGGCCTGATTTCTCAATGCAGCTGGCTGAGTCTACTAAAGAGCAGCTTTTTTTTTTCTAATTTTGGATCCCAAAAATGCCAGGTCATTGTTACGAAGGCATTTGGTTTGGCATTGATTAAACAGATAAACTGAATAAGAAATCCTTCATTCAACAGCACCTGCAACCAAACTGTGAAACTCTGGTATTGGCTTCATGCATGTCGTCAAAGCCACTCTTAGCAACTTCAACCATTCTCGCTACTTTGATTATTTTGAATAAACAAGGCATAATTACTAAATGATCAGCAATAATAACAATCACTAATTTAAAGCTTTGTTTTCATTTTTTATAGAATACTGTGATACTAGTTTCTTACATCTCACTGCTATTCGCACCAAATTTTCAGGACATTTCACTCACTTTGCAGGTCAAATTTGACATCAGTATTGCCTCAGAAAATGTCTGTGTATCATGACGCACATTTCCTTACCTTCATATACAGCTTTGAAGCCCTGTGCACTCACTGCAAAGTCTGTGGTAAACCACAAGGCCAATATGGATCCACTGCTGACTATAGGGGAGGGCAGCATGAATCCGGACAACCTGGAAAACAGGAGGAAATGTTTTAAAATAAGTTTCTGCAACACAGCACGACAGCTGACTTTTGACAGCAAACAATGAGGCAACATCAAATCTGAAAGCCTGAAATATTTAAGTGTAAGTACATGACAGGAAAATGAAACTATTACTTGTGCCGAGGTTACAGTTAAGAATTAATCCATAAAAATCCCCACTGGTCTTGGATCAGGTCCATCTTTCTTGCTTTCCCGACTGCATGTGAGCCTCATTCGCTGAAGTAAAATAGAATCTTGGGGTGTGAGGTTTCCCACTAAATCACTAAAAAAAATGATACACCACTGAGCCACAGTGCGCAAGATCCACATTGATGATAACCAACCATGTCATGAGCCCAGACATTTTGAAACGGTGGATTGCCTCCTCTGGGTTGGGAACAATCTGGTGGTCCAAATCAAGGACTTCATTTATCTTTGATCTTGAAGGTTAAGTTCCCGTGTTCCCAGCAGATCTATTCCCCAGTACTCACTCTGAAGCAGCGGGTCAAAAGAATGAAAATGCCAAGCTGCCTTCATGAGGTGTCAGAGTTCACTCTCGAGCATTGGTTTGAGGAGCTCCAGAAGGAGCTTTGAGAGAAACACTGCTTCTTCACTATGAAAAGGGCCAGTTGAGATGACTGAATTTTGGTAATCCGGATGTCTGCAGATGGAGGTGTTGTGGACATATTTGACTGCAAGGAGAACTCAGGGCAAACCAAGAGGGTGTATGGAGATTTAGTTTCTCCTAAAAACTTCTGGGTGTCCACCAGGAGGAGCAGAGGAAAGAAAAATGTCCAAGATGCTACTTTTTTATCGATCTTCATTTCTATTTTTTCAGTTATTTTCATTCATGCTACACCATTTTGATTTATGATCTATATCCAAATGAGGAAGACAAGTCTAGACACAATCAGTACAGCTTGTTCACAATGCACAAAAGTAATATTCATCAATAAGGAGAAGAAAGAGGAGAAATAAAGGGAAAATAAAAGCGGACACTGAAACAGCGCTTATGCGCTAATGTAATCAAATAGGGATAACAATGAGTCTGGATCCTGTATTCATTTTATACAATTCGTTTTTTATCATTTGAAAGGTCAGTTAGGCACTGAGAGAGGAAAGCTGGGATGCCACACAAGGAAGGATGGAAAAAATGAAGGTTCTAAAGTAGAAGAGAAGCAACAAAAGAAGGTTTGGACAGACAGGAAAGGCAGTAAAATGAGTAAGCCATTTAAACCACTGTGCAACACAGAGGACAGTGAAAACAGAGAACTGTGAAAATGAATAATTTTAATTCTCCGGCCTTAGAGCAAGGACACACAGGACAGACCAGAATGGATGAAGGAAGCATACAAAAAGCAACAAACAGAAAGAGAGACGGAGACAGAGGAAATGGAGGACGGACAGAACCGAGACAGGGGAGAGGGGTGTGGTGAGAAAAGAGGAGGAGGAAGAGAAAGCATGTTCTGTCTATAGGCATGGATAAGATTTTTATTTCACTTCACCATAATAATGTCTGGCACCAAGTATGATTCTATGCATTGAGCAAGAAATGTAATTTTTGGTGTACATGGGATGTCATATATTTTTGTCACTGAGCATTCTGTTTCCTGCAACTGCACTAATTAAATGTTGTGCTCTGTTTATACCAGTAGAGGGTAGAGCATGCTCCCATAACTGCTTTGCAATTTCTGTAAAGAAAGAGTAAAACCGACAATTATTATTATTCATTTTTCTATGCGACTATATGCTTTAGTTGATGATTTAGCAAATTTTGTATATTACAACAGCTTGTACTTGAGCGGTTGCCTAATATTTCTAGTCTAAATGACAAAACATATTTTTGTGTTAAATATTACGAACATAAAAGTAAAACCAGAATAATTAGGTTTAAACTGGACACAATTACACTTGTTAGCATACTGTAGTAATGAAATGACAACCAACGTACACATTGTTTGTACACTTTTCTTTGACAATATACACATATATAAAATTAGGATTTCTTGCATTGCCAGCGGGAAACGGTCTACCTTTTCAGCCTGTGTGCTGCATTTTCTGTGCACTTGCTATTTTTCCCAACCAGAAAGAGAATTGGCTGGTCACAAGCTACAATAAATCACCTTGGTGGCCCACAGGGGACAGCAGTTGCATTCTCACATGAATATTTCACCACTCAACAAATAAGATGTGAACAAAGTGAAATGGGTATAGCTAATTATCCGGAGCATGCTTTGCTCCTCCATTTTTAATTTCATGGCCATATGAACTTTGAAGGACATTTTGCTCTGGGCCAAGGTTAATTTTTGCCACTGGTCAGAGATGTAGACAGGGGTTGGCTAGATATGGGACTTCTATTGATCAAAGAGGTGCTGGCTGCACTATGGAGCCACAATGGCTGACAACTGCAGAGGTAAAACTGTTTGTGAAGGGCTTTCAACAAGTGCTGGTATTGACCTAGATGATCATTAGGCTCAAACTGCTTTTTTTTTTCTTTTTTAAATAATTCATATACTGATTGGACATATACATCAATCAGTCACAACATTAAAAACACTGACAGATGAAGTGTTACAATGCAATTTCTTATACACAGAAACTACACATTATGTGGTCTTAATGTAGTGACTGATCAGCATATGTCATGTTGCAATATTAACAATAACAATAATGAAAAAAATAAATGGAATAAACCCCAACATAAGCGTCATCATGCCCTTTCTCTGACTATCTGTGACTTGAAATAAAACAGTGGTGTGATCTGTGTCTTAAATGGAAGATTGACCAAAAGACTGATGGAAATCCACATGTGCATGCACGCACACACACAGACACACACTCACACACACCGGATTGTCAGTCAGTCAGTCCGTCAGTCAGGTAATGAGCGGTAATCTTCTAGCTGTCACTACACTGGCGGACCGACATGATTCCATATCCCTGTGTCTAGCTCTGTTTCTCCCTTTGTATGTGCGTGTTTGTGTGTGTCTGTGTGTCTACGTCCTCTTTTTCAGTTCTCTTTCCATCTCGCTCTCCCTTGCAATCAGGCAAACTGACTGATCCTGACATTTATATAAAAATAAGTGAGCCGGGTTTAGAATATTTGACTGTTCATCCAGTCGGTCAACTGTCCACCCAGTCAAAATAGCTTATGTAATCAGACAGCCACTCAGTGATCCCATCCAGTCGATTTTTTACAGTCAACAAACCAGCCAGCCAGCTTGCCTGCATGCCTCTCTCTTGCTTGGTCCATCTGTCTGACTACCCATCTGTATCTGCCTGTTTCTGTCTATCTCCCAACCTGCCTGCCAGTCGATCAGACTGTTTGCATGTTGACATTCTAAGATTACTGTTTAGACTGGATGGTAGTGCAGTTACACGGCATACCAGAGCAAATGGAAACAGTGCATGTATTACCACCACATGATCACAACATAGACAGAATAAGTATTGCATCTTAGGTATGTACAAAATGATAATAGAGAATCAGCAAATCCTGGTAAAGCTATATGTAAGATTTTCTTGAGCAAAGTCAAACAAAGTGAATACAGCTTTGAATATTTAAAAACTGATGCTCCTATCTTAGAATTCATGACCTTCCAACTGCAAGGAAGACGTTTGTTCCATCAGTTTCAACAACTCCAAATGTGCAAACTCTATGTTGTAAAGCAATGATGCATACTGAAGAATTAAAGTTAGACAGTGGTACGGCAAACTTGTGAAAGCCGTTGAATCCGAAAGAATGAGCCCGTGATGGCAAAAAGGTGAAAAAAAGAGGTACAAACAAATGGGAGCTTTTATTCGAATGAGTCAGCTCAAAGAGAGCTGGGAGTATTTTGGTTGGGAAAAAAAAGGGCTGTTTTGCTAAGAACAGACGTCTAAGAGTCAGGTTGGTTTCCATTTCAACACTACTCTCTTATCACTGAAATGACAGGCTGAGAACACTTATTTATTATCAGAAACAGCAGGCGCGTTTAGAGACGCACTTACTGCCCATGTGCACAAAATGTAGTACTATGTGCTGCTTTGATGCAAATGTGCCATTAAAATCGAGCATTCAGAGTCATTCAGTTACAGCCTTGTTACAATGCTATTCACAGATGGTAATGGTCTATTTATTGTCACACACAGCGATAATTTGGTTTACTAGACTCCTCAAGTCAGAGCAGTTAAAGGAAAGGTAACAACAAACCTCCATTAGAACAATCTAGTTTAATATTGCCTTTCCTATTTGCATGAATACATCTAGATCAAAGCCTTTTGACCTTGAACGTGTCCTTGCAGTCTTCTGGTAAACTTGGCTTAAAAGTGGTCCACCAAGCAGAAAATATCAATAACTTTTTTGCTTTTAGAGTTGGGTCCAACTGCTTTCTGATGCTCTCCGTATTTCATTCAGCCCGCTCAAGTGGAACAGAGTATAAGCGAGTGTTGAAAATATAGAGTTGATGTTTGGCATCTAGACTCTGACCTCCTCACTCCCCACGAAGAAGCACCAAGCAGGGAGTAGGGTTTTCAAATGCTATGTGAGTCACATGAGTGAAGTGGTCGCAGGGATGCCTGCAAGAGTTGGAAGAGCAGTGACCGCCTGTTGCCTGCAACCAGTAACGTAATAATGGCCAACAACGTAATTTTAAATGTAATAAAGCCAATACCATAATAACAGCAGTTTGCTCATCAAAAATAGGTATAAATGATGGCATAGTCGTCATATTCATTCATCAAGGACACCTCCCATGTAGCTCTCACTCTTCTTAATAATGGTTGTAAGAGCCTATCTGAAAATCTTTATTTAGAATACCGTTTATTTGCTTAGATATGTAAATTCATAATTCCATGTCAGTGACTGTTGGATGTTGCATTGTCAAATGAATTTTTTCCACGGAAAACACTTCATTAAAAAAATTTTGAAACATTTCTCATGGTAAAACAATTCAGTCCTCACTTGAAACTGTATTTGAATAACTGAACTGGCACCATAACAGTACTTAACTCCAAAAAAAAAGTATTATGTGCATAGTGAACTAAGGGGAAAGGATCAACATATAATTGACATTACATCATCCAGTAAATGTCCTTAACTAAGTACTGTCCAAATGCTACATCAGTGAGAAGAATCAAGGCTTCCATCCATCAGCTGTTTGTGCCAAATAACTGTTTTATGTGTAAGCTTAGACCACTGTTGCATCCAGCAGTCTTGAAGAACTTCATAACTGGAACTAATGGAAGAACCACCTTCTGTCTAGTAGGCTCTTTACAAGAGCTTCTCTCATATATAAAAGAAAAAATGCAGTCCTATTTATGTATTATTACATTATCAGATGTAGCAAGCATATTTTTAAAGGATTTTTTAATGCGAGGTAATTAACATAATAACCAATCAATAACGTAATAACTTATAATACTATTGGCAAAATGTTATTACATTTTTTGCAAGTTATTACATTATTGGCTTTATTATATTTAAAATGGCCAAAATTATTACATCATTAGCAGGTATTACATTAGCACCGGTTATTTTGTTATTGGTTGCTACACCCACCTAAGTAGACAGCATGATTAAAAGGGTGTAGTGGTTGTGTGTTGCAATGAGAGAAATACAACATATGAATGTAGCAGTAGACTTGAGTTGGATGCATTAAGTGGCTACACAGGCTTTTTTTTTTTTTTTTTTTTCATTTTGGGGGATACCGAGTTTAAAAAAAAAAAATACATGAAGCAATTTCAGAAACATAAATGCATTACTTAGTGAGTGTAACCCTCTTACTTACACTGTATACCGCACACTAGAATAACAGCTCTCTATCACATTTGTCCCCTTAAGCACTCCCGTTGCCACAGAGCATCCCTGCCCTTGAAATTAAACCTGCAGGGGTTTTTAACACCATGTATTCAAAAACAATGAACAGACTGTTGTCATTGACTGTTGTCAGGCTAAATCCGGACAGGTGAAGTGAAGAAGTGATTTATTCAGGGACCATTGTGATGGGAACACTCACCTCTCTGAAGCTGAAATAATACAGGGCAATGGTGAAAAACTCATAGTAGGGCTAAATGAAGTAGAAAAACAGGAGGGAATTCCACTACACAAGTCAAAGTATGACCTATCAATGACTCATCATAACAAAGGCAGGGTACTCCCAAAAAAGGAAAAATACATTCTTTTGTAGGTTGTGGATTTTGTCTGCAGATAGTCTAGCTTTCTCCACAATATGACTGAAACCTACCTCCCAATCCAATTGTGATGGTTGGAAGTAATTTATGAGTCAAGCTCTGACAGATTTATTTGTAGAATTCCCCTGCTTTCCCAGAAAGTGTGTCAAAGATGGAGTTAAATGCTTGGGTTTTCTAGCCATTTCATTTCCATAGCCTGAAAATCATTACAGTCATGTTAAAAGACCCTAAGAAAACTGTTCAACCATTGCAGAACCTGAGCTTGGTCCCAGCAAAATCCATGACCTTTGGAGCTATAAAGCCCATACAAATTCCACACATCTAATGTAAAACAACGTGGCAGCCTACCAGAAGATATGAACTACTCTCTTCCCAGAACAGTCGACCTTTTTGAGAGATAGCAGAGACTTATATCTAAGGTTCCCCATAAGTCTACTCATTCTGACATCTTAAAAAACTGTTTGTCACTCACAAACCAGAGACAAGACCAATGTAAATTTATAAAACAAATATGACTGTTTTCCACCACAGTCGTGCAGAACATTTGGCTTCTCCTTGCTAACAGTGGATACACCCCACTCTTGTACATTAGATGTATGTCTCTGGCTGCAACTATTTGTTTCAACCCGTCATTCTGGGACGTAATCCATTTTTTAAGATTGTCTAGTAGAACACTAGTCTATCAGTGACACAACACAGCTCAGAGTAAATGGATAGACAAGAAGTGCTTGTTGTGGAAAAGAAAGAGACAAAGGGAACACTGGAGAGACGGAAAGGCAGTGAGCACATGATTGAAGAAGTCTTGAGAAGTGAACATATTAAAAATAATAAATAACTAAAGTTTTTAGTAGTAGTTTTTTCTACACACATAAAAACAGCAAATGAGAAATGGTAGACCACCCAGTGAGAATATAGACAGAGCTGTTAGGAGATTTGTTTTAAATCATAGCCTTGGTGCTGTTTCCTGTACAAACTGTAGACCATATGTCGGGGAAAACAGTGTGGTATAAATCTGGAAACAGTGGTGGTATAAACCCCTGGCAACAGGATTGTGACTTTTTTGAAATTTGTAAAGCCAGATAATGATACACAAAACACCTGGGGCTCCTTTTCTCTCCATGTGCTGCTGAAAAAAATAGAGAGCAAGTAAGAGAGAGGGGCCTTAGGCAAAAAGGGAATTTTCCTTTTTCTTTTTTTTCAGTTTCTCTGTGTGTTAACACTTAATACACATTATTGTAGTCATCTGAAATCCGTGTAACTCCAACTTTCAAACCCCACTGGATGACTTTCAAAAGAGCACAAAGCCCTAGCTAAAATCAAGAAAACTGGCAGGTTGGAAATATTGAGATGAGAGAATGAAAACAGTATCAACATGAAGAGAAAAAAAGTACAGTCACTGTCTTATTTTCTAACCACTCATTACATTTAGGCCTTAATGAAGATATTAAGTTGTATTTATGGATAATTAGTTCTCTCTGGCTTAATTGTAAACCCCTGGCTATGAAACAGTTTGACGGTCTACCCAAGACTTGCTATTTTAGCCGTAAGCAAACTTTTTAAACAGCACTTTTAAAGGCGGGCTTTAAACACATTACTGAGATGGTAAATGCTGCTCTTTTGCTTGTTTTTGGAAGAGGAGAGGAGAGGAGAGGAGAGGAGAGGAGAGGAGAGGAGAGGAGAGGAGAGGAGAGGAGAGGAGAGGAGAGGAGAGGAGAGGAGAGGAGAGGAGAGGAGAGGAGAGGAGAGAGGAGGAGAGGAGAGGAGAGGAGAGGAGAGAGGAGGAGAGGAGAGAATTAGAATTGAGATTGTTTGAAGAGATTTGTTTTCACAGGTTTGAGCACATTTCATGCAGTTGAATGGAGAGACAGACAAAATCTGAAGAGGAATTACAGTTCTTTTGCCTCTGGGAGTTTAAGTTACCCACTGAGAAACACAAACTCATTCACACACAAACACAAACACACACAAATGGGACAAACACAAGACGTGAGAGGTACACACAAGATCACACAGATCTACGTGGCAGCACTGCTGCAGTGTTGTGAGGCATTGAGTGCCTTGCTCAAGGGCACTTTGGCAGTGGGTGGCACTTGATGTGAGTGATAGAAGCGTAAAAAACCCACTGATTCTCTGGTGTCCTCCAGCAACACCTTGCTGTGCAATCCCCTCATGTTTAAACCAGGAACTCCACCTAGCCTCACAGTGTTTGTCAAGCTGTCTGTCCCCCAGAGTTGGATTGTCTACAGAGGCCTGTGTGTGTTTTTGTGAGTGTTAATGTGTTCACAGGTGTGTAACAAAGCCAATCAGTACACAACAATCCCATCATTGTGCAACTGTAAATGTTTTAGGGTTATTTGCTGTTAAAAATACATATAGTGTAAGTATTCCTATACATCAGTGACTAATTGTTATGTAGAGCTTTTAATGAGAAGAGGATGGTGGATGATTGAGAGGACAGTGTGATTGTTCCATTAGTGCACATTTCATTTAGCCTGCACTATCATACAGTATATCTAGTTATTAGGAGCCTCAAAATCCAAAAAGCCAAACCTGACACAAAGTTTTTTTTACTCAAAGTCAAAAATAAATGCAGATTATTTTACATCAAACTACATGTTTCAAAATATTGAACAAAGCTCCAAAACTGGCATTTAACTTGATGCTTGGTGTGCTGACACTGTATTAGTGGTATATTTATCAAGAGTGGAACCTTAGCACAGAATTTCCTTTGCTTTGAACTTGGAAAATGTAAACACTTGACTGTTTCCAGTAGCATTCTGTGATTTTCAGTATGGTAATTATCACAGAAAATTATTATATATGAGCCTTTCTCAGTGACACATATTTACAGTTTGGGTACAAATCACATTCCCCTTGAGTTAAATAAATGCTGCCTCAGTAGAGTATTTTCCTTGACTTGTAATTCGCTCAAATTATTACGATCATATTGCTAAAATAGCCTGCATTAAACATGCAAATTGCTTTACAATTTTAGGAAAAGTCACCATAATTTTAGGTCACAATAGGTACAAAAAAGCCCCACAAAGTCCCAGAGGGACCAATTTATCTGAGCTGTGGTAAGGAACAGGAGCAGTGAGTAGGCAGCTGGCATGGAGCCACATCTCACTGTATTGTAGACCAGTGTTTTTCTAACAGTGAATCCAATCTTATCATGGGTCACTGTTTGCTTCAAGTGGGCCCACAGAAGATGATCTTTTATTGAATGTGAAGAGCAGGTTGAAACAATGAGGTTGTAAAAGGAGGTTTCCCTGTGATAAAATCACTGATTCGGTCCATAAACAGAGAAGCTAAGTCTAGTGAAGAATTGTCTTAAGGGGGGCTTGTTGTTGAAAATGCATTTTGTGTTATAATCATGACAAAAAACATTTCACTTTTACCGAAAGATGGCTTTGCTCTACATTTTCACCACCATCTAGGTGCCAGAGCCCATGGCAAATACTCCAAAACCCTTAAAAACCCTGGAATTTTAAACAATCATGATGTGGAAGCATACAAAGTTCAAATGTGGAAACAGAGTTTTAACTGCTCTTTAGAAAAGCCCACTCTGCCTAGCAGCAGCAGCATCAGCAAGGGTTTGTGGGTATCCAGACTGCTGGCTGATAGCCAAGTCTCTGGGTCCTTCAGACTTAAGTACTTTCTCTTTGTGTCTCTTTCTCTCACACACAACCTTGTTTTTCTTTCCAACTCTATAGAGGTTTAATACACATCGCACAGTTACCACCACAATTTCATTATGAGTATAAATCAGTAAGAATTGTCTGCTTTTGACATAAGGGAACACATTAGTAACTGCAATGGCTTAAAACCCCACATATCAGATTTCTGAAAATAAAACATTGTTGTCTGAGGAAATAAAAATCGCCACAAAAAGTTCAAATGTGCTGACATTTGTGTTTTCTTATGCTTCCAAATACATCATATGATGGCCTCTTAAGACAAGACAAAAACAATGTTAAATACCGAAATAGCATAAACATTAAAAATACATGTAATGTGGATTTGTAGCACAATGTACTTGATTTATTAATTTCTTCTTGTTTCTGTTTGTAGGCCATCTTATCTTCATGATCAGAAAAACATGATCATTCCACAGGGCATGAATAGTATTTATACTCGTATGATGCATTGTTCCCATTTCAGAAACATCGGAGAAATGAAACCCACAGAACAGTCTGAGTAAACATTTTTACACTACACATTCATGCAGTCTTCTATTTAGATTTTAGTTACTGACAGTGTTGTCCCACTGCAGCCTGGGACTGATGCTGCATGTCATGTTGCCCTCTTTCCCCTCATTTCCTGTCAGCTCTCCACTGAGTTATATGCTATCTGTTAAACCCGTTTTTTTCATTGAGCAGACACATGAGATCTAAGAATCTTTAAAAAAAAAAAAAAAAAGTCTCACTCAAATAGTGCTTGTACAGAAATCACTTGTGGACATGTCAGTGATAGAAAAGTAAAATGAAAACTGGCCCAAAGCCTGACATTGGCTCTTTTCCATTAGTAATGTGGGACATTTGGAACAAAAGCCAAAAAATAAATAAAAAATGAATAAAAGCTCAAAGTTGTGAATGTGATTTATGGATATCTGCCAAACATAGGAGCTGTTGGTGAATATGCTTATCCATCTGACATAAAAAGAATAATCAAAACAGAACAGGAAAACCAGTGACCGCAATTGTAATTAAATCATCAAGATTATGGAAATGCATCTTCCCTGGCGCTTCACTGAAAAATTACTGGTGTTGTTCATCAATTTGTTTTTGATGTTGTAGAAGTGAATATGGATACACACAAAATAATATATCTTTCTGCTGTATTTAGGTCAACTTCAGCAATGTATCAAAAATGCAGCACTAATGTCTACATAGTGTTTGCCCTTTCTCATTCATTTAAATGACTTAGATATCACAGAAATCTGATTAAATGTTTATTCTGTCTAAACTTATACAATGCAATCATCCAGTGATGTAATGCTCTGGCCAATCAAAGATGTGCATCAGCACATTCCAGGTAGATTATTTTTAATCACTAGCACCAATGACCCTATTGTTGAAATCTTAGATTGTAAAACATTGCTTTGGTTGTCATAGCTTTCATGGTGTTTTAGCATCACTGAAGTGCAAATGGAAAACAGGTCCATATGAAGGAATAATACAGACAGGTAGACAAATATTGAGGTGGGATATTTTAACCAATAACACTAACAAATGAGGCTTTGGTGCACAACAGTATAGTCTGTAATACTGAAAATATATTTTCAGCTGGAATGAAACTAACTCCAAACCCCTCATTTTCCAGACTGCAACATATGGTAATGCAGCACACCTACACTTCCAATTTAGTTATCAAATAGTTATTCATTATTATTTTCTTTGCCATTTACTTTGTGGCTTTGTGATGTGGGTGTGATGTGGCCTTATTGTGGGAAATAAGTGACTCTCTCTCTGTTGCAAATGTATGAAAAGTCATGTTTCCAGCACAAAGCTGCAGCCACTGTTAGATGCCTGTCCATGCATGGTGATAAGGTTACTGTGGTTGGCCATCAAGAGTAAAGACAGACCCAAATTCTAGTATAACACTGATACAAATGTTGTGTATCGTGCCAGAAGAGGAAATACAGACTTGGTTCATGCAGCATTATGACAATGTCTATCCGGCTCTGCTGATTGTTGTAGAGTGGGACAGAAAAGGCTGGTCACTGCAGCAACTATGAGTCTGGCAAGAGCAGACACTTAGTCACTTAGTCTAAGCCAGAGGTCTCTAGAAGCTGGGTCAACAACAGCATTGAACATCGATCAACAAATCTATCAGAGGTAACTTGAACTTGAAGTTTTGCACAAATGCGTGCAAAGATGTTCATGATACTAACCGTTTTGTTAACTGATTTATTAAGTAGAGAGAAGCCGACAAGAATCCTTCCTCTCATTTATTTTTTGATTCATTGTTCACAGATAGAAGGTTCACAGATGGCGCATAAGAGAGGAGATTTTAAAGATTTTACCTACTCTAAATATTGAAAAGAAACGTGATGAACATATTTAACACACAACACCACAAATAAAGTAGTGTATGGAAATTCTGGTATTCAGACTTGCGACTGCTCTTCATTCACCATTGTCCTGGCTTTGTTGGACCTCATAATGCTGCTGGGGTGAAGTCGTCTCACTCTTTCTTTCTCCTTAATGTATATGCTGCATCCAAATGCGCTCTTAGGTATTGAAATTTGGCATTGATTGATATTAAGTGCATCGGTTCTCGTTGGGGCAAACATAATTCAGTCGGTGCTCTTCAAAGCACCATGTTCAGTAATCAGTAATGCATACATAATAAGAAGAACATAAACTAACTGAACAACAACCTTTTGTGTTCTTTACACAGCTCTTCTTTATCTTCTCTTTTTGTTTGCTGTTTGCTCCAGCATTTTTTCCTTCTACCCTTATGTTTCTTTATATCCACAATACTCCCTCATTTTGTACTATGGTACAGTGAGAGAATAAGGAGCCATCCATCAGAACACTTACAGGTGAACAGTCATTACTGTTGGACACATACACACCCATGCCACACAAAAAAACACACATATAAGCTGCTGTGTTTGAGATATATTGCCATATCCATCACGCACATACAAACACACACACACACACACACACACTGTAAGGTTCTTCAACCTTGACTCCCCACACACATATACTACTACATCAATTTCACACTTTTAGTCCCACACACAGACTGGTCATAACTAGCCTTGAGAGCAAAATAGACCAAACACACACACGGACACATGAACATACACAAATATATAGTCACACGCACACCTACACAAACACACAGTCTTACACAAAACTAGCCAACCAAGCAGAAAGACCCACTGAAAACATGACTCACTGAGTGTGAAAACACAGGTATTGACACAAGAAATTGTTAACCCGGAAAAGCTGTGTCACACACACGAACACGCATAAAATGGAGATTATAAAATTAGTTAGGCAGCTGCATCACATTAAACGAAACACATTCGTAATCTAACACAGGTACATCCTAAGGTAAGAACACAAATGCTGCTATTGAGTAACATTAACATATATGCAACATACACCATGACACTCTGTCTGGACATGTTTGTGCGCGTCTGCATGCGTTTATGTGGTCTGTCTCTGTATGGGCGCTACACTACCTACTGTATGTGCATATATGTGTCCTTGCCTGTGAGTGTGTGCTTGCATTATTTTGTGAGCACGCGTGAGCGTATGTGTATTGTTTCGTGACTGTGAATGTGTGTGTTTGACCACATTGAAAAGCGTATAATCCAGCGCTATGGGCAATATCAACAGAGAAAACCACTGGGCTAAAGTAGGCCAAGCTTCCCTTTAAAACACACACACACACACGCATACACATACATTCAGAGAGATGCGCACACAGCTAACACAAACACCACATCACCGATCCACTGTGGGGGAGAAAAGCATTATTTGACAAACCATTAAAACTGATTCTCTATGCTTCTGAGAGACAGTGAGAGAGAGAGAAGGGGAGGAAAAAGAGAGGAGGGTCGGATTAGAGAGAGGAAGCGAGAATTAGGAGACCCCCCGCCCCCCACCCCCTACTCTATTTCCTCTTCTACATCCTCTCTCTCTCGCACCATCTCATTCGCCTCTCTTATCTCTGTCAGGTTTGTTTAGAAGCCCATGACAGGTGTCCTCTACATGTCTGCGTGTGTCTCTGTGTGTGTGTGTGTGTGTGTGTGTGTGTGCGCGCGCAGTAAGTCATATATTTCTGACAAGGTGTGAACATTAAAAGCTTCTACAGTCACATCCACCCAAAGGCCTGAGGGAAGGACACCTTCACACACTCCTCGATGCGCATGTGCATATACACATGCTACACACGCACACATTCATGAATCTACACACACAGGCACACAGATGTATCAACAGATCAAGTTATAATCGTCATCCAGCCAGACCCTCAGTCAGACTAGTCACATAGCGGCGATGATCAAGGCGAATAAAAAGGGGAAACGACACAACTTAAATAAGCATCCCATTTCGGTGGAATTTAAGTGGCATATCCCTGGACACTATACTGTGACTAGGTTTACTTTACCGCACAATGTGTTCACTGACAAAGTCTTGATATGACTGCCTTACTGTTTCTTGTTTGATTGATTTTTGTGTTTTTTTCTGCTTTTTTTGGATACATTTTATCCAAGAGCACAGCACTGACACAGCAGCCAATGTAACCTACAGAGACAGGTTTAGGTTTGGCCTTGTCATAGAATATGCTCACAATCAGAAAACTAGAGAATACTGCCAACTTCCTCACGTAGCCATTTCTGACCGAAAGACATCCGTATAATAATAATAACAATAATAACATTCAAAATAGCAATTGTAATACTTAAGGGATCCCCTGGCTGCCTGGCCACACTGTGTCTACAGCTGCTGCAGTCTGTCTGTCTGCATGTCTGACCTTGTCTCAACATCTCCTCCGCAGCTACAGGAAATTAAACTGAAATGATTTAATTAGTAATTAGCAACAAGGAAAAATGTGGGGGGGAAAAAAAAAATCAGCACAAATGATAATAGCGTAACAAAGGTTCAGAATTTTGGCTCCTGTGATAGCTTAGCATTCAGAACAGAGCTCTTAATCCTTAATTAGAGCAGTGTTTACACTGTTATGTAATTGTTGCATTCATACTTGTTGGGGGGAAAGAAAATCCATGCTTCCATTTATAGCAATTGCAAATGAAAGCCCAGTTGATTTGCCTGTATGCAATCTGGAAGACTAGCATTATTGATTCAATCGACACATCCCTGCAGATCCTCCTCGCACATTCAGACGGCTGGAATTCTGTTGGATACAGAGATATACTGCGTTGTCAAATAGACTTTTAGAGGAAATATATAAATAAAGATAGAAGCAATAAAACAAAAAGAGAGAGAGAATTAACAGTGAAATAAAACATGTCGATTCTTGCTGAACTCATGGGATATAAAGCATGACTGACATGAGAGATTCTCTCCCCCACACCCTTACTCATCCTCGTTTGATTGATTGCCACCCTTCTGTTGCAGCTGTAATCCTTCTCTGGGCTTTCCAACTGAGAGAGTGAGAGATGCTGGACAGGCTGTATTCCTGCCTCCTGAGAGACTTAAAATCCCCATTAGTCACAACTTGGAGTCCTAAAATATTTGCATATTTAAATATGAAGTGAACATTGTCAAATGTTGCTTTATTTTGATTTTCAGCTTTAGTTTGGCAGCAGTGGAGGCAGTAGTAGAGGACGTACTGGACGTAGGATGTTAGATCTGTACAGAACTATACAGTACAGTACAGACGTAAATCACAGTCTACTATGAAACTTAAACAGGTGAGACATGGGAATTTGACACCTCCAGTTACATACACTTGGGGAGAACTTTTCAGTGAAGCAAGAGACATCCGTTATCGAACCTATTATAAAACATGATTTCCATATTCACAGATTTTGGATTTTTCAATGAGGTAGAAGGAGATAAGGCTATTCTCAGAGAGGTAATTCAACTGCTCTTATAGAGAAAAGGCACACATAAAAAACAAAACAACTAAATTCTTCACACAACCTATTCCAAGCAGAGTATTACAAATATCTTAAAGCATGTCTGGAGAGGATCATTAACTTTGAAAACACAAGATGATGTGAGTAATGGGTGGAGGTGGCTGGGGGCACAGATGGTGTCTTGAAAACCTGCCAGCAGCCTTTTTTTATGCTAAAACAAAGAATAAGCAGCACCGAAAAAACATTTTGAAAGGCAGTAATCTCAGCACCTGGCAAAGTAAGTAATAAGTCATGTTTATGCTATTGGGCAGGGAAAAGAGTTACTTTTTGCTGTTTTAAAAGTATTCAAAGTAACCCTGTGTTGAAATGACAAAAGCCTGGGCACACAAAAGAATCTGGTGGAATGACTATACTTCTCAGGCTGTGACAAAGGCTGCAATGAGAAATTAGCTCTGCTTGGAGCATAACAACGATTCAACATTAGTCAGTGTTAGCGTGATTCAGGCGTTCAGACCTTAAAAATGACTCAGACAGTCAGATCCTACGCACAGAGTGTTTAACATGTAACAGTGATAGATAGGAGAAAGATAGGAGAACTAAAGAGAAAGCCGTGGCATTGAATCACGCCATTAAAGAGCTATCTATCTATCTATCCATCTATCACACATTCTTTCATTTTATTCTCACTCTCTTCCTCTTTACCTGTATTTTTTAGGCGTTACTTTCAGATTTGATCATGTTTTATCAGGAAAGCTACTGGGATTCATTGGATCAAACAGCCTTTTCCAGTTTCCTCTGCTCTCTGCACCTCTTACATCTCCTCAAATCATCTGCACTTGCTTCTCCTTTATTCAACTTCACTCACACTTGGTTCCCCTTAGTTTGTCTCGCCCCTTGTATCGTCTCTCCTGCCCTCTTCTCCTCGTCTTTTGCTCTCTCTTTTCTTGCTCGCCCTCCCATCATCAGCGCTACCCTGCCATTTTCCTTTCTCATCTCCCTCTTGTCTGACATTTGGCTGCATCCGTCTTCTTTTATTTCTGAACACATGAGCACAGGGACAGGTTTAGGCAGAAAGGTAAAGAGTTAGAGAAGGCAAGAGAGAGGACAGAGAAATAGACAAATTAATTGGCTATCACCCATAGCAGGACAGGAAATGGAACATTCCCATATATTTGTTGAGCTGAGAGGGCAGCAAAGTGAGAGTTTGTGTCTCTGCATTGAATAATTCTTATCCGGCAGATGTGACCAAGCTGTAGCACACACATGCTTGACTTCTATTGACTGCAGTGTGTTCTCATATCCTGAACGTGTACTTTAACTCTTGCCCCAACATCCCTCATTTTTTCATGTACTTTATGATAAACTTTACCCTTGATTTAAAGCTGAATTTATTTTGTGGGTTATGCTGTCCATATGCTGGGTATGTGTGCAGGGTCTAAGGTTACACTGTGGGCTGATGTGTGTCTCCTCAAATGACTCTAGTAGAGATTGGAGTGGAGACAGAGTAAAGTTGAAAAAAAGTCTCCTTTGCATTCTCCTTTTTTATAACACATATCTAACATCTACCAAGACTATCATTTTCTGCAAAGACAGCGACTGCATGTAAGCCCCACATTCAGTAGTAAAACATGGCCAACCTTTCCACCTTTGCTCTCAACATGAAGTGAGTGCAACAATATGACATGGATACTGTAGAGAATGTTATTGTAGCACGATACAGTCCGATCACGTATGATACACAGGTTTACTGTTGCAGTGGTGCTACAGTATCAACAGAAGATATATACATACAAATATCCTACTTTAATGTCTGAAGTGTTAACGGTGCATTTGCAATCACGTCATTAATGAAACCTTTACAAGCGGCAGCTCGCTGACTGTAGCTAACTCATTCTTTCGCTGGTTGCTACAACAAAAGTCTTCCTCACTTCCCCTGAAGTCAACAAACACAAGCACAAGACGAACAATGCTACTCTGCTATTGCTTGAGATGTAGGCCCATAGCTCAAGACCAGGCACACCGTGCATGTTGAGCTGAGTCAGATGAAGATGTTGACTTGGAAAGCAAAACAAAGGAGGCAAAACGCTGTGTTGCTGAGTCTGGCTAGTTCTTAATTTCAGCTGTTGTCCACTGTCTGGTTCATCTGGAGAGATTCTCAATTAATTACTGCAACTCACTATTCAATAAAAATGTTACAATGGACACATTTTTGTAAAAAATGACTATTTGAAATATTGTTTTTGGGGGGATTTTATACCCGCAACATTGATCTTTCATTCTCTTTTTTATCTGATATTTCTTCAGACAAATTCTCAACTGACCAAATGAGAGTTGTTTTTTTCTGCAAAAGGTAAACACATTTCTGAGAACTGAACTCAAATACACAAAATGTAAGGTCACTTACAGCAAATCAATAAATGTGTCTCTTCACTTAGAGGGAGGACAACTTGCCGTGTTTCTGTTTAATTTCATGGCTCAATATAAATGTTTTTACATTTAGCAATTTTTACAGTAGAATTGCCGGTACTGGTACAGAAAAGTGAATGAGGACTGCAGTGTTATACACTTCCTCATTCATTACCTTTAGATTACAAGCAGACAAGTTGACAAGCCTGGTACCGCCTTTGGCTGTCTCTGTCCATTACATGACCCTCAACTGGCAGGTTGTAGCAGTTTGTTCAGAGTCTCATGGCTGATCTGGCATCCAGAGAAACAAAATGTTCCCCTTGTTCATCAGTAGCTGCCATTCTTGTGAGCCACTCTAGCGATTTAGTAAAGTGGTTAATCACATGTGAAAGGCAAACCTTATGGAGGAGAAGTCAGCCATTCTTGGAAACTTTGCTCACCAGTCCACTAAGGGCGCCAGAAGTAGAGCGGACCTCCCAACTCCCATATTCTTCTTAAGAAGCATATAACATGAAGTATAATACTTACTTGCCCGCTGACTTATCACATGCATGTTCATGCACTTCAAACCTGTTTATTTGTGTAAAGCTGACTTCCTGGAAAATCAGCAGCTAAATGCAACAGCAGATTAACTTGCTGGCTCATTATAAGAGAAAGTTATTTTAGTTTGAGCATTGACTGTATTTACTGAAAGTCAACAGACAAGGAGCTAAATCAAGAAGAAGATGTGGAGACTCAGAGGATAGCGGTAGAGATGGAAAGACAGCACACTTTAAGAACCTGGGGGTTAGTGATGTACAGGTCTGGGGCCGGGGGAAGCTTAACAGAAAGAATCACCAGTTTGGGAGGGTCGAGTCAAAGAGTGACACAGCAGCATTTTAAGTTAATAGTAACTTACAGTCACATTGCATGGAAAAGGATAAGCTTGTCAGTCTACCTTCTCTTTCCCCTGTATCTCTTTTACTTTAACGCACACTTCAACATTGAGGCTGCTGGCTCTTTTATGCCCCGTCTGTCAATCTACATTTACCAAGTTATAAAGTAATCTACATGTTGCCTGCTAAATCTCTCTGACCCCTAATACCTAATTTACAAGAGACAAGTAGCAGGTACTCATTAAAGAGGATCATTGTTTCTATTTTCTGATAATATAATCCTTTAATAGACTATCGTAGGCCTAAGTTGGCATGTTCTATGATCTCTGGTGTCTGTGCTGCTGGAAGTACACCCCTGATCAAGATAAACAATATTTTGAGTGAGGCACGACAGATACAGATTTAGATCTTTTGTATAGGTCTAACCTGAGAGTGAACCAGACCCCGTGTGCCCTGCAAATCTGGTGGGAGTTTTGATTTTGGGTGGTTGATTAGCACATTTTTATAGATTTGCTTTCCAAACTGTTCTGGTGCATGCGGGCAAAAAACCCCGCCCTGTGCATCACTGCTGTCTGCGGTCACAGCTCTGTTGACAACAGAAAGATTGATGCTGTAAAGTGTGAAAGCTACTGGAATTACAACTAATGAATCTGCAGATTTCATAAGCATCGCCATCTCGAAGATGGTGTTTCACCTCGGCAAAATCGGCTAGAAAAAAAAAAACAGGAGCGGTTAGACTGAACGCTTGACTCTCCATATGGCAAGTAAAAGCTGTTCCAACAAGAAAGAAGTGATTTTATGTGCTGGATATCTTGTTTGCTATGACCTCTGTAGCACAGACACAGGCTGAACAGAAAGCTATGTCCAGCCTCACACATGGTAGCACACACACACACACACACACTTTTTGGCCTCAACACCTCTAAAATTAATCCAGCGTCCTTGCCGTTGACACTTCAGGAGAACCTTATGTTCGAGCTGAAAATCAGCTTTACCGATATAAGTTACATCTGTAAAACCTAAATAAAATTTTGGGGGTTTTCTAAAGCTTTACTTTTGTATAAATGTTATTTCCTTGCATAGGAAATACAAAAAAGCTTGAAACTAATGCATAACATTAACACAGCATACTGTTCATCATGAGAAAGAGCACTGATAGATTTCTTATTCCTCACCACAAACTGAGATACTTTCTCGATACTTTTTCCAAGAAAAAAATGTGAAGGTTTTTTATTAAACATAGTGAATGTGTTTTTTTCTCATCTTTCTCTTTTCATAACTCTAAACGCCTTCTCAAGTTGCAATCTGCACTTACACGCAAATGCAGCACAGACTTGCAGGGCAGATAAGCACAATATTAAAAACAGCTTTTCCATCTTCAGAAAATAGAAATCAGCATTCCCCTAACACATTTTTATAAGTCTTTTTTCACTTTCACTTGTGTTCATGTATGACATCTTTATATTTTTAAAGCCCTCAACGTTACCCGGTGTATAACACTTCACAATGTAACTCCATCTTTCCATCTCTTCATCCATTCTCGTCCACTGTTCCTTCTGAATCCCCCAGTCCTCTTATTTTCATTCTCCTGCTCTGATCTCCATTTCTTTCCCCCTCCTATTTCCAAGGAGACAGGCCCAAATTTCTTTGAAATTTAAATCGGATTGAAACATAAACATTCTTCTATAAACTCAAAAGTCATTTTCTTTTTTTTTATGATAGGAATTGTGTGCTAACAGAGGGTAAAGAACCGTGAGAGAGAGAGAGAGAGGGAGAGAGAGAGAGAGAGAGGGAGAGAGAGAGAGGGAGGGAAAATCTTTTGATTAGAAAGAGACGAAAAGCGTGAGAGGAAACTGTGATTCTAGGTGGGTCTTTGTGTGACAAATCCCTCTGACGCTGATCTGTCAGCTGTCAGTCCCCGATCACAACTCATCACAAGTTGCTATAGCAACCTTGTGGTCTTCTGGAGGGGGAAAAAAAGATATTCAAAATTCAAAGTCTGGCCAGGTGGTATGCTGTGCTGCAATTGGCCACAGGGCTAAAAATATGCAAAGCATGCTGACTCATTGGCTGATATGAGACTTAGCTCCGTTTTGGGGAAACTGTACTATTTTTTTTCCAACACATCCAAAGAAAGACAAACTCACAGATGCCTTTTCATGTTTCTGTGAGCTGTTTGAAGGTGCGTCCACTAGTCAAGAACTCAAGATAAAGTCTGCTTAAAGCTATATACTCTTTCTCGAGCATTGGGGTTTTGCACAAATACAGGCAAAATTGTGATTTTTACTTTAGTATTTGTGGGCTATTTCTGTTGGCTATGACTGTGTGCACATTTAACTAGGCAGATAACATACAGTCTATGATATGAAAGTGTCTCTGTATGTTTCATGCAGCGCCTGGCTTAAGCTTGTACAGTAATGACTGAAAGAGCCAACAAAGTGACGCTAATTACAGTAATATCAGACTGTAATTAGCATGTTGTCTTTAAAGAAAAATCCACCAATTAGCAGGGGAAAAAAGCCCTCCAGCTTCAACACCTTCTCACACATGGATGTGAGGACACATGCAATCAGACACAATAGCTGGACGCAGGACTGAACTGTCCAATTACGGAAGGCAGCTCACATAAGTGAATCTGATATTTAAATACTCCAACTACACTGAAATCCACGGTCCACAAATATTTGTAAATATGCCAATATCTAAAAAAAAAAAATGCAATTTTTTTAAAACAACCTGTTTCATTTGTTTGCGCTCACTACTGAGGAGGTTAAAGGAAGATCGTTTGTGAGTATCATGCCAGATGGAGGAGAATAGGCTCGTGTGGGAAAAAAAAAAAACACCTCCTCTGAGCCCCCTTGTATGAAACCCTGTGGAGCAACGTGATAAAAAGAAGAAGTTGCTGATAATATTATAAATGTAGAGCTCAGAAAACATGGTCCTACACAGTTACAGTACCTCTGCTTCAGTGAGCTCCAGACCATAATCTCAACCTGTGATGCCTGAGCTGCAAACCTGTAACAGCAAGCAATATTAGGATAAAAAATACATGCTTTCCGTGGAAGCCATTTCGACACGTGACAGCAGTAAAGGTGCAGGTGTAGCTACTAAAATTAATAAAGAGAACAGCGCAACTATTAATGTTATCATTCACACCTGTGCTTTTCATCCTATAAAAACTAAAAATGTCTGCTGTGAAATTCAAGCTCAGTCTTTTTCTGCAGCTTTGAACCGCACATTACAGTCTGTCCCCAAGGTCAAAAAATACACTACTACAAGCCTGTATTCTCATAAACTGATCCACAGTAGAATCACTTTCATTTCTCATTACTTTACTTTCCATCACTCCATCCATTTCTTCTGAAAATATCTTCAGTCACATGCGGACCAACAAAGAGAGGACATTACAGTATGGCAAACAAGCAGCCTATACATGTTCACTGACCATGTAGAGCTTCCAAACTATCACCAATAGACAGGTGATTGGATTCAACATAGCTAACATTGCACATGAATACAAAAGGTCAGTTTGGGAGAATGTTAGGACATTTTTAAAATATGACAGAAATGGCTGAAATCCCTTTGTTTTTTGTGTTTTTCCTTCCACCAAGGGTCCAGTTGACTTTATGCTAATTCATTATCTTCCACTGCAGAATTTTCCCAGTTGCTTCTGTTATTTTCTGAGTTCTCACTTTCGCTGTGAAAAAGCCTTTCTTCGATCCCAGTAGCACTGTGTGTAAGCAGCTGTTTGTCTGCATGTTTTTATGCGTCTGCTCACACCACCATTTCAAATTAAACAAGAAAAAGTTTCCAATCAGGGAAAAAACTCGCAGTGGGAGCCAGAAAATGACAGAGGAATGGGGAGAAAAAGAGATGAGGAGGCATCGACAAGTGGTCGAAATAATGTAAGAGTGAAACTGAAAATAAAGGAGCAGATTTTTTTTTTTTGGCAAACCCACAGTGGAGAGACAGAGGTACAGAAAGCCAGAGGAAAGGTTAACAAGAGAGTCTTGGCAAGCAAGGAAATGGAGAGAAATGTGAAAGATGGATGGAAAGAAACAAGCACTGCTCCAGCTCATCACAGTCTCTAGGTCTTTGTCAGTAAGAAATGAATAACAGCAGGATTTTCTTTCTCTCTCTAAAATGAAATACATGGGTGGAAAATATCACATTCACCCAGCCTGTAAAGTTTTTAATGAATAAAAGTCTAAAGAACTAGCATTCTGATGTACGCTTTGAAAAAAATGACCATGCTGAACAGAAGTTTTCATCGCCTAAAGTTTGATATGAAACTGCTCTTTATTTTTTAACAACGTGGTACTTTTGGTCAGCTGTATAGCTAAAAAATGGTTTTAAAATTAAAGCAGGAAAATAACTATTATTTCCTGATGTATGAATACAACAGAAAGCTAGAAAAGTAGAGAGCATCATTTGTTTGTTTTTTTTGCCTCTCATATCAAAGCGCTTTCGTCTGTGCACTTTGATGTATCTGTAGGAAAAAAAAAAAAGATTCTTTTGGAGGCATTTCAAACTCTGGCTTTTTACCAGTCAGCCTTTCCACCTTGATGTGTCTGAAACAAACAAACAATTTTTTATCTGTATTTTCAGGAAGTGTAGATTCCGTATTACTGCTCAGCAAATACCCAACGGGGGCAAAAACAACAGGAGATTTTCTGGATAAATGCCAGCTCAGATGTTCTAAAAATGACAGCCAGCCATTCAGCCAGCCGGTTAGTCCGCCAGTCAGCCAGTGCAGGCAGGAATGCCAGCGGCCTCGTGTCTGAATGCCTGCACACATTACATCTTATGATGCATGATGTTTTGAAATGTAAAATAGAAATCAACCGCTATGCCTAAGGGATGGAGCTAAATAAGAGTGAGTTAGAGATGGCTGTTAATATAGATCTGACTATTGCCTTGTAAACTCTGGAGATCAGAATTTACATGAATCTGAGGTGATATCTCAGCTCTGTTTCCCCACGGAAATACTTAAATGTAATGTGAGAATTTATTTATGTCTGTCGGGACTGTCACTGCTTTTGTTTAGCTCACTCCAGGTAAATCAGACTGCCGGCCTGTTACACAACAGCAGCTTAATGAGGACGACGATGACCTTGGTAGCAGCAGAGACAACTGTTTTGTTTTGGGTCCTAAAGCAACCCTTCCTATTTAAAATCAGATTTTCTATTGTGTTCTTTTATTGTTTGTTTATTTTATACTTATACAGTTCTAATTCTATGAAGCAAGTTGGTAGAACTTACTCAAGTTTGTATTCACACTGCTTCATTTTTATACCTTGCGCTGATCATGAAAAGTGCAAAACATAAATGCAAGGTCCATGCATGTTGACATCTAAACAGCTAAAAGGAGTACTTTACACATTTTGAACTTTGACAACAGCTGTGACATTAAAAATGAATGTGGTGAAAGCCCATTAAAAGCCGTACTGTCAAAAAATGTTACACCTCCCAAAATGAATAGAAGCATTGAAACAGTGCAGCATCATTAATATTGAGGTAAAATTCATGAAAGAAAGTAATGCTTCAAGATTGCAATAAATGAAGAATAAGCTCATTGTGTTTGGTTTTCATTTTTAAAATGATATGCAGACTCTTTTAACCCTTAGATTTGATTGAAAGTAAGAGTTAAACAAATAATTCAACTATCTGGGTGCAAAAACTACAGCACAAACATGAATATCTAGCACAAAAGGCAAAGTAGGAGGAGCTTTTCCTCTACAGCTCTGATCCAGATGATGATCTGTGTTGCTGGGCAGCACGTTAGATGTCTATCATTTGTGTACAAGCAACGAAAAGTACAGCGGTAAAAGACAAACAAAAAGTACACCTGAAAAAAGCCAAAACTCCAAAGGATCAACTATGTTTCTCCTCGAAGCTCAATGCTTTTTGTTCATGTTGTGTTTGTTTCTCTCTGTGAGATCAAACAGTCCAGCTCTTGGTGGTCATCACAGGACCTTGTTTACCATGTTTCAGCTTGGAGACAGAAAATGCAGTTCACAGAACAGCAACTGAAAATTTCTTGCTTTTGCTGACCTTCAATGGTTGAACTTCTCACCCTCCAACCTCCACTCATGCGGTGGCCTTCAAGTTGTGTTTGTACTCTGTGACTCTTCATATGTGTAACCACAACCACATGCGGCATACTTTCACCGTTTAACTGATTTGCACAACCTAAGAAATGCATGTGTATTTCTCTGTTAATTAGTAAAGAAAACATGAGTCTCTAGATCTGACTGACACTTTCCTCATGACATGTGCAAAAACCTCCACTTTGATCAAGGGCAGCAAAAGTTTCTAACAGGGAAGTTTTTTCTGGATGTTCAAGGACAAGATTGTTGTTTTCAAATAACAGTTTTTCTTCTATCTGTAAGTATAGGCGCTGTTGTTCTTTTTTTATTGACAGTACTTACAATGCAGAACTTTTACAGCTGTATCGGCAAACTCACACTTTAATCGCTGTAAACCGCAGTGTGGGGTTGATGCTGTGTTGGTCTTGTCCGATCTTGTTTGTCAGAAGTTTGTCACCCCCCGTGCACAGAGATAATTTCCTGCCAGTGTCCATGAATAATAGCTGAATATCATATGGGCAGAAGACGACTGCACATGGATGACTACGCTGTATCTTTTTAAAGAAAGTGTATGACATCACTATGGGTGGCCATGGTGAACTATTCATGAGTGCATATGTCATTTCAGATTGCCTTATCCACTAGTGCTGTGTTTTGAATTGTCATGTTGATTTTTGTTGATGCTTTGTTGTTTTGTTTCTTTTGTTTGGGGTGAGATCTGTTTTAAGAACCCCTGCAGTTTCATTCTTTCATACTCTACTTTCTTTTTCTTCCTGTTGTATTTTCTAGCCATTCTTCTTATTTTTCTTTCGTTTCTTTTTTTTTTGCACTTTGCGTCAATGTTCTGTGGCTGTGTAAACAAACTAAAGTAGTACGTCAGATGTTTCACTGAAGTGAAACTTCTGTGACAAGGCCCAAACTGGATTCACGGCAAATTTAACTTTTACTGTGGATGTTTGAATAAATGTGACTGGAATTCAGGTTAGCAGCAACATTAGAAATGAGGGCAAACACTGTGTGCGTATGTGTGTGTGTGGGCATTTATGTACACTGTCGACTAGTGATCAAAATGCAAAATTCGTAGAGACAACTTAAGGGAAGCTCAGCTTGAAATCTGGCCACCGGCATACTGTGTCCTCCATGTTTCTCGCTCTCTCCCTTCCTCTCTCTCTTCCTCATATGGTCTTTCTCTGCTCTGGTCCAGCTATGCTTCCCTCTCTGTTTTCTGTCTACCTGTAACTTTTTCCTTTTATTGCTTCATCTTTCCTTCTGTATCCCCTCACCCCCTGCCATGTCTCAGCAGTAACAGGTGTTTGGTGAGGCAGGAGGCCCACGCATCTAAATGTTCTCATCAGTCCTACACTCCAGCCTAACAGCTGAACTCAGCATCAGTCCACAGCCTGTTCCAGCGACAGCAGCTCCTCCCGGTCACTTTCATTCTTGACAATAATGCACACTCATTTTTCCACTGACAAAATACTACTGGCTCCGATGGAATCTGGGGAACAAGCTAGAGGTCTGCAAGCCCTATAAACAACATGAAAGGGTCATTATGGTCCCAGCTGACTTTGTGTAGGTTTTGATTTATTGAACTGTAAGACCTCGACTGAGCTGCAATTACAAGATAAGAATGCCAGTCACACTGAAGATTAAAAAAAAAGTTAAAATCAAACAAAAACTAGCACCTACTCTTACAACTTTAAACAAAGTTTCTTTTCATTCAACTTGAGTACTGAAAATGTGAGTGATTATTAACTTTTATTTAACATATTTGATTATGAATGAATTGATGTATTTTTAAAAATTGTTATGTTATTTTTCCTGCATTTCAGCTTCAGTTACATTTTTTTCTTTCGTTGTTGTTGTTAAATATATTTGGACTGCTTAGAATGTCAACTTGAAGATTACATTACATTGGGCCTTGAAAACTGTGAGATAATTCAGATAAATTCATGAGCAACACACATTTGCTACATCCTTATACCAACACTGAAGGCTTGCATAAATTGTCAAAAACGGCTTAGCACGGAGGGGGGGAAAGGAAGCTGTATATATAACCATGTTTAGCATATTTTGGAAAAAATGCAATGTTTGGATCATACTGAGTATTCATGCGAACACTAGAGAGGTGGATTATGCCACAGGAGTAAATGTATTACAATTCATTGTAACGGCTCCATGCTGATTGCAGCTGCCATTCTCCAAAAATGAGTTGGAAACAGACTTTTTAAAGTCATCTTTAAAACCTGCAGGAGAGGAAGTGCTTGGTAATCACAACAGAAGCCTTCAGTGGAATGTTTCTTTAAGCCTGCATGGACAAATATAACTCCAGCCTCGTTAGCTACATTGGGCTTCAGTGTTCAGTTGCACAGTTGAACAAATGAATAAACAAAAGGATGAGGGAAAAAAAAGACCAAAATGCTTATATGGCAGAAATCATGCATATTCTTTGAGTTTTCGAGCCTGTTCAACTCTTATCACAATGAGAAAACTGTACTCAACTTTCTGATGTGCTTGTGACAAGTCGAAGCAGCTTAGAGAATTATCAAGAATACAATAAGACACAGACAGACGGACAGAACTACCAACCGCAGAGGGACTTAGTTCGACTAGCTTTAGTATCCTCCCTCTGCGTGTGTGTATGTGATGTGTATTAGTGTGTTTGAAACCCTCTCTGGTCCTGTGTCTCTCTCTCTCCTTACCCCGGCAGTCCTACCTTCATCCCTCCCCCACTCTCTTTCTCTCTTCACTTCGCTCCTTCCTTCCCTAGCGGTACTCCTGGATTAGTTCCATTGCCTGGTTATCTAGTGTTGGCCTATTTTTCTCAGAAAAGTGTGTTTTTTTTTACTCTGCAGTTACTGGGGCTAGTCTTAGTTTGTGTAGGTGTATGTGTGCATGTTCAAAAAATTATGCCTGTAAATGGAAATGCGAGATGTAATCCAATGAGTGCTTCTCATTACTTTCAATTGAAGTCAGTATCTAAACTACTTTGGCTTGTTACTTGGAGGCATCTTTATTTTTTGATATTGCAACACTGTAAAATTGATATCACAATCTCAAAATATGTATCTAGATTAGGTCTGGTATGCATTCAAAGCAAGAAAAGAAATCTTGGATATGGGTTCATATGACATTTTTGTAAAATATTACAAAAAAATTGAATGAAGTACTGAAAAACTCTTTCATAGTTTTGTTTGTACATTACTATGAAATTCTACTTTTTGATAAATGGCTTTGGTTGGAGAGCAAAGCACAACTGTGGACCTGCCATCAAAAAAGTAATGTCATATCTTCTACTAAGACCTGGTTCAGTCTTATCTTTATTATTGGATGCTCCACTAAATATTTTACTTCAGTTTTTGGCTTTCTTTCATTTTCTTTTACTAAGCTGCACTGGGGCTGCAAAAAGAAGCCATTGCATAAGTGCCAAAAACTGCAGTTCCTTGAATGCCCACTTGAGGTTGGCTTCAAAAGCGAGTCTGTCCCCATAGACCCCAATGTTAAAAGGCCCAACTTTACAGCAGAAATAAACAGGTTTACAGCCTGATACAAAAACTGTTTCAGTCGCCATAACTGATTTCCTCTTACATGGCAACTGTACAGCATAACTAACAATGTGGCTGATTTAACTAAATGGCTAAAGTTTTACACTTAAATATCACCTTTAAACCTTAGCTAAGTTCTGCAAACCGCTGTGCAACTAGTTCTCATTCACATACATATTCACACACCAATGGTAACAGAGCTGCCACCCTATGAGAACCAACTCAGGGTTCAATGTCTCGCCCAAGGACACTTCAGCTAGTGGAGGGGCCTGAGATTGAACCACCAGCTTTTCAATAAGTGGATAATCCATTCTCACAACTGAGCTACAGTCACCTATAGCACAGGTGGGTGCTGTTGTAGGATAGCCCATGGCCTGAAGACATTTGCGTGGCTCACCACAGCTCCACTTCTTTACTCATATTTATGTTAGCCAGGAGTTAGCAGGAGTCAGTCACTGTCAGGATGGCGACAGCTGGAGCCTCCACACTGAGCTTCAAATCTGCTCTTCAGGAAGCCTTTAGGTGATGCAATGGAAGGGTCATCCATCTTTTTTAAATATAGTCAATAGCAGTGTTAATTTTGGCACTAGATTTGGGTTTAGTTTTAGTCTTTTGACAGAAATATGTATTTTTTTTAGACAGATTTTAGTCATTTGTTTTAGTCAAGTTTTAGTCAATGACACTTCGGTTCTTTTGTTTTAATGGTATTTAAGCACTTTGAGGCTGCAGCTGTCTCCATCTTTGTGTACGGTTACCAGGGTTACAAATGCTTATCTCGTCTATTGCAAAGTCCCTCTGCTCTGCAGCGACACTACAAAGAAACTGTCATAAATTCAGCTGACGATATCATTGTCAAACCCTGAACTGTTTCCTGTCTCTCTGTTGTGCTCATCTACCAGTAACAACAGCATTATGGCAACTACATGATCTCTCCACAGAACAGCAGCAGCTCATTCAGTTGATAATTCACTTCAACACTTGGTCACTAAATTCCTGTTGAGTGTCTGGATTCAAATGGTTGGAAAACATTTGTACAGCTATCCAGCAGTATTTTGATATGGAGGATGATTAAGATGGAGCGCCGTCATTAATCCTGGAATTTCCTCATTCCTACTGACAGCGACATGAACAATACCCAACTAGAAGTAATGTTAACGTTAAATCCACATCACCTGTGCTGCATTAGCAGTATTAGATTAACTTCAATTTACTTTTTATAGGTGTCAGCTGCTGTCTGCATGTTTGCAGTTTGCCTCAGCTGCTCTGTTGGCAGTTCTCCTCAATGTGAAATACAGATTAGTTTTTTTCCTCAGTCCATTTCTTTAAGAACCATCTAATATTACTAACTAAAATGAAACATTACTGGATGTAAGGAGATTGGCTTCTCAAATAATAGCAGTTCAAGATGATAGATTGAAATCTACTAAGCAAGACTAATTTTGGTTGAGAGAGAAAAATTTGATCAGAATTTACTATCTTGAATCCCCCGTCTGATATCCTGAATTCTCTTTTTCTATGGTATCAGATCATATGTCAGTATTCTTTTTAATCCTGCATTGTAATCTGTGGAGCTATGTAAAAATCTAGACACATTTATGAGAACTCAGAGAGTAAATACATAAATATTTAAATACACAATTAGCAGCTTGACAGACCGAAATAATAACCAAGTGAAACTGAGCTAAGAAGAGCTCAGAAGACAGGAGGAAGTGTATAGAGCAGAGATGGAAAGGTAGCTTCAAAAAATGCAAGCGGAAAAATAGAAAGCAGGGAAGGAAAGCAAGGGAATGTGTTTGACAGGAGAACAAACGAGCCAGGAAGTTAAAGGTAGTGACCGATGAAGCAAAAATTACTCAGCATTGGTGGTTGCATTGTATGTGGATCTGTGTGTGCATACATGTGTACTTGCACTGTGCAAAAACGATGAATGGAAAAGACAGCTGACCAGCTTTCTCTGTCCCTCACACACACACACATGCATTGCAACATGAACATTACCCTTTTGCCTCTTCATTCTCTCTTTATCTCTGTTTTCTGTCTGTTGTGCTCTCTTGATTTTGCTCTGTCTCCATCTCTCAACAACAAAGACACAACATCCTACTGATAACCTTTCTCTGCTCCTTCCTCCTCTCTGTTTGCATGCAAAGATGCAGCACAGCACTGTGGTGTCCAGTGCTTTTTCTACACAAATACTCAAACCACTTTTCAGATTTTTAGGCTTTTTATTTCTGTACTATTTTTGTGATCACTCAGATAAGCCGCTACAGACAAACAAACACTGCGTCTTTTATAATGACACACAGTGGTGCTTTTAATTGACCGATATGAATTTCGTTGAAGAAAATGCCTACACACATTTTAGCTCTAGCAATATCTCTTCCTGAATGTGATAGATACCAGATACTTTCTGAACATAATATTGAGTTTGCATCATAACCTCAAAGAGATGCGCTTTATTGTCTTCGACTGATGTTCGTAGGCTTTTTAGGAAATCATTAAAATGATTTAAAGTCACCAGAGCTGCAGATGAGGACAGATGTGGGCTGTAGCTGCTAACCCTTCAAAAGTAAATTCATTAGTATGCATTTAAGCTGAGTTGTGGCCTCATCTCATGGTCTAAATATCATTTCAGTGATTTTTTTTAGTATGATGAGAAAGGAATGCCACAATAAAAACACAATGTGAAAAATTAGATTCCCTTGAATTGTATCTTGCCACTGAAGCATGTGGTCTGTTGGTGAACAATGGTTTGCATGACGGATGTGATCTTCTCATCAGGTAAATCAAATTGGAACCATTGTTCACTTGCTATAAATATGGCTCTCCATCAAGCTTCCAGCAGAACATTGCTTACTAAGTAGCACTGTGATAGGAACAAACACAGCCTCAGAGCTAAGTGAAAGTGTCAGAAATCGAATAGTCACTCCTAACAAATAGGGACCTTCTCAGCATCAAATCATGGCTAGTCTGAAGTTATCTAACGGAGTTGTGCATGGGACTAAAAGACCTTGTGGAAACCAGATCAGCTGTATTCCAAACGTGATCAGACAAACCAAAAGTGACCACACCATCAGAAGATCAATACATCAAGCTTTGTTCACTGACAAATGGAAAAGCAACGTCATCATCACAGAAACAGAATTTGCTTATAAAAGAACACGACACCCCAATTAGCAAAACACTATCAAAAGAAGGCTGTCTACTGGTGGCCTCAGAGGAGGAGTAGTGGCCTCTAATCCACTTCTCAAGGGGAAAAACAAGGCTAAGACATACCAGTCCTTTATGGCAGATAACCAGTCCTACTTACTCATCAATCCACGTTCAAGATTTGAAGCAGTAACAAAAGGGTATAGGTAAGAAGACAAACAGGAAATAGCATTGTATTTAGCCTGAAGTGCAACACGGCGGTGCCAATGTTGAAGTCTGGGGATGCTTTGCTGCTCTGGAGCTGGACACGTGCACCAAATCAACTGTAATCTGACCAAAGAGAAGTACAACTTCAGAGACACAGTCCTTTGACCTCTGGTTTGCCTCTTTATAGAGAAAGATTCTTGCTTTGGCAGGACAGGACAATAAGCCTAAACACACTTTAAAGTTTTGCAACAACTTCTTGGAGACAAAAGAAGATCAAGAAATGCTAATTCTTGTGGGCTTTCCATTTAACATATACGGTGTCTCTAAAACAATGAGGAAAACCAAGCCCTTTGGATCTTGCTCTTTGGATCATGCTGGGAAAACATGTGCCATCAGGTTTTGCACAAACAAGTGGAGTCAGTGTCGCTCAAATGCTCTTCTGAAAATTACGTACATTTTTTTAGATTCAACTTTTCAAAATCAGCCTGTGAAACAGTCTAAGATATTTGGAAAACGCTACATCCAAACTACCTCAACAAAATTAATTCAAGTCTATACCAATGAAAATTGTTGTTTAAAGGCAAAGGCTTGATCTGTTAAATGTCTTATTTATTTTGTATTTGTGTTTTTAAGTACACTTTGTACTCCATTAAAAGATGTCTTTTGCACTGGATTACACATCTATAAATCCTATAATTCAAGAATCTTATAATATTAAGTGTAGCAATATAATAGTAGGCAGTGGCGTAGTGGTTAGCACTTTTGCCTTGCAGCAAGAAGATCCCGGTTCGAATCCCGGGGTGGGCCTGGGATCTTTCTGCATGGAGTTTGCATGTTTTCCCTGTACATGCGTGGGTTTTCTCCAGGCACTCCGGTTTCCTCCCACAGTCCAAAAATATGCTGAGGTTAATTGATTACTCTAAATTGCCCGTAGGTGTGAGTGTGAGTGTGATTGTTTGTCTGTATATGTAGCCCTGCGACAGACTGGCGACCTGTCCAGGGTGTCCCCTGCCTTCGCCCGAGTCAGCTGGGATAGGCTCCAGCGCCCCCCGCGACCCGAGTGAGGACAAAGCGGTGTAAAGAGAATGAATGGAATATAATAGTATAAAAGAGATCAAGAGGAAAGCAATGGGATTCTGGACACGCTGTAAGGAACAAAAATCAATTCCAAAAGCAAATACAACAAATACAAAACATCAAAACTCTGGTCATTCAGATGTTTTGAGTATCACTTCAGTTCAGGCAAAATTTAGGCAAAGGCAGGAGAAATAAGTTCAGTTGTTTTTTTTTCTTCATACAATGATAATAATGTGCCCATATTGATCCAGCTACTAGTTGCTGGAATTATTTCTCCTGGCTGTGAAATAATCCCTCTGCTTGGTCTTTTCCAAAGAAAGTGTTGTTAGGCTTTTCCAGTGTTCTCTCTGAAAGTTTTACATGACAGGTAAAAATCTAAACATCTTAACTGAAAAAAATAAAGTAAAAAATTGTACATACAATTCTTTCTATAGCTTCTTTATATAGCGATGTATCCAGGACAGTTGTCAGTTGACACATCTCTAAACCTAATCCAGTACAACAGTTTTGCATATAAAAATTGTGTTCTATTTGAGTGCATTGCAATTTGAAGTGTTTTTAATATTCTGTCTACCCTCACTGATTTAAATAAACACAATGCTTACTGGTAAAGTCTATTAACAGTGCACAGTTGACCCATTTCTCTGGCCACAACAATTGTGATGGAAATTAGCTCATCGGGGGGAAGTGACACATCATTTTTATTTCTAAATTCCACAAATATTGCAAATATATATCTCAGAGATTTTTTTTTCTCCAACCAGTAACTTGCAAAGCTGCATTTTTTTTAATGGCATATATTTGAACACCATTGTGCCGGTGCAGATTAGATTCCTTATTTAAACGACATTAGCAACCTCTTGACTCTTTTAGGTGCAAGTGCTTTTGCAACTTTTGCTCCAAATGTGCCTCAGAATTTAGCTTTCGTGGCAATGTTTATTTGGAAAGCCGTGCAATATTTGTAAATGGCATTAGAACACCAAGGTCTGGATAGTGAATATGGAAATATTAGAAAAGGACATTTAAATTGGCAGTGTAAGCAGGAGGAATGAATTCAACAAGTAAAAGCAGTTTCGGGGTTCATATGTGCACATGGCTATTGTCAGAAGACAGAAATGGAATATTCTGAGCCCATTCTTTGATGTATTTTTGGCCCCAGTAGAGTTCCCTCCAAAAATATTTTCTTAACAGAAATAGCTCCAATTCATACAAGATAGTTAAGGCCTAAAGAGTGTTTCCATTTAATGAAGTTAGTCCACAAGTTGACTTGTTTCAGTAGTCAATGCTCTTTAGTAAGGCAGAAGAAATACACAGAAATAGCTTTTAGATAGACAGTAATTATACTGATAAAGGTTATAGGAGGGAAACATTTTTTGCACCCTGTTGTAAATAAAAATGATTGCCAGAAGTTTGTGATCTTCTGAGGAGCTACTTAATTTGCTCAAGCGAGGGTCACAGAGAATAAAAAGTAATCTCCCTACAGGGATCAAAAAGGTACCACTTGACTTCTGATATTGCAGGTCCAAGTGCCTGAAAAACCACTTCTGCAAGATTCTCATATGCAGCAGCCGCAGTGGAAATACAGTGAGCTACTGGAACAAGTCCCACAGGGAACATGACAATAGGAATGTCAATGGTTTGTACCCTCTGACATGACTCCATAATGACTCCCTGGTTCTGAAAAACAAACCCAAAGGATGACAAAATCCAGCAGAAATGCACGATATAATATCTGTTTTTTGTTTTTTTTATCTTGGACAGCTGGAATATTGATCCAAGTAATTGTCAGCTTCATGGGCGCAACAAAGCTTGCTGTAGAGATCATATTACAGCCATTTGTTTGTCTGTAAGCAAGACCCCACAAAAACTACCATACCCAATTTCACAACACTTGAAAGGTGGAGCATGGCCAATTACCTCTTGGTGTAGATCCAGATCACTTCCTTTAAAATTGCAAGATAGCATGGGCCTTAGCGGAGGACTGCACTCTTCAAGTACCCTTCTACTTACTTTATAAAGTAACAACGGCAGTAAAACTGTATTTCACACCATCATGGTTAAACTTTGTAATCAATTCACTCTGTCCACGTGCACGACACCATGGGTGGGATTCCACACAGATCATAGATCAAATGCAGTCCGATACACCACAAGTGAGAATCAAGAGGGTGTGTAAAATTATGAATGTGTTTGGGCATTTGTCTTCTTTTATTCTTGGCTTTACACAGCCCATAACCTTCTTAGCCAAAATCTGGAAATGTGTTGTCACGCCAAGTCCAGCAACATATGCTCAGCCCTGATCTTTGTGACACCATGCAATCGGGTTTTGGGGTCAGCACAGCACAGAGACAGCTTTAGTCAAGGGGACGAATGACCTCCTCACTACAGTCATTTCAGGTCAACAGTTCTCACTGCATTTGAATTCTAGAATATGCCTCTATTTGACATAGACTTGACCTCACTTACATGATGGAGTTCCTTAGCGTCACCCTGTCCAAGGTTCCAATCTGTCAGCTAAGGAGTACACCAAGGCTAAGCAATAGTATCTTCAACCAAAACCTTCCATTCCCCTCTCTCTACCGTCACTCAACAACTTTCATGATATAAAAAAAAAAAAAATTGATGATATCCAACATGTTCATTCCATTAACTGTGTATAAAGGTGAATAAACCCTCTGTGATGTCACCCATATGTTTTCTGAACAGTGGTTTTGAAGCTCATTATGTGCCTCCAGCTTTCACCATCTTGGCAAGGTCTGACTCCTCTAAATTCTTGGCAAATCCAAAAATGAGCAGAAGCACAGTATAAGGGGCGCTCAGTCAGATCAACACAAACTTCTCTGGCAGCGGACTGTCCTAGAACATGACATACCTGATCCACAGGTGGAAGAGTGGATTGTCCACTGATTGGATGGGTGGCAGTTCAATATCACACCCCTCCACCAGTTGAAGTGTGAACTGGTGAATAAGAGAAACTTAGCGAAGGGTTAAAGGAGACAGACAAATGTGAAACATCTACCATTCACTGAAAACAGCCACACCGCTAATTATGCACAATTTTAAGCCTTAATATACTTTCAGCATGTGAGTTATAGAAAATTGCACTCCTTTTTAGAGACCAAAATACCTATACAGACCAAAACGTGTTTTTGAACCAAACCGCAAACCTGTTTATTTCTGCTGTAAAGTTGGGCTTTTTAACAGGGACTGACTCACTTTCAGAGATACTATCATGTGGCCGTTTCAGGATCTGTACTGAACCAACAAAACCACACCCAAGACTGTGGGATCTATGACTGTTCTACAAACAGTTGGAAAATATATCGCTATCCATTGATGGCTGCTCCATCTGCTCCTCTTCAGAAGTCTCCTATCTCTGTGTTATCTTCGATTACACCCCTTGATTTGAACCACAAAATTCTAATTTCTTCCACATGAGGTTCATCTCCAGACAAAGATTGTCTCAATACATTTGCCAAATTTAAACTGGATTACTGTAATAGAATCCTAATTGGACTGCCCAACAAAATCCCAGAGAGAGTTAAATATGTCCATAACTCAGTTCTCACACGTGCAGAACCCTGGCAGCACGCTGCCACTCGACAGCATGTCCACTGGCTCCCATCAACTTTTGTGTGACATTTTAAATTGCCCTCCTCACCTACAAATCTCGTTATAATTTGGCTCCTAAATACTTCTGTGGTCTCTGCACACCTACAACCACTTTCACACTTTCTCCTCAGTGGAGTCCTTGCCACTCCCCACACCACGGTGCTTTCAGTTTGGAAAAGGCCTTTAGACTATTGCTCCTCTGAAATATTCCTTCTGCCTCAATCTGCAATGTTGATCCAATTCTTTTCTTAAATGTACACTTATGACTATGACTTAGCATCGTTTTTAGCTTTTTTTTGTTGTGTATGCCTAAGGCATTTAAAATGTAATTCATCATAAATATTGGCGCTAATTGGCCAAATTAAACAAAAAATGTATGAAAGATGCCAAAAAGGGTTCAAATAAAAACTTTGTAAGGGTTGGTGAAACATGATTGGCTAAAATGACTACCGTAGTTAAGGGTTAACAGACCTTCATCATAAAGGATAAAATGCAAAATAAGTGGTGAAGGTTTGGGAATTAGTTTAAAAATGTATTAAAGTCTATTTTCCTGTCACTAATGTATGCCTTAAGACACTGAAACACTGTAAAAGATAATCGAGTAATTTTGCTCTTAAACTGTGTGAGAAATAAAACCGATCAGAATGGCATTCCAACACACAAACAACACACTACATTCGACAATATACTTGTTACTTTACAATAAACTTTATGTTCCAATGAGACTTGCGAATCATGAAGCAATGAAAAACAGTAATAGGGATCAGCACCTTGCTTACCCTGTCAAAAGTTAAGACTTCATTTTTTGGTCAGGTAAGACAAAAATAGTCAAAGAAAGACCAAAACGATTTCTAACTTCTGATTGGGTGGGCAGACTACAGCCTCCATCCTTCGTTGCCTACTGCACCTACTGTGCAGTAGGCGACACATCACCTGCTCTAACTCATGTAAGGACTGGAGCGCAAATTAAGAGTTCTAAATGTTTGTTAAACTTTTTTTTTTGGTATTATGCTTACTTATGTCAGGCATCATAAAAAAACAGTCATCTCAAGAAGTGGAGATGTCTGCATCTGGCCTCAAACCAGCAACCTTTGGATTATTAACTCCCTTCTCTGAACTCCCACTTGAGATGTCCATCTGTTATTTTTACCAGCTCAGCGTAATATCTAGCAGCCTAAAAATGAAAAACAAAAGAACTTTAAAATGATCCAACACTACAAGTCAGTCACCCTGCAGGTTTGATTGATGGCTATGAAAAGTTTTACTTTCCTTACTTTACTGCCCAACAGTCACCATGGTCAGCTAGAATTCAGCCAGCTCAAATCGATCCCAAAGGGAACAGGTTTTACAGTGACAGAAGCACAAAAAAAAGTTCACAAAAACTTTCAAACCTACTCCAGCATTTTCCCCATCACCGATGTCCATCTATACTGTACGTGAAGCAAGATCTAAACAGGCAAACAGATATATCTCAACAGACTTCTCTGAAAATTGGTATATCTCTAACTACAAGAAAAGGGAACTCAAAGGAAACTATTTAAAAGCCATTTGTGATCTTCTTAAATTGTGAAGCACATGAGAACGGAGCAGGGAGTGATGACTGTATGAGAGGTTTTCAGTTTTAGAAATAAATATTTTCACACTATTGACATCAGTCATCAGAGTGAGTGGGATGGAGCAGAGTTACTGTTGCTGACGCACAGCTGGGGCTGGTAAGAAAAGGCCACAGATGCCAGGTCAGCAATTCTTCTATATATGAGATTGCAGCATTCCCCACACACAAGGTCCGAGGGCAGTTGGAGGGGTGGCTGCATCAGAAAGATATATCCTGTGTCTTCTGCGCTCCTCTCTGTGAACAAAGAGAGGGCAGCCAGCTCTTCTTGGCTTCATCCCACTATCCACGTGGGCAGCCTGATGGGTTCATATCAGCAAGTCTTGCACCATTCAGCCAGAAGCTGAGAGGAGGAGAAGGTTCTAGGTCAACCAGCTGAAGACTGCCCTTGTCGACCTCAGGCAGAGAACAGGCAGCAGCAGGATAATTGAAATCAGCTCTTGTATGGACAGGGTGAAATGATTTATGTAAAAACACAAGTTAGACTCTCATGACCGAAAAAATACAGGGATGGTGTGTGTGATTCAATAGCTACTAACACTCAGCTGGAGCTAGAGGAAAGCTTACAAACTGGGCCGAAGCTTTGCCTGACACACACCAGGGAGGCCCCGAGGGCACAAAGGAAGCCTGGTCAGTGGTCTCAATTCAGCACTATGCTGCCTGTCCCCAGCAATGTCTGCACCATTCAGAGAAGTGCTAACATCAACAGAAGGGCTGAGCTGAGAAAAGAGTGAGCCTGCACCTCCTAGCTTAGTCACTTGATCTAAACGGCACAAAGAATGGGTTCACTGCAATAGCTCACTGCACATAAGGCCAGAAGCTCCAGAGGTACCTAATGTGCCAGTCTTCTACCAATCTTTAACAGTGAGGACTTGCAAAGGATGGATCCGTTGTAATATTACTGGCATGTCTGTCCCATAATGTGTGTGCCAAATAACTGCAGGGCTAACTATGGTCAATGACAAAGCCACCAGGCTGGCAAAGGGTTGCAGCTGCCAACTCTTGTCAGCTCACTTGCCAAAGCAGTTAACTCCAACACCCTTTTTTTTAAATTAATTAATGAACTGGGGGTTCAGCAATGCATGCTGAATTCTGTCTTTTGCAGAGGCTAGAAGACGCCCAAATGCATCAAGTTGACAGATCTTAAATTACTGTGCATGCACAAGTATGTACCAGGCGAACACAAGAAGGCGAAAATTCAAATCCAAATAATCCTGGTTAGAAGCTAAGTCCATGTAAGAATACTTTGTTGAAAATTGTAGATGTAATCTTCAAGTGATCACAGCAGAGACAGCAAGTTGAAAAAAAGGAGCATATTCAAAGACAGTAAAAATATAAGGAGAACTACTTGGAAATGTTAATTTATTTTCACATTTCATATATTTAATCACTTTGTTCAGTATTCCTCACAGCTGTTCAAGCTCATTTCACTGACAAATTAGATTAGATTTTTTAAAAAGACATTTTGGAAATTAACAGAGTGAAGGCTCAAATAAATCAGTGTTCTCAAGTAGTCTCCTGAACAAGCCGATCTCATGAGATAATCACAGCACAGACCAGTGAGGCCAAGCGTAACAAAAGCCCAAACAAAGCCCTCTCAGTCATGTTAGCTTCGTGGATTTCAAACACGAGCAACAGGTAGAATAACGCAGGGAAGCATTGTGTATGATGAAGCTCTTTCAAAGACCTGCCAAAGCAGATACACCTTGTCTAAAAACACATCATGTAGAACAGACTAGAGTGGCAGTTCAGAGCTTAGTATTGGATTTTAATTTAGCCCAACTTGTTAGTCTGAAACAACTGTTAATGTGTTCAAATCTTGTGCAACTACATTAATTCATTATATTCTTGCAAACTTATAAATATCAACACACAGTGCATTGCAATATAGTGCTTTCAGTCTTGAACCCTTATTTCCAAATTGATGTAGGCTAATATTTCACAAAAAAAGCCTTGGCTTTTTAAGCATAACCCAGGGGGGGGGGATCCTATTGGTGATACTTTGTGCACAAAAGCAGCTGAATTTACAGTCAGCTTGCACACAAAGCCACCATTCTGTATAGTGTACCCTATTCTCATCCATCCAGAAAGATGAAAAAAAAAAGTATGCTACACAAACACTGACACAAAATACAGCTATGTAATGCTTTCAAGGAAAAACCCACTGCTATCCATAACTGCACCACCAGCCTCAAACACTACTTGGTGCATTCCCAGCTCATCCCTCCTACACACAAGCAGAGCACTATGAATAAGCTTCCCACAGTTTGCCAGCTCAGTAGATGCTGTTCTCTCTGCCCTTTCTGCAACAATATTACAGTCCTACCACTCACCAAACAGGGATGCTGCCAATTCATCAATGGCTTATACTGTACTGTATATTCCTGCAGAGTTGTGTTGATCAACACAGAAAATAACAGTTTGAATTTTCCACTAGATAGTGCTGTTAATCCTGGTGAGATTTTCTGTATCTGCATACTGGTAGTGTTGCAATATCTGCAAGTCAAAATAAAATTAAAATATTGCAGCGAGGTTATTCATTTCTACAGAGAATGGATGTTACAGTCAGGCCACAGTTGCTCCATTTGGTTTGTGAGTTGCAGCCCTGCTGGAGTCTTGATGCTACAATTAAGACAATAAGCCAGTTAACAGAAAATCAAAGATGCCAAATTTTCTTGTTTAACTTTCCCAAATGCAATTTTTTTGTGGCTTTTTAGTCTCCTACAATTGTATTTGTAGTATCTTTGGATTTCAAATTGCTGGTTGAATGAAACAAGACACCTAAAACATCACGGTGTGCTTTTTATTTCTATAACTGTGGAAAAAGCAAATGATTAATCGAGAAAAAAAATCAACAGATTTGTCTGATCTGAAAAATATTATGAGCTGCAGTTTTGATTTGTTATTACAGATTGTTTTGTGATTGGATTCACATTTTTGGAAACAGAATCATACAACTTTTTGTTACCAATGAATGTTAATATTTGCCTTATTTTTTGCAACATTTACATTACACAAAAATCTCAAATGATTGTATATTTCATGTGCAGTGCTCTGTAGAATGAATCTGTACATGAGCAGCAACCATAGTTACTACTTCGAAACAAAAGTACACAGAAAAGTAGTAGTGTCTTACTTTTTCTGTCACCTGTAGGTGCACATACATACTTGTTAAATAAACATGTGTTGCACAATGTTTCAAGTCATACAAACAAAATGCTTCCAAGCATTTAGTTTTCTAACTAAAAAAGCAGGTAGACATTAAATGATAATGTCAGTGGCCTGCTCGAGGAGTTTATTAACCCATTAATGAAGAGGTTCATGCATCCAAATGATTATCTTTATCAACATTACAAAGAAATATAGATTTCAATTTGTGAATCAATGTTGAACTGTTAACCGAACAAAAAGATTTTTGGCTCATACATAAACCTATATGCACTTTGTTTTTCCTCCATTGGTTTTTTGTAGTTGTCCCTTTTGAACATCCTAAATAACACTTGAGCAAGACAACTTGATTTGAAACCTTACAATACAGGTAATATAACAAACAGCTTCTTTGTTTAAAGTGGCAGATACATTTACACCCTTTCGAAAAAAAATATTTGTATTTAATTTGCTTTGGGCCTTTGTGATACCTGTATTTCTGACACTGGTCTATAGTACCTACGAAAACTGAACACTTGGCATGCTGATTCATTAGCCCAAATGTTTTATCATAATCCCCTGTAGTCCAAATTACAGTGCTGAACTTTGCTTGATAAGCTCAAGGCAATGCAGCAAAGACATTTAACCTAGTTTTTCTCAAAGATAAGACTTCATATTTCTCACTCACAAATTAAAATAACATAACCTCTACTATCATGTATATTTCAGTTGTAGTTAAGCCTTAATTCTGATGCAAACATGCTAAAATGATTAATTTAGATGGCACTCTGCATGGCTAGAGCCAAGAATATTCATTCTTTCACCTCACAGACAAACAACTTCACCATGAGGCAAATGTCCCATCTAAGCTTTAGACTGCATCCATATTATGTAGTTTGTCAACTATAAATATGCAATGATGGTCATAAAATCAGAAAACTGTGACTGCACCAAATATTTTGTAGAGTTTTAGATTAAAAAAAAATCTAATTAAAAAAGTAACAAAAAGAAAGTAGTTAAGATGACAAAGGGAGGGAGTTTAAAGTTAAAATGTGTTTTAAATAGATTTATGCAAAGGAACTGCTATTATTATAGACTTTGATAGACCAAATTGGCCAGAATTAGTTTTTTTTTTCCCCCATTCTGTATTCAATTTGTTGAATTATTTTTAATTTTACTTTGTGATTGTACTGAGGTTTTCTCTGATGCTGACATTTTTTTCTATGTTTCTGAATGTGAACTACTCTGTAAACTTGTTTTTGAAAAAGGCTACATAAATAAAGGATATTAATAATTGTATTTACTTTAATACCTCCAAAAATAAACACTCTAAAAATATTGTATTTTAAAGCTGATCATTAGCGGCCTGAAACCTTAGATGATAGCATAAAAGAGTTCTTTTTATACACTGTATCTGTGTTTGTTTGCCAATATAAAGTCAAAAACTTACATAAGATGCTGAAAATATTGTTGCAAGTAATGAAGTCCATGCATTCAAATGAAGAAATTTAAATATACTGTACTTTTGAAAACTGAATGAAAGGTCTTACTTCACCGGAACTGAGAGCTATTAAGATTATATCAGAAGGTCTGCATTTATAAAGCATTTTGTATTGCTGTGGATTGTATTACTGATTGAGCTTTTATGCAGCCAATAAACACCCTTTTCAACAACGGCAATGTCAAAGTATGTGCTTTGCTAAATCTCCATCTATTTTCTACAGCTACATTTGTCACCGTGACAAATATCGAACCTTGCAAAAAAAAAAAAAAGGATGTTCTTTTGTAAAGTATTTATTCAATCTGCCAGAAAATCCACTCAAATTAAAACTGGCATTTACCATTCTTTGTTATGGAAAAGTATTTGAAGCCCAGATGTCAAAAGAAATATGCTACTGTCCAAATGCCAACTTTTGTTTAGATAAGGAAGATGAGTTGGAGAAGAAGGGAAGGCTACACACAAATTGAGACAGTCAGAGAGGTTAGAGGGGAAAGAGGGAAGAGAGATAGAGATAGAAAGAGCAACAGAGGAGCAGGAAACAAGATCAGACAGCAAATGAAAGAATAGGTTCTAACCTCATTTTTAAGTTGCCAGGCGATGGTTGTCCATCGTAAACCGATACAATATCAAAGTCTTCCTCCAGCGCCAGTGTGACAAAGGTTAGCTGGATCCGGTTCCTCTCCCCCGTTATTATCAGCCACGTACAGTTGGCATAGTTGGGATAGCCGTGGGGGAATCCAGGCGACTCTATGGTGCCATTCAGGCCTTGGACTACACCACCACAAGACTCAGCTGAAAGGGAGAAAAAAAAAATAGACAAAACCATGTTAGAGCATTAAGACAACAAACCTGCATCCTATCTTGAACTGTATAAATTAGACAAGTTTATGTATTTAATCACTGCCTTGCATATGTCAGATTTAGACTGTGGCTCTGTAACCTTTGTCCAATTCTATTCAGGAATCAGAGCAAGAAGAGAAAGAGTGAATGTAGATTTCCACCATGGCGATGAAAGTTGATAATACATTTTTTAAAAATTAATTCGGTGCTCGAAAACATTCAGTAATATTACAATTCACTGTGCATTTGCGGGAAAACTCTAGGCAGAGCTATGTGCAAGTCAAATGTTACTACAGTAACAAGCCCACGTCCTCAAACGCAACTCCAACATAACGCAACCCATGCGTCACAGCCTCCCTTGATGCCATACCATATGTCTTATCAAGCTTTCGTGCAAAGCGCCTCAATGTGAACACATATTTGGATTTCATGGCCCTTTCCCTTCAGTTCTGACAATTTTAGTGCTGTGATCTACTGATCTTGGACCAGAAGTAACCTCCCATGACATATGCACTCATACACACTCAGGCATCCATATGACACTGCATGGTGTTATTTTACCAGTACAGCACGTTCCGTGTGATCTTATTGCTTACTCATTCAAGTCCCACGACATTCAACACTAAAAAATGGAGCCATACCAACATGAAACCTTGTGCAGCCACAACAATGTCCTCCCATTACAGTGTAGAACATAGACTTCATATCATTCACTATAACTACATTAATACAAATACACTCATAGACACTTTACTAAAAACACCATTTAGGTCAGCTCATATACAGCTTTTTTATTAGTAAATCATTTTCTGATAATAATATTTTTCATGTAGAAATCTGTCGCACAATATTTTTTTAACATGTCAGCAAATGGTTTGCAAAATGCTGTGCGAATTCAATTCTACTCTCTTTCCCTTCTCTCTCACACAGCATGTCAGCTTTAAGTATTCCATCTGAATCTGTTTATGTCCACTATTGTATAGTTACAATATGGTTTAAACTTGATTTGAAGGTAGAGAAGCCTCATGCAGACACGATTAAAGGGTCTCTGTGGGATATGATTCAGTGTAGATGTTAAGTGCTGGTACTTTTCCACCTCTTACATTTTTATCTGTGAGGATATGAGCAGTATATTCCAACAAAGTGTCAGACACCACTTAATACTTGCACATGCACATGTGAACGATATAGACCGAGACATAGTTGTGCAGACACACACGCACAAAAGAACTGAATTTATATAGCTGGTTAAGTTTTGAAGAATTCATGCACAGCTTTTAACTGTCAACTTCAGTCGGACAGAAAAAAAGGCAGTAATAAATAATAAAGCAGCTCTTAACGCTGGCAAAAGCGAAGCCACATATCTAGAGAAAGCTATACATAAAACGAGGGCTATGGCCAAAACAGTAGTCACAAATATTTTGATCAGTATTGACATCAAAGTTACTTACTGCACTATTTAATTGATTTTAACTGCACATTTTAGATTATTTAATGTGCTAGTTTCACTTCTGTGCTGCACTACATTCTTGTTAATGTACAAGTCTTTACATAAAAAAAGACTTAATAGAAGGCTCTTCTTAACCTGAATTCAGTGAGCAAAATATTTTTTGAATTGCACTCAAAATGCCTCACAATTTATTATTTCGCAAAGGCCTCACATGCATTAGTAGACATTAGGCAGCTGTGCACAGGGAAGCCTCTAGTCTCCCAATTCAGTTACTTCAACTCAGTGTGAGACCAAACACTACTTTGAATAGAGTGAAATGAGGTAATCTAATGTCAGATTTATCGCAATGTGCTCTCTATGACTGGGGCATTCTATGTAGAGAGGCTTCTGTGAGCGAAGGGCCTTGTAAATGAAAATATTCCATTCAGTCGTGTTAAGTGAATTGTGAGAAGCCAAAATCGTGATTAATATTTGACTGACAACATGTGACTGATCCTATAAACAGACTAGAGTCAGCTAGAATCAAACAAACCAGAACAAAACTTCAAATCATTAAAATAAGCTAACTGAAGCAAACCAAAGCAGAGCGACTTTAAAGAAACCTATAAGAGCTTACCGGGTATTTGTACTTGAAAAATGATTCTAACATGTGTAACAAAAGGGTTTTATGGAAAAATGAAACAACTTTCAATTTCACAGTTTATTCAGCTACATCAAAGGCACAATACTGCAGTACCACATGTAAAAGCAAAAACACCAAGATACAGAATTAAAGACAATCTTTAAAGATTTTACATGATGGCATATTGTCCCTTGAGTCTGAGTCTTCATTGTCCTCCTCTGTGCTCATTTAAAACTCTACACTACACTTCAGTCTTGCTAGTCTTTCCTTGATAACACTGTATATAGTTTACTCCTAGAGAATATAGGAGGCGCGTAGTGCAGTGTGTGTGTGTGTGTGTGTGTGTGTGTGTGTGTGTGTGTGTGTGTGTGTGTGTGTGTGTGTGTGTGTGTGTGTGTGTGTGTGTGTGTGTGTGTGTGTGTGTGTGTGTGTGTGGCCAAGATGAAAGCCAGCAGTAATTGTTTCTCAGATAGCGATGGCTATTGATTTATTAACCTTACATCAATGAGAACAGGCTTTCTTTCTCATCCACACACACACATACAGAAATGTGTTGCAGACTCCAGAGAAAACTACCTACTAGGTCACAATTCAGTCTCCAAATGCATGCAAAATGTGCCTAAATCTGCTTCTGTGTGTTTTTGTCATCTTCTACCATAATGAGACGAGAACTTGCTCATTGTGCACATACCAGATGTTCTTGTTTGTCTGAAGCAACAGAAAACACACAAAAGCACGTAAATACCTATACACAAACCCAAATGGACAAGCTGGCAGTAACAAGAGCAGCACACATATATCCAAGCTCACACACATACACAAACTTCAAACCATCTGGAGTGTCCAGATTCATTTCAGATTGTTCTCCACTGTCTTTCCAACCCAATTCACCTCTCCCCCTCAGCCCTATTTGTGTCTCTCTCTCATTCTATCTTCAGCTGTCTTGCACTTTCTGTCTGCCATCCCTTCCGTTGCCAGATCCCCCTCTGCCCTCTCTGGAGCAGATGGGATAAGTAGAATTCAGCTGATACCTGCGCCGAGCCGGATGCCATATTGTAGCATCGTACTTGGGGCATTTCAGCAAAAGGGACTTTGTTTAGCCTTTTATATGTTGTAGGTTGTTCTTCCTGTTTTTTTTGTTTTTTTTTAAGTTTACATTTTGCTTGTTCAATGTAGTTTTGTTTTATTTTTTCCGCAGGAGTAACGGTCCAGTAACTGAAAAACATATGGTCCTTCCTTCCAGCAGCTGTCAATTCGAGTAAGAAGACAAAATGCTGTCATTTTGTACTGAGTGCAAGAAATGGCTGTGTCAACTTGGCAAGTACAGATCATTGTTGTCAAAGTTTTACAATTCATTCGTTCACTGGGGAAAATTGAGCTCGGCACTAAGATTCATTGCAATCCATCCAATAGTGGACTTTCTAGTGGTGCTTGATGAAAAGTCAGAGGATCCACAAATCAGAGGGCTTCATTTAGTGGAAACCCTGGATGTCTGCATAAACTTTCATGCCAATGCATCCTTTAGTTGTTGAGATATTCTAGTCTGGACCAAAGCGGCATTTCTACCATCACTGCAACTTATAGAGGCACATTGCCAGCATGGCTAGAATAGCTGTAATCACTTCTGGTTTTGGTAATAGAGCAGTGTGGTGAAAACTGTTATGCAGAAGAAAACATCTAACACCTGTTGACGGAGGCCACCAGAAAGCTGATGAGTGGTGACCTGCATTCTAACAAACACCATCAAGTACTATTTTCAAGCATTTGGCACAAAACAGTCTGCTGTTTTGATTACCACAACTTGCCAACTAATTTGATGAGAAAAGGTTATGCAGACACATTTGAATCTGTGTAATTGTGGTCTGCTGGTCTGTTTTGTTGCTGTGGTAACAGATTAGAAATGCTGTACTCACAAAAACACAGCATGAGCAATTGTTCAAAATTTTTAGTGTCTCTCTTTCTCTCTGTATCCTTCCTCCTTTTTCATTATAGCCCTCTTATGATGTACAGCTTATATTAGCTATAATTTGTTTTTAGTTTCGATGAAATGAAATACACTGTTTGGCCTATCGACATCTAGCTATATGTAAGAACATGAGAAAAAAGAAAAAAAAAAAAAGGTCACATTGTGAGTGTGCATGTGACATAAATTAATCTTTGTGTATCTGTAAGTAGAGAGTGAAAAGGCCACTCCAGAGACAGGCAGATAAAAAACATGCTGTCATTTGCACATGTACGCTGCGCACTCAGATGCAGATATAAACACGTGCTTGAGTCTTCATTAAAACACAGGGTATAATCTTACAAGTATAATTTATATTCCACAGAAGGGAAGGTTTCAGCATGCTATTTAGATGGCTTAAAAAAAGAATCCATGCATGTCGACAAAGATACAGCTGTGAAATATGTATTTTCCTATATGTAACAGGCATTCTCAAGAGCTGCATGCTGTATATCAGTAATTAAACTCGAGCAACTTGATTCTCAGCCTTTTCCACATGTACAATAGAGAGAGATGTTTGTTTGCAGAAAAACACATGATTTCTCCCTAATTTTTGCCCTACAACTGAAACAACGTCTGCATTGTTCGATAATGGATTAGGTTAGTGCACAGATCTATATAACAATCAGACAGACTGTTAAATTTTAGGTGCTGAGAAGCAGCAGAGAGGTGAAGCACTCTAGTAGAACCTGACCACAAGGTCCCTGGCTCATAAATCAAATGCTGGCCTCTTCTTTCCACAGCGTACTGGGCCACAAATCAAATGCATCTTTCCAAGTTACGCTGTGTAGAACTATTGACTGCAGTGATTCAATACCGGCTATGAAAAAGTGGAGGTGGAGAGGAGAGGAGAGGAGAGGAGAGGAGAGGAGAGGAGAGGAGAGGAGAGGTTTTCTGGCTTCCCTGTTTTCTTTTCCCGTCGCCTCTTCCTCCCCACTCTTCATGTGTACCACCCCCTCCCTCTTTTTCATTATCTCCGTGTCAGAATCATTGTGTCTCTCCCACATTATGTTTGTCTCTCTGCTCCCTTCCATCTCCCCACTCTATCTCTTCCTCTCCCCAACCTTCTGTCCATCCTTGCTCTCTTTATTACGCCGGCGTTATCACCATCCCTCTACCTCTCTCCACGTAGCTCTTCCTCCCTCATGCTCTTCCTTCCTGCAGCTCAATTCCTCTCTCTCTGTCTCTTTTCCCAGCGCTGTCATCATGTCTCCCTCTTTCCCTCTCTACCTCTGTCCTGCTCTCTCATCCCTCCATCTCTCCTGCTCACTCTGCATCTCTCCTTCACCACAATTATCTCTGTATTAGCATCATCGCTTCTCTCCCTAAGTGTCATTACGTTTCTTCCCCGCTTCCACGCTATTATTATCACTATGTCATATTGTCTCTCTTCTGGTGTCATTATATCCATCTCCTGTGTTTCCTCTCTTATCCTGCTACAGTGTTAGGTTGTTTTTATTCCACCCACTCACCTGCTATATTTATCACACAAAGAACAAATACCACAACCTCTCTCTGTCTGTCTTTCTCTCTATCACCATTTCTCGCGTTCTCTGTCAGCCCACTGTCAAACTGTTTAAATAAGTGGGACTGCAGTTAGATTCAAGCGTTTAGGCCATTTAGCTGGTGCGCAGTGGGGATAAAAGCAGGTCTCTGGAAAATAATACAAAAGTCCACCTATGCAGTTAACTATGCTGAAAACTGTTTTGAAAAACACTTTGTGTTCTCCTGTGAATGCAATCACTTTGAACATTTATTCACTAGATTGAACTTTTTCAGGCCATCATGATGTTCACTCTAATAAAAGCAACAATAATCTTGTTTAAAGAATGTAAATAAGAAGCATGAGGACTGCACTTTGCCATTTCAAGCACTTGGGTCAATGCAATTATGAAAAGAACGTGTATTTATTTCTTTAAATGTGAAGAAAAGATTCTGAAAGCACAGCCTCCCAATATCACTAACTGCCCACAATTTCACCTCTGCGTGTTTACTTTTTGGAGCTGTGATTATGCTGTGCAAAGTTAGTCAGTAAACATGATGTGAAAATCATTAAAGTGCAAACTTGAAAACTAATAAACCCTGAACAAACAGTGTTAAAAATTCTACCACGCCTCTCGCTACGCTTCAATAAGTTGATCAAAGAACCTATTTGTCAAATTCAAGATTAATATACTTGTCAGATGTAAATTAGATGTGTATTAAATTGAGTCAAAACATTAAATTTAATCTAGAGTGAAGCTGGTAGCTAAATAAATGGCGAGGTTAGGGGCAGGACCTGCCCTGCCACCAGTCACCATGACAACCATGGAATACTGTGAGACATGTATTATACCCCATATGACACACACGCACATACACAATATTGGACAGACACACCGGGATGTACAGGGAGACTCAAGGCTACATCCAGAGTAAATCCCAAACATTGTCAGCAAGGAATAGGGGTTGCTGTCTGAAGATAGCAGACATAGGTAGGATTGATGGTGAGTGTGTGTGGCGCGCGGATGTACTTATACAGTTATCTTTATGAGGACCAGTTTGAGGTTTAGGCATAGGAGTGAGAACATTTCGAGAAAGTGAGGACCTCATTCTCTCGCACCGCTTCAAAAGGCTGTTTGGGGGTTGAGGCCTGTTTTAAGTAGAATTAGGCTCAGCTTAGTCCAAAGGCTGAGGTTAAGTTCTTGATTGTGATGGTTAATGTTAGTTTAATGGGCTGGGGAATGCACTACATCTATGAATGTCCTCACAAAGATAGCCATACAAATGTGTGTGTTTATGTGAGTAGGTAAGTATGAAAAAGACACACGATCAAAGATAGCAGCAGACTGAAATAAGGACAAAGTCAAACGCAGGAGAGAACAGGAGAGAATTGCACGTGATTGCATGTGTACTTGTGTTTGTATGTGCATGCGCCAGTGCGTGTTTCATAAAACATTATCTTCATTTTTCATCATTCTCGCTTTGAAAAACAAACCCACTGACTTTCTGAGGAAAGCCACCACTCTGCGTCCCTTATCAATCATCCTTTAACCTACAACTCAATAACTGTATGCTCTGAATAGAATGAATGGAGATGAGCCGAGGGATTCAAATCAAACTCAAGTGCTGAAACCAAAATACTTTATAAATTTAAGAATAACAATAATTTTCAGAGAACATCTTTGCCCTTACTGCCGCCCTTGCTTCACCCCGTGATAACTGTGAAGCTACACATAATACATCCTTCAAAATGTTTTATGAAGCGCAACTAGTGTATTTCTTCTGTGAAGATATTACATCTCTGTAGACATGGTTGCTCATCAGCACTGGCTGATTATTTGTATTTTCTTCAACAGTCTCAGTAGAGCAGCCGGTGCTTGTTTGTTTGGGGGTTTGGGAGGTGTTGTCAATCCAGTGATGCCAAAGCCCCAAGGGTAGTTTTAGGACGTGATGGCAAATGCAGTGCAGGAAACCACTGCAAAGACATTATGAAATGTGTTGCCACAATCAAGAAATACAAGAGTCACACATTTAAACATTTCAAACAATGTGGCTAACAAGACAGCAAAGGCATTGAGACTTGTGGCACTTAGTTTTCTATACTGCTCAGTGACCTGCAGTCAAACAAGAGCATGACAGCTCCTGATTGAAACAATGATAGGACCAAAATTGAACAGGACTGAATGTCTACTCTTTAGTACGACTGTATTGTTTCTTGTGTTTCAGAGCCCATAATGCAGGTGTTTTTAAAGTCTCTCGTCTTGGAAATACCTGAGTTTGTCTGAGTCTGAGAGGGCGTATTGTGGCAAAGTTCATAATCAATAATAGCTGTTTTCCGTTAAGTTCTGGAGAGATGGAAACAGAGATACTAGACAGTGCCAAATAACTTGACACACTATGAATTACAACTTACAAGATGTTTGCCCTGCAACCTAGAAGCTTTATCACCGACCTGTCAGATTAAATAAAGCAGTCCTTGTCTACTATTTCTTGAAGTGCTTGTAGCTCAACTGCTATTGATTCATGTCACTGTGTCACTTTTGAAGGTCCCATGAAAATGAATCCTAACTATCACAGCATGAGGTCACTAGTGAAGACTCACAGCTTTGCAGGTCCCAATTTAATGGGATCTTTAAAGCTGTAATCAGTGATTTGTTGGCCATTCGAGGCCAACAGAAACAAGCCCTGAACACATAACACGTTATCCCCTTTCAGTAGCTTATTTACACATCAAGCCGACATGGAGCAACATTAGTATTCATTTGGAGTCGTGTTTCTGGCCACCTGACGAACCTAAGTGAAATATCCACTCTGTTTTAGCTCTGTTTTTAGTCTCTACCAACTCCAGAGGGAAATAACTGCCTCTATAGCTGTTCAGTGCTTCATTATGTTGACCGGCTCGCTGCTAGTTTAGCCTGTCTGCTCTTAAGAAGTTTTTCCCAGGAAACAGCAACCTGCTGCAGCTGGAAATGCCACTGTGACAGCAGGTAACTGTGAACCAAGATGTTAATGTTGCTGGCGTCAAAATCAAACACAAGCTGAAAGATGTTATAAGGAAAAAAAATAGAGTTGAGGGAAAATGTAGAGTCAGTTGATAAGTGTCTGAGATCATTACAGTTTTGTAACATACTGTTGTAAATATAACATTCACTACAGACGTCTAAAGCAACATCAGTCTGAGGGCTCAATTATATCAACAAAGCAGTGACTTTTTGACAAAGGTAAAATTCCCTTTTTGTATTCCCTTTGGAAAATGACTTTCCTGCCGTTTAAACTGTCAAACTCAGAGTTTTCCTCAACATGGTGTAGGGAGGCATCTGAGTCAATGAAGAGGAACCACACAGTTTTACGCACAGGCATTTAACTGGAATAGACGTGACAATGAAAATCACTGATGCCCCACAAGCCTGCAGTGCCTAAAAAAAGAGGCAGTGTGCTCAATATTTAATTTATCCTGGGGATAAGCTTAAACTGAAAAAAGCCCTATGAATTCCTTTGCATTCTTGAAAAGTCAACCTGTGAATGTGATACGCACACACTCAAACAGACACATACTCCAGCAGAAAACACACACTAAGATCTTCAGTGGTCAAGACTAGGTGGGAATATCAAAACCATGAACTCAGCAATCTGCTGAACGTGTGTTAGAGCGCAGCAAAGCAAAATGACTGCTGAGAGCGAGCAGTGGTAAGCAGTCTTCTATATGTTGGTGATGTGTTTGTGACTTTGCCTCTGTGTGTGTATGTGGATGCATGGCTTTGAGTGCACGTTGTGTGTTTCTGGATGTGGTAAACTGAAATATTATGCTGAGACGTTCTAATACAAACGAGAGCCAGCGGTCAAGACTGGGTCACTCTATCATTGCTGACAAAACACAAACACCTAAAAGTCTTACATTTGTCTTTTTTATGATTTCCTTCCAGTTACAGTGTTTTTGCCTTCCTGTACTGCTCCCTCTCTGTATTTTTTCTCTCTCTCTCCTCATTAAACATATTCCTTCCAGACAGTGGAAATCAATTGCTTGTTTTATCTGACAATAATGTTGTTTTTTACAGCAACCAAAAAAATAAATGAAAGCAGTCCTGTTGTCCAATTTCTGACAGTGAGCAGCGGTTATATTCTATTTTTTATAATATAAACATCCCCAATTTGCAGTTCCTGTTTTTCTCTACAGTACATCACAGTTAACAGCTTTACTCTTTACAGACACCTTAACAAGTTTTGTCAAAGCAGTTTGTTGTCATTTTATTGTGTGAAGTTTAGTGGTTTCATATCATAATGCATTTGATGCTACGTTATGCTTACTAATAAAAATCTGGCATCATAAGGGAGAAATACGTGTCAACTTACAAATCACAATGTAGCATCACAGTTTTCATATTGACTAGAAAAAGCAGGCAATTTTCAAATTGGGGAAGTAAACAAGACGGTGAAACACGTATATGTTAAGAAGTGAGAGAATTTGAACTGTGAATAAGAAACATTTACACAAGTAGATGGGTGACATTAAATGACACATTTTCTTTTAACACATTAAGCTGCGTGTGGTTTTGTTTGTGCCAGCGTGTCATTTTGCCTATCAGGTGTGTGAGCGGTTAGAACACACACAAGAAAAGACGAAATGGAAAAACAAAATTATACCTTCATAAAGGAATCAAAGCTTCACCAGTCCAGGTGTGTCCCTTATAATTTTATGATAATTTCCATTAGAAACTCTTCCCGCTGTGAAAATGATCCGTTTATCTTCTCCTTTTCCCTGTCGCGCTGATGTCCATTAAACAGCCTTCATACATCAGGATGCATTTTTCAGGCTATGATTTATTTTCAGTCTATTCAGGTATGTTTTAAAACTTGTTATAACAACGATACATATGGTACGATGACTCGTGTTTTGACCATAAGCTCGATATGCTTGGTAATTCTCTGTAGTTGGCAGATATTTCAGACATTATATTTCAATGTTTACATTTGTAACTGTTATCAGTGAACATGCCACACCTGCATTAAATATTAGGTGGTTACATGTTGTAAGTGGTTCACTTAGAGCTGCATGATTTGAAAAAGATGTTTACTTGGTACAAACATAGACTGTATATAAAGTGGACGTAGCATCTGGCTCCAAAATTGAAGCCCACCCGGAAGTGTCAAAAACTTGCAATATCACGCCGTCCACTAGGGTTGGCTCCAAAAAGCTTTTGCTCCATTGACCCCAATTCATTTTTGGAAAAAATAAAATTTGATAGACTGATTTTCTACAGCTCAGAATTTTTGTCCCGTTAGTTTTCATGGTCAAAATGAGAGATCAGGTGGCCGATCTTAAAATAAATCAATACTGAATTTTAAATAAATCGTTGAAGTTGGCGGAGCCAGGGGGCGTGGCTATACTTGATAGACAGTCCCACTGACTGGTCCCGTCCCAAGTTGCTCTCTGGTCCAGCCTTTTTGATGACGCTTTTTACGTCACTGGCTCCAAAAAATCCAAAATGGCGACCAGGAAGTAGCAAAATCCGGGCTTCATTTTCTCGGCGTTGAAACCAACGGGTGACGTCACGGTTAGTTTACGCCTGGGTACAAATGAAGTTATGACAGCATTTCCCAACATCATCAAGAATCTGTCTTGTCCCACAGGTTTGTGAAAATCCATATAAATTAGATGTCAAACTGTGCGATTCAGAATGGTGGGCTCTGTCTTTTTGCAAAAACCGGAGTTGAAAATTCCCTGTTATACTCCAGTTGACTTTCTGAAGGGAAGTCAACTGCCAAGAACCAAGTAATCTTTGGAAGCCTGTAGCTCTGGCATACTTTACAGCAGAAACTTCATTGAAAGTTTAAATAGGTAACACGGCTTTAAATGTTATTCCTCTAAATCCATGTTTTGATATCTTGATATCTTTTAAGGTTTTTTACAGAGTCACAGGTTTAGTTTTTTTTTTTTTTTAATTATTTGCTCAGGCAGAGTCACTCTGACCAAATAAATTTTGCACAGTTAACCTTTTCTCTTTCTCACAATTTCTACTGTACTTGAACAATTTATATACAGATATATAGGCAATTTCATCCCCTTTCACCCAGTGCGATTCTCATTACCATATGACTTACTGTTTTTTTTTTTTTCATAAATTACCTCAGAGAACACAGTGTGCAAACCAAAACTCTCACTGACTCCCGTTATATTGGATCTCAAAAATTTCAGGTGAAAATTAGACATGGAGGGTCTCTCTAACCTGCCACCAAATCAATGTAATATAAAGTATGTGTAGGAAAATGCATCAGTTGGTTTGAAACAAAATTGTGCTTCACTGAAAAATGATTTTCTCAGTGTGACTTCCGATTTTTGAGCTATTATTGTTTGCTTGAGGGGCTAATCCTCAGGCTGTGTGTCTTCTCTTTTCACTGCTATTCTCACTGGAAGCAATCAGTAACTGTCTGATCTGACCCCCTTGTTATGTCATTCAGTCATTCAAAAAGGTGAACGAGAGGCAACAACCGTAGAGTGCTAGATCCTCAAAGTCAAAAAAGCACTATATATTAAATGCAATCCATCTATGACAGTATTACAGCAGACAGTCTGAAATCAGGTTGTGAATTCACACAATCTTCTTTTAGACTCATAGCGTGTGTAAAAAAAAAAACACTCCCTATACAGAGCACCATTTTATGTGAGTGATCCAATTACGAGAATACACACTGTACCGCCCTCACAAAATCAACCAAGGAAGAAAAAAGTAATGTCCACAGTATATACACCACGTTGTTCTAATAATCCCAATATGCAACACATCATATTTTGTACACGAAAAATCACTGCTGCACAGCTCAACAGCTGTCAATGACGACGTAAGATGATGATGATGACAACTTGCTTTTCTAATAGCCTGGAAAAAGACTCTCGGTTTGTGTTTGACGTGATACTATCTGTGGCTTTGAGAGAGCTGTGTCTGGGCTCCGTTTCATTCAGCCTGTCCCTGCCGGGTGGCTAATGCTAGCCAGCTGTCTGTACATATCTTGTCAACACTGTCCATGAATTAGTAAACAAACAAACTTTAAGTTTGTGCCCTGTCTGTGCTCGAAGGGATAATTAAAGTGGATGCACTGCACTTAGTTGAAGCACATCCCATTGTACAAAGCTGTATGAGATTCTATTCAAATTTTATAAATATAAATATTGATGATATCCTTGCATGTGATGCTGATTTATTATTGTTTTTGCACACATTGGTCTAAAACATATAGATGTGCCATGATTTAGTCATTTACTCCACAAAAAAAATCAATTGGCAGTTCTGGGATATTTTCTTGAATAATTGAGAATATAATTCAATTCAATTCAATTTTATTTATATAGCGTCAATTACAGTCAAATTGTCTCAAGACGCTTTACAGAACCCATATGCCTGACCCCCAGAGCAAGCCCAAAGGCGACAGTGGCAAGGAAAACACCCTTTTAACAGGGAAGAAACCTCGAGCAGAACCCGGCTCTGTACAGGGGGGACCCATCTGCCTGCTGGCCGGGCGGGTTGAGGGGGAAAGAGGAGGGCAAGGGGGAGGGATGGGAGAAGAGGGAGGGGTGGGAAAGCAAGGAAAGTACAACACACATTTGGATACATGTATGACAAGATATGTGACACAAACAAAGTATAAGCTAACATTGAAAACTGACTCATAGTTTACTCTTATGATGTACGGCTCTGACATTAAATATACTACATATAAAGCTAGCAGTAAAATTCAAATAATCTGTTTACAATTGTGTATCCAAAAAAACAACAATACTGTACCGGTTTTGAACATGGAAGACGTTTAAGCTCCAAAAAATGCTTGATCAAATACTAGTATTTATCAGTTGTAACTGAATTGTAATTGAGAATCAGACTGAATCACAACTAATCAATATAAGACAATCAATAAATACTTGCCAATATCCAACTACAGTTAATTTTTTGGTTAACTAGGAACATGTAATTTGACAAAATTTTAGTATCACCTTTATTCAACAATAATCATGAATTTAGGAAAGTGTATTTAATCAAGTTAAAACCCTGACATTTTTTTTGATAATTTCTTTAACCTTTTCATTCAATCAGGGTGATTACAAAGAAAAAAAAGCTAAGTTCTTGAAAACTGTTATAAAATATATTGCAGATCGAGGTCCATACAGTCACAGTTTCTGAGTTTCTATGTCTACATCTATGAGTGAAATGTGTCATAGTCAGAACTTAAATCTGAAAAACCTGTCCTTCACCCTGGAAAATATAGACATGTGGACAAAAACATAAATGTAAGCAGGCAGGCGGGCTAATCTCATATAACCTTGGTGTTTCTTGGACTGTTACAAATGTTGAACATTTTCCATATGGTTCGTTAATGATGATTGGTTTTAATGATGTTACAGAAAACATAATTACGCGCCATTTCCTTTCCACTGAGCCCTGGATAAGAAAAGAAACAACTGGAATGGAGAGATCTATTTTGCTTAATAATTGTAAAAGCATCGCCTTTTGTCTGCATAATGTTCTGCCCATGCAACAGCCCACCAATTAGAAGGCAGGAAACCGCATGTAATGCACCGCACATGTGAAAGTCACCGTAAGCGTATCATGAGCACACTGTAATTACACCGAGCTGCATCACAACATGCCAGTGTATTGGAATGCATTATGAATCTAGCAGCAGTTTATGAGGCTGTTAGAGTTGGAACTTTATTTACCTTGCTTAAAAAGAGCATGTCAGAGAGGCAGTAAATAGCAAAAACTTGCGCAACTTAAACACATTTGGACTCTTCCTACAATAGGCACCATAAAATTTGGACCATTGCTGATAGAGGCCTAAAGGACAAGAACATTTTTCTTTCAATTGACGAGTTACAATATACACTGCATGTTTTATGAAAGAAGTAATTTACCAGAAATTATGCCTTTAAGCCTGAGCTGTTAACATCCTAAACCACAGTGTGTTGTTTCTAAACTGATGGCTGAGTTTAAGTAATTCAGTTGTAAATAATTCCGCTTCCTTTCTCCCGAGAAATTAATTGGGGCCTGTCAATTCGAGTATTTACCTAATTAGTTACACCTGCAACGGCTCTGTATTTTTCAATCCTTTTACTTTAACAAGCTTCTGCTGGTGGTAAGGAAGAGCAGGCAGGAATGGGAAGTATATCTGTGCAAATGCATTTTGTCAAAGCTTCTCTGTATAGATCTTCCACCCTGTTTTTTTTTTTTTTCTATTCTTCTTTTTCTTTTTCTGTATACCTGTCTCTTGAGTTTATCGGTCCCTGTGGATATCCGCGTCTCTTCTGTATGCGAGAGAGGAAGAGACAAGACATGAGGGAGATGGAGGGAGACAGAAAGAGAGGCTCTGCAGGGCGATTTGTGTAATAACTGCATGTGTGTCACGGCACACAGTGAAACCGCATGCAAGCGTCACACACACATAGACGCACACGGGGCCGTACGACAGCTGGTGCTCAATGCCTGTGACTCTTACAAGGTATGTTCGCTCGCCGACCGGCCACCACTGTAATGGAGACACAGCCACGGGTCCCTGGAGAAATAGAGCTGGGAAATATGCCTAAATGTGTGTGGAAGGAAGAGATGAAAAGAAAGATAACTCTAAAAATACCCCGGGACTCTTGATTCAAAACCACAAAAAACTGAGAAATACAATAAAGGAGAAAAATGAAGATGAATAAACAGAATGAGAGGAGAGAGAGGTAAAAAGTGCAGAGGAGTGTAAGAGAGAGAAAGAGAGAGAAGGATGCAGCTCTTCGCATCTATATATTTGCCCTTGGGGCCCTAATACTCTATATGCTGCAGTATGCTTTGTTATTCATCTGTGGGGACATTGATGTTTCACATGAGCTAGCAGGTTGTGTGTTAGAGAGCGTGAGGTGCACACACACACACACACACACACACAGAAGAAATCAAACAGGGATTACATAAGTTGAAATGGAGATGACGAGGTTGCGAGGGAAAAAAAAACGGGAACCAGGGTTAACTCTGCAAGGGGAAAAACAATCAGCAGAGAGGAACGAAGGCACCAAGCATCGCGTCATTGTAATACACACCAGAGAGACAGACAGAAACAGGCAGAGAAAGTTGAGATGAAGGGGGGAAAATGCACTAAAATATACATAATAATCCTGAAAAAGCAGGAATGTGTTCATAAAGTTATATTTTATACTGTTCATACATCACTACCTTCAGTCTCTATAAGCTTTTGTGGTTAAAATAAAAACAAAAGATGGTTGTTGTGAGAAACTAGAAAAACAATAACTTTCATGATGCCTTTAAAGGCCCTGAAAATCTACGTTCTCAGTCAGCTTCTTGCATGAACCAAATTCAAACAGTTTATTTTACATTAAACATGCATTTTAAAAATGTATTACCTGTACTCTTTTTGTTTGCATTCTTTTTACCGGTTTGAAGAGCAACCTTTGAGTGAAAATGTGATGACAGTGATGGGTTTGTTTGCTTATTAAACCAGGCAGCTGTCAATCACATCTAATGAAACCATACCCTCACACTTCTGATGAAAGAGATGACTTTTTGATTGCTAAACTTTTTCCAAACTTCCACTGATGTGCATTCAGTAATGGGCATTTAAGGCTACAGTGAAATACTTGATGTTTGAAACTACATTTGCCAGGGGTTTTACATAGTTTATTTGCTTGCAGTAATGAATATATGCTATTAAAGTGTCAAAGCTGTGGCAAATTCCTTATCATAGCCAAATGTTGGTGAGCGTAGTGGTGAAGTGTGTCACATATAAGACATTTGCAGACATAATGTCACGCTGGAGCAGTTTACTCACAGCAATCTTACAGTGGTGCAGTGATACATTTGCTTGCTGCAAGTGGATAATTTCCTGCCTGCATGAGTTCAATAATGCTGTAGCTCGCAATGACACTGCTACACCAACATTAGGGAAAGGGCACACCAGAGGAGGATGTCAACACAAATTAGGTGGGTCAATGTTGTCTGGCTTGGAAAAAAAAAAAAAAAAGAAGCTGCACCTCCACCCGCTCAGACCACATCTCATTTCAGTAAATGTTTTGTTGGGTGTATAGTGTATGCAGGAGCTCTTAGAAAACAACTGCAAATACAAGGCCGTCCAACATGTGATTACTGCAACAATTCACAAAGCGGGATGATTCCTACCAGTATTTCTCATCTACAGCTGCTTGTATTATGTATGAGGGGCTTTTCCTTTTCAGCTGATGAAACTCTGCCACTATCTGAAGGCAGCAAAACTTGTATCCATCTGCAGCCCGTTCTTCGAATAGTATTGTGTGTTTTGGAAGTAGCTCAAGCGCCTCATTCCTGAATAAATCTTGCTGAACTGATGCTCACTTGTTGCACGTGTGGAATGGTGTGTATTTGTGCTTTGAGAAGAAGTGTTTGCCCATGGGAGAGATCTGGACTCTTTTCTCCATTACAAAAATGTCAGCGTGTGGTGGGAGTAGACTGCTGTTAAAAGGGATGAGAGGAGCTGATCTGATTGTTCATGACTGATACCGATAATTTATTCCTCCTAATCCAGCCTCTTTTGCATTAGAGCTGCAGGTGCACCGCCAGAGCCCTACAGCCTGTGGTCATGAAATTACCAAAAATCTGTCAGTCACGGCCAAGTGCACTAGTGCAATGAATTTGACTCCCAGAAATAGGGCCCTCTGAGGAAGTAGAAGGCGAGGTTGAAAGGAAGAGAAGAGGGAGTGAGGAATGGAATGAAAGTGGAACATGGAGAGAGAAGAGGGAGAAACCGTTGTCTCGTTTCAAAGGGAGAAGGCCAAAAGGGAGAAAGAGAGAACACAAAGAGTGAAACCCCCTTTCCCATCTCACAGGAAGAAATGAAAACTTGTGTCGTTACCAGGGAGGGTGCTTTTATTCTGGTGTTTCTATAGCAACAGTTTCTATGTGCCCATTTTACCGACCTGAAGAGTTATTATTATGCAACGTGTGGGAAAAAAAACGCACACACAAATGCCAGAAACAATATGATTATTAGTAATCATGCAGAGACAGACATCCATTTTTAACTAAGCGTGCTGAATGCATACAGCATAAACTGCATGCATAATACACACTTACACTCACACATTCAGAAACAGCCAAAGACACACAGTGGTGCATGGGACAAGTTTAAAATGACATGACATGTTCCCCCCAAAAGGCTTCCTCAAAAAGCAGAAGGGTGAAAAAGGGATTTATCAGGTGGCTCAAAAAATGAAAATTGAAAAACTGCACTAGGATTTTATTTCTTTTTTTTGCTGTGTTTGAGCTGCTTCCTGTTAGTTTCTTTCTGTTACTTTATTTCCTCATCCCTGCCTCTTTGTGTTTTGTGTCCTGATCAGCGGCTGTGTCTTTGTGTGTATCTGTTTGTGTGCTTGTGTGTAGCTATATATCCTGTATGATCGTGGGACGTTGTCATTTTCAGGAAGACAGATTGAGATAGAGAGGCATTACCAAGAACCTAGGACATCCATCTTCTGCTGTCTGACTAGTGTGTGTGTGTGTGTGTGTGTGTGTGTGTGTGTGTGTGTGTGTGTGTGTGTGTGTGTGTGTGTGTGTGTGTGTGTGTGTGTGTGTAAGGCCTACATCTCTTCAACCAACTACGTCATATTTGTGCATGATTTAGCAAGAGATTTTAACCATACACACACGCGCCAGCAGGATCATTAAACTCGGCGGATGCTGCCGTTTGCCTTCAGCACTTCCCATGACAACAGAATCCCATCAACACTCTCACCTAACCTTTTGGTGCTGCAGTAATCACCGATTAACAATCTGTTAGAAAGACAAGAAAAAGGCGAGCGGGGGAGACTGAGACAGAGTGAAGGGGTGAGCCACTGATAAACAAGCAAATAAATAAATAAATGTAGTGCGTGAGAGGAACAGAGGAGGGAAGAGACACGCACACTCACCGACAGGTCAAATGCATCGTGCCTACTCAGCATAAATCGTTCTACATGGCAGGCTATTGTAATTAGTCTATTATGGCGACAGTAATCATATTACCATGAATGGGTTCCTACTGAGAATAAACAGAATGCATTCAAGTGCCGCTGCGAGGTTCTACAGAAGGAGACACCCACATTATTGCTTTGACGCTATATTTAAAAACATAAACTCCAGGATCCAAAAAATGGCAAACTGTCTAACACAAACTATAAACTCACAACAGTCACATCTGGGCTCAAACAATGACAACATCAGAAAAAAAAACTGAGAATCAAGCAAACTCAAGGCAGCTTGCTTCAGCCTTTCTGTGATTTTGGTCTCAGGGGGGTCTGACTCCCGCGGAGCATGACATCCTGTCACCATTGTCACCCTCGGCATTATGCATGAAGCTCTATCGCCTTCCCTCATTCATTTACATCCCTACACACTCAGAGAGAAAGTCTCTGCTGGCATCTCTGCTGGTCGGATGTTATTTTCCACAGTTTCCGAGGCAGAATGTCAGTAACTTTGTCTTACTGCAGCAGTGCCCCACCCAAAGAAACACAAACCAAAACTCAGAAATGCACCCTAAAAGTTAGAAAGACAAACTCAAATCCAGAAATCAGTAATGCTTAAATTGTTTTCTTTCTACAGAAGGATCTGTCACATTTTGTTACTAGCTGCTCTTCCTGATATTTGAGTTTGATTTGCTTAATTGGTCAAGCATTTGTTTTTCTTCTATGGTTACAACAAAACTAATCATACACAGAGTTTAAATTATAGTTCAAAATCACATTATACATAACTTTGTCATCAAATGCCTTCTTTTTTTGAGGGTCTACAGCAGGGACGAGTGCTAAACCCATTGAGCTAACTGTACCTGAAATATGGCACGCAGTTCTCCATCAGCAACGAAAGACTAAACCAAAAATAAACAAAAACTCCTGCCAAAAGCATCCATCTTGCTTATTCATCAGCAAAGGTCAGTGCCTAGAGTAAAGGTTACCAAGATAATACATGTAGGTTCTTGGATTTGCTAGAAAGGCAGTTTGAGCCATGTAACATTGCTTCCAGTATTTGAGCTACGCAAGGTTAAACATGTCCCTGACCTAGCTGTATATCTGTACCAGTGATGAAATTGATATCGATTTCCCATCTGACGTTAGATTTGGCTAGAAACAAGTATTTTTCCCCAAGTGTTCTCAAGCGGTCTTTACTAGGCATATCAAAGATTTGCTTACGGGCGCACTGGTGACCTTTGCACAGTTTGGGGAAGTGGAACATTGACCAAATTCACACGCTGGTTTTGCCGATCTCAGCTTCGGTCTGGTGGTGTTTAACGAATCAGACGGCAGTTTCATTTGAGTTAAAAATGAAACATGATAAAAACATCACCAACCACACGCTGTGCTTAAGTGGAGGTGTGAGTGCAAATGAGCATGTGTGCGCATCCACTGAATGCTGTATTCACTGGATGTGAATAAACTGTGGCTTGAGCTGTTATACCATATATGTAATGTTGAACGGGTTGGATAAACACAGCATGAGATTCAGGGTGAGATTACCCAAATTACACAGAGGACTATGCCTTCATATTGCTGATTATAGCTGTAGGTATATGAAGCCATTGTATTATTTAGCGATTATTCAGAGTGAGGGAGACGTGTGCAAAGGCATGAGGTAAAAAGAGTGAAGTGGAATAGACCCACAGAAGAGAGATTGGTACTTAAAGAAATGAAAAACTGAACATAGATGAGTAATGAACTGAGTGAATTCTCATTATTGAGTGGAACGGCCAAGAGGGATTGCTGCTTAGAGAGACAGTGAATAGAGAGCTCTGAGGGGGTCACTTCATCCAAAGCTATTTCCATGATGTTAGTGTCCAAAAAAAAAGTGGAACTCATGAACTTAAAAATGGAAAGAAAAAAAAAGAGAGAGAGAGCAAAAAGACAGATCGAAATATTTCTTCAGTTGTCCACTAAAGAATAAAATGTACTTGTTGATGCTTCTGGAAAAGATTAAAAGTTAAATATTAAGAAGACAGAAGCAACAAATTGTCTGAAATAAATGGCAATCCTCCTCCATAAAACATCACACGAGTCAGACTGAGCAGTTAAAGAGTAGGTCGAATAATGTCAGTAAGTCAAACCTTAATGGCTGATAATTATAAGAAGCATTCCAGGAGTTATTTCACGGTACAGCATTTTGATCTGGCTTAATGAAAAAATCCTACATCTTGACATTTAAATTCTTTCTGCCAAGACAATGGAAAGAAATGGACCTTTGAAAGTTTTAGAATCCCTGATTTTTTTCTTCTTCTAATTGATTCAGGGGATTTTACTTCTATGTATAATTGATTACAGTATTTAGATTTTCTCCCGGAAAGATCGATGGATTAAACTGGACAAATAATAATGCTGTGAGGTGGACCGAGTGCTGTAATAATTTGACTGTGAGATGCAGTCCTGAGCCTCACTCTGAAATAATGGTCAGAAATTTGACTTTCTCTGTGTTTCCTTATTGTTTCGTGTTCCCCATTAATTGTTATTTTTGCATCAACTTCTCTGCTAATAAGATTCCAGCCTGGCTTCCTTTCCTGACTAAAAGAAATGAATAGTGAAATAGTTGTACAGCTGCGTGCAAAAATCTTGACACAGCTCGGCAAATGACATATATTATTCATCTTTGAAATTATTAGAGGTTATGCTACTAAGTAAATACAACCATCTGCAGAAAACAAACATGATTCTTTCTTCAAATGCTAATACATTGTGACTTTACATTATATTAATTTCAAAGGTTTGTCCCTATAAACAGTCCCACTGTCTAACTTGCAAATCCATGTATTTGTGATGCAGTAGTGTTAGAGCTCTGTCAGGCACATGGTGAAATGCCAACTGAAATAACGAATCAACATTCACGAAGTGCTTTTTTTTTTTTTTTTTACAAGGGTGTTAATTAAAACTTTCAAAAATAAACAGAACAAAAAAATTGCTCTACAGTAATAATCATAAATATATTCCAAATTTGTTCACATTAAATTGAAAACTGCTACGATGGGAATGCTTAAAACCCTGAAGGCCCAAAACACATTTATCAAAAAATACATATCTCCTAAGGCTTAATATGAACCTGTAATTGCACAGAAGAAAATACACAAAATTCACAAATTAAGCAGAAAGAAATATAAAAAAAAACATAGGTAACATTAATAAAAATGAAATCAGTCATTTAGCACAACAATGAGCATCTTAGTTTCCAGAACGCAGAGTCTCCCATTTTCGGTTTCATTTATGATTCTTACTATATAAAGTGTTTTCTTAATTTCTGTATGTGACTGAAACTTGTCATTCAGTAGAATAAAATTTAACCCAGGGCTGAAAGGTGAAGTGCATAAATGTAAAACTTGCAGTTCTGTGAATGGCCACTTGAGGGCGTCTCCAGAAGTGAGTTTAGTCCCTGCTGTCTCTAGTGTTAAAACGCCCAACATTACAGCAGAAGTACACATGATTACAACTTAAAATGAAAAACCGTTTTGATCTCTTTTGCTAATTTCCCCCATTTATTACTGCCTAACAGGGGTGGATTTTAATATAACTAATTTAAAATGGATTAAGGCTTAAATTTAGAAATAATTAAGGGCATAGCTGCTTTCAGTGACAGGAGGGTGACATCCCAGTTGATGGCCCAGAAATGTTTGCATGTCCTGCCACAGCTCCAGTCACACTCCATCTCTTTGTTCCTTTTTGGATTAGCTGGGAGATAAGAGGAATTAGGCACTGCCAAGATAGCTACAGGCAGAGCCACCTCACTGAGCTTCAAAACTGCTCTTCAAAAAACCACAGGCTGGTTCTCTCATTCTTTATGTACAGTCAATAGCAAATATCTATTTTGTCACGAAACTTTAGCACACAATTGTATTTTCCAATAAGCTGATTTTTCAAGGTCATCCAGATCAAGTAGACCAGATTTCAATCAGTAAACTTGAGGAAAATCTGTGATATTTTACTACAAAATGTGAAAAACGACTTTTAGCACTCCTTTCATACCATGTTTGGGAAGATTTTGTTCATATAAACAGATCACAAAAAAGTAGAATGTCAACTGGATGTTCTTCACAGGTTCAGCTAAGTACATCTTAAGATTTCTTTGGACTCAGTAAATAGGAAGTGAAAAGCAGCCTCAAGCTATGTTTTGTTTGTTTCTGTCTGGGTTTCAGTACAGTCTGTAACTGTTTCACCAGCTCAAGTGATTTATGAGGGTGTACATATTGTTGTGTGCGTGCTATCTAGCATTACACACACATTTTAATGTTTTATTACACAAAAATTGAAAAATTACCAAAGAACCTCACGTAAAGGTCAGCAAGAAAAGCATTTAAGTCAGATGAGAGAAGAGAAGGCAGTTATGTTATCCTCCCTGTTGTAATGATGCAACAAAGTATTCATTAAAAGAACACATTCTTCCTATACTGCTACATAAATACTATATATAACTTATATTAAAATTACATAAGTATTTTTGAAATATTTAAGGATAATGTGCTATCATGCTGAAGTCTTTTGATGTCATTTTCTGCAAATTCATGGAGCATGATAATCCAGCCTGATCCCACATTTTGGTGCCAAACCAGACTTTTTAATCCACTGCATGGCAGGATGGAAATCGTTACAGCCAATATCAACACATTTGTCAATGCAAATTAGAATTAACGACAACTTTTCCTGCTGAGAAAGATCCAAAGTCACTTTATCTCTTCTTTTTAACTCGTGGACAGTAGCCGAACTTTGAGGGTATCTGTGGGTATTGATCATCTCAACCAAGGATGCTGCAGTTGCTGCTCTGTTGACTTTGAGTTGTGAGGCTACATTATGCTCAGCCACTCAGCCAGCCAGCCAGTCAGTCATCCAGTAAGCTATTTCATCAACCAGCCGGCCAGTCAGTCAACCAGCACTAAGTCTGTCAGCCAGTTATCCGGTCAGTTAGTCAACCGACCTGGGTGCCAATCTGTCAGTGAACCAGTCAGTCAGTCTGACAGGAGGGCAGCCAATTAGTAAAACCTCCAGCTGGCTGCTGGTCAGAGAGGACGCTTCATAACTATGGTAAATGCTGATGATACAAAATCATATCTGAGAGAATCAACATTTCTCTGCTTTTAAACTAACAAATAGATCGTTAGGCCGCCATCATGCCTGCATTCCGAAATTCATTCTTGTTGTTTAGATGCTATTTCAGCTGTGCACCATAGAGGAAGGCAGAAATTTAGATGCCTATGATCATAGCCATCATTTACATGTGTGTGTTTCCCATTCATAAACAGGCAGGAGCGCAGAGCAGGAGTCACTACCAATAACAGCATAAAGGAAAGAAAGAGAAAGAGAGAGAGAGAGAGAGAGAGAGAGAGAGAGAGAGAGAGAGAGAGAGAGAGAGAAGAAGTGTCTGCATCAGTGTTTGTTTTATTTAGTTTGACAGCCTGTTGACAGCGCTTCGCTTGTTTTTGATGCTGTCAGCCGATTATTCATTTAGAGCTGAATGCAGTTTGGACCACAAGGCCTATTAAATTATACACATTGAACAGAATTGTCTCAGCACCGCAAAGACTGTTGAAGCAGTATGAGTTCGCGACACAGGAGTTTGCTTAAAGCTCACAACTATGGGAGGTGTGAGGCTGTGCACTACATCTGCATCTAATGTGGGACAAGTTAAATCATACATGCCTGCTCTCACCGGCCTCAAAGAGCACATTTACTATTCAGGCTGTCAAAAGAGTGACACATTAAATTCTCAAATTAATTCCTGTAACTTTTGCTGCTGCTGTGTTTTGACAGATAGAAAATGTAGGGGAGCAGCAAGTTGTTTCTTTTTGTGTTAATTGCCAAGTAAAAAGAAAAATAAAGCCCAAAACCTCAGAATAATGCTCTCTGATGTAGTGAGACTACAGTAAATCTTAATACAAGGGAAGTAAGCACAATGGCATGGGGTGACAGAGCTTGATTGCATGAAGACATTTTGTTGTCAGTGTGATTTACTTCATTTTGACATAAATGGTTTCTATTACACAAGTGATTTAAGTAACTCATTTTACCAAAAACAATCTGTTGCATCATTAAAATGACCATCTGCTACAGCTAAATATTCCATTTTTACTTTGACAGTTTCTTTCTTCAATAAATATATAACAAGTGCTTATATTTATTTATTTTTTTACCATTTAAGTATTCCTGAAGTATCAGTTCTATAGAAACTACAACTTCGGGGTAAGTTAAGAGAGCAAACAGTGTGTAGGTTTTGAGACAGCCGAGAGCAAAGGAAAGGTTTAATACGTGAAAGGAATATCAGAAGACAGCCATGTTGCCTCGCATCATTTTTTAAGGGAGCTGTTGTTTGTATGCTAACAAAGTAATCGTTTAACTTTGTTAAAACCCCCAAGGTTATTTATCAACTGAGCAGTTTTTCTGTGTATTTTTAGATGGCTCCGCAGTATAATGAGCTTTGCTGTAGGACAAATCTAACAGACACACAAGATGTTTATCATCAGTGTCTCGCCATATGACAGGGTCCTGTGTTTCATCACTGTCAACCAGGCTAAGTGATTGATAACACTCTGAAAAAGGTTAAAACATAGTGACACTGAAAGGAAAAGCTCATTTCTGCAGCATATTAAGGATAACATTACAAAGGTAAATAATCAAAACTTGCAGTAATAAAAAAAAAAAAATCTGAGTAAATCCATTCGATCCAATTTTCTAACCCTGCAGAAGTGACTGATTTTAGGGCAAAACATGCTCAGACAACAAACCTGGCAGGACATATGAGAAGTCGAGAGCAAGGGAATGTGTGTGAGTGAGAGAAACAGGGCATCAGTCCAAAGGGCAATTCAGTACAGCAGACTAATACTGTGTTGTCCAGATGGTCTGTCCTTATTATAGGGAGTATATGTTTCTGTAATGAGCATCACGGCCATAAGTCCTGCTTGCGACCCACAAATATGCAGGTTTTATTGAACTTACTGCACCTGGACTTTGAAGATATTTTACTTACAAACATGCAACCAATATTAAAGTCACTTGTAAGTGTTCACATGCACTTGGCAGACTCACACATTCGAACATACAGCCAAATACAAGAACATGGCATCAACTCTAGTTTCAAGTATTTCATTAAACCCTTTATTCTGTGTTTGAACAGAAATACTGTAAAAAAAATAACCTAAAACCTGCGCAAAAAGCCAACTTCCTCTCACCTCTCTTGTCTTCCTCTCACACTGTTCTCTTTCTGTCTCTCTTGCCTTCGAGTTACTGACAGGCTAAATTCACTTCTACTTCCCTCTTATGTGAGCAGCGCATGTAAGCTGCCCTCTAGCTATAATAAAGCCTTTAAACACTCAAGTGAAAAAATGCATTTTGAGTAGTGATGGCTACAGAAATTATAACATTTATTTATAGCCGAACCATAAACACACACCCGTGGCGGCGACTCGCTCTCACATACCCGGTCGCTTACAGGAAAGCGAAGCTATCGTTCTGCTATCAAGCACTGCAAAGTGAGTTTCAGCGATTGAATTTAAGTGGTTTACTGCAACGCTGATGATGGATGGCTCCAATGAATGTTTTAATTTGCTGGTGCACATAGTTTCATAAGAGTTTAGGAGCGGTCAGACTCCAAATCCGCTCTGGGGACATATAGTCAAACTTTAAAAATGTAATCTTCAAGTGTTGTTTAATAATTGTTCTTAAAACACTCTGACACAAAGCAGACATTGATCCAAGTTATATTACCTTGGGGATTATTGTTTCTTTTAGCTATTTCACCTGCCTGCAATTATTGATACTGAGAGAAAGCTGAAGTGCCAGTTGTGATAGTGGATCCCAAGGGTAGCTTCTGTTTATACTGAAAGTTGACTGCCCTTGAACTCCTTTCATCAGAAATACAAATTAAAGACATTTCAAGTGCACAAAAATCGATCTTGTTGACAAAAAAAAGTGCGTAAAGGTGTAGCTGCTGCAAAGTGAAAGAGTCAAAGTGGGCAGAAATTGCTTTGAGAAAATTTAATTTGGATAAGCCTGCAGTTGGAAGTCATGGGGGAGCCTCATGAGGGTTTCTGTACAAAACGGGACTTTTTAAGTTCAGTACTTTTGGAGTGAGGAGCCACATTAAGAGCAGTTAATCTACTGTAGAAGTACAGTGGGGTCTTTAATCTCTCTCTCTCTCTCTCTCACACACACACACGCCTAAACAACACACATGGAGAACACACAGAAACACAGACATGCAAGCTGGTGGGAGATGTGGAGGGAATGAGGAGTGCGTGGGGGTGGGCAATCCAGTGTTATCCACCTAATTCTGTCTCCAGCAACACTCCCCACACACTGGATTAGCTAGTGGGCTTTGTCAATACACTGTAGAGAGGCAGGCGGAGAGAGCGAGACTGTGAGTGTGTGAGCAGCAAATAAGACCGATGAAGAGGGAGAGCTCGTGCATGTGAGAGATTGAGGGTCTCGTCTAGGGGAGGATGGTTTGTGTTTAGATAGAAGGAGATTGAGTGTGACGCCAGTGAGTGCCCGCATTGGTGAGTGTGTGTGTGTGTGTGTGTGTGTGTGTGTGTGTGTGTGTGTGTGTGTGTGTGTGTGTGTGTGTGTGTGTGTGTTTGTTTTCGTGCTGCTTTTTGATTTGACTTTTATAATTTCATGGAGCCACTGTTGATAAGAAAATACACAAAGGGACGTTGAGAAATGTCTGAAGCCGTGCCAGTTTGTGAGTGTGTGTGCATGTGTATATATGTGTGTGTGTGTGTAGATCTGCGCATGTGTACACACTTTCCAGTCATTGTTTCAGAAAGCATAGCAAAGCGTAGGGTGTAGGAGGGGTTGGAGAATAGTATGTTATTTATCAATATCTTCCATATGCTTGCAGCATTGACTGGACTCACTAAATTACGGAGCCAATATTCACTGTAAAACACCATGCAAGCTTTCCAAATGACTGAATCATTCGCTGTAGTGTAACTTACAGAAAGACAGAAAAAAGAGAGGAGAAAAAAGAGGCAGAGGAGGATAAATACATTGAGGGGGAGGAGAAAGAGGAGAAAGAGAAAAAGAATGAATGAAACCTAGCTGCATGCATTTACAATACCTCTTCCGACAATTATGTTTGTGTTCCTTGCTTGTAAATACCAGGTCAAATTGCATAAAAGGCCATGCAGGCTTTTCTCGAGGTTTGCAGAAACACTCTGCATATGGCGGATTTGCAGCGGAAATGTGTTTTGGTTGTTTACATTTAAATCGGTACCGGCTCAAAAAACATCCCTCATTTTGATGTTGAAATGTTACATAAACCACACTGTGCTTTCCAAACATCTCTAAGAGACTTTCAGCAAGTCAAATGAAAGACAGTGAAAATGAGAAATGGAAGGAAAAATAATTAAAGAGCAGAATGAAAGGGTTGCAGTCAATGGGGGGTATTGGGAATGTGTTTGTTTGAATATTCCAGAAAGCTTTTTCTTACACGGAAAGTTTGTGTGGGCTTTAAGATGGAAAACATAAGAGAGGAAGAAAAAAAACCTCCAGAAAAAAAAAAAATAGGAAGATCCCTAACTTAAACCTTCCAAATTCTTTTTAAAACACTCACAGCACTCAAGATTTCCTTAATGCGTTTAAGCTGGAGATACAGCTGAGCCAACAATGGCTTTTGAATGCCCATATTTTAGACTTGGTATATAGTTTCACTATAGAAATATAAAATGAGTAAAACATGAATTTTAAGTGTAAAAGAGAAATGTGATGTGCTGGATCAGCTAGAACGGGGGTTATAATCCCCAACTCAGCGGTCATGGGTTCAAATCCAGATCTTAGCAATTTACTGCATGTCATTCCCCAACTCTTCTCTCTCTCTCTCTCTCTCTCTCTCTCTCTCTCTCTCTCTCTCTCTCTCTCTCTCATTGCTATCTAATAAGCAGTCCAAGTGTCCCTCAAACCATCTGTACTCATGGAGGGGAATAATGACTAAGGACAGCAGAAGAATTACGAGCAAAAAATGACATTAAAAAAAACTCCAGTTCCAGCAACTCAAGAAGAATTCTGAAGTCGCTCAAGGTCCAGACATGTTTTATGCCATTTTTCGGTTGTAATTCTTTCACTGTCCTTTTGCTTTTAAAATGTGCTCAAGGTTTGAACATGAAGAAATCTCAATACTGAAATATGGTCATAGTTTCGAAACTTAAATGCCAAAAGATGCCGTTAGTTTTGATGAATAATTCTTTATTCAACCATCACAAGTTTGCCCATTTCAGAATACTTTTGAAGAATAATAAAAATAAAAATAAAAGTCTCTTTGGCTTTTTCTGTTGAAGAAATAAGATGTTGTATGAAAAAAATGTTTGCAGTTTCTATCAATTTAAAAGTAGTGTTCTGTATCCTATTAAAATCCATCACTACGAACAACAAAAAATAACCAGTCCACTACACAAATCATGGAGAAAGCCATTTTGACACTATCTGGATGAATTTAGTTTCAGCTGTAACCTAAATGAGTGCACATTTAGGAATGCACTGCTGTCCTTGCTAAGCCCTCAGACTCATCAATGTTCTTTCGGAGTAATTTAGGTTGCTGCTAGCTGTGCTCTGAAAACCACAAACACAATCTATATGACAAACACTGAGCAACCACAGTGTGTACGAGAAACCAGAAAGACGTATCCAACCGGGAAAAACGTGGACTATTATTTGTGTTGCCCCCCACTCACACGCTGATGTTTATCACAAAGATGAATAAGTAAACAGCCTGCTGTAATTGCTGGCACTCCATCTTGAGACACATCTCGCTGCTTTAAGAAAATCAAATTGCACATCACCCACTGACAGTGCCCTGCACGGTGCAGTCCATCATCTGTCACCTCGTCTACTGTGAAGCTGCGGTACCTTTTACTGTGTGCAGCAGCCGGATGTGTCAGCGCTCCGTTTAAAAGCTGCTACAGTAACTACAGTCACTCCACTCAAGGCTTAGCAAATGACTCTAATAAAGTTCTATTGCAAGATTTAAAAAAAAAAAACTTTTAGAATTTACTCAATGTGTGAGACAGAGCAGTGGCTGATCACACAGATGTCGACACACACAGACAGACATACACACACTCAGCCAAACATCTGTCGTTCCCGTACTGAAGTGGTGAAGGATGCTCGTTGACAAGGTGATTGATGCTTCTGTTGTCATCTTCTGACTCTTTCCCTCCCTTTCTTTCTCTCTCCGTCTCGCTCCCTCTCTCTGTTGCGGCTTCCTAAACAGAACCCTCAGCAATAATGAACGCCGGTCCAGATGCCCAGTAAATTTCACAACAGTTGGCCTGTCAATCCACGAGCGCAAGCACAGCACACACACACGAATGGACAAACATGTAGCACACGTGGGCAGACAAAATAATGGAAACATCACGTAGAAGACAACAAAATCACATGTGATTACTTCACGTCGAGCTGCTGGGCGACTCAGAGGAGGTGTTAAAAAACAAGGCTTTCACAGATTAAAAGATCAATTTAAACTAAGTTTTACAAATTCATTGTCATTCTCATCCTGTCTTTTGTTTCTTCATTGATAAGATGCTGACCATTACAGTTTAGTGTGCTCTGGTGACAAGCGCAGAGCAGAAATATGTTGGTCATCAAAGCAGTGCAAGAGTTAACAACTTCAGGTAAAAATAGAAACAAAAAAGGTGATTTTTAAATCAGATTTCCATCTTAAATTGTGTTTTTTTTTTCTCTTACTGATTTACTTAAAGTCATATCATCTTTAAATCATAATTAAATCCAAATCAAAGACAATACAAATAAGTTGTTTATCCAAATAAAGTGGATCCAGTAGAACTTGAACTGTCAAGCTACAGTTACAAAGGCGTCAACACAGCAGACTGAATGCTAATTAGCAGCATTCATCTTTCTTAAGAGGTCTGACAATCATCATGTTTTTCAAAGCCTCATTTCGCTTTGAAAAACATGATGAAGTCCTAAACAGGATAAACGGTCAGCGCATGAAAAGATGCATAAATCTTGCAGCCCTCTGTGGACGACATTATTACCACGGGAGATCTGAGGATTGGTAATTACCAGCTCAGGACATCAGGACTTTAAACATCAGAAAAGACTAAGCTTACTGTATTCTGAGCTAAATTTGGAGATAATTTCAACGGTATCCAGGTAGACATCTCATTAGCCATGCACTCGACAACTTGAGAACATCACATCTTTGATAAGAACAACCATGTAAGCAATGTGAGCCTTTAAAACACACAGAGGCACTTAAAGCAACCCGTTTTCATACACACTGGGTTGACGTTGTTGAAAGTGTTTCTGCGTTTTCACAGGACCACAGTAAATTAATTTGAGGAGTGACAGGCATTACCAACGTGCATGGGCAAAATCAAATTGCTGGCTTGTTCTGATAACACTAATGCCTTCTCAAAAGGCTGAAACTTGGAAAATTATTTCATGAAGCAAAGAGAGCAGTCTGAAAAACAGCAACGACATATTCCATCTACACAGAACTAAGACTACAGCGGAAGACATGCAGAAAGCAAGAAGTAAGAGTGAAAGAATGTAAAAGGGAACAGAATAGCCATGTGGGAAAAGCTTTGATTGTAATTGGAATGATAAGTAGAGAATAATGATAATGATAATAATAATGATACAATTTTGTTTGAGGCCAAAGTTATCAGCAATTGGCCGCATTAACAAAGAAACGCTACCTTTATCTTTTCTATTTTCCCTTTGCATTTCAATTACTTAATTTCAATATTTTCTATCCAAGGACAAACTGACAATTACTTCACGGATTGCGCTATTTGTAACAGATATCGATAATTGCCAGGAAAGCCAGAACTTGACACCACAGGAGGTGCTAATCATGAAGCTGTCGCTGATTTTTGTAGGTCTTACTCACAGGACACTCTCGACTAGTCATTTAGTTGACAAATCTGTAAAATAACTTTTTATCAAATACTCCAGTAATTGTGATCTTCACTCCACAGGTGGTGCTACAGCGTGCCGCACTTTAAAACCAGGGAGGAATTTAATCAGAGTTTCTGTTCCTTTGTGATTCTTCAGGTTCACAGAGACGTCTCCTGTTCATTCGTGCACCTGCTTGAAGACAGAGGAAAAGGACCGAGAGACAAAAGGAGATGAGAGGGTCAAGGGAGGAGAGCAGACAGTGTTTCACAAAATGCCACTGGAATATTGTGCATGTCTTATCTGCAGCAGTCACACAAACCTCGCTGTGGAAGGAAGGGCTAATAGGTTGACTAGCTGAATGACCGCCTGAATGGATGGATGGCTGACTATCTGACTGACTGGCATAGTGACTTTCCATCCATCCGCCCGCCTCTCTCCCTGTCCCTTACTCTATGTGTGTCTGTCTGGTTGTCAGGCCCATTAGCTCATTAGACAGAATGTGTGTGATTGGAATAAGAACTAAGCTAGCACTAATCTCTAGGCTGAAGCACACACACACACACACACACAAAGACAAACACACCAATCTTCCCTTTGTCTCTCTTTGTCTCAGCTTGCCCTTTCTCAGCCTTTCTGCCGCCCATTCTTGTTTTTGTTCCCTCTTGTTGTCCTCGGTTTACTCTCTTTCCTATCACTTGTTTCTGTCTGTTTCTTCCTTCCTGCCTTCCGGCGTGTCCTCGACTCTCCTTCTCAGTCTCAACGTCTTGCAGTTCTTTGCTACGACTACACCACCATTTCAATACCACCATAATGGCTAATAAAATATCTATAATAACGACCATAAAAGTGGACAAAGGGCTATAGTGAGATATTAAACACAGCATGTCGCTACATTATCCAGAGCTCCAATCAGTAGCAGTAGAGGACTGTAGGTATAGACTACCCTGAATGATCACTGTTGGAAGAAAACTTCTATGGAGTTGCTGTAATTTTCTCACACAGCTCAAACAAAAATGCTCACACAAATTAGGATGTTGTTCTTACAAGTGGATGCAGCTGGAAAAATGTGAAGGCACTGCTTAATGCTAAGTAGGCATAAGTATCCCACTATGCATTATGAACATCAGGCAACAGGCTAATATACGCTATGAATTTTTTAAAAGGCTGCAAATGACCATGAACAGCTGCCAGTAAATATGAGACTCAAAGCTGTACAAAAGCACAGCTCCTCTCTATTCTTTGAACCATTAAAAAAAAGTTAGCCTCACTCATGCATAAAAGTTGTCGAAGAAGTCATTTTATAAAGTAATCGCCATAAATATTGCGCTGTAAGTGACCAGCAAAGCCAGCTGCAGCCCGCAGGAGGTCCGTTTGACGCCGAAATGAAAACTCAGAGATGATCCCTCTGCCCAAACCAACAGGAACAGCTGGAGTCCCTAAATTATTTTTTTCACTCAAGCAGCTAGCTTCAATGTTGTGATTCAAAGGTCACAGTTTTGAAATCACTGACCAAGCAGGAATGTTCTGTGAGTAAAGCGCTTTTGTGCTGCCCTTGAAAAAGGAAAACAAATTTTGCATAATCTCACAGGAGAACACATCCACGGCAGTGTTTAGCTCCTGCATGGGGAATAAAGTTCATCGCTTTCAGCTGGCATACTGTGTATTGTGCTGACGTATGAGCTGTGCGTGACACATACTTGATGTGACCACAGCATATGTCGCCAACATGTTGGACTGCACATGTTGTATGAGGGAACACAGGATCTAGTCATAGCTCCGTGAGCTGGCTCATCTCCCTCCTCCTCCTTCTCCGTCTTCGTGACTTTGATTATGTCTCGATTTTTCTCTCTCGCTCACTTTTCCATTTCCATCTGCGTACAGTATTTATCTGTCTCTGTCTTCTGTTTACATCTCTCTCTCTCTCTCTCTTTCTCCTTGTCTCTCTTTCTGTCTCTCTTTCTTTCTGTCTCTGGCTATTGGTTCCTATGGTGACAGGTCTCCGGTGCGTTCTGTTCTGTTGCTATGGTAACTGACCTCCAGTTGGAATCCTGCTCTCTGATCTTTGCGTCCCGTCATTAATGTATATATGTGTGTGTGTGTGTGTGTGTGTGTGTGTGTGTGTGTGTTTAAGTTTATTACTGTGAGATAAAGCTGACAGTGCCTTAAATTACAGTGAAGTGTATCACTCATAAGCATATTATCTGACTGTGTGACGCTGAGACTGACATCAGAAAATGTTTCTTTTTGATAGATAAAAAGAGTGACGGACAAATGGACTGAGAGACAGATAAAATTAACTTCAGCCTCAGAGGACTGATGATGGAGATTCCTTTAAGCTTACGTACCACTTTACCCCTCATCAGAGCAGCACTACAAAGCTAGGGCAGTGTTAAATGACTTCCTTTCATCCACTTGGGGGCTGCAGAATAAGAAACTGCAGATGAAAATGAACTCTAAGACAACTCTTGTGTAAAACATCAAATTGATTAATAATGTAAGCAGTCCCTTGCAAATAAAGTAAATAGAAAGTAAGCTGTAAGTCAGAGGCTGTATAAAGAAGATGGATGTGGAGTTTTGGATGTGAATGGGAACCCAAGGACACTAATGACACCTTTACAGCAGCAACTTGTCAATCACAAGGTAGCCACAGCCTGCTTTATCATCTATTTTACTCTAAATGAAACCATAATTTACAAAAAAGAGCGCAATGCTGTATTAAAGGAGGCTTGAAAATAATGACTGAGTCCATAAATTGATTAAGGAGGTAATAAATCAAGTCAGAAGTAGGTTAATTTCCTCAGACACTGTCAAACTTTGTTTTGCGACCAGATGATTCGCCCTCTGCTGGCCTTTACAAAGAATGCAGGCTTGAGGCACCTCCGTGTTGGCTTCACTTTTCAGACCCAGAATCTACATCAGTCTTTAATGCATGCCCAGTGATGTAACTACACCACTGACAGACAAAATTATCACATTATTAAGTTGAAATGGATAACAGTTAGCAAAGAGACGCCTAATTACAAATCCAGCAGACATGAAGCAACATTAGCACCCATTAGAGTTTGTTCTGTGGCAACCTGATGAGTCCAAGTCCAATATTATGTCTGCATTTAGAACCATTTAGCTCTCCACCAATTCCTAAGGGAAACATCTGACTCTTTAGAGGTTAAATGCTTCACAGTCTGTCAAGTGCTCGGTGATGGGCAGGTTGTCAGCACACTGGTGGTTTCTCATAACTTTCTTTCTGAAAAAGTAGTGAAGTTATGAGCAATAAAACCAAAATATTGAGCTGAGAGACACTAAATGTCCTGTAGAGCTGATAGGAACTCTGTTTTTGAAACAACTTGTTCTGACTACAAACGCACTTGTACACTAACTCTGAATTCCCCCAAAATGCTTGAATGAAATTGCATGAATCCTCTCTGCAATGTACAATATAAACCTCTGAATCAGAGCTCCACTCTTCATGGTTAGGTACCTTGAGTGCCTCATTCTGCATACCCTTCCTATATGTATGCACACACGCATATCTTCACAGAGCACAGGGTTGGCAGCGATGCAGCACCCCTGGAGGAATTTGGAATTCAGTGCCTTGGTCAAGGGCACTTTAGAATTGTTCTGTGAGCAGCCACCGTCCTTTCAAAAACTTTTGTTCAGAAGCGATAGAGAAGAGGGTTGTCAGTGAGTGCAGTGTCACCAGACTCGTTTGTGATTCAGTGCCTTGTTCAAGGGCACTTTAACAGGCAGCCACCAACTGGTCCTATCACACACTAGAGGCAAAAGACTTGCTAGGGCTGGAGATTGAACTAGCACCCCTTCAGTTCTTACTGAGCGCTGTGTGTTGAGGGTTGTTCTTTGCGTCTCTTGAGAGAGTAATCCTATACTAAAGCACAAAATCACAGAAGTGGATTTATTCAGGTCCAGGATGATCTAACATCTTGAGAAAGTTGAGCAGTGATAGTGTTAAAATATCAGGTGATTTAAATAAAATGTGACTCTGAATTTCACAGCAGGGTTAAAAGACTCAAAAGATACCAGTGTGCGTGAACAGGACAACTTGTATAGTTGTCCTACAAAAATGCTTTGAGCCGCTTGAGCGTTTTTAAAGAGCACCATGTAACACAATTTATAGCTCTTAAACAGCTACTAAACTCACAATGAGTCGAGACTGTCTCCTCAAGTGCTGTTTTCAGGGTTAAGAATGAACTTCAATTTCAGTGGAGACGAGAGGCGTTCAGAACACAATTGAAATTTGAACACCTACAAAGTCCATCTGCTGATGAAGATAATGAGATTAGATCAGAAGCTCCAGGACAGCCATTAATTGGACCATGTGGTGAGAAAGAATCCTGATTTTCACTTCCACACAATAATGGACTACATCAGTAATTCTCGATTGAAATACCTCTGCAAAATTTAGAAATTCACAACCTTTAATATTAGTATATATATTATTTAATTTTATATTTAATACTTTGTGAAAGTGCTACTTTTTGGACAACAGAAACCATTTTTTTTATGGAACTTAACTCTTTACGTGGGAAGAAGAGGTAGGTGTTGGACCTAATTTAATTTCCATTGCTGACTGACTTTAATACTCAGTTTCTGCCGCCTCTAGTTTAGTCTTCACTGATTTAGAAGTTAATTAGTTAACGAGGCACCGAGGGCTGTGGAGGTGGGGTTAATGTCTGATATGCTAATTATCACCATGGAAACACTGTCACAGCAGGAAGCAAGAAGGCAGTGACTAATGGCCCACTCATCTGATATCCCATTCAATCTCTCTCTCTCACTTTCTTCTCTTTCCACCGATTCACTCTCTCACATCTGAAATCTCACTCATCGCTGTGTTTCCATTCTCCCTGCTGCCAGTCATTTCTTCTCAGAGTCTCTGCCTCATGCACTCTTTGCCTTTTCCTGTGTTCTCTCTGTGCGCTCTTGTTTTTTTCCCTCTTTCTTGTTTTCTGAGGTTTATACATCTAAAATCTTTGTTGCAAGGCTAAAAATGAAACAACGATGAAATCTGTAGTTTTTTTTTTGAAGCCAGAGCAATGCAAGAAAAAAAAGTGTGGAAAACACATAACAATGACACACGCAAGAATAAATAATGTATAAATGAAATCTCTTAGCAACCATGAGTCTCACTTTCTCCCTTCATTACTTAACTGCATGAGTCATGTGTTCAGACACATTTCCATGTCTCTGTCAACATGAAGTGACAAGAAACTCACAGAATTCCCTTTAAAGTATTCATAAAAACACACACAGCTTCTTCTCATGCGACGTATTTAACCGCATCTGCCTGCGTCTCTCTCCAAACTTTCCCCAGCTGTCTATGTGACTCATAGCTTTTTTGACAACTCTGTCAACACAAGGAGATAAGAGACCACTAGTTAATTACAAGTGTGTTAAACACTGAGACAGGAGACACACCCTCTTCCATATCCAGAAGATGTGGGGGGGGAAAAAACTACAATACAGACTGCGTTTGATGTTGATGGCAAACAATGCTCGAAAAATTTTAATGATCAGTGTAGATAACTTAGTTATTAACCACAGACGCACCGTGGCAGACAAGACTAATTGGGAAAATCACAGCAACTCTGTCTGTGCTCTTCCATGCGTTTTTAAATTGACAACAAGCAAATGAAATTTAGTTTTATGTTTTTCTTGGTCTCTTGAAATCTGTAGACTCTTGACTCTTGGCTCTCACCTCTGTCAACAGGCTGAGAAGCCACCTCCAATATTCCTAACCCTCGTGATATAGTCATTATGTGAATGACGTGTTTGGCTGCCATCCATTTTTATCACTTGCTTACACTACAAGCTTCCCTAGAAGGAAGAGTAACTCAAGTTTATCAGTACAGGGGCGTCATTTAAAACACAGTCAATGAGACAGTGTGATCAGCTCTTTTCTGTCTTACATTCATGGGTGAAAATGGGAAAAATGGTTGTGGAAGACATACAACACAACTTTAAGGTGCTGAGGAAAATTGCATGTGCACTGAAACGCATGTTTTTTTTTCCTAAATAAATAATATCAAATGCTGCGGTTTAGTTGTGTGACCAAATTAGAAACTGCAGACAGCAGAGTAGGCAAAAGAAGTCAGTAAATAAACTTATTTGAAAAAAAAGCCCCAGGAGACATCCAATCATGATGCAGATTGTGATGCTGATGAAGATTAAATGAACAACTGAACTCCCAGACAAGGCCACGCTTACACAAGACCAACGTAAACAACTTCCGAGCACCCACTCAAGCATTAATTCAGGCAGACGTACATTAGCTGACTGGAATTAGCTGCTCCATATTTTACAATCACTGCCGTATTCATACCAGCTGACTAGAATCAGGATGTTGCAGGTGTACGACATGGTCTTTTTAATCGAGCATTTCTCACCATTACTCTGCTGATATGCTTGTGCCAGATACGTTTGCTGCCACAGCTCCCTACACACTTACTCCCTCTCTTTACATGGTAGATTTTGGATTTTTTTTAATTTGACTGATTTAATGCATGTGCGTTTCTTAAGGGGTCTAGTCATCCCTACAGAATCCTTGTCATTGCCCAGGTCTTGTGCTTCATGCTATGTATTGTCGGTTCTTTTATATATCTCTGACTGAACTTCTCAGATAAGTAAAACTTAAAAGTTCTGTTGATTCTTGTGTGTTCTGCATTTTCTGCAACAGACAGATGGTCTCCTTCAGTTTCGTTACAGAGCAGATGTCGAGAGCAGCAGCAGTCGCAGAGACAATGTGACCTACCTTTTGATCCACAGATGCCCCACACTGCACGTGGCACTGCACTGACCTGTCAAAGCACTGTGGTTTGTATGAGGCCTGTGTTAAATTAACCCCTAACCAAGTTGAGAAGAAGAAATCCAAAGACGAGTTATCAGAACTGCAGCGTGATACGAGCAAGTTTGCAGCTGACAGCGACAAAGTCCCTGAAAAGCAGCTCTACCAACCCACTAAGTTTCTGAATCAACACTTATTAATGAACCCAATTTTATAGGGCAGAGCTGCCACTGAGGCCGCAAGAATCAGGACAAAGCAATTCAGGCTATGAAATGTGGGGGCATGTTGTAGAGAAAAGGCCTGCTGATGCATCCTTGGTTGCAGCTCCTGAAGGTTAAGTGTCCTCTGAGGAGCTCCACATCACTTGTTGAGGTTCTGAGTCAGCCATAAAGTGACAACGGGTTTTAGAAAGATGGGCAGGTGGACAAGCAATAATATATATATATATAGTGTGGGTGCTGACAATATGAGTTTTTGTGGTAAATTTATGGTGTCAATACATGTGGATATATGTGAAAATGTATTCACCACACTGTGAAGGCCAAGGATCTTCAGACCTTCGTGGCCACAGGGGTTCTTCCCATGGGGCTCCTTCACCCCAACATACAGCACACAAATGCTGTAGAAACCCCTTTCCCTGCCTTATGGCTTTAGAACTACATTTACTACTGTAACCACCTAAAATGAAGATAATGACTCCAGAGGGAACAGTTGCTGCTGGATTCAAAAGTGCATTTTTGGCACAGCATTTTCGCTCCGACAAGCACAATGCACTCTAGCAAAGAAGCCGCCATTCTGTCTCTAAATTACCTTGAGCAGACGAACAAGGCCTTTGGCCTCTTGGCCACTACAATCTGAGTTCCTCAGTAAATAAATCATGACAAAGTTTTACCTCAGTTCCATCAGACTTATTGCAATTTGGTAAACAACAAGTACAGAGAATAGAGAAAAAACAGAGAGGAATTCATCCAGGCCTTGTCTGGATCAGAAAATCTGCAGCAGGACTTGACATTTTGGTGGATGACGTGGTCATCACCGTGCAGCATGCAGTATTGACTGTGGTCCTCCATCACTCAGTCTGTGTTTGGGCATCAGGGCAGAGCTTTGATGCAGGGAACCATCAGCATTTCCATTGCTCCACCATCTGTCACTGCAAGAAGGGCTGCAATCTCGAGCTCCATGTCTGTTGGAACAATGGTGCCCTCTCCCAGCTTTTGTTGTAAAGCAGTTATATTGAATGCCAGAAAGAAACCCAGTGGATTTCTAGACATTTTTTTCACCTCTGACCCAAAATATTAAAAATAATCAATGTGCAGAAAGCCAATTCAGCTGAAGAGGTTACTTCCGAAACACACAAAACAGCACAAGTGTATTGTGGTTTATATGCGCACACACATGCAAGTGTTGGCCAAAGAGCAGTACGTTTGAAGCCCAGAGGGAAAGAAAGAGATTACTGTCTCTTTCTCTCCCTTCTTTCTCTGTTCACCAGTTTTCTGTCTCTTTTTCCATCCATCTTCATGTCTCTCTCTCTCTCTCTCTGCCCTTGGCAATATGATAATAAAAGCTAAAGAATACCTTTGAGTTTGGACTCTCTCTATTTCTCTGTGCCCCCTTTGGCCCACCATTATATCACACACCCACACATACAGATGCAATGCACATACTCACGCACTCTGACGCGTACAGTATACACACAAGCAAACACACACACACACACACACACACACACACACTAGTATATCAAGTTGTGACTGAATTACATTTTGAGTGATAGTGCTCTTGAGGGCAAAGCAATGATAACTCACCTGTACGTGTGTGTGTGTGTGGGTGGGAGTGTACTTTTAGTTAGGTAGGTACAAGGTTGCAGGATTTACTTGTGTGCGTGTGCGCGTGTGTGTGTCTGCGTGTGTCCATGTGCCATTGCTCAGGGCTACAATAAATGGGATAGCTAGCCTGAAAGAGTTGGCCTTTTACTTCACTGCTAAGACTGCCAAGCTCTGCTAACACAGCCAATACAACCAATACATCCTAAAATCTGACAGTGCAGAGATAAAGTTTTCCTTGGTTCACTTTCTATTCTTTTTTTCCTCTGCTCTTTGTCTCTCGGTCTCTGGGAGACACACAAACACGCATGATCACCTACCAGAAAGATGATATGATGCATTTTTTTCATCTGGATAATTTTAAACTGAATGAAATTGACTTGAACGTTGGCTTATTAAATTGTGATAAAAGATAAAATGCCGGGTGCTATTGGCTGAGATACTCCATTGTGCTATAATTAAATAAGAAAAAGTGGTTTTGAAGTAGAGTTGAGTTTTCAATATAATATTGAAATCATATTTATATATTGTCAGGCGTCTTGTCATGTTACTATACATTTTTAGAATTACAATTTTTAAAAGAAGTGGATTATGAGTATACCTACATGCAAATTACAATTCCAATGTCCTTGTAATGAATTGAAATAAGCAGGATTCTTCTGTTGATTTTTCTTTGCTGTCAAAATCCATCTCTCGTACTGAAACACTGCGTAGGACAATATCAGAGCAGCACAGTAGATCTTAAAGCATACTGGCTTGTTTACATGCAGTTGGAATGTGCTGCTATGTGAACAGTCTTCTGGTAAGAGTATGATCCATGCTAATCTTTTTCTGTCTTTTAAGATTTTCCCTAAAAAAATACCAGTCTAAACAGATTTTTTATACAGATTTTCTTTCCACTCATCCAAAGGCTGTGGTGAGTTCTGCTCCAAGATGACAGTGTTCATGCTGTTTACAGTACACAATGTCAACTCCTCGTGACTGTGGCTCATGTTATGCTTCCAACCAGTGCCAGAATTCTATCTAAAGCTGCAAGCAACACAGTGTGTTCAGCTTTTATCAGGAGCTTTGTGTTGTCGGGCTCCATACAACAAATGTCTTTTGTTTATATCAGCAGGTCAGTTTAATGTACAGAAGATTTTCTTTGGAAAAGTTGATTTCTGGCTTCGGAAAAAAAAAAACATTATAAAGAAGCGTATTTCCCTTAAAAGCATTAGTAAATTAAAAATAAACATTTTATATTCAAAAGCAGACACTATGCTTACTGAAACTGAAGTACCGGTGAAGATTAGCAAACATTTATTCAAATATTAAAATAAAAGTTGGGTGCTCCACAGGAGACTGATCATAATCCTTGTTGTTACCCTCATTACAAAATTAAAATGTTAGGGAACTCAATTCATCTTCCTTGTATTAACCTACATAATTAGGACAATTCTCTGTTAAAGAAATTACAAACCAAAAACTCCTATAAAACATCAAAGACTTTGCAAAAAGGTTATTTCAAAATGGAAGAAAATGTATTCGCTGATAACATACCGGCTGGCAATTTCAACACCTATTCTATGGTTCAATTGACTTTCCTCCCTGACTAGACAGTAATGAGAGTGTTTAAAAGGTTTCACAGTGGAAAAACTGTTTTTTCTGGACTATTTTGCCATTTCCTCACAATACATTCTACATTCACCCTGATCCATATGAGTAGTTGGTGTCTTTGTGCAATCAAACTATAATACACTGCCAGTTTAGAGAAATGCTTTGCAGATACCACAGGAAAGAGAGATGATGTGACATTTGCATGATGCATTCATTACTCATTGCTCCTTTCAAAAGGCCAAACTCTGACAGTATAGAGCCACTGGCTTTGAGCACAGCTGCAGCTGATCCGGCTGGCTGTGCTGGGTGAACCCGTATCCATAAATATGGTCACCGCTCAAACTTTGGCTGCATTTGAGGTTGAATCTATGAGTCAGCCACTGCCACAATCCCAGCGACAGCTATGTCATTCCACAGCTATGACATTCGCGGTCATTGCTACAGCCTCTCTCAATCAGCCTCGGCAGCAGCCAGTACCAGAGATGGGTAAAGTAGCTCTTCTAGTTATCTCACTAACTGTAGTAGCACGGATTTTACTCGTGCAGCAGCAGATGATGGTGCACCGATGTGACTGTGGTCATATTGTTGGCAGTCTATTGCTACACTGTATATAATTCTGCACCATAGTACAACTCAGACTTTATCTATGGACAAGAGCAAACATGAAAGTTATTGTGATAGCATGCAAAGGTAGCTAAGAACAAATGTCCACTATGACATTCTGTAGTTTTAAACTTCCGCAAATACTTTTTTTGCTGTAAATATGAGAGTTTCCCTACCTCATAATTAATATGATTTATCAGATGTAGGCCATTTGTCACAGATGGCCCCTTCCTTTCTGTTAACTAAATGTTAATGTTGGTGAAATGACTTCCCTGCATGCAAATCCTCCAACAAAACAACTCCCCCTGTCACTATTTTGCAGGAACACTGTCACGGAGTCCTTCACAATAATAATTGAATTTAAAGAAATACAAATAAGTCAGAAAGTTGTTTCACATACAGCAGAATGATACAGAGGTGCAGCCAGACCATTCTGTGCTGCACAACAGTTTTCTATGTGAGACTACCTCATAACTAACAGACCGTTCCAGAGCCTGATCTTTGATTCCAAAAAATTCTACTGTGGAAATTTCAAATCCTTTTTGTTTTCTCAATAAAATATTGTCAAGTTTTAGGATAACGGGTAGAGAAGCTCAGCCCTAAAATGCCCATGAGTCAAAACCATAACAGGCCATGAATTTCTGTCAAAAAGATTTATGGGTGAGCTTCAGACTATTTTCCACTTCATCCCTGAATGAAGGGTGCTCGTCCATGAAAACTGCTTTAAGTGAGCAGGCTGGCCCACGCCCCCTCTGACCGACCCTGTCGGCTGTGTGCACTTCATGGCAGACCATTTACACACAGAAGACTTTGGAGGTGAGAACAAAAGTCTTTGCTCTTATCCGGCACCTGGCTGACAGACATGAACCACATGCTGAATCTCGGACAGCAGCAGAGCAGAAGCCATGACCACCTCTCACCTTTGTTTGGGGACAAAAAAAGGAACAATATAGAAAATAATGGGGATACTAAGTACATGCAGGTGCACACAGTTATAAGAAATAGACTGAGTGGAGAGGCCAAATCAAAAGGGCCTGTACTCTACGTGAGTCAAATGTTGCTCACAGTACGAGAAAGTGAAGACGGAAAGAAAATGCAATTGAGCTGCTGCTGATGCACCAGAGTCCCTTACAGTAATAAAAAGAAGAAGTAAGTAAACTGAAAACTGCAGAATGCTTAGGCTCCAAGTGATATTTTTACAACTCCATTTTTGCCATTTTTAAAGCTTGAAACAAATACAGATGACTTTCTCAAATTAAAAAAAAAACAAAAAAACTTAGTGCCCCAAGTGTGATGAGTCATCAGCAGGCATACAGTAGATGGTACACAAGTATGAAGTTAGCAACCAGCCTTCTCTTAACTCCACTGCGCACACTCACTTACCTGCGTGCGTTAATATGAGTGTCATTATGTCACAGCAAATCACTCTGTCACTAAGCCTCATATCTCCATTCCTTCAGATATACTGAGAAAGAGATTTAATTACCACACATACACACAGCCACAGGTAGAAACATGGAGCTAGATTTAATTAGCTCTCCCTCTCTCTCTCACACACACACACACACACAAAACGCGCATGCGCACACACACAGCAAGGCAGTGGTAGATCTTAATTGAAGCAACATGATGCTGAACTGAACATAAAACAGCGATCCAAACCTCAGGTGGTAGATCTCATATCTTCAGTATGTACATAAACACAAACACACACACACTCTCTCTTTTGAATATTTTTTTCTGTTATATTTAGGCAGTGACTTGAAGTCCATATTGAACTCATATTCCCAATGTCAAGCAGCTTAAGGTTACTCATTCCTTATTATTGTTGTCAGTCCCTTTGCATCATTTAAATAGAACGCAATGAGTGTCTATTGATAAGCTGACTGACAGATAAACAAAGAGAAAGATTTTTTTTTTTTTTAAAAGAAAGCAAATGCAAATAAGGAAAATAATGAGCAAAGCCCAACATAAAATAAACTCATCCACCCACACAGTCTAACCAAGCCGTTTTGGCCTATTTGCAATTTCCATACACAAACTCTAGTGTCTGTCTCTTTAGCACATTTTATATACAGAATTTAACATCAATTGATTTACACGTAGGATCTCATTAAATGAGCAGCTCTCTGAATAGCAGTACTTTCACATGTCTTAAGCGCGCTTTTAGATGCAATCAACATTTCTAACGCACAAAGATTATGAAAAGAGGACAGCCACTGTCTGATATACAGCTTAGCAAAGGTTCAGCGAGGACGAACATCTCCTCTACTCCTCACTCATTACACCAGCTGACTGAGTGTTCTTTTCCCAGTGAGATTTTGCCACATCGTCTGTCGGCGAGCCAATCATTTTTCTGCTGTCATTTTCTTTAATACTGTTCCTTTCTCAGCTCCTCTCAGCTGTCTTTTCAGTGTCAGATCAATGCAATTCCTGTTCACCTCTCTCTTTTTTTCCCCATCAAGGCCAGCGTGCATGGGTCCTTCCACTGAGCTCATCAGCAGTCCAGCTTCACATCACATCGATCCCAATCGTCAGAAACATTCTTCACCTCTGCTACACCATCACCAGTTTCCAGAGTCCATCGGGATCAAACTGCCAGGGATTCCTTATATATTTCTTCCACTTTTCCTTTTGGCGCACACCATGTCAAATAAATCATTTAACTACATTTTAAGCCTTTCTCTCATTTGAGTCTCTCCTGGTATCATAAAAACTTTCCTTGGGTGCATTCAGCCCGGCAAAAAGGACCTTTTTCTGATACTGTAACAGTTTAAGGAGTGAATCATCTCTCAGCATCGTAGTGCTTGCTGAACAAGATATATGGACCTCTAAAACACCTGATAATATCTTGACAAAATAATGAAAATGTATGTGCCAATAGACTTTCGATTACTGAGGGAGCATATTAGACTTGGACTCATCTTTAGTCAACATCAGTGGGTTGATAAATAGTATCGATGAATCATTTTATACTGTAATAGTTTGTGACTGTACAAAGTAAAAGAAATATTGTGATATACTCTTTATCAATCATCTGTCCATATTCTGATTAATCTACATCGATATGGTCTAAGCCATTCTGTTGCATTCTTATTCACAAGATGAAAATACAGATTCACTATTTGAATTTATAACAACAACCACGTGATAGTTGTGTCCTGTCATGTCATTTATTGCCACATGACAGTAGATTTGTTCTCATGAGTCTCTACATGTTCCAAATAAAGCATGTAGGTAAACACAGCACTTAAACAATACTGTGATAACGGGATAAAGCGCACATGCTTTATAATATCTGAGAAGTGATCCTCAAATTTTGCTGAAAATTTAATGACTTTATTTTCACTGCATAAATGATTATTGTATTAATATGCCAACTCGTCCCTCGTTTACACGGGTTCAAGTGCAATTTATTGATTTCAGATGGAAGCTTGATGCAAACACAATAGGCATTCTCGTTGCCCATGTGAGATATTAGAGCAGTGCCGATCCACACTGACAAACAGCTGCTCTTTTGCCCTTTGACTTTTTCCTCTAACATCACAACAGCCACTCCAAAACAACCTATAAATAGTGCTCGCACATGCACACACAGGTGAATGATGGCCGTAGGACGCCGTGTCCTACAGTTTTCAGATTTGTCTCATTGTTCAGCGCATAATTTTTAAGCCAACAGTAGACAAACAGATACAAAGTGTTGCAAATCTAAAAGGAGCATGATTGATCGGAAAAATGATTACATGAAATTGATCTGTGGGTTGATAAAGTGGTTCCATCTGTGATGATAATTAGAGACTGCGACCTTTTGTTCCAGTTTAATACGGAGTTTTAAATGTGACCTTAAGCGGTAACAGAAGCACTGATACTGAAAACTCCAACATGAACTTGTTTGATGCAGGGCAACAAACAACAAGACTGATAATTGTGAGTTTGTTGATGCAAAGATACAACAAGAACAAGCGTCAGTCGTCATTTACAATTCTGTCACTAATAGCTGGAAATCAGGTGCTGTGATGTTTGCAGATTATGAGTGCTGTTTAATTCCCGCAAAAAAAGAAAACGATGAGCTTGTAGGATGAAAGGACTGAAAAAGGCAGTTGAAACTGAAAAAAAAAATAGCAGATTTTTCACAATCAAAGTCCATTCAGGAAATGTTTGTAAAGATGCATATTCTGGTAAAGTACGATGACTGTGTTTTTTATTCTTTTAGAGGCAAAAACACTCACATTTTTGATCAGATAATTCCAAACTACAACCTAAAGAATTAGCAGGTGGTTCCACACAGTATTTAGTCTATGATCGCCTGATTATGTCTGATATGTACTCAGACACAACTGATGCAGAGCAGCAGTGCAGGTAGTGATTTACTGTGCAAAGAAAATGATAGTCAGATGTGTCATCATGCACAAAGTGCTCAACAAGCAGAGCAGCATCTGTCTCAGCAACTCTCCTATGTGGGATGTGTCTCACTGGCATGGTGAAGCTACAGTGGACATCTCTGACAGTGCATTAAATGTTGCTGAGTGAGTGAACATGTACAATCTTCCTGAAAGATAATGGCTGCGTCTACAAGGAACGAAAGGAAATTGGTTTGATAAGCCTTAAAATGATGTAAAACAAATCCCAAAGCTGTCCCACAGACTCAATCTCCATCTGACTCATCGCAGCGGGACACTCAGCTGTGCCAAAGACATGATTTCTCCACAGCCAAAACACTGAATTATGGCACTTCTTGTCAGAAAGTTGTGCTGTATTCATGGACCTGGCTAGCCTAGCCGCGCTAGACCCAGCTCTGAAGACACAAGGGTCTAGTTACCCTCGGCAGGGAGGGAGGCGAGCTAAAAGGTTGTCTTTCAAAACACTCTGCAGCAATTGGGTAGGTATACAACCAATCAGTGCAACGAATAGGCTCCTAGAGCGCCGGAAATCAGAGGATGCGGGAGTTCGGTGAAGCCTTATTTATACAGTCAATGGGTGAAGCTCAAGTATATTAAAGACATGTTAACAGAAAGATTATTCAGAGTCGGTGCTAATGGAGCTCAACGACTGTTGTCGTTTTTGTTGTCGACCCTGGCAGAGAATTAAATCCATTGCCGTGGGTTGTCTAGCGCGGCTAGGCTAGTTGTTTCCGGTTGTTTCTGTCAGAATCGTCGCGCCTCTGCCATCACTTCGTTACACCCGCCTTCTGACTCTACACTTCATGGTGATTCGTCCGGCCAGTTTTAGGAGAATCGAACCTCGAGCCTTATGGAGGGTAACTAGACCCACCCTGGCAGAGAATTAAATTCGTTGCCGTGGGTTGTCTAGCGCGGCTAGGCTAGGACCTGGCATGAACTTTCGACATTTGTGAAATTTCTGGCGAGGCCCACTGAAGGTGCTCTTCTGCCTCTACATTCTATAACAGCACTTTGAATTGGCTTTTATTTATTAAACACAAGAGGTAACAGGAGAATGATGCAAAAACTCAAAATCTTACCAAGTCTATTTGTCTTATTTTAGGTTAAAATGTCTCATCCTACTTGATTTAAGATGAATTCACATAACAAGTGACATTTCAGCAAGATGGAAGGACTTGTTTTAAGTTAATGCATCTTAAATATCTTGTTAAGTCAAACAATCTTGAAATTATCCTGTTTTAACCCTCGTGTCATCCTGCAGGTCAAATTGACCCCTTTTAAAATTAAAAAAATGTGAAATATATATATATATATATATATATATATATATATATATATATATATATATATATATATTCACAATGAAAACTTACACATTTTCAAAATTTTTTGCTAAATTTTTGAACATTTTTTGGTGAAAAAAGAAATTAAAAAAATGTTTCTTTAAGAACATATTAGAACTTTAAGTGATAAATCTGTAATCATTTTAGGTTTTTTAGGATTTTTTCTTTTGGAAGATTTTTATTCATTTTTGAAAATATTTACAATTTTTAGATTTTTTACATTTTTATTTCTTGCCAAATTTAGGGATTTTTTTAAATAAAAAATAACACTTTTAAAGGAAACTTTTAAGGAATTTTCTTCCTGAAGAGTTTGAACTTTTTTTTTTGTAAATTTGGGGAACTTTTTTGCTGAACTTTTGGATTTTTTTCAGACAAGGCAACAATATTTTTTGGTGCCGTAAATGAAGACAACAGGAGGGCGAAGACACCTAAGCTTAACAATCCCGGTAAAATACAGCTTAAAACAAGTTTTCCCAGCTAATTTTAGGATCTCAATATTCTAAATATATCTTATTTCAAGAAATTTTACCAAGTCATTTTTCACTTGTTCTATTGGCAGATTTTTTCACTTATTTCAAGGTAAAAGTTCCTTGAAATAAGCTTGTTTTGAGAGGGGCCTTTTTTCCAGTGAAATGGTTGGTGCTACAGCTGTTTTCTACTTGAATCGTTTCCCCACTGCTGCAATCGTTAACAAGTCAGTCAAATTTTATCAAAGTTTGCTTAAAGTGTGTGTCGCAGGTTCATGAAAAATATTAGCAGCTTGTTGGTAAAGATGGCACTAACAAGCAGAGTAGGAGACGGGCAGATTGTTATCCCTCTTTAGATTAGGCCTGGAAACAGATTGTTGAGAAGGGAGCAGGGAAGAGAAAAATAAGGCAAATGAGCTAGGTGGTGGGCAGGTAACAAACTGAATTTTCTTCAGAAAGCCATCTGCTAGAGGAGCCTGGCTATGAGAGGATCTGTGCTAACAAGGGGGAAAAGAGGGCAGGTGAGCCGATCCACGAGCTGCAAAGAGAGGCATGTTATCAGAATGGGCAACCTCACATCTCATAAGCCCTAAAAACCGCCCTGAGTGCTAAAATAGAGAGAAAGGCAAAGACACAGAGAGAGAAAGACAGAGAGAGAATCCTGTGTTCCAGTAATTAGTCTGTAGAAAGTGAGCTGGACTATAATTCGGTCAGTCAGATGGATGTCTACCCTCCAGACATTAGGTTTAGCCATTATCTACACTCATCCCTCCACTGTCCATCTATCCGTCTCTCCTCTTCCCTCACACTCTCCCCTCTCCACCACATTCATCCTTGTACCATGTCCCACCATCCATCCTGTCTCTCCCCTTTCCCTCCCCATGTCCTCTTCTCCACTCCTCCGCACATTAGACCTATCTCATCATTTATGCTCAGCTCTTCCAGTTCTCTATCTCCTTCTGCCTCTCTCCAGCTCTCTCCTCCTCTCTTTCTCCAGACATCACATCTAACCATATTTTAAACTCGTCCCTCCAGTCCTTTCTATCAACACATCCATCTCTTCCTGTCTCCATCCTCTCCGCTCTCTTCTGCTCTTCTCTCCTCTCCTGCAGACATTAGATCAAGCCCATTACCTGCACTATGTACAGCACACTCGCCAGAATCAGTTTATCTGTCATGGACAGGACATGTGCGGGAATCCGTCTCAGTGACACTGATGGAGCGACATTCAACTCACAGCCGCACAGTACACAGTGACATACGGTCCACAGAGTGCAAGACTCACATTCAATAGGTTACGACGCGGCACACATTTGGCAGAGGACTGTCCACTGACACTTAACAAATACACATTCACTATCAATGTGTGTTCAAGGTGCATGGCACACAGGTATGAAGATAACACCGTCCCTCTACTCCTTTCCATTCATCTCTCCATCCCCCTTTCTTATCTCTGTAACCTCTCCTCCCTCCAGACATTAGATGGAGTCCATTATCTATACTCATTGCTCCACTCCTGCCCGCATACCGATTCGTAGCTCCCGATCTGTCTCTCCTCCTTCCAGACACTAGACCTGAGCCCATTATCTGCGCTCATTCCTCTACCCGTGTCCTTCTATTCTTTATATTCATCCATCCTTCCATGCATGCTTTGCTTCACTTTACCTGTTGTCTCTCCCCTCTTTTTCCCCCTCTGTCTCTCTTCACTCCTCTCTCTGCCGGATATTATGTCTAGCTATTATCTACACTCATCCTGCTGCTCCAGTCCATCCATCCTCTTTCACTTCCCTCTGCACCTCCACGTCTTTCACCTCCAGATAGAGCCGCCTATTATCTGCCCTACTCCCTCCATCCATCCTTTCTCTCACACTTGCACAAGCACTCACTTAGCGAGATCAGACACACATTCACACAGCCAGCCTATCCTCTATCTGGGCAGACTATCTTAACAGTCAGCAGTGCAACAGGGAAGTAGCGTTTAAAACGGGGAGCAATCTATGACCTCTAATACAACACCCAGTTAGGGAATGTAGTTTGTTCAGAAAGACTCCGTAGCTGCTTTTCATTCAGTGAGACATTGTTTGTGGTTTTGCCAGTATAGAAGATAGCAATTAAGTACAGCGACAAAGCAGCAATTTAGATCGAAGAATAGAACATCTTATATTGTAAAATAAAACTGTGCATTCCACATGATGTGTAATATGTAAGATGAATGCAAAGTATTACTACTGAAGACAGGCTAACCAATAAACGTGTCATTAGCTGCGTTTTTAGCAACATTGGTTTCACAAGTTGAAGTCTGATATATTTCTTGATGCTGACCACTTTCAAGTGGGCAAGTGCGCTGGCACACTGCTGTTTCATTCCCATTCGGTCAGTCTTCAAAGATAATTTGGTTTTCGATTTGACCTCTGATGCTGGACTATTTTCCACAGAGGACCGCAGACTTTACAGTGATTTTCACAGTCATTTGCATGATTTTCAAGCAGTTCTAAAAAATCAACTTACAGGGACTTCAAACTTAGCTGCAATGGATAATCCGCCCCAGTGTACAATGCAGTAGTTTTGTTTTATCTGTCAAAGTAATGTTCTGGTTGTGTAGTGAGGCAGCTGGAGCAGAGACTGAAGTTTTATCTCTCCCTGTCGGTGCACGTAAGGACGCTCTGGCCTCTAAAAACTCAGAGCCGGGGTTATGGTCTCTCAGAAGAAAGTTTCTAAGGCGTTTCTCTGACTATGTGACAAATCAAAATGTGTTAATAGTCATTGTAAATGGCCACACTGGATAGCAGACTGAAAGCTGAATGTTATATAAAGGGGGAAGCAATGTCATTTAAAAACAGGGATAAATGTGCATATTTTCAGGCAGATGATATTGATAGTGCCAGATTGGATTGTACACATAAAAAGTAATCCAAACAGTTGAGTAACAGATGAAAAAACTGAAGAAAAGCAATGACTTCGTTGCTCTTCCGGCAGTTTCACATACTTTTTCCAGTTAAACAGTTTTGTGGGAGTTTTTTCATATCCGAGTAGATATCTGTGCATGCTATACAGACTGTGACGCCCCTTGAGGCAAAATTGGGATTTGTGACATTGAGCCACAGAAATAAAGTTGACTTTCGACTTGACACCCCTATCCAACATCAGAAAGGTGTGGGGTGAGGAGGGGTTCAGACGCTGTCCTGCCATCACACATGCAGATTGAACGAGCTTCAGTAAGCTGCTGAGCTGCGACAATTTCCAAGCAATTTCACATGATCTTTTTTATATCATCAGTACTTGTTTACTGCTGTCTCCTGGACAGTGTAATGCCTTGAGGCAGATGACTATCAGTTTACTGAAACACTATTAAATGCACCTTTCAGGAGAGTTTTATAACAGCTTCTGCTTGCAACTTTTACTACCATAGAATAAAAATGCAAACAAAAACACCCCAAAAAATAAATAAATCATAAAGGATTTTTCAGTGTATTACAGTAGGCATCTTAAGCAAATTTCAAGTCTTTGTAAAATTGATTTTAAATGCATCTTGAGATAAAGAGTGCTTCCAGACAAGGTATGATTAATCTGTACCGTGGCTGAGTACGATTGCCGTCCCTCCTGCACTGGCCAGCGTTCACATCACATTAATGTTCCGTAACCGACATTTGTTTGCATATTAGAAATGTGCAGAAAATCCAATTGATACAGATTTTTTCAGCAAACTTTACTCTGGAGTACTACTTAACATTACTGCTGCTTTTGTTTTGAGTGCACAGACAAACACTTGACACGCTGTCACCAGTTTTTAAACCCCATTCGTCATGCAAGGAAGTGGATCCAAGTGTCAAGATCTGCCCACATACGCAAACTTCTTAGGAGAAAGTATCTTTGTTGTCGTTTGGAAAAGTGACAGATGGGAATACATTCTCAACAGTAGTAGACTTTCTGAATTTGGTACAACTAGCTTTGATATCTCATGAGTACCTCGAGTCTGTCTCATGCAAATGGAGCAGGTATGGACTGTTGTACTGTGCTGTTAGCATGTCGCTTCACAAATAAATGTAAAAATGTAAAATATACGTTCATTTGAAATCAAAAGGGGAAAAACCTTATGTCATTTTTGCAGTCTACTTGCACGTACTGTATGATGTGATTTAACATAGCCTTTAGATATTAAAGGCAGATACAATGTCCTCCTGTAACTCACTAAATCATCAATCCAATCCACAGCATTCTCTCTCCCTTCCCAGTGCCCTACCACCCCCATCCTCCAATCTTGATCTTTCTCTTCCTGTCCTCCCTCACTGACCCTGCTATGTACATCCATCTTCTTCTTTCATTCTCTCCATACATCAATCTTGTTGACTGCCTTCTTTTGCTTCTCTTGTCTCAAAGCTTTCATCCTTCTTAACCCTGTCCTACATTCATCTGCTTCATTCACTCTGCCCTCATCCTTGAAGCCCGTCTTTCCTGCAGCTTCCAGCCTCTCCCTTTTTGTTCCACCCCCCGCCCTCCCCCCCACCCCCCCCTTTTCTTCTTTTCTCATCTCTTTTTCTTCTATTCCCTCTCTGTTTCTCCTCCAGGTCTCCTCTGAGTTTGACAAGCCACTTTTCTGCTTGCTCTGCCACGCTCCTCCTTATCTCTTGTTGCCCCTCATCCTCCACCAATTCATCTCTCCTCCACACTATAGCTTTCATTCTTTCCCTCCAATCTCCCCCCTCAGGTAACTGGAAACAGTTTTGCAGTGGAAGAAAACAGGAAGCCAGTGTAGATCCGCGCTCATTTCCAGGATGTCGATATGCATGTTTTATTAAGGCTGTGAATAAGAATACTTACAAGTTTAATGTCAAGTGCTTCCCTTTATTTAAGTTAGGCAGCTTTAACACTGGAAGAAAATCTTATTCTACACAGTGACCACATTATTTAGTATACATTCTGTATCATATTTAACCATAAGACTATGCATTTAATGGTTGTAACATTAATGGTTGTAAATATTATAGCTGCTTTGTGCATCATACATTTGAGCCTTGTATATATTGTACATATTATTGTTTTTTTATAATTATTATTATTACTGTACCTATGATTAGTGCTGCTTTGAAAGATGTTGCTGCTGTAACACTGGAAATTTCCCCAGTCGTGGGGAGTAATAAAGGATTATCTTATCTTAAATTAATCCTAAAACAGGTAACTGATAATATTTGCATAGAAGTGAAACAATTTAGAATCATTTGAAGAATTCATTTGCAAAAACAGGTAACTCCGTTTTATAAATTTTCAGAAAACTCATTTTTTCGTTGTTTACTAGAGATAATAATAATAACAGCACTAATAATTTATTTTTTCTCTGTTCTGCCATGCATTTTTCTACTGAGTCAAATCCACTCAACTTCAGTTTGATTGATATTTTCTAAAGTAAACAATAAAATAAAAAGTTTTCTGAAAATTTATCAAAACGGAGTTATCCGTTTTTGCAAATGAACTCTTCATTTACATTTTATGCTATTTATTTATGCAAGTAGGAAAACTAGTCACCCCTGACATCCTCACCAGCTGACATTATACAGAGCAATAGGTGCTTAAGCCTAATTAACACAATAATTAATTTGGAGGAAAAAAAATACTGGCTAAAATAACTCACATGGTTACATGAAATCATTCAAATGAATCTTTAATGGACATGGTTTTCCTTTAATGGCCATCCATCAGCCCTCACCTCCGCCCTGTGAGGTTTGGCATCACTGGAACAAAGTTCACATCCACATCTTTATAATTCTTCATTAGAAGAGTTGCAATTGCAGTAGTCATGGCAGGACTTTGAAGATGCTTTGATTTGGATATGCTTTCTATTACTGTTGCTCAAACACAATAGTTAGCCCTAAATTCACCCTGTGCTATGTCCGCAGAGCTCAGGCAAAAAAAAAAAAAATCAGCCACACAGTGCTGCAGCCCAACCTGTGAGTCGCTGCTATGTCCTGTAAAAACTGACCTTCGCATTATTCTGTGTTCAACATGAGTGACAATGCAACCATGTGCATCAGTGGTCCTCTTTCAAGTCCTCATCAGTTTGTACACAAGGATACTATAAGCACAAGCTGGCCATTAGAAACTTGGATTATCTGCATTTTAACAAGACACTTGAGTCAAAGGGGTCATCGGCACGACTAGCAGTGAAGAAAAAAGCTGTCACAAGAGATGAAGCTTGACCAAGTAAATTTAATCTTGCATCTCAAAGACATAAAAATGAGTTTACAGCCTAACTTTTACTGATGATTTTTTCCTATTCTATAGAAGATTTTAACATTGTGGCAAGGACAGAGGTGTACTATTTTCACATCTGTGCTGCGTTCCAGTATGTGCTAAGTGTTACTACCAGTACACTGGAATCTGCTAATTGACAAAACTGCAAATCAGCAGGAAGCTGACATTTAAATTAGGCGCTTTTACAGAAATAAATAACGTCTTGCTTTAAACAGCGAACTGCCGACTGTACAGGCAACATTGTTTATTAGTATTCGACTGCTCTGATGTGATTTACATGGATGCAGCAGCCCCATACGCTCAGGCCCCTTGACGCTGTTTATCACAACGCACTTAGATTCATTACAGGTGACAGTTTTAGAGCACATCATTGTATCCTTTGTGAGAAGAGAAAACATTGCCTCTTGTTTACTGACAAAGCCGTATCTCACAAACTACATTTATACATTTCATCACTTTTAAAATCCTCAATGACTGGATATTGCATTTAATCAAATGAGATACTTAGCAAGTGAACACTGAGGTATGACGGCAACCTTTTTTATGCGCCCGGCTGTGTCTTAAATTGGACACACTTGTATCAAGGAATGTACCCGTTTTTCTCATAATGTTATGCATGGTCACACACACTAGGTGGTCCGCACTGTAATGAATTACCATATCATTTACCTTAAGCAAACACAATCATTACAGAACACTCTTTGTATTATCATAAATAAGATGGGTCACACACTGGGCAACCATCGGAAGTGTTATTCTGTGCATACATGCACATTTGTCATACCATGCATGCTTGCTTTGTTACAGAAAAAAAATAAGTTTTTAAAAAATGTAAATACTTTAAAGTATGGTTTCTTTGTTACAGTTTGTCTTGTTCATATTGTAAAGATGGTCAGTTTTTGGTAGTCAGTGTAGATTCCTTCAAGGTGCTTTCAGTCTCATGCATGTTGAAATAGACAGCACCCCTTACTTCGACAGCAAAATCTGGTTAAAAAAATGGTGAAGGATGGATCTTTAACCGGTTTCAACCTCTGCTCTCGAGAGAGACTGTAAAAGGGTAAAAATGTGAACTTTACACTGAGAGACTAGAGGAATCTGCTAACACTGAGCGGTAGGCTGTGCCCCTTCAAATGCCTCCAGAGGCCTTGTGGATCTACAATTTCATTTTGCTATATATTTGAATGCTCACAGGGTTTTTTTATTTATAACAATTGCAATGTCGACAGCTATGACCATATTGCAAAGCAGAGCACCTCGTCTCCTCTGCTTGAATGTCTCCTTCTTTAATCTTCCCCTTCCAGTGTCCCTCACTGCTGCCTCATCTGTTCACTCATATCTACAATTTCATTTTCGATCTCCTCTCCAATTCTCAAGGATACAATGAATGCTAACTTTAAGTGTTAAGTGGTTTTCACTCAGAGGCGGACCAAGGATGATGCGATGTGAGTGATTAGGTGATTAGTCTGTGTGTGTACGTGAGCGAGTGTGCATTGTGTGTTCCATCAAACTGACTCCCAATGGCAGATAGCAGCTGGCAGAACTGAGTGTGATGAACACACACATGCGCGCGCACACAGGCACGCGCACACACAAACGCACACATTATGTTGCGTCATACAGAAGAAAATTGGGTTGCAACAAATAACTATCATTTAACTCAGTTAGCACAGTACAAATCCATTTGAAGTCGATGTTATGGGAAACATGCTGTAGATAGCAGATGTTGTAGAAGCCATTAAACATTCTTCTGTGATGTCCACGATGAAAAGCCATCTGTGATACATGAAAAGACACTAAGAGTTATTGTATGCTACTGTTATAGTTACTACGCTTAAATAGTAGTAGTGCAAGTCAGTCCAATAGCTCGAGTCCCATACTGAAGACTCATCACATTCACAAATAACTTTAAAAAAAAGATATGGTATTACTGAACATCAATTTGCGGTTGAAATAACACTTAAGCTTTTAGCTGATATCTTGTTTCATATTTTCTCCAGAAAATGTTGCACAAAGCAGAAGCCCAACTGCCAACACTGTGAAAGTGCTATAAAAGTTCAAATTGTGGGGTGGAAATCAAGAGCTGCTACGTGGAAGTCAGATTCCCCACCCAAAATAGTTCCTATGTAACAACCTGTCAAATTACTATTGAACAGTTCCATATAATACGAGAAAAAAAACGGTGATCTGCAGCTAGAAATGCTTCCGTCAAATGCTTCACTCCAACAGATGCATAAAAGCTGTTTATGTTGTCCTATATTTATGAAACTGTGAAAATATGGTTGTCACTATTTTCATCTCTTAACTTGTTTGAAATTTAACACTGTTGGCCTAGAAAAAGGATTCTAGGCAGACAAACGTGGATAAAAACATAAAAAAAACAGCTGTACTTAAAATTGATCTTTCTCCATTTGATGTGAAAAAAATAATAGAAAACCTCAACATTTTTCTACACTTTTGCAAATGCTTAAAGGCCACCTGTGGGGCTTTTGAACTCTAGTACAATTCAGCTGTTTTTCTATGACTAAGTCTCCATTTTGTTAGTATCATACGCACATGCATGCAGGTGATGCAGCACACATTCCTGCCTATGGTTTCACACTATTCCAATGATCTACAGGCAGAAGTTGCATGCCAAGATAAGCAGCAATGCACCAAATAAAGAAAAAGACTGCAAGCCAGTAAACCTGGATGTAAACAATGCTGGATCTAAAATACTGAAAAATATCTTCACAAATATTTTATGAGGAAGGAAATGCATTTCACACATTTGCTAATCCTCAAGAATCTGCATGATGTGTTGTCGAGAGAAACACTGTTAACATAACTTTTGTTTGTTTACAAGAAAACTCCACAGGGAACTTTTAATAAAGCTAGCATTCTAAGATGAATAATACAGTATATGTAATTGGGTTGTGATGTTCAAAACAGTTCTAACTACAAATTTTAGAGATGTGAGACATTTTTCTTTGGATGTAATTCTTTTTTTTAAGTTGGAATTGAACAGGATTACTTAGTGTCTGTAAAACTGTTAATGGCATTTTTGCTTCATTAAGTGCAAAGCAAAAAAACAAAGCACAGCAGAGAGAGGTATCAGAGAGAACATGCTCTGCTTAATCACATACATGTGCACGCACACATGCAGGCATTTTCATGCTGCACCAGTTTTGCTTATGAATAACAACTTCATTATTCAAATGACTGGAGCTGAGGTTAGAGATTGAGAGGCGGCGTGAAGGAAAAAGATGGGAAGAACAGAAAGGGAAGGTCCAGTGTGCAGACAAAGCCAGCTACAATCTATTGTTGCATTTAGTGTGTCCACTCAACCTGTATATGTCAATAATCTCTGAAGCACGTGCGTACCTGCGTGCGTGCGTGGGGAGAGGGAGGCTAAGTCCTTTGCACCTTCTCAACAACAGCCCTTTGAAATGGGTCTCCGATTTCACTGTTTCTTTCCCTTCATTTTTTCACTCTGTGCCTTTTTTGTCCCTCACATCCACTCAGACTGCCTTTCTCTAACTTTACATAGTCTCTTGCTGTGCCATCTGTCTTACTGTTCCTTATTCAGGTAGCAGACAACCACAGGACTGTGAAGATATGGTAAGAGGTCAGTGAAATTTGGTGGTAAATACATTTAAATTACTGAAGTTTAAAATATTCACCTACTGTTTTGCAATTTTTTCTAAATCGTCTTAAAAAATTTATGCTAACAGTTAAATTTATAAATAGTGATAATATAATATAATAGCAAATTGAGCACTTTTTGTATTTTGTGCAAATAAACTACAATGTGCAAATCAGTGACTTTTCTATGTTCATGGAAGCCGTTTCTTGCTTTACGTTTTTATGCTAAGCTAAGATTCTCTTGGTTGTAGCTTGGATAGGCCAAGAACTGATTACCTCCGCCAAGGAGGTTATGTGACACCCGGCGTCTGTCTGTCTGTCTGTCTGTCTGTCTGTCTGTCTGTCTGTTCGCAAGATAACTCAAAAACGCCTGGGCAGATTCACATGAAATTTTGAGGGGATGTAGACTATGGTAAGAGGAAGAGCTGATTTAATTTTGGTGGCAATCCGGAAAGGATCCTGGATTCTGGATCACTTTGAATTTTTTAGTATGTTTTAGTATGTGGTACAAAATATGACAAAAAAAACATCATAGGTTAGTATGTCGTCCAACAAATTGGAGCAAGGTGTCCAGATAGCTCAACTAGTTAAGAAGGTGATTCGTAAACAGAACTGTGTCAGAGATGCAGGTTTGATACCAGCTCATGATCCTTTACTGCATGGGTTTCCTGTTTTCCTCTCTATCCTTGGTGGAGGTCTGCACTCTCTGAGTGTTTTTCTAGTTTTTATCTGTGTCTTAGCTGAAAAGTAATAAAGGCTTTATTGTTTGTTTGTTTTAGGGCTGGCCCGAATAGTGGTTTCTGGCCTCAGAATATTCGGGCCCTATTAAAGACGAATATCCGGATATTCGTTCCACCCCGTAACGTCCGACCGGGGGGAGTTGGATGGCGGAGACGGGCCGAATATTCGGATCCGTTCGTCTGGTCTTCTGGGTCCACATTTTGCCCTCGTTTAGTCTTTAGTTAAACTGAAGAATTCCCAAACACCGGTCTTCAGCATCTTGTCTTATGTTTATGCAACAAAGTGAAACGTGACTTCAGAGTCGGCAGCCACCCGGCCATTCGGGTGGTGTTTACAAACACGAATGGAGGAGCCGAGATGAGCCGAAGAACACGGCGGGATGAGCCGAAATGGGCCGAAGGCGCAGGGAAGAGACAAGCTCTGAATATTTTCGTCTGGGGGGAGGAGGGGGTGATCACATCGACATATGTGTATATGTTATAGACATATGTGTATATGTTTATGTGATCACAGGACGAGATGAGCCGATGTGGGCCGAAGGCGGAGGGAAGACAGTAACGCTGCATATTCTTTCTGCCCGGTGACGTCCGACGGTGGGAGGGGGAGGGGGGCGAATATTCAGATACCAAAATTAATATCCGGATAGAGCCGTAGCGAACGAATATTCGGCTATTTGGGATATTCAGGTCCAGCCCTAGTTTGTTTGTTTGATTTATGTCAAGTTAGTCAGTGATCATCCAGTATGAAGTAGTCTCACATCGACCACTCTCTCATGCTGGCAAAGCAAGATATAGAATAGTCCGGTTGCACCTCATTATCATTCTGCAACAAAGGGGAAAATGCTCAGACTTCTTTGTATTTCTTTAAACCAATCACAAAATAGTGAAGGGGGAATTGTTTTGGTGGAGTACTTGCATGCAGGGAAGCAAGCACTGCCATCTAAATGGTTTATTCACTGAACAAAAGCAGCAAGCTGCCTTATTGCACATACAAAATCTTTAGAAAAACTTAAAATGTCAGCGTCTAGGTTGCTGCCCTAAGGTTGTGGTTGTTGTACACACGTGGACAAAATTGTTGGTACCCCTCAGTTAAAGAAGGAAAAACCCACAATTCTCACTGAAATCACTTGAAACTCACAAAAGTAACAATAAATAAAAATTTATTGAAAATTAAATAATCAAAAACAGCCATCACTTTTGAATTGTTGATTAACATAATTATTTAAAAAAACAAACTAATGAAACAGGCCTGGACAAAAATGATGGTACCTCTATAAAAGATTGAAAACTATTTGACCAGAGTGACATGATTAACTCAGGTGTGTCATTTAATTGACATCACAGGTGTTTCCAAACTCATAATCAGTCAGTCTGCCTATTTAAAGGGAGACAAGTAGTCACCCTGCTGTTTGGTGAAAAGGTGTGTACCACACTGAACATGGACAACAGAAAGCGAAGGAGAGAATTGTCCCAGGACATCCGAAAAAAAATTATAGACAAACATCTTAAAGGTAAAGGCTATAAGACCATCTCTAAACAGCTTGAAGTTCCTGTGACAACAGTGGCTCATATTATTCAGAAGTTCAAGACCCACGGGACAGTAGCCAACCTCCCTGGACGTGGCCGCAAGAGGAAAATTGATGACAAATTGAAGAGACGGATCGTTGGAATTGTATCCAAAGAGCCCAGAGCTACCTCCAAAGAAATTAAAGGTGAACTCCAAGGCCAAGGTACATCAGTGTCAGATCGCACCATTCGTCGTTGTTTGAGCCAAAGTGGACTTCATGGGAGACAACCAAGGAGGACACCACTGCTGAAAAAAACTCATAAAAAAGCCAGACTGGAATTTGCAAAAATGCATGTTGACAAGCCACAAAGCTTCTGGGAGAATGTCCTTTGGACAGATGAGACCAAACTGGAGCTTTTTGGTAAGGCACATCAACTCTATGTTCATAGACTCAAAAACCAAGCATACGAAGAAAAGAACACTGTCCCTACGGTGAAACATGGAGGAGGCTCAGTAATGTTTTGGGGCTGCTTTGCTGCATCTGGCACAGGGTGTCTTGAAAGTGTGCAAGGTACGATGAAATCTGAAGACTATCAAGGCATTCTGGAGAGAAATGTGCTGCCTAGTGTCAGAAAGCTTGGTCTCAGTCGCAGGTCATGGGTCTTCCAACAGGACAATCATCCAAAACACACAGCCAAAAACACCCAAGAATGGCTGAGAGAAAAGCGTTGGACTATTCTAAAGTGGCCTTCTATGAGCCCAGATCTGAATCCCATTGAACATATGTGGAAGGAGCTGAAACATGCCATTTGGAGAAGACACCCATCAAACCTGTGACAACTGGAGCTGTTTGCTCATGAGGAGTGGGCCAAAATACCTGTTGACAGCTGCAGAACGCTCATTGACAAATACAGAAATTGTTTAATTGCAGTGATTGCCTCAAAAGGTTGTGCAACAAAATATTAAGTTATGGGTACCATCATTTTTGTCCAGCCCTATTTCATTAGTTTGTTTTTTTAAATAATTATGTTAATCAACAATTCAAAAGTGATGGTTGATTTTGATTATTTAATTTTCAACAAATTTTTATTTATTGTTACTTTTGTGAGTTTCAAGTGATTTCAGTGAGAATTGTGGGTTTTTCCTTCTTTAACTGAGGGGTACCAACAATTTTGTCCACGTGTGTATACCATAACTAGAAAAGCACTCAGAGAGTGCAGACCTCCGCCAAGGATAGAGAGGAAAACAGGAAACCCATGCAGTAAAGGATCATGAGCTGGAATCAAACCTGTGTCTCTGACACAGTTCTGTTTACGAATCACCTTCTTAACCAGTTGAGCTATCTGTACACCTTGCTCCAATTTGTTGGACGACATACTAACCTATGATGTTTTTTTGTCATATTTTGTACCACATACTAAAACATACTAAAAAATTCAAAGTGACCTAGAATCCAGGATCCTTTCCGGATTGCCACCAAACTTAAATCAGCTCTTCCTCTTACCATAGTCTACATCCCCTCAAAATTTCATGTGAATCTGCCCAGGCGTTTTTGAGTTATCTTGCTAACGGACGGACGGACGGACGGACGGACGGACGGACGGACGGACGGACGGACGGACGGACGGACGGACGGACGGACGGACGGAGATTTTGAAAACAGGAACCTGTAGATAGTGGAAAGTGTGGAGAAAGCCACAGGAAATACCTGCTGTCAGCATCCAGAGAGTGAGAACAGCGACACCTTAATGATTCAGCAAAATAAACTTGCTATTCAACAAGATCACTGATCACTTCGGTTTTTCATTCGTGTATAACACTAAAAAAAATTTTTCAATCTCTGGTTACTGATCATCTCATTCAATCCAAATTGTATACTCATAACTACAATACACAGTCAATATCCCTGCTACAATTTCACAAAAAATGTTTTCTGTGATGAAAGTGTGGCAAAATCAGTCAATGTTTACAGTGCAAGTAACTGTCTTTCCTTTTCTGTGCATTCACAGATTTCCCTCAGCATGTGTTGGAACTGTCAGCTGCATAATGTTTGGAGAGCCCCAGTTGGGTTTTACTCTATTTATAGGGTTTGTTGTTCTTTGCTGCATTCTACTTTTGCTATCACCACAGCCAGCTAATTTCCTCTAAGCTGTCATTATAGTTTCACCTTTTGCACGGCAATTAGGCACACACTGGGAAATGCATTGATTGCATCATGCATTTTTAAAACCATTAGCATGATGTACTGTATATGCAGACTAGAAGGGAGGAGGGAAAGCAACAGAAGAATGGATGTAAGGATGACAGAAAAGGTAAAATATGCAGCAATAAAACAAGGACTGTTTCCTTTTTTTTTCGTAGAATGACATGGAGATGAACTGCTGGCTCAGAGCCAGACAATCTCTGCCAGCTGTGTATCTCTATAGCTTCTCAGAGTGCTACAGTCAAGGTCAGAGAAAATGGGTGAACTCCCCCTTTAATACCAGGTACATTAGGAGGAATTAGAGCTAATACAAGGACGAGAACATCAGTTATCTCCCCTTTTCTTTCCGCTTCTCTTGGTCTTCATCCATCCTCACTTCTTGTCGTTTCCTTTATTCACAATCTTCTCTGTTCTTTCCCTCTCCAGCCCTCCACTTTAGTGGCCTCTTCATCACACACACACACCACCATCTTTTGCAGGTCTATATGGATGACGAACGCGCAGTATGTTCTTTCCTCAGTGTGTCCATGCTTGTGAGCGTGCTGTAATGTGTGTGCGTGTGTGTGTGTGAGGATGCCAAGGCAGTTAACAGCAGCAGGCTAAGAATAGTTTCAACTTGTCTGCTCATCTCTCCCTCTTTCTCAGCTCTACTGCTCCATGCTGTCCCACAGATTTGAATCTTCTACCCATTTTCACTGTCAACATCCACAAGTTCCTACAGGAGCTTTGTACCTTTGAAAAGCAGCATACAATAACAACTGTCTTACAGCAGCACATTCTCTCTCACTAGTCTGCAGTGAATGTATGTGACTGTACATCTGGAGATCTTATCAAAGTTTAACACTAAATGAGTGTAAAAACAACCAGGACCACATCAAGAAAGGTCTCTTGGCTTTTGCCCTCTTCAATTTACTTCTTCTTCGTGTTTTTCTTCCCTCTCTCCGTCCTGCTATCTTCGTCCATCTTGCTCTCTTCCTTCTTCTGTGCCTCCTTCCATCTTTATTCTACTGAAAACACACATGACACTGTGCCAGATTTTGCTCCTTGATCTTGGAGGTTCTTTCGCATTTTTTGTCACGCTTTTCCCCTTTTTATTCCAGCTAGAGAAACGCATCTAATAAACACAAGCACGCACACGGCACCATACGCACACTAACTGCACTCTGTGTGCGTATGTGTGTGTAGATATAAGTGCATGCTTATAGTTCTTTTAATATTCTCTTTTATTCTCTTCCCTCTTCTTTCATGTCGAGAGGCTGTCAGTTTGTGCATCTATAAGTCTCTGTTTTTATCTGCCTTCTCTGCTCCTCACCATTCCCCCTCTCCTACTGTATACCATCCTCCTCTTCCAGTGCTTTTCAGTCTTTGAATTTCTTTTCCTCTCTCCATCCCTCTCTCCATTGCCACGAGTGTATTTTCTGTCTGTGTCAACACTCAACATTGCTCAGCTGTCCAATAGCAGCTATTGGGAAAGCAAAATCCCACCTGTAGGGAAGATGACTCACAGGCTCACAGAATGATATGGAGTGTCATAATAGTATGGTGTATTTCACTGCTTTCATTGTCAGTGATCATTTGAAGGCAATCTTTATCGTACTTTTTGCTGTTATCGGTATTGATTACTTTCAGTGATCTGGCTAAATACAAAGATTTTGAAACCACTTGTTGACTTTACTTATTCTAAACAGAGAGACTGCTGATTTTCTTTATATATTCTTAAGATTACAGTTCATTTTTTAAAGCCTTCATTTCGATAACTCTAATAGATTATAATAGAAAGAATGCTTTTACACAAATTTTGCTTGGAAGAAATGAAAGCATGTGAATGAAAAACAAGTTACCCTACTACCCCCTCAGTGACTCCATTTATTTACTGAGGCGCTGATACATTCCGTCACTGCCCTGTTGCAACAAAGGTGAAGGGAATTTTGTTTTGTGGTACACAAAAGACAGAAAAAATGACAAACTAAGCAACAGAGTGTTTGTCCAAAAGCAGTGTCCCGGTTACTCATTCCCACACACCTCGCTGTCACAAGTTTTCTTCAGATCTGTCTTATAGTGAAGAAGTGCTCCTCCTGAAAAGTGTTGACAGTGTGGCCAAGCCAAGAATATTTATGTAGCCTAAAAATGTGTCCAACAGGACTTTACAGTCTGTAACATCTTTTGACCCTCGAGTCAGATAAGGAAACTGTGGACGGATTTGTGACATGTTCTGCATTTGCAGTAGATTCTTTACAAATGTGACGAATGAAGTCTAAGGAGCTGAACCAACTGGCTCTTAATGCAAAACACGAAACACAATTTCAAGGCTAACCACATCCAGTACCACACTCTAATTCCCTTATATGAATGTATACTAGAGGGATATAAAAAGAAATCCGTATGTGAAGGTGTGAATTGCATTTCAATTTGAATGGCAATCCGACTTTGCCATAATGGTCTTTTTATATCCAGTTTATAATTATGCTAAATTATGTCAATTTTTAGTGAAGATTAAGTTAATATTCTTAAGTTAATGGAATAGAAAACAATGTTTAAAAGTTGCCTGTGCATAGCCATATCCAGAAAGGCCATGCACAGTTACATAATGTTATTGAACTCAACTGCCTTTCAATCATGTGCTGCGGCTTTGTGTCTTTGACAGGTATAATGTATGGTGAGCTCAAATTCATGTAGAGGTTTTCCTAGCAAGTTCAGGAAGTCATACATTGGTTAATGGTCATTCTTTGCAGCAGCAGCAGCTTTTCTAATTGTAAAGTAGTTTTAAAAACACAGGCCCTGCATATTAGTACAAGATTGCTTTCTCCAAAGAAAACATACAGCTGATTACAGGGGTCAGAAGTCAACTGCAGATCTCTCCATAGCCACCCCTGAGAGCAGCTGAAGGTCTCCTCTGGGTCACTGTACAAATACAGCATTGAATGGCTCACGTTTTCACAATAATCAGCCAAAATGTTTGAAAAAGGGCTTAAATTGCATCACACACTGATGAACAAGTGTGTCTCCTGATGTGAAGCAGGCTGGTAATGGAGTAGAGAGGAGAAATAATTAGCTTTTAGTGAGAATCTGACATGTGGAACAAACACCTTGACAATTGCATGTTGGCGGTGGATAGATGCAGAATGCTGAGAGGTATCTTACTTGAGCTAGGATATGACAGGAGTGAAGCAGACCTGCATTTAACACCAGCTTTTACACATAATGTTTCAAAGTTTTTATTCGTAGCTCTGTTATGTCAAGAACATAAGCAAGTTTGGTAGCTTTAGTAGAGTTTTACAAATATTTTTTGAATTTTATCATTTAAATCAGAAGAGCAACTTCAGGTTACTTCAGGTTTAGCATTTACAGCCAAAGACTGAGCAGATTCATCTTGAAAGGGTTACAAAATTTAAATGAGGAGTTTTTAATTGCAATCACAATCATTTCTTATTCAAATGCAGCTCCACCAAGATTTGTTGAAGCATCCTTTTTAAATTTACAGCTGGTATGTATGGTTTAGTGTGTATTAATTGCACATTAAAGTATAATAATTGAAAAGTCAGTCTGACACAGCTGAAAAATAAAATTCATCTGCATTAACTATTGGTAGCATGGGTTGTAGTGGGATTTGTCTAGTATAGATTGATTACAAAATCACAGCAATACAAGTCATGGATTTACACACAAAGATAAGCATATGTACAACTCAAATGGAGCACACTGGCACTCACTGTAAATGCACATGCATGTTTACATGCACACAGTAGTATCCAGTGATGCCAAGACAGCAGGATGCAGCACTGCGCAATTAATCACTTCTCATCCACATGTGAATATGTGCACACAGACCTCCAGATAAGGTTTGTGCATTTTTAACAATTTGATTGTTACACTTCCATACTTGCATATTCCTCTGAGACCCACATAGATGCTCTCAGTCTCACAGATTCTGTGAAATACATAACGCACAGAGAGTTTAAATAGAAAGCATTAGAAGTGCTCGGAGCATTACGATGCTTAGCACATGGCTCTTGAACAACACGCCACACTCTGAATCCTTGGAGAGTTACAGAGCCCGCATGCCTTCCTCTAAAAACCAAATTGTGGCTGTGACTTCGGCTTGAACTGAATTATTTTCCTTCAAGGTTACAATGTCTTTAGAAAGTGTTTCCTTGCTGAGCCAAGGCAAAAGAGCAGTGACACAAAGAGAGAATTTGGTCCTATGATGCCTTGGATTGTCTAACTCAGACTACAAAAACTTCCTAAAGGCTATGATTAAATTTTGACTGCGCTTTTATTGAGAAGGAAGACTCTGGATTTTGCCCCATATCATTTCCATTAAAATGACTTTTTCGGGCATGTGACCACTGTTTTATGCCAAACCAAAAATTCGACCATGTCCTGTATTTCTCTTCAGCCAATGTAAAGGTTTTTATTCCAAGGGCATTCTCATATATTAAAGATCCCCTTCAGTAAAAATCATATTTTTTACCTTGGTAACATTTCCATATGGTGGTTCCAATACATCATGAGCAACATAAGCTGTCAATGCCCCAGCCAAGCATTTACATCTGGAAGCTGCAGTGCACCACTGACAATCTCAAAAAAGCAGATTCAGACTTCTGGGGTTTCATACATAACAAAACATTCAAAACCCATCCTGTCAACTTCCTGGTTGAGACTTTCCTTCTACAATCTTTCCCAGTTCCAACATATATGGCTGAAAAACAACTTTATTACAACTTGTCTTTGTGTAGTGCAGAGTTGCTTGACAGTATTTGCGCAGAAAGACAGACTGCAACAGTGCAGAGGTACATTTATGTCGTTTTATTTACCAGGAAAAGCCTCTAAATGGGTACTTTGGATTTTTTAAGGTTTCAATCAAGGGAGAGAATTTAAATATAACAAGTAATGCTTATGGAAGCATTGGCAACACTTTTCTATACGCTACATAAATAAATGCCTGAGAAACAGTGAGTGTAAAGTATCAAGGGAAATCAATGACTTTTTTGTTTTTTTGCTCATTTCCACATTTCTTTTTCAAGCCCACATAAAAAACCCCGAAGGAATATTACTTACAGTTCCAGGATCAATTCATTCAGAAAAAAATGTAATGATATTAGATATGTCCTGCTAGTTTTATATCAACATTACTATGGAAGGAATATACAACAAGGTGCATGCAAACACACAGTTTTTGCTTTTACCTCCTTTTCTATACCTAACCCATACGGAGCTATTTCCATTCACTTTCTATCTCTTTCTCTCCCTCTGTCTCTCTTTAGATTTAAGCTGCAGCAGTCTGTCAAGTCACATAAAAGATTTTGATTTCGCACGCACATTCACAATTTTCTGTCTGTGACATAATGGCAGAAAATAACCAACACTAGCAGAAAATCTATGGAAAGAAAAACTTAGCTTCACCCTCGTCTGCCTCCCTCTGTCTCTGTAATTGTATCTCTATTGTCTGCTCTCTTCTCCCTCCCTCTGAAGCGCTGTCTGTCCTTCCCTCGTTCCTTGTCATTCTCATCCATCTGTCTGTGCCACCCTCTTCCTCCTCACCCTGTCCCAGAGTGTTGAGTCACTCCTTACGGGTGAGGCAGTGAGTGCAGAACAATCCCTCTGTCTCTGGCCTATCAGCCGTCCTTTGATAGAGCTGCGGTTATTGATTAAAATGTCTGAGAGCTCGGCCTTCTGGGGCCCGGAAGCTTTATTCAACCCTCTCCGTTTGCTCTTCACACTCAGTCTTCCTCTCCATCTCTCTTCCTGAGCCTCTCTCTCTTTGTCTAACCCCCCTCATTGCCTTTGACTTCCTCCACCCTGTTTTTTTTTTTTTTTGATTTGCCTAAGGCAACACTGCAGCCAAACGAGAACACTGATTAGGAAGTAGTAACTGCCGCCTTTTCCTCTCTCCGTCACATATGTGTGTCACATATGTGTCAAGACGTAGATGTGTCACTGTCTGAATCCAACCATTAAATCATATCACTGTTTGTTTTAAATACTGAGCACAAATCACGGTGACAATACTGAACTTAACATATCATCTGTTCATAAGTGCTTATCATCATGTACAGTGTGCTGTGACTTATTTGACACTGAAAAACATGGCGAAACCATCTAGACTTTTCATCTGAGAATATCTACACTCCCCAAGTCACTCCTAATTACAATTAATGAAAATACAATTAAAACTTTTTAATATTTGGACATAAAATGTTATTTATTGTATAGAACAGCTTTAACCCTTTAAGCTTCAGTCAATTCCAGCCGTTTTCAGTACAAAAAATCGCTAATATTCTATTTTTAAATTTAAAAAATGACGAAAAATACAGGGAATATTGGACGCATATCGCGAGGTGCATTTCCTTGAAAATGACCGATTCGTGGATTTTATACCGACTTCAAGACATGTTTTGGACAAAATAGTTTACTGGCTTGTGTTGTCTGGATGTCCAAGGTTGGATTATGGCCGTTTTTTGTGGAATCTTTATTTCTGTGTGTAATAATGAACCCGGAAATGTGAGTCGCGCTGTGTGCGTTGAAGCCGTGTATAGAGAACGGATGGATGGATATTTGTTTTTGTCAGACAAATGTGTTTTTCTCACCCGCTGTGGTAATCACATCTGAAAGTGGTTTATACCGGCGGATTCATGAGAATTTAAGCTTTCCATCGGCGTATAGTGTTTGTATAATCGGGTTTGCAGCCGTCGGACATTCTTGAAATTCCTATGCAAATTAGTAGGTGTACCGCCGGCGGTACACCTACTACGACGCACTGAAGCGTAAAGGGTTAAATTATCTTTAAATCAAGCATATTTCATCATTTTGTACAAGTATCCAATATAGAAAGGAATTAACATCCAGGTACACTAAGCTAAATGAATGTATTCTAATATGTACATCAAAAGCCTTAATTGTTTTTGTTGAAAAATGTTTTAGTATTATTAAACTCTGTCCTGTCATTTTAGCGGTCTTGTGTTGCTGTGTTGAACAGCATCACATTACCCTGTGAAGTGTTTCTGGACTGAATGCTAGAAGCACCTCTCAGTACATCACGAAGCGATTCAACAGCTCTACAAAGTAACCTCGAAACAACTATGAAGTATAATTAACATCTCTCTCAAACAAGAAAACTGACTTACAACATAACTGAACATATTCATGTAGACTGTATCATATTTGAACAAACTTGATAATGATTGCAGTTATTAAAGAGGGTCGGAAAAGAACTGTCTTCTATGTTTGAATACATCTAATAATTTTACACATAACTATTGTTTGTAACCAAAAAAAAAAATGCTACAAAGACATCAAAGAAGATTGTGTGGATCTATTTCTGTTACAAACACTTTTGTTTTGGACTGATTAGTAATGAACTTGAAGGCACACTAAAGCTAGTTTGGTAAAGGCAGAATGATCAATCGCTTTTCTTCTGGTTAGGACTTTCTCCTTATTAGCTGAATGCTGCCTCTTGAAGCAAATATCTTACAATAAAGGCAGAAACCAAATGATCTTCTATACAGAAAGAGACTGGGTAATAAATTTGGACACATACAGCATAAGTTAAGCTGTCTAAATATGTTGCTTTGTTGCCAGGTGATGAGTTGAGGCGCCAAGTAATTGAGGTGTGCTGTGTTTTAAATCTAAGCTGCTGGTTAATGGGTTGAGACACATAGTAAAGTGCTGGCTAAGAGCCCATTATCCCCACCCCCCCCCACCCCCATCCACGTTGAAAAAAGACTTTTAATAGGGAAAACGACAGCCATTCTGTTAGAGGAAGATGCAGCACAGCAGTTACCTGTAGAACGGACAAATGCAGTAACAGATGTCTGTTCCCCTATGTGACCTATTAATGTCTATACAACCCTACTGACACTGCTTAGAGAAAAAGCCATGCACTGGTCCACAGGTTTTTAATTATCACCTGTAGTTTGCTACCATGGGAGCTATTTCTGCAATCTCCCACAAACTATAGGGACAACGTAATTCCTTGTTTGATTGGTTCCTATAAGTATTGTTGTTATATAAGTATAGCAGTTCCAGGCGGGAAATGGGCAGGAAAAGAAGTGTTCCGTAAGTAAAAGCAGAGATTGAGCTTTGTTTTATTATCAGTATTTATTCTTCTACGGTGGTTCATATTTTTTTTTTCTGTCATTTGTCACGTTTCATGACAAAGTCCCTAATAAACTCTCTGCCTCCCGCTTTTCCCTTTCTCTGGTTGTCTGGTTTTGTATGCTTTCTGTATTTTATTTTTTATTTATTTATTTTTTTTGGTCATTGATTTGGGAGTTGTTATGATTCTGACCAAGTCACCACAACACTGAAAGACAGCCAAATTTGTTTCTCTTTCTCTCTTTCACACCGCCCACTACACACACACACGCACACAGAGAATCTCAAAACAACCCTCCACTTCTCTTTAATAGTCTTGCCGCTCCTCAGTCCTGTTCTGTGTTTGTTGTTTAGCAGCTAACAATTTTATGCCTGTTTATCGCAGTGGAAGATACAAACAAACCCTGATATACTGAAATACATTTCAGATTTTTTAAGATAGAACTCTGCCTACATTTTGCCATTTTATAATGCAGAAAAAAAAAGTGAAAATCATCAGACCGACATAGTTGCTGAATCATGACACCACATAACTGCAACCAAGTGTACAGTACCGCTATGTCTATAAAAGCTTTTGCATTTAAAGAGTACAGTGGCGACTTAGTGCATACGGCCAGCACCCACGAGTATTACTTCCTGGCATTAAAAATCCTATTGGGTACAGGAACAAATTAGTTTTTATATCTGTTCGTTCCTCTCGAGTCCCTCATTCTTCCAGTGGAGGGAGAGAGCCGGTAGTCAAAGAGGAGACTGAATGTGTTGTCTCAGAGACTATTTTCTGGTCTGTCTAATGCCCGACTCATAAAAGCCCTGGATGGATGAGTTTAACTTGACACTCATGACCCTCGGAGCTGTTGGCAAAATGCAAATGATTTGCGACTGAAGTTGCAAGTTTACAAAGGTCTGTATTTGTGCAATGCCTCCTACTAAAAAGGATCCTAATACAAGATGGCTGCGGCTGCATTTCTGCACAGAACCTAACCTTAGAGTGGAATTTAGAGATAACTGTGGCTTTCTAAGCATGTTTTTGTGTTCCACTCACGGTCGATAAAGACTTTACATTTTGCCAGCCTGGAAATGTATTGACAATCTATTGACAATTAAATAACATGTTAAATGTTTAAAACTGGATCGTCGGCAGTCAAAAGGTCACACAACTGCAATGTCCATACTTCGATTCTTGCCCGGACCCCGTGGTGCATCTCATTCCCCTTCCTCTCCACAAGTTTAATGTCTGTCTTAGCTGCTGACTGTCCAATAAAGGCCAAAAATAAAGTGCAAAGCTGAAATAAATAGTCAATGAATACAACAATTGTAGCAAATCAATAACTCATTTGAATAACTCTCCAAGCAAAACTGACTACAATTCTGCAGCTCTCAAAAGTTAAAATCCCCCCCAAAATATTTAGTGGAACAAAGAAAGCAATCTGAAGACATCAAACTGGATTCTGGGAAATTGTAATATGACACCATTTTTTTTTTCTGAAATTTTACAAACCAAAGACTGAATAGACATTTTTGATGAAAAAGCAGTCTGATCATTGCTGAAAATAAACTGTGTACTAACAGGCTTTGGCAAAGCTAAGAGAGCATTTAAAAAAAAATGGATTAGTTGTTGCTCCCTTAGTGTTATTGAAGGATGGATGGACAGCTGAAGTGAATGCTGAAGAGAAAAACCACAGCATAATTACATTATGATAAGAGAATTGTCAGAGAAAAGCAATGGATTGTCTTTAGCATTGCAAAAACAAATCGCAACAGAATTTGTAAGTCAGTCGCACCAATGCTGTATTATAGCATCAGAAGCAGACAAGATGTTTTTAAGCGTTGTCCAACAGCCTTCATCCATGCATCATTAAGCTGAAATTTTCCAGATAGTTTAAAGTGACTCATAACAATATGAGCTTACTCTACGTTAATGGCAAAATAAAAGGTGTCACCTTATGTAAATCTTATGCAAACGCCACCTCTTCACACAGTTTGTTGTTCAGCATGAGGCTTTCAGTTCACAACTGCAAGCATGTCTGCATGTCTGTTGCTCAACTGTGCATTGAACCAAAAACGGCAATGTCATCACACATTTTATCCAACAGCTAGGGCTCAAAGGACAAGCTCAATCCTGTCTCTAAAAAAATCCAACACAACAAAACTGCATTTTCAATTACATTTAGTAGGAAACACATTTTCCACCAGCTTACAGTTGTTTGAGGAATCACAAATATGCTTCAGATAGATGAGGTGGTACTCACCCTGGTAATCCAGAAAATGTAGGTGGAGCTTCAAACATGTTGCTAAAGTGTTGGATTTTAATCCATAACTAAACGTAAAGCTTCGAACAGTTATTGTTGTGAAAATCTAAACTAAAGCATGATATTTCCCTAAACCTGGCAATGTAGCTTTTGTGCCTAAAAAATGAGTGAAACAAATCCTAAATTAAGATTAATGGCCCCAGAATAGATGCAAAAGCACTTTCTTGGGTGAAAGTCTTGCTAACTTTTGTCTCCATCCTCCCCCCTTACCTCCTAATTTGACTATTTCAAAGTGAAAGCCTTTTTGCCTGCATCACAGTCTTACTTTTTGGAAAGAAAACTCACTTGTTTTAAAACATACATGAGAATGCAGTTTAATTATATAGATGCATAGAAATAGAAAGATTACGAGGCGAGGCTCACATACTACAATAAGATTAAAATAGTCAAAGAACTCTGGTTAGGGCTGAATTTCAAATTTAAATTACAGTTTGAAACAATGCCATTAGCAAACGGTTTAAACTGTCAGCTCAGTGATTTTACAAATCCCCCCCCCCCCCCCCCCCTTTGATAGTGTCTCATGTGGTAATTGCATGTTTTAAATCTATTACTCAGCGATTATTGAACCGAAGCAAAAACAAAATCGCGAATGAAATCACAATATCTGTCAGAACAAATGCAATCAGTTATTTTCCTACAATCATTCAGCCCTAATTCTGGTGGTAAAATTTCATTACAACATCACCACACTCCTTGGTTTGTTTATACACCAACATTTCCATTTCCATAATGGTTGACAAAGCCCCTGCTACCAAGCTAAGGCTGGCAGCTAAATGTGGGGGTTATGTAAGAGGGAGAAGTAAAAGGTTTGTTTAAACATGTTTGCCAAAAGTAACAGATCTCCATTGTGAGTTGTAATGCATTGTGACGGCTGCAAAAAGGATTTTGGTGTACCCCATAAGTCAAAATCGTACAACAATCTGTATTCATAAAATGTAAGTGACTAGCTGAATTATTGAGAAGGACATCAAAGCTGCGGTGATACCAGTCACTGACACAATCATGAGGTGGGACACTCCACAAACTGCACGTGTCAAACACTGCATTTTTCCCCGAGTCGGAGTTTGTGGCATGACTGAGCATCCTCCTTTCAAACGGCTATATTTCAGATGCAGCAGCAAAGAGCAATGCATATAGAAGGCTGGACATATTCCTGCAAATGTCACTCTGGAAAAAAATGAATTAAAACTTGGCATAACTGTATTAGTCCTATTGTCTGTCCAAGCCCAAAGCTGTGCCTCAACAAGCAATATCACGATACATAATTTAGCAGGAGAGGAGAGGAGAGGAGAGGAGAGGAGAGGAGAGGAGAGGAGAGGAGAGGAGAGGAGAGGAGAGGAGAGGAGAGGAGAGGAGAGGAGAGGCATGAAATCAGATCACTAATCTTGTGACGTGAGGATTCACGAAAAGTAGGGTAGCAACATGACACTCCTGCCAACTGTATAAGCATTACTTAACATACAAGTGAGCTTTCTATCGCGGTACTGCACTAATCATATCCTAGAATAACAACCAGGATAATGTTACAGTCATCTTTCATGATGGGAAAACTATCCTCTCGTAAAATACATTTTCTTATTTAAATTTCTAATCAGTAAAGTAATCTACTCAGGTAAACACAATAATATAATCTCATAGATTGAATTACCTCCAGAATGACTTGACTGTAGTATATCAGAAGCACAAAAAACAACTTAAATTCATCACTTAAATCATCATCTTTCAAAGCGACATGGTTATCCCTCCTTGGTCTGAAATGACCCTCTGCACAGTTTTTCAAAGACAAAAAAAAAAAGAGGCAATGCCGATGTTTTACTATTCAAAGGTGTACTGGTTTCTCAAAGAGTAGCTTTGAGGACATGGTATGTTAATATGCATATTAATCAAGTCAGCTCACATTCAGAGAGATTTTCTTAGATACACCAGAAAAGTAGTTTGATTTGTTGCTTGTCACTTTGCAGAATTAATGTCACTGAGCAAATGTTGTACAGACAGTAAATCACTGACGAGGATGACAAGTTGGCTGTGAGAAGAGAAGAGAAGAGAAGAGAAGAGAAGAGAAGAGAAGAGAAGAGAAGAGAAGAGAAGAGAAGAGAAGAGAAGAGAAGAGAAGAGAAGAGAAGAGAAGAGAAGAGAAGAGAAGAGAAGAGAAGAGAAGAGAAGAGAAGAGAAGAGAAGAGAAGAGAAGAGAAGAGAATTCCTGACAACACAAGATGGATAGTATCTCCCAATTGAATGTCCAATTTTTAACATTCAAGGTATATCTGGCATTGCTATTGTAACGCTATCCGTTACAAACCAAAAGATGCACCCCTAATCCTGGCGATAAGGAGCCGTACAAATGAGAAGCCATTACTTCTGCTGTCATGCGTGGGCCTGGAGGTGTGGGCTGCCAAGATAACCATGACAGAACATGTCGCATGCATAACTATCACACCATTTCCTCATATAGCATCCTGGATCAAAACTACTATGTGGCTGCTTACTGTAAGAGCAAGGTTGGAATAGTCATCACTCCAAAGATGGCAAAATTGTTAAAACTGAGTTTAGGTGAGCTGGCGGTCACGCAGTGCAGAGAAAGGCAGAGGTTACTCTGTCATGTCATCAGTACTGTGACTACAACTGTCACCTACTGAACCAGAGCCTTGTATTTCTTATGACCTTATGAGGGATCCAGAGGTGTGAAAGTCTCTTTTTTTCCATTCTTCACACAAGTACTACTGTCACTTCTGTGCAACAGCATCAGTACCTGTGAGGAGAAATTGTAGAGTCATCTGCCCTTTTCCTCATTCTTCATGACTCATTGTGTTGATAATACAGACAGAACTGGGAAGGCAGTTGATCAAGGAGGCTGAGTGATTCAGCCAGAGGAAGCTACAGTGGTATTCCTTTAGTGCTACTTTCAACGTGTGACTGAGTCTGGACGACACATCATACATCCAACGTAGAGAATTACAAGCATACTGACCTGGGAGCACATTTTGTCCTTTGTGCTATCACAAATCATGAGACATTACATGTTAAGACGGCTGGAGCTGGGTGAAGAAATCCTTTCAGCCCAAGACACTGAACATTGGAGTGATAGAGTGGTGATTAGCTGGGATTCACTGGATACAGTATTTCCAGGACTGACAGCTGGATGGTAAGTCACGCGGGCGGCATGTCAATCACTCCCTCAAGCCTTTATTTTTTAGAAGCAGTCTGTGTATAACATTGTGTAGCAGTGTTGATAATCTCCTGCTTTCTGAGTTTATGACAGAAAAACACTGCCAGTACTCATAAAAAAATGGACTAGAAGGGAGAAAATGTCTCCAATTGTTAATGACTGTACAGTAGGTAACCAACTACAGCACAGGCAAGGCACCAGACTGAACAGCTCTTGTTTGTTTATAACTGTATAAATTGCAGGCAGAAAGCCGCTGAAAAGGAGCATGCATTTACAATCAATCTTCCCTAAACAAAGAAATTACAAGGGAGCAGGCTCACTGTTAAAACCTGCGACAAAACCAGAATAAAGGGAACCAACTATCTCTGCTGCCATCAATGAGAAAATATTACAAAGGAAACTGTGATATGTTGAAATATTCACCAGCTCTCACAGCACAAAATGTTTAGCGGATAAGATCAATGGCGGTCTAAGTCGCAAAGGCTACATGAATCTGATGGCTGCGCAATTGTTTTGATTCATGCACCAGTGGTCATTTCTTTTAAGTGATTTTACAGCTAACATCTATGCTCTGAGCAATATCCCATCCATTGGTACGTGTGTCACTGGTGATATACTGAACACTAATCATCATGGAGGAGACACATACTGTTTTGGCAGCAACAGAGGTCACTCGCAATTATGTCATTGCTGCTGAGAAGAAATTAAAGAGAAAGGAATGGGAGGAAGAGAAAATACTGGTTATGAACATCGACAGTCATATTTTGAGTAATAGTGCAGCTGGCCAAAGGTCTTTGACTCCTGTCATGTTGTAATATCTTACTGGAGTGGAAGAAAGAATAAGAAATAAGATGTGGATGACGAGACCAGAGTCAACATTCTTGTTCTGTGAGCTTTGCAGTAAGCAGATTCTGTGACTTATGTCACAGCCGCTACATCTAGCTTTGCATGCATTATGAAGTATTCTCCTATAACACTGGGTAACAAAAAAATTTTTTTGAAAAATTGTCTAGAGTTTTTTAACTGATTTAGGAGGATTAAGTAGCGCTTAATCCAAAAATGACATCTGTTTTACTCTATCAGGTCAGGTTTTGAAGCTATACAGATTGGTTGAAAATCTAATTTTTTGCCCAAATCAAATACACCTCTGTGGAATTAACGGCTGAGTTATGCCAATACTTCTTATCTAAGAATGCTTTATTATTACAAAATACACATTTGAGTAAGGGCTGCACAGCGGCGTAGTGGTTAGCACTTTCGCCTTGCAGCGAGAAGATCCCTGGTTCGAATCCCGGGGTGGGCCTGGGATCTTTCTGCATGGAGTTTGCATGTTCTCCCTGAGCATGTGTGGGTTTTCTCCGGGTACTCCGGCTTCCTCCCACAGTCCAAAAATATGCTGAGGTTAATTGGTTACTCTAAATTGTCTGTAGGTGTGAGTGTGACTGTTTGTCTGTATATGTAGCCCTGTGACAGACTGGCGACCTGTCCAGGTTGTCCCCTGTCTGCGCTCAAGTCAGCTGGGATAGACTCCAGCACCCCCCGCGACCCGAATGAGGACAAAGCGATGGATAGAGGATGGATGGATGGACATTTGAGGGATCACTTACTGCTATCAATGAACAGTCTCCAATCTGTGGGGTCATACTTTGGCACCCCTAGCTTGTGCAGGAGACCCGCAATGTTTGAACAATGCACCAAATCATTCTCCTCAGAGAAAAAACAGAGGTATTCCTGGTGTCTGTTTCTGTAAAATGTTACGCGAGTACTGTCTGCAAGAAGGTTCTTTTCCTTCAGTCGGGAAGCCAAAAGCTTAGATCACGAACTAGATCATTTAGCTCTATTTGTGTGAAAGGATGTGGAGCATCATCATCAAGAAACACCTGATCCTCTTGATCTTTATGGTCACTAGAGGAATCTCCCTAACTAATATCTGGAAGCTCTCCAAAGACAGGTACTGGGATGTCATCACAGTGAGCTACAGGATGACGTGCTGATTGAAGATCAGGATATGTAAGGCTGCCCCTGTTCTTTCTGTTAATCCCAGTTACATCTACAGCACAGAAGTAGCAGTCAGTGACATGGTTTGCTGGTTCTCTCCAAACCATGGGAACTCCAAACTTTAGACAACTCTTCTTGCCCTTTGTCCATTGACGCAGATACTCAGTACATGCTTTGCGCACCATATGTGGGGCCCAGGCTTTATCCTGGTCACCAAGCTTTATACCAAAATAGGCATTATAGGCACGCTTTATGAAGCTTGTAACAGAGTTCCTGTTAGGTGCTAATGTGTATTCACCACAGATGTAGCAGAATACATCAGGTTGATTTTTGCAAGCTCTTCTGCGAGAAGCCATGGTATTCACCTATGTGCAAAGAATAAAAATAAGTAATTTACTGAAGATATTTCAAGAAACAAAAACTGGGTATCATCCAAAACAATATACGATAGAGATATACACCAAAAATATAGTGATTGTAAGTTGTAGATGCGTAAACAATAAAGCAATCATTCGCATATATATATAAAGAAAAGGTGAAAAACAACAAATGGTCATAGTTAAAAAAGTTGACCTGATAGAGCAAAACTAATGTTATATTTGAATTCTGCACCCCAAAATTATGTTAAAACAGCTTTAAAACCTCAGACAATTTTTTTGTTGTTGACCAGTGTAATATCAACCACAAGAAACGTATGCTTTGTTAAGTCCTCCTATGCTCAATCGGCACATTGACGTGTTTCAGAGCTTCATGCAGCTGACCTACAGCATCGTGGATAATGAACAGCAGCAAAATCTAAGAGCTGGCAGTAAGTGTTTTTTTTTCATCCTGGTACTTTTATTAGCATTTCCAATTTGTGCATAAAAAAGCAGTAGGAAAAACAGTTTTTCTAACATCGCAGCTTTTTTCCTGTTGCGTGGAGAAGTTCATGAGACCGTACAAACAGAAACAGACATGTCACTCAAACGCCCACTCAAATTTCAACTGCAGAGAGGAAAAATAGTGGCAGACAAAGGATCAGATACAGTAAATGTGGAGCCATGAGGACTGTAACATTCCTTGAGTTAATGCATGACACTAACATAAATGTCTCATTGTTAATAGATTTTCAAGATTGCTTTCCACTCTGTCAGGTTTGACTGCATGACACTTTCAGAGTACTTTCTGTATCCGATCTTAGTGTACCATCTTCAATGGCACTCAAGTGGAGACTGAACACCACTACGTTTTGCTCACTTTGTATTTGGAAGGAAAAGTGACTTGTGAAACTTTGCGATGGATTTTCAGATACACAGCAATGCAACAGCAATGTTGTTTGAATGCAAAAGTGTTTCTGTTACCATCAGTCTTGAATTTGTGGGTCTGACATAAAAATATACACAAAACCTAAAAGGAAAAAAGCCATTAGGTTCATCTCATTTCACGTTTAGTGTATATAAGCATGAAAGAATAAGAATAGCAAGTAAGAATGCAAATATGAAGAGTAAAGGCAGTGACAGTCTCTCAGATTTGACATTTAAGAAGGAGAGTTGTGTTAATAACTGTATTCATCTTCTATTTTACGGTAAAATCTATCACCACATCTGCAAAATGCCAAATTTAGTGTAATAACTGAACTGAGAAAAGGCCATACAGTCTTTACTAATACTTTGCTTTATATCATTCATATTTAGAGAAGGAGACAGTAACACGGTGCATGGAGTATATGAGGTGGAGGCTGGTTGCAGTATGTTTTGAGTAAATATTGAGAGCCCAAGCTTTTTTAGTACTGTGATGGTATTTTCTTTGGGTATTTTTTCCTTGATGAAAAGGAGGGAATAAATGACATGCAACAAAGGTTTCGGGCCACCAGCAAGCAATTTTTTGAACCGATTAACCAGTAAACTTTGTCAACTTTGCAGAAGAAATTAATTTGCATCTCATCGAACTTAATACAGTTAAGTTATTACAGGGTTGTACTATGCAGACACTATCTTACTATATCATGCTAACCACAGGCAATTAAAAATGAGTAATTTTTAATTGGCATGATAGATGATTAATTACAGTACAGTCATCATAAATGCAGATTACTAATAGCATCCAGTTGTAAGAATCATAAGTTTTTCTGCAGCATTTCATTTAAATAAGACAACAGATGACACATTCTGAATGACATTCTAGATATGATGTATCAATAAATGATTTCCACATTCGGTCATAAATAATACTCTGATTAACATATCAGTCATGTTGACAGAGCAGACTGTGGAAACAGAAAATAGCTTGCTGAGCCAGGGTTTAGAGATTGATTCCCTTGTGAGGCGATGTGGCTCACTGTATGCAACTGATGCACAAATCAACCTGTAAGATATACAGCATCTTCACAGTTTCCATTTATTTCATAGAATTATTACTTTTATACTTGTTTTTCAAACATGGAGAAGCAGAGCGGGGCTGGCAGTGAGATATGCAGGGTTTCAACATGAGGACAAGAAACGCTTTTTCAGGAGCTCAGTAAATGCACTTGGATTTTCCACGGTGTCTAGTGAGTTTCGGAGATTCAATATTTTACGCAAGGTCTGATTAGAATAGATCCCCTCGTTACACAAATGATGAAAGGATTTATTCCACATTGGCACGATTATAATTTATTATATTATATTATATTCCATAAAATAAAGACATATTTCACTAAATTAGAGTTTTGATGCATTATTCTACTACCTTGGGCCATTATACTGTATGAAACTATATCAATATATAAATCACAAACTTAGAAATAGGGTAATTGGATTACATAGATGATTGTGAAATATAAACTAGAGCCACAACATAACATTATATTACAATATATTATGACATAATTATATGGTTACATAATATACATGGCAATCTAATGAGTGATATACTTTATACATATAAATTAGGTAATTAGGTGATATTGCAGTGAGGCTGTTAGTGGAGGCACAGAGCACCACCGAGGCTGGTTGGTTGGCTGCCTGACTCACAATTGACTGCTGATCTACAAGCAATTATCCTTTTTCAATTTTCTGACCATAATTCTCAGGTAAAAGATCTATCATCTAATTAGTCACTGCTTCCAGTCAAAGGCACATTATTGCAGTCAGCAGACAGAAACAGGGACCGAGTGGATCGATCAGCCAGATGGACACACGGACTGACAACCCCCAGCTGACTAATCTCATACAATAGAAGAAAGTTCCTCCAATGCCACCTTATTAAGCCTTCACACAGAGAACGGTGCGACCCTTTTGTGGAAGCAGAGAGTAGACGAAACGAGGCACAGAATTCGGAGAGAGGAGAGAGCGGTGGTTGGAGCAGGAGACAGAATGAGATGAAAAAGGTAAATAGTCAAGAGAGGCAGGGAGAATCTGGGAAGGAGATTGAGAAGCTGAAAATCACACTTTTAGTACAAAGAGTGAGCGAGAGGAAGGAGGAGGAAAAAGGACAACGGCTTAAAAGGATGAGGCAGTGAGAGAAAGATCCAGAGAGAGGAGAGGAGCAGGGGAGAACATTATATCAGATCTGAGTGGAGGAAGTCATTTAGTTAAATTTAGCCACCATTTAGAAAAGCTCTTCATGTCCCCTAAACAACTCCACACCAGCAGGCTACTGGATGCCACAAAATGCCTGGTGCAATCAAACTTGGGGAAGGGAGGAAGGAGGAGGAGAGAAAGAAGGGAGGGGAGGGGAGGAGAGGAGAGGAGAGGAGAGGAGAGGAGAGGAGAGGAGAGGAGAGGAGAGGAGAGGAGAGGAGAGGAGAGGAGAGGAGAGGAGCAGGCTGGCTATGTGACACCTCTCTCTGTTCTCTGTCTTAGTCAGTGCAGTGACGTCAGCTTTTTAACAGCACTGGTGTCAAATCTGGCCTCCCTCCTGTTTCTAGCGCCAGGAAGGCAGCCTGAAAGAGATTATTAAACAGTAAATGTGGATTTCTTTTCATGTATATTCATGAGACATGTATCCTTTTCGATCACTGTGAAATACACGCATTCTTACAGAGGATGAACACAATATCAGGAACACCTCTGCAACTTCCTGCCATCTTTGTGAAGTTTTGAAAATCAGCAAAGAACACTCGCCACTCTGCACTCCCACATACAGAGGAAAATGGCTATCAGAACAACAAACTGGGACTGATGGCGTTGCTTTTTAAGGAGCAGCTTACAATGAGTTTGGCAAAGTCATTTTTGTACAATGATTCTTTCTCACTCATTTATGCTATGAGCTATGAGCAGCAGATACAAAGGTGCAATACGTATTATTATACAGACCTCGTCATCATGGCTATATGCTGCAAATAAAAAAAGAATCTAACCAATGCCAACTTCTTTGGAGATACTACAAAGAGATGTGTCCCCACACAGAGTCAAAGGCAAACAAAATACCGATAGGAAGCACATTAACTTTTTAATCATTCAGTTTAAACTGCATATGGAGGTGCATCAAGTTCATGATTAAATATTTATTATATTACAGTGGAAACTGCAAGCTTTACAGCTTTTGATGCACAACATTAAGTACATTAAAGCCTGATGTGCAAGATGGAAACGGATGATCCACTGTGGTGATCCCTGACAGGAGAAACTGAAGTGCAATTATGCTGTTTTTCCAACAGCATGCTACTTTTAACACTCGTTCTATAAAGAATGTACACCCATTAGCCACAACGGCTGAAGTGAAATGTTAGTTCTGTCGAGAAACCTTGAGTTGTGGCATTCATGTGGACGCCACTTTGACACGTATCAACAGATGACAATTCCTCATGTCTTCATCGCATCAGCACCCCAAAAAGTGTTCAGGAAGGACTCAAGGACCACAACAAAAAGCCGAGGCCATTGATCCTACCTCCAAACTCTCCAAATCCAAACAAGCATCCATGAGATAGCGATCAAATTTTGAAGGTCACACTCCTGGTAGTTCTGCCAGCCAGTGTCATATCTCACAACTTCCTATCACAATTTAAACTAATGATACGGACAATTTGAATTAATTAGCCCCAGAATCCACTTTATTAGCTTAACAGTTTTTTTCATTCAGATTTCCTGTAACTCTTTATACACATTGTTGATATCCGCAGCGTGTTCTAGTCTTGTGAATGACATTATTGTATATTTAAGCTCATATCAGGTGCTAATCTTATCCACAATTGTTCCTTTAGAATACACATTTTAATCATTGTAACGGTTAATAAGACAAAAGATGCTTCTCGAAAAATGTTTCTCTTCTTCATTAGAGACTCAACACACTTCCATATTGATATCGAATCATCTTCCTGATTTAAACCGTTTGCATGTGCTATCCTGCTCCTGTATGGGTGTCAGTGCATCCTGGGAACACAACTGTGCTGTAAGCTGCTTTGGCAGTATGCGGTGCCACACTGCTGCAGCTACTGCTAAGTCTTGGAGAGATAATGGCTTATTGTCTGCTTCTCCTCAACCATCAACAGATTAGAGGCATGTAGACACACAGACTCTCCCTCTCCCTTTCTCTTTATTTCTCTCCTCCTCCTCCCGTTTTTCTCTCCTCGCCTCTCCTCCCTGTCCTCTCCCCTCATCTCAATTTTTTTCCTCTCTTATAAGCCGACTCACTCTCTCCCTCCTCGTGCACCCGCCCCACAACCCATATCATTTTTAAACACATTCTTTCTATTTTCAGACATCTTCTTCTTTCTCTTCACTGCCAGAAACACAAGAAAACTGCAGCGTCAGCCCAGCCCCCACCACCACCACCACAACACACTCACCCCACCTCACTCTTTCGCTCCCTGTGTCTCCCTTTCTGTGGTACCGATCAGAAAGCTGTTTATAATACCAACAGTGGCTGATGTGGCCATCTGACATTTAGACAAACGATATACAGAGGCGGCCGAGGAAACAGAGGAGGTGGGGAAATGAGAGTAGAAAGGCGTAGAGAACGAAAGAGCAGGCAAAAACAAGAAAAGAGGTACGAGGAGAGAGAGCGAGAGAAAAGAAACTGAGAGGAATATTGCATAGAGGCAAGAGAGCGACACAAGAAGAGGATAAAATGAAGTGAGAAAATAAAAGGTTGGCGAGAAGAGGAGGAGGAAATGGTGGGGAAGTAGAAGTGGAGAAGGAAGAGAGGGAGAAAGAGAGGATAGAGGGCAGATGAGACTGTGACAGGAGAGTTATTTCAGTGGTCATAGACATCTCAATGAAAATGCCAACAACCTAATCAAAGGACTCGAAAGGGCAGAGAGAGAGAGAGAGAGAGAGAGAGAGCAGGAGAAAGAGATGGCAAACAAAATTGGAGAGGAGAATGAGAAGGAGTGAGGTGGAGGAAGTTGAGGGAGGAAGGACAGAGAGTGGGACAAGGGGGGAGAGGGAGAGACGAAGAGGTGTGTGGAGGAAGAGAGGGAGGGCAGACATTGAGGGAATGGATGGAAAAAAAGGAGGAAAGCAATAAAGTGAGTTGAGAGGGGAGACAAAAGGAAGAAAATTAAGAAGAATGAGTGGCAGAGAGTAAAGAAAGAAGCAGAGGAACGACACATAAAGCAAAGGGGAAAATGGAGAGAAAAGAATCCGAGTCAAGCATGAAAAGGGGAAAAGACATGCGGCGGGAGAGAAAGGGCAAAGGGATGAAAGACGAAAAGAGATAAGGGGTGAGTGGAGAGCGAAGGAAAGAAAATGGGGTGAGAGAGAGAAGACAGAATCACTTGCTTTTTGACATTCAAGAAGCATTACTTGAAACTCCTCATAGAAGCAGCTTATTGTCTAATGTGCTGAAGATGTGCTGAAGGGACTTGATGTCGTCGTCGCTGGTAAAAATGTGGCAGAATTAGAACAAATTTAAGTCAAGAACATTGTGCAAAAAGCCTATAACTAGTCTGAAAAACGAAGTCTGACTGGCACATGCTACTAAAAAAAAAAAAGCAAGGCAACCAGGATTTACTCATCATTCATTGCTGTATTCATTTTCCTCTTCCTACTCTTAGCCTCTTTCAGACTTCAGATTCCTTTCCATTAATCTGACAGCAACTAAACTTCATGTCCGAATGAGCAACCAGGTCACTTTTCTGTAAAAGTTGTGAGAACAATCTCACAAGGTCCAATGTAGTATTATTTCAGTATGACTTGAAACTTCGAAGTTTAAAGCAAATTACCAAGTCAACACAGAAGCGGTCCACTTCAAGTTGTGCAAAATGATCAGGGAGAAGGCCTTATCCACACTTTAGCACCATATTTGTCCTAAAACTTACAAAGAGCTAAAGATACAGTTTGCAGCCAAAATCATAAAACATCTTTCTTCATTATGTCCTACAATTTCACATCTATTCGACGACAAACCTTACTACGATGAAACCAGAGATAAACAGCTCAAGTTAATGATATTCATCAATATTTTTTTTTCTTGTTGCTTCTTACCTCTTGTAAAAAAAAAAAAAAAAACTGCAATTTGAACCAGTAGCAGTATCCACGAGTTTCTCCAAGGTGAGAGCTGCACGTATTTAAGCACATGTAACACCAGGACAACAGAACAACATGAAGACAGGATCGATCTGGATCTAACGGCAAGTCACGGCGTGTGCTTTTCTTCACATCAGACAGGTGAGCTGTCACACAGAGCAGCAGTTGAACCATTTGTTACATAGCTGCTGTCCTCAGGTTGAGTTCTGAGCTCCATCACAGCTGTCAGGACATGTTTTATTGTACTGCTGGGAAAGTAGCAGTTAGGTGATCATCACATGCGGGCAGAACTTCCTGCGTTCAAGAATCAAAAATACACTAGGTTGCCAGTTATTCCGACAGTTTGATAAGCTTAGTACTAGTTTAGATTCAGCCTTTTGTTTATTGGAGCATTATTCTGCATTGAACATCTCTTACAGTGCTGTGGAATATCTCATATAAGACAAATACCGCTGTGGGTCTGAATGAAGCCATGAGGAGCAAGTGAAAGTAAAAGTGTCCTGTGTTTAAATGACAGAATGGAATCACTTTAACAGAGTGATAAAGCCAGCAGTGGTAGATATTCCAGGTCTGAAAAGGGCTTCTGACTATGCCACCTCTGTGGATTCCAACACCTGGGAGGGACTGATCGCTCTGGTCTCCTTTGACTATAGGAAGATTTGTTTGCTTGACTTAAGATAGGCAAACAGACAGACGAGGACAGACAGAAAAGCGGTGTTATTTAGCCATCATTTGTCAGACAGAAGTAAGCAATTGCCGTTGCTCAGGTTTAATGGCCTGTAAAGGACACTGCAACATCAGTTTTCATACAGCTGTGTGTGTGTGTGTGTTTGTGTGTGTGTTTTGTGTGTGTGTGTGTGTGTGTGTGTGTGTGTGTGTGTGTGTGTGTGTGTGTGTGTGTGTGTGTTTTTGTGAGCGTAAAAGAGGGAGAAAAAGTGTGAGATTGTGTGTTAAGGTGTGTGTGTGTGTGTGTGTGTGTGTGTGTGTGTGTGTGTGTGTGTGTGTGTGTGGCTGATATTGCTAGGGCTGGAGTCTTGGAGCCTTTTACAACCTTTCCTTTATTATTTCCTTATCACACTGCTTAAGGCCTTCCCTCCCTCCTCCTATTTCACCTCTCCTTCTCTGTAACACCTCTCCTTCCCTCACTCACTCACTCTTTCACTCATCCTCTTCCCACTCTTCCCCCAGTCCATCTCTGCCTCTCCAGCTGACAGGGCGATATTGCTCCGTTTACACTTTAGCATGTCAGCATTGCACAAAAACTTCAGAGCCCAAGTTTAAGCTGTTTTTTAATCTTTTTTCTTTCCTTTAACTTGAATCGATAAATTGTTTCAAATGTTTCCATTGGCCTATGTTATTAAATCCGGTTTAATACAATTCTATTTCATCTGATTCAGTTTGATTTAATTCCACTGGATTTCACTGGATAAAATCCTACTATTTCCCTCAAGGAAGGCACAAGGAAGCATTGGTAATAAAGCACATTGTGGTCTTTAATGGAAACAAATAAAACCTAAATTTAACAAGGAACAGTTTAACAGCCATTATGTGCTACCAATGTTTCTTGGCCTTTGGACTCAGGAAACTGTCCAAAGCTTTTTTGTTGAGTTTAAACACAGTAAAGAGGCCTTGACTTCCCTCCATCTCTCCATCAGGTCTCTCTGTCTCTGCCATTACAAAGGTACCTTGTAAAAATCCTTCAACAAATCAGCAATTGCCTCAGTCAGTCACGTAGCCAGCCTGTAACACAAGCAATCAGCCAGCAAGTCAGTCAATCAGTTTAACAACCAGTCCATCATTTAGTCAGTAAATTAAACTGACAGTCAGTCAGTCAGCCAGCCAGCCTGCTGGACAGTTTCTCACCTTCTCCTTCCCTGTTCTTCATCCACTGTCCTCCCTGTAGGGGTGTAATGCGGCTGAACATTATACTATGGGACCTTTTCAGCAGAACCCTGTGATGTTGGTTTCCACAAGCTAACATCTATTAACACCCTCCCAGTTTCTCCTCTCCCTCCTAATCTATTTTTCAGCCTCCCTTCCTCTGTCTCCTCCGTCTTGCTCGCTTTGAGCACCACGGGACCATTTTTTGCTGTGTCCTCACGATATAGGCTCAACACTGCTAGCGACCATTACCAATCATTAAAAATGGATAGAATAAGAACGATGCTACTGGAGCAACAATAGCCTGTGGCTAATGCATTTATACTCAAACGCACACACACGCTCAGCTGAAAATGCATAAACACAAACCACACACACAACATGCAGGTTGTTAACGCTGACACACACAAAAAGGTTTCAAATGCCATGTGCGCCATGTGTGCAGAAGCAAACACACACACAGAGGGCTCCAGCAATAAACACCCCCTTACTGACAGCCACATATTTTATGCTCGTACACTGTGCTATGCCCGTTCTCATTTGCACACAGGAACTTCCAGACTTTATGGAAATGCACAGCTTAAATCCCTTCACATGGACACACTCATAGAGGCAAATACTCATACAAGCTTGTGTACACAAGCAAACACTAATACGCATGCAACAAATTCTAAACTAACACATTCACTTTCAACTTGCCTCACTACATTAATATGACACACAGCTTGTACAGCCTTCGCATGGTTGCACTCAGAAAAGCTGTGTACACACACGATGCCTAAAGTGGCACACACACATTTTTCGCTTACGCATGGACATTTACACAAAAGGGTACTCAAGCACAAAGTAATCCCCTCACAGCTCCCTTTAACACACTCACTTCTAACCCTAACCCTATAGCATATTTCCTCTTGAAGGCTGAGACAAATGCACACACAGACTCTTTATGCACTACAGCAACTCATCTTCTGCAGACTTTTCAACTTCTTGCAGACAAGAGTGGTGCAACAACACTCAGACACTTTACAGAGCAGTGAACCTGTTAATGTGAGTGGCAGCTGCATTAAAACATCGTACTGTGCAGCAGATAAATTGAGCACTCCTAATTTGACTAAAAACACAAGGGAAGACATGGAGATGCGAGGTGGTTGTCAGTAGGAGAGGAACGCAGGGAAAGATACACTAATAAACAATCTGAGCCCTTTGCCAACCTGAAGAGTAATTATTACTGTGGCTCTATGTGTTTCCTTCTGCGTGTGTCTCACTGTCTCGCTCGCTCCCTAAAATCACATTAATGGATGAAAGTAGCTTCTGCTGCTGCTGACTCGTCGCTTTGAAATGGAAATGTAACTCATTGGCTCCATATGTAGAACGCACATACACACACTCTCACACACACTCATACAGTAGGACGACACACACGCAGCCCCCCCACACACACACAGAGCGTAGGTGTGCTCTAAGAGTGTGTCACACACACACACACACACACACACACACACACACACACACACACACACACACACACACACACACACACACACACACACACACACACACACACACACACACTATGCCCTGAAACCATGGAACTAAGTGAGAGGAAAACTGAAATAACACTAATGTAACATTAACAGACGCATTAGCCTGCTTAATGTTAGCCCGCTAGTCAGCTATTAGCCTACAGCTTATAGAAAATGTCATGCTAACAGAGAGGCAAAGCGGAAATAATAAAATAGCAAAAATGCTACATTAACAGACACATTAGCCTCTATATTCAGGGGGCAGCAGCACCAGACCAATAGACACGTAGGTTTAAAGCTGCGGGGTGGTATTGCAGATGGACAGTATCATTCAGTGTGGGATCTCCATTCGAGCTCCAAAAAATAAAAAAATCTCCATCCTGATTAAGTGTCCCGAAGCAAAACACTGACTCCCCACCAGTTTCTACCAGCTGACCCCGCACTGTCATCAAAAAGCCCTTTCTCCTACCTGGAACAGTAATTACCATATTACTTTTATCTGGGTTATTTAAACTTGCTAGCCCTGGGACATGCCACAATAAGGAGTAGTTTTACATTCAGACCAACAAAGGCACAACATCTAAAAAAATAAAACCTCAGCATTCATTTTAATGGGACCAATGTGTGGATGCGGTGCAGAGAGACCACAGCTACAGAAGCCAAAAACAAACATAAGGAGGTCCAGCAACAAAGTTGATCTCTTTGTAACACAGACCAGTGCAATGCCTCCAGCATGTTCCATGTGGCATTGCTTGAATGTCTTTGACCCTTAAAGAATTTCAAAGTTGTGAAATAGACGTGGTCGCTGCATGCACGCATGAATCTTTAAACCTATTACACCTGTGCTAAATAATCATTTACAAGACCAGGAGCAAATACGGGCACATATGTAGGTGATGGCAGCAGTCTGTGCAATGCTCTGGAATTCCAGAATCAATCTGTGTATCTGGGTGACAGTTCATTTTGTTCACAAGGTTTAGAAGTTCTGAGAGATAGAAAACTATTTTGGCACCTAAACTTGAATAAAATAGACTAGACCTCAATTTTATGCAAACATGAAGCAGTCAATGTAGAGTAGCGCCGCTTGAACCACTGCTCCCAGAATGCACTGCACAACCATTAACATAGCAAACGAATGGAAAGCGATGGAAATTATCTACTTTACTGGAATTGGTAAAAATGTACCATAGCTGTTGATGTTCTGAATAATCTGTCAAATTAAATTTGGATATTGGTTTTCATGGATGTCTTGTAGTCACACCGAACGATCTTTCATTATGAACTCCAGTTGAGAGGTTCATTTCATGCTTATTTTTAGAGCTGGCTGGCTGAGTAATCCTGTGTTATGAAATAACCCTCAGCTCCCACCACAGCGAGGCGTCTGCACCACAAGGTACAGAAAAACAGCAACAAACTGCTGTGCCAAAAGTGTCTGCATTAAAAGCTCTATAGCAGTCAAATGCAAAGTTTGAGCCCATGACATAAATGTAGTGTTTATAGCCTGGTACAGCACACAGTTCATTAGACATGTCTGTTTTAATGGCTTACAGTAGAACTTCATATTGAACGCTGGATGTATCCAGGCGATGCATAGTTAAAAAGATGGTCTGTGTTAGTTAGGTCTCAAAATTTCAGAAAAAAAACATTAACAACATGGCTCAGAAAAAGAGCCTGAAAACTAAACCAGACATGGCATTTACTCATGCATACTAATGGGTGGTAAAAATACAATTGGGCCAGCTATGCAACAGCACTTCTCTGATGTTCATAATTTCAAGATCTGTCATGGTATTTCAAATGATATACATCTCCTCTTTTATGACCCCTTTTTAGCTGTCCTCTCAGATTTTAAATGACAGAGATGCGAGACTCTCTTGTGTGTGATGCACTATTTACTGCAAGCATGAAATATCTGAGCTCGGTCATTAATATCAACAGATTTTAGAGGCATGTTTGCTCGTGCCTTTAGGTCAGTTTGGTGGATTTCCCTCCATATCTGAGGTATAAATTCAGGACAGACAGGGTTATGATGTCATTACTTAATGCCAGACATTACTAGCCAAGCAGCACAAGATGGAAAAGTCATTCCTGATTAATCGCGTCTGCTGGGGAATACATTTTCATTTTCTCTTTCACTTTGTCTTCCCCTGCATAGAAGTCCTTCTTCTATGTCCTTTTTGCACACTTGTTCTGGTCTCCGCCTCTATCTCAGTCTCCCTCTCTCTCTGTTATCACACATATTCTCTTTTCCTCTCTCAGTCTCTTGCTCGCTGCCCTCTCCCCCCGCATTAGTGTACTGTATGTAGGCCATGGCTCTTTAAAAAGTTCTGTCATTTGAACACTATAAAGATAGATTACTAGCTCATTTAGCTCAAGCTGGCATGCATGACTGAAAGACTTCTTTTCAACATCAGAAGCATCATGACCCATGTATACTTAGCATGTATGTCATGTGTTTTCTCTTACACTTGTTCCAATGCTGTGACACCAACAGCAGCAACACTTCATTTTATATGTTCTACCATATATGAATATATATATATTTAAATTTCAGAATTTGTGAGAATGAAAATCAAACGGTTCATTGCTTCCAGTATTCATTAGATCGCTCGGCAGCTCTCTCTATCTCTTCCTGACTTACACACATGCACACACTCTACCTCTCTGCTCTCCACTGAACTGTGTACTCTCCGCTAGTTAACTGTATTGAAGTGTGTGTGTGTATTCTCTGGTCTCACTGGACATCTAGAAGGACTCTCAAGTACCTGAAAATCATCAGTACTCAATGAGATGTCTCGCTCTTTCAGTTGCAGGTGCACACACACACACACACACACACACACACACACACACACACACACACACACATAAAGACTCTCCTCTTTCTCAAGCTCAGGTTGTCTGAAATCTGGTGAATCTTTGGTGTGGTTGGGGGGGAATCAATTACAATACAAGCACCTGACACGCACTGAACAAAATGCCTCTCTTTCTGCACCTGTGTGTGTGTGCCTTTTAGTTTGTCTCCCAAGTAGAGGTGAAAGCTATAAATACTCCCATGCTTCTCACACACAGAAAGCAGAAAATGATTAAACACGCGCTTACACACACACAAAGGGATTCCCGCAAAAATGTGCAAACAGACACAGATCATCACAGACACAGCTACATTTAAAGCAAGCTACAAGGACACACAGTCATGAGTAAAAATAAGTACATCCCAAGGAATTTGTCTACATTCTTTGAATGGTGGCTTTTATTACAGGTTATATGTTCAAAAAATGACACGTACTGTATACTTTCTATTCTGTTAAATTAAAACTTAAATTAAAAAAAAATGTCAGTCACATGGAAAGATTAAGTACATGAATCATACTTAAAAATCAATAAAATTACAATTCCAGATTAGGTGTCAATGACTAGAACCTCTTTGGCAGTGACATTTAGAACCTGTCTTATTAAAACTTCTGACACTGAAGGTTTGACGCACTCTTTGTTGCTGAAGTGCGTGGTATCATCATGCCAAGAACTGAAGACCTCTCCAAGGGCTTCATGCAAAAGGACTGTCGATGACTATGAGTCTGGCAAGTGATTTAAAATGTTATCCAGATATTTGAGATGAATCATTGCTTTGTAAAGAAAATCCCCTACAAGTGGCACAGATTTCAAACCGCTGCAAATTTGTCCTGGACTGGTCATCCAAGCAAATTCAGCCTAAGAACAGACCATCTGCAGCAAAACAAAAGCTCCAAGAACCAATAAATTTTATTTCAGGGTCTGCAGGAAACTTTTGTAAATGTTGGTGTCAATGCGCATGATCAGAAAGTGCAGGAAGAGGTTTACAAAATTTACTTGGATGGGGGGTGGGCAAGGAAAAAGCCTTTGCTGTTCAAAAAGGACACTGAAGCCAAAATACAGTTTGCCAGTGCTCATATAGACAAAGACTGGAATGATGTGCTCTGGACAGATGAATCAAAGATAGAGTTGTTTGGCCACAGTAACAACAGACATGTTTGGAACAGACCAAAGGCATCTTTTCAGAAGAATAATTCCATACCAACTGCAAAGTATGGTGTGGAAATATTATAGTTTGGAGTTGCTTCACTGCCTCAGGGGCTGGACAGCTTGCAGTCAATGATTCAACTCTAAATTCTGCATTGTATCAAAGAGTGCTTGAAAATAATGGGAGGCCATCTGTCCAAAAGTTGAAGTTGAAATGAAAGTGGACCTTTCAACTGAATAATGTTATTAAGCACACTATCAAATCCACCAAGGAATGGATCAAAAAAAAAAAGAGTAATGAAGGGTTAAAGAATGGTCGAGTCGAAGCCAGATTTGAATCCCATTGAAATTTTGTGAGTGGATTTGAAAAAGGCAACATGCACAAGAAAACCCTTATACAAGTTGCAACTGAAGAATTTTGCATGGATTGAGTGGTCAGACATTTCAGCAAGCTGATGTCAGAGATGGTGAACAATTATGTGAAATGCCTGCAAGAAGTCACTTTTGCTAAAGGTGGTAATACCAGCCTCTAAAGCCTAGGCGTACTTTCTTTTTCCACAGAAGATAATTATATTGATTGATGTTTTTGATGAAAAAAATGCCTGAAAAGACTGATTGTCCTTGTGGTTGTGCTTTTGTATGTCACTTTTATTTGTAGCTACTGTTCAAGAGAGGGTCAAATGTTTTCTTTTCCAAATATGTCAATAGAGACAAATGTACTTATGCTTTCATACAATTGTATCTCATTAAGACAACAACTTAGAGACACTCACAAACTAGCAAATGAACAAATGAGCGCATAAAGTGAGAGACAATGTCGATACAATGCACAGCATGTCAACTACTGATTCTGAAAACCATATTCTTGAACAATCTGAAACTCTGTTTTGTTCTAAAGTCCCTCTTTTCAGAATTTATAAGCAGCATAGGGACATGTGAATAGCCTATAAAACACTTTGATGTAGCCGCATATGCAAATAAATGCAATATTTACTATTTTTTAATGTGACGTATTCTTTACCAATTAGAATTTTTATCATGAAGATACAGTACATTTTCTATAATTACAACTGTCTTTGACACATTAATACTCAGATCTTCTTGCAGTTACATTGTATTGTTGTATAAGATCTGATACACATCTGATACACATCCACTTACGTAGGTATTCGCATGTTTTTTTTTTTGTTGTAACCTGAGGTCTTGGTCATGTAATAACAGACTGCCACATCGGGGTGATCGATCAGTGATGATACCTGAGCAAAGTCCATTCACTAAAGATGGCATGGGACATGAATAAAGCTTTAGGAAAAGCTAAGCAAGTGGGCTTTGCTTTTAGAATATTCATCACATACATCTGTGTTCTCAAGGTCAACAAAGAAAACTCCATGTTCTAGGCCTCTAGAATACTTTGAAATAAGAGTCTGACATACACACCTACTTCTTTCTTTTACATTTTATGATTATTTCTGTTTTTTAACACTTTTCATTGGCACACACTGCATATGTCCAATTCCCTGGGTTTGATGTACCTACAGTGAATCTGGATTGGGCAGATAGCTCTGTTTTAATTAGCTATCTCCTCACAGTGAGTGTGCGTGCGTGCGTGCGTGCGTGCGTGCGTGCGTGCGTGCGTGCGTGCGTGCGTGCGTGCGTGCGTGCGTGCGTGCGTGCGTGCGTGCGTGCGTGCGTGCGTGCGTGCGTGCATCAGAGTTTGTGTGTCTCCCGTGTGTGATATTAGTATGCCAAGCAGGGGGACAGACAGCTAGTTCCAATATCTTGTTGTTTGGCATTGATTCAATGTCAGCTAATTGTCACCGTGTGCGTGTACTTTTGTTCCGTGTACGTGTGTGTGTGTGTGTGTGTGTGTGTGTGTGTGTGTGTGTGTGTGTGTGTGTGTGTGTGTGTGTGTGTGTGTGTGTGTGTGTGTGTGCATGAGTGCGTGCATGAATTCAGGCCTAAATGTTCTCGTAAGGATAAAAACATTAAAAAGCTTCAAAAAATCCAGACGTTTAATCAGTCTTCAATTCAAAAAGCGTATAGAAATAAGTCAACGGAATGTCCGTTGTGTGTGTGTGTGTGTTTATTTCTGTAAGTGTATAAGTGAGTGTGTGCACGAGTGATTAAACAAGCGCTTCATAGTCCCTGTGGGAGTCTAAAATGAAGTTCTCAGACATGTTATTCTCAGCAGTGTGTGTGTGCGCGTGTGTGTGTGTGTGTGCCAAAAATGTCTTTTGTACAGTCCCCTGTAGAGTGTCGCTAACAATATATCAATTATATAAGCACGAGCTGGGTTTTATGGGAATTATCATCACAGTTGGACAATTGGACGTTACTTGGCTGTAACAACCTGTTGATAAATAGGCAGAGTGGATTTTATTCTTTCTGTGTTAGCTTTCGATAGAGAAACACAGTTTGGCAGGTAAATGCATGTAGAGATTGTAAACGCTGGAGTGGGACAGACCATAGAATTGGATTTTTATTTATTATTACACAAGCTTCCAATAAGCATAATGCTCTCAAAAGTTCTCAGCTACTATAATATGAATTTTGTGTTTCACTGTCAGTTAATGAATGTAACTCAATTGCACATTTTGATTGTAAAATAAAATCTTAATGACATACCTAACATATTAATGGTATTAAAGGCAATTTGGTATATTAAAAGTCGTTTTGATGTTAGGCAAAATTGGTAAATGCAGCCTACTATAACAACTACCACTAATATTAATAGTCTTCACATATGTACTTTCTAGGAGTGATAATCACAGAAATAAATCATGAAAGAACATGAGAAAAATCAAGCTAACATGTAACCAAAGCACTTTGAAATGATGAAAAATAATCACCACTGTCATTAAAAACTCTGTTTAATAAACTTTTTTGTTCATTTGGGCGTTTCATTTGAGCTTCAGTTCATGTCTGAAAATACCTGACTTTTTATGACATTTTTAAGTGACATTTCCAGACAATCAATAATTAGTTGTGTGTTGGAATTTAGAGTGCGACATCACATTTAAAAGGCTGGCAACCATCTGGGGCTTGAGGTTTGACAAAATAAATTATTGCCACCCTCCGTCTGTCTTTCCAGATGCCGGTCTGCCCTTTAATTTTCCCCTACTTTGTCTTTGTGTGTGATTACCTCTTCAGTGAGTGAAAGATTTCATTTGTGGCCAATATAATGGTGTTATTGGATGCAAATTCAACAGGTCAATTAAAGTCTACAGTGCTTGGTCTTTATTTTAATTTGTTTAAATTGAGATGATAAAATATGTTGTTGCTGCATACAAAAAATTGCTTAAGATCGTGAAACCTGAAAAAAAAAATCTGATGGTAAGATTGATTTTTTTTTTTAAAACGCAGGAAACACACACACAAAGATTAGAGCACAAGATAAATCACAGGTGATAAGAAGCAGTTGCTTCAATCAAAAACGGCTTAAAAGCACCGCTATCATATTCATCAACATACTCAATTTCCCCACAATCACACTTTCACTTAAATCCCTTTATTTCCAGGTTGACAGCCTGCATGTATACTGCAAGGGAATAGAGACAAACATACCAACACCTAACACACACATGTACACACACAGCAACAATTCACAGCAGATGAGCGCTCAAAGAAAAGCACAGAGGCAAAACACCGTCACTTACACAATTATCAAGAATTTTAACACGCCGAGAAACCGATTTCCTTCGTTGCAGAGGGTAAAGATCTCATGGGTGCATGTGTGTGTGACGGAGAGGGAGTTTGGGAGAGAAACACAGGCTTTGAGAGAAGAGAGGGAGGGAGGAGTGCACACAGAGAAGCTATTGATAAAAAGAGTAACAGTAAGGCTCCCACCAAACCAGGGGAATGTTAACACTTTCTTCTCTAGCCATCCATCCATAACACCAGGAGCCTCCTTTGTCAAAAATCCCCCCCTCACCCCACCAACGCAGACCTGCTGAGCTGCTGACACACAGCATCAATCCGCTGTCCTATCACACTCTGCACAGCCTCTGAGACAGCTGCTCCTCTGTGAGTGCAACTCCACAAAATCATGTTTAACTATGAGCATTGGATTTCCTCTCTACATGCCCTCCACATGAAAATCTCTCCCTGCCTATTTGTAGCACAGATTGAGTTAGAGTTGCACAAAAAAAGAGCCTCACACCAGAAGAGCAACTTTGCCAGTTTCACATGTGGAATTTTACTGCTCATTGATTCTTTTTTTTTTTTTTATCAGAATATTTGCACAGCATGGAGGCCCAACAGGAAGAAAAAAAATGCCTACACTGTTCCAACTTGGCCACTGCACTCTCTCCTCTCTCACGCACACACACTAACCCCTTGTGCGCGCTCTCACTGCTTCTTTTTGGATCTCACACACGCACGCACGAAAGGACACACGCACATGCGCATACACGGCACCACACACACACGCACACCAACGCTGTCTGCAGCACTGAAACTGCTCGCGTTACCTTTCCCTTCACTCTCGGATGTGCGCGCACACGTAAGGGGGGGAAAAGAAACCTGCCAACACTGTGATCCATCAACATGCGCCAGACAGATTTTTTTTCTTTTTTTTAATCTTTTTTGGAAAAACCCTCCAGAAACTCACCCTGGACGAGGAGAAATCCCCGATAAGAAGCCCCAGCAGGAGGAGAAGCGGGAGGTCGCGTCTCAGCCTTCCCGTTTTCTTCACGTTCAGCCTCCTCCTCATCAGCTGCATCTCCGGCGCCCCCAAATCCGTCATTTTGCTCTTAAATAAATCCAAGCTGGCTTTATTTCAAAGCCCTCTCTCCCCACCTTGCCGCTCTGCTTGGCTGAAGGAAGCGGAGGGGGGTGAAAGAGGACGGCCGCCCCCCCTCCTCCTTTTTCTTACGTTTTTGGTACGAAACAAAAAAAAAAAAACAAAAAAAAAAAAAAACACAACACACGCCCGAGGATCAATCACGAATATCCCCCACGCACATGTCCATGGTAAGGTTTGGACAGGACAACCGGTGACGGGTTGACAGTCTGAGATCGGGCAACACGCCGCTGGTGTGAGCTGTCATAGCAGAGACCGGAGGACCGGAGGAGAGGGACGAGAGAGAGATGAAGAGATTCAGTGAAGGAGAGGAGAGATGTGGTCGGTAGGTCCGCACAGCACGGCGAGCGAGCGACGACTGAGACAGAGGGGGAGAGAGAGAGAGAGAGAGAGAGAGAGAGAGAGAGAGAGGGAGGGAGGGAGAGAGAGGCAGAGGTTGGTCTGGGAAGTAGAGGAGAGGGAGGAAAAAGTGGGGTACAAGTGGAGGAGGAGAGGAAAGAATGAATGGGGAGGAGGGTGAGAAGTATGGTTGGATGAGAAAGGAAAAGAGGGAGGATGGAGAAGGATGGAGAGATTTCAGGATGAAGGAAGGAAGGAGGGGAAGGAACAGAGGAGGAGAAAAGAACAATGTCAGGAAGCTGGAATTGAAAAGAAAGATATCAAAGGAGAGAAAGAAAGCGAGTGATTTGAAGAAGGAAGGAGGGAGTCGGGGGGGAAAGACGAGAGGAAATAGGAAAGGAAGGGTGGAGAAAAGAGGGATGAGCCAGGCAGAGGAGGAAGAAAGAGAGTGATGAAGGGATGAGAGGTGGAAAAGCTAAAATGACAGAAGTTACAAAACATAGGTAAAGGAAATGATGAGGAGAAAGGGATGATTTAAAGGAGGAGAAAGAGATGAAGGATGGTAAAACGAGCAGAAAAAAAACGGAAGAGGAGGATAGGAAAGAAAAGAAAGACTGGAGAGATGGAAAGAAAAGTAAAGAGGAATGAGAGACGATGGTGATTAAAGAAGAAAGAGGGAATTAGGAGGAAGAGATGTAGTCGAGTGGGGTTGAATAAAGGTGTAAAGTGAAGAAGGAGTGGAGACATAGACATAAAGGGAGAAAACAAGAAACAAGAAGTGGGAGGAAAAGGAAATTAAGGAGACTGGAGAGAAAGATTAATGAAAAGGAGAAGCAGCAAAGGAACAGAAAGAAAGAAAGAAAGAAAGAAAGAAAGAAAGAAAGAAGAAAGAAAGAAGAAAGAAAGAAGAAAGAAAGAGCGAGCTCATGTGGACTTTTAAAAGGAAAACTAAAAATAAAATTTAAAAAGAAGCAAGCAAAGTGTGATTAGTAAGTCTACCAAACACACACTCACACAAAAAAAATCTACTTCCGATCACATTTTGTGATGCTATTTGTGAATGTCACGAAGTGTTAAACACAAACACACACACAAAAATCCTCACACTCTATTACTCTGTGTCTTGCCAATCAATCTCCGAGCCATATAAACATCCATCTGATGCTCTCATCTCTATAAGAGTGTGTGTGGAGGCACCCCAAATGGAGCCACGAGCCAGTTATTGATCCCCAGTCTCTGGTGGTATGTGCAGAGGATCACACTAACGAGATTACAACGCTACAAACACAACGTGGAGACTTAGCCTGCTGAGCCACAGAGAACAACCAACGGCAGCAATATTTCTAGGTAAATGCAAATTACACGTGTCACTCCAAATTTGTCCCATTATTGTATCTCACTGCAGGTGTCACCCAACACTTTCACACCGTGGAAAGAAAAGCTAGTGAGTGGGTGCCCGAAGTATTTACTGTGAAAACTGACAAAGCTTTCGATGTTGTTTTCTCAGAGATTTTGCAGAGTTTTGATGAGGATTTACTACTTGTTGCTATCTTGGCAACTATGGAGCCAATCAAAGCTGCATATACTTCTCATCTTGAAATATTTTAATGTAAAAGCAGTTTTTGGCTACTTTTAAAGGAGCATCTAGTGCTAACAGCTTATGTTATGTTTTTTGACAAAGGTCAGTTAAGACTAACTTGCTTAAGTCAGCCTCTGGACTCAAACAAGAGGAATATTTTTGCAGATATATGTATCTGTAGCATTTATCAGCAAGCAGTGATGGTGCAAGCTGCCAAAGCATGAAAAACCCCACTGAATTTGAACTAATCCTCACTTTTGCCCTAAACATCCCCTCGGGTCCTTTGACCACATGTCAAACTATTTATAGGCTACAGCAGCTCGTTTTTGATTTAAATATTACTCATAATAGATTTGTTGCTAATATCCCATCATGCTAACTCACACAAGCAACTTCATCCGTTACAGTAGAGGTAGTTAACATCTTAACTTTGATACCACGTCTTGTGCATTTGTGTGTGCATGCGTGTGTGACACATGGGCTTATGGAGCATGTGTGTGCGTGTGCTTGGCTGTTGTGCTACATGTAGCATTAGTATGAGAGTGTGTGTGTGTGTGTGTGTGTGTGTGTGTGTGTGTGTGTGTGTGTGTGTGTGTGTGTGTGTGTGTGTGTTTGAGTGAGTGGCTGTGTGTGTGTGGGTTGAGCCATTTCACAGCATTACTGTGAGTCATCCATCAAGCTGGTAGCTCTCTGTGCGTTGGGCTAGTTTAGTCATTTTATATATATTTATAAAAGCATTTTTTACATCTACTGGTGGGAGGCTTCATAACAGCATACGCTCCTAAAAAGACTGTCATTTTCAACCCTGACGAGAGGGCCGTTTGGCACAGCACACTGCTGCTGCACAACAGACAGACAGACAGACAGATAGACAGACAGATAGACAGATAGATTCTAAGGAGAAAGTCAGAGCCATGCACCATTCAGCACCATGGAGAGCTCCTCTTTATAGCTAAGTGTAGTAAGGTTGCCATCTACTGGTCACAGACAGAGTGCAGGAGAGAGACAATCTTAATGAAAAGAGGGTGGAAAAAGAAGACAGAATTCAAATTGAATCAAATTTAAGCGTAAAAACATTGCTGACTTTGAATCTGCGTTGAATGAACCACTGCCTGAGTGATTCTGAATGTGGCAACCTTCAGATTATTATTGAGAAATTTACTCCCATTTACGTTTATGGCAGACATCTCATCTGATCATGCAGAAGCAGCTGAGGTTTACGCTGATCACTGTGCCACGACTCTGAAGAATACCTTGTAGTAAGTGTAAAGGAGCAGTTTTATTGAATAAAATCTCTAACACCGTTGAGGGTGATCTACGCTCTGACTACATGGTTACATGTGGTTAGGCACGAGGTGCAGCTGTGCTACATTAGCTGGAGGTCTAACTTTTGATCAGTACTACTGCAGGGGAGGGAAAACAAACCATAAAATAAAGTCAGTGATCAAGAAAACCATGAACACTTTCTCTATAAGCATACTTCCACTGAGAACCAATGAAATCCCCCAAGGTCTCGTGGTTTTTACTTAATTTTGATTAGACAAGGAGAAAAAAGGACATGTTCTTATTTGCCCTCTGTTCCAAGAAAATGTGAGTGAGTGTGGAAAAGAAACACATTTAAAATTTATGTCTGTACTGACATTAATTGAAAACAAAAAAAGTGACAACTTTGCTCATCACTGCAGTTATATTCATTGTTGAATTGTTTTTGACCTCATTATGCAAAAACTAAAAGTACATCCAGATCTAAACTGCATCCTTCTTTAATGATGGCTGGGAAAAAGAGATTGCTTGCTTTGATATCGATGTTTGCAAGTTTTCCGTGAGGTGTGCCAGTTTCTCAGTGTATTCATCTGTTTCGAAATAGAAAACCCTTTATTTACACAAAGTCAGACTCACATTAGATGTTGAAAATAGCACCTTTACTTAACCTCAGAAGTAAATATGCACTAAGGGTATTAAAAAAGATGCAGATCCCGCTCATTTTGGAAATGGCACAATAACGGGTAAATTATTGGTGATTATGACCCATTGATCTGGACAAATATAGTAATTTATTGGTCAATAGTTCGGTATGAGCCATTCAAAGTGAAGACATCACGTTTAACTAAATAGATTACAAAAGTTGTATTTAAATGGTGCACTTTATGATGTCTGTTTTTTCCTTTAAAAACAATAGATTGCTTTCCATCTAAACATCAGGAAGGGTTTAGAAATAAAACAGTCAAACTTTATTTTAATTGATTTTATTTAGTTTATATAAATATATTTGATCCAGCAAAATCATCATCTACCATCGATTGCAAGCCCCTGAATTTAATCAAGTCTAATGTATTAATGAAGACTATGATATCAGCAAATACTTTGTTATTCAAGAATCAACATAATATCTTGGGATTTACACCCCTTTGAATTATAGCATGTAATTTAACAGTTGAAGCCACCAGCAATCAGCTACAGTCGCTTCAGTCAAAGTTCCTAGAGGCACAAAGGCTGCTTCTCCACTGAAGACATCAGGTTTCTGCTTTTTTTTTTCTTCAGCAGAAGGAGCCAGCCCCCTGTTGTGTCTCCAACAGCTTTAGAGTCTAGCATTTTGTTTGAGCGCAGACCAAAGAAGGTCAAAAGTTGAAATATTTCAACTTTGGGGAAACATCACACTGCTTCATACGGGTCTTTAACAGTGTCTGAGCAACAGCAGGAGCCACAATCAGCCCTCGTCCCAAAATCTGCTTTAAGCAGCAGGAAGATTTACAGAGTAACTGAGGATTAGTCGCTCAGAGTTTGTCGCACAGCGCTTTGCTGTCTGAGAAGAGCATAATGTTTTAACAAAGTCGACGATTTTCTTCATTAAAAAATAGTTTAGTGATTTACATTGAAAATCAGTTAGTTGCTATTTAGCATTGCAGCTGGATGTGATTGTTCACTTTTCAATCACTTCGCATCATCCTGTCAAAAAACCTAACAAAAGCTCATTTAAATAATTGCTGTCTTATATCCCATCCTCCTGATGCAAAAATTAACTTTTAAAAGTACCATCACAAACACTGATTTTTCTGAGCAGAAGTTCACTAAGTCCTTAATGTCATCAGACAAAAAATGGTGGGAAAAATAAAAACACTCTGAAGTGCCCTTGATCAAAAATTAGTAAATCAGGAAAAAAAAAAAGTAAGATTGGGAAAACATGGACGTGATTACAGAAGAATCAGATCTTCTGTAATTACCCCCGACAGCTTAACAACAAGCTATAAAAAAATGAAGATTGTTTCTAATATTTCTAGTCCCATGTTTCCATGCATTTTAACATCCCATAAGCCTCCAGATTATGCCTAGTCCCTAACACCAGCTCAGGGGTAGGTCTGGGTAATTAATCACATAAATTGATTTATCAACATAATGACTTTCTAATCAACCCAGTTTCACTCATGTCGATGTGTTCGATAAATTCATTCCTTCACACTAGCAGTCAACTCTTAGTGCTCTGGAGCTGCCTTTACTTGCCTATGCATAACTTATCTCACTAACAAGCAATCATTCATGTCCTTCAGTGTGTGCTTCTAATCTTTTTGGTCACACACACACAGACTATAACAGCAACTCCTAACCGATGTGACTCAGCTATGAGGACAGAAGAAATCAGCCCAATATGTGTCAACATCTTCAACAGTGAACTTTGAGAATTATTTTTTAAATCTGCAGACAACAGTATACTCATTGCAAGGCTTCCAACACTCATTTGTGCTTGTAAAAGCAGTCACAAACAAATGCTTTAATAATTCATTTAGTGATTAATAAGTCTACTAACTATTTTGTTTAATAGCCGAAATATTAAAGTTAACTGTATAAAAAGAGAAGAGCAGAATACAAAGTACAAGCAAATATTGGTATTTTAGCTTGAAGATGTCTAAAACAGTCGTCCTTTCATTTAAAAAGAGTGCTGACCTTGTGATGTCATCCTGCATAGAGCATAATGACAGTTGTCATGGCATCTTCATTTAGCCTGCAGAGAAACCTTAGAGTCTGGCTGCATTTTTAAATCAAGATCAAAAGTTAACTTGTGCCATCTACTCCCAGTTATGTTGTACAAGTTCTGCAGAGGGGGGTACTCGCACTGGTTGTACAAAAAAAAACAAAAGCACTATTACAGTATGTTGCTTGTGCACCAGTTTCAAAAACATTTTCTTATTGTGTTTAAGTGGCCTAGAGAGGGAGGTATATGTCAGTATGTGTTACTGAGTCAGGGTCAGTGGAGGAGAACCTTAATTGACTCGGCTCAAGTCCCCATAGCCCCCAACCCTGCACATTTTAATGAGTGCAGGTCCAAGGTGATATATATTCAACTTGACAGAAAAAGTTATGAGATGTCTCATTCGTATGAGAATGTTGAACTACTTGGCAGTGCTGGACCATACCCAAGTTGTCTATGAGTGTCTTCCCAATCAAACATGAGGCCCACTGTCTCAGGGCAAATTGTGCATTCTGTGTGTATGTTCACGTGTGTGTGTGTGTGTGTCTAACTGTGAGCTAATAGAGAATACACCTGTTCTCCTAAGAGAGCTCAAAGTCAAACATGAAGCCTTTTAGAGAAAATGGCAAAAGAGGGGTGAGGGTATAAAAGGCAGGGAGGTAAAGAGACAAAAACACAGGGTCAGGAAACTATAAAGACACACAGAATTTGAGACAAAGATGAACTAGGATGTTACACTGTGATGTGAGAAGAAACTAAGGAAATCTGAGGTGGGAAAAGACAGAGATGAATGAGACAAGGGAATGTTAGATGTGAGGAAGAAGAAACAAAGGTAGCAGAGGAATTGGGGAAGAAATTAAAAAGGAAAGGCGAAGAGGACATGAGGGAGGGGGAGAGATGCGGAGAAGATATGTGAAGAAAATGAGGAGAATAGAAAAGAAATCCCTGGTGATTCCAGCAAGCTCTCAACAAAAAACATCTGGCTTACTGATTAAAACTTCAGCTTTCCATCTCTGTTACTTTCGTTTCTTCTCTCCAGCAATAAAATGAGTCCTCGGTGACTTATCAACCTTGGAGACACCTGCTGATTTTAAAAACGACTTAAAAACCTTAATTAGCTGAAGGAAAGAATTACTGGACCGGGTTCGAAGTCCTGGTGCAGATTTGGCATTCCCTGTCAAATTACCGTTGCCCTACAGGTTGAGTTTCCATCAAGGTTATGATTAACTATGGCTTTGAAGGCTATAATAAAGAATGTCTGAGCTGTAACTGACTGAAACTGATGGCTGAGCAAGAGATTTAAATGTATCTTGGACTGGCAGAATGGAATGAAAATAATGCTTCATAATATTGTAAAGTCAGTATTATTGGCAAATGTAAATGGCCTAAATTGGCTTCTTGGGTTCCGTTACATATTTGTAAACGCAAAGTAACAAGCACACATATGCTCTGATCAACCACAACAGTAACTCCTTAATGCCCATTGTTGCAAATTCGCATCATACGACTTTCACTGAGACTGCAGCCGAGATAGCGTATCCATTACCCCGATGCCGGTTTGTGCATTCAATAAGTACCTCAGAACCTTTTGCAAGCACTGGTTTCTCATAGGACCAGTTGGAGTAGGACTTCATTATTATATATCTGGTATTATTGTGAGCTGCACAGTGATGTAGTGGTTAGCACTTTCGCCTTGCAGCAAGAAGATCCCTGGTTCAAATCCCGGCCTGGGCATGGGATCTTTCTGCATGGAGTTTGCATGTTCTCCCTGTGCATGCGTGGGTTTTCTCCGGGTACTCCGGCTTCCTCCCACAGTCCAAAAACATGCAGAGGTTAATTGATTATTCTAAATTGCCCGTAGGTGTGAATGTGAGTGTGATTGTTTGTCTGTATATGTAGCCCTGCGACAGACTGGCGACCTGTCCAGGGTGTCCCCTGCCTTCGCTCGAGTCAGCTGGGATAGGCTCCAGCACCCCCTGCGACCCTAGTGAGGATAAAGCGGTGCTTAGAGAATGGATGGATGGATGGTATTATTGTTATACATCTGTTCTATGTGTAATAGATAAATTAATAATCTCCACTTATTTTAGCTTCAGCTGGAAAGCAAAAACAACCAAAAACTTTTTTTTTAAATTTAATTGTAAATAAATTCAAGCATCAAGGGGTTAAAACCACCTGCCTGATGTTGTGAAGGTCCCCCTTGTGCCACCAAAATAGCTCATGGACTCCCCCAGACTCTGAAATCATCCTGCAGTATCATGCTCCAATATGTTAGCAGCAGTTCCTCTACATCATGGGAGTTGCCAGGTGGCACATGGCACATGCCACAGATGTTCAATCAGATTAAGATCTGGGGAATATGAAAGTCAAGTCAACACCTTTTATCCCTTCTCATGTCCCTCGAACCAAACCTGAACTTTTTTTTTTTTTCTTTTCCCTGCAGTGTGGCAGGGAGCATTGTCCTGCTGAAAGCGGCCGCTGCCATCAGGGAACACTTGTCATGAAGGGGTGCATGTGGTCTGTCACAACATGCTGGTGGGTGGTACATGTCAAAGAAATGTCCACATGAATGTCGGCAGAACATTGCTCAGAGCACCACACTGCTTCTGCCGGCTTGCCTTCCTATATTGCCAACTGCCGCAGTCTCCTCCCCAGGGAGACGATGCACATGGACCTGGCTATCCTCATAATGTACAAGAAGACATGATCCAACAGACCAGGCCACCTTTATTCATAACTTTACGGTCCAGTTCGGATGCTCATTGGTCCATTGTAGCTGCTTTTGGAGATGGACAGCATTCAGACACAAATGCAAAGCTCTATATGCAGTAACTGATTTAGCAAAACCGTTTGCATAAACATACATATCTTGCAGTAGCTGATATTGTCGATGTCAAAACTTTGCAACATTTCAGACTTGAAATGACAGCATTAACATGAACCATTTTTTCATAATAGGTTACAACAAATAAATTGGACAAAGAAGAAGAAAATGACAATGAAGGGAGTACTGAGGGATGTAATACTACAGAAAGAACAGAAGAAAGGAAAGAGAGCTGAAAAATGTGAACTTTGTCGGCTCAAATGATGCAGCAATTACGAAACGGGTCAGACAAAGAGGAGTGGGAAACAGGGAGGGGTAGAACAGAATACAATAAAAGAAAGAAGTAGTGAAATAAATGTTTAATTTGTGAACATGTAACACTTTCTCACAAAACTAGAAACCTCTCCTGGATAATGTCACTAAGAGACAAATCTGAACTGGCTCTATTAATAATGACAGACTTTAGAGATGGTGTAGCAGCATCCAGAGAGCTGGTTGAGGGCGCATCGATGCATTTTCCGGTTTTGAGCCATTTGCCCAACGCCGGGGTAGAAAATGGAAAATCGGAGTAGAAACGCAGGAAAGAGGAACTTGCGAATTAGAATGCGACGGAGCTACTGAGGAGTGGGGGGAGAGTAAGGTGGAGAGAGAGTGGGGGTGGAGAGAGTAAACAGATTGGGAGGAGGTGGTGATGATAATGATGAAAGCTGTGTGGTGAGCGTGAGGGCTGGTGGGAGGGAGAGAGGTACAGTAAGGAGGAAAGAGATGCAGGGGAGTAGGGGGGTGGTAATGATGATGGCGAGGAACGATGATATGTGGTTAAATAAGAAATGATTTGCAAGGAGAGGAGGGAAGGAGAGGGAGTGTGGAGCATTTTCCATGATGATCTCGGTTTAAACGTGGAGGAGGAGAGCAGAGAAGGTACTCAACTGAAGAGAAGAGGAATGGAGGGAAGGAGTTGGAGGACGGGGAGGCAGCGAGGAAAAGTAGTGAGTAGACGAGGAGTATAAATGCACACAACGTGCTATTGACTGAAGGCTTTCCCCGTTAATTGCATATTCCCTGTGATTGCACTGTGAAAAGCTGTTCTGAATGAGAATAACTTTCTCCCTCGCTCTTCTTTTTCAGACTTGAAGAGAGTTAGACAGCAACCGGCATGAGTAAAATATGAAGGGAAAGAGACAAGGATACAGAATATCAAGAAAATAAAACAGGAGCATGAATCCTGCACAAATTTACCCATCCAGTAACTGTAGCAATATTTTACTTAAGACCACGAAATACCTGAGCAAAAATACTGCCGATGAAGTATATGCTGAGATATTTCAATGGAAAAGTGGTGATATGAAGACAATTACGCTTCTCATGTAGTCTGTTTAAAATTTCATCCAACAACTGCAAACACATGTCGGTCTTGGTCAAAGTTTACTGGCAGACTAACATACAGTAGACAGCATACAGGGTTATCCAGAAAACAATAACAGATGACTCTTCAGAACCAACCATGAATCTGTATCCTCTATTTATACTCCATACCTTCATTTATGCATTCATATAAACTGCTGTTATATATGTCATTTGCTATACATCGCCTAAACTAGTTGCAGTACCTGGTTATGCAAACAGGTGGAGCATTTTACTGTTGCAAACCAAGGAGGCAGTCTTCGAACCACTGGTAAACAGAGAGCATTGTGGGAGTGTAACTAGTATAGTACATCCATGACAGACGCTTCCTGTGCTGCTTAACAGCTATCATCAAGCGCTGTCATTTTGCAGAGTTGAAGTTTGTTAACAGTGTCATGGTTGTACAGCAGGTAGTTGTTTACAGTGTTAAAAGTGGGATGTGTCATATGACTAATGGCATTTGCTAGTTTGTAAGGCAGCTATACCAGGGCATGCAACGATGTCCACCGAGAGAATTTCATATTGCTGACTAATCGATTACTGATTGATAAGGCTGCCAATAATCAGTTCAGAAACCTGTTCAAAATTTGCACCCTTTTGCTCACAAATGAATTTAAAAAGTGATTTTGTATGGGTTTTTATCACAAAAGGTTGAAAACACAGAAATATGTGAAAGCAAACAGCATCCCATGAGTCATGTCATGGGAAATTCAACTATCCATCCCTCCATGCATTAGCTATACCCGTTTCATCCTGTGAAGAGTTACACGAAGGAGGAACCTACTCCAGCTGACATTAGGGGAGAGGCAGGACACAGACTGGACAAGTCAACAACGCATCGTAGGTCTAACATTGACAAACAGACAACCATGCATGCTAACACTTACACCTACATTCAATTCAGAGTTGCCAATAAGGCCACCATGCTTGTCTGTGGACTGTGGGAGAGAGCTGTACATATGCAGGACGGACATGCAAACTGCACATAGACTCAAGCCAACTACAGGTTCAAACTCATAAACTTTTTTGATATGAGGCAGCAGTGCTAACCACTGGCCACTATGGCACCCATCTTTAAATATTTTTAATAATCACTGAAGTACAAAATATCAGCTTCACAACACATGCAAAAAAAATAACTATTTATGTGCCCTGTAAAGATGCCTGACAGGCTTACGGTAAAAGTTCTGCCAACATGAAAAAATTACACTTCACTTGGACAGAGAAAACCTCCTGTCTTTCAAGGTTTGCTGGATTTGAATAAAGCAGACTATATCATGGTGTTGAAAGGACAAGCTGTAGGCTGTGATTTGTGTTGCATAGATCAACTGAAGGCACTTTGTGAAACTCGTGTTACTTTTGTATGGTAGACGTGATTTAGGTGCATATACTGTAGACTCTGGAGTGCTGTTTATTGTATCCCTTCTGACTTGAGTTCCAGTGTGACGACAAGGAGGAGATAAGAAAAGGCAGACAGAGTAACAGCATCTCTGTGTTCCCCACAATACAGGAAATAAATCATGCAGTGACTGTATGCACAGAATACTGGTGATATCACTTGTGGTCACCACCTTCTTTGTACAGCTCTGAAAGGAGCCCTGGCATTGGTGGGGAAACGATAACTCAAAAGTCATCAGTAAAAACACGCAAACATAGCAGATAAATACTCAACTGTTCATACAGGTCAAATACTTGCACGATTATAAGGTCAGAGAGCCAATAGACTCGAGGGGACACAGTATTGATATTTGTATAAATGACAGTCCAGTTCCAGTTTGTATTTCAATCCAGAGAAATGAAAATAGATGAACAGCAGGGTCTTTCTGGGGCCTTTTTTATATGCTGGGTTATATCCTGTATAATGAAGGGTTTTATTCTGCATAATGTGTGTCATCTCCAGCTAAAACCTTTCAATCCAAGCAATTATAAGAACAGAACAGTAAAACTTAAATGGACTTGTAAAAAATTAAGCCTCCGTAGGAACGTGTGTTCAGGAGGAGATGCTGGAGTTCTGCACCCAATCAGCTCCACACCTTCCAGACACATCATATCAATGCTAACTAAATAATACAAGTCACTGTTCAAAATGTCACAGGAAATCATCAGGAAGACCTCCATTAAAAAAAAAAAAGAAAGAAAAAAATCCCAGGCGACGTGGATCGTAAAAGATGGAATAAAACCTGACCGAAAACAAATCTTGCAACATAAACATAATTTTGTTTCTCTGTGTAGCTGCAGAGAAAATATTGCTGCACCTGCTACATGCGTTACTGACGGATGACACAAAATGTATCTTACTACATGGCTGATAAAAATATACAATAAAAAATGCAGAGAGGAAGTGATCACAGATGTTTCAGAAAAAAATCCATAGTGTAATTAAGCAAACAGTCTTATGTTTGGTGAAATAAACATCTGACTCCAAAAGTATTTGTTCATCATGTACACCAGGTGCTCTGAGTCGTGGAAAATAATTTACAAAATTCATGTTTACCCCAGTAAGTTTCTAAAGTTTTACATTCAGCTTTCTTTTGTGGTCAAGACTTCTGAACCACTGTTGCATTGGAATAGCTTGACCCATTCATATAAGCAAGGATTTCAGTTCATTTATGATTATGATGTGATTTCTCTGCAATACAGACACACACAATCAATACAGAGAACTTTAACAAAACTGTGTCATTTTAACAAGGAAAAGAAAAGAGTTCGATTTCAGTGTGGGGATAATGACACAGATTAAATTTTCCTTTGAAGGTACTTCAGAGGAAATTAAGTTCAGCCGGAGTTTAAAATGTTTGACCTTGCAGTTTAAGTGTATGAAACCCAATCAAATGGTATGTGACCCGGCAGTAATAGCCAATTGAAAATATTTGACCCTTAATAAGTGCTATGAGACCAAAGTCCAAATGAGCGAGCTGTTTTGTTTCTGTCTGTTGTAGTCGATCAGCCTGTTGACCTGCATCTCCCTCTCTCTAATATGCCTGCATGAACACAGACACACACCACACACAGTTCACAAAGCTGTGTATGCAACCATGAATATGCTTGTATACACACACAAAGACACACACACACACTTGTCTCAGAGATCAATTTCAATTCTCCAGTTAGGGAACAAATCAGCAGACAGCCTTTTATCTCTTCAGCCTCTCTCACTCTTTCTCTACACTGCCCACTTCTCACTATTGATCTCTGTCACTCTCTTGCTGTCTTGGTTTCCGTCTTCCACTCTGTCCATTCCTGTTTTCCTGTCTTTGAATATTCCTCTCTCTGCCTGTCGTGTTTTCTGCCCGTCTTTCATTCTTGCTCTCTGCCAACCTCAGCCTGTATCCTCTATTGAGGTCTCTCTCCATCTCCCTTTATCTCTCTTTTCAGTCTGTGTTTCTAACTCCCTGGGCGCCTCCACTTTCACCTTTTTGTGTTACCATTGTCTCTAACACTCGCCCACACACCCAGCTCAAACACCACAGACACACATACACACATCTCATTAAATGAAGTTAATTTCTAATCCATGAAAGGCGATTGACCCTCTACAGAGGTTGCACACCTGGTCAATTCGTAATGTCTGTCTGAATGTCTCTTTGACCTGTCTATCTGTCCTGGAGCATGTCTGACTGACTTGTGTATGCAAAACATGTCAGGTCAGTCCTGATAATAATGACAGAAGTGGAATTTATTTGCCAAAGTGTGATAATCCTCAAGCGTTTTTCTCTTCTGACATAATTTGTCCTGATAAGCTGTGACTACTGTGAAGTTTATGCTGTGCAAATACCTGAAATCATCTATTACTTAGCACTGGTAGTGATTACTGATTTCTTTATACATATTTTACATTGATCATGTTGTACTACTGCCCTTCTCCTTCTTTTTCTGTAGATATCATAAACAGAAGCCATCCATCCATTATTATTACACCACTTTATCCTCATTAAGGTTACAGGGGGGCTGGAGCCAATCCCAGCTGACTTACGGTAAAGGCAGGGGACACCCTGGACAGATCACCAGTCTATCACAGGGCTTTACAAAATGATGAACAAAAAGTCACCAGTTAACATCAGCACGTTTTTGGACTGTGGGAGGAAGCCGGAGTCCATCCATCCATTCTCTATACACCGCTTTATCCTCACTAGGGTCGCGGGGGGTGCTGGAGCCTATCCCAGCTGACTCGGGCGAAGGCAGGGGACACCCTGGACAGGTCGCCAGTCTGTCGCAGGGCTACATACACAGACGAACAATCACACTCGCATTCACACATACGGGCAATCTAGAGTAATCAATTAACCTCAGCATATTTTTGGATTGTGGGAGGAAGCCGGAGTACCCGGAGAAAACCCACGCATGCACAGAAAGGTCCTAGGCTCAGGCTGGGACACGAACCAGGGATATAAACAAAATCTTCATTCGAAAACCTAACGTTTAGGCTGAAGAGACTGTCAGAGTCTCTCAGTAATGGGGACAGGCCTCCTTGAATGAATACTGATTTTTTTAAAGGAACTTAGAATAAAAGTGACACAACATCTGAAAGTGGAATGTGTTAACAGTACAGACATATGAGTTCTCTGAAGTCATTCTAAAAAATTATTAACAACTCGGCATGCCCAGGCTTTATTTTTAGAAGATAAGGAAGTGCAGGCAAAGATGTGCGTGTTTGTGCCTCTACACACGTGTGAATGACTGACAGAGAGAAACACAGAGGGAGAGAAATGGTAATTACGGTAATGTGCAATGACCCTTTGCAAGACTTGTTGATGAGATGCAAAAACACAAAAACAAAATTCTCTTATGTCTATGATGACACTTTCAACTTGGATAACATCACTATCAAGGGCTGCCGAAGTAATTAAGAGTCTGCATCTGCCCACACTTAGCTAATGCTGCAATCTGAACCGTCCTAACATCGACTAAATACGATGACAAAATCGGATAGAAAGGGTTTACAAAATATGAGTGTTTTTGCATCATTAAATGAGCTTAATTGTTGAATTCGGTGGCAAATGTGTTTTCAAAGTTCCACAAACACAACATACCAAATATATTACATTCACAACGATCACAAGTAAACATAAGAAAATCCTTCTTTTATTTTTTAATTACGTCTTTCAGAACTGTCAGTGATCCACACAATCAACAGGACAGCAAGTTGTCAGCGGAAGCTAAAGCTCCACAGAAAAGCAATGTTATGCAAAAGAGAGATTAAAGTCACTGGCGCTACCATCAAATATCATAAAGACTTAAAATGACATTAAGTTTAAATAAGGACATGTCTGTAAAAAAAATATACATATTGCATCTTCTCTTAACACAGCAGTGTGTTCATTTAGTTAACTTTACAAATATCCCTTGAAAACATTGATTCTGTATTGCTTTCAGCAATAGATAAAAACTAATGACTGAATCTGTTAGGGCAGTCTTAACTAATCTAACAGTTCTCATCTTTGCCTATTCTTTAATTTGCTCATTTCTTACCTGTTTATTGATAGCCAGAGGCAATTTCAGTAATGCGGGCAGCGTTAAAAGATTTTATCAAGGTTAAGTTTGCTCCAAGCACATCTGAAAGTGCTACACCTGCATCTGATAAACCACAACATGAGGGCAGTGGATACACAGAAGACAGGTGAAACAAAGTGGCAGATCAAAAAATCTGATGCCTGTCTGAGAATGACTAAGTTAGAACAATCTGTCTTTTAAAAATGTCACCAAATCAACTAAATTCAACACAATTTTGATTCAAGACAAAGACTGCTTGGCAGGTTTCTGTTGTACGAGCAGTATTGTGCTGACACTTAAACATAAAATACTAATCTTAATTAACAAAGTGATTATTATCTCATAGCTAAAACAGTAACTGCATGGGGATCTGGGTAACTCTTGATCTGAAAACAGTCATTTAGCAGATTAAAATGTATAATCTAACATGGGTCGATACACCATTATCGTGATCAATATGAGACACAGCTAACTAACCTCTTAACCCTCTCTGGAGAGCACCACAATCATGTCGCTATCCGATCTTTTTCTATTTATTCGAAAGCAATTTACACTATTATGAAATAGACAGTCAACGTGCCTGAAGTCACTGGTTCTATAGTTCTCACTGAGATAAGAGGTATGTTTTCATAATCTAGAAAAGAGCAGTGCTCCAATCCACGGAGAAAAGGGTAATGGCAATTTGTCCTCTTTACAGGTTAGCATTGAGGTGAATATACAGCAGGTTGGAGGCACGTGAGGCAAGGAAGGTTAATATTTGACATTTATCATTTCAAGGCATGATGAGGATTTCACACACCCTAGTTTAAAAAACAAAAAGCTACTGTGTGTGTCAGGGCTCCCTCCTCACCCGCGTCCTTCCCACCTGGCATCCCAAATACCCCTTTTCCCATCCGTTTTCTCTCTGTCTCCCTCTCGGTCTCCCATCCGCTCCTCTACCCCTGTCTCTCCCTCTGTCTCCTCTGTCTCCCATCCGCTCCTCTGCCTTTGCTTCCTTCCCCAGCGCGACACCTGAGTGGAGCGCTGGCCCACACCTGCCTCCACTCAGGTGATCAACCTCCTCCACGAGTCCCGGGCAGCTGGAAGAAATCATTCTGATTACTCACCAAGCAATAAGTACCGGCTCAGCCCTCCACACCCTGCCAGATTGTTGAAATAGATGACACAGTGAGTTCACTCTCTAGCCTCCTGAAGTCTGTTGCATTTTGACGTTGTTTCTAACGTGCTTCTCTCCTGCCTCCACTCAGACCCAGCTGCCTGGGAGCTTCCCCGCCTGGAACCCTCGCCTGTCCTCCCCAACCCATTCGGCACCGGTGCCCCCCTCATCTGGATCCCCCATTCTGCCCGGACTCCTCCCTGGAACCCTGACCTGCTTTCCTCCCCAATCATTGGAAACCACAGCAGCAAGCCGGCTGCTTGTTGCCTCTCGGCACCCTCCTGGAAGCCCCCCGCCTGGACGTCAGTCACCGACTGGCCTACCGAACACCTCGGCCCCCCCGGTTCGGCAGTGCCCGACGTCTTTCCTCCTCGGGCTCCAGAACCTCCCGGCCCAAACCCCACTCCACCAGCCGCTCCCCCCGCAAACCGGCTCCTCTCATCCTCCGCCATTACTCACATCCCCTAACAATAAAACGCATTCTCATTCCACCCAGCCTTGATAGTGTGGCTCTCTGCTGATGTGTGCCAAAAACAACTGACGTGTCTCCACCTTCATGGCCTACATAGCTTTCAGTCTGATATCCATAAAAGACCATTAAAAACAATATTGTCACTATAATTCAGGTGCACTTTGATTGGTTAAAAACACTGACCTGTTTTGGACAGGGTTGTCAGAGTTATGGCTACATGAATCACCTTTGCCACATTAGTTTTCTGACTGAATATACTAAAACACAACATGTGGTCCAGCTATTTAAGGAAAAGGGCTGAGTGTTCATATGAGACCAGGTTTCTGCTAACAGATGTTAAAACTTTGTAAAATGGTTGTACTTACATAGCGCTTTTATCCAAAGCATTTTACAAGATACGTCACATTCACCCATTCACACACTGATGGCGGAAGCTGCCATGCAAGGCGCTAACCACGACCCACCAGGAGCAATTAGGGGTTCGGTGTCTTGCTCAGGGACACCTCGACATGAGCTCGACGGACCGAAGATCAAACCGGCAACCTTCCAGTTACAAGACGGCCACTCTACCCACTGAGCCATGCTGCTCATGGAAAGTAGCAGAAAAGCATTAGAGGTGGAAGGTAAAGGGACATGCTTTCAACACCAACAACTCAAATTTACAGACTTACATGTACTAATTTTTTTTTTTTTTTACTGCAAACCAGTTTTTGACTTTGCAGCTAAAGACTGTCACATGATTAAGGAGCTTATGACTTGCTTTCATACTGGAAGACTTTGCACCTTATGATTTACACCCAATACCACATTACAGGAAGTAGTGTACACTTTACAAGGCAGAGGCAAGTAACAGAGTGGTAAACAGGATGCTAAACTTTAACATGGAAGACAAGAGTTTGCACCGTGTTACAGACTTTTTTATGAGCAAAGTAATGCATCTGGCACATTTATTACACCTCAAGGAGGCATACTTTTGATGAGAAGCACTGACTGTAAACATAACTTTGTTTACGAGAAAACTTCACGTGTCACCTTTAACTGAAGCTGATCTGGCATGACTAGGTTTTCTTGTATAGCCAGTACATAGTTTCAATGTACAAATATTTTTGAAAGATTTTGAAAATACTAAACATTAAAAACAACTAATATCAGTTTTCTTTTCTGGAAATTCACAATGTCTATAACGCTTATTCAGTGCTTCAGAGTTGACAGTCATGACCAGCAGTTTTACATGTTTTACAAACACCATTTGCAATATTAATGAAAAGTAATCTACCACATGTTTAAAGGATCTCTGTCTTTTAATACTCACTGGAGTCCACGATGGTCTCATAGTGTTACGGCTGGATGAAATTCATTTAAGCATGCCAGCCACACATCTCACCCTCTCTCCTTATTCCTCATTTTGCCTCTTTTACGGTACTTTCTTCTTTGCACTTGTCTTTCGTCCTCCCTTCTTCATCTTTATCCCCTAATCTCATATGTGTACATAATATTTCAAAATAAATAAGTAAAATAATACATATAATCTAAGATAATAAAAAGCCTCCCTTTGAATGTTGACTGAGTCTTGATTGCATGCTGCAGCTCCATGACTGAGATAAGCTCAAACAACGAAATCAAATGTTGTAAATTAAACTTTGCAGACTCTCTCCCACCCCATCTCCCTTTTGTCCCCCTCTGCCTCCTAGTCTCTCCCTCTGGGTTGGTGAAAGCATACGTGTTAAGAGATGCTGTGTTGTAGCATTCAGATTTATGTAAATGAACTTCATCAAATTATGCACAGCTATAAAAATATAACCCTCATCACATGGTCCCCGGCGAAGACGCTATATAAATTTTATATTATCCCTTTAAATTTCTCATTCACATACGGGAAAAAACATATATCCATCAATGTGAATCCATAAATATGCCATTTTTAATGAAAAGTCTCATCTTTAAATGCCACATTTAAATGCCAGAGTTGGATTCAATATCAAAATAGCAATTCTTATTAATGAAACAGATGACTAATTTCAGACAGACACATTCACATTCAACACTTGTGGTATTTGGATTCAGCTACTTTGTGGTGGTTCGTGTTGCTCTGTGATCCGTTAGAGCTAGAGCGCAGGACTTTTACATATAAATGAATGTTCCTCACAATTTGGCCCTCACCAAATGACCTCACACAATCCTGATTAACCCTATCAGAACCAGGCAGATCTCTCAGCATTTCACAGATTCTGGGGTGTGTTGGTGCCATCATGAACTGCAGAGGGAAGCAACAACAACACGATATTGGGAGTTGAGCTTTTAGCTTACTCTTGGCTTTGGAAACAGCATTTAGCAAATGACCATTGGGTAGCTGCTTTGGGAATTTTGATTAAATCACATGATATTCCTCAGCAGATGGAGCTTGCCAGAATTGCTATATGTTAAAAGTGTGCAATGTGCTCTTTGGCTACGTGTTTTGTCATTAATAAAATTCCACAGGCCTGCAGGGAAAAATAAAAGAGATTTAGTTCTGTATCACCCCCTTCTTGGGCCCTCCATGGGAGAGCAGCCCCCCACTGAGTTCGACAGAGGGCAGTGGAAGTTGCAGGGGAGACAAGAAAGAGGGAAGAAAAAGACAGAGAAAAATGGAGGCAGGCTGAGGATAGGAATAGAGAGAAAGAAAACAAAGAAGCAAAGAAGAGAAAGAGAGAGAGAGGTAGAAAGGTAAATTGACTTTGAGGAGGTTAAACTCTGAGTCTATGCCCAGAAAAGACTGATTATGATAAGAAGAAAGGGGAGAGAGGAGACACATATTTCATTAAGGAATGGGTGGAGAGAGGCGCAGGGAAGGGTGAATGTTGTCTTTCCTCTTTTCTTTTTTCTTTTTTTTTAACCTGCATTGTTAGACAAGCTAATTAGGTTAGCAGCTAATTAGCTTGTTTTGATTCACTAAGTCACCTTGACCCAAGCTTTGACCTATCGGCTACTAACTGAATAGACACACACTGTCAGGCATACAAACAAAAACACAAAGACAAATATACAGAAATACACAAACACGCACAAACACAGACAGCCAAAGGAAAACACACAGGCGCGTGCACTCACACACAAACACATGTACAGACACAAGGACACACACACACCACTGGGATTGCTGTATAAGTAGCTAGCAGACAGTTATATTGGATTTGTTTGGGGGGGCAGGCCCAATGAAATTAATCAAGTTCTCTCCTACAAGTACAAAAACTCTCTCCCATACCGCTCTGTATACAACTCCTCTCTCTCTCTCTTAATGTTTATCTCACTTTTTGTAAGCCTGTTGTCCTCTACCTGTCTAGCACCTTTGTCACACACACACACAAACAAACACACACACATAGACAGTTTCCAGGTGTGGCATTACTGGAATAATAGGTTTATAACTCCCAAAGTGTAATCAGAGCTTGTCTTATTGTGTCTGAAATCAGATTACATTTTACTGTAATTGGACGGCACACACATTGAATTACACAGTGAAACACAGTTAGCACACTACAGCTCAATTATTTTATCACTATCCCAGAGAAACACAGTGAGAGTCAGAGAGAGGGACACCAAAAGTGAAGCGGTACTGGTAGATATCGGACTAGTAGTACTACTTATGGAAATCACACCATTTTCGACTCTTTAACAAGACTTATCATTAAAAAGCTGATGGTAATGTTTTTTCTTTTAGTTTTCAGATGACACACATATTTATTAAAGCTTCAACAATTTATCGACCATTTGATTGTGTACGCTGATTCAGCCTTAAAGATATATCAGTGTCATCATACATGTTGTGGCTTAGGTTGAAGTGATACTGTACATTTGTCATGCAGATATTGAAGTTGTAGTTCACTTGTTTCAATGAAGCAATTTGTTAAAGAAGGGATTCACTGTATCACAATATATGTCAAAACACAAAAAATTTGGACTTGAATTTTCTGTGGGATTGTATCTACACATTTAGTTTTACTCTTTTTTATAAAAAAAAAACTGCCTCAGGCTTTCACATGTGTACATCTTCTACGTTCAGACTGTGAGTACACAACTTTCTAGTGAAGCAGTGCAAGTTTGGTTAAGGACTGAGGTCTAGAAATAAAAGCTTAATTCTTTTTGTCAGGTTGTCACGGGTTTCAAACCTCAACCTGACACTGTAAGATCAAGACGACAACCAGTTACAACTTCGCCACTTAAACAAAGAAGAAAGTTGCAGAAATAAAATCAAAAAGGTATTTCTGTTTACACATCAAGTGGATCTGTTAAAAAATTGCAATAGCAAGTGCCAGTTCTGAACATTTTATTGCCTTCAAACATTAAGGCACTGAGCTGCATCAGATGCCACATATGCAGCACAAAATACTAACATGAAAGAGAGTGACTGGCCTTTATTAAGCTGAAGCTAACTCACAAATGCATGTACGATCAACACATGCTCAATTTTTTCCTGCTCCAGAATCTTGTGGTATTTTCTTTTTCTGGTGTTATTTTCACACTATCACAAGTATTTATGTGTATGCCACACTGACATGTGTAATGGTGCTTGCTGCAAAAATGAAAGCAAGCTGGAAGTTTCAGAGAAACATCCAGGACAAAGATGTCAAGGCTGTCGACTACAGGCTTCTCATGGTGTGTATCATTGCTGGGGACTGATGCCTTTTACCACTGAACTAAATCACATCATTACATAGCTTTATAGCAGCATAAGACAAAAGTGTGGATGGACAAAAGACAGCTGCATTTTACAGCCAAAGATATATCTTACAAACAACAAATTAAGCTATGATTCAAAAGAAAACTGACAAACTAAAACAACAGGGTGCTTTTTTTTGAGGAGTTACCTTAATTTTTTGAAAGGGTATGGCCAAAAAAAAAACAAGGGGACTGGAAATTAGAGTTAGGAAACATTTAACAAAGGTTCCCAGCTCAAACCGGTGACATTTAATTCCATTTTGAGCTAGGAAAACGCTTGGAAAAGAACTAATTCATGTGTCTGTTGTCAAACCACATTGAAAAGCATTTTATAGCGGTTCCAAATGGTCACACTCAAAGGTGGAATAGAAAGTTGGCCATTCAAAGTGAGGGTGAGACGTGATATTGTTTAAAAATGGGTTTAAGAGCACACACTCCAGGAAAGACTATCTGTCGCTTCTGGAAGGCATTCATGGATTTGCATCTCAGACCATTTCTTGCCACACTTTGCAGTGTAAAAGCATGAAGAGGTACAGCCGTGTGTGTGGCTTTGAAAGAAAGATGTTTACAGCCATAAAACCTAAAGCACAGTTCTGATCTGTGCTATTGTTATCACTAGTTGACATCAAAAGCACCCACAGTCCCCGCCACCTGATTTCTACTAAAAAAAAACAAAAAAAGACACTGTCCCTCTTAACTAAACAGTCATTACCTCATCACTTGGGTGCGTTGCTTTTAAAGTGGTAAGCGGAGATGGATCAATGCCAGTCCCCAGAGAAACACACCCACTGATAAAGTTATTCCTCAAAATCCCACTTAGTTTCTCACAGCCTCACAGGTGAACCACATGCCTCTGGCCTCAGAAGTAGCAGACACAGTCACCATGCCCTATGCAGTCTCTACAGCTGACTGCACTTTGCACCTGTGCCATTGCTTCCCAAAAGTAAAATTGCACTGAAGACCTTGAACGAACTTTCCTTCGAGCCATGTTTCATCCTTCTGTCATCTTTATCATCATCCAGTCTTCTTCATCATTCATCGTGTCCTCATCACATCATTCATCTTCAGACTGAAAGTTTTATCATTGCAAAAGCAAAAATGAAAGAAAGACGAGGATGACATACTATGTTGGAATCAAACTGTTCACAGTAAACAGCTGAGAACACGATTCAACTGTCAGAGCTTCATGTTGCTCATATTGCTTTATTATGCTTTTTAAATAACATACTTTGAGTTCATCTATTTTGGTCTCTATATCAGTGCACATACATTGGTCTTAGTTTTTAGATATGTAATATTTTCTAGACAGGGATTTCCAAGTTTTCATAATTTTGCCTCTGAAGCAAACTTTGTCATTAACCATTTTGGAATTGAAGCTATTTTTAGACAGTTCTTCTATTTTCACAAGCTCAGAAGTGGACAGTTGACTGAAAAGCAGTTTCATGCTCAGGTGTAGCCTGTGTCTTCATTAGTTCATGACAACTGAAGGAGCTGAAAGATCTGGAGTTGATTGATTCCAAGTGTTGAATTTACATTTGTTCATGAGAACTCTCAAAATGTGGTCCAAAGTTGATGATGGAAAGGGAGAAGGGCAGGATAAGTCTAAAAAGAAAAAAAAGCTAAACAGACCAATCAGAGTGATAGCAAAAAACTTTAAGATTAGCCAAACCCACAATTTGCTACATTCTTTAAAACAAGAAATGTACTGGTGAGCTCAGCAACAGCACAACTAAAACACCATGGAAAACAACTACAGTCAACAACTGCCAAATTGGTTCCTTGCTGAAGGAAAAGCCCTTCACAACACCTATCCAAGTCAAGAGCTTTTTTGCGGAGGTGGGCATAAGGTTTCCCTCAAGATACATCACTGGTAACACTCAGGAAGACAGGCCAGATTAGATTTTGCTAGAAAAGATTTTTCAAAAGCCTTTCCAGTTCTATGACAGTGCTGTTTGGACAACTGAAACCACCATGAACTTGTACTTGAATGATGGAAAGAGAAGAGTATGGAGAAGAAAAGCAAAAGACTCGTGATCTAAAGCATAGCACATCATCTGTAAAACAGGATAGAGGCAGTGTTAGAGCATGGCCATGTGTGGCTATCAATGGAACTGACCTCTGGTGTGTATTAATGATGTGACTGCTGATAGAAGGAGCATGATGACTTCTGAAGTGCAAAGAGCTCTACTCAGATTCACTCAAACCTGCAGAGCTAGTAGGATAGCACTTCACAGTACAGATGGATAATGACACAAAACATACAAAGGCAACCCAAGAGCTTGTTAGTGCAAATGTGCAGTCAGCCCCCGACCTTAACTCTGCTAAGCATGCTTTTCACTTTCTGACAAGGCAAAAAAAGACTGAACAAGCTGCAACTGAAAGGAAAATCTCTGCATTGTCTATGGGTTTGACCCTGTAGGCAGTCATTGGATTTGCATCCAAGCATTTAAAACAATCCTTATATTTGTAATCAGGTTTGTCCAATTACTTTCGAGTCTGTTAAAATAGAGGGGCTATGTAAAAAAAAATAGCACTAATTATTTAACAGTCAACGCAATATTTTTGTTAAACACCTGGAATTAAACCTAAAAGTCTGCACTTCATTCACATCTTGATTGCTTCATTTTGAATCCACTGTAGAAGTGGGCAGAGGCAAAATTACAAAAATTGTGCTACTTATGGACCTGAGTGTGTTTATCAGCATTTTGATGTGGAATTTCAGCTTTCAAGCTTGGCTGTTACTTGCTACCTCATTTGAAGAGTCAAGAAAAAGACGATCGTCCACATACTGTGGAGGAGACAGAGGTTGAAGAAATTCTGAATATGAATTTTCTATTGTGAAAATAAGCTCCAAGTCAATTGAATGGGTGAAACTATAAAATCTGCTCAGCCTATGTAAAGGCTCCTGCTTATAGAATGTACTTCGACTGAATAAACATAACACAGTAATATCATAGTGCGTTTTTTTCTTAATCTGGTGTACATCTTCATTTAGTTTTTTGATTTTAGTGCCTAAATAAATTGCACTACAGCACCTTACTTTACAGAGACTATGCTAGGTGCAAGAAGCAGTGCTGTGAGTGGACATCTGGGTCTTTGCAGGGTGCACAGTCTCCTGTTTCTACATCAACTACAAACTCCTATTGTGTGGATGCTGTGTCTGGTAGGGACGCCATGGTTTGTATAGTGGACCTGTGCCCTATCCTATATATCATTCCCTGACACCTCATTGTGCTCCTCTCTGAGAATCATTATGACAGATGAGATCGTTTGCAAATGCAAGCGCCATATCAGGTGACTTCAAGTGGTCCGATGTGAATTATGTGATGCAAAGAGATCTTCGAATAATTAAAGCCATAACAGAGCACACGCCTCTCCTATGTTCTGTCCTTTCAAATACACTTCATTATCCACTGCATGTTCTACAGCAGCATGAACTGTGTGTTCCACTCATCTCGTTCCAGGACATTTTGTACTGCAAACATTAAAACAGACTTGTGTGTCAGGTGCAACTCCTAGTCAGGTTTTACCTTTACACAAAAGCCAGATTGTTCAAGAATATATAAGCATATGCTTTAAAACACAGGCCAAGAAATATGTGGATTTGGGTCCTCTCCACTGAAGTACAAGATAGAACAACATGAACATATGGTACAATGCCTCTGTTCTTGTATCAGGGCCTAATGAAAAACACACACGAACATGGTTGTCTGAGGCCAGAAGCTTGCAAACTGTGATTCAACTTTCAGCCTGGATGAACAAAAAAGGCCTTTCCATCTGATTTCATTCTTTCATTCTGTCACTCTTTCAGCCTCCCTTTCCTTTTTGCCCTTCTCTCTTAATTTGTTTTTCTACCGTATCTCCGTCTCACACACTCTCTCTTTGTCTCTCAAACACTTTTCCCACTAACCCAAGTCCATACTTTTCTCCCTCACTTGCTTTCAATTAGTCCTCTTGTCCATTTCTTATCACCTGTCCTTAATTCCTCCTTCTCTCCCTTCATCCTTTCAATTCTGGGCTCCTTTTTAATTTTCCCAATTTGATGTTGTGTTTGCTGGCACAACTCCCCTCTCTCATCTCTCTGCCTCATTATCTCTCTCTTCTTCTCATCTGTCAGTCTATCTCCCTCCCTTCTTTGCTCCGTTTTTCATTCCTCTCTGCTTCTGTCCACCCACCTGTCTTGATTATGTGCACATCATTGCACTGTCATCCAACCATCCATTTCTTCATTCCCTCTTTTGTTAATTCTCCGCTGAGTAAGTTTGGTTTTCTAAAACGAAGCAAACCCCAGGGGGAATTTTTAAAAACAGAGGAAATCTTTTCGATAAAAATCCAATACTGGCTCCAGGCGGCATAGTGGCTTGATTGTTATCACCGACGCCTCAATGAAAAGGAGTTCAGGAGTCTTTGTCTTTCTGGTTTCTGCATGAGTTTCTTCAGTGTGAAAACATGGACATCACTGAAGGTGAACTGATGCTGTCCATGATGGACCCATGGATGGATGGATGAACTGAACTAAAGAAGCCACTTGGATGAGAAGTGAAACATCTTTAAGAACCTACAAGAGAAGTCCAGTTGATGTCTACTGTGGCTCCTACAATTAGCATGACCTGGATGACTGAGAATCTACACAGATGGATGGGTGGATGGATGGATGATGCTTCTTAATCAAGTAAAGGCTCTGCAAATGCATGCATTAATGCAAATTACTAAAATGCATTTCAAATTAATATTAATTCAGACAATCAATTTGAAAAATAGTAGCATGGATTTCATTAGATTTCATCACGAGAGATGAATAAAAGTTTACCCTTGTATATGTAAATACATAGAGACAAACAACCATGAATAATATATTTCAGTGAAAAGTAATCCAAAACATGTACATTACAGACAACTACATATATTGTACCATGGATATTTTAGCTTTGAATGCTATAGTGTTTTTTTATTGGTAGGAATCTGGTAGTTCTTACAGTTTATTCACCTGGTGGGACAACAAAAGTGGCCAACTGAATAACAGAGCACAAGTTTACAAGTGCTTTAACAGCCAAAGCATCGTATATTGCAAATAGATGTGGAACAAACAGAGGTTTAGCACATTCTATAACACTTCTGCCATGATTTGCCTGTGTTCAGATGAAAACCTTTGAGCAACAGAATCCGCAGGATGTCTAGCTGCTCTGAAAGCTGCAGATGGGGATGAACATGATAAATCCTATCTGTGCTATTTTTACACCTGCTCTTTTGTTTGAATGTGTACATACAAATACAAGCATCTGGGGTAGAATGCATTTTATCCACACTTTGGAAACTGGCAGAATCTGCGCAATGGTGACTTCTCAGCCGTTTTCATTGAATATTGCGACTATTTGCTCCAGTTGAGGATTTCTCTAAGTGCAATAATCTTGTAATCAGTGCACCTTCATGTCAACATAACAACAAAGTGGGACAAATGATATCTTTTGGTGTGAGCAGCACAGCAATTTGAGATGCTGACAGTGTTGTGGTCTGCACTTACAGTAGCAGAAAGAAAACGACCAGCCTTTATGGGCTATACTTGGTGCTTTGATCTGTCGATGTGATTTCTGCATTAATGCACAGTGTCATTGAGTTCAAATACATTTACAAGTAACACTGAAAATAGCTGGGATCAATTTGTTGTTGGTAATGGAATTTCCTTATTTACTGTGACAATCAAGAACAATTTCACAAAAAGGGATTAAAGTCAAAGTTTGGCCGTTTGCTCAAAAAAAAAAAAAAAAAAAGGAACACGCTGAATTGGACGAGGATGGCATGAAAGGGAAATGAGAGGTAAAATAGTCTTCCATCGCTTTAAAAAAAAGGTATGGAAAGCTTGTGGAGTAACAAAGAACAACAAGAAGAGTGTGAGGCAGTGGGCAACAGAGTGTCATTGAGAGTGTCTATACAATATGTCAAATAACCAAATGACCCACCATTTAACAAAAAAACACAGAGTACCCTTCTTCCACTGATAATCATTCTGTATAATCTCACCTAAAATCAAGAGTTATTGACCTCTACAACAAGCAGCATTGACCCTCAACAGCATCATATTGCATCTGTAGTGGCGTGATATAATTCTTTATGAACACCAGAGTGGGAGTTTTGTGGGAGTTGCGTGACGGTAAAACGAAGGTGAAAAAACTTGTCATTACTGTGCACTTTCTCCTCCATTAATCTGATGCAGACATGATTTGTTGGAAATACTGAAATGAAAGTTTTTACCTTCACTCCAAACCACTGATGTTGATATGTGTTTATGCCAGAAAAAAAAGAGGTAAAATAAACAGTAAAAGAAATTCAGCTGGATACCAAGCCAAAGAGTGACAAGTTCAGGATGCGCGACATGAATATCCCATTGGAGTACATCACAAGTACAACAGCGCTCTTTTAAATGGCTGAAAAAGAGCATACAACTTATTTTCAGTCTACAATGGGAACAGAAAAACTCATTCCAAACTCAAAGACAGAAAGAGAACAGGAAAGACAAACAGAAAACAGAGGTGAGCGAACAAGAAAACAAAGCAGAACAAAGAAGCTGATGCCATCTGTCTTGTTTTCCTTCATTACAGCTGTTGCACATAGGTACACACACAAACATCCTCTGAGCACATCACCACTTCCAGTCTCTGTCTCTGCAGGACACCAAGAATACTTTAATGTTATTCTGTCCCGAGATGAACAGAAAGTGGAGTATGTCACTTTGGGACTTAATGGAATTGCAAATGACAGTGAGAGTCGACAGAAACAGACTGAGGTCGTGCCCAAAGTTTGTTCACGATTTGATCAGTAGAGTTCACTGACAGTACACACGACGTCACACGATATCTTCAAGACATTTGTTATAAATTGAGAGATCGTATTCTCTGTTTACAAGGATGAGACACTGTTGTAAGGTATGTGAGTGAACAAACTGTGCTGCCATTTTTGACTGAATTAAATTTAGGGCTCATGTGAGGTATACAGTAAGTCATCAAATGCTTTTCATTATTTCAAAAACAAAGCTAACACATGGCCATTTCTCTCTATGTGCATCAAGGACACCCTTTTACATCCAGCAGTCTAGCCTATTGTATTGCTTTTCTAGCTGGTTTATCCAAAAGAACTTGCCAATCAGTTACAATAAGATTCAGAGCTAAGGACCAGAAACAGAAAATATATTAAACCAATTTTGAAGTCCTTACATTTGTTGCCTTTTCAATTTATGTGTTGATTTTAAAACTCTTACTTTTCTTTAAATCGTTGTAGGGTCTCGCAGCAGCGTGCTTGACCGACATGCTGCTCATCAGGACGAATCTTCACTGAACAAGTGTTTCAAGATACAGGACAAAAACGTTTAGTGAGGCAGTTGTCTGTATTTTTTCTACTCTGAGCCAGTGGAACAATCTGCCAGAGGATTTGAGAACAGCTGTCTCTAAACACAAACTTAAACACAACCTTTAAGTCTTTGTTAGATTAGAAGGTTTTGCAGCGCTTATTTATTTTATTTAACAGTATATTTTACTGTGTATGTTTCACAAGTGTTTATTAATTTTATTATGTTTGTAGATTCATTTTCTCAAGCACATCATACTGTTTTGCTATTCACATTTGCCTCCTACTGTTTACAGCTCTCTGAATTGTGCTTTTTGCTTTCCAGCCAATCAGAGAGATATACAGTTTCAAGGATAGACTGTGTTAATTACATAATTGTCTGTCTGTTACAGGGCCATGGCAAAATTATTGAAGAGAAGAGAAGAGAAGAGAAGAGAAGAGAAGAGAAGAGAAGAGAAGAGAAGAGAAGAGAAGAGAAGAGAAGAGAAGAGAAGAGAAGAGAAGAGAAGAGAAGAGAAGAGAAGAGAAGAGAAGAGAAGAGAAGACTGATCAATGACTTCACTTATTTTTTTAAAGAACTTCATAATAATTTAGGATTACATTGCTGACACATGTGCATCCACATACTATACAAGAATAAGTAACAAGGTATGAAAATTAAAGTAAAAGTACAAAATAAATGTGCCAACTGTTGTTTAAGGACACATACACATCTCGTTCTGTCCCTTACTTACTTTTCACTCTGTCATATTTCTTACCTCTTTTTCTTTCTGAGGAAATCTTTCATTCAATGTGAAAAATGTGTTTCCCTCCGGAATTAAATATCCTGTCACTCTCTTAAACAAAGCTGAAATAAATAAAACTTCTGTCTTACCATGTTCTCCTGAAATTGTCTTGTTTGATCAGAAGAAAAATGTCCACTGTGTAGAACTGCCTTTTTTATATGACGTCTGCCCGAAGTCTGCCCATAACTTTATTCATTTTAGTGTTACAGTAAAAACCCAAATGGGACTTTAAACTAAAACCACCTTATTTTAAACCTGGTACAATAGTTCTGCATAATTCGTGAGCATTAGCTCAAAGAAAGCATGTGGTGTTGGTTTAATCACACGTATCTTTTCTCAGAGAAAAACTGGCCAGTAATAGCATGTCATGCAGGTGCACACCTACATTATTATCCAGATAATTTAAGACAAATATTCAAATAAATACACCTTTTACAGAAGAAATAAATTGGTTTTAACATACAAACTCGCCTGCACTGAGACATGAGTGAATGTGGGAAATGAGCCTAAAGAAATGAATCCCTGTATAAATGTGGCAAGAATATAGCAAAGGCATTTACCCACGGTTGATGCTGATGCCTAAACACAAAGATCTGTGCTGTTTTCATGGGGCTGTTTACCATTTCTGTTTACTTTCAGTTGTTATCTTTACTTTTTTTCTTTATAATTTTCAAAGCACAATGATTTTTTCCTGTTTAGCCAATGGGCTCTGACAAGAAGGCTAAAGCTGAAAATCTTGCACAAGCTGTCTTGCAACCAGCCCAGTTTAACACAGCTTTGTTAAATTACTGTCAAACATTTGTGGTCTGAGTTGAAAATGAAAACTTTACCCCCACATTGCTGAAGGTGACTGAGAAACCTTTGGGCTCATTGATAATTTACTAGCAAGTCTGAGTAATGTCCTGGGTGAGTCTGGAGTCAATAATGATGAGTTCCACATTAAGTCTAAGGCAGTGTAGATGTAGGTCACCATCTTGAGAGTGCATATCTCCTTAATGAAAAGGTAATATCACTGACCTGCTCATCCAACTGAGGTACAGTGCCTTGCTCATGCAATCAGGAGTTAAGGATTGAACCACCAAACCTGCATTTAGTAGATGATCCACTGTAGCAGCAGACTGTATAATTTAGTGTGAAACGAGACCACACTGCTATTGCCAGACTCACGAACCCAATTGATATTTTTCAGTCGGAGAGTACGAAGAAGTCAATCTCACAAGCAATATTTCACCACAGTAATTTATCCAATTATAGCATTTTTCTTTAAATTACTGTAAACTAAAAAAACAAGACGACATGGTCATCAATATCCCCCGCCACATGTGATGTCTATGAGTCTACATCCAAAATAGTGATTAAGGGCCATAACTCTGTTAAATATTATCGCACAGGTCTCGTTTTCGAACTTGATCAAGGTGTCCATGGTGTGAAGCTACACGCTAAATTTCGTAATCCTAGCTGTAATAGTTTCCGAGAATAGCCGTCCCCTTCATGTCGGACGGACGGACGGACGCACGGAAGCACGGACGGACGGAGGCCAAACCTATATCCCCCTTTTCCACTTCGTGGAGGCGGGGGATAATAATACAGTCAATATAAGCCGCACCTGTGTTTTAGAAACAAACAGTAAGATGTAAATCCTGCTCAAATTCAGTCTCACTTGTAAAATAATAATAATGTGGAGCCTTTCCCAGCCATCAGCCACTGTGGATGGAGAATAAAGTCGGTTTCCAGCTCTGGTTAAAAGCCTACCTTGTGATTAGCAGCCGATTTATGTTCTCATAGAGAATTAAACTCCCCTTTTCTCTTCTGATTGTAAAATCATATCACAGATGGGGGGAAACGCTATAGTGCCATTGAGTGGAGCAATTCATTGGTGTGCATTTTGGGTTTTGGTCAAGAAGCTGGTTGTTTCAGGCCAACAGAAAAACTGCAGCTCTAGACAGCACATGTGCTTTTATTTTCAAGATACTCCCTAGCAATTTAATGACATAAAATATAAAGAGAGATCCAGAGTAATACAACTCCTTTTACAATCTACTGCTGTCCAATATAGCAGATGTGTAGTCAATTCAATACTTAGAAATTATATTACTTAGTGTTTTTGAAATGTGTTGGTTGCTTTCTATTATAATCTTTAGTTTGCCTGTTGCATTTAGTTACACTGTGTACAAAAGTGTATGTATTTCACACACTGATCTACCAAATCACACTACCAGTCACAAGTTTTATAACGCACCGATTTTTCCCATTTTTTTAATCTAAATTCAAGTAGTTCCAGTCCAATGAATAGCTTGAAATGGTACAAAGGCAAGTGGTGAACTGCCAGAGTTTGTTTTTTTTAAAGGTAACACTACTCAAAACTGAAAAGAAATGCACATTTCAGAATTAGAATAAGATCTTTTTCAGGGAACAAGAAATGAGTTAACAACTTAAAGCTGTTCTGCAGCAATGGAAGTTGATCGAGCCGTGAAAATCCTACGAGTGTCCAAACTTTTCATGATTACTTACAAGCCCCTCTGTCTGAATAAAAGTAACGGTGGAACACACCATGGCACCGCACCCTCGAGGGAATTATTTGAAGATTATTGTACTGCAGAAAGTAGTGCGTTGCCATAAAAACAGAGAGGAAAAGGCAATTAACAACAGATAAAAGACAAACCATCATAACACTTAAAATGTAGGTCTTTTTCCTACAGAGAAATTGCAAAGAAAGTCAAGGTATCAGTGAGTACAGTTTTCTTCACCATCAAAAGGCACTCAGAGACTGGAGGTACTGTAACAGGAAGAGGTCTGGAAGACCCAAATCCACAACAGAACCAAAAGAAAAGTTTCTGAGAGACAACAGCTTGGCCATAGGCGGCTCACAGGACAACAGCTTCAAGAACAGCTTCATAGATATCGTATTAAGTAGTCTCAGTTTCAATTGTGAAGAGAAGTCTTCCAGTTACAGGTTTAACAGTTTGAGAGGCAGAAAGCTATTGCTAAGACGTCAGAATAAGAAAAGAAGCTTGCCTGGGCCATGAAGCACCGCCAATGGACTACTGAAGACTGGAAGAAGGTACTCTTCCTCACTCACACACACATTGTAATATTTCAGAAATTATGCTCATGGGTATTCATCGATTCATGTAAACCCCGTGAACACTCAATCAGCAGTGATTTTATAAAGTATGATAATCAGAACACGCACACAAGGCTGCGGGCTGGGCTCAACCTGATTATCGATATGGGTGTCTCTTTCGTAAATTACTGATTAAATTTTTACACACACATATATATGTATATATAATAGTGCATCATGCATCTAACAAAAAAATATTTTACCAGACTCCTCTTTTAGAGGTTATGCTGATCCTTGTATAAAAATCATTATCCATTTACTGTAATCTGGTTGCATGTAATTTTACTCCCCAGCCTGCAACCTATATTAAATAAATTGCACAGAAAATAGCTTTCTGTAATGAAGATTTCACAGCACCTTTTTTTCCCCCCCTATTCAGTTCTTAGGATTGTGCCAATTCCATTCTGTCAATCTGTCAACCACTTTCCCTCCAACATTTGAGATTTTTATGCATATCCAGTCAAACAAGTGTCATTTTAAGTCAAGTAAAATCACACCAGATCAAAGGCATTTCTTATCCTAAAACAGACTTTTCTAATCCTTATTTTGTGTCAGACAGCATACAGCCACATTTACAGAATGCAGTTCTAAAACACCTGGATGAATTTGATGTTCCTGAATGTTTAGTCTTTCCTTTTGCAGTTTTTTCTGAGAACAACTTTTTGATTTTCTATAAGAAATATAGCTGCTCTGCAATCATTTTTGCAGAATTCACACATCAAAATGCATAGTAGTAAAATTACACATATGTACATAAATAAAAGGTCAGAAGAGCAAAACATTTTAATCCTGCAGTTAATGGCACAGTTTGTAGAAAACACATTTTACACTGGAGACAAGGTGCAAAATGGATTAATAGTGTTTTGTGTGTGTGCGTTGGACTGGAGGAATCTTTACCTCAACTGATTCTGACCTAAATATATTCTTTCAGCACAATCAGAGCAAATCGCTGCCCTCAGGCCTGCACAAAGCTCTTGCTGTGCATAATTTTCAAAAACCGTTTCTGTTTGTATTTATTTTTTGCTTCATGTGCCGATTAGCAATACTCTCCTTCACATTCATCCTGCTCAGTGGCAGTACAATATGTCCGGCATATTTGCTGAAAACGTAGAAAGAAAAACTTTTTACTCAAGTACATTAATGGCGGATTGGAAAGAAAGTACAAGAAGACCTGGTAATTCCTTTTTATCAACTCGGTGAGCAAAACGTACCCAGGCCTGTTACTATTTACTGGATACATAAAAGAGAAACAGAACAGCATGGGCTGCTGGAGTCCTCTTTCTGTCTAACTTCTGAATGTACTGCAAGTCTTTAAAATCATTGTAGCTTTAGTTTTCTCAACTAGCATCTGAGACTGCTTAGAAAACTATCTTGGTCTCCTGGGCCTGAAGGATGTGTAACTTTTTTTTCCACAAGCTCCTCATTTACTGCAGCCCTGCACCATCTCATTCTGACAGACAGTGTACAATCAGCTAGTGTGAGTTTGCGAGCTTGAAGCGGCTGCTCACAGTCTTATATAAGGAGGACTTAACCATACACACCTGACACAAAGAGCTTAAAGTGGATTATAGCTACAGCTGCAGGTTGGGCAGTGGCATCAGCAGTTCAAAAAACTATACCTTAAAGGGAACTGTCTGAATCTATGTTAATATTTTAAATGTTTAATTAATAAAACTACCCTACTTTATAGAGAATAAAAATATTTGTCTCTACATATTTTCAACCCATCTAGGGAGTTAAATTTAAAATTGTATTCATAACACACATCCTCCCCTACCATTTTATGGCCTCTTTACAGCCAATAATAAAAAGAGTCAAGTCATCGTCTCTCCATGTGTGTCGACAGCAAACAGTAGTTCTTAACACACAGTCTATAGAGCCACTAATTATAGTTTGACTTTGAAGATTTCGGTGCGTCCAAATCAGAGGCAGGGATGGATACCTTTCTGTAGATCTGAGAGGCATCAGCTGTGAAAAGCAGTAACAATGCCCTCTGTGACATCACCACAGCGATGTGAACCATATTTCACACATCCTGGAGCAGAACTGTTGAGCTGAGATTACAGCTGCTGTGGAACGACAGACGCCAAACTTATGTCTCATACAACTACCTGTGGTCTGTTAGCCATGCCCGCCTCTATTTCAGGAACAATTAGAGATTGTTTTTCAAAGGGTTTAGCTTGCAAATGATATTGCTTCACCATATTAAACCCAGGAAATCTGCTCTCTCTCTCTCTCTCTTACTACTGCCTTCCTCTCTGGTTGCTGTGTGTTAATATTGTGTGTCCACTCTCCAACTCACCTACCTGAAGGTGGGGGAGATGCCACCGCTAGGTTGACCATATGGCCAGCTTATTATGCACTGGCAAGGCATCTTAATGAGAGTCCACAAACAGACAGAGACATTCTTTTGAGCCCACACCATAGATACACACTCATAGAAAAATGAGACGCATTAACATGCAGGCACATGGCTTCATAGATGCACACAAACACATACATAAGGCACGCATGAAGATGAATTTGAAGTGGACACACTGTGTACACAAACAGAAACTCCTGTGTACAATCAGTTTGCACACACACACAGACACACAACTGAAAAGTGTGCAAAAAATCTTCCAGCCATAGGCGCCGGCTAATATCAAAGCCCTGCACTGACACCCAGTGGTAAATGCTCAAAACTAAGTGGCCATATTGAGGTTTGAGAACTGAGTTATGCCTAAAAGTAAGAGACAAACCTGACTACATTTAGAAAAGCAAGAAAAACACTGACCACTAAGGCAAACAATCACCCTTATACCAACTGTGAAAACATCGTACGAGATTATGATACTTTCTGTGTTGGCAATTTGGTTTTAGGTGAGACATGAGCTGTACAACTAGAAAATTTGGAAAAGAATGGCTAAAAAAAGGGTGGCTCCTTTTTGCCACTATACTAGAAATTACTACTTTATCTAGCTTACTGTAGTGCTTTCTTTTGCCCAGGGTTATCGTGTGTGTGTGTGTGTGTGTGTCTGTGTATATAGCCAGTGACGTGCAAGCTGCTGTGTGAAGCAGTGAAATCAGAGTGCAGTTCACGAGTGTAAATGACCCTTGTACCATTTTATTGCTTCTTATAAACAGTTGATAGATAACTTTTGGCCACTGACAAACTTTGATTACGCTTCCTCACTCACACACACATTGTAATATTTCAGAAATTATGCTCATGGGTATTCATCGATTCCTGTAAACCCCGTGAACACATTTCCTTATCAGCAGTGATTTTATAAAGTATGATAATCAGAACACGCACACAAGGCTGTGGGCTGGGCTCAACCTGATTGTCGATATGGGTGTCTCTTTTGTAAATTACTGATAAAACAGATGAGCAAGAACAAACTGCCTCACAAACTGACAGAGGCTGACGCAGCTGGTTTCCAGTCAGTTCCTCGCAAAGAACTTTCTTAAAGCTGTAATTTAAAGTACGATCTGGCATTTCATTCTACGATCGATAAACGAAGCCTCTGTCTTTAAGGGTTTGGTGATATCTGACCTTGGAAGAAATTTTGTGATTTGGAGTTGAACTGAAACTAGAAGTTCGTTGAAGAGACAGAAAGCAGTGGATTGCCGGATAGTTGACGACATAGATCGAAACAAGGGGAATTATCAAAACATCAAGGTACAGTTTCTCTTTTTTTTGTTTTAATTCTGCTCTTTGACTTGTATTTATGTTTCAAATGCTACAATTGTGTAAGAAATTAAACAGTAAAAAAATTTACCAATTTCAGGTCTGTGTTGAAGCAGCGGAGTAGACAAGCACAATGGAGGAAATGAAAGAAAAGAAAATAAAAAGGGAGGAAAGACACAGGTAAAAAATCGTTCACACATGTTGCTTCTTGTGTTCGTGTCCTTTCATTTTCTGTTTTATTAAGGTGGCACCAAATGTAACAGATGTGAGACTGAGGAAAATATATGGCATGAGATGAATTTAAATAGGTAAATCACATTTACCCACTGAAGCCAAGCTGCCACACTATAATTAGCCAGCCTGATCAAATATACGCAGTGAGGGAAAATTCTGCCTTCTTATAGGCAGTAGACATCTATCTTCATCTCTGGGGTTTGTATTATTTATAATCCAAGCTGTCTTCAACAAAACTGTCCCTGTCGAATTCAGGTATGATTGTTTCCTGTAAAAACAACCTGAACAATCATAAAACAAGCAAAACTAATACTGTATTATTGTATACTCCTGTTTGTCACACACTTAGCTTTAGCTCTTTAGTTTATTGCTGTTAAGTTTAGTTTGTAAAATTTGGGGTTATATTTCTGCTTAGAAACTTACGTGGGGAGTCAAAGTAATACAACCTCAATTTATTTCTTGATCTAAAAACAATATGTTATTTTTAATCTGTCAAAGAAGCGGAGGTGAAATGTATCATATGAGGAAGTTGGGTCTTATTGGCTGTACCGAGAGTGAAACACAAATACATTCAAAGCGAGCTGTGTTGAATGTATTTCAGCAGCTTTGATATAGGACACTTTTCCATTTCCTGACAATAAAGGCAAACAATAGGTCTCATTAACTTCCTCATCATCGATAGGTTTATTGCTCGTGTGACAGACATTCATAATAGTTATCAAAAATAGTTTGTCCAGGGATGTACTGTATTACAAGGTTTCCATTGGATATCATTTACAGCTGAGGAAATTGTTAATTTCCCCTGTGCACTGCTGTGGTTCTCTTTATTGCTGTGGCTGCTATCATCCCCACCGATGTTGCTGCTGTAGAGACTCCATTTAAAATGTTAAATACATGCTGCAGTTTCAATCACATTCTCTATATTGGTGTTGCGGAAGTCGAAAGAATCAGGATGTTTCCGGGTTTAGAGCTTTCTTTTTATTCATTTTTTCTCGGTTCCGCGTATTATTAAAAGATCTTAAAGAAAATGACATACTGTTCTGTCAACAAGTTCTGATTTTGAAAATTCAACTAAACTGAAACAATTCTGTGATGAATAATGGAAGATTTAAAAAAAAAAAGGGTCCTGAAGTAAAATCAAAGCAAGTTCAACTACTGTGGCATCTTCTGAGCTGTGTACCTAAACATACAGTAGTCAGACTAGTGTTACTGGATTTTTATGAGAAAATGACATACAAAGAAAAATAATTCAGTTTTCCTGGTAAAACAGACATACCGGGCTTTGCAAAAGTTCTGTTACACTCGGTTTCATGATCTTTAGAGACGTTTACATGTCGGAGTGAAAAATTCCATTAAATAAACTGAAAGTTCTACCTTATAGGCAGGTGTCCTTAATACAAATTTTTTCTCCGGTGAAGTTGTATCAAGATGGAAGTCAAAAGAGTTGAAATATCTGCTCTCATTTGTGCTGAACATCAGCCGGATGACCGTCCACAGAGTTGCGGAGAGGCTAAAGAATGATGAAGATCTTTCAGGTCTTCACCATTCTTGAAAGATCACTGAAAGATCTTCACCATTCTTCAGCCTCTCCGCGACTCTGTGGACGGTCATCCGGCTGATGTTCAGCTGCTTGGCTCTGTCAGACTTGTTGTGGCCAGCATGAAGGAGAGCAGATATCTCAACTCTTTTGACTTCCATCTTGATACAACTTCACTGGAGAAAAAAAATGTATTAAGGACACCTGCCTATAAGGTAGAACTTTCAGTTTGTTTAATGGAATTTTTCACTCCGACATGTAAACGTCTCTAAAGATCATGAAACTGTGTAACAGAACTTTTGCAAAGCCCGGTATTTCCTTGTCTAAATTAAAACCAATCTAATCTAATCTGGGGACTATAAATTTGATTTGGGACTGAAGGGACCGAGCTGGATCTCATACAAACTACACCTCTTTTTTGGCATTATTAGCGCAAACTGCTTCACATAATATCAGTGCAGGTATCTGGTTGCCATCCATGACTGTTTATTACAAGATTACATAACAGTTGGGGTCATCTAGCACCAGAACTCCAGTTGTTACTGGCCACGTTTCAGCTAGTCTTCATGTTTGGGCCAAGCTTTAGGAGAGGGAACCACTACAACAAGTTTTAGTGAGAGATGGTAGAAAAAGCTGAGGAGACAAGTAAGTGCCATTATTATCATAATGTCAGGAGTTTTAGTGAGCATTTAGCGGCTTGAGAACCTTACAAACCAAAAATACACTTCTTTAGTGGCATCGCTGCCTGTTTAATGGGTTCAGTAACATCCGCTAGCATTCTAAATTACGCTTCCCATGACAAGGCACCGTCTCGGTGTATTTGAATTCTGTGGAAACACGGCATAATCGGTCCTGGCTATTAAAACGAAAGATTGTCTTTCCCCTAGCATTTTGCAGACACTTAACTGTGATTTTCAGACACTCAAAAGTGTTGTCGCTCTTCTAAAATCAGCAGCTTTTCATGGTTATGCAATGATTCAATGTTTTTATGCATAATTAAAGAAAAGCATGACTCACAAACATGCACCCTCATCTTGCATAAACACCTTCTGCTACTGTGGTTTCTGAACCACACCTGGACTTATTGGTATGTTGATAGTTGCTATGGCGAAGTCTATGACACAAAGTGTTATCAATGCAAGGTAGAAATCCACACCTTGATAATTATGGTTCACTTGGCATTAATCAGCAAGGAGGGAGGGGAGGCAGAGGAACTGATAGACACATGGGTATTATTAGGGTGGTTTAGGGAGATATTTCACAGGCTTGGTGAGCTAAAATACCCTATATGTAGACGTCATTCATTGCACCCATCACGATTAAACCTTTAATCAGATGCAATAAAATGTTTCCAGTGACAATACAGGAGACAGACATAAAAACAAAGACACTAACAGAAGTTTTATGTCCAGTATATTCACAGTTTCAGGACTCTGTACCCAGATTCTCGTTAAATCTGAGGTAGTTTTATGAACCGATGATAAAAAAATGTTCTAGTTTCAACTGACCTATAGTCAATATTCAACTTTCTGTCTGATCTTGACATGATCAACTTGATTACACTGTTAGAAAATGACCTTGGTGTCAGGTCAACAAATTTTATCTTAAGGGGAAACTGTATCATGAAAGCACAGCATGCAAATTAAATTATGTAATCTAGATATTAATAAAGATATTTCAGATTTCAACAGGTCGTAACTCAGCATAATTTATCCTCACTCTCATTCTGCCATGTTGAAGCGGCCCTTTTTCCTGAATTGTAGTTTGTTGGATTATTTGTCAGCCTTTCTTAAAGCTCATTATTAAACTGTCTTTCTAATTTTCCTGGACGTATAGTCAATCACTGTGCTTGTCTCAGGGATACGTGGGATCCATTCCAACTGAACCCTGTTGGATCTGAGAAGGAAGGCAGCAGAATATGTTTCCGGGTGATGCAGTACCTCGTTGCTGTTATTGTGGGGTTGGCAGTCTTGACCAGTGCTGTTGTTGCAAAGGTAATATGACCCATCTCTATCAGTCTATATATTTATGAAGATATTTATCCATTTGTCATTGGCACAGAAGTGAAAGCATCATCGTAAAGTTCCCAACACTGACTTTGGACACTTTAAGCTAAAAATGTTGCTTCAGATGTGATTTTGTTTAGAAATAACATCAAAATTGCCTCAAAATGTTCAATCCTAAAAATCAGGGTTCAGCTTGTCTTTCAGGCAGTCAGAAAACCCCTCCCTGTATGCTTTCATTGTGATTAGATTTAATGACTGTAGTGTTTTCTTCACTGGTGTATACAAGCACCCTTTCCAAAAATGTTTTTTATTTTAATTTCATTTATCTCAATTTTAAATTGACAAGGCATTTGATCTCTAAGTATTACAATTCCACTTGAATGTGCTTTGAACTGTTTTGGTTAATTTGAACACTTGTCTAGTGAGTAAGTGTGTTGTTGCAAATAAGAATTTCCCAAACCTCTCTCTTTTCTTCCACAATATATAAACATGATGTTTCACAACTGGTTTAAAGAGCAGATTGTTTTCTGTATAGTGCGATATATTTGCTTAATAAGGAGTTGAGCAGGATCTTACTGAAGTATTGGTTTTCCGGTAAATACTATCCCTTACTGGCAGCCATGTTTGAACATTTTGGACTTTGGCAAATTTAAAATGTGAACAAACAAATGAGCAATAAGTTAAATGGTCCTATGTGACATTAATCAAAGATGACTCATAACTTTAACTGTATAGTCAGCTGATAACTGACTACTTTTCCAGACATACAACCAATCCATAGTCATTAATAAACTAAATACTATTGGAAAATGTATATTGACTGCATCCCTAATGCTGCATGAATCATAAAAAGATGCAAGCAAATACTAATGTAAAGCATTTATGGATATTTTTTCTAAGTCCCATTGATTTTAGTGCAGTGATTGTACTTCAACCATTTCACTGAGGACGTCATCTTGTTTAATAGTTAATAGGAACCTTATCTGTCTCTGTTTGTCTGATCACAAAGTAACATGTAAAAGGCTTCTGCTATTTATGGCAGGGCAACTCTTACATTGCTTGCTCCTTTGTACCCAGCTCTCTCCCTTTCAGTTGTTTATCTCTCACTGTATCTCTGTCTCTTTATGTGTATTTGTCTCCTTTGCAGATATCATCCTCCATTTCCCCCATCAGTCTTTAATTCTGCAGTATGTGCATGTGTTGGCACTGCCCCTTGGCCTTTGATTTTTTTTTTTTTTTTTTACAGTCATCATCCTTTTGGCTTGGCTTGTCCCTTTTATATACTTATTGTTCAACCTGACAAATTCCTTGGTTGGTTTCCTGGTAAATGAGTATAATACAACTGTGAGGTGTCATAAAGACAGTTTATAGTAGAAGCTGGAAGCAGAAAGGCTTTGCTAGTAATTCCCAGACTTCATCCTAGTTATGATTAAAGGGAATACTGCTGAACACAGGGGTTAACTACTGTCAGCAGGATCTCTAAAAGCTTCAATTTAAAAGAAGATAAAGAAAGAAACGTATCAATAAATCTTAATTAAAAGCAGGAAATGGTAAATTTTCATTTGGTTCTCGCTGTTTTTCTTTTAAATACTTTGTCTGTTCATTCAGGGGTCTCTCTTGGTGTTGACAACGTTGTCCAGTCCTAAGTCCTTGCGCACCCCAAAGGAAAAGCAGTTCTACATGCTGATGCTGGTGTTCTGCCTGGTCTGCCCCAACTTCCTGGTGTTCCTTAAAAGCCTGTGGCGTTGTGCCTTCAAGAGCTTTGTCAGGCCCAACATGAAGACCATGGCATTTGTACGTTTTTCTAAACCACAATAATACACTATGTGATCTGATTTGCATGTATTTATAACAAATAACAAAAATGGAAATTTTATATCCTTGTTTACAACCTCACATGAAAGCAATATTTGTCTAGATTTAGTTAGGATAAAGGAAGTGCAATTAATTAATCATGACTCTTGTTTTGGTTTATTTAAAATGATTTACAAAGTACACAACTGAAGAAATAGACCCTAAAACATGTTTCATGAAATAATCATAACAGTGGACTAACTTTAACTGAATAAATTTACTTAAGCTATTTTCAATATAAAACAGTTATTTTTTGTATTGTAAAGTCACATTATTTTGTTAGATCTTGATCATTGTACTCTAGTGGCTTCTATTAAAGTTTCTACATTTTTCTCGCTGGAGTTACCATCTATTTTTAACTGATTGTTTAAATTTTGAGTGAGCAAATATATCTATTTCATAGCACCCTCAAAATCCACAGTGGAACAAAAAATTTTGAGTTTATGCGTGTGAAAACACCCGACAGAGGATAATGCAAGATGATTATTTAACAAAAAAAAAAAAGAAAAGAAAAAAAGCTCAATTTACAACTAAGTGACCTTTTTTATTGTACCTGTACCTCAATAGTGAATGAGTAACCACTGGGTTAATTTCAGGCATATCTGTGTTATCACTGCAAACTGGAAACACGCCCCTGCTTCATTGTCACTAAAGAACATTCAGTGAACTGATATCGCAAAGGACAAAAAAAAAAGATGTCTGTTTTCTTATTGTTGAACTAATCCTAGACAGACAAGCATTCAAGGAACTACAACGCTGTCAGTGCAGTTTAAAGAATGTTTTGTTGCTTAACTGATGTTAGTCATTTTGACCACAAATGTATTATTTGGACTTGATTCTACCGACTTAAGAATGAAAAATTTTCTCCCTTGGATGACTCCCAACATAAACACTGTACGTGTGTTCTTGGATCTTTTCCAGATTTGTGCCATTGAGTGTCTGGTGTCTCTTGGTACTTCAGTCTTGGTGCTTGTCGTCATGCCCGAGTTTGACGTCCTGACCAATCTCTTCATCAGTGGAGGAGTCTGTATTACGTCTGCAATTCTACAGATAGTATTCAAACTACAGAGAGAACCTTGGAGAATCACATATCCAGTCTGCTCCCTCATTCTCATTGTTGCTGGTAAATCTCTTTAATTTACTGTGTAAAGGACTATTTGTCGTTTCTTTGTTCTTTTAACATAGTACTAAAACAACAGGTTCACAAAGCAGACTTCTGTGATCCGTTCTAGATTTACAGATTGAATGTGGTGACATTGATTATTAAGTTACATTTTCATTTGCTGTTGTCCCAGTGTAAAGAAGTACGCTAACTAAATCACAGTTTTCACTTCATGGACTTTACTCAACACTGCTACGCTGCTCCAAAAAATACTCAAAATGCATTTTTGAAAGTCCTAGTAAGCTCAGGTCATCTAAAAGGAGGTTTAATAGCCATGTTGGATAGGAAAGAATGAAGCAGACAGGAAGATTCAACAATTACTATCTTTCTCGTATAGTACATGTGCAATAGGGATTGTTTTTCTTCGTTTCTCCCACTTGTTTTGAACACATGTCAGTCATGGTTTGTTTCTTCAGGCTTGGACTGAAATGATCCGTCTCTCTAATTATCAGTCAACTCTTTCACTGTCTTTCTGTTGTGTTTTTCTAAGTCTGGTTCAGTAAACAATCCACCCTCATTATGACACGCATCTCAGATGAATGATATGAGATTTATGAACTGTCAAGACAACCCTGACAAATTGTCATTGGAGTATTCAAACAAAAACTGCATGTAGATCTCAAGCTCTGGGTTCTATGGTGGGAAAAAACACGTCCACAACTCACATGGTTTGTAGAATATGCATGAATACTGACAAAGCCGCCATGTGAACAAAACCTAATGAGACCAAGTGCCAGTTGGTTGGCTATGGTACAAAAATTGTCTTCCCAGTTATACTGTGGTGGCAAATGTAATCGCTGGCTGGATTTAGTTGAGAAGAAATGTTTTTTTCCAGTGAATGACATATTGCATTTGGTTACATCTTCTGTGGTTTCATTTAGGCAACAAAAATCGCTTTGCTTAAGATTGTGGTTAAACACATGAAAGACACTTATTCTTAATAACACAGACAACAATCCTTCTTTGCCTATAACCCTGTGAATCCAGTTTTAAACATCCACTACAAGTAGATACTGCCAGTATTTTGGCAGAAAAAAAAATTTTAAAAAAAAAGGAAAAATGTTGTCAGTATCAAATTTTTGTGACTTTCTTGATGCTTTAAAATGTCAACATTTCCTCGATACAGTAAGAGAAAATATGAAAAAAACATAAAACATATGTGGGGATTTAAAATTTTATAAATCGCGATATCATTTTTTAATTTATACAGTATATATATATATATATATATGTATATTACCAGTGGACAGTTATCTAGGCATATACCTTGACAACTACTTTAATATTTTACTGAAGTAATTACCTTGTGCTCTGCTTCACTGGCATAACTTCACTAACTGACTGACTGATTGATAGGTTACTGCCTCCTGGGAATTGACTACTACGTTCGAGCACATTCGCATGTAGCTGGAGAGACCACTCACTGCTTTACGTTTGTGGCAATTGGAATTTGCGCTTCACTCCTCGTCTCCCTCTGCTGGTGGGAAAATCCACTGCAAGCTACAAATCGCGTGCAGGTATGTCTTTCTACTGTATGATGGAGTTGCTGAACAGTTCTAGGGCTGTATATTTATAGTGCATAAATTGGTCTGACATGAGTGTGACTTTCATCTCTTATCCCGCAGGACACGCTGTCGGAATTGGACGGTTTCAGGGACTTTGTGTTCATCATCAGCAGTATTCTGAGGATAATAGTGATAGGTAATTATCTGCTATCGTCTGTATGAATGTACCACGCTGACAAAATTACACATGCTCATGAAATGTATTACCAACACCCAACATCACCGTGTTTTGCATTGGAAAAAAAATCTCATTTCCAGCATTCGCACTGGAGAACAAACACATTTCTGTAATGTCAGGGGTGCGGATGGATTGCGGAGGATGTTCTCCAGCTGTGATAAAGTCTTCAATTGCTGTTTTCCATTTTGCAGTCTCTGTATTGTGTACAACACAGCACTATCCTTTTATTCCACTCTATATTACAGTCTAATTATTTAGTCAAAATCAAATGTTTCTGAAACCACTCAATTTTACAGTAACCTATTTTTATACATTAATTGTATATTACATTTTTTGTTATTATTGTGGTATCTATGCTCTGCATTTGTGCATTTTTCTTTATCAGTGTCTCTTCTACGTCAACAATATTTTTTTTATTCTGTTGTAGCGGGGGTGTACCTGGTCTACCATGTGCTTATTGTTAAATCTATCACCTGGTCAAACTTTAACCTCGGGAATAAGGAATGGGAACTCCTGCAAACAGGACTAGTGCTGTTGCTCTTACAGGTATGTAGAAGGAAAACAGAAAAATATTAAGAGTGAGTTATTAATAGCTAGATATGGTGTGCAGTACACAGCTTGTGTGTGTGTGTGTGTGTGTGTGTGTGTGTGTGTGTGTGTGTGTGTGTGTGTGTGTGTGTGTGTGTGTGTGTGTGTGTGTGTGTGTGTGTGTGTGTGTGTGTGTGCATATCCATCCCCTACTACAGGACTGCACAAAGTGGCACCACTTCCAAATGCACGTTGGAGCTCAAACAACATACATTTGCACACACTGATAAAGGAATAACATCATCATTTAAAATATAAATACAATCATTGTCAAAATGACAGAAATGCTTGAAATAAATGGAGAACCTCCTTTATCACTGTGGAGAGCCACTGCAGCAGAAACTATGTGACTGAAATTTAATGTCTGAAAAAACTGTTGTAAAATTTGTAGCAATGTTTTATCAAATATACTTTTAACCTGTTATTTGTTTTTTTTCCCTCAAGTCCTCTGATTGAAGATGTATTTTTCATTGACTACATTTAGTGGCTCACAGCAGGTCTTGTCTAGATTAATACGGCAAATTAAATATGTGTTACCAAAAATCACCCACACTGATTCAATACACACATTAAGTAGTCACCGATCACAGAACTGCCAACTTGATTTAATCCAATGCCTCCTCACATGGAGCTTTGGAAGTTTTCACATAATCCAAGTCCAAAAGCATGCAGCACTTTCTTTTGCACTCCATTGCTCCATGCTTAAACATGTAAATCAGATGAGCTGCGGTCCAAACAACTACCAAACAGCTAAACAGTAAAATTTCACTCTGTGTCTCTGACCATAAATTGCAGTAAGTCTACTAAATATTTCTTTTGTATACTGTCCCAGGCCTTCTGCTCAGCAGCCTGCCATTGGTTTGGGGTGGTGGCCTGTAAGATTCATGCTGTCAGAATGGGTTTTGCACTACCAGTATGTTGCACAGGACCTGCAGTGCTACTGGTGGGGCTGATACTCTTCCTAACACAGGCACAAACTCTCGGAGGTGATAAGACGGTGAACATCACAGGTGACTTTTCATCTTCAGTTTATTCCTATATTAACTTTATGTCGAGACTTGTTTGTTGTTGCCCTCATTCCAAATCGCTCCAGAAGGATCTTGGTAGAAACTGATGGACTTCACAACAAATCTTACAATACCCTTCATAACATCTCTTTCTTATAAAGCTAAAAAGTCAGGTTGGCTACCGAGACTCATTTCTCAGTGAATGTTGATTATTACAAAGATCCTTAAATGTTTACTTGCATTTCCATTGCAGAGTTCTGCGAAAACCTGAAATACCAGAGTCTCAAGAACACAAGCCCTATGACCTTACTAGAAGTTACTCATAGCATCTGTCAAACTTCACTTAACAGGTATGTCTGTGTGCGAATCTGTGTATAGGAAAAACATTTATCTCAGCCAACACTCCTTTTATCAGATTTAGCTTGTGTCTGTGTGAGCAGTCGGCTTTCACATTTCAAGCAACATTAGTGATCTATAAATGTAATTATTGTCAATGAAATGTCTTGCAAGTGCAGACTGTTGGGTAATCCGTGTAAATCTACATACATATTCCACCTGTCCAAGTTATGTTCTAAATATTTAATACTATTTACTGACAGCTACTACTTGCAATGGCCTTTTTCAATGCTGGCACTGGAGGGTTTGTGTATGTGGACCGGCTTTCTCACATGTACCTACTACGTATGGAAGACAAAGGTATCAACACACACACATACAGTTTATACAATAATCTTCTTTAAAGCCTTAGCTCACATAAACTATGAAAAGAGATACTGTTAGGATGAACCAATCTCTTAAAATGTTGAGTTAGTTTAAAGCATCCATTAATCTTAAGCTTACTGCCAGAGTAAGATTTTAAATCAAAACATATGAAAGCCTATGAGTCTCCTTTTATAATGAGACACAAAGACATACACCTTAATGTTTCTGTTGTTCACCATGTATTAGGTCCAGCGTATAGAGAGAACCTCTCAACTCTTTGTTCGTCGACTCTATGAATCTGCTTTCATTGACCAGTCTCTGCTGCTAAACACCAAGATAAAAGTAGCACGAGCAAAAAACCAAGCAAGGTAAGAGTTGTCTGAAAAGCTGATTTTATTCTGCATTTAATTTTAGTGTTTATATTAAAAGCTGGTATATGGAAGAGAGAAAAAATCACAGATGTTTCCTAAATGTGTATGTTCACATCAACAAATGTTTAAAAGTTCTGCTAAAAAAAATCTCCCTCTCCTCAACCCTCTCCTCCACAGCCACGATGAAATACAGGATTGTGTGATCTATCTTTGTGCCACCATGTGGCATGAGACATATGATGAGATGCTCAAGATTCTCACCTCCATGTTCAGGTTAGATACACTGTAACTGCAGACACCATACTTACTGGTATTAACTTCACAAGACTTAGATCCTGGTTCAAACATTTAAAGAGAAACCACTACATCTACTGTGTAAATTTCTCACCAGGAAGCAGTCAGCACACGGCCTCATATCTAATGGGAGTTAATACTGTTACAACAGAGCTCATTTCTGGTCAGAATAACAATAGAGGGACGTTTTTACCCAGAGAGACAGTTGTCATAGGAGTCTAATGTGGAAAACTTTAACCATGAAATAAAGGCCAAATTCATTAACTTTGACCTAACCGTTACATACTGTTCATATCACATCATGCTTTAAAAGTGCAACATTTTTCAATATTTTAGGGTCAGCTTTGGAAAAGTTTAAAACTTTAAAAATGGCATTGAGGGTGTTTTTAATGCTGTCGAATGTCAAAACAGGTGAAATGTGACATGAACAATTTAGTTTAGATACTGAAGAACTGAAAGGGTTGGGACTTTTTACCATTTATAAAGACATTCTCCAATTTATGTCCTTTCATCTTTTGACTGCACAAAAGAAGACGTACTTAAAATACTTAAGCGAATAGGCCTTTGGCGTATTGCTACAATCATCTGTTGCTGTTTCAGGTTGGACCGTTATCGAGGTGATCCAAAGGAGGAACACAGTGACTATTTTAACTTCGAGAGTCACATTTATGTCGATGATGCCTTCACGGGTGAAGAAGTCCCAGAAAGGAGAAAGGTTAACAGTTACGTTGAGGACTTGATCCATGTTGTCGTAGAGGTTTACAGGTGAGCTCATTCATCTATCTGCTATCTACAAATCCATGTATCTTTAAGTCTCTTTTTCTAACCAACCATGTACATATCCTTCCATTCAGGGTGTTTACCAACAAAGAGCCAGATGATGTGTCCATCGTCGAGACTCCCTATGGCGGCAGGTTGATGCTCATTATGCCTGAAGGCAACATGCTTTATATTCACCTGAAAGACAAAAGGCGCATCAGGAACAAAAAAAGGTGGTCCCAGGTATGCAGCTGTGGTGTTGTGTGTGTTTATATTCACGTTTGTGTACTTGTGAATCCTAAATGTCGGAGTTTTCTAAGAAAATGTACAGAGTTGCCAAGTTATGGGTAGATCCCCACCCACTCCTCACACCACTGTCTGGATGTCATTCCCCAAATTCACACCCACAAATCATTGCCTCAATGAATATATGTCTTTTAGATGGGAGAATGCGTTCTTCATCACTGATCATTTTCAGCTTTGTACAGTCTGTTGATTACTTCAACATTGCTTGGTGTATAATATTACATGAATGAAATAAAAATGCCCAGTACATACTTCCGAGAGTTATTGTGAGACAGAAAAGTATTTCAGTAGCAAAGAGGCTGGAACAGAGAATGCTGTTATTTAAATTCTATTCAGGTGTAATATTGTACTGCAGTAACTATCATATATCTGTGAGAAAATGTTAAGCTACAATTGAGATATGCTTTAAATAATGCAGCTATACTTGTCTTTTCTTTTGTAAGATGTTTCCTTTGTACAGTGTCTCCATCACATTTCTCAGGTTTATTTTAGTTTCAGTTTAGAAATTAATATTTGACAATTATGTTGACATTTCTGTGAGACAAATCCATAATATAAATTGTATCCAGCCTGGTCTTGGAGTTTCGCACTTTAAATTACTGTATATGACTTTCAGATAATGTACCTGTATTATCTGCTTGGCTGGAAGGGCTACATTGTCAAGAACCCTCAGAAGATCAGTGTAAGACTTTACTGCTGTTTGTTTCAAATGAGCATATTAGCATTGTGAGTTTGAGTGGTGTACAAAATATGTCAAATAACATTGTTTCCAGAGCCAGTTAGACACACGCAGAGCCAGTCTGATCTCTGTGGATGGTGAGATCTTCCTGCCACAGTTTGACAATGACAACAAAAGAAAATTCATATCAGATGACAACACATATATTCTTGCTCTGGACGGAGACACCGACTTCCATCCCAAAGCTGTGATTTTACTAGTTGACAGGTCAGTGACAAACAAACCAGCTAAGTGATTTAGTCAGATTTGCCTTTCTGACTAAATCAGATTCAATCAGATGACTCAAGACTAAGATCTCATCACTTTTCAGTAATGCTAATTGCTAATACTGCTGGAAGACAGGAAATACATACATAGTTTTGTCAGTTATTCTGTTATTTAGCATGATAGGTCAATACTATTTCAATTATTATTGCATGTAAAGCAATTTTAAATAGAGAAATTATTTTCTTATTAACAGGTTGAGAATGTATCACAACGTAGGTGCAGCATGCGGTAGAATCCATCCTACTGGCATGGGTAAGTAGGGTTTGTTTGTTTTTTAACTCAACTCTTTCAGACTTTGTGTTTGTCCTCTGACACACATGCACTTCCACAGATATATCATTAAAATATATACATATTTAAACAAATCAATAACAAGAAAGCCTCACAATAAAAGTGAATTGTGGGAAGTGATTTAGAATGAGACTTTGAGTTTACAAGTCTGACATTAATGAACCTAAACGATAAATATCATGTCAGTATTTTTCATCTATTCATTGTAAATGTTATTAGTAGTCAATTCATGAGGGACTTGGTTTGTTTCTCCAGATTGTCTCACATCGTTGTGGCCTTTTATCTGCTTTTTCTGTCATTTTTTTAAATCACTGTCAATTACTTTGTCTCTATAAATCTCCCTACCCTGCCTGCCATCCCAGGTCCCATGGTGTGGTACCAGAAGTTTGAGTATGCAGTGGGTCACTGGCTGCAGAAAACAGCAGAACATGTGTTTGGCTCCGTGCTCTGCAGCCCGGGATGTTTCAGTCTGTTTAGAGGGTCTGCCTTGATGGATGACAGTGTTTTAAAAAGATACACAACAACTGCAACAAGAGCTTCAGAATATGTGCAATATGACCAAGGTCGGTACACACAGCCCCAAGTGTCTTCACCTGTGATGTTCATGTTCATTTTTGACATCTCTTTTTTGACTTGTATGTGATTATATACACGTTTCTAGGGGAGGATCGCTGGCTGTGTACTTTGTTACTGCAGCAAGGGTGGCGTGTCGAGTACAATGCTGCATCGGATGCGTACACCAACTCGCCGCAAGAATTCAAGGAGTTTTACAACCAGAGGAGAAGATGGGGACCTTCTACCCTGGCTAATACACTGGACCTTCTGCACAGGTTGGTGTTAATTATTGATAATAGTGGGGTTTCACATCGTGGCCAGCCACTTTTCCAACTTAACTCATTATCATCTATTCTCTGATGTATGCTCATGTTTTTTTGTGTGTTTTTGTTTTTAAGCAGGGCTTCAGACTGCGACCAAAATGGTAGCATTCGTGACCTTTTTTTTTTAAAGAGCGTATGAGTTGAAGTTTCAACTAGTCACATTTGTGAGAGTGAATGATGATGATTAAGCTGTATCACTTTTATAACTTTGGTGGCTCTGTAAGTCTGTCCCATGATTTTAGCTTCGCCCCATTACATGAACATTATCTGCTGTGGTATTTAGGCTTAAAATTCAGTATTCTCATGAAATGTGGAGGGAGCCTACATGCACTGTCTTTTCTGCTCATTGAAACAACCGCATGTAGAAAAACAACATTCGGTTTCATCTGGGACATATCTGACATTAGAACGCCCCATATTACTCTTTTCAAGGTAATTTTTGGTCACACACCTGTCTGAGCACACTGCAGCTACTGCAGCGTGCAATGTGGGGCATTTAACATTGGTGTCTGTCTATTGATATGCAGATGTTCAGCAACTGTTGTGTTTTGCCAGTGACAAGCTGGGAGGTGCGACCAAATGAGAAGGTCGGTCGCATCGGTCTATAGACTGCACTTCATCAATTCCTATCAACTCGTCTGTGGTTGTGATTCAATTTGCAGTGGCGCAGAGACAGTGAAGAGAAACACATCCATCTCCCGGCTTTACATTTTCTACCAGATGTTCACTGTTGGATCTTCTATCCTGGGACCAGCCTCTGTGACTCTCATGATAGCAGGTAGTTCTAGTTTTCTTATGCATTGTATTGCTGCTCTTACTGAGTGAAAACAATCATTTTTGATAGTGTGTAATAGACAAGTATCTGATAATCTAATTTGCTGAACTGATACCTGAAGATTTCCTCCAAAACCTGACTCACTTTTATTCTTACGTCTTTCTAACAAACAAACAGGGTCACTTCAGCAATAGAAATAGAAATGGAAACAGTAAGTCTTAATTGTCAATATACAGAGCGTAACAAACTTTGCCCCCCCCCCCAAAAAAAAAAAAAAAAAAAGTTCCCAAACTACCAAGACTTACCAAAAATGGCTGCTGAATCAAAGAACTATTCAGAACACCATTGACTATCCTTTTGAGATAATTCCATATATTAACTCTGGCCTAAGTGCTTACTACATCTGTGCATCAATAAAGCAGTTTAAAAAAAGATGAAAAAGAATGAACCATCAAATCTGCAAGTGCTTTTAAAGTAAGTTTGATTGGTTTGCAAACACTGATCTTGGGAGTAGTCATATTGTAAAATTTGAGTAATAAATTTATGACTGGAATCACTTTCATATAAAAAGCATCCAGTTTTCATAAAACATTCATGGACTCAGTCTATCCCAGTACAGACTCTGTGATAACCCATAATGGCAACTACTGGGAAACACACTTTCCACTGCAGATCTGAATTATTAATCCTTCTTTATTAATAACTTCATCCATCTACCTGCATCTGTTATTTATTCCCCTGTCTCTCTTTCTTTGTCTTCTCCTGCCAGGTGCTTTCCAGTTTGTCTTCAAAATTGCTGGTACACTTTCCATCATCATTGCCAGCATTCCTCCCGTGTTCTACATCCTCATTTGTTTTGTGACCAAGGCAAACACCCAAATAACCATTGCTGCTATTATGAGCATTCTCTATGCATTCCTCATGACCGCATCTCTCTTTTCCATCATTGGTTTGTTAATATCTTACTTTGAATTCATATTACTACATTTATATTTTTAAAAGAAATCTGGCTTAAATGTACAAATAACCTTTTAGGTGATATGGTGGTTCAGGGCACCTTCTTGACCCCGACTGGAGTCTTTTTGGTTTCTATGGCAATTATGTACGTGGTGACAGCGCTACTACACCCAGAGGAATTTAGTAAGAAAATATTATCACACACATTATTTTTGCAATGTTAACAGTGTTTGGCTGTTATAGTAACAATGTTATGTGATTTTCTCCCCCAGCGATGCTCATCTATGGTCTGATGTACTTCATCTGTATCCCCAGCGGATACCTCCTGCTGACAATCTACTCACTGGTTAACATGAACATTGTGACCTGGGGCACAAGAGAATCCAACAAGTAATGCAGTGTTCATTTTTGAAAAGAGTAGTGATGATTAAGGCTCTAATTATTTTTTTCTTTTTCATTATTGACATATTTTATTTACTGCATGTATATCATGATATTGAAAAGCGACATCATAGGCCCCATTTACAGATTATATTCATCAATTAATAGCTGCTAATCTGAGAACAAACCATAAGCTGTAGCATGAATATTGTTAGCTGTAGCAATAAACATACCTGTATGGAGAGAAGTGGTGCTGGCAAAAAACAGGAGCAGTCAGAGTATCATTTCCTATCAGTTGATTGAGCAGTATTAATGGAGATTGGGTTGCTGAAATTAAGTGACTATTTTTAAGTTTAACTGATAATAATTAACATGTGATTTGTGCATGAAATTAAAGACAATATTTTATGGGCAATGAATGAATTCCCGTTAAGCTTCAGTGTCCCGCCGGCGGTACACTTACTAATTTGCATAGGAATTTAAAGAATGTCCGAAGGCTGCAAACGCGATTATACAAACACTATACGCCGATGGAAAGCTTAGATTCTCATGAATCCGCCGGTATAAACCACTTTCAGATGTGATTACCACAGCGGGTAATATAAACACATTTGTCCGACAAAAAACGAATATCCATCCATCCATTCTCTATACACGGCTTCAACGTACACAGCGCGACTCGTATTTCCGGGTTCATTATTACACACAGATGGAAATATTCCACAAAAAACGGCCATAATCCAACCTTGGACATCCAGACGACAAGCCAGTAAACTATTTTGTCCAAAACATGTCTTGAAGTCGGTATATAATCCACGAATCAGTCGTTTTCAAGGAAATGCACCTCGCGATGCGCGTCCAATATTCCCTGTACTTCTCAACATATTTTTTATTTATAAATAGAATATTAGCAATTTTTTGTACTGAAAATGGCTGGAATTGACTGCAGCTTAAAGGGTTAAAGATAAAAAATACTAATTATTTTGTACAATCGTGCAGAATTTTAGCATACCACATCTATCAATTAGGTCCTTTTTTTGCTGCATATCTGGGAGAAATCCACTAGGTATTGATAAACAAGGATTCGTTCATCCAACAGATAAGTACAGACAGGAGGGAATTAATTCTTTCATTCATGCCAATTTGAAACTACAATACTCACCCGACATATCTGTCTGTATTTTATTGTGTTTCTATTTTTTTTTTTTCTTACTGTCTACCAGGACAGAAGGAGAAGTGAAGAAACAACACAATCTTCTCTGTGACAGAAACTGTAGAATCTGCTGCTGGGACATGAAGCTACAGGTACTGCAACCAGACAGCTACTGAGCCTTTCAGTGGGTGGGCGGGCAGATCATTTGACTTAAGGATTAATGTATTCTGCTGCTTTACAGGTAACCCAGGAAGCAACGAACATGCTATATCAACAGATCACAGGTCAGCTTCCACAGCAAGTCGCTCCCCTTATCGACAACAAACAGGGAATACCTCTACAGGCAATAACAAATTCGGGGCCTCAAACCCAACCCAACCACAAAACAGAAGCTGTGAACTTAAAGGAACCAAAAAAAGGTTCACCTGACCAGTGGAAGCCGGCAGTAAGCAGTGACAGGTATTTCTTTTTCTGTCTTCTCTTCTATTGGCCCTAAATCTCACTAATTATTTGAGTTAAACCGTAAAAAAGAAGCCGTAACTGTCGCTCACGTTGACACAAACCCTCCTCTGCATGCTGCTAGTTTTGAAAATGGCACAGTACAGCTCCATTCCCAAACACTTCCATGTTCCCCAATTTAAAAATATCAGGCTTTGATTCATATTATTGGTATCACTGTGCAAGCATATAAATTGCTGCTAACAAACAAAACTGTGTGTGCATGCAGTGATTATGAAGATGACAAAAAAAGCTCAATACTGAGTTCATCAGATGACGATGATGACGAGGATTACTTTAATACTCTTGATCTAGAGGAACAAGAGGAGCCCCCTGCATATGGTAAGAAGCACTTTAAGTTTGTATTTGTCAGTAATACTACACACTGTAACTCATACAAAACATTCTGTAGAATATATTATGCATAATGTTTGTGTGTGTATGCAGACTGGGTGTATCCAGTGAAAGACGAGTTTCTGAAGAAGCTGACTTACGCCAACCTGAAGAAAAATCTAAAGGAACAAATATGGTAACTAATCTACATCCTCTATAGAAAAGTTTTTGTACGATCTTAATCTCACGGAAAACCCTACCAACTTCTGACAATGTTTCTGCAAATAAAGGGTGAATATTATCTTAAAGCATGTATCAAGAAATACAGCGTTACTTCTGATACGTGTATGTGTGGTGTTTACAGTTTCAGTTGTAATTGTGTGATTACAGTCATGTGTTCTTGTGCTTTTCTTTTTGTCAGGTATTCGCTCCGTAACAAAAACGAGGATGATGTGTGTGAGGAGTTGGTCCTAATGTTAACAGACACACTGAATGGAGAGCTCAGTGCAGTGGGGCCTGAAGATGTTCTGACAGACATACAGGTGGACCAGTTACAACATGAGCTAACACAGCAGGTAATAACAATTATCTGGATAAAATACAACAACAATATGTCGTTCATTAAATAAAACGGTAAAATGTCTACTGATTGAAACACAATGTTATCGTTCTATGGACAGACAGACAGACAGACAGACAGACAGACAGACAGACGCTCCTGCTACTGCACAGAACAAGTGACTGATTTCATGAGTAACTGACTCTCTGCTCCTCAGGCTCGACATATCCTTAAGACCAATGGAATGAACAGATTGGAGAAGAGAGTCAAGAGAGCCATTGAGAAAACACTCGCTGCCCCAAAACTGCAAAAACTAGACGAGGTAAGATGCTTTTTCAGTCTTTGGGTCTGTGAGACATAAATAATATACAATGGCAAGCAATAACAAGCCAGTCAGCTGTACAACTAAGTCATTTTTTCGGTACAGAAAAAAGAACTAGTAGCTTTCATGGGCCATTAGCAAGAAGTAATGCTACAACAATCAGGATGCAAGTGTATTTGTGTGCCTGTATTTCTGTGTGTTTAGGGTGAGGAAGACTTCTGGAACAAGTTACTTGAACGTTACTTGGAACCTATCAAGAATACTAAACAACATGAGGAGGATGTCACCAAAGAACTGAAGTCACTGCGCAACAAGGTCAGCAAACTGTATTTACTGTTTCAGTTCGATTGTTTGTTTGTCATCTTCGTGGGATGAACTGTTTCTGACAAGAAGACTAGATGTTTAAATACTGACACTGTGCAGTTTCTTACTTTTACTGAACACTGTTCATAGATTAGTCTGTATTGGTTGCAAACCTAAAGTTGGTTCTGCTACAAAGAGAATAGAACAGACTTAGTGATGTCTTAACTGGTGTGTGGTTGACGTGACATCAACCAATGTCAAACCAGTGTGTTCCTAAAGTGCATATGCCATGATATTAGAAAAAAATAGAGCAAAAAGTCCTTCCACCAGCTTTGTTTGTTAACTTTGCAGCTTTTAATTGCCTTAAACACTGAAAACAAAAGTAGAGATCTAAGAAAAGTTTATTTTGTCTTTTTGTTTGAGTTTTTTTTTTTTTTAAGCCCAAACAATTTCCAAAAGGCAGGTTCTGTCTAGTCGGGCAATTCAAGATTAAATGAATGATGTTGAGGTCAGGGCTCTGTGGGGGCTTTCTGGAACATTTGTCCATCTTGTATGCAAACAAATTCTTTTCACTCCTTATGCCCGCCAATGCTGCAGTGACTGATATTGTATCTGTATTAAGTATAATGGCCCAAGACAAAACATTAAATTCCCTTTCCTCCCCATAGGCAGTCTTCCTGTATTTCATCATCAACGTGCTGTGGGTGGTAGCCACCTTCTTCCTGCAAGCCATTGGAAACGATATCATTAGCATCAGGATCCCAAGATACTTTCCAAACGGAACTCCATCTGGAGATGTTCTCAAGGTTGGGATACACAACATGCAGTCGTAGATGCATGCGCTGCGACGATAAAGTTTAAGGATGACTATGACCTTTTTTTTTGAATGCTTGTCAACACTACTTTAAGACCTACCAAAATGATTTAATGTTGTGGTCATGTTCTGTCCACAGGTGGAGCCTCTCAGTTTGATGTTCCTGTTGTCTTTTGCTGTTCTTCTCTTTATTCAGTTCCTGGCCATGTTATATCACAGGTACAAGGACATCATTTCAGATTTTACTTTTTGCAGCTGTAAAAATCGGAAACTGAAAAATTCACTGATAACTCACAAACCTCTAAAACTAATGGGGACAAATTAGTATTTGGGATACAGCAGGACTGATTCAGTGACAAAGAAACTGAATCAAAATTTTAAACAAAAAAAAATAGGGGAATTGTTTGATTAATGAATTTCTGTCTTCATGGAGAGTCAGAACAGCATCTCCTGTTGTCCTTGGAAATGTCGATCTATTTTAACATTTCCATTTCCCTATATTAACTGCTTTCCTCTCTGTGCCTCTCTTTGCAGGGTGTACACTTTGATTCATGTTGTGTCTTATCGTGGTTCAGAGAAAGCCTACAGAAAGAAAGATGACGTAAGTAACAAAACCCAAATACACACACACACACACACACACACACACACACACACACACACACACACACACACACACACACACACACACACACACACACACACACACACACACACACACACACACACACACACACACACACACACACACACACACACACACACACACACACACGGTTTAGCGTATGTTCAGGTATCGTCCCACTTGGGCCACTTACCATAACAATGTTAAAGAAATAGATGCAATTTGTAACTGTCTTAACATCACAACAGAAAAAGCATACTTTAACTATACACACATCCAAACACAAAAACCAGCTGCTTCAGGCACAAACATTTTGACTATAGACTGAAGTGGCTTCTGTATCAATGTGCAACATCAAAAAAAATCACTAGTGCATTCAAAGCAAGGCTGCAGTTTCAAACAGTACAGCAAACATAACTGACATTTAAAAACTATATGGTCTCTACATAAAGTGTGTTGCACTTACAACAGAATGTGCATTTAAATATATGTTCTGATGGTCCACAAAAGAGCACCGCCTGTCCTCGGCACCCTCGGTGCTCGTCAAACACAGCCATGCTCTAAACCCAACAGGAAGTGCGCCATCATGCGTTAGCTGTCAAAAATCTGTGATGAACTCCTCCTAAGGGGTAAGTTGTAGAGATCTGAAATTTTGCCAGTACATACAGCAGGCCTTTCTCAGAAAAAGTAAAATCTTCCTCCATAGTCAAAGGGTGTGGTTAATGACACACAATCAAGGATTGAACAATATGTCTTTTTTCAGGGTCAATATCGGTATCAATTATGAGTAATGGAAAAAGGCTAGTGGCAGATATGCTGAACCGATATACATTAAATGTTATACATCAACAGCATGTGATAGCAGAGAACCTGCCAGTCATAACTAGGCTTCTTCATTTATAAGAACAGATTATGTACGGGGGTGATGTCATGATGCTATGATGCTCTCCTGTTTATTGGTAAATCAGTTCACCTAGTTCAAAAACAGCTTGTCTCCTGCAGTTCTGTCTGCTGTTCTTCTCTGTTTTGTAAATCTTTCACTGTTCTATCACTTCAGGGTTCAGGGTAATCTGTGGCTGCCTCCTAACTTAGCCGTGAGCTGTTAGTGTAGCCTTAGTCATTGTGAAAGTAGTGAATGCCCTCATTTCTGCAGATGGCTGTACTTCTTGGTCAGACTTATCTCTGAGAGAAAAGATATATAATGTCATCCAGATGTCATCATCATGATTACAGTAGTCAAATGATTAGCAGTCATCACTCTACTGAATTTATGTTTGATCAGTCAACATTTCAGAACTATTGCTGCTCACTGGTTAGATTTTCAGCAACTCATGCGTACAAAAGCTGACCAGTTGGGACCGGTGCTACTAATGCAGTGTCCTGGTTCACTAGTAATGCTTCTGTTGGACAAAACTGGCATGTGTTACTGAAAAGAGTGTAGGTTACGTGAGAGTTGTTGTTCAACTAGTACCACAACATGTTTAACTACTGCAGCCAAATATCCAACTAGTGTTGACAAAGATCCAACTACTGGAGAAATCTAAAAACCAATGACCACTAACCTCAGCACATCTCACAGTCACAAATCACACACAGCTTAACAAGAAACTTTAGCAAACCAAAAATGTGAAACAAAAAAGAACGAGAGCAACTGGAGGATTCCTGATTTTTTTTGGTCCAGCAGTGTCACAAGTATTTGTAAATAACGTGGGTAATGCTGGCAGTGAACATACTCTACTGCAGAAGAACTTTTTGCATAGATATTCGTGAAAAGAAAGAAAGAGAATAGAGAGGTAGGGGTGTGTTTGACTGACATACCAGTGTTTGAAGACCTCTGTGCTCCATGTGTCCGGATAACTGCATTTGACATTTGGTCCTCTTTTACACAGTTTCAACGCTAAGAAGGACTTCCCATCTCAGTAGCACGTGACCAACAGAATTGGTGTAAAACTATAAAATGTGTTTAATTTTTGCGACTCTAAAAAACTTTATAGGGTTTAATTGGAGTAAAAGGGCTCACAGTTGATTCTCTCGACCGTTTTTACTGGACTTCCCACCGACGACAGTTTTCGACAAATTACCAATCAAGGGACGCTCGCCTCACCTGTATTTGTCTGTAGCGCTGCAGTACCGCCTCTCACCACTTAGGCTCAATGAAGTTTACTTCACATTGCAACCCAGAGGGGCGCTGTTTCACTCAATTCTTTGAAAAGAAAGAAGAACAAAATTGTACAGCACCAATTCTTTAAATTTCTGGTGAAATATTTGGCAATTTTTTAACTCTGTGGGCCTGTTATTTCCTTTTTTCTTTTTTAGTTTACTTTATTTGAAAATTCTGCATTTAAATGAAGCTGTTTATTGATGAAATTTCTGAACAACTCAGACATATAAGTGTAAGAACCCCGAAGATGACTTGTTTGTGAAAGGTCACAAGTCTGCATTTTATTGAGTGACCATTTTTAATTTCTTACCTAGAAGGTACTGCAGTTCTCAGATAAATGTAATGGACTTGTATTAGCTACATTCCACTTCAGTTCTTAGGCAGGTGGACACAAGAGCTCAAAATACTGTAGAATACATACAAAATAAAGTGTAGAATGAAAAAAATCCCTCAAGTGTCCATCATGCTTGACTCGACACAATGCAGGCACCCATAATGGTCAGCTTAAGTGGTTGAGCTGATGATTAAGGTTGACCACAACAGCCTAGAAATAGACAATTAAATTAGTGCAGACAGACTTCAATTTTCCCAAAATTCCCACAGTGTATTCTCTGTGAAACCAATGAATACAAAGAGGTATGTTTTAACTGTCACACAAGCTGACAAAGCTGCTTTTCAAAAGCTATCATTTGACTCAGCATTGTGTCTGTAAAGCGATATGCAGCCATCAAAACATTTAAAGCCAGAGACACCATCAGCCAGTTAAAAATGTAGAAACCCTCAGGAAAAGTCTGTTCATTCACTCATCAGTGTACCTTATGAGATCTTTTCTGTGTGTGTCTTTCTGTCATCTAGGATGATGATGATGATTATGAAGATGACCACATTCTGGAGAACGTCTACACCAATCAACTTGCCCTTAGCAGCGATGACGTGTCATCAATATCAACTAGCTTTAACTAGAGAAACACAAACACGACCAGCTCATATCCAAAGGCAACGAATCAGCAAGTCTCTTACCACTTAAGGGCTGTTTCCTCCACCAAGGCCTTTCACATTACATTGGATACATCTTGATCATGATCATACTGCACAGACTGTCACAGTAGACAAACCATGTCTTAAACTTGCTCACGAGAAATATTATATTCTTCATCTAATCTACAGCAGATGTTTTGCCTCCCAGCTAGTCATTTCAGTAGAATCCAGCTGGGGAGGCAAAATGGCACAAGGGAAATCAGTTATAGCAGATCCAATAAGCTTTGTTTGACAAAGCAAAATGAGGAATTAATAAGACCCGAGTGTGGGTTTTAGCACCACATGATCAGCGGAAAGAATGGTTTTAGTGGGACAAAGGACTGTTTGAATGTATTTGCTCTTATGCTTTGTATTTATTCCATTTGAAGTGTGCTTTTAGGCGTTATAACCAAGGGCTTATTGAATGTTCTGATCAGAATTTAGAGTCTAAAGATACAGATTGTTGTGAGTTGACGCAAGAGTATAAAATAACAGATACAGAATGAAATGTGCAATAAGTTGAGAAGATTGTACTTTCAATTGTACAATAATTGAGAGGGGTTGAAAACAAAACAAGTCAAATAGGTCCTTGTAGGATATACAGTGAAAATTTACAGGAAAATCAGTGTAATCTTGCGATTGTCCATTTTGGATTGTCTGTATAAAAATTTATCAGATAAATCACAATAACGGATATGTGGATGTCAGTATATCTGAACTCGTCAATTAAAAAAGTAACGTAAGTCAAAAATACTTGAATGTGCTTCCAGGAAACTGTGCGAGTCCTTCAGAAATATTAAATGCAGTATTTGCACATTAAATACTGTGAGAGACACATTTTACATTTTACTGTTAAACCTGTTTTTATTATTCCGGTGTAGTTTAGTGTAGGCTTTTCAACATTGTGTAAATGTGTCAATGTGTGTCAACGTCAGTCATTGCAATGCACAAAAAAGAGAGAAAAGCCTGGGAAATTTTGAAGCAAACTGCCTGGAAAACCTGTAAAATTATTTAAATTACAATGTGGATGGTGCACTTGTATTATAAAAAATAAATAATCCACAGCATGACAGAAATAAAGCTTGCTGTTTTCTGCATAACCCTCTATGGTACAGCGTTGCCACATGGCAACACCCACATTTTAAGCTTTCTACACACAGATAATACATCCCCAGTTATTATGCAATGCATTAAGAAGAGGTGAGGTTCTGAGTTAACCAATAGCAGTGTTTAAATTTGTCACATGACTTTCTGGAGGCTATTTTGAAACCCTTTTCTGCAGACATCATTGACGGGAGGAGCCTCACCATTTGACTCCTAAAAATTCACCAAAAAAAGTGTTTTTTCGAAGTTTTTCAAAGGGGAAAAAAATATACACTCAATAATAGGTGAGTTAAGTTCATTATTATGTAGTTTCTTGCACTGTGCTTGATCAATAAATAATAGAAAATGTTAAAAAATGTGTATGTTGCCATATGGCAACACCGTACCATTATGGATTGTTAGCCTGGCATGTTGATAACATTTTGTATTTAGTTATACACCTACTTTGCAATTGCATTGGTGTACACTGATCTTTTATAGTCTATAAACTATAATAATACACTTTGTGAGTCCTTTCCACATTGCATATGATGATATTTGACACATCTTTCTTCCATTTACAGAATGAATGCAAATTTTTTTATGGTAAATCACGGAAAAAAAGCTGAACTAGCCCTCCGACTAGATGATAGTGAAAAGGACAAAGGATTCAGTGATGAGGAAAATGAGCTGCTGGAAACACAGCAGAGTAAGAGTGATGAAGACAGTGAGACGGATGAAGACTATGAGCCAGAGAATGAGAACAGTGGAGACAGTGAGGACAGAGGACAGTGAGTGTGAAAGTGAAGTGACAGGTATTACCAGTAAAAAAGTGTAAAATGGTTGGAAGCTGCCTTTGCATGGAGAGGAAAGCCCTAAAGAAGACGGGAAGACCGTCCCAGCATATTGAGGCCAGGAAGAGGAACAGAGGTTCCGTTGCACCATTGCCACCAGCAGCTGTGTGTCAGGACAACACAGATCACTGGCCTGTCGTCATGCCGAAAAAGGGCCGGTGCAAATACCCAGGCTGCACTGGGATTGCCAGAGTTCAGTGCACAAAGTGCAACGTCTACCTGTGCCTCACGACTGAGAAGAACTGCTTCATCTTTTTTCACAAGCAGTAAGGCAAAGATGGCCATCAACAAGTCAAATCAGTTACTCAAAAAGTACTGTACATGTATTCAAATTAAATGTTGAAAAATATCTTTTTAAAAGCTTTTACTTTCACATGAGATGTATTATTAACTGTTCAGGCTACTGGGGATTGTTTATACTATAACATGAGTTTAAATGTTATATACAATTTTAAACAAGACTCTCTTGTTTTCATTACTTTCCATTATGGTACGGTGTTGCCATATGGCAACGAAACCTAAAAACTACTAAAAAAATCATATTTTTTGAAAATGTCTCTTCATTATGTTTACTTAAGACAAAAAAACACCCCAAACATTTTTTTTACCAACTGGGATCATAGTGCGTACCATAGAGATATAAATATTTGTAGCATTCCAACATGACAGCTTACATGATCTGACTCTTAATCACAGTCTTCTCCTGACCCCTTCTACATGTTTTCTATATAGTAATAAAGAATGTCTTGTTTCTTTATTGTACACAACATTTGTGTTGCATCTACCGTCAGATGTATGTCACTTTGGACAAAAACGTCTACTACATGAAACTGTAGAATTGTGTAACTGTAAATGCAGATGTTTCTTATGACCTTTGTAATATTTGTTGAGACTGTCAAAATTGTGTTCATTCAACCCTAAAGTCAAAATGTGATGGGGTGGGGGGTGAGCATGATTTTGCTAATTTCTATTGATTAAACTTAAACCATTTTAAACGAGGTTTTGAGCTGGTCTATGTGAAGCGTTGATAATATTGTCCTGGTGCATCACAACACTGTATCCCTGCACTGAATGAGTGGGGGGGCCTTTAGTGTATTAAATAAGTGTTATCAGGTGGGTATTTTAAGTATTGTTCCAAAAGCCATAAATGTGTGGTCTGTGCAATAACTTATGTCTGAAATGCTGCACTTTAACTTAACATCAAACACTATAGGTTATCTATCTGTGCACTTATTACTGTATCATCAGAACAGAATTCACATTCTGAAAGCAGCAAGACTGGAACATTTGTCTTGAAGTATTTGTGCATGAATGTATGCTTACTTTACACCCCCTGACAAGGAATAACCACAATTTTTGTTGACCTTTTTTAATAAGTAATTGCATTCAAATGAATGGAAGCAGTAGACACAGTCATTAAATAGAGGCAATTGCAAAGCAATCATCCAATATATTTTTGGGGAGAGGTTTCAGAAGAGGGTAATGCAGCAATCTGACATGAGCACAACTGTAAAGGTTAACACGCCTTTTATTATCCCTCATTCCTGTGGGTGCAGAGCAGAAACAAAGTGTCTCCTGCATGACACAGTGTCTGCAGTGTCTTCACGGTATTACAAAAGAGGCAGTGTAATCATGCAACAACTGTCAGGTTTGCAAACTGTTAGGTCACGAGTATGTCTTCTATTTTGGACAAATGCCGAAGTCTGACTGCTGCAACTGTTCCCCAAACACCCAGTATTTATTTAAAAAAAAAACAACACCTTACCTAAAACTCATTAGATGACTTCTTCCAACTCCCATTTCATGTCATTTCATTTTATCATGCAAAAGTTTTTCTGTTAGGTTTAGCAGCCAATGTTTCTGATTTTGTCTTTCAACACATCCCAGCTGAATTACACACTCATTTATGCTGTACAGTGAACATTCAACTAGTCATTCAAAGAGTTTCAGGTAATGTGTCACTTCAAGAAGTACATGTCAGGCATTATAAAATGGCTACCAGTTATATTAATATACCCTTTAACAGAAATATCTATCTTAGACCATTTTTAATGGCTACTTGAAAATGAACCACACTCTTCAAATAAAGAGCCGTTTATAAATGACAATCTGTAGTTGAATGAATTGTGTTGTAATTTACAATTCAGCTTCTATGGTCATGGAGATTTTCACAAGCCGCACACTGGCCGCTCTCACTGACAGCCAACAAAAACCGCTGCCAGTCCAGCTGAGTGACAGTCAGTCTCATCAGTCACAGGTTGGTGCTTCAGGAATCAAAAGCTTGGCTGAAGCTGCGTTTGTGTCCTCCTCCTCTGCTGTTGCCATAGCCACCGCTCCGGAAACCATTGCCACGGCCACCGTTTCCCCTAAAGCTTCGTCCCCTTCCACCTCTGAACCCTCCTCTGTCACCACGGCTACCAAAGCCTCTGTCACTGCGGTTACTGAACTGCTTCTCCTCCAGCTCTGGGAGCTCTGTGGCTACAGTCAGTTGCCAACGGCGACCATCCTTCCAGTTGTCCTGTTGAAGGAGCAGGTGAGGTGAGAAGGATTTTAACAGGACTACTACAGTCAGTCAACTTCTGCACGAAACATTGTCACAATATTTACATTTCACATTGTTGTCACTCTTTTAAACATGAAGATATTATAAACAGTCCATTACACATTTTGAACACATCAGGGTTTTGCTGTTGTTCTCACCTGAAACTCCTTGACTTTATCAGCTGGGACATCAAAACAAACTCCCTGTTACAAACACAATAAGGGCGAGGTGGTGAATGTTTTTGTCTCACTGTCGTAAAATGTTTCACACATTCACTATATACACAAACAGATGTTTTTCTGTTTACTTGCTGTAGATAATTAGCTCTGCGCTGATTGTGTGACTGGAGTGGCTCAATTCACATATAAACTTAAAGATATATTTTGAAGTCATTTCACAAGCTTATTTTTTCTCAATTTGCACCTTGATTTACCAGTGGGTTTCCCATTTATATTTCCATTTGTTGATTCAGTTATCATTTATGTGGTACTCTGGGGTGTTTTTTTGGCAAGAAATTATGATTTGAATTCAAATCTAAGAAGAACGCTCACTGGATTTTAATTGGGCCCAATTCTTTGCAAATTACATCCCAACACTCCCTGCAAGTCTGTATCCACACCCACACATGTAACTTCCTTTCCAATAAAACGGTAAATATGCAGTCAGATGAATTATACAAATGTGGTACATTTGGGGCATTAAACTCAATACAATCTAGAATTGAAACCATGGGATATTTTACGAGGATGCAAGTACGCAGCAGCGATGCCTCACACGTGTTTGTACATACTGTTTTGCCTTTGAGGAAGGTCATTCTGTGAATGTGGTTCTCGATTTCTTCTCCTAGCTGTTCACGGATGCTCTTCCAAGCGTAGCCCAGACTGTGCATCTCCTGGGAACACACCAACTGCATCGTGGTGAACCCCTGCAAAAACAAACAGTATGTTATAGTTATACATCACCTACAGGCACAACAAATCTGCAACAGAGTCCAGATGGAGTATAAGCCAAGGGGAGGCAGGGCCAGCTCGTCAGGTCAGCATGTCTGTGTCCAGGGACTAAAGCATGTACATGACTAGACACAAATTTATCTTGCTAGAAAAGCTGTATAAAGAGGGGGAACAGTGCCTGATGTTATACAGTAGTGAGATCAGACTTATTGCCAAACTGTATTTGTACATATGCAACTTACAGCATCAGAGTTGAGCAGTGACCTCTGCTCTAGACTTGTGGCTCCAGAAATGTGGGCCAGGGCAGCAGCTAATGCATCAACCGCTCCTCTCGCCTCGATCAGCTTTTCAGCCGATTCCCTGAAATACTCAATAGCTGTGACTGGAACGGAGTCCAGAAACCTAGACACAGAAAAAAAATTCACTTGCCAACAGGAAATATTTTTCACATGGAACCATATCATGATTGAGGCTTTTTGGAGCCACTGTTGAAACTCTACATAACCACCAGGCTATCAAGCTGCCTGAGAAAAAATCATAGTCGTCATCCTTTATAAACTGTTGCGTCTGATAAATTATGATAGAATTGATTTCCAAAACAAAATCTGTATGGCTCTCTTGCTCTCACTCTCGATGCTTACCTGACAGCATCTTTGCTTGATGACTTGATGATATCATTTGCAGTAGGAACACCTACGCGCCTGAATGTGATGCACTAGAACAATACAAAATAAAATGTATTTAGTGTGGTGATTTAATATGGAAATATGTCACACAGAGTCATACAGTTTGAACGGAAAGCTAGTCGTTTCTTCAGCAATACATTTTTAATTTTATACACCATTTCTAACTACAAGAAAAATATTTGTTATCTATGCACCGTACTATCCGTTTGGTCTCTCTAATAAAATACTCTTCTTTCTGTCTGCACCACTTTAAAAAAACAGTAATCATTTTTGTTTATGGAGCACTTCTCAAAATCCAAGTTTTTCAAGTGATTCACAAGGCAGAAAATTAACCTTTATTTTAAAAATAAGATAATTTTTCTATCTTTATATTTTCCTTTTATTTTATTTTTATTACTATTATCATCTCTCTGTATAAAAAAAATGGTACATAGACATCTACATGTTTTATATACAGTGACTCACACCATGGTTGCCTCTGCATTTTGTTTCCTGTTTAAGAAGTCCTTATGAGCCATTGATTTATACAAATGTACTCATATTTCCTTGTGAAAACAATAAAAATATTTTGGAATGATAACCTAAAACTGCTTAAGCAACCAGGTGATGTGGTTGGAATGCTAACATTACTTTGAATTGCTTTTATGTTGTTGTCAGAAGACTTTCCTTCATGTCATCTGTTAGATTTTCACGAAACAAACACTCTTGGCTAATTGCATTAATGTTTTCCAACCATTTCGTTTCTTGTTTCAAGTTAAACTCAGACAGTAAATAGAATTTTAGTGAACATGTGAGTGAATTAATTACTAAATGAGTGGTAAAACAAAACAGGTAGCTGAGGTAATAAGAGGTGAGCACGGCAGGGAGAAAGAACACAGAGTTTAAAACCCTCTATGGTACAGCGTTGCCATATGGCAACACCCTCATTTTAAGCTTTCTACACACAGATAATACATCCCCAGTTATGATGCGATGCATTAAAAAGAAGTGGGGTTCTAAGTAAACCAATAGCAGTGTTTAAATTTGTCACATGACTTTTTGGAGGCTATTTTGAAACCCTTTTCTGCAGACATCATTGACGGGAGGAGCCTCACCATTTGACTCCTAAAAATTCACCAAAAAAAGTGTTTTTTTGAAGTTTTTCAAAGGGGAAAAAAATATACACTCAATAATAGGTGAGTTAAGTTCATTATTATGTAGTTTCTTGCACTGTGTTTGATCAATAAATAATAGAAAATGTTAAAAATGTGTACGTTGCCATATGGCAACACCGTACCATTATGGATTGTTAGCCTGGCATGTTGATAACATTTTGTATTTAGTTATACGCCTACTTTGCAATTGCATTGGTGTACACTGATCTTCTATACTCTATAAACTATAATAATACACTTTGTGAGTCCTTTCCACATTGCATATGGTGATATTTGACATATCTTTCTTCCATTTACAGCAATGAATGCAAATTTTTTTTATGGTAAATCACGGAAAAAAAGCTGAACTAGCCCTCCCACTAGATGATAGTGAACATGACAAAGGATTCAGTGACGAGAAAAATGAGCTGCTCGAAACACAGCAGAGTGAGAGTGATGAAGACAGTGAGACGGATGAAGACTATGAGCCAGAGAATGAGGACAGTGGAGACAGTGAGGGCAGAGACAGTGAAGTGACAGGTATTACCAGTAAGAGAGTTTAAAATGTATATGGCAATCATGTTCCAGCCTCTATTTATGTATTGCATTAAACTATTAGTTTAGTTAGCTACTGGGGATTGTTTATACTATAACATGAGTTTTAAAATAAATGTTATATACAATTTTAAACAAAACTCTCTTGTTTTCATTACTTTCCATTATGGTACGGTGTTGCCATATAGCAACAAACTCTAAAAACTACTAAAAAAATAATATTTTTTGAAAATGTCTCTTAATTATGTTTACTGGTTCTATTTTAAGACAAAAAAACACCCCAAACATTTTTTTACCAACTGGGATCATAGTGCGCACCAAAGAGGGTTAAAACATTTACAATAAACATCTAATGACTCAAACGTAACAAAACTAATGCACACATGATCAAAAGACTAAAATTAAATCAACATCAGGTGCCAAAAATGAAAACCACACTACTCTGTGCTTGTCTTTACCCCTTCATCTAAATTTAAAAAGACACTTACTGCTTTGTTTTCTACATAGCGCAGCTGGTCCTCTTCTTTCCTTTGGTAGAAGCAGATGCAGATTCCAGTCCTGCCTGCTCGGCCTGTACGTCCTGAACGATGGATGTATGACTCCACATCCTGACAGCAAACAGAGGCAGGAAATTTTTCAGAGACAGTCAAGGGGACAGGCCTTTATGTCCTACAATTTAAGCAACATTGCATATAATAAAGCGTGTAGTTAGCATTGATCTTCTAAGAGGTAATTCTTCATTTTCCTCACTCCACAAATACACACAAGTGTACTGCAACTGCTTTCACTTGTAATTCAGTTCCAAGTGAAGCACACTAAAGCTAAACTGTAAACCGTCTTATGTGAATGGAATCTGCACCCTAAGTTTTAACATGTTGCTGCAACACATCATACCTTGGGTGGAGAACACTGGACAACCAAGTCAACTTCAGGGATGTCTAATCCACGAGCTGCAACATTTGTGGCAACGAGAACCTCAAAGAGTCCATTCCTGAAGCCCTTTAGGGTCATCTCTCTCTGTTTCTGTGGAATGTCGCCATGGAGGGACTGGGTACTCTGAAAGCAGCCAAACGAAATAAATGACAAATGACACTCGACAACAAAAGCAGAAAATATAACATTTTAGTGGCAAGGTGGCCGCCGATTGAAAAATGAATCTGTCACAACTCCCAGAACTTTCAAAATGAGTCTTGTTATGAAGTTGTGTGATATAAAAAATGCCAGATGATGACAGCAGAAATTAAAGGTGTAACACACTGTACATGCATGAACCGGTTATTCATACACTGTTAAAAGTGTATCTACCTGTTTGATGGATGTATTCATGGAAAGTTCATTGGCCTCTTTCTTTGTCTCACAGAAGATGATGGTTCTGCCGTGGCTGCCGCTGTAGACCTGGATCACATCGCCGATCACCGCCGCACGCTGTGACCAGTGACACGCTATGGCCAGGTGCTACACGGGATCAGATGGAGAGAGAAACAAAAGATAAACAGAGGCAAGGGGGGGGGGGGGGCAGGAAGTGAGAAGAGAGACATTTCCATTAATCCAGCTGGCAGACTTTAACTTGTACTTCATTACAATTCCACTGGTGTGGATGATGATAAATACAGCAATTTTTACTGCAAATGAACTTGCTGGGCTTTTCTGATAGAGATATATGTGAGCTTACTTTACAGTCTGTGCTACTTTTACTGACCCTGCAGGCAACTTTGAGAGATTGCTGTAATGCTTATTAAATTTCACCCATCACACACCCTACACCTCGAGCTACACAAACACACTTACTTCCACAGTTGTTGCAGCTTTCTGTGTTTTCTTCCCAATCAGGTCAACATGTTTGCACGCTGGTCTCATGTATTTCTTGGCCACATCGTACACCCAAGGGGGGCAGGTGGCCGAGAACAGAAGAGTCTGTGGGTTGGTGTCGCCGTCTAGAAGGGTACACAAACACACAACTTTTATTAAGCATACACTAAAACAATTTCTAATTAACTGTATATGATAAACAAACTAAGATTTGAACATTTCGCCTTGAATGTTCGCAGAAAAATGAACACACACACACATCATACAAAAGAAGAACACATTTCACACACACAAATTTACTTTACCTTTCTTATATGATGAACCCAAAATCTCCTCGACCTGCTCTGCAAACCCCATGTCCAACATCTGGTCTACTTCATCCAGAACAGCGTGCTTCAGTTTAGTGAGGTTGAGCTTATTGTTCTGGATGTGGTCTTTGATGCGACCAGGGGTTCCAACCAAAATATCAATTCCATTGCGGATAGCATCGACTAGACAGGAAGAGAGGAGAAGCAAAGAGAGTTAACAGTACATTAAGTGAAAGCAAATAAGACATGGGGAAGAATCTAAGGTCCTGTTAACCACGTTGAATTTAACCCCCTGAACCCCAAGCAGATGTAGTTCAAGTACGTGAGTTTCTGCTCCCGTCACATGTTCTTTTCACTGTGGGTTCATTTTTCACTGCAACATAAAGTCCATCATCTCTATGGACACTGCACAACTATGACTAACTGTAGAGAGAAATGTGTTTTGTCCCAGATACCATAAATCATTTTAAAAAGTTGAGTTTCTTTGACTGTTTTACAAAAATGAAGAAAAGCATCAATTAAGAAGCATAACATTGTTCCATGTGTCCCAGATGTTACCACTGCAGGGGGAAATGGCGGCTCTACATGCTACAGACGTTTGACTTTACTTACAGGTATTCACAGTTGTGTCAGATTTTCCCTGCGTAAACACAACCTGCAGCTCAGCAAAACACCAGGGAATTTTTGTAATGTCACTGCTGGTTGCAGCCGAGTCGCTCGGGGCATTATTGTTTCACCAAGGAACTGAGATTTGTTTTCTTGTTTTTAACTAAAATCACAAAATTTTTTAATGCGACAAGGAGAATAATGTAATTTTGGTGAAATATCAGGATTTTCAGCTCAGATTTGGTTTATTTTCCTGACAAAACCAAAGAAATCACATGTGATAAGTTCAAGGATTGTTGGAGAGTTGGAAATCTAACAGTAGTTCCTGTTTTTACAGTTTCTGACTTTGATACAAGGTGTAATTTAGCCTGTTAATATGAATTTCACGCTTGCCTGTTTGTTTGGGGGTTCAGAGGGTTAAATGTTTAAACAAAAAACAAAATCGGAATAACAAAAAGTAGCACTCAGTGTAAACTAAGTGCCAAAATTTCTAATGAATGGACACAAAATTGCTTATCGCAGCCTGAGGTTGTTGAATGAGTGGCTGTCGTTGTTCACGCTCATATTTAAGAGCAGATTCGGCTACAATAATTAAGACACTGACACTATAAAGCAAGGACAGTGGGGGAAAAAAAATGTGGAATCTGACGACTGTTGTTTGTTCATAACCTCTTGAGCTGAACAGCTAAAACCAAAAGTTGGCAAAAAGGACCAGTGTAAGATAAACAAGATTGTTCGGGAACCTTATTTTGTCCAACGTAAAAGATAGATCTGAAAATCAACACAACACGTCCCAGTATTTTTTATGCATTTCCAAACCACTTCTGTTCAAGGAAAATGTGTGTTTTTGCGTCAGACTTACTCTGTGGATTGTATGAGCTGCCTCCATAGAAACAGGCAATAGACAACCTCTTGGAGATGTCTTTGAAGTCCTTAGCAACCTGGATAGCCAGCTCTCTGGTTGGAGCCAACACCAGGACCTACACATTGCCAGAAAATAATTTAATACACAAGCATACTCAGAGTAAGCAATACTCATATTTAACTGACACTGGGAACTTTGAGTTAGCGCTAGCGTTCAGTCACTGGCGTGAATGTGTACAGGTGTTTACCTTGGGAGGCCGGCCTCTGGTCATCTCTGCCGACTCCTTCTGGAGCTTCTCCACCAAAGGGATGGCAAAGGAGAAAGTCTTTCCTGTTCCAGTTCTGGCTTGGGCAATTACATCCTCTCCGTCATACACAGAATTAAATGTTTTCACCTGAATGTCAAACAGGTAAGAGACTCCCCGAGCTGAGAAAGTGATAGCAGGGCGACAGAAAATAAGAAAGTGGGAAACAGAGGCACAGGGAAAAGACAGCAAATCAATGGTAATTTGTTATTTAGAACACCCCAATTCACCTCAGCAACCCTAAAGCCCACTGAGAATTACATTTCCTGAACAAAAACAGCCACTCTAACAAGAATTACTGCATTTCTTACAGTCCTTAACAGTGAGCACCAAATTTCAACTTCAAATGTTCGTTACAAGTCATTCATGCATATTTGTTCATGCAGCCTCACACAAAGGGTCAATCAATATTCAGAAAGAAATGCTTTCGAGAACCTTATTAAATTGCATAGTTTGTGCAGCTTTTCAAAATATTTATAATAATTCACACTTAACAACAAAATTGCCCAAATCCAGAAAACACTGAGAACTGTCAGATTCTGGACATGCATCAGTAACAACTCTGGTCTCAAGTTGTGATCCAAATAGAAAAATGTAACTATTATGTTTACCTTTTAGCTTATCAATAGTGACTTGGGAGATTCTGAAGTTGGAGAATGCCCCTTCTCTCTGCTCCGGTGTCTCGTCCTGAACAAAGAAACAGAGTCAGTCTAAATGTCTGTCCACAGCTAACTTTGAGAATCTATTAATAAAGTAAAACATTGACACTTGGATTGCAAAGCTAAGAATAACTTAAAATGAAATTGAACTGCTGGTAGGCTTTAAGATTTGTTTGTTTTCAATTATTTTGTAGTTTTCAATTAATACAAAGATATTACCCTAAACTTGTGTGATGTTCCTTAATAACAACTCAGCCTTTGCTGTTGTGTGCATCTATTATTTTACTTTCTATAAAATGCTACAAGACTAATTCATATTATGATTCACACAAAAAACTATAACAGACTGGCCATTTTGTAATATGTGACAAAATGCCACATGCAAAATGGAACATCTAGAAAAAAGTATTGAGGAAGACCTGGACAATATGGTGCAGTGTCTCCCCCTTCTGGCAATGACAGTAATTACGTCAACACGATTTTTAGTGTGACACTGCACTCCTTTCTCTGATTACAAAGTTTTCCTCTTTTCACCTCTCATAAACCAATCACTGCCAGTGTGCATGCGTCTAATCCAGCTTTGAACTATCAAACAGAATACAAACTTCAAAGACACTAACCACGACTGCGGATCTCTAACTGATGCAATGCTCAGATAACCAAGTAGCTGAAGTTCTAGTGATGAAACTGGGAAAAGTTAGAAACTGTAAAGACCCTCAGCAAATCTTACTTTTTCTTTTTCGCTGTCACTGGCTGAGTCGTCACTTGACTGGGACGGTGTCTGGATGGGAGTCTGAACTGGGGTGTTTGGGGTGGAATGTCCATTGTTTGCTGCTTCTGCAATTGCTTTCTTTTCCTTCTTCTTGGTTTTCTAAACCCAAAGAGAAAAGTGGATAGTGTGTTATACAAGGGACAAGGTACGGCACTGTCTACTGGAGCATTTACAGTGAATTTGTTAATTAAATATGCCCACAACCGGCCTTTTAACATTAATGAGAAAACATCATAATGCTCATTAATAGTTTGACAGTCGCACAAACAATAAAGCACTGACCTTCTCTCCTTCTGTGTTCTTCTTACTCTTCTTCTTTGGTGTTTCTACACCATTACTGTTACCATTCACGTCTGCGGCCTCATCGGCATGGCCGTTCACTTGGTCCGCTGCCAGCTTGTCTTTATTCTTTTTCTTCTTTGGTAACGGAGGGCCACAGTCTGGGTCCTCCTGCTCCTCCAACTGCTGCTTCTTCTTCTTCAGCTTCTTGTCCTCCTTGGTCTTGTTCTTGGTATTTTTAAAGACATCAAAATGGCAAAACACTTAGACAAACCAAATACTCTGGAGCATTGAGTAACTTTGTGCATGCCATCAACTCATCTCATTTAAAAGTCAACAACAATAATAATAAGACTAAGTACTTAGTATGTTTTCACAATTAAAAAGCACCCAACTACAGACAGTTTAATTTTCATTTAAACAATTTTACTCGGTTAATATCAAACTGCATTCTCTCTCTTATAAATTATTATTATTAAATTATTATTATGTTAATCAGGTCAAAAATGAGAAAACTGGTTCTCTGTCAAGAAGCACAGTGGAAGGAAACTGCAGGATTCAACGTCGAAGAACCACTTTTGGACAGTCTGCTTTTTCAATCAAAGGTTGCAAAGTTTGGAACATATTACCAACTGAAATAAAATCAATAACTAATATTAAAAATTTCACAAAAAAAGTTAAGGCGTGGCTTAAAGCAAACCAGAGCTGTACTCATTTTCAAAGTGCTGTAGTATAAGTGGTTAATTTGGACTGATTTGCAAGATTTTACTTTTTCTTTTTGCTTTTGTTTTATAGATTTGTGAGGATTTTTAACTTAATTCTGTAAGTTATGGTTGTATTTGTTTAGTTTTTTTCTGTATTGTACTTTCAACAGATTGTGATCTTGAATGTTTTGGTTGTTTTAAAAGCCCAACTAGGGACAGGAGTTGAGAATTAGCTGTAGCTATAACTCTACGCAACACATCAAATTCATGAACTGTATTGAAACTATGTTAATTGCATTGTCCATATTAAATAAAAACAAAATAAATAAAATTCTTCTCTTGATCAACTAATCAAGAGAATCAGTTATCCAAGAATGCTAGATATAGTAAACAAATATTTGAGTTATCGTTTATTCAACCCTATTTTTTATTTAATTTATTTTGGCTTTGCAAATAGAAAAGCCATTTTGCACAACTTTGCATCCATTGAACACGTGTACTACTGACCTCGTAAATCTGATAAAAAAACATCCCAACTGTAGTTACACGTGAGTGACGATGAATTTGGGATCTTTGTTTTTTTGTTGTTGTTGTTGTAGTTGTTTACAAAAACGTTCAAACAATCGAACAGTAATTCGACACACTAACAGTTAACGGCAGCTAGAATTAAATGTCCTGTTTGTACATCTAGCTAACAGCTGAAGAGCCCAGCTGAAAAAGACGTCATCAGTTTGCGCCCAAAGCGTAGATTTATAGAAACGTGATCAGCCTGTTCAGGGTCTCCATGTTGACTACCAAAGAATCCATGTAGTGTACAGATCAGCTCAGTAGCACATGGCCTCACCATGTGATCTTGTACCGTAAGTTAGCTAAACCACATGTCGACGTTGACAATGGATGCTAACCTTAGCAACGAATCATAAAACACTGTTTTCGACTATGTGAAGTTAGCTTTCCATTAACAAACTCGCTACAAAAGCTAATATCGAGTTACTTTCCTGTTGCCGTTTTCCTAACAGTGAAGTAGCGTTAGCTATCCGGTTAGCCGAGGTTTCGACTTAGCACGTCCAGCCACATGTTAAAAACAGGGAGCAGCCGGGGCAGATAAACGGATTTTTTAGTTTTTCCACAGCAGAACAACCCGCTTTACTCACCTTCATGGGTTTAACCTCTGCCACAGCGTTCATGTTGTCTTCCATTACTTGTTCTTCGGTTTCAAAGATGACTTTTGACGGCATTTCTCTTCCCGGTTGGAGTCCCTTAACGTAGACACACAGGCAAACCCACGGGCACGCGGTTGGAAAGGAACGCGCCACAGAGCGTGCGGCGTGTTCACGAGGCAGACGCTTCGTCTTCTTCGGGGATAGCTGGTGGTAAGCTAACAACGAATTAATACATCACCGCCGCCAACTGGTGAGGATGGAGAATCAATATTTAAATGATTCTTTAATTAAAAAAAGACATAATTAAGTCCGTCCAAGACGCTGAAATATCATTAGATAGTGTGTATTTAATCACGTTTTTACTAGCATCCCTTTGAAGTTTTGGATCACATGCCTTGTTCCTCCCTCATATTTCTTTTAAAAATAACTATTTATGTGACAACAACATAAGTCCTGGTAGCTGTAATAACTGTTGTAGTAATTAATTATACCAGTACTATTTACAAAATGCTGTAGCAAAGAAAAGTAATAGTAGAAATAACTGTAAACATGAAGATGAAAGTAGGCAAAGTAATATCAATAGCAATAAAAACGAAAACGAAAAGACAGACAGACAGACAGAGTGAGAGAGAGAAAGAGAGAGAGAAAGGTTGCAGATAAATGGCTTTGAAAACAAGAAGCTATCCCTTAACCTTTAAAAGGGAATATCAATCATCAAGTCACGCAGCCTCATATTTTGAACTGTAGTGTTCTATTGTTTATTCTTCCCACAGCAGTCACATCTGCCTGCATCATGTTTGAACAGTGTCAGTTAACGAGTATGTACTTGTCTTGTGATTAGTATCTAATCTCTCCTGCTCATCCCTGCACTCCTCATTTTTTCCCACATTCCTTTGCAATCAAGCCACCATCCTTTCCTCTCCTCCTCCCTTTTCTTTTGCCACATTTCTTTAAAAATCTTCTTTGTTTCTGCCCTGAATGTGATAATTTCCTGTGGTTTCATTTGCAACCTTATGGGTATGTGCAAATATGTACTGGTGCCCATAAAACATAGCTATGAGATCCATCATTTCAGTCCTGTAGAATGTTTGTTGCATTGGTGTCAGAAGAACTGTACTGCTGACTGGCCAGTGATGAGCTTGAGTCTGAGCAAATGATTGCTCTCAATGGGCCTCATTCATGAACGCGTTCGTAGAAAAGTGTTCGTAAGAACGGCTTTAAGAACTCCCAAGAGAAAAGTACGTCGGATTCACGAAGCGTTCTTGACAAGCCAAATCTGTTCTTAGGAGGGAGATGCGCCGGATTCAAGAACAGTCTCTACGAACACCCTCCCCTCTCATTAACATGACATTTACATTGTATTGACTCGTAAATGTAAAAGGTACACCCTCTAAACTTCCTTATAAGGCAGCAGCAAGAGCGTGTTTGAGACACGTGAACACTGGAGTGCAGGTGAAACTCCGCCCACCAGAGTGATGGTCATTTCTGCAGATGACAGAGTTTCAAACAGCCAATAAAGTCTGACCTGAGACAGCTAAACTTTTATACTCAGAAAGGGTGTGTGTCGTAATAAAACACCCTCTGCCTCTGCTGCAGTGACAGGTAAAACTGCCCGGGCCATGTCCGCCTTGTCTCCCCGGTCAGCGCGCGCGTGCACACCGGGGCGCGTGCACGTGGCGGCGGTCATCGCGCGTGCACGTCGTAGTGGTCATTGCGCTTGTACCTCCCACAGACCTCCAAACATGTTAATGTGACCAAGTGCAGCTTCAGATCTAAAATCTGATTTTGAGTTTAACTGGCACTGAACTATAAAACCATTGATCACTAAAATTCACTTGAATAAATCTAGTTTTAAATTAAATAATTTGTGGTAATATTTGAATCATTTTAAAGAAAGAAATTCAAATTTTTTGAACAGTTTTGACTGTAACAAAATTCTAAAAGAGCAGATGTTTTGTGCGTAAGAGTCCTCCTGAGTGTTCTTAGAATTTGTTCTTACTTTTAAGAACAGGTCAGTTAAGAACACGTTCGTGAATGCCAAAAATCTTCTTAAAAAGGCTCTAAGAACAGATTTGTTCTTAAGAACGCTTCATGAATGAGGCCCAATGATCTTGTCCTCTTTCCACTGGACTTCTAACATTATTCCAAGCAGTTCTCCTGATTTGTAAACTGATAATCCCTCACAGATCCCTTCCGGGCTTTAAGATGAAACTCAGGGACAATAAACGCTTTTCCTGTTTTGTTAACCAAAGTCTTTTCGATGTATCTGAGTCAGACACAGAAGCAGACAAGATAGATCAGCACACAAAGCAAGAACATAAAGCCCAAAATAGCACTAAACAGAAATAATAACAGTGAGTTCTATACTGATGAAAACTGAAGCACAAATGGATTTCATAATCAAAATAAATCATGTTCATTCATTTGACAAAGAATTTATTTGGCCTCACAGGAGCAGAATATCTTGTATAAACTGCTGAACAATAAACAAAGAAATGCAATACTGGTGAAACGTAACCAAACAAGTCTAAATGGAATTCATGCTCTCATGCTATCATAAAAGAATCACAGTCTTACTTTTTGTAAAAGTTAAGTCTTGCTTGAAATGGTAAAGTCTTTTGTTTTATCATCATTTTTCTATTTTATTATATTGTCTTGTTTTGTTGATGTAAAGCATTTTGAGTTATACATGCTATACATAAAAAAATTAAGTTGTAGTTATTAAGACATTACAGTTCACATCACAAGGCAGCAGTCATGACGTGGTGACATTCACCAGCAGGGGAATCTACAAATGCATTGAATATGGCGAGAGGACTTGTAGGCTGTAGTAAAAAACAAAAGGAGGATGATCCCTTTTTTAATACAGTCTACATATGTGTTATATAAATATCCAATGTTCTTCTATGAGACGACAGAAACAACACATGATGTGGTCATGCAGTTCTTAACATGGGTAGAGGGTCAAGTGGTTATTCAGTGGTGGACCTATGATGCATCCTGGGTAGGATAAAGACCGGTACCTGTCCGGTTATGTTGCATTCTCTGCAAGCTGCACTTAGAATACCAGTAGACTGAAGGTCACTGACTGTTCATTTTATTTCCCTCTCAACTATTTTAGGACAGTTCAATGAATGCAGTAGTCACAAAATGCTCCGTGACAGGTGTCATGAAATACAGATTGTTTTGTGCTGGCACGGGTTCAGAGTTATATCTGTCCAAGATACTGTCACAACCCCCCGTTATGTTATTAAAACACTGACAAGCCAGGTAAATGTATCTATGCACAGGTCAGCTGGGTTGTAAGAATAAGTAAAGTGAGACAAAATCATTGCAGAGAACCGCAATACTTGTTTACTCAAGTAAAATATTCAGATTTTCCTGTTACGAAACTGAAGCAGAGACTCAGATGTAGGCACAGAGACATGGCAGACGAGTGCAAAAGTGCTCAACAAACAACAGGAAATACTAAGCTAGAGCTTATCAAGCCAAAAGGGTGGAACACAGGAATAGTGGCTGAACTGAGCCCCCTAAAGGACCAGGGGATAATTAACAGTACTCTATATGCGGGAACAATATAAATAAGCAAAGCTAACCCGAACTTAGTATAACCAAGGCAGGAAAGTACAGCTACAGAACTCATGCAGAACAAAACAGCTGATGATTAATTAGGCACAAGACAGAAGTACCAGAATTCTAGAAAATACGGAAAGTGCAGGTCTGACTGGAACTACAAAGAATCAAAACATAGCAACTAACAAAATTATCTCAACGGGGTACTCATACACAATGGGAAACTGAATGCCAAGGGGGAGAGCAGGCTTGAGGAACAGCAGACTGAAGACAAAGCAGGCAAAGGCAGGAATCCGGGGGGGGAAAGCAAGTCCATGAGGGATCTGGTAGTCTAGGGGTAATGCAGGGACCAGTTGGAATTCAAAGGATTAAAGTTTTGTTTTTTTTTTATTTCTTCTTTTTTTACTTCAGGCTTTCCCTAGTAACCTCATGTTTAAGGTTGTAAAGCTATGAACTGTGGGTATTTCCCTCAGGCAAAGTCTGAAAAAATGCAAACTTAGGTAAAGTGAAGGGCTTAAAATCTCTGCAAAGGAGGCTTCACATGCTTAACAGTTTGACGCCAGGACAGTGGCAGCACGCCCTGACAGATGCTTCAAAGTGTGCAGGTCCGTGAGTGTGGACATCAGGAAGAAATAGAGAAACAATGGAGAAGCCCAAGGGCAAAAGAAAGAGGGCGTCTCACATTTTTTCTCAAGAAACAGAACAAATTAAATCTTGAGCAATGATGCAATGCTTTTCCAGTTTACTTTAACAAATACAGTTTTTGTTTTCCCTGATTATTTAGAGGCTCATGGATTTGATCTGTACTAGTCGGTTAGGGCCTCATTGTGTTGTATTCTCATTTTCGGGCAACTTCAATGGAGTTACACATGATTCCAGCACACAGATTTGTGTGGAAAATTTTGATTATAAATCAAAATCTCAAACACAGAGGTTACTCAAGCAAACAAAAGAAACAAAAAAGGGATAGAAAGATGGATCATGTTTTTTATGTAAATTGACTCCACAGCGATATTGAATGACAAACATTGAGTGACAGGATGAGAGAGTAAACATTTGAAAACAATTATTTGCTTCTGCTCTGGTGTCCCCTTCATTGTGCCTCTTATTTGTTACCTCTGCCAGGAGGTTATGTAATCACCGGAGTTTGTCTGTCTGTTTGTTTGTTTGTCTGTTAACAGCATAACTCAAAAAGTCATGGACGGATTTTCACCAAATTTTTACAGGATGTCCGGAAGAGCAAAAGTAACAATCGATTAGATTTTGGAGGTGATCCAGATCACTGTCTGGATCCAGGATTTTTTTGAAGGTCGAAGGACAATTGAGAGATGGCCGCCAGGCCACCGCCAGGCCACCTCCAAAATCTAATCAATTGTTACTTTTGCTCTTCCGGACATCCTGTAAAAATTTGGTGAAAATCCGTCCATGACTTTTTGAGTTATGCTGTTAACAGACAAACAAGCAAACAGACAGACAGACAAACAGATGGCATGGCGGAGGTCTGCGCTCTCCGAGTGCTTCTCTAGTTTTCATTTGTCATCTTTCTACTTCTGCTTATGCTTATCATTGCCTGACTGTGGCTTCCTGTTTCTTACTACAAATCATCCATCTATCCCCTCCTGCAACATAGAAACCCAATGACTCATCACTCCACTCCTCACAAGATTGTTGTGCCTGCTCCCATTGTAGTGTCATTGGCCCAAACATTTCTTGCAGTATTTGCTTTCTTATACTTGCTCTCGTCTGACCGGCCAGATTCCAGTGCTTCAGATTCCAGTCTTTCCTCTGAAAAGGTTTTCATCACCAGCCATCAAACACTGCACACTTTAAGATTTCCACCAGCCTTTCACCAGCAGCAGCCTCCACATCTGTGGAACCCTTCCAGCAGCAAAGCCAGGCAGTTTTTAAATGGACAGCCAGGCTGATACCAATAGGCTACTTAAATCTGGTTGGCACAATTTCTTCTTTCTTTCTTTCTTTCTTTCTTTCTTTCTTTCTTTCTTTCTTTCTTTCTTCTGTCTTTCTTTCTTTCTTTCTTTCTTTCTTTCTTTCTTTTTTCTCAAGCAAATCCCTTTAGGATAGATGGTCAGTTTTCTGGTCACTCACTCCATCATTTTCACATGCAGGCAGACTGCCATGTAGAAATGAGAATACAGTATAATAAGCTTTTAGATGTGACCTTCAATTGATTAAATTATCTAGATGCTCAGGGTATGTTTTAATTGTAGCTAAAAATCAAAAGGTGTATACAATTTAATTTTTTTCCATCTCTCATTCACAGCAATGATAACTGAATGTGGCTGGATTCTCATGAAAAGAGTAAAAAAAAAAGTGTAAATTCTTCTACATTTGTTTGTAAACCTGCTCAAGACCTCCAGGAAAAGTTTGACCTCTGTCACTGCAAACAAATTTGTGCTAAATTAATAAAACAAAATGGGTGCCCATATTTGTTTTGGATGTATGGTTACTTGACCAAGTTATGGATGACTTAAATAGAATATGTATTCATTTCCAGAGAGGTTTACTGTAGGTTTGTAATCCATGTTGTGGATGTACAGTGACTTGACCAAGTTATGGATGCCTTGGATAGAGTATGGATTAATTTCCAGTGAGGTTTGACAAAGTTTCTCATCAATGTTTTGGATGTGTGGTTACTTGACCAAGTTAGGAATGCCTTGGATAGAAATAATACTGGGAATTGGTAACTCAGCTTTTTTTAAAAAAATGCTTTTATCTTTCATTTCCAATTCAGTTGAATTTTATTTTTGTTTGTCTCAGAGACAGTCATTTTAATTTAATCGATTTTTGAATATTGCTGTAATAATGGTTACCTGTTACAGTTGAATAAAATACTGAGAATGGGAAATTGTAGCTGTTCTTGTTCAGCTTTGTCTCATTCAAACACAACAATTCATTTAAGCCCCTTTTCCCACTGGCCAAAAAACGGTTTAAACCATTTAAAATAAAAATAATTCCGGTGTTATTAGGTGAGAACATTTTTTAAGTTGAAAGCCGTTTAAATATTCAGCAAATTTATGTACAAGAAAACTAAAAACTAAACTTGCAATAAACAGTAAATTGTTGCATTTGTACACCCAATATGTAGTTAAGTGTTTTTGACATGTTTTGAAAGATTAATCAAATTATTGTGTCGTATACGGTTATATTACATCTAATATAAAGTAATATACAGCCTTTTTACATAAAATAATGCCATTAAAAACAACTAATAACAGCACATTTCTGTAAATTTAAGCATTATTATTCATATTGCAATGTTAATTTGCCATCTTTATGAGTAATTTCATTGTTTTAAAACGTAAAATGTTTGTAATTAAATGTTAAAAACAACGTAAAATAACTAAATATGCATTTGATGTGATCTAAAATTAACAGTAAATTGTTGCAATTTTAAACCCAATATCTAGTTTTTCAACAGTTTTTTGACATGTTTTGAAAGATGAATCAATTATTTTGTGTGTTATATACTGTTATATTACATCAAACACAAATTATTATACAACCTCTTTCCGTAAAATGTCATTAAAACCAGCTAATAACAGCACATTTCTGTAAATGTAAGCGTTATTATTCGTAATACGACATTTACTTACCATATTTCTAGGTAATTTAATTGTTTTAAAATGTGAAAATGTTTCTAATTAAACGTTAAAAAAAACCCTGAAAATAAGGCAAAAGCTTGTTAAAATTACAGCTACTAACTGTATTTTAATTATGGAAAAAAACTGTTTTTATGAGAAAGTCATTTTCTGTTATTTCACGGTATTTTTTTGGCGCCCCAGCTGCCGGAAAATTACCGTTTTTTAAAGACTTTTTTTTTTACAGTGTGAATCAGGAGAAGGTTGAAGCTCCCTCCCTCTTACCTGTCAGATCCTTCCTTTTTTTCACTTATCAGAAGAACCTGTGTGTCTCTCTCAGGAGACAGTCAGAGCTGAATACTTTACTTGTGTCAGCTGTATTAAAAACAAACCTCCAGCAAGTGAGCTTAACTGCATTTAGCTTCTGTTAGTGTGTGTTTTTTGCTCTTCTAGTTCTGCAATAGATTAGACTGAATTTAATTCAGAAAGGGGAGTGGATATGTTGCCCAACATTTCCAAGACTTACATTTTGGTCATCTTTGGGTTTCTTCTCATCCTTTCAGGGTAAGGTGTTTTTTCTTTACTTGTTGCCCATCTTGATTGTACTACAACTTATTTTTCCAAGGAATAAAATCTAGAATTATTAAACAGAAAACATTATGTAGCTAGTTAAATAGAGACTAAGTTACTGTAGGATTAATTAGGAAGGTAGCAACAGGTTAACAGAAGCATGTGTTTGATGAGTCCTGTTTTTCTCAGGTTAGACAGGTTGGTTCTGGCACCTTCTAAGCACAGCACAGGACGAGGCAGCCAAAATGTTCTCTGCTGGTGTCGTTACTGTTGCTCCTTTTCTTCCAACCTGTGATATATTCTGTGAAAGAATATATTTTAACGCTAAATGTAACCAAGTAGCCCAAACTGAACTAAATAGTGAATAGTTAGTACATGGACTTGAGTCGCAAAAACTCTGTGAATAAATAACTATCCAACACAAGACATGAACAGAAGTCTCTTTAGTGACAGTCTGGGGACTCACACCTGCTCTCTCATTCAGTCTGTCTGTTAAATGGGAATAAACTTTAATATTTCTGTGGGTGTGAAGTATTGATGTGGATGGTGCCGACGCCAAAGGACATTTGGTGCGTCTTTGAGCCAGTGGATTTTGTTTGGAGCGATGTAAAATGACAAAGACAGCACCAGATTAACAACTTTGATTGGTAAAATTGCAAATATTTCTTCAGGACTGTGATATACATTATCAAAAGAAGGTAAATACATTTCCAGAACATATAGTTTTTTATAGTAAATTAGACTAGATTACAGTAAACTATAAGAGAATAAAATGCAGCACTAAAATCAATTACTATGCAATGGAATCTACAGAGATTTGAAAAAATTGCAGAGTTTATTTTATTTCTAAATGTAAAATACCACTCATAGAGATGTGATTTACTGATTTGACTTGCAGTGCTCATAGTCCAGCTAATAAAAATCATTATCATTGATGAGGGGCAGCTATCTTGTACCAGTTGACTTTGAAATGAGCCACTAATAGATTTGGAAAAAGTGAGTGGGAAATGTTGGGGTGGGGGTGGGTGGGTGTGTGTGTGTGTGGGGGGGGGTGATAGTGGGATAGTGGTTAGCATTTTCGCCTTGCAGCAAGAAGATCCCCGGTTCAAAATCCCGGCCTGGGATCTTTCTGCATGGAGTTTGCATGTTCTCCTTGTGCATGCGTGGGTTTTTATCCAGATACTCTGGCTTCCTCTAGTGAGGACAAAGTGGTGTATAGAGAATGGATGGATGGAAAGAAGTTTCGATGCAAACCAGTCACGCAAAGCAGGAATGCAAACCAAGCATGCTTTCATATCTTTCTTTGAAATGCAAGAAAGGTGTCATTTATCTGTTGGACGTGACTTGCAAAACAAAGAAAGTCTTTGGCAACCAGACCCTATGGGGCCGACTGTGGTTGTCGCAGGGCACTGTCACATCCCCTTTTTAAGTGTGTGGAAATAAACCTGACACTGGCTGCGGTTGAGCAGAAGTGAAGAATGATGTTTAAGATAGAGCTCAGTGGAGGCACAAATGAACAAGCTGCGGCCATCCGAGAGCTGACAGGAGCAAAGAAAGTAGCAGTTTTACACCGATGACAGAAACAAATGGCAGTGACAAATGAAAGCTCAGAGATGGAAGTTTTAATATCTTTATCACAACAGGGGAGGAATGTCCTCAGTGAGTTAAAGTGATGAGTGAGTGAGGTGAGCGAAGACAGGGAGAACAAAAAGAGATTACAGTACAAGAATACAGTACAAGAATGAGAGATGACAACACGTGAGTCATCTTTTAAAACTGGCTCTTTGTTAAAACGTCTGCTATGACTGGAAAGGGAAGAAAAAATAGAAGGCAGATGGTTGTACCATTATTGGGAAGCCAACCTCCCTCTGATGGGGTATTCTACCTGCGATGATTATACCACACAATAAGTCATATAAAACTCTGCACTGCTGAAAAGTGCCATCACAAACTGTACCTCCATTAAAAGTGAATGAACTCTCAGCACAGTGAACACACCCATGGCCGGAGGGAATGGCAGCTGCAGCACAAGAAACACAAAGAGAGACATGATTAAAACTGTAAGCTACCTGAAATGAACGGTACAGTTAACAATGAGAAAAGCAACAAAAGTACAGATTTTAATATCTCATGTCAAAACGAACAGCTCTCAGCGTTCAGTCTGAAACAGAGCACTGTTACAATTTTGTTGACATGCAAGAGTGCTTGTACCAATACAGCACCAAAACAAGACACCTGTAAAATTAATTCCTTAATTAAGGAAAACAATTAATGATAAGAACACAAATTTGGAGAAGTGGAGAGCACACAGCCATCCTATGCCACAATAAAATTCATACATGAACACAGGACTCCGTTTTACACTGGCAAGTTTAAGGAACTCGGATTTATTCTTCAAAGTAAATAGCCAAACCTTCATGATTTAAAAGAAGATCTGTCATTTCATGTTGAAAGACTTCGTCCATACTTGACTCCTGATGTCAGTCTGTTGAAGGTGTGACAACCACTAATGGGTTTGATTGGTTTGCGCTTGCTGCCTATCGGTATCTGCCAGAAAGAGTAAACAACTTATTATGTGTGTATGTGTGTGTGTGTGTGTGGGGGGGGGGGGGGGGTAATTATGGCTGCCTGGAATATTAAGATAAAGATAAAATTAAGATAAAATAAAGGTGGCTGACCTTTCAAAAAATGTCTTTAAAAACTGTCAAAAATGTCTGTGAAATAATATTTTTTAGCTGACCTAAAACAGTGTAAGTTTATGGTTACACTCTGGAAAAAAAACTAGTTACTATTTGTAATAATACTAATATTAATAACTGTTTTTTGATGTGAATATTATATCAAAATGCATGGACATTTTTTCAGTCTGCGTGTAAATGAATAATAATTAATATTATTTGTGTATTTATGAGATATCATCTTTGATTCAGTTTGATTTAATCTGCAGTTACAGTTTGCCATGTGACACACAAACACAGACTCACAAGGTAAAACCAATAACAACTTCACTATCACATTTGGTAATTATTACACTTTTCACGAGACATTAAACTTCATGAAAACTGAGCACAGGCACTTTACGTTTTAGTCTCAGTGCTCTAATCATCCTCGCATGACGTTTGTAACCTCAGTACACACTATCTGTCAGCACCAAACATCAGACACACAAAGACCAACTTCATTAGGACACCAGATGACCTTAAACTATGAAGACGAAGATCTTTCGATGTGTTTCTTGTCTCTAACACAGTATAAACTGAGCTTAAATTAATATCAATAAAATAAATCAGGGGCTTAATTTCCATGTATTAAAGAAAAATCCTCCAAATTATTTCCTGCATGCATGTAATTGTTTATATTAATGCTGTAGTCAAAGATGTAAATACACACACACACATTTTTTTTGCAGAAAAAATACCATTTAAACATGTAGGAGTAAAGGGAAAATATAGGCAATTCAACAAAATTCTTTCAGACAAAATACAAATCATGAAAAAAATGCATGATTTTGTATAGTTAGTGATCCTGAAATGTGAGCACATGTACATGTAACAACTGGTGACTTTGGGTGTGAATCATCTGTCAGGATTCATGCACGAGAGCAGTGCTCCCATCCTCAAACATGCTGGCTATTTTCAGATCACAAAGAGGACCTTATTGACCTGTTGATGTTTAACTACATTTAATTTTGGACCTTGTTTACAAGGTTCTTTGGCAGTTTTATGTTCACATCAATAGGCACGGGCTGCAGTGGAGCGTCACCGTTCCTTACAGCTGACAAATGCTTCACATGTTTGACTTTGCCTGAGGATTTATTTACCCTTTTGACAAGGACCCGACAGTTGCTTCAGAAACACTTCAAAGTGAAGTAGACTTGATTTTAAATGAACAAAATTGGCTTTGTTCTCCATCAATGAACACTCAATAACACAAGTGAAAATGTGTTTATGTGGGATTTCTCTAAGAAAGTCGGTTTCCTCCCACAGTCCAAAGAGTAGGTTAGTTAGGTGGGTTAATTGGTGACTATGAATTGGCTCAGTGAAGGTAATTCAAGAACCCGAGATTCAGTCCACGGGTTGGCTCCTCTGATAAAGTTAGGAAAATGTGGAAATTGTTGGAAAGAAATCTTCAACTCCTCACCTTTTCAATGCATCTCCAAATGGATTAAGTCTTTGTAGCTCATCACAGTGAGATAAGCCTTGGGGGTTTGTGCATCTGCGTTTGTCTTTTTCTTCATTGTTTTCTACTTCTACTGTCATGTCATTTATGTTCCAATAAAGCCAAAAAAAGTTTTTAAATATGTGGAAAGATGAAAGCATAGACAGATACTTTATTAATCCCGTGGGAAATTCTAGATAGACGAAGCTACTGAAGACGCCGCCACTCCTGTCAGTGCCAGAAGCTAAAAAGAAAAAGAAAAAAAAGAAGAAGAGACCAGGTTGAACTTATGACTGAACGCTGAAGAACAGGTTTACCATATTTTAAGTACAATGGAAATACTTCATTTTGAGAAAAGTTCAAGTGAACTCTATATTTGCCAGTAATGTAAATGTTTATGAAAGACAATGAAATACCGTTATGACTATGCTGAACTCTTTTCCAAAATCCCACAAACTCATTTTTACATACACTGTAAAAAATCTGTAATTTTACAGAATTTTTCCTTTTTTAAACAAATCTGACTTTTGAGCTGCATAAACATATTGATAAAATTACACAAATAAACAGTGAACCTACATTTCCAGTGTAAAATAACATTAAAAACACAGCTATCAAATTTATATTTTAACATTGTTAAAAAAAACATTTGCAAATTGATTAGAATTTTAGACATTTTATTTAATAGATAAAACTGTTTAAGTTTAAAATTGGAAATATGTCCCTAAAATTAGATGGAATTAGTGCCATTTAACAGCAAATAGAGGCAAAGCTTCTGTAATTTTACATATGTTGTGAAACGAGAGATATCCTTTATAATTACAGCAGTTTTCACATCAAAAATATTGAATGGATGTGTTTTTATCAGTGTGTGATATCTATATGCACAACACAGTTTAATAATAAATATGTCTGTATGTAAGTAAATGGCAAATTACCAGAATATTATTTTATTTTAATTCTTTGCGCAACAAAAATGCATATTGTATGTGTACAATAAAACATTATCCTTTTTTTTTAAGTATGCTTATAACACTTTGCAACATAAATGTGTGGTGATGAACTGTGAAACTATCTGTGTGTTTTTGCAGGGCCATCTATACCTACCTTGATAATACCACCGTACCATTCAGGTAAGCACAGCTGAGGTTTCTACAGCAAAGAGCTTACAAACACCAGTTAAAGTCAAATTAAATTTAAAGTATTCTTGTCACTGCCCAACCATTTCTGGACTTTTAAATTTAAAAAAATGAGAGTCCATTCTATTAATTTAATCTTGTCATATACCTAAATGTATATGCATTTCTCCTTTAAGCTTCTGCGAGCCGTGTCAGGAAAACCCTGAGCCAGTTGTGGATGAAGCAGTAACGGGTGTAGAGGTGAAACAATGTCTGCACAAGGGGGTTGGAGACCTAAAAATGCAAGCCGGGTAAGGATCTACTTTTCCTTTGACCAACAGAGAGGAACAACTGGTCAAAAGACAGCTGTCCTTTTATATTTGATAAGATTAACATGGTTCACATCCTCAACCTGTTGTGAAATACGCTGCCTGTTCAAAAAACAAAATTAAATCGCACACTAATATTTTGTTGGACTGCCTTTAGCTTCGAGTGTGGCACACATTCACTGTGGCATTGTTTTGATAAGCTTCTGCAATGTCACAGCATTTATGTCAGTCCTGAGTTGGATTAATTTTCTGCCAAGATCTTGTCTTGATGATGGGAGAGTCGGATGCTGTCCAAAGTCTTCTCCAGCACATCCCAAAGATTCTCAATGGTGCTGAGGTCTGGACTCTGTGAAGGCCAATCCATGTGTGAAAATGATGTCTCATGCTCCCTGATCCACTCATTCTCAATGTGACATTGATGAATCCTGGCATCATCATCTTGGAAAATGCCCTTGCCATCAGAGAAGAAAGACTCCATTGATGGAAAGACCTGGTCATTCAGTATATTCAGGGAGTCAGCTCCCCTCATTCTTTGGGAACACAGCGTTGTTTAACCTGACCAACCCCACATAACCCTAACCCATACAGGCTAGTAGGCACTAGCCATGATGATGCATCACTTCATCTGCCTCTCTTCTAACTGTGATGCACCCATCAATGGAACAGGTAAATCTGGACTCATCAGACCACATGACCTTTCGTTGCTCCAGAGTCCAATCTTTATGCTCCATAGCAAATTGAAGCCTTTTTGTTTCCTAATTTAGCCTCATTGATCAGTGGTTTTCTTAGAGCTACAGCTGTTTAGTTCCAGTCCTTTGAGTTCCTTCCACATTGTGTGTGTGGAAATGTTCTTACTTTCACTATTAAACACAGCTGTGAGCTCTACTGTTGGGTTTTTATGATATGACTTAAAGCGTTTAATTGATTTCTGATCACAATCATCCAAGGGTTTTTCCAACATTTCTTCTTTGAAAATGATGGTTTACCACTGTCGTTCCAGGTTTTAATAATGCAGTGGACGGTTCTTAACCCAATTTTAGTAATTTCAGACATCACCTTAGTTGCTTTCTTTTCTTGATGCAGGCCAATAATTTGACCCTTCTGAGACAGATTAACATCCTTTCCATGATCACAGGATATGTCTTCTGACATGGTCATTTAAGAAATGAGAAGCTCCTCACTGCATCAGCTAGGGTTAAATAAGTTGTTACCCGCTGAGACATACTCCTCACTGCAGCAGTTATCCAGTAGAAGCTCTTACCTGTTTGTTTAGTTAAATTCAGATGGCGGCTTTTCTTTCAGACAGGCAGTTTACATACACAGCGTCATAATGCATGTGTCCTATTTGTTTATCATCGTTATAGTTTTGCTTAGGGCCTCGAGCTATGTGTGCTCATCTGACACGCCTTAAGTCTAGAGAATTACAAGGGCCCAGCACCACACTGACACAATTCTTTTATATTGAAGTTGTTTCCTTCCTGAATTACAATAATGGTTTTGTTATTGACAACTCTTTTCACTGTATTCATTGTTTTACTCCATGTTTTCTTTCACTGTTCTCTTTGTGTACTGCATTTAGCCTGCATGCAACCTCCAATGAATCTCCTCTTTTGAATAATCTGATCCTTGATCTTCTTTTCCAGACTGCATTATCCTCAGCCAAGCACATTGATAGGGTAAGCTGTTAAAAACACTCATATCCACTGTGCAATAATGACTTTTATGTCTTCACAGGTAAATATGGTCTTGCGGTTTAGAACATCTCTCGATAGTGCTCTTGTGGCAGTTTTAAAAGAAAAGCACATCTTTTGATTGGCCTTAAACTAAAATACTGAAGTGAAAGATACTAAAATTCTGACGAGAAACTCAAGTGATGGGTGAACATTTCGCTGTGGTGTCATGTGACCTCCAGACCACAGCCACCCGATGTTCAAACTAAATCTGTACCCATAGTACTGGAGATAAAGCCCTGCTATTTTTTCCTTTTTTTGATGAATGATTCATTTAATCAGTGATCATGTTCCAACCAAACAATTCCACTTGTCACGATCTTGAGGAAACATCGAAGCCTCATACTTCTCTCAGCTACCTACAACAACTGTGACTAGCCTAAAGAAACATAAACGAGTCAGAGCATTTTTTTTTCCTACTGACATTTGGGGATTGTCATTAATCCAAACAACTTTAACTATCAAGTTTGAAGGTAGTTACCCACCCTGTGCAAATAAAATGTCATCCTAAGGAAACACGAACCAGTCATCAGACCAACATACCTAAACTGCAAACAAAAAGATTTCCACTGGAGTACAACTCCCAACTGCAGCAGGCAAACAGGTTCTGCAGCTGCCTCCATCACCTGTATTTGTATGTCAGTGTCTGTGTGTTGCTGGGGATTTTAACAACAATAATTTTAAGCATGAATAAAAGTAAACTAAATTTACGCAAGTAACAAGTTACTTTCACAGTGCCTTGCAAATGCATTCATACCAGAGGTGGGCAGATCGATCCAAGTATTGATAATATCGATACCAGCGTTGGCATTGATATTAAACGATAAACGATAATTCCTGTTTAATTCTGTCAGTTTGTTCCTCACTGAGGTGTTTTGTTGTTGTGCATTTCTCAATCAAAGCTTGAGGTAAGGGCGCCCATATAGCTCAACAGGTTAAGCGGGCGACTCGTATGCAGGTGCTGGTCCCTGACGCAGCGGCGTCCCCTCCCCGTTTCCTGTCTGTCTCCACTGCGCCTATTGAAAAAGGCAAAAAAAATAAGCAAAAGAAACTTCGAGGAAGGAGAGGTCCAACTGAGACACACCTGATGACCGGATTGGAGGCAAGAAGACACTGAACTGGTGTCATTTGCAAAGATTAGCGCTGCAGCAGGACTACAAAATGAAATTATCATTAATCACAATGATGATTTTAGCTTCTCACCAAATACAAAAAGGACTGACTGCAGTCTTTAAAATTTAAAAATGTGCTCTGCTCTTAAAAGATGTCACACTTTATGATCAAATATAATAACCACGGGGGATTTTATAGAAAACAACAACATAAAGATTATATTCTACATTACAAAAGTAACTCTGTACAAAAAATTCAGTGCAAAAATGCTTCTCAAAAGAGCATTTCCTATTTCACTAGCAAAAGACAAAAAAGACTGACATTAATTTATTTTGTGCCTCTGTCAGCCTGTTCCTCCCTGATGTGTAAAACAAGCTGTTTAGCTGTTGTGCATTTCTCAACCACAACTGAGGAAAGAGGAGGCAGAGAAGGAGAGGTTCAACTGAGACACACCTGATGATCAAACTGCAGGAAGGAAGATACTGAACTGATGAGCCAATTTCAAACTAGCGCTGCAGTAGGGCAAGAAAATGAAATTCTTCTTAATCACTGTAAGGTTTTGATGGTGGTAAATCTCTACAAATTGGATGAACCAAACCGTATAAAAGGGCAAAGCATGATGAAACCATAAAGAGCAGTCAACCAGCAATGAGTTTTTGTTCCAGAGCTCCAGATTTCTCTTTTTTTTCCACATACAAAAAAAATGCACAGCTCACCAAAAGAAAACAGGAGGACAAAAGAGTCACCCAGGTTCAGTGAATTGTGGCAGATTTCAGCAGCAGAACGGAGCGAGAGCTTCAGCCTGTCCGCCTGTCCGCCTGTCCGCCTCCTTCTCACACACTCGTTCACCTGGCCATTGTACAGTCTCTTCCCACCACAGTTACACTACTGTGACCTGCCCACACTTCTATTTAAAACACATATTTATATAATTTAATGTCATCTATACTTGAAATACACAATGTAAATAACTACAGTCTGATACAAACAAAAGAACACATAATAAACTAAAGGAACAAAGATCAAATTCAGCAAAAATCCCCATGTAACCCCTTCCCTCTCCCCTCTCTGATCCCTCAGTTCAGCCTAATCAGGTAAGTGGCAACTGATGGCATCTTGTGTCCGCATCCTCACATGTGCACCCCATGAAAACCCGCCCCTGAAGTGGATCTCAAAGAGAGAGCGGTTAACAAGGGTTTTTTCACCACAAAACAAAATAAGTAAACTTGCTGTATCAGTCTGTTATCCAACTGTCCATATGCACGTGCTGTTTTTTCACCTCAGTGAGGGGGATGCATCCCTGCTCCCTCACATGCCAACAACGTTGTGAAACAAAATGTCAGCCACCATGTTCTGCTTCGCTGGTTGGTAGTGGATGGAGAACCAGTACAGTTGGAGGAACAGGAACCAGCAAGTGATCCAGCTCTCAGTATCCTTCATCTTCTCCAATCAACGCCTTATGATCAGTCTCCAGCTTGAACTCTCTCCCAAGCAAGTACTACTTGAAGGTGTTGATCGTCCGCTTGATGGCCAAACACTCCAACTCCCCTGCTGAGTACCTGGTCTCCCTGGGTAACAGCTTCCTGCTGATGTACGCCACTGGTTTCCTCTCTTCTCCCTCTCCTTGTAGGAGGACTCCATCTCTCCCTCGGTGATTCTATCTGTCTGGACTGTAAATGGTAGATCAAAGTTTGGACTTTGCAGCACCGGCTCCTGACACAGGGCATCTTTGAGGTCCTGGAAGGCCTTCTCCTTCTCCTCACCCCATACCACTTTGGTTTTGGCTGTGCTGGAAAGGTCCGTTAAGACTGCTGCTCTCGCAGAGAAGCCTGGAATGAAACGCTGGTACCAGCCCACCAGACTCAGAAATAACTTGACCTGTTTCCCTGCTCGGATTACCTCCACCTTGTCCTGCACTGGCTTGATGAAACCACCTCTGAGGATATCACCAAGATATTGTGTCTCCTGCTTAGGCACCACACACTTCCTCGGGTTGATGGTCAGGCCGGCTTCCTTGATTTTCCCCAGAACCTTTGACGGGTGGCTCAGATGTTCCTGCCAAGAGGTACTGTATATCACAATATCATCCAGGTAAGCTACTGCAAAGGTGTCCATACCTGACGATATTTGATTCATGGAACTCTGGAAGGTCACACTGGCCCTGTGGCGACCAAATGGCATCTTGGTAAACTGCCAGAGTGTTTGGGGTGTTTTGAAAGCAGTTAAAGGACTGGCAGCATCAGACAATGGCACCTGCCAGTAACCTTTGTAAAGGTCAAGTGTGGTAATGAACCTTGCTTGACCAACCCGTTCAATGACATCATCCAGTCATGGCAGATGACAGGCATCAAACTAAGATTGTGCATTTACCTTTCTGAAGTTGATGCAAAATCTGATGCTTGAACTTTTACATGTTTTGTTGCATTACAAGCACTGAACTCAAATGAGTTTGACACACTGGTTGAGATTAAAGCATATTCATGTGTTAGGATGACCCAGGCAAAGCCCAGATCTAAATCCCATTGGCAAGCCTTATGCTCACCCTATCCAATCTGACTGAACTGGAACATTTTTTCAAAGAAGAATGGGAAAAAATGGCAGTTTCCAGAGGTGCAAAGCCAGTTGAGACACAAACAAAAAAGACTTGCAGCTGTCTTCTTTTCCTTTCGGCTTTTCCCTTCAGGAGTCACCACAGCGAATCAATTGCCTCCATCTAACCCTGTCTTCTGCATCCTCTTCTCTCACACCAACTACCTTCATGTTCTCTTTAACCACATCCATAAACCTGCTCTTTGGTCTTCCTCTAGGCCTCCTGCCTGGCAGTGGGAAACTCAGCATCCTTCTACCAATATATTCACTCTCTCTCCTCTGGACATGTCCGAACCATCTCAGTCTGGCCTCTCTGACTTTATCTCCAGAGCCCCTAACATGTGCTGTTACAGCAAAAGGTGGTTTGACAAAGTATTGACTCAGTGTGGCTGAATATGCATGCCACTCTTGTCAGATTAATTTTATTTATAAAAAAAAACCTTCAACACGATGTATCATTTTCCTTCCACTTCACAATTCTGCGTGGCTTTGTGTTGATCTGTCACATAAAATCCCAATAAAATACATTTAAATCTGTGGGAAAATTTAAGCGGTAAGAATACCTTTGCAAGGCACTGTATATGCAGTAGCTGATGATGACTTTTCAGTAGCCTAGCCTCTGCAACATTGATCAAGGGTACTGCAATAGTATATTTTTGTTATACCAAAAGGACAGAAAAACATGATTTCTCCTAAGCAAATTTGTTTATATTCAGGAGATTTGTGTGCATTGGCATTCAGTGATATCTTGGTTGTTGTTAAAGATGAAATTGTGGGGAAAGTGGTCACAATTATAATGAAATAGAGTGAATAAAACAAGATCCTTGTTTTTTGTGTGGGTTTGCTAAAGACGATTGCCTAAACTGTGTAAAGAATCTTTAAGATAAAAAAACACAATAAAACCCAATAACTTGAGTTTTGAGCAAATGCAGATAAATTCATGGGTGTAATCTTTTACATAATATTCTACATGGTATTTTTGTACAATGTTCTCTGCAATTTTTTGTACCATGCTTTTTCTTATTTATTCTTGCACTGCCTTTATACTTTTGTACCTTTTCTTTTGGAGCTGTTGTAGCTGTGAACTTTCCCCACTGTGGGATCAATAAAGTTTATCCTTATCCTTATTTTTAATGTAATGTAATAAGTACATAAAAAAATCCAAAACCAAACGCTGAAAAGACATTTGATGAAAGGTTCACATGGGCTAAATGTAATAGAAAGTTGACATGGCATCTCGTACAGGTTCAAGAATTACAGTGGTAAAATCTGACAATAAAGTTGCAAAACAACAAAAACAGAAACAACCATGTACAATGCAAACATGTATTGTGAAATTGGGCACTCTGTTTCTGTAGTCAACTTTGTGTTCGATTTCTCTTTTTTTGCATTCTTGTGGTTACTGTTAATAGAATTGTTGGAAGCTGAAGAATTAAAAGGATAAATTAAACAAATTGTTACAGAATACAAAATTTCAGAAACTGTCCTAATTGTACTCATAATCCCTGTACACCTACATGCATTTTTTTAAATTTATTGTTTTGGAGGCCAATCTATGACGATGACGGTATATTGAGCTCCTGCCTCTTTAAACTGGATTGTATGATCATAGCTAAACAAAAGTTGTCGTACATGTATGTATACATACAGATTGAATGCTGTAAGCTCTATTTTTGAATTTCTTTGTTTTCCACAGACGCACTGATGTGAACTCTGTGACAAACTGGAATGCTCCTCTGGTTTGGGAGGGAACCTTTGATCCAGTGGTGATTGATGACATCTACAGGAGGATGAACCCGAGAGTTGCTGTGGTGGTTCTTGCTGTTGGCAAGTAAGTAAACAGGATATTCTCACAGGATGTTGGGATGAGGTTTCATCTCGCCCATTGTAAAACATATTTATATTACATATTTTGTCTTTCATACTAGCTGATCAACTTTCTGCCTTGTTTCTTTCCATCCGACCAGATACACTCGTTTCCTGAAGGGTTTCCTTGAATCGGGTGAAAAGTACTTTCTTGTTGGTTTCAGGGTCACATACTATATCTTCACAGACAATGAGCAGGATGTTCCCAATGTAAGTTGTTTGTTGATAAGTTTATAATGCAGCTGAACATACGACCATTTAACAAGACAAACCACAAATGTAATCTTTATGATCTGTTTGTACAGCAGTTTTTCTAAAGTTGTGTCTCTCATTGTTACAGGAAAGTTGGTCAGTTTAGCTCCATTGCTACATTATTTTCAGTGCTCTACTGTCCATTAGTGTGTGGAAGCAGACTGTTGCACAAAGTTGCTTACATATATTTGACATGACGAGCTAGTTGAGATATCGAAGTGGCAACGGGGAGGTTTGTTTTAAGAGTAATGGCACACCTGATACAGTATTATTAAATAACTTGGTCACACCTCTGTACTGTTCAGTATCTCTCAACAGCCCCTGGGAGATGACAGCAAACACCCATTATGAAACTGAGAAAGAACTTTACAGAGAAACTCCAGAAGAAATAAAAAACGGAAACAATGAAAACCGAATTTAATTTCACGCATCCGTTGGTCAGATTCCAGACAGCTGTTTTGTGTCTGAAATAATGCTATTCACAGACTGAAATTTCCCACATGCATTAAGTGCTTCAGGGAATAAATGGCAGCTGAGGAATTCTGTACTTCAAATTTATTTCACAAGACATTGAATCACTCTCAATCATTTTGTCCTTTTTGTCACTGAATCTTAATTGATGACATTTGCAATGTAAATGTTTTATGTTTTATTTGATTGTGCAGGTTAAACTAACAAAAGGCCGGAAGATTACAGTTCTCCCTGTCCCCAGTGCCAAACGCTGGCAGGACGTAGTACTCAGCAAGATGAAATGGGCAACCATCTCCATTGACAAACAAGTGAGGAATGAAACATGTGAAATGGTCCACACAAAAACAACAAAAACAAATGCTTCAAACATCTGGTTAAAAACTGAGCAGTGAGAATTGTAAAGCATTGAATACTGTAGTCTGCATGCACAATTACCACCAAGCAGGCCAGGACTGGCAATCGGGAGAGGCGGGACTTTTCCCGGTGGCCTGCCTCCTTATTGGCCTGCCTGGACAGGCCAGCCACGGACTGGCAGGCCAATGAAAAAAAGTTGATCGGCTTTTTGGCAGACAGGCCAGAGACAGCAGCGCCAGAAGCCTCTCAGAGTACACGCCCACCCTCCTGTCACTCACACAAAGCAAGTGCTCTGAGCGCTAAATCAGAAGGATAGGGATTGGTCAAAGTGACATTTTTTAGAAGAATCGTGCCATGATTGGTTAGTTGCTTTATGGCCCGCCCCTTCATAGCGAGAACGGGGAAGCATGCACTGCAGAGCAGTGATATGAGAGTGAGGCCAGAGAGTGGAAGGAGCGAAGATTATGGAGCACCCTTAAGTTTACAAACAGTCAGTTCTTCTCACAAATGCATCATCAGACTTCAAAGGCCAAAATATAATAAAAATCTCTGGCCCAAATAAGCTCCACAGGTGTCAGGTGGGTTGCAGGAAGCCTGAAAACGTTTGAGACCCCCTCTTCAGGTAGGATAGGCAGTTGACTTACAATTTTCAGTTATAAAATGAACATTGGTGTTTGCATATACTATTAGCTATGACCAGCTGACATCTAAATGATTTGCTGACAAAATAATATGTTTTTTTAATTCCACATGTTATATAAATAATAGGAAAAGGAAAACATTGGAAAAATTGGTGAGGGTAGTGAAGAGATTACAGAAGAGAAAAGTACTGGACTGTATGGAGCTGTCGTTATGGTTGTGTTTAATAGACTTACTGTCTGTTTAGTAGTGTTGTAATTGCTATAACATAACTGTAAAAGGCATATTTTTGGAAGGAAAAAAAACAAAATTTTGGTGCATTATCCCATGTGACACAACCCTTGCGGTGGCAGAAGTGGCCTGACTGATTGGAAATCTCCCGGCCTGAATTTCTTTCCCAGTCCGGCCCTGCCACCAAGAATAGGTTTCATCAACCACTTCTCTGAAATATGATGTGTCTTCATGATGTATTAAACTTACAACACATCTGGCATGTTTTCAGATCCGTAATGAGACCGATTATCTTTTCATGATGGACATCGACAGTATCTTCCACAACCGTTTTGGAGCAGAGAGTCTCAGTCGGATGTCTGCTGTCCTTCACCGTGGCTACTACAAGGTTTTACTCTTTCCTACATCACATTCATCTCAAGTTTATGAACCTTTTTTTAAAAAAATCTTAATAATAATGTAATCTGATGTGGGGTTTTTTTCATTATATTGACTCATGTTGTGATCAACCACAATACTTTCTGCCAGCACAAGTGTCAGCTAAAGTCTCTGCTCATTTTTGAAATTATTAATTTATTTTCTGTGTTTTCTCAGAATACAGAAAGGGATAAGTTTCCATATGAGCGTCGTCCTCAGTCCAAGGCCTATATTCCTCCTGGTGAAGGAGACTACTACTACACTGCAGCTGTGTGGGGTGGATACCTGGAGGACATGTACAGGCTCGTCAAGTAAGCAGAATCATATGATCTTTTAGGGTATTTTCATGCTCTTTCTGATGTAAAGACAAGATACAGTGAAAAATTCAAGATGGCCATACTGTGCATTTTTGAAAACCGTAGTCACGGCTATTTTTCTTTTTTCCTTTTAAAAATTTTTTTTGCATAGTGCCTTGTCTCAGTTCTACTGCGTGTCTTATCTTGACAGATACTGTTATGAGCAGTCAGAGGAAGACGCAAAGAACAACATTGAAGCAGCGTGGCAGGAAGAGAGTCACCTTAACAAGTACAGTGTTATATTTCACTTCCTCATGCTGCAGTGTTTTGTGCTGTTCCCATTTTTAAAGGACTTGTTTAACCAGAATCCAACTTGCACTTTCTGTTCTTATCTGATAAAACAACTGGTACTTTGTCTCCAGCCAATCACAGTCAGAATGCACATATCTGCTCATCTCTCTGTCATGCAGGTACTTGTTGTACAACAAACCAGCTAAGGTGCTGTCTCCAGAATACCTGTGGTCAGATTATGATGCACCTGGATCAGACATTAAGCTCATCAGGATCTCTCAGTTGGTGAAGAACTATGCTGAAGTGCGACCCAATGGTGGAAATTAATGTCACATCAATGATATTAAAGAAGTAAAACCTTTGTACTAATAATAAAAATCAGACTATATGTATGGATTGCTTTCCAGATTGCACATTTTGCATACTGAAAGGCATAAAACTGTTCTCTGCAGAAATGTATGATTAACTTTGTGGTCAGCTTTCACTAAAAACAAAAATCTTAAATCAAAATAGACAAGATGTGCTTGTTTTAAAGCATGGCCATATAAAAATGAGTAATTCTGTTTGGATGGCAGACGCCAGTGTCAAACCTAATTGGGTGAATGATTTAACAGGGGAAAATTGATTTGCATGTATTGCTAAAAACCGTATATTAAATCGTGAAAGATAATTGCTGTCTGACTTGCTTCTGTTGTAAGCCATTATTATATTGCACCAGCATTACAATGCTCAGGGCAGAGGAGGAAATGTTGTGTTCTTTTTGTTGATGTTCTGTGTTTATACAGAGATCTGTATATTTTGTACAACCTGTGACTTGTTTTTTCTCTTTTTTTTTCTGAAAAGTACAAAACAGAGGGTCCGGACTTTTATGGTAAACAATATCACTTTTAATTTATTGCTTTAAGATGTACACATAAGGTCACATGGACTGGCGACCTGTCCAGGGTGTCCCCTGCCTTCGCCCGAGTCAGCTGGGATAGGCTCCAGCACCCCCCCCACCCACCCACCCACCCCCCAAAAAACAAAAACCCTAGTGAGGATAAAGCAGTGTATAGAGAATGGATGGATGGACATAAGGTCACATGTTCCCCCTGGTGTTGTGTAAGTGCACCTACATTTGCTGGATACACTTTCGTAGCAGCAGATGTTTTGACTTGTCACAGCAGGAACTGCCCATGCGGAATTAACAACATTGATGATGACTCCGTGTACCACCGAGCCATGGCAGTGAAAAATCAGGAACAGCAGCTGGATGCAATCACAATGAATGCGCTTTTTCTGCTTTCAGTCAAAATCTCCTCAGGTACTCATTTTCCACAATGACAGAGTGTATTGTAAATGTGTGGATTTATATTTTTAATGACTAAAATGACGGAGAAAGAGAAGAATTCAAACAGCGTGTTATTTAATCTTTAGAATAAGCAGAGAGGAATGGGTTTGAACTCGCTTGATTTGCACTAAGTACACTATGTTTTTGTATGGATGTTGCTTTGTTGTAAATGAATAAAGTTTTAAATCAATTCCTATGCTTTTGTGTCTCCTTACATCCTCTGACCTGGTGTCTATGCACATCACAACCGTTGTTTTTGATCAGCAGCTTTTCATTAGAAACATGAGCAATTTTCCTCAAAGTTATTTTTATAACCTCAATCTAATTTATTTGCTTCCTACAGTAGGTGGGTCATTCCAGAATTGGAGGACATTTGGGCTTCAAAATTTTTGAAAAACAAACCTCCTCTTTTTTAGTTGTCTGCTACATATTCATCAATAGGTAATAAACTATCAAAGGCTTGATTAGCTCAGCTTACACATCAATGGTACCATTTTTATTCCATGTTTTATTTGTTGTTTGCTAACTCTACTCTAGTCACAGTAACAGGGTTGCTCATTCATGTTAATGTTTTTCTCAGATGTAGAAGCAAGCTGTTTAGATAACTGTTACTGCTGACCAAGATGACAAACTTACTTATGTAAAAACGTGAAGAAAAAAGTTTTAAGAATTTGTCTTATCCTCATAATATGCATAACAGGGTTGCATGATGTAGAGTGAGACATTCAATCAAAGTGACGATGTTATAAAAATGTGAAAAATAGAAGAGAGGACATTTACTCTACTCATACTCTTGGAAAACTATGTGATTCGCTGTTTTCTTCATCTTCTACCAGCTACAAGGTTTATGCTAACAGGGTTGTGTGCATATTGTAGGATGCACGTTCCATGCATGATAATTATTATTTAAAATATTATGTTGCTTAATGGTCAGGGGCCAAAAGTGAGATTTCAATTTCATTTTAATTTGAGATTCAATTTGATCATCAATGAGGTGAGACAAGAGAAAATGGCATTTTAGGGGGTAATCCACACTTATTTGTCTTTTTTGTTTTTAAATTTAAACATTATTTTCTCATATTTTATTTTTTAGATTTGGTCTCAGGACAAGTAAATTGACACAACAATTGCATGTTTGAGTATTTTGTACATGTATTATTTGAAACTTGGTGCGTAGGCAGTAAAATGTCCTCTAATTCTCGAAAGCCCAGCAAATCTTACCTTTTTCTTTCTTTCAGTCTATTTATCATAGGGCTGTGTTTCATCAGCAGACTCTATTATACTGGAGATTAATTTACAAGCACAATTTCAGTCCCCATATGACCCCATTTTGGAACTGTAGATATGTTCTACATAAACACAAATCTATATTTCAACAAAATTGGTTTGATAAAGGAATCTGGTCTGTGATGCATTTACTGGACTGCTCTGGAAAAATGCTAACTTTTGAAAATTTCAGTACCAAATTTAATATAACTGACAAACGCCAATATAACCAAGTAATTAAAGCAATACCTCAGGCAGTCTTGTTAATGGCATCAGACTTGCATAAAAACAAAATTCAGGCAAGCCTCCCATCGCTCATGCTGAATGGTTACAGGCTAAATGATTCCAAACTTACCAACTTTGTTCTTAGAAATATATTCAATAGAGTAATTTTCCCAAACCCATCATCGAGAAACTCAATTCTAAATTTTTTCTCCAAAAATGATGCTCAAATTTTAAGATCTAAATTCTTCAAATTTCCTATTGCCCCCAAAATGAAAGAAAATCATTTCAAAATTATGAATAGAATTTATCCCTCAGCTGATTTTTTAAGCAAACGATTTGGTTTTGAGAATAGTAACTGCTCCTTTTGTAATGAGCACACTGAAACTACAGATCACTTATTCTATGAATATATGTATTCTAAAGCTTTTTGGGATGATGTACATCACTGGTTATCTAACTATGTACCAATCCCTGCTTTTGAATGTGAAAACATTTTGTATGGATTTGTTATTAATAACTTTTTGCTAGACATGTTAGGGAATGTCATTGCAATATTAGGGAAATTTTTCCTCCACAAATGTAGATTTCTGAAGTGTAGACCCATTTTTGGTGTGTTTCATAAAGAGACGTCTCTATTGTTCTCATCACTGAAGTATACGAAAGGGCGGACTGCTGTGAAGCTTTTTGGTATGGTTGAGAATGTCGGACTCATGGACAACCCCTAACCCATTGAACATTCATGCGGACAGACTCCTTTTATTTTGTTACCTTTTTTTAAACTCTTTTTTTCTTCCTATCTTGTACGTCTTTTTTGTTACTCTTCGTACCTCTTGTACGACTGTTGATGCTATTTTGTTTCAATAAAAAGAGAAAAAAACAAAACAAAACATAGGGCTGTGGTCTGAGGCTGCGCCGCGTCTTTACGACAGTGTCGTAAAGCGCCGATGTTGTGGTCGGAAATTTGACCAGTCGTCCTCTGAGCTGAGCTTTCAGTCGCCCTTCAACCAACACAGACAGACCTCTTCCCGGCTGGAACGGACACTGGCCTAACATTAAATCATGGCAGGCGCGCTTGCACGGAAAGGCTTTGACTACCTGAAGAGCAAAGAGTTCAGGGATTATTTGATGAGGTATGTGTTAGAAGCTGCTCCGCGTTTCTGTTAGCATGAATGCTAACGAGCGAGTTGGCAGTCGACAGCTAGTTAAGTAGCGTTAGCTCATGTTCAACAGCAATAGCCTGCATTTACTGTCCTGTTCTGTCCAACCAACGTCTCAATGACATTTTTGACCATGTCAAAGAACTGTTTCCTCCATTTTTGCTCCTTTGACATCTTTTTTGTTACTGCTTTTCAAGGACAAGTCTGTTTACTATAGTAGTGTTGAGCTACTTTGTCTGTTCAGGTGATTAGATAGACTGTAATTGTAGAGAGGACCTAAATACTATATACATATACTAATAGATAAAATACTTCCTTTATTATATGTTTTCTGTCGTTCTGGAAACATACCTCAACACCATGGCAAATCTAGAAAGTGGGTCATAACCTGTTTAATAGGCTGACCGCTACTTTGCCACCAGTATTGAATCTTCCTTCAGAGCCAATGTTAAGCAAACAAAACTACCTTTTTTACTTTTTAGTCAAGACGTTGGTTAATGTGTACACGATGCCCTGGGGATGTTTACACTGGCCACAGATTAACCACGTCTGAAATTTAGAGTAAAGGCTAAATTATGACATAGTAGTGGACGAGATCATCTCTGTTTGTCACAATTGCACAAGATTGTTATCACTGTGTTGTTTTCTGAGGAGCTTTGACGATAATGTCTTGATAGAACAATGAAAATGCAAAGAAATGCACTGTAGATGTAGGTGATGCACACAAAATGACATCCTGTATAGTCTGTCTACAAAGTATGAGAAAAAGAATTACGTTATCATGTTGTTTCTTTTGCTGCAATATACATTATGATATTTTCAAAACAATGGAATTTTCACCAGCTGTCCTGAACAGGGTTATTTGAAAAGCGGATTTTGAAGAAGAATGAATCTGCACAGTAAATAAAATAAGCAGTTTAAAAAATAGCCAATTGCAACATTTTTGACACTGGCAAATGTTGCAAAAATAGTTTATCGCTTTTGTTGGCATCCAGATCTTATTTTTTTACTCATCATTCGACTCCAGAGCTTTGGGGTTGTAATTTAATAGATACAACAAATATTTTTGCATTGCCTTGTGTAATGGCAACAATGGCAAGACACTCCTCGTAGAGTACCTGTTTTTTTGGTCAACATCATCCTTTCTGCTGCCAAAATATTTGCATACGTCTAACACTGTGTTTCTTTTTGATACCAAATCTTTATTTTCTGTGTTTCTTTCCTGCTCCTTGTATATTTTACAGTCCACATGTGATGACTGCATAATTCAATGTCTTTCAAATGAAATTTTAAAAAAAAATCAATGTATCTGAAACCCCCTAAATTGGATTAAATTGTGTTCTGTCAGACAGAGTAATGATGGAAAATCTAAACCATACAAGTCTTCTTTTTGCATCAAGCAGTTACAATACGTTTTAGCGTGGTATATTTGCCTTATTTCACATTGCACTTCCTGCCATGTTGCTGCTGAAACAGTATATTGTGGATTCCTTGCCTTAGGCTCAATCTCTGTTTAGCTTTGGCTGAAAGCTCTTTGTAGTGCCGTGTTTTGTCACTCTGCACTCACCAATTTGTGTTATTAATGTTGTGGCTGCTAGCTCACTGTACAGAAACTAAAATGCTATGTCATTCATAATACTCTAATTTCGTGATGTAAAAATAAAGCAGACTACTTCACCCACTGTAAAACTTAGTATCTTTACGTTGTTGTCCTGTCAATTGCGGACTGCTTAAAACAGATTTGTGACCTGTTTTATGAGTCTGTACTTGCTGTGTGACCCAGCTCTGTCAGCGTGACTGAAGTTTGTTTCTGTATTTTTTTTTCTCTTCTATGTGGCACTGAAATAATCCCCTCAAACATTCAACAGCACGGTGAGTCCTCATCCTTTTTGTCAGTATACCTGTTTCTGTTGGTGTCTGTTCTCATTTGTAATTGCCTGTCGTTTAATCTGAACCTTACTGTATTTGACAATTTGCACTGCACATATAGTCGTAGTCGTATAAATGTGGAGATTTGAGTATGAATGTGTCATTTTCTAATCATCACTGTCATATTTGTCTCTTGTGTATTTTGACACAATCACTTTTTATTCTGTGAATCACAGTGCACATTTTACCAGTACGTATATGTTTCCTTTCTACTGCATAAACGGCTAATGATAAATGCCAAAACTATGATTTGTCACTTTTGCAGCATTTCTGGGGTCCTGTAGCAAACTGGGGTCTTCCCATAGCTGCCATCACAGATATGAAGAAGAGCCCTGAAATCATCAGTGGGAGGATGACCTTCGGTAAGACAATACAGACACATGTACACAAATGCAAAAATGCAATGCACATACAATATGTAAAAGAATGCTTTTCTTGTCAGCATTATTGGAATCCAGGCTGTAGTTTGTGAAGTTGCTTAGACACAGGGGGGGAAAAAAAGCACAGCTGTAATTCTTGTTACTCATTTTGAATGTTCCTTATAAATGTCGCTTTTTCATGTCATGTTCTCAATGAGAGACTTTCACTTTGTAGTATGGAGTGTTAAGCATAAGATGGTTTGTAAGAAGACAATCCTATACTAAACTTATGCTCATGTGTTGTTTCCCTCCTATCAGCTCTGTGCTGTTACTCGCTGGTCTTCATGAGGTTCGCCTACAAAGTGCAGCCTCGCAACTGGCTACTGTTTGCTTGCCACATGACCAATGAGTCAGCACAACTTATCCAGGCCAGTCGTCTCATCAAACACAAGTGAGAAATAGTCTACTTTTCACTTTATCTGTTGTCATTGCAAACAAATCATGTGTCATGAAAGGCTCTGTGGGCAAGGCATGAGAGCTGTTGTTTTCTAAGCCAGTCCACATTTATGGACCATCAAACATAAGAGCTCGGTATTGTAATTGATATATACCGTTTGCTTTTTCAACACAGGTTTGTGATGACAGCCTAAACCAAAAATAGTGTCTTTCTTTTTGTTTGTTTTTTTAACCTAGTTTTAAGTTTTGCCACTATGGCTTTTGAAGCAGATTAACATTTCAGCACACCAAGAGCTATGATGAAAAGCAATGTTAGCAAAGTAAAACTCTTTCCTTTAACACTTAATAAGAGCCTTTTTGATTGATTTATTTGGATCCCCATTAGCTATGGCAGTGCCGAAGCTATTCTTCCTGGGGTCCATACAATATCTTTACAATGTGTCAATGCAGTTGCATCACTTACAATACAATCCCTATGCGTTATGATAATAAGATCTATTGAATTATGGCAAAGAAAAGACCTCTAATGCACCCTGATTATTTCTCTGTTTGTTTGTTTTTCAGAATGGAGAAGAAGTGGGGATCGTAGTGGCAGAGTGGCACCATGCTGCTTCAACGGGCACCTAAACCAGGACATCAGAACTCATGCATCTACACAACTTATCCAATTAATCTGTGAAAAAGCAGCACTTACAGCAATCGTTTAACATGATGTTGTCATGATTGATCACCCTGATGAAGTTTTAGTCACTTTACTACACAGACAGAACAAAAGACGATGGTTTCCTCCTAGAATTAAGGTCAACTTCTTATTTTGAGATTTTTGCATTATTGATCACGACACACAATGATGGACTCAGCTGAGCAGACTGGCAGATGTCTTGCACACAGCATCCAATGGCTTTTGCACACTTTCAGACTTGGCTAAAGCAATCATTATTTGTTAATCATCTCATTTCAGGTCATCGGTGTCCATGTATTTCTTGCAACGTAACTTGCTTAGGAATTTAAGTAATTTTGTCCAGAACTATGGTTGAGGTCAGGTTGTGCAAATATGTCCACACTGTAGCCAATTATCAGTGACTAAGTAAGCATGTAGGCTAGACTAACCTGTCTACCGTACCCTGGAGCAAGATGTACTGTAAAATGTGTTTGAGTGTGCTTTAGGATCCTGTTTGGCAGAGTTTTAAACAGCGTCATAAATGAAATTCAAATAAATGTTTGAATTACAGAAAATACATATTGACATCTTAAGTGGTGAAACTGCTTGTGTTATAATTTACTATAATGGCACTTCAAGCTGGGACTGTTGAGGTTATTGTGTTTTAATAACTGAGCAAGACAAACTGCTTCTGTCACTGCTGATCAAACATGTACTGTGTGCTGTTGTAAAATATCATTCACATTAATTTATTGTCATTGTGTAATCCAACTTATTTTCCCTCCTTAACATTTCGATTCTTTGGGTTTGTTAAAATGAACTGGCTTTAATACACTTGATTTCTTTGCCGAGATTTTTTTTATTGTTTTCTATTATGAAACTCAGCTTCACACCAGCAATTTTCACATGATCCTTGTTTGCCTTAAAGTCAAATTTCACAGTCATTACTCGGGATCAGGTGACAGGTGCACTGTTGGGTATTTTACTGTAACAATGTCACAAAGGACACTCCTCTGTATTTACACTCAACATTAAGCTCTCAACCTAATGGGATTGTAAAATGAACACTGGACACACCTCAGTGAAATTAGAAGGCACAAATTAACTTACCTGCAAATAAATTTTTTCTCACAATTATTTAGGCCTTGTGTGAAAACGGTTGCTGAGAGATAATTGCATTTAACATGTTTTTTTTTTCACTGTCATTTGCTGCATAGCTTACATTAAGAAGTCACAACTCAATGTTGCCTTTAGAGCCTTTTGTTAAATAATTCACATTTTGCTTCACTGGGAGTATGCAAAGTTTAGTACAAATAGACATGCATAGCGGTTATTAAAGTGAATGAGTCTTTCAGGATTTTAAATAAGATTGGTTGAACTTTACTGATTCCTCACAAGGAAAATTCACATATAGCGGAAGCTAGAAAGAAATTAAGATGACTTAACGGTGAGACAAGAAAAAAGTAGAATAAAGATATTAATAAACTATGTGCACTTTTTACACGTAGATATGATGGATAATCATACCTGCTATACCATACTCGTTATGAGATAGAAAGTCATAATTACAACTTGCTAACTCATAATTATGACTTGCTATCTCATAATTATGACTTAATATCTCATAACTATGACTTAGTATCTCATAATTTTGACTTAGTTTCTCATAATTATGACTTAGTATCTCAATTATGGCTTACTATCTCATAATTATGACTTTCTCAGCAAAATAAATGCATCGACTGTGAGAAAAAGATGTAACATAAAATGATTCTCCGAAACTCATGGAAATCAAGTATTTTGTACTACTCTAAGAAATATCTCCAAATTTGACACGGGTTTTGTTGTTTGAAGGAGCTGACTGTAAAAACAGATAGAAACTGACAATGACAGAGACAATATAAATACCAGCAGATGGCAGTGAAGCAACGACAGGACTCAGCTGCAGCGAAACACCACAGAAGAAGAAGACAAACATGGCGTCCGTCAATAGTGATGAGTGGAGAGCTGTCTGCGACAAATTCACCAACGCCCAAAACCTGACAGAAGTAGAATCACGGAATGACCCAGAAAATGACCCGTTCCGCTCCAAATACAAGGCCAGGGAACTTCTCAGAGAGATATACTGCTCGCTCAAGAGTTTTGAAGCTGGCGAAGGCGAGGAGGAGAGCGGCGGAGAGAGCGGCGAGCAGCGGCCGACAGAGCAGCCGGTGGACGGGCAGAGGGAGGACGGTCAGGGCATCAGCGGGGACTCGCCAGCCGGGATGCGGGCCGCTAAACTCGGGGCTGTGGAGTATTACCTGGGCGTCAACCACGTCGACACGGAGGAGCTGTCAGCCGGACAGGAGCATCTGATGAATTGCATGAAGCTGCTGGACAGATGCCGAGTGTCGTCCGAGAATGTGTCGCTGTTTATTCATGTCAGGGTAACGCTGACAGTAACTTTCACATTAATATGCGGAAGTTGTTGTTGTTTACAAGCAGGAAATCACAGCAAGAATTTTAAAAATCGTCTGGTTGAATAGCTGCCGTGAATAAATTGTGTCTTGTTACACAGATGTTTGCAAAAAAAAGCAAAAACATCTCTATCAGATTGACTGTGATTCCTTGTAAACATGTAGAGCTACAGCTCATTCTTCCACAGACCATGTTACTGTAGTAGATCAGATGATGCTGATCACTTGATGCTCATGTGTTCTGTCTTTGTGTTATCAGAACCAGCTGGGCATCCTCTGGGCAGGCCGGGATGAGACAGAGATGGCTCAGGGCTTCCTGGAAACTGCAGAATCCAACTACCAACGTTACATGAAGGAGGTGAGTGTCTATTTCTACCAATAAAAGTCGTGCATTGCATTTTTTTTTACATCCAGTTGAAAAGGTAAATACAAGGTGACAAAAGAGCATTTTTTTTGCAAGTGCTGACTGTGAATATGTTTTATGTGCTGTAAGTGTATACAAATTGACTGAGAAATCCCCAAAGTTTACAGAAAACTAATATTGGCTTCACAGACTTGCCTCCTGCCGCAGTAAAGATTAAATGGCCAGATCTTCTTTATTAGCAGCCATTGTTTTTGGGTTTTATGTTTGTTTTTTTCAGGATGGTAGTCCTCCCATTGATATGACAGAGTACTTCACGAGTGAAGAGAACCTGCTGACACACCAGGAGAGGACCAAAAGGTAACTTGTAAACTCCAAATACATGTATTTATATTAATTTTTTTCTGTTTTGCCTTGCATTTACTTTGTCCCTTTCCGTTACTTCTCTCGTTTCATCTTCACGTTCATACATACCAGGTTTGAGTTGGCCTACACTCATACCATGTACTACCTTGCTCAAGTTTATCAAAACCTTGGTGAGTATGAGGTGTCGATCCTTCAGTTTCTGATCAGTTTTTTGAAGTCTTCTTTTGAATTGTATCGTAATCTGCAACAATAATGAAGCTGATGTATTGCTATATTTGATGACAGGATATTAACTACAGCCTTTTGTCTCTTAGGGGAAACTGAGCGTGCTGCCACCTATTGCCACAGTACCCTGCAGAGGCAGCTCCGGTTAAATCAGTTCAATCCAATGGAGTGGGCTCTAAACGCTGCTACACTGTCACAATATTACATCACTAAGGTGGGACATAGATTAATTCAGAACCGCAAATCTAAAAGCACCTTATCTGAATTTATTTTTTATCTGTCTAAAGAAAATAAATCTGCTTTACCTTGCTTTTAACAAGGTTTCCACCAGACCTTAAATGTTTGCTCGTAGTTCACTTTTACTGAGATTTAACATAGAGTCGGATCATTTTGATTATGTGCATGAATGCAGGTTGTGCTAATCAAACATAATTAATAGAATCTGTTATGGGTGTTCACTATCACACTCACAATAGTTTGTTTTCAGTATAAGTCATTATAAATGTGTGTATGCTTGTGTGATTTTCATTTTTATTTTGTACTAGGGCCGATATATGGAAGGCAGACATTGCCTCTCAGCAGCTACTGTCATATCAGGTTTGGCAGGGGAGGTTCCCTCTGAGGCTGCTGCTCAGGAGAGTAAGTATTAATCTAATCATTGAATTAAAATGCATATCAACACAATTACACTGGCAGACTTATTTCCTTTGTATTGTGCTCACTTCCTTAAATACAGTACACCAAACACGAGAGAGCACAATTTTGTAGCAAAGCTGTCAAAGGAAACTGTGCTTTCCTAACCTTGTCTTTTTGGCTTTGTCTCCTTTTGCCCCTCTCACTTCATCCAGACATGTTTGTCATTCTTTCAGTCTCTCTCGGCGCATCTTAACATCTCTTTTTCCTTCTATTTGACCCAGGTGAGACGGAGAGTGAGCGCAGGGAACATCTCAGACAGAAGAGAGCTGAGATTGCGAGATGTTGGATCAAATACTGTCTCAACCTCCTGCAGGACTCCAAGAAGCTTCTAGAGGTACGTGTATGTCAAGTATGTAGTCGTGGCTCCTAATAAAATCTTTAGGCTTTTCAGATGTGGTGACACCAAGCACAAACATTTTATCACTAGAAAACCCAATTAAAATGAAGTTTGCATCAAAGATAATCCTTCGGTAATGCCTTTTTTTTTAATGACTATCGCATCCAACTGTTTTTCTTTTGACCAAATCTAGACAATCTGTGCACATATGGTCATGTAGAGTATCTGTTTGTTCATGTGTCCACATGCTTTTGTGAATCCTGGATCAACATACTTTTATTGGTGTGTTTTAAAATGTGCTTGTGTGTGTGTTTTCAGGACAACATCGGGGAGCTGGATACTGATCGCCAAGATGAGTTGAAGAGAGCAAGAAGGCGTGAGGAGGAAGAGGAAGAGAAGGGCAGGAAGAGTGCTCTGCTCTTTGGCTCTGAAGACACTTTTGACTCCATTGCTAGCCTGGAAGAGAAGGTCTGGCTGTGTGTGTGATGCTGGTTTTGCTGCTGCTAACATTGTTGTGGTTATAACTATTATTGTTAAGGACCATGTGTACTGCTATTTGTTAATGTTGATATCAGTATCTGCTTAAATGCTTTCCTTAATTGACGAGATGTGCTAATAGTAGCTGTTTTTAGTGCATATGTTTTCATATGAGTGTTGTAATATTATCAGCCCGTGTATGACAAACATAATTACTCGGTGCTATAAATAAAGGATTGAGATTACCCTGTCATTAGAGGGCGCCATTCTGCAGATGAATGCTCTGCCTCTTGTGATAGATGAACCTAAACACAGTTTGTTTTCTGTTTTTCAGGTGCTGTGTTTATTCCCTTTGGACTTCACTGAGGCCAGATCTGTATTTCTCGTAGGACAGAATTATGTCACACAGGTATGAACAAATCACAAACACACGCTAAAACTGGCTTGGATGGACTCATAAAAGTGTTCTGTATGTATAAACAGACATACAGTTTATAAATCACTTGTGAGTTATGGAAGTTGCTTCACCAGCAGATAACATCACAGATGAACATTAGCCTGAATTCAATATGAAATTTCTGGTATATAAATGTAAGCCATTTTTGTAGCTATTACAAATGTACTGTTTGGGTTCATCTCCCAGCGAAGTATTTAGACTGGAAAGCCCTCAAAGGTACTTTTTGTGGTCTTTGGCTGTGAAAATATAAAAAGACTTGATTGATGTATCGAGGTATTTATAGCAGAAGCAAGCAACTTCACAATTAGCAAAGGATTGTTGTCTTAAATATTCACCGCAGGAAGAAAATGTGCATCATAATGCCATGAATATGATGTTCTTTCTGTTCTTGTACTGACTGGGCCACACTGATAAATCATTTTATTTTGACAGTGCTACAAAAAAAGGTTAATCTTTGAAGACTGAGATAAAACATTTCACAGTCAAAGGCAGCAGGGCCAGATGCCTATTGGTTTACTCCACACAAATACAACTTTAAAAAGTACCACTAAGTTGGATCATGCTATTTCTTACACAATTGCGCAAATTCTGAACATAAAACAGATGTTTTTCAGTTCATGGCGGATTATCCTCTCTGAAACATTTTCCCGAGCCCTGAACACACAGTGCCCTGTTTGAGCTGCTGAACAAAGTCAGCTGTCTCATTTAAAGTAGAGCAGTGTTAAAAAGTCCTTTTACTGTTTTGCATCTGTCTGTAGTTTATCTCTACTTGTAACTGTTTCTTCACTCTGTCATTCTCCCTAAGGCCAAGGAGTACTTTCAGATGGATGGATATGTGACAGACCACATAGAGATTTTGCAGGATCACAGCTCTCTGTTCCGTGCCCTGGCTTTCTTCGAAGAGGATCTGGAACGACGCTGCAAAATGCACAAACGAAGAGTTGACATGCTGGAACCAATCTGCAATGGTACTGAGCTCTCGAGTTTCAAAGTTATGATTGTTTCCTCCTTTGAGACTTTCATTTGTTTCCTTTTCAGTAGAAAAAAATGAATAAAATGACCTGAAAAATTATTGAAATGTATTTTCTCTCACTCTTGATTTCTCTATAGACCTGAATTCCCAGTACTACCTATTGATCCGCAGACAGTTAATGTTTGAGTTGGCTGAGACCTACAGTGAAATGATGGACTTAAAACTGACGCTGGCCAACAGACAGGCCGACACACAGTCTCTAGACAACCACACCATTAAGAAATTCAACAGTCTCTGCTCTGCCTCTGCCAAGTACGTGTACATTTACATTTAAGTGCCTCTGTATGTCTCTCCGTATCGATTTTGCTCAGTTTTAAAGTGATTTGGTATCCTCGCCAGGTACTTCCAGATGTTTCTGGACTCTCTGTGTTCTCCAGAAGGGAAGTTTCCAGAGATCCTGGAGGAGGAGGTGCTCCGACCTGCTCTGGTTGCCCGCTTCAGAGTGGCCCGACTACACAGCCGACTGATCAGCTCTGTGCCTCCAGTTCAGCTGGAAAACCTCAACAGATCTCTGGAAAACTACAAGTATGAAGATACATAGCACTACATCCAACAATATTCAAAACATTGTTCTGACCGGGAGCTCTCTGTCAGAGGATGACGTTGATAGGTCGACTTTAACGTATGAACATATAGAATAGAATAGATCTTTATTGTCACTGTTACAGAAAGCAATGAAAATTGATTTGGTACTCTCCCAATGGCAGCATTGAAAATAGATGATATAATACACCCTAAAATATGTACACTATCAGAGCAAACCCTAAAAATATATACAACATAAGAGCAGATGTGCAGATCGGGAACAGTTGGCGGTTAGAGACCCGCTCTCTAACATGACCAGAATGAAACTGTAATTTCCGGACTATTGAGCGCACCTGAATACAAGCCGCACCCACTAAATTTAAAAAGAAAAAAAATTTGTACATATATAGGCGGCACTTGTCTTTAAGCCACAGGTGTCCACGTTGTAACATGAGATATTTACACAGGAAGGTTTTTTTTAACTTTTAATTAAAGAAATGCTTTTTTCCGAACAGTCCCTGTAACACGGCAGTAAAACACATTGAGTCGGTTCACGCTGCCGACTCCGTCTCACCATCGATTCATTGATGCCAAGCTTATGTGCAGCAGCTCTATTTTCTTCTTCGACACGCAGATCGATTGCCTTTAACTTAAAAGCTGCATTATATGCATTTCCTTGTGTGTTTTCCATGATGCGGGTGTGTGCATGAAGCGCAAAATGACTGATCTGAAGAATTTAGTGTGAGTGTGTTTGATTTCATTCGAACGGTTTCGTTCTTCCACTGTGACCTGTTCGGTAATTTCATTGGTCTGATGTGACGAGGCTAAAGGTATTGGCGGCATGAAGCTCGCCTGTAAAAATCTATACATTAGCCGGATCCTTGTATAAGCCGCAGGGTTCAAAGCTTGTGGAAAAAGTAGCGGCTTATAGTCCGGAAAGTACGGTAATAGGTCACATGGACAAAAAAAGATAGAGTTGTGACTGAACTCTGCATCCTGAAAGCTGCCATAATGTTTTGTCTTTCCACCTGTTGTGTAGATACGTGGTGCAGTATTGCGAGGCCCATCCTGAGGCAGCAGCTGCAGCAGAGACGGAGCTGGAGTTGAGTAAAGAGATGGTCGGCCTCCTTCCTCTCAAAATCAACCGCCTAAAAGCGAGGATGGCCGCAAACAACTGAAGGACATCGCTGTTCACTGACTGACCCACTTCCTGACTAATTGTGCTAAACCCATCCTAATATACCAGTCAATCTGAATTTACCACACTATAGTTAAATGGACGCTCCCAACAATTCAAGAAGCTAAATGACAGAATGAGTGGCTTCTGTTCTTACTGTGTTTATACTAGTGATGACCTCCTTTTTGTGGGCATGCTGCTTTCACAAAACTGTGAATACGTTACTGGCTGTACATGCTTGCTATCCTCTGTGTAGTGAACTTTGTGGTCTATCTTTAACAGAAAATTGCTCAGAAAATGCACTCTGTCTAGCATCAGTATAGATCATCAGAATAAAAATATCATTCTCTTACAGTAGTTTATTGTTAGAATATAAAGCTGTGTTTTCAGCTTCAACATCTATGCTTTCTTCTTAACCAGTCTATTGTAAAACCCCTCTCTGAACAGCTGCAGTCTTTGCAGGTTTGTCACTAACAGCTGCTTTCAGTCAGTGTCCTTACGGTGGATATGTGCACCAGATTTTTCTTACATTTTGTAAACATTTAACTTTTGTGTTTTGCTTAGTTTTTGATAGTATTTCACTGTTCAAGGGTCCTCTGTGACCGTAGTCTGATTCATGTCTGTTTTCTATTGTTAATCATATTGGTTTTCATTTAATGTGGCTTTATTTTCTTTAAAGCACACTAAAAGTATTTCCCTTTAGCTACTTTGTGGTTAATAAAAGTTAAGACATACTGTAACCAAAGTTAGTGTGTCCATGGTAATGACAGTAAGACAGCCGGAGGTAAAGATAGCAGCAGTGATTCAGTTTGTGCTCCTAATGGGTTGCTGTTGAGGGTCAGAAATAAACAAAAACATACTGCTGTTGGTTTAGTAGACTTCACAACCTGCATGGTGCGAGTTCCATTAAGTTTAACCTATATTGCAGCCTGTTTTATGTACAGTAGAAACTTATAATGTTTAGACAACCGAGTGTCCCACACTTATGTCACAACACTAATATATGCTTCTTTTTTCAAGAGTCTAAGTGTGAGGTGGGGCCTCATAAGTATCCATATAGTAGAAGGCTGTCTTAATGACAGTGGTTTTTTGAGCAAAAGGCTAAAATAATCTCAGCACTGGGTGCAGATGAGTTTAAGAATTTTTCCAGACTATTAAATTGCTTAATGCAGAGATGCGTGTAAAACTGTCTATTAAAATTATAACATGCCTTAAACTGCCTCTATGTGATGACATCCTATAAAAGTAACGATATATGTCAACTTTTATGTGAAATGCATCTTTATATTGTGCTTCGCCCACAGCTACCTCTTCTCCTGCTTGTTTTCCACATTATCAGCAGTCAAGACAACTTTAATTATGTACTCCTACATCACAAATTTGCCTCCAGGCTTTACAGTCTGTGCAGCACATTGGTTCAGTTTTACCTACATTTATCCCATTGTGAATTAAAACTGTGTACGTGTATTACAGCTGGCAGAAATAAACGGGCATTGCACAACAAATGGGAGTTACTTGAGGATAACAGTACTTAGATTCTTTCGCATTTTTTCAAAAGGGGAAGCAATTCCACCGTCGGTCAGATGTGTGGGCTGACATATGACCAATTTCCCACTAACCATGAGGTCATGCAACTTCTCTTAAGGCGTTGGTGACTTTGTGGTGTATCTGCAACACCACAGGACAGTGTGTCTGGTGTACACAGCCAGTGTCACCACCCTGTCACACCAGACCAGTCTAGTAAAATCATGGGATTGAGGTTTACAGCCTGAAAGCAATAATAATAATATTAGAAGGAGAGGACAAACTGAAGAGTAAAAATGTTCAAATATGAATCCCAAACTGGGTTATACTGAGTTGTGACACTTTGGTATGTTGATTTTAAGCGTTCCAGAGAAGAGACATAATAAATCCAAATTTATTTTGTCAAACAACAAATTCCAACACACCTCCTTCCTCTGCCACCCACCTCCAAACAGACACAAGCATGCAAGTCAAATACTGATCATGGCACAAACTGCTGCTTGCTGTAAAACACAATCAGTTTTTTCATCGTGCGATGGAAACATTTTCATTGCATCATAACCTGCAATTCCTGCTTAAGTTTACGCTCCTATTAACCTTGCTGATGTTTGTCAAAACATGCACCAACAAACCTGCCCAACACTTGAGAGTAATGTGCTGTGAATAAAGAAGGCAGCTTACCGGAAAATCCTCACTTACACTAAATATACAATTCTAAGATGTCAGGAAGATTTTTTTTCAATCAAGAGGAAAGAATAACTGCAATGATGTAAAATGCAAGTTACACAGGGGTAAAATGACTGTATATAAAAGAGAGTAAAATGTTTAGTTTCATTGGATGACTATAAAGTTTTAGTTAAGGAGCGTTTTAGAGATGTCTGTAATTATTTTTGAGGTAGTTTGGGGCTGGCTGAGTTTATTGTGTCTTATATGGACACTTATTTCTTCTGTGTACTCAAGTTTTGTTTTTGTTTTGTTTTTTTTAGAATGAAGATCCTAATCTCAATGAGACTGGCTTGTTAAGATAGGGTATTTTACGTTTCCTAACAATGGAAACAAAACAGGAACATTTAAGATTACTGAAATCAAGATTTGGCTAGGGCTGCTTCGTAGGGATTTTTCTCGTCCTATCTAACTGTTACATACCAAATACACATCCATAGACTGTTAAAATATTGTTACATCCTGAGTAATGCCCAAAGGAACAGTCAACACTGTTGTATACTACATAGTGTACATGCACGTGGCTGTGTTTGACACAACAGTGATAATTTCTGTTCTTAACACAAAAATCTACATCCTGTAGTTTTTTCTTTCTAGATAAAAACTGATTCCATTAGATTTTTTTTATTATTAGTCACTGCTCAAGTTCCTCCTCGTGACAGTTACTGTGGAGCCTGTGTTTCTGCCCCTTATCAGACTAGTGAATGGTTTTAGTGTGTTTTTATATATGTTTACCACTGTGTGCACACTTACTGCGTCTCTCTATCGGAGAGGGTAAAAATAGTGCTGTCTGTTCAGCCATAAACTCTGGTTACTCAGACAATAGACTCGAATCCCACATAATGTGACAGGGGTGGGAAATGGAAACCAAGCTGACTATAAAGCTGACTTTTTATAGATAAAGATACCGACTGCTGCAGAGGAGAACATACAGCATCAAACACAACATATTTGATATAAGTGATTGTACAGTGTTTGAAACAGCTTGATTATCGAGTGTTTTAAAGAAGACAAGTGCTGATTGGAAAAAGGCCAAATGGGAAATTTAAGTGGGTTTATGTGCCTCATAAATATGTCACAGTGTGTTTGTGTGTGTATGTGTGTGTGTGTGTGTGTGTGTGTGTGTGTGTGTGTGTGTGTGTGTGTGTGTGTGATTGTAACCCGAGGCGAGGTTGGGCAGGCTAGTGTGTCATTTCCTGAAGGAAAATGATAGCAAGTGATATTACCACTTCCTGCAGCATCGTACCGATGTGTCAGCTGAATCAAACAGTTCTCTGTCTCATCTGACACAGAAAAGAAGAAGACATGAAAGAGACGCAAAAAAGAAGAGTAAGAAAAACACAAAACCAGTCAAAGGGAGGAATGCGGGGTTCAGCCCACAGAGCCACCTCTGTCTGTATTGTACAAGGACTTGACAAATATTTAAAGGAGAGTGCTGACATTAACATGTACACACACAGGTCACAAGGTCAGACTGTTCTAGAGAAAGAACTTTATAAAACACAGTTTCTTATACATGCTGTTGGATTGTACACATGTCTACATGTAATTTCCCACACAACCCACATGAGGAAATGAATTGAGTGTCTTTTGCCTTGTTAACATGTCCACATGGTACTTTTATATTCATATGACAGTGAAGACAACAAGCAGATACATTTTGCATTCTGGCAGATTAAATTTTTAATGGAGCAGTGGGTGTCCAAAGTGGGACCTGAGGGCCATCTGGAGTCTTTGATTGATGAACCAAAATTAGGAACTGCTCCTTTGTCTCTCCATGTCAGCAGAAAGTGATTACGGTAAGTAAGCATGACTCATTTACGATCATCAGGGTTCTCACTGCTGAGCTCGGTAGCCTCAATCATCATCCTCCACACCTTTACAGCAGAATGTAAAAACCCAGAGTAACTTTGTAAAATAAAAATTAAACATGCTAGAAGGCACATTGTGAGTGAAATACGCAGTCAATCCCATGGCTGGGCTTTTCCAATTTAAACCTGTAACCTATCAATGACGGTCTCAGTATCACACCACAGATCTTTTGCAGTTTCATACGTAATAAACCCACATTAAGGAAGTAATCCTGTCAACGTGTACAGAGTGGAACTTCCCGTTGCAATATTCTTCTTCCGAATCAGTTTCTGGTTTGAAAATGTATGGCAATATTACTTCAATATTAAAACTTGCCATTGTGTAGTGTAGAGTATTTCTAGGTTGTAGCTGTAGGTGAGCTGGTGTGCTAGAAACTGCAATGATTGGGGATTAATGTGAGGAGAAGCAGAAGAGGACACCAAAGATCTGCACATTCTAGAGGAAGCAGAGTTTTACAGTTACATTAATGCCATTTTAAGGTAAGAAGGTATTATTTTACTTCGAAAGCCATAACACTGATACACAGATCTGAGTTTTTAGAGGTTTAATAAATGACCAGAAGGAGAGACAATAGAGAAATATACCAAACTTCAGAATTTCTTCTTGATGAGCACCTGGTTTTGACTGACTTTAGCGTTTCCCACTAAAAAGTAGAACAAACTAAATGCCAGTTTGGCTTTATGGCGTGTACATCATCAAAGCCCTGTTTGATGTGTGAGGTGAGATGATATGACGTGCTGAGGAAACCACAAAAAAAAAAACTACAAAGATGTTATCAGCCTGTCATCATTATCATTTACATCCACAAAAAGCCTCTAATAACTGAAGACACCATCAAAGTTACATAGATTTCAACAGCTCATAGACTCAACCCTGAAAATCATCAGCAGATACTTGAATCCAAATACATGCTGCACAGGCCTTAGTTTTACATCCAGTTTACTTTTAACTGTTAAATATGTGAAGAGAAAATGCAGTAAACATTAATACAACATAATAAATTGTAAAATTCTTCACTTCTGTCTTTAAAAAAATGATGTTTGTGTATTTTATTCATTACAAAGGTGATTTTTAACTGTCAAGCTATTGTTCCATACTTTGAAGTGTGAAAATAACCTGAACGTTAAAAATTCTCATCTCATTTTGTTGTCTACCACTTTTCATTGTGATCATAAAACCAAACTCTTCTCAGGTCTCCGGTGACTTCTACAAAAACAACCATACTCTGATAAATGTGTCAATCACTGTCTGTGTTTTAATGAATTCCTCTTCTTTACAAAACACCTGCATTTGAAATATTGTTAAACTGCCTATAGCTGATCACTAAAAACATCTCAAAGAATGATCTTTGAATGTTCTGATCCAAAAAGTCCTTTCCTGGTGTCGAAACACAACCTCTTGTTCTATCTTGAGTCGTAATCTATGTATATCTCCATCATCAACACTTCCTGAAAATCACACACATTTTGCATCACATGCTTGCAACATGAGCAACAACTGCGTATTTATGTCTTCGCTACAGCACAGTAGCGCACTGAGTAACTTCTGAGTCATCGTCAATGGACTTAGTCTGATGAATATTCTTCAAGTCCCCGAGGCGACACAACATTCCCGGTGTCAGGTCTTGAAATGCCTCAACTTGTGTTTACCAGCACAAAGTTATATCACAGAAGCAAACACATATGGACACACACAGGCACCTTCCAGTCTTTGCAACAGAAGCTGAAGTGTAAAAAGTACATTTTAGTTTTTCCGTTATTGTTATTTTGATTATGCATGTAATATTTGAATACTTAATTCCAAACATAAGCAGCACTTTAATATTTTAACTCCTTCAAATCCTGTTTGGACTTGTTAATCTTCAAAATACACCTTTTAGAAGCATCAAATCTCTCTAACATGCAGTGGAGCAAACTATAAAGTGACCAAAAAAATGCTTCTAAGTTCCCCAAATAAAATTTTAGTTTCTGAAACCTTCAAGGGCAGAACATGAGTAAATGTACTTGATAGCATTCGACCAAATGACAAGCATCTGCAGGAAATGTGAGTCACAAATATAACGAAAACAAGGCACAGGAACTCGAAAGAATGCTAACATATAAAGAGGGAACAGATCAGTGGGTCTTAGGTATCTGAGGAGATGAGGCTGAGGATTGTTGATGAGGTGTTGGTGGAGCTTAAAGGTCATCAAACCTGTAGTGACCTATGGCCTGCTTAGAGTTGAATGAATGAATGAATGAATGAAAAGTTTATTTCGAACATTGATTAAAACAAAAGAGAAAAAAAGAGAAAGAAAAAAATAAACAAATCAGCACTGTCCGAAAAGGAGTAGGAAGAAGTGTAAAACTTATAAAACTCCTACCCCCCCCCCCCCCATTACCAGTCCAACAAGATAATACAATTTACCAAAAGTGTACATATTTATATACATACATACATACATACATACATACATACATACATACATACATACATACATACATACATACACATGCACTCATATATATATACATATATATATATATATATATATATATATATATATATATATATACATACATACACTTAGACCTGTACGTACAAGCTCACAGAAAATGCATCTCTAAATTGTAATTGGAAAATTGAAAACAACTTGAGGCTCACAAGGGCCACAGAGACGCCTGAACAGTGGGTCAACACAGGCTCTCCTCATCCCTATATGTCCCAAATATTAGATTTTTATATATTTTCTTGAAGTGGTTCATGTCAGGACTGCACTGCACCTCTGCAGGCAATCCGTTCCACAAATTCACTCCACAAGTCGAAATACACATGCTTTTCAGTGTCGAACTAGCAAATTTTACTTTTAGATTAAGCCCTCGTCTTAGATTATAACCCCCCTCTCTATCACTGAACATTTTTTGTAAATTACCCGGCAGTAAATTGTTTCTCACTTTAAACATAAATAATGCTGTTTTATACTCTGCAAGATCCATGAACTTCATGGGGCGGGAATGTAGAAACAGTTAATTTGTGTGATCCAGATATCCTGCCTTGTTAACTATCCTGATGGCTCTTTTTTGTAATATGCATAGTGGCTTTAAATGAGTTTTGTAGGTGTTACCCCTAATCTCCACGCAATAGTTGAGATATGGCAGAACAAGTGAACAATACAGGAGGTTTAATGATTTGTAGTCCAAGATGTCTTGCTTTACCTAGTACTGCAATACTGCATGCAATCTTTGTTCTTACATGTCTTATATGGGCTTTCCAGCAGATTTTGTGGTTCAGTAATATACCTAGAAATTTGTTTTCATACACTCTTTCAATGTTAATATTGTCTATAATATTGTCTATAGTTGATCATAACTGCTTTTGCCTGTGTTACTCTGAATAGATAAGTTGATTTTGTGGTGGTAGTTTATGGCTACTGAGGGATTTTGGGTCTCTGTCTCATTTTACTGTTTCGTTCTGTGAAGTAAGAAGAAAGCAAAATTAAGCTGAGGAGAATCCTGAACTAAGAAAGTAAAGAGGAGACGGACAAACATTTATTTGTCACTCTGGAACTGAGCTAAAAAGAAAAAGAAAAAAAACAAAGGTAAAATGCGTGACTATGAAAGCAGAAGCTCTCAACGCTGATGTCGTTTTCTTATCTCTACGGCAGCCAATTAAGAGAAATTGTTGCTTCCTCTCTGTCAAAAACACACAGATTGGATCTTGGCTGCTATCTTTTGGCATTTCCTTAGCCTAAGTGCGTCGTTGCGCAAACGCCGACCTGATATCTGATATTTGAGGCAACTAATGTGAAAGTTTCCACTGAGGATGTTCAACCACTTTTCGGCACCAGAAGACTTCAGGAAACCATGACGCACTCGGAGGGCTGAGCTCTTTTAGGGGACTGTCTGAGGCAGTTTACTGTCATTCTTCACTGCGCAAAGACGCCTCGTTTGTGAAAGGAGTGATTTTTATATTTGCGTGTTTTGCGGACGAAAAGACTAATTCGAGGATGAAACTTGTTCTGCTCCTCTTTATCTCCTGCCTCGCGTTACATAACGGAAAAGGTAAGTCGACAGTTAACTTTCTGGCTCTTCCTGTGGGGATAAATGTCGCTTTCCTTGGACAGGTTGTAGGGGAAACAACAAGGAGAGACGCTTCACATGCTGGCAGATTAAGTGCGTAACGGAGCAGTGGGTGCCCAAACTGAATCCTGAGGGCCACTAGGGGTCTTTGATTGACAAGCAAAAACGACTTACTGTCACTCCCCACTCATATCTGTCTCTCCTTGTCAGCAGAATGTGATTACTGTTAGTAACTATGAGTCATTCATAATCTTCGTTCTTTTTTTGATATGGGTTCTGTAGCCTCGATCCCCATTCTCCCCACATGTACAGCAGAAAATAAAATAAAAAAACCTGTGTAACCCTGGGAAATTAAAACATAACTTCCACAACTCAGATATTGTGTACTTAACCATAACTTGCTATGATGTAATATTAAAGTATGTAGATCCCCTGCCTGCTTCGACTTACGTTAAATAGAGAAAAAAGCAAATGTGTTTCGCTTTCCAAGTGCAGTTTATACATGGCTTGTTGGACATTCTGTATTTGTGAAGGGGACTTTCTGAACTTTCCCCATGACACTTAGGGATAGTGTCATTTTCTGACAAATAGGAAGGAGTCAGGATGGGAAAACCCAAATAACTGTGTTTTTACTGAATTGTATCTGGCATTAATTAGTGGCAAACCCCTGATGCCAGAAGTGATATTAGAGGCCTGCTTAGAAGTATTTATTCAACCCAAATGTCTTCAATATTCCTTGCGATGTATTTTTTTTCTGTATTTGCATAATACCAATAAGACAGACTAAGACAGTTTAATAGCTAATTTCAACAATACTCGATTCATCTCTTCTTCTAATAATATGACACTTTCCAGCTGAATCTAAATTAGAACAGCAGCGACATAAAGGTTTTATTCGGCAAAAAGAACTAATAAACTGTAGAGACACTAAACAGTTTATCATCAGTGTATATTAGGCAGCATATTACTCACAGTCGTCACAGGAAGCCTCCCATACAACTTATCTAGATGTCACACTGTCACATATCATACTCACATTTTAATAGGGAATTCTACTTTTGAAAACAAATTAAAATGCTTCATTAGTGTCTCAACTTTTTTTAAGAGCCATGAAGCTTTTCTAAAACTTTCAAACAATTCCATCATCACAGTGGGCAAAGCAGGAAGTAGACAGAATTATGTCAATCCTGTTTGATGAAGAGTTTATTAATCCATAAGAGAACTCCCAACAGAAATCACTAAGACCTGACAATCACAGGATTAACATGAATTTTGCTTTCAACAAACTTCCTCAGTGCAAATCTCGCCTGCTGTAGCAATGACATTTCATCAGAAAAGCTCGGTGATGCACTTGCTGCGATGTGTTGAAAAAAAGTTGCAACACTGCTACTTCCTATTCCTACACATTACTGAAGTGAATAAACATCTCTGAAGCCCATTAGGGCAACCGTTACTTTACCGTGTTGCAGAATAATGTTGTAATCTCCTGAAACCCTCCAAATGTGGAACTAGTAAACATTAATTGTCACACTGAACAGATCCAGATGAGCAACGAGATGTTGCCAAAGAACAGCCTGACTGTAATGAACTGCTGTACTTAATGTTGCATTGGGGCAAAACACAGAAATTAAACATCAGTGATATTTTTCTCTCTGTAGGAGCACCAAGCACTGCTGTGTATAAGTTTGTAAAATGTAACCCTGAGGGCGGTGAGGCCAACTGTGTGATTCAACAGACCCCAAAAATGGCCTGGAGTCCAGACCTGCCCGCCAAACTGCCTGCCTCTGCTGCACAGTATCTGTAAGTGTTCATGGGTTGTGTTAATGTACATTCCCTATGAGAGTGTTCAAATCTGGGATGTGAAGATTTTTTTCCTTTGCGAGTTGCTTGGTAGCAGCAAGTTCACATCCACGTTAAAAATGAGTCTGGAAAAACAAAACGTCATCGTCATACAATGCTGCTGTCAGACAAATGCAGACTTTGAATGCAGAAATGCTGATGCTGCCTTGGATCTGTCACCTTGGTTAACTCAACTCCAGCAACACAATCTCTGTGTGCGTGTATAGCCGTGTGTGTTCACGTGTTGTGTGTTTGCGAGAGCATTTAAGTGTGAGGTAGGCAGCCAAGAAAAGCCAAAATAGGAGACAACGTGGAGGAATAAAGAAAGACAGAGAGAGGGCAGAGAGGTTATAGCTGGAGTAGAAAAGACCTGAGGAGTTCATGATGTGTTTGTCACTGTCACAAAGCACAGGAGCAGGAATATTTAGAGTTTAAAGCAGCGGATCTATGGCCAGTTTTGCTTTGCTTCTACACTGTCTGAAATGGTTGTGAAGAATGTTGGTCTTTTCTCTGCGTTGGAGAATTTAATTTAGATTATTTAAATTTTGCCTGATAGAGTTAAAGTAAAGCTTTTTGTGTAGTATACAAAATACATGTCATGAAACTACAGAGAAATCGTAGCTGACACCAAATGTCAAAACAACAGCAACATTTAGAAACATGTTGTATGTAAATTGCAGCATAGAGCAAAAGTAAAATGGAAATTCATGAATATCAACCTATTCTACATTTATATCTCCATGCTGCTGCAGTGTTTGCGGTGAAATGTTTGCTTTGCTCAAAGTGCTTGCTTGAGGCGAACTTGTGCTCTGCATCCTACAGACTCCAGTGCAGAGGAAGTGGAGCCAACCTTTGTTGAAACAGTCGACTTAGTCATACGAAATGTTCTCATAATGATGTAGTAAAAGGAAATCCACTTATTGCATGACTTACTTTTATGTTTCTATTAAATTTCATTCTTGCTTCTACTCAACAGTGTCTACAAACAACATTTATACAGTTTATTTTTGAATAATTAGAGGCTCATAATGTGCGGTATGTTGACCCATTTAAAGTACAGAAAGGAAACAGAAACCATCATTTATGTTAATATTTGTCAGTCTGTGATTGACCTGATGTCAGGATAGGTTAAGCCCCATCTTTATAGACAGAAATTCAATACTTTATAATTGCACATATTATTTGAGTTTAGTTGTTGATCAGTTTTTCTGAGCATTAAAGCAGGTCAGTGAACCACATTTAGTTTGAGGGCTTCATTTAGATTCTAAATGTCTTGACAAGTTTTAACAATGAAAAACAGAGTAATCTGAGTTCAACTTCTGTTTCACACTGAATTTTCACAAACTTTAATGAGTCAGAAATTATTTTTTAGTTTGAAAACTTAGTGTTAACTTAGTTAAACTTCTGTGATCTTTTAGAATTACTGAATGCCAGTAGAGAATTGCATGTGTATGTCTGTTTGTGTGTTTGGTGTAGGACAGCATATGTGTGAAAAAAAAGTGTGTTTTTTTTTTTCTTTTGGTGAGAAAAGCCCAAGTATCACAGTCCTGGTCTCAGGCCTCAGTTTCCTGTTTTGGAGTTCCTCTTAACCACCAATGGTATCAGTTAATTGCACTATTTTTTTTTAAAGAAAAGATTTCAAAAATGAATAACACAGATCACATTTTGTCCGGTTACAGACTATGTATGGTGTCATTTAAATCACACAGTGAATGGATGTAAGCAGCTGTAGCACCACATAGATTCCCAGCAGGTAACTGTACAACTCTACTACAAGTTCTCCACAGAAGCTTAGAATTGGATTACATAGTTGTGAAGCTTCTGTAAACAGTGCTATAAATGGTCTGCGATTACAGATACTCAAAGGAAAGTCAGGGACAGCAGTCAGAAGGATGGCTGCCAACAGAGTGATTGAATGTGGACAGCCTCAGAAAACAAATATTATACTTGTGGGATGTCTGCGTTTTCTGGCCTCCTACATCTTATTTAAAAGCTTACTTAAAGTCAGCAGGACTTCAGTAGCAGCAGCAGGCCTCGTTCTTCTGTCTCACATTGAACAGGAACTCAGGAGGAAGTGTTCAGAGGAAGTGGGCTGTGCCGTCTGGTGGGCTGCTGCTTCTGGTCTATTGTTTTATATCCGCCTAGGTGCCATGCCAGCAAGACAGACGTATTTGTGAAGCACCAGATCACATGTAAACATGTGTTTTAATTTATTTCATTAACCCTTCACAGAACATCTGCCGCCATAGAAGTTTGAGTTAGATTCAGTCAGGGCTGATTTTATAGATTTTTGCCTGCTTGAAAAACAAAAAACAAACAAAAAATGTCTCTTAACTGAAACCAGAAATGGTTCTTTGCAGTGATGGCAAAGATAAATTGTTTATACTGTCACTAAGCACCTTTAAAGAAACATTTCTTGAAGCGGTTCTTCAAAGCACCCCCAGACGTGCCTCAAAGAACCATCAAAAATTGTTCCTTTAGGTACCATTTATGGCACAGCAAAGAACTTTAGCAAGAATAGTATTTTTAAGGAATTGTTTTGAAGATGGTTCTGTGTGAGCCCACTTGGTTCTTTTTTGACACCAGGACTTGATAATTGTTTTAATAATAATCAATAATCATGAATAATTTTTAATCAGTAATGTAAGATTTTGAAGCATTTCTGGGTTCCCTCCATTAGACTCCATTATGTATTTTGGGTTCTGGACTGTTGACCAGACAGAACAGTGTAATATGGTATGACAGCATGGGATGTGGGAAATTGTTATGGGCATATATCTAACTAAATAACTGTTTTTGGATGTTTTATAGACCAAATGCTTAATCAGTAATGAAAGTAACTGTGGTCATTGATAGTTGCAGCTATAATGTTATGCTGCCACCAAACCAAATAGCTCCAATAACAATCAAGAACCTTTAGCACCTTTAAGAACTACATTAAAAACCATCCCCCAAATAAAGAGTTTCTTTAGTTAGTGATGGCACTTTAAAGAGCCTTATCAAGAACCATTTAGGAACCATTGCTTTTTTGAGGGCAAAACAGTAGAATTACTCCAGAAAAACAGACAGACATTTGCTCTTTCCATTTTGCTTTAAAATCCTCATTAGTAGCAAGAATGATGTTTTAAGCACTGTTACCATGCTACCCTGACAACAATTTAAAGGCCATGAACAAATGCGGATGTTTTTGCTCATTCTATCCTATTAAACTCTCATTCTAGTTGAAATTATGTCAGTTCACTGAACGGCATAAACCAATAAATATGATAAAACTGTAAGCAGAGTGAGCAGAATGGTCAGACAAAACCTCAGAATATCGAGAAAAAAATGTCTAATGTATTATATTATATTAAAAACCATGGAGTGGTGTTCTGGTACATTATACAATTAAATATTATGAGGAGAAGCATTAATTGTCAAGTGAGAGGAGCTCCAGCATATTTAGGCATTTTTGCTTGAAAATTTATGAAAAAGAATAATTAGCAAAAAACTCTGCTACAAAGAGCTACAAAGAGATATATTTAAATAAGTCAATAGCCAAACTCAATCAATGTTTTTCTATATCTCAACTTCCTTCTGTTTCCAGAGAGGCAGAGCCTGTGGAGGATGACAGTCCACTGATGGAAGATTACGCGGAGGTGGATGAGAAAGAAGATCAAATGATCGGTCAGGAGGGGGAGTCTCCTTTTGTATACCCGGAAGAGGAAGGTTCTGGGTATGAAGGTTCTGCAGTTGAAGATCTATACATGGCAGACAATGCCTCGCCTGCTGCGAGTGAGACGGGCTCCGGAGACTACTGGACAGAGCCAGAAGCTGAGCTATACAAAGGTATTTATAGGAGAAATGAGTTGCATGGATTCTTTAGGTTTCTATGTCGCCTTATATTTTTTCTGCTTCATGTCATTTGACCTGTCCTTGTTTTCTCCTGTTTGTAGATGGACGCATAGATGCCATGAGGAAGTTGTTCCCCAGCCGTTCTTTAGCTGATGAGGCAAAGCCCGCAGAGAAGGACCTCAAAGAAGACCACCTCCTACAGCTGTAGACCGTACACCCACTCAAAGACACACAAGCGGCTGGCATCTGTTTTAATTCTGTTTACTCAGATCGTACAACTAATTTTACATCACCACCTGCTGGAAAACCTTGGTCAGTCAGACAAAGGCCAAACATATATTTTGTATTCTCTTTGTGGAAATTATTTTCTTCAGGGGCAAAAGAACAAATGTTAAAAAAAGGATGCCAAAGTATACGATTTGGTCTGCATCAATGAAACGTCTCACTATACACATTTTAATTTAGTCTAAGCTGGCATTGATTTGTATTTTTGCTTTCTGTGAAATAAAAGGTTGTAATATGCTTTTTAATACAAATTAAAATTTGCTTTTAAATCTTTGTAATACCAGTGCAATAAGATGACGCCTTTGTCCAAGTATTGCTCACTCTGTATGCTTCCAACCTTGTTTTTGAAGCTAAAAGGGATGTGCTCTTTTAAGAAACATAAAAACAAAGACTGTTTTTAAGTAGTATTTGTTCCTTTTGTCTCAAAAATTGTGACACTTAGCACTTACCCAGAAGGATAATGCAATGTATTCTGGTTACAAGGTTGAATAAAATAATCTTGAGGACCAAAAATCCCCTGAGAAATGGACTGGAACATGTTCAAAATATGTACTATGAACATGTATTAATTCAACACACACCGCGTTATCTAATTTGCATTTGAGATACTTCTATAAATAAAGGATTTCTAACAACAGTATCCGAGAGTTTCTGGTGCATTTTATTGAAATTACTCTGATATCTGTTCTCTTAGGGGTCATTCCAGTCAAAACATCACATCTTGACAACAATTTCTGCTCGACTGTGCCTGGTTTGCCTGGAGTTTTTGTAGCATTAAATGTGTATATCTATAAAGATCTGTGAAAAATGAGCTATATTAAATATTTTCCGAGATAACTCTTTTCTTAAAATGCCCATTGACAGTTTGATACTCTGCTCCATCGGTTATGAAAGTTCAATGAAAATCACTTTGTTTAAAAATGTTTGTCTCCAAGTGTTTTATATTTAAAAGCATTTTATCGGTCTCGTTTTGTAATATATATATATATATATATATATATATATATATATAAACTTTATTACAGACACAGTGGTCCAGATAAGAGCAAAAAACAGTACATAAAAAATAAAACACAACATATACACAATGAACAATTAAAAAACAAATAAAAAGTCAATTACCTAAGAGGAGATTACTATACCAATGCTTCCATATCTTGGACAGATAGCGTGTAGTGCTAAATTTGATGCTAGTCAATGCCATAATTATTCTGTTCTCTTGAGTAATTCAGTCGACATATAAACTTATACACAGAATTCCTCAGTGTGGCATGCAGCGTATTAACACCTGCAGCCACAAACATCTCGCTGGCGCTACACCATCGTGGTCTTCTCAGCAGCATTCTCATGGCATCATTATAAGCAACCTGGAGTTTACGTAGGCTTGCTTTGCTGTAATTAGACCACAAGTGGGCAGTATAAAGAGGAGTGCAAGCAAACTATTTACTTGAGCATATAAAGCCCGGCATTGCCTGTAAATGTCTTGGTCATCCTGCAGCTGGTCGGTAATGAAATGCCCAAGATACTTAACTTTGCTCACAACTCTCAAATTATTACCTGCCAATTTGAAAGTAGGAAACATTCGACATTTGTCCTCCTTAGTTCTACAAATCATGACCACACTCTTATCTGTATTAAATTTCATGTCATGAACAGAACCATATTCAGAACAGACCTTAAGAAGTTGCTGGAGACCAGCACTGCAGGGACTGAAGATCACAAGATCATCCGCATACATAATATGATTCACCAACATATTACCAATCATGTAATGTTAAGATCTGCTAGTATATGGTGTTAGAATCTAGTTTTTTAAGGCACTGCCAGCTGAATAATGAAAATGATATCACATCACCATTTATTGTGTATTTAATGTATGAGTTGTGTTGACCTGAATAGAGGGAGAGCATTAACCCCAGGTTGTGAAGGGTTGAATACATGATGGTTACTGACAGGTTAAGCTGGAAAGTTACAGCTGCACACACACACGTCAGTGCAAAGAGTGTTTTCACACACACATACCAAAAAGACAGAGAGACTGGCTTTACTTTTCCTCATAAGGTAGCAACTAATTGCACTGAAACTGCTAGCTGAAGGTTGTTTAAGGGTGGAAACCATAATAATCCTCCCAATGACATGCCACCAGTAGCTGCATCACATCACAGCTAACAAATAAGACTAACAGGTAGAGAGCAGGAAGAGGTTTGTAGGAGGGTTCATTTTACAGGTGTGGCTCCTGCAGATTGGATGAATCATGTGCCAAGAGATATGGACATATCTGTGCACCAACTAATGGGAGAACTAAGTCTAAACCACGGTTTATCCCCACCTTTAGCCAATCACATTTCACCATACTGTAGAAGACATTCTGTTCATATCAGACTCATCCTTTTCTGGGAGGCTTTTCCAAACAGAAAAGTTCCTTGTACAAGATTCTTTTGAGACACTGATATTAGAAGATAAACAGCTTAATGTGAGAGAAGTTGTTTGCCTTCTATCTAAAAAAAAAAAAACAAACACACTCAACAATGGTTCAGATAATATCACTAGCTGTGTCCTCATTTTGTGTTAATGTGTGCCCGAAGATGGAACTTCTCTGACAGCTTCATTTCATTTTTCATATTTCAACTCAACCACAATCTGAGCATATTCGATCTCCTTGTCCAGTGTTGCAGATTATGAATCGATGGCACGGTGAGAAATAAAAGTTTAAGTCTCATTAACAGTTTTTTGAGACATTGTCATAACATTGCCTCAAAAAATATTTCAAAAAGCACTTCAGTGTAGAATTCCACAGATGCCATTTCAAAAATCCATATTTTGCCATTAAAAACAAACAAACAAACAGATAGGGAGGAGAAGATCCCTGTTAGTTTCCAGTGAAACACCCCAGTAGAGAATATGAAGCCAGCAGCAGTGGTAGAAGTGTTATCATTTATTTGTCCACTTGGGAGCAGTGATAAACTTCATTTTCATCTCAGTTAAGCATTTTGGTCAAACACTTGTGTCACTGATTAGTTGAAAGTGTTTTTTCTCAAATCTTGACATTGGTATCAAAAACGTATTACCAACACTAGCTGTGACTAAAATTTAGACTCTGAATATTGGGAAACAATAAATAAACTAAGCAGACTAATAGTGTGATTTGATGTCTGTACCAAAGCTTTACTTTCAAATTCCCTTTTCTGATTATTATGCTGTCAATAGTGTCTTTGGGCGTCTTCAGAAAGAGCTGCCAACCTGTGATGGAGCCCCCTGTCCCCGCCCACACACACATGACCCGGGTCACATGACGCTGAGCCCGCTGCTACTAGTCCTGGTTCAGACAGACTGGCTACACGGAGCGAGGCTAGCTGTTAGCTTCCACTGTCTAGACGGCCGAGATGGTAAGTAGAAAAACAAGCATCCCCTACTCGGACTGTACTGAAACAAACCGTGGTGTGTGTGTTTATAAAAACCCAACATTTCCACGAACTAGTTGTCTCGGCTGGCAGCAGATGTTTAATGTTTGAAGCTGACAGGGAAGCTAGCTGGGCTGGTCTAGTTAGCTTCAGTACGAGGCCGACTTTCTCACTGCTGTTTTGGCTAGCTAACAGCTCAGAGACTGTGCTATATAATAACAGAAACTTCTAGCTTTCTTTAATAACTAAAGTAATCGCATTTGATTTGTGTTCTCGGTAGGTCCAACTGCTAGGTAGCTAAATTAAATTTCGGTGTTAGCAGCTCCGTGTGATGTGAAGTTGGACCGTCACATGCATGTTGATTACAGCAACAGCTCCTGGAAATTATTTGTTCTCCTTGAAAGACTTGCTGTTTGGAAAGTCCTTGTTTGCTTAGGCATGTAAGGACAGGAGTGCTTTAATTGCAAGTTGTTACACAACTGCTGTGATGTAGAATTGTGTGTTTATTGCTCCTGTGTTGCTGTTTGAGTTTATTTAGGACATTTTAAAACAGAATCCTCTGTGCTATAAATGCATCCTCTGTCTGTCCTGACATCCTGATGACTGGACCAATTCCTCCAGATTTGCTGCTCCTGCATGTTGAAGCATGTGTTTGTGACTTCGTGCCAGCTCAGGGGAAAATAATGAGGCTGTGCAGCTGCTGAGGAGTGACTGGTTTGTTATGGAAATAATAGCTGTTGTCATTCTGCTAGTATGGTGAGGAAATGGAATTGTGAGAGTTCACTTGATCGCGGCTTCAGACTGTAATTGTGTCAGAGCAAACCCATTAGTCCAGTCTGTGTGCACACTGTGAGGGATGTTGCCTTGGCAGCTGTGGTGGTGTTTCTCATTATTGCCACATCCTATTTGTCTGTCAGTAGAGTCATTGAGTTGCGTGTAAACAAATTCTGTTGCACATTAGTGTGGCTGGAAACCTGAAAACACACCCTGTAGTTACCGTTATTTAAGATTTGAAAACCTGCATAATGCTTTAGCCTCTTTTATCAAGAATTAGTGCGTAGTAATCTTCAATTTGTTGCCTTCGACCTCTCACCTAAAGGTTGAACTTTATGAAGCTGAATGAGTTTTGAAGTCTGCAACTGAAATGTGCATTTTATGCTTTTTGCTCTTTCTAACTTACAACTCTGCTTAATGACTATAAAAGTGCTTAGTCATTTTAGTATTAAAACAAGCACCTTTGCACATCTCATATGCTCGTTGCTCTGGTCCTCCTGTTTTCTGTAATTCTGTGTTTCATATTCTTGTGCTTTGTGTCTTCAGAGTTTCCTGGGAGGTTTGTTTGGGCCGGTATGTGAGATAGACGTACTGCTGAACGACGCAGAGAACAGAAAGACGGCTGAGTTGAAGACAGAAGATGGTAAAGTGGAGAAGCACTACCTGTTCTACGATGGAGAGTCTGTTTCTGGCAAGGTAAACTGAGTTTGCATTATTCATAAAGCAAGGTGCAGAGCTCCAAGATTTAATATAGGGATCCAGCCCAATATGAAGCATGGTTTAAATATGCTGTCAATTTACTTAGCAGTTAACTGTACTCAGTCAGCAGATAATGGACTTCTCTGCCATGCTATTTTGAGGTTCTCTCTTTAACTGACTCCAGTGGGAAATTAACATTCTTTTGATGAGTGTGCCAGATGTGCTCTGGCTTTGGGAGGAATTGAAGCCCTGTGTTTAGAGCCCACAAATATATCAGCTGATATAACAGCATTATTAAGTAATCTTGCCGCCTGTCCAATATTACTTCATTTCTGTTTGCGTCTTCTGTCACCTCATACAAAATCAAATTAAAGTAGTGTGAACTATAATCTTCATATCAGTGCTGCTGCAGCAGATTTGAGTGGAAAGATATTAGATATTTACATGTCGCTCCAAAATGGTCGATGTTTTGGATTGTTTAATGTTGACAGCTGTCATGTCACATTTTTGTGTGTGGGGAATATTGGCAAACTGGCCTCGTGACAACATGCTTTTTAGTTTATAATTGTTTTTAACAAATGTTTCCTTGCCAGGTGAATCTAAATGTGAAGCAGGGAGGAAAGCGACTGGAGCATCAGGGCATCCGCATCGAGTTTGTGGGACAGATAGGTGAGCATGACTGAAGTGGCATAAAGTGTATGGGGATATATTTGGGCTTGATATTCGTAATTATGGAAGACTTCCCTGACTGTTTTATTGCTCTAAATTGTTAATAGGACTGTGCTCACACTTTAAGGTTAAGAACCTCTAAAGTGGCTCATGCAACCATCCATACATCTATCCATTATCTATACACCATTTAATCCTCAGTAGGGTCGCAAGGCAGGAGTCTGTTCCATCTGACTTAGGGTGAAGGCAGGGTACACCCTGCACAGGTCGCCAGTCTGTCACAGGGCTACATATAGAGACAAACAGTCACACTTGCATTCACAAGTACGACAGTTTAGAATCGCCAATTAACCTGAGCATATTTTTGAACTGTCGGAGGAAGCCATAGTACGCGGAGAAAACCCAGGTATGCACAGGGAGAACATGCAAAGTCCATGCAGAAAGATCCAAGGAAGGCGAGGACTCGTACTAAGGATCTTCTAGCTGCAGGGAAAACGTGCTAACCACCGAGCCACTGTGCAGCAAATATTTGAAATGCTAATCGAGTGGATCAGGCGTTTTAGCTGGAAAACTACTTGTAAACACTATGCTGTGGACTTTCTCATGTGGCTAAAAGGTTTAACAGGGCATGTGGTCGTCATGTGCAGTCTGCCATTGTGGAGCTAAAGCCTCCTCAACTGTATTTGCAGCAGCAGGAGGTTAATGAGTGAAGTGTGCTGAAAGTGTGAGATCTTGAAATAAAAGTTATATATATATATATATATATATATATATATATATATATATATATATATTTCTGTAGGGTCTTTAAACCATCTAGAATTACACATCATCTGGGCCACAAACCACTCTAAATTCCCTCTGCTGTATTTCAGAACTGTTTTCTGATAAGAGCAACACCCATGAGTTTGTGGACTTGGTCAAAGAGTTGGCTTTACCCGGAGAGCTCACCCAGAACAGGAGCTACGACTTTGAGTTCATGCAGGTGGAGAAGCCCTACGAGTCCTATACTGGAGCCAATGTCAGACTAAGGTACATTAATAATGTGTTTTGACACAAAAGAAACTGCATATTGGTTCAATGTGATGATTTATGACCTGTGAACCCATATCACTCTTGATGTTTCTGAAAGGCAAAGAACTTACAAAATATAGTATTCAGATTCTGTCTTCCAACAGAGGCAGTGTATAAGGGAACTTTGTTGTTGCTCATCTGTTACAGTTACCAGATAAATATAAATTAATGTATTGATGTAATTGGTACTGGAATCAGCAGTGCTGAAATTATTTGATATTTGATTAATTTGTCTACATTGATAGTGTTTTTATGTAGAGTTTTAAGTAAAATATGAAAGTTTTTGCTGACTACAGGTTCACAATTTAAAATGTTTGTGTTTTTCATCAAAGTGTTTTTTATGAACTATTGTATTAATGGTCCTATATTTTTGAATTCAAATTTAGGACGTCATCTTCAAGTGCTAGCATATTGCATGTTTTCAATTTCACTTTCATGAGTTGGGGTGTCTGTGTTTTCTTCTTGCAGATATTTTCTCAGGGTGACAATAGTTCGTCGGTTGTCTGACTTAGTGAAGGAATACGAGTTAATTGTCCACCAATTAGCCACCTACCCGGACATCAACAACTCGATCAAGATGGAGGTCGGCATAGAAGACTGTCTTCACATCGAGTTTGAATACAATAAATCCAAGTAAGATCAACATCACTTTAACTTCTCTAATTCCGTCTCCTTTGCCACCATACAAAATCACAAATCAAATAAGACATGGCCTGAAGTCAGTCTGAGCAGCTTTTTCTGCTGTGTCTCTTTGTTAGATACCACCTCAAGGATGTAATTGTTGGGAAGATTTACTTCCTGCTAGTCAGGATCAAGATCCAACACATGGAGCTGCAGCTCATCAAGAAGGAGATAACAGGCATCGGTAAGAATCCAGGGCAGCTGCACATAAAAATAAGATCAAACACAGGGACGGGAAGCACATCTGGACTGATGCTAACTCCGTGATTCAACAACTTTGATGTTTTTGTAGCTGCAATATGCTTTTCTTTTCTGTAAGCTAATTAGATCCTGAGAAGAGCAACATTTGTTAGTTATCATGTTTTATCCTGTGCTAATATTTAGGTCCCAGTACCACCACAGAGACGGAGACAGTTGCTAAGTATGAGATCATGGATGGAGCTCCAGTTAAAGGAGAATCAATTCCCATCAGACTCTTCCTGGCGGGTAAGAGCTCTTCTCTTCTTTGACAATGAGCATGTGAAGTGCTGATCTACAAGGCTGACATTGTAACATCTCATCATCAGGGTATCACTTTCCTTGTTAACTTCCGTTATGTTGAAACATTGAAATGAGCCTATTTTTACTTCAGATGTGACTGACAGCTAATCTCATCCTCTGTTTCCTCTCAGGATATGACTTGACACCTACCATGAGGGATGTCAACAAAAAGTTCTCTGTGCGCTACTTCCTTAATCTGGTGCTGGTGGATGAGGAGGACAGGAGATACTTTAAACAACAGGTAACTCACTTGTGTTCAGTATCAGTGAGCTAATATATATATATAACTTTCTCCTGCACACTATCAGTTGGACTGTACATAAGGAGCATTATCAAGTACTAAAGTTGGCACCAGACATTTGAACAGACAAACAAGCTTTGTTTGCCAGTGAGAAAGCTGCTGCATTGCATTCACTGCTACACTCCTGGGGTTTATGCTGTGAATTTTCCATTAAAGCTGTTGATTACAATGACAGACTGCATTCTGCCTGCATTAGTCACTCTAATAGAACTCTTTGAGACAATTTATTTTTCATAATCCTGCAGGTTGTGCATTAGTGAAATTACATTTGGGTAGAGGTGGGAGTCTTTGGGCACCTCACGATTCAATAGCCATCACTATTCAGAGGCTACGATTCGATTCTAAAACGATTATTGATGCATCTTTAATTTATGTGTATTGATGTACTTTTTCACCACACACATTTTTGTCTCGCCTAATAAGAATTCATATTTTATTTTAGCGTGAAACAGCATACATATAACGTGACTCTTGTCCAGTTCGCTTCTGTCGTTGACGTTGTAGAAGCCGAAGTGTTTCCACACGTTTGCTTTTAAATTAGAAGGAAATGCTCGGATATTACAGCGAGGTGGGTGGTCAGCCATGTTTGTTTTTCTTTGTGCACACGTCGGCGTGTCCACTCCAGGTGCGCATCCCAGAGTCTACCAGAGATGACTGCGCTTCGTGGTTCCACATTATTGGGAACCTTCTGTATTACTTTAATAAACAGATTTAAATAATAGAAATTTGGACGTTTGTGAATCCATTCAGATCCGTCCACGTCCGAATCGCGATGCATCTAAGAATCAGAAATTTCCCCCACGCTTACAGTTTGGATGTATTGCATGTTCCCTAAGCAAATGTACATTGTTTCTTTGATAGTTGTCTGGCTTTTTAACATTTGTAGCTTTGGTATGAGAGTGCCTTGATGCTTTGCTAAAAAAAATGAGCAATATTCCTCAGTTGTATTTTTTAAATTTTTAATGGTGAACAATCATGCATCAATGGCATCTTGTGGCGTTTTGACCCCTGGCAGCACAATGAAGCAATTATTTTATCTTAAATAAACATGTGAGGTAAAAACTCATACTTAAAATCAAAGCACATGATTGCTGTAGTAGTAGGAGTCAAATTCCCTTAATGCAGAAGTAGCATATATAGTGGTAACTTGTTGTCTGTGCGTGGCGTGGACTCCTGTACTGAGGGTGAGACTTTCTTCTATTAATCTTACAGTTAAAAAGAGCCAAGTTATTCTTAATGGAAACAAACAACAAACGCCTCAGAGTGTCTTAGCCTCATTTGTATCATATCGTTATCATTTTAACATAATATTAAGTAAATAAGTAGTTATCTAACTGTCAGAATCTCAGAGATTGATTTTTTTTTAACTTATTTTTTGAGAGACATATTCAGAGTTTTTGGGGTTGTGATGCTGCATGTGTTGCCATATCCTGACATCTGGCTTGCATTTAGGGAATTCTTGTGTGACGTCTCTGTGGAGCCTCCCTGACAGATTTTGTTTAGAATATTCAAGTACACAAATGCATTCTTACATCTTTTAAATTCTTTTCCTGTCAAATTGCTCCTCGTCTTTTTTCCGTCTGTCTGTCCACCACTCTGTCCTTTATTTTACTGCAGGCTTTTAATTTTTCATTCTTCTGTTTCTCTGTGTTTAGGAGATTGTTTTGTGGAGAAAAGCTCCAGAGAAGCTGAGAAAAAGAAACTTCCATCAGCGCTACGAGTCTCCCGAGTCCCGAACCCAACCGGTTGAAGCGGAGCAGCCAGAGATGTGAAGGGAGCCGGGCTATGAACTGAGAATCCACACAGACGCACCACAGCTCTTCACTGCTGAACAGCCAGAGGTGTGAGGGCTGCCCCACCGTCTCCCTGGACTGAGCAATGTCTGTATACATGAATACACATAACATACCTTTAGACATCCCCCCCCCCTCACCACGTCACAGCTTCGGATGTGAGCTGCCCACCATCACTGTGTCCAACGGGACCGAAACACACTCGCATACACATGCACACAAGCAAACAATCCGAGTCTGCAGAATGCTAAATGTCAAGGCAAGAGTGCAAAACGAACCAACCCAAGCAACAAACATTGAGACAGCCTATTTGATCCTGGCGTCACGGACTGAAAACACACTCGAGCACACACAAGTGAAGCCATACAGTTTGCTGAATGCATAATAAAACAGGAGCAAAGACAGAAAAGAGGAGACGGCTACAGACCAACGCACCACTTATCTCTTTGTTTTGCAGCAGGAGCTTCTTCTTCTTCTTCTTCTTCTTTTTTTTTTTTTTTTTTGCATACTGAACAGCACTTCTCCTGGACTTTCTCTTCCATCCTCCCTCACACATCCCCTACAAAGTGACTTTCTATAGTCTGGACGGGCTGCTCAGTCATTGAAAGTAGATGTGGTGGATCTGCCTGAACGAAGGATGTGAGAGGTTGAGCTATGAGTCAGCACACACACATACACACACACTCAATACCGGAGTTTAAACTCATTCTTCCATATGTCCGTTTTTGTTACTGTAAGTATGTAAAACTGTCCACAGACTGCTGCTTTCAAGCAAACGCCTGGTTTAATGGGGAATTTCATGCAAGAAATATTCATCTGAACATCGATGTAATCCTTAATTTGACATCAGATGAAAACATATTCCACTCTTACACATTTCTACTTCCAGTCCACAGCTTATTTTATTAAGGAAAATATTATTCAAGATGGCCATTAGCATTTCAGCATCAGTTAGTTCATAAGATTATTTATTTACATTAAAGTCATCATATAGAGCTACAACAAATGCTTATTTTCATTACTGAATAGTCCGCAGGTTCTCGATTAACTGTTTAGTTTAGAAAATGTTGGAAAGAGTGAAATGGGCCCGTCACAAATACCCAGAGGCCGAGTGTTGTCTGTAGATGTCTTGATTTGTCAGAACAGCTCCTTAAAGCGCAGCATATTGGAGAGAAATCCGTTTTCCGTTGGTTGAGTAACTGATTACTTATCTTCTCACTGCTGTTCCTAAAGTATCACACATTCACACTTGAGTTCAGTCTTTTAAGATGAATATTTGCTGTAAATGTTAATCAGTTTACAACAGAAATTTCTCCAAAATGTATCAAGCGGTTGTGATTTCTCTGTTTGTCTGCATGTACGAGGCATCTTGTTTGAGCTTTTCCCATGCTGCTTTTTTTTAGGGTTAATCTTTGATTGTTAATTGAAATGTTTGTACACCCGTATTTCAGACAAGAAAATATTTTTGTTTATCTCAGTAAGTTTTTCGGATAAGGTAGAGTTAAACTTCAGCACCTCACATGAAATTCTTTAATTGGGGAGAGAAAGAAACTCAAAACTGTGATAAACTACATCTGCAATTGAGAAAATGCGGTTATTTGTCAGTTAGGTCGACCTTTAAGTTCTCATTGTATCTGCTAACGGCGAAATCAGTCAATGTAAGAAAACGGTTTTCTTCAGTTTTTTTTTTTCTTGAAATATACAGAAAGTTATGCAACTGCTTTAACCTAAAATGACGGTTCTTTAATATTCAAGTAACAGTTTCTGAATGATTCAGTCGAAACATGAAATGATAGTCGGCAGACTGTAAATTCACTGTTCCTGTCAGTTTCACCTTGTTTATGCTAAGGTGCAGTTTTTGAGCCTGTTGGTTTGGTATGAATACAATACTAATGTAATAAATGGCTCATGCCTGCTTTGTTAGCACTGGAAGGGATGCAGTATCAATATACTGTAACATCCAACTATGTTCCACTGTGATGCCCAGACCGGCAGTTTAGGTCCTGCTTTAAAGACACTGTTATCAGCCCTGTGTGATGGGCAGCTTTGCCCCTCAGATCTGATCTACGGCCAGTTTTGCACTTTTCCCTCCAATGCTTCACCTTGCATTAAACGGGCTTGGACGCTGAAGCATCACTCAAGGACAACTTTGCCTCGGAGATAATCTGAGTCTGTAATTGAAATTATACTGTCATTTATATAACACTACATATTTTAATTCATCATAAAATGTACAATATTTGTTGCTACTTGTCTCTTTCATATGCAGCTTATGTCACAAAGTTATGTTTGACTTCATAATTGTCTGAATGCAGATTCAGGGTTTGTTTGTTTTTTTGTTCCTTCACACTAGTGTTGACCTTGTAATCGGGTTTTTCTTTTGTTTGGAACTGTGTAATTTATTTGCAAGCAATGCTTTCTTCCTTTCTTTCTTTCTTTCTTTCTGCCTGTTGGATGTATTTTCTGTCTTTCTCACATCTTACTGGTAGGGTTTGTTTGTTTAACTTTAAATACCGTGAAAGGTCATGAAGACACACTTAAAAGCCAAAACTCTCTGCCCCTGTCTTATCTACTGCATGTAAATCCTTACACAATGTCCAACCATGTCATTGTGTGTCTGAGTGCGTGTGTGTGGGTGTGTATGATAATATGTGTGTGTATGTACACCAAACCCAAATATATAGCTGAAATGAATCATGAATAAAGCAGATTTATACTGAATTTTTTTAACAATGTCTTTTTTCCTCTTTTAGGAGTTTATCTTTATGATTGTGCTCATGGATTTAACATCTTAAACATGGAAACAAGCATTGCAATCAACATCTAGAACATTGTGTAACAGCAGAAAGCTTTCAGAAAATGTAACTGCACAGTTAGATTAGTACAATTCTAAAATTTCACTGACATGTTCTTGCTTGTGCGTTAAAGGTTAACGGAACTTTTTCTACAATTCTGGCTGCAGATTTCCAGCAATGGAAGGAAAAAACTTCTTCAGTTGATTAATTACAACAATACTTTATGTTCTCTGGGACGGTTAACAGAAATTTTCTGTTGAACTGTGCAAATGTGATGTTCTGTCTAAAAATGCCCTGAAATGCATTTGTTTCCACAGAAATCTGAACTTTGGATAAAGCCAGCCTTACAAGTGACATATTACATTGAAAGGTTTTGACTGAGGACATTTTTTCATGTGATGTTTATCACTCCATGAATAAGAAAACAATGTACAATAGTCAGAAAAAGAAATTCTGTCACGATTTTTTAAAAAATCTATAAATCAGGCTATGATGTACAAAATAAATAAAAACAAAAACAGTAAAGGCCTTGCAGTTAAAAACAACCCAGAGTCCATCAGGCCTTACAGAGAGGGAGGCCCACCCGGCCTTATAACCGCTCACAGTGATAAATCTAAATACAGAATAATAAGCTTTTTTCCAGGGCTTAGTTTTAGTTAGTTGCTGATGCCTGCATGTAAAAAGAAATGGCACCATAATCACAGGTGTCTGTCTACAGTGCAGTAGGAAACATGATTTATTCCTGTAGAAATTTAATTTTTGTCTGAACTTCGCTGGACACATGATATGTAGGTACACCACATACAGCAGAGACCATGTCAATAAAATGAGAGCTGAACAGTAACAGGCCCCAGGATTAAACCTTGTGAGACACCTTTTGCAATTTTCACAAGCTCTGATCCTTTTACATTTTTTTTAGCTACACACTGCTGTTTGTCATCGAGGTACTTCCAAAACAACAGAAAAATATTTTTATTAAAACCAAAACTGTTAAGTCTTTTTAAAAGCAAAGTGTCAGCTGTAACAAATGTCTTGTAAAGATCATTTAAAAAAGAGTTGTACAATGTTTCCTTCTGCATAAAGCTATGATATGATCACTTAAAACAAGAGTGACAGCAATGACAGTGACAGTACTGTGCTTTTCTCTAAAGCCTGACTGGTGTGTGTTTAAAATTAATGAAATATTTGCAAATTTGCATTATTGTCGAACAGGCAAAATATAGTCTAGTTTTAAAAAACTGTTTTAGATCTTTTCTCATGGAAGTGAAACAAAAATTCTAAATTGACAAATGCATGAAAAAAATGTATTTTTGCCTGCAGTGTTTCATCTTTAATTACCAAATTTACTTAAGATGAAATTCCCTAAAATTTCCACCCAGTGACTTTTTGTTTAAAAAAAATCAAATTGGAAAGTTGTTTTTCTGCAAAGTTGAGAGTTATGGCATGGACAACCTTCATAAGATCTTTTTGTTTCCCGTTACTACAGTTAGTGTGCAACTAGTCTCGCTTTGCCAGCACTTTCTGTAACAAGTAAAGAGCAGTCATTGTGCAGTGAGGTTTTATTTTTTAATGAAGAGGCAAGCGTCTTATGTATACACGATCTTTGATTTCAGTAACCGAGGACACCTTAGTTTTGCCTGTCAGAAATTCTCTCTCTATTTTAAAAAATGTTTAAAATAAAATACGTTTCAGCAAAAGCCATGCATTATCATAACATTTCATCATGAATCAGGGTATGAATTACTGTATTTGAAATTTAAGTGTTTTTTGGTGACATTTTTAGCTCAGGCACATTTGCGGCTAGCTATGTAAGGACTGGTCCTGCCCCACGTTGTACTCCCAACAGGAAGACAAATGTGTTGACCGTCCTTCTGTTGGATTTGACGATATGTAATCCACATATTTAGACCTGGTAAATAATAAGGAGCGACAGGGACACTCTTCTAGTTAGTAGCCCGCAGAAGTTGCTCCTCCCGGGGATATAAACCGCTCGTAGCGATGTCGGTAAACCGGTGTGTACATTTGTTTTCTCGGCTTCAACGCCACATTAACACTCGGACAAGTCGCATCACCTCTGGTGGCTGTCATGTGGCTTCAGGGTCTAGTTTGCTACATAAACAACAGGCGGTTTCCAGTAGAAATGTGTCTTCTAATAACTCTTCGTCTAAACCTCCGGACACATCACTGTTTGTCCCCGTCTCTCTGAAGACTGACCTCGCGGTGCACGGGACGGTGGGAGCTGAGCTAACCCAGCCCCTCGATAAAAGTGAGTAAACACCAGCACCAGACATTCCCACCTCGTCTTCTAAAGTGTTGAATAATTCCACGAGCTGTCACTGAATTGTAGAGACGATTTACTGTGTATGTTCTCGCTATTGTAGCTGTTTTCTTTGTGTCTGTGATTCAGATGAACTGCTGAAAATTCTAAACCGGTTTTACAAAAAGAAGGAGATGCAGAAGCTGGCAGCAGACCACGGCCTGGACGGTGAGAAGAATACGCTGTCAAGTTACCTGTTGATCATTCTGTGTCCGTGCATTATCTTCTGAAGCACCTGCCATTAGCATAAAATGTGTAAATGTTATTCAGTCTCCCACTCGTACTTATTTTTCCTCAGTCAGTAGTAACTGTCTCTGTGACTGACCACAAGATTCAATGTGTCATATGTCAAAACATGTACTCTGAAATTTATTGTAAAGGGTGATCAAAGTTGTAAATAATGTTTTGTCAAAAGATAGTTCATTAAATGTGAACATTTTCAGAATTGTACTTTTTTGCACTCAAACCAAGGTAAAAAAAAAAATGGAGTTGTCCTTGTTTGTAGGCTGTTATGTTATGATTTTACTGGTCCAACCCACTTGAGATCAAATTGGGCTGAATGTGGCCCCAGAACTAAAATGAGTTTGACACCCCTGAAACAGATGGTCAGCATGTTAAGTTTGAAAAAAAAATCTTTGATAAGGATATTCTCTGATTCCTCCACGTATCATTGCACTCATTAGGAGATATTCTGCCACCTTCGACATTCAAATAACAAAATGTACCAAAAACAAAGATTGTGCTCGATCTGACTGCAAACAAAAGCGATGCAGCTAATGAAAGAAGGTGAAGAGTCTTCTTTAATTGATGCTTTTTATAACAACTTCAGCTGCCCTAATGATCTGCTTACTTTGTCATAGGTTACTCTGTGTGGTGTACAATCTACAGGTCTACTAAGAATCACCAGCTCTGCCTGAGTTTCTCTTATTCTTAAATGAGTTAGAATTTTTTTTAGTGTTGGTGTATTTCATGAATGTGGCTGTCAGATTAGAAATTCACACCACTGGAAACAACAGGGGCAAAATAAATAGGCAATGCTACAGACTCAAAAACACTTCCAGGGTTTCATTAAACTATTTCTACAGGATCTCTGGTTACTGATTTTCGCATGGACCTCTTCGTCTCATGCTTTTCTCTCCGTGTGCGCATGCAGCTCGTCTGTTCCATCAGGCCTTCATCAGCTTCAGGAAGTATGTCCTGGAAATGGCGTCACTCCCTGCAGACCTGCACATCATCCTGAGTGACATCTGCTGTGGAGCAGGTTAGTCACCTCATGATGGAGTTGTGTCTGTGTGTAGTTATTGTTATTAGTTTAAGATATCTTTTTCAATAACTCTGTATTTGTGTACCTCAAGGCCACATAGATGACATCTATCCGTACTTCATGCGTCACGCCAAGCAAATCTTTCCCATGCTGGACTGCATGGATGATCTCAGAAAGATCTCAGACCTTAGAGTTCCAGCTGACTGGTACGTATCACAGCGTCTGAGCACATACCACACATCATCTGTACATGTGTCATAACAGATTTCTATGCGCTCATCAGGTACCCTGAGGCTCGTGCAATCCAGAGGAAGGTGATTTTCCATGCTGGGCCGACTAACAGCGGTAAAACGTACCACGCCATCCAGCGCTACCTGGCTGCTAAGTCTGGAGTCTACTGTGGTCCTCTGAAGCTGCTGGCGCACGAGATCTTTGAGAAGAGCAACAATGCTGTGTGTATTTGTTTTCTTTAGTTTTGTTTCTTCTGTTTTGTTTAAAGGAGAACTCGCATGTCTTGTGGGCTGATGGTTTTCATAAGTGAAGCCTTTTAGTGACTCTAGAGGAACGAGCATGAAATCTCACAACTGCCCAAATCTCAGAGTGAACAGTTAATGGCTGCATTGTAGGAAATGTAGGTGGAGTGTCAAAGAATGCACTAAACACAAAAAACAATATCTTACTTGCATCAGTTATGGACCTGTCCATTTTTAGTTGAACTCAGTGTTACAGGATTGCAACTCTACATTGGTGGTATCTTCTAAATATTTTATTTTCTGTCATTTTTATGTGCTCACATCTTTATTTCTCTGTCTACCCTGTCTTTTTCATTCTCTATATATGTTTGTATTGTCATATGTTATCTTAAAATTCCATGTTGATTCTGATGACTGTTCTTTTTTCATGTACTCCCAGGGTGTCCCGTGTGACTTGGTTACTGGAGAGGAGAGGACTTTTGTAGACTTGGAGGGTCGAGCAGCTGGTCATGTAGCCTGCACCATCGAAATGTGTAGCGTCAACACACCCTGTAAGTAGACGTAATGCATACTGGATGTGATGCTGACGATGCTTCTATTATTTTGTATATTTAGTTCCATTTGTGTTGTTGTAAAATAAGTAAAGTCACAGATATAAAAATCACAAAGTGCTTTACATTAAAAGAAAAAGAAAAATAAGACATAAAAAAACAGTAAAATAAGCCCCCATGATGTAAAGCCACGTTGCTCATAAAGTCACACACGTAAAATCATACACATAAAATAACATAAAATCATCCAAATAAAAGCCCTCTCTCAACTAAAAGCCTGCTTGTATAAAAAAGTTTTCAGCTGCTTTTTAAAAGAAGCAGCTGAGTCTAGGCATCTTAAGGAGACAGGCAGCGCATTCCACAGCCAAGAAGCTACTGCCTGAAAGGATCGGGCACCTCTAGTCCTAAAAAGCGTGCGTGGAACAGACAACAATCTCTGACCTGAGGACCTCAGTGCACGAGCCGGTGCATGAGGAACAATAAGGATGTAAGAGGGAGCTTACTTTTGTAGAGCTCTAAAAGTAAGGACTACAATTTTAAAATGAACAGGTAACCAGTGGAGAGATGCCAAGACAGGGGTAATGTGAGCTCATGTTGTTGTTAACATCTCCTTAGAAATTTCTGTTATTTAAACCTAATGATGTTCATAAAACATACAGCACATAGAAACACATGTTTCTGGTTAAGTTAAGAGCTCATCATCCAAATGTAACAGTGATATCTGCTGTTTTTAATATTAAATCCTTTGTAAAATTAGACACTATTGTAAATTTAGTGTGTGCTAATTGCTAAAAAAATTAAACAGATTTATGTTTTCTGTTTATTTTGTGTCTGTAGATGAGGTGGCAGTAATAGATGAAATTCAAATGATCAGAGATCCTTCCAGAGGCTGGGCGTGGACCAGAGCACTGCTGGGTTTGTAACACACTTTCAAAAACATTCAAACACACATGAAAGAGCTGCTGTGACTAGTCAGGCATAAACTAATGAGCATCTTCTAATACTTTGTTGTACCGTTCCTCATATCTGGGTAGGTCTTTGTGCAGAAGAGATCCATGTGTGTGGGGAACCTGCAGCCATTGACTTTATCAAAGAGCTGATGTACAGCACTGGAGAGGAGGTGGAGGTGAGACTAACATACAAGACAGCAGAAGGACAATGTTCTGGATGATGTTTAGCCTTTTTCTCTGAAGCACCGCTCTCTCTCTCCTTAACTCATTCTCCATCTTTCTACAGGTTCACACCTACCAGCGCTTGACTCCATTCTCCATCCTGGATCATGCCGTGGAGTCATTAGACAACCTGAGACCAGGAGACTGTATTGTTTGCTTCAGTAAAAATGATATTTACTCTTTAAGCAGACAGATCGAGGCCAGAGGACAAGAATGTGCTGTAATTTATGGGAGCTTACCACCAGGTGAGTGTGTTTTTTAGGAAGCCGTTTACTTGTCAGAGGAATGTGTGTTTGTGTTTAAGGTACAGAGCCAGCATGTCAACTTGGTACTCAGTCCTTCTCAGGATTAAAAAACGGTTTGCTGCAAAGATCAGAAAACCGCTGTTTTATTTTTTTAACCATAAAGCATCTCTGTTCATCACAAAAGGTGATTATAGTCCCAGAAACAAATTGTCTTATGTCCCTTTTGAAAAAAACGTTTATTGGTTTCAGCTTAATAAGCTCATCGTATGTAAATAAATCATTATTTAGTTTAACAAAAAGTATTTTGTGTACCTTTAGAATTAGATTATAAACCATTGTTTGGGTGTTTTGTGTGAAAAGACCCAAACTTAGTTGTTTCTTTGATTTGTAGGCACCAAACTGTCCCAGGCCAAGAAGTTCAATGACCCTGATGACCCCTGCAAGATTCTGGTTGCCACAGATGCTATTGGCATGGGTCTTAACCTGTGAGTGCCTTGCTTTTTGATAGGATGTCAGATTAACTTCAAGTTACAACAAAAATTCATTTTTAGAAAATGAAAACTCTCAATTAGTTTCTGATTAATGTTTTCTGCAGTGTCTCATAATTATCATTGTAATCGTTATTATCTCTATATTCTCTACAATTATTTTTATCTGTATCGGTCGTTTCACAGTTCATTTTACAGGTAATACACAAATACAGCACACACTACTAGACACATTACAAAAGTTCACCTGAGGGTTTTAGCAAGAATCTAACTGTCAAGCTGTGGCTGATTGTTGTGGCAGATTATTGCCAATAAATTGTGTTGATTCCACCAACTCATCTAATGTCTGTGCATTTCTGTGTCTGGTTTGCCCCTCCCATCTGTCTCCAGGAGTATAAAACGTATCATCTTCAACAGTCTGGTAAAGCCCAACATCAATGAGAAAGGAGAGAAACAGATGGAGACCATCAGCACGTCACAGGCTCTGCAGATTGCCGGTCGTGCAGGGAGGTCAGTGTCATTTCTCTCTCAGGTTGTCGCTGTTCTGAAACAGTAAAGGTGAGAGAGAAGAGAGTACATACACATTATTTTAAGTTCTGTCTGGTGAATTTTCTGCTCTGTGGCCGGTTGCAGGTTCTCCTCCAAGTTTAAAGAGGGAGAAGTTACGACCATGCACAGAGATGATCTGCCTGTCCTGAAGGAAATACTGAGCCTCACTGTGGATCCCATAGAGGTGGGTATTTTACACACAAACTCATCACACTCAAAAATCCCAAAAATGTGCATTTATATATTTTTTCGAATTTTTTCTCTCCTTTGTCTCAGACTGCAGGTCTTCATCCGACTGCAGAGCAGATAGAGATGTTTTCCTACCATCTGCCTGATGCTACACTGTCCAACCTCATTGTGAGTCGCACCTACTATTAATTTATCTTTACACGGTTATTACATGTGATAGCAAGAGTTTGGCAAAAAAATATCACATTGAGACTGAAACTGAAGATTTTCCATAAAATAGCTTTTCCCTTCTATGCAATATTTACATTATTACTACAACTTGGACTTAAATGTTCATTCTTGATCTTTTAAAACAGTAGATAGAAGAAAATAATTTGTCCCAGCTTCATTTCTGGGTCATCATCAGCGGTCAGAGTTGCAGTGTTGCCATCAAATAATGCAAGTCTTTAAATGTCAGGTGATAACATGACACCCGTTCAAGCTGTATTCTGCTAATCCAGGCCATGAGTTGTAGCTAAAAGTAAATCTACTAGTCGACCCCTCCCAACTTCCGTTTTATCGGTGAGGCCAGAGTGCAGAGAGGGGGCGGTGTTGCAATTATATTCAGAATCAGAATCAGAATCACTTTTATTTGCCAAGTATGTGAGCACATACAAGGAATTTGACTCCGGTATTTTACAGTACCCTCTTGTACAAAACAAATAGAAAATTAAATAATAAACATAAATTATGTAACAAAAAATATAAAAAATACTAACATAACTTTAACATAACGTATTAAGAAAAATTAACATGACGTAACATGACAACATAAAATAACTTTGTTTAAAGTGATCAGTGGAAATGGTGCATTTCTAGTTATAATTTTATTGTTTATAGGACTGTTTGTTGAGGTTGTGGATGTTTATGTTCATGATTCAGACTGTGACTGGTTTCAAATGTTCATCAGAGCAACAGCCTGTGGAAGGAAACTGTTCATGTGTCTGGTGGTTTTGGCGTACAGAGCTCTGTAGCGCCTGCCGGAGGGGAGGAGGTGAAACAGGTTATGTCCAGGGTGTGACAGATCTGCAGTGATGTTGCCTGCCCTTTTCCTGACTCTGGACATGTACAAGTCCTGAATGGAGGGCAGGCTGGCACCGATGATTTTTTCTGCAGTCCTGACTGTCCGTTGCAGTCTGTGGAACCCAGGAACCTGAGACTTTCCACGGCAGACACCGTGTTGTTGTGAATGGAGAGGGGGGCAGCACAGAGGGACTCCTTCTGAAGTCCACTGTCATCTCCACAGTCTTGAGCGTGTTCAGCTCCAGGTTGTTCCGACCACACCAGAGGACCAGCTGTTCCACTTCTCGTCTGTACACAGACTCATCACCGTCCCGGATTAGGCCGATGACAGTTGTGTCGTCTGCAAACTTTAAGAGCTTCACGCTTGGGTCACCTGAGGTGCAGTCGTTGGTGTAGAGGGCGAAGAGCAGTGGGGAGAGCACACACCCCTGGGGGGCGCCAGTGCTGATTGTCCGGGTGCTGGATGTGATGCTCCCCAATCTCACCTGCTGCCTCCTGTCTGTCAGGAAGTCTGTGATCCACTCACAGGTGGAGGCTGGTACAGTGAGCTCGAGGAGTTTGGAGTGGAGGATGTCCGGGATGATGGTATTAAACGCCGAACTGAAGTCCACAGACAGGATCCTTGCATAAGTCCCTGGGGATTCAATGTGATGCAGGATGTAGTGTAGTCCCATGTTGAATCAAAGAATCTTTTCAATATCAGCAGTTATCCTTTGAACATTTCTCCTCGTTTGAGTACGTAGCTCTTCAACTGAAGTCCTCATCTCGAGTTGTGCTACTTAATGTTTCCAGGCCTCCTAAATACTGTGCAAACTTTTTTGATGATTTTAGTGAACTGCTGTCTATGATCTGCATTGATTTTGACTGTGTAATTATTGCTGGCGACTTTAACATCCATATTGACAATCCTCAGGACAGCGGGACTATAGATCTGTGTAACACTCTTGACAACTTTGGGCTGGTTCAGCATGTAACAGAGGCTACACATGACAAAGGGCATACATTAGACCTACTTATCTCCAAGGGTCTGAGTATTTCCAATGTTACAGTGTCTGACGTTGGTCTTTCTGGTCATTCCTGTGTTTTCTTTGAGAGCACTGTCTCGGCGCAGTCAGCAACTTTCACAGACGTAACCAAAAAACGGTGTATTACTGAAAACACCTCTGAAATGTTTAACCAGGCTTTCTCTTCCACACCAGCTCTGTCTTGGGGTTCAGTCGATGAGCTGATAGGTAGTTTTAATGCTAAAATTGTAAACATTGTAAACAGACAATCTTATGTCTTGCATTCAAAAATCTACAGAGCTTAAGAATAATAATGTGGTTTGTTTTGAGGCATTTCTAGTCTTCCAAAGGCCTGTGGAGTAAATGAACATGAATAAAGTGGCAGGTTCATGAAGTCACATAAATACAATAAAATACTGAAAGTACTCTGTCAGTAAAAATGTTAATAGGACCGAAAACACAATTTCTGACTGCTTTATCTAATATTGTGTATCTAATATTTTGTTCATCTATTGACACATCATCTAGCGTGAATCTCTGTGTCTGTTCTTGTCTCAGGACATATTTGTCAGCCTCTCTCAAGTGGATGGTCTGTATTTTGTCTGCAACATCGACGACTTCAAGTTTCTGGCTGATATGATTCAGCACATCCCACTGAACCTGAGGTCCCGCTACGTCTTCTGTACCGCTCCCATCAATAAAAAACAACCTTTTGTATGCACCTCCTTCCTAAAGGTAAGAATTAATAGAAGTAACATGACAAAGACGTTTGAGAGGTCAGGCAAGGTAAATCGGGTTTGGTGGAGCAGTGGAGAGCGCTGATAAGGAGAGGAGAAATGATTAGGAATAGTGACAGCGGTGGCAGGGTTTATAAGGGAAGGATGACTGAGTGAAAGACCAAAGAAAATACTGGAACTTATCCAGTGAGTCAATGTTGTGAAAATTAAAAAAAAAAATCCAAGGGGGGAAGAATGCATTACACTGACACTGAACTGTGTCCCTTATCGCTTTGTGGTTGTGTCATACTAGTAAAGGAAGATTAGCTCCAGAATAAAGTTCTGATCGAGAAGCAACCTTTGAGATTCAGGGCAAAGGACATCAGTGTGTGTGAAGAAACTGAATATCTGCTTTGTTTATAGCAGCAATAAGGCTTGGTTGTTTAATGCTGTCCTGTACAGCTTCATTACTCTCATTTGAATCTCGTCTCTTGCAGTTTGCCCGTCAGTTCAGTCGAGACGAACCCCTGACATTTGACTGGGTTTGTCGCCATGTCAGTTGGCCTCTGGCTGCTCCAAAAAACATCAAAGACCTGGTTCACCTGGAAGCTGTCCATGATGTGTTGGATCTGTACCTCTGGTTAAGGTGACTTTATATTTCCTCATCTCTGGTTATCAGTTGGTTTGGTCATCACCATGTGCATGTATGACTTATCATCCATTTGTTTCTGATAACTCTTCTTTATGACTTATCATATTCTTCCAAGTCCTGTTTATGAATGCAGCCAACCTTCAGCCTCATAGCTATTAACTTCTGTCTGTCTCTGCAGCTACCGGTTCATGGACATGTTCCCAGACACTGCCTTTGTTCGGGAAATCCAGCGGGAGCTTGATGATATCATCCAACAGGGCGTCCGAAATATCACCCGTCTCATCAGAGCCACCGACCCAAACATCACCGACCCGCTGCAGACACAAAGCAACAGACGTAGCCAGACAGGCAGTGACAGTGGTGCTGTCAACAGTAGCGTTTTGGCCAAAACCAGAGGTCAAAAGGGACAACGAGCCTTAGGAAGGGTGATGGACAGCTCTCTGGCTAGTCGTCTGGTGAGGGACGGGCTGCTGACCTCTGACTTGCTCCAGCAGCTGCAGAAGGAGTGGTCCAAAGATCAAAAGCAGGAAAACGCCAGTGAGAATGCTTTCGATGCCCAACATCACAACAGTAGCAATCAAGGGAAAAGAAAAAAGAAGAAGAAATGAGGACACAAACAGTTGCATGTTGGTAATTGTCTCAGATCAGTTCTGTTCTGGTGGAGATCAATAACTGATACAAACCTTAGATAACATCTGGCAGTTTGTTTGAAACCAATCAGAGTTTGAAACAGTTCAATAAAGTGAATGCACTTTGTCCACTGCTGAAAGGATCACAATAAACTGTCATCCCCAGCTTTACAAATAGCACCAACATAACAGTTTGGACACAGTGGCAATGAGTTTGGGTCTGAACTGACATTTACATCAGAATACTAGATCATTCATCGTTTTCACTTAAACCACTTGTTTTACCTGTGCTACAGATCTCTCCTTGTTTGTTTTCCTCTAACATAAGTGTTTTAAACAGCAGTTACTGTGAACCTACTGGCTGCTCTTTGCCCTTTGGAAGGATCAGGTATCTGGTGATAGATTCTTCCAGTTCTTTCGGTGTGAATACAATAATGCTACTTGGAAACTAATTTTAAAACAGTCACATGAGCTATCACCAGACTTGACTTAGAAGAAATGGACCCATTGTCATGAGTCTTTGATGTTCTGTCTGAGAAACCCAAAACTGACAAGCAACATTGTGTATAACAATGTTTCAGTGGAGGTCCACACACTATCATAAATGCTGTTTAAGTAGCATTTTTGAGACCAGAAAACATTTGAAAATGCACTGTATGAAGGTGTTTTCTTTCCTTTCATTTTATTCAGTTCAAACAGTGAACTCAAATATATAACTTCTATGAACATTTCATCACAGAACAGAAGAGAAGAGAATAGATTGAATGGAGTGCAGCCATGTTTGAGAGATGAAATGCCAGAATTTTTCCTATTTGTACAATTAAGAGGATGCCATTTGTCAATAAAAACTGTTTTAGGTATCTTGATTTCATGTTTATAGTTTATTATGCAGGTCACACTAAAAAGTAACAAAATAATGCAAATGAATAAAGAATCTCTGAAGTAATTGTAGATTAACAGTTACAATTAAAATTCAAGCATGCTGATGAAACACAGCAAAGAGAATTGCATATGCTGGAGGAGGTAATCTGAAATCATGTCAGATTTTTTTTTTAATAAAAAGCTAAAACATCTCAACAAAGAGTAGCGACTTGGAATTTACAGACAGTATCATGGTGGACAAATCTGGCTCTACCATATAGAGCTACTTTCAGCACTTTGGCTGTCCTATTTTCCTCATTTTCTGTCTTGTGCAAAATTTTACGGACCTGTCGACTAAAGTCAACCTCATATGTTTGTAGTTTTAGAAACTTTGGGTTCTGCTCTTGAATGTAATGTTGAGTGGGTTCGTAGTATTTCTGGCTGCACAGTTCAAATTTGTAATGACTGACCTTGTTAAACTGTCACCTCATTCTTACAGTTGTTGTCACTAATTAGTGTTGGGATCACTGAAAATCCATTTTAAAATGTCCATAACCTTTGCTGAGCAAGTTAGATATTCTGCAGAACTTCAGTAAAAGGCATACTATGATGAAACTAAATAGACTGCAGGGATGGGCTTTAAGACACAATGAGTGGAGGATATGATAGGAAGAGGTTTGGCTTGTTGTTAATCATTGAGTCAGTGCAGAGGTTGGTCTCTGTTCAGTGCACTCTGTGAGTCAGAGAGAGCAAAAAGACAAAAAAGGTCCATAGGGCGGGACAGGAGGGGGAGAAATAGATTTTTTAATCTTAATATGTGTGCACACTGAACATAGTTCGTTGAGGTGTATTTATTCGCGTTGTTCCCCAACAGGAGCACAGGCTCATATACCAACCAGTTAGAGGAGTTTCCGTAGTGTTGTATTTTTTCCCATCAAGATGTTTGCTGTTCATCTCGTCTCCTTCTTCTTCACCAAACTCAAGGAGGACCCCACAAAGAAGGTGAGACTGGTTCTGGACTGATTTGAAGAAAAGTGTAACTAAGCTTTGTACAAGTCGTTTGAATTACCGGTTGGTAACAAATCAGTTTGCAGCGCTCTGTCCATTCACTTAAATGATTTGCTGCGTATGCACCTGATTTATTGCATTGTTTTGGTGCACCGATGACACTGAAAGTATATTTTACATGCTAATCTTGCCAAGTTCATCATCAAAGAATATTCAGGTCTCTTGTTTTGTTCCTTACAGTTCATTATAAAATGAAATTCTTACTGATTGCTCAGATGTTTTAGAATTTACAGTTCAATCACTTTTGACAGGATTTGTACAGAAACAGAGGATAAGAAGGACAAATCACAGATACGGTATTTGCATTCAACTTTTGCAGACATGCGCATGATTAACTTCATTAAATCAGACAGATAAGGGAGAAGACAGTACTGTAGTCAGATGATCAGGGTGCCATAATCAATAGTTACTGTGTCACCATTGTCTTCCCCTGAGCAATGATTAACATCATTCCCTGTAGTTTCTCTGCTCGTCTTACTGCAGGTTAGATCTACACGAATTCTCACAGGGGCAAAGTATTGACACTCCCATAAGCAACTCTGCACACAGTCACGTTTATACTCAAAGTAATATCTCAGCCAGGTCAGCTGCCAGTTGTCTCATGAACATGCAGTGATAGGACTGAGGACTCAGTAAACAGGGTGCAGCTGAACATTAACTTATTGATTCATAGCTCATTTCTAAAGACAAGTAGTTGTTTCTGCTCTCATATTGCTTTCCAAGTCGTAGTATCCCTCTGTTCCTTTAAAAAAAAATACACTTTAACGAGTTACTGCTTTGTTACACCTAAAAAATGAGCCTCAGTTTCTAACATGACATTCATGTGTCAGATTTTAGTACAGATCATGCTGCTCCAGCTTGTCTATAAGTTTTCACAAAATGTGCATTGATTTGTTTTAAATAAGTTTCACAAACGTATCCCAAGAAATCTAAACAATCTCATGAGCACAATCCCAAACAAAAAATAGAGCAAAAATAATTCTTCAAATCAGTCAAGACTTCTTTGTTCTTGTAGAAGAAACAGCAACTGAAGTCAAGCAGCGGCTGTGTTTCCATGATTTTTAATTATCATAATAGAGTCTGGTGAATGTAGATTTGCAATATTTTGAGGTTTTGATGAGTCATGGGGTCTACTGGATCAAAGGGATGGATGGGTTAAGTGGTGGAGCAAATAGTAATGGAGGATGATGCTAAAAAATGACCTTTGAGCTGAAGGAAACAGGGAAAGAGTCCTCTGACATCTGCTGAGAAATTTGATGACAGTAGACTATTATTCAAGTCCAGTCTGTGGAGCTGAATCAGTACGGCTCATTTCTTTTTGCCTCTGTTTGCTTTGTTTTTTCTCTCTCCTCGTTTTTTTCAGGTGGACAGGTTTCTCCATGCAATGCGCCTCCATGACGACCAGCTAAGTGATATCTCGGCTCGTTTCCAGGCTGAAATGAAGAAGGGGCTTTCAGAAGAAAGCAATGCTGCCGCCTCAGTGAGAATGCTGCCAACACATGTTCGCTCCACTCCTGATGGCTCAGGTTATTTACATTTATGGTTTTCAAACTTTTCTTAATGCTGTTGTGTAAAGAACAACATAATATCACTGAAACGTAGAAGAAACACTGAGATTTTGTGTCTGTTTTTTACTCTGTTGTAGAGAAAGGACAGTTTCTGGCACTGGATCTTGGAGGCTCAAAGTTTAAGGTGCTCCAAGTTAAAGTGAGAGAGGGAATGGGAATTAGGAAGGGAGGAGTGGAGATGGATGAGAAAATCTACAGTATACCAAAGGAGCTGCGCAATGGAAGAGGAACAGAGGTAAGAAGTAAGCTAAATTAGCTGAGTTTAGGAGCAGAATGTAAGCAGAAGTGAGGAGAATCAGGAAAGTTCTGCAACAGAGAAAAGTTAATAGGATTCAACTTCTTTGTCTTTTTCTGTGTCTGACTCTTTGTAGTTGTTTGACCACGTGGCTGAGTCACTAAAGGACTTCCTGCTTGAGAAGAACATCAGTTTGGAAAAGAAACATCCTCTGGCCTTCACTTTCTCTTTCCCCTGTGAACAGTCTGCCTTGAATCAGGTACAACACTACATTCAAACACTTGATTTTCTTGACCTGTACCTGCAATATATTTTATTCTGTCCGTTGACATGTGTCCGTCTTTTGATATTTCGATTCTTGAAACCTCCTCTTTTTTACTCTCTGCAGGGTTCATTGATAAGCTGGAGTAAGAACTACAGGGCTCGAGGCCTCAAGGGAAAAGATGTGGTCCAGGTCCTCAGAGAGTCTATTGACAGGACTGGGGTAGGACGCCACTGTTCAACAAATCATCTTTCCCCCCATTTGTTATTTATCAGACAGGCACTCAATGGAACTGAGACATGAAGAGTTTACTCTAAACATTATACTACTATATTTATTTATATTTATATTTATATACTATATTTACTTTCAGTAAATCTGATAACTGCTTAAACAGGGATGCTACTTTTTTCACATCAGAAAGAGCTAGAAAAACTATAGCTATAATATAAAGTGAAAACCAAAGAAGTGTAAGGGGAACATATCACGTTATATCCACTATGCATCCATATGGCCGACCACATCGTCCCTATGCAAATATTACCCATCATAGAAGCTGCACTGTAATGATAACCTTCTGTATCCCTCTGTAACTCACTCTGCAGGGTATGGACATCGAGGTGTTGGCTATGGTTAATGACACTGTAGCTACCATGATGACTTGTGGTTTTGATGACCAGAACTGTGAAGTAGGACTCATCATTGGTGAGTACATTCATAAAATTCATACTAGTAATTTCTGTAGTCAGTGGTTTCCGATCTTTGGGTCCTTTGTCACATTTCAGATGGGAACTGGTAGCAGTTTCACCAAAAAAAGATTTACCCCCTAAATGTCTCACATTTTTCATTTTAAATAAACATTCAAGGCCCAAATAATCCGCTGTGTCATAATGAAAAGCAATAATGTCTCCCGAAGTCCAAAAACTAACAACATTTTTTTTATTGTGCCTTAGCTTTTTTTTAAAAATATCTCTTTTTATTTTTTCTGAAGACTTTTGTGAACAGACACTGATCCATTGGTATTAACCATCTAATAATGCCATAGACAAGAATGTACAGTGCCTATCAAAAGTATTCACCCCCTTTGATGTTTTACCCTTTTATTGCTTTCATAAATCAATCACGGTCAATAAAATTTGGCTCTCTTAACACAAAAATTTATTGGAAAAAACTCTTTAATGTCAAAGTGAAAACAGATTTCTATAAAGTAATGTCAATGAAAGAAAATTATATAAATAAAAATAATTGTTTGCATAATTATTCACCCCCTTTTTAATTTAATGGTCTAATTCAATAGAGGTCCATCAAATTGTTGCCAATAGTCTCACAATTATTGAAATGAAGATCACCTTAGTGGTGTGGGTGTGTTTCAAGTAATTGAGTTGTAAAACACCTGTGTCTGAAGGGTCCAGAGAGTGGTTGATCAGTATTCCTGGCTACCATTACACCATGAAGACAGAAGAACACTCTAAGCAACTCAGGGAAAGGGTTATTGAGAAGTACAATTCAGGGGATGGTTACAAAAAATTTCCAAGGCACTGAACATCCCCCGGAGTTCAGTGAAATCAATTATCAAGAAATGGAAGGAATATGGCACTTGTGTGAATCTGCCTAGATCAGGCCGCCCTCATAAACTGAGTGACCGTGCAAATAGGAGACTAGTGAGAGAAGCCACCAAGACTCCTACAACTACTCTGAAGGAGTTACAAGCTTCAGCTGCTGAGATGGGAGAGACTGTGCATGTAGCAACTGCTGACCCGGTTCTTCACCGGTCAAAGCTTTATGGGAGAGTGGCAATGAGAAAGCCACTGTTGAAGAAAAGTCATATTAGATCTCGACTAGAGTTTGCCAAAAAGCACGTGGAAGACTCCATGGTCAAGTGGAAGAAGATTCTTTGGTCTGATGAGACCAAAATTGAGCTTTTAGGCCATCAGACAAGACGTCATGTTTGGCAGAAACCAAACACTGCACATCACCAAAAACACACCATCCCCACTGTGAAGCATGGTGGTGGCAGCATCATGCTGTGGGGATGTTTCTCAGCAACTAGACCTGGAAGGCTTGTAAAGATAGAGGGCAGAATGAATGCTGCAAAACACACTGAAATTCTGGGGGACAACCTTTTTCAGTCTGCAAGAGAACTACGTCTTGGGAGAAGATTTATTTTCCAGCAAGACAATGATCCAAAACATACTGCAAAAGCTACACAGGAATGGTTAAAAAAGAACCTGGTAAATGTTCTGGAGTGGCTGAGTCAAAGCCCAGACCTCAATCCTATAGAGAATTTGTGGCTGGACTTGAAAAGGGCTGTTCATGCCCGATACCCGTGCAACCTGACAGAGCTTGAGCAGTTTTGCAAAGAAGAATGGAGCAAAATTGCAGTGGGCAGATGTGCAAGACTGACTGAGACCTATCCACACAGACTCACTGCTGTGATTGCAGCCAAAGGTGCATCTACTAAATACTGACTTGAAGGGGGTGAATAATTATGCAAACAATTATTTTCATTTATATAATTTTCTTTCATTAACATTACTTTATAGAAATCTGTTTTCACTTTGACATTAAAGAGTTTTTTCAATAATTTTTTGTGTTAAAAAAGCTAAATTTTATTGACCATGATTGATTTATGAAAGCAATAAAAAAGGGTATGATAGGCACTGTAAAAGCCACTGAACCAAAGGAGTGCTTTTACTTTGACAGTTTTAAGGATGCCCTCTTGCTAACTTCTTACTTACTTTTGCTTGTGATGAAGTAGTTTTACATTTTTGTATTAGTATGTTTCTGTAAAGAATCGAAGAGCTCCATCATTTTCATGCTGTACTGTACTTGGTAAAGACCTCAAAAGAAACATGTGATAGTATATTATGACCCAGAAAAATGACTCCTAAAAACGGAACTGATGCCTTTAATGTTGTAAACTAGTATAACAATATGTATTTTATTGTGTAAAATTGAGCTATGAGCTTTCTATCATCAAATAATCAGACTTTTTTCCAAGTTTTGTGCACCTTTAGTTAGCTTGCTGCTCCCTCTAGTGGTTTGTCATCTTTTGCGTGTGTGTGTATTATGTACATAATCTTTTTTTATGTGTATGATGCACATTCATTTGAAGTACCTGACATATGTATAGGTCAGTAGTGGCCAATTGAGCGCCTCGGCAGCTCAATTGATTGAGTGGGAGATCCATAAACAAGCTGTAGTCCCCAGCGCAGCGATAATGGGTTCAAGTCCAACCCATGGCCATTTTCTGCATGTCATTCCCCGATTCTTCTACCCACATTTCCTGTCTCTCTCTCTCTCCTCTAGCCTTTAAAATGAAGGCCAAAAGGCTAACTTACAAAAATGGTGGCCAATCAAAGAATGAAACTTAAGTTTAGAATTAGGGTCTGGTTAAGTTTCATGTTGAGATTAGCTTATGCTAAATATCTTTTATTTAGGTTTCAATATAAAAAAAAATCAAATATTCAGTGTCTTGTTATAGTATTAATATGTTTGTGTATTCTGTATGTGTGTGTGCTCAGGTACAGGCACCAATGCATGCTACATGGAGGAGTTGCGTCACGTTGACCTGGTGGAGGGAGACGAGGGAAGGATGTGTGTGAACACTGAGTGGGGAGGCTTCGGAGATGATGGGGCTCTCAGTGATTACATAACAGAGTTTGACAGAGATGTCGATGCAGCCTCCAACAACCCTGGAAAACAAATGTGGGGAAAGTAGTTTTCTCTTAGGTCATAATATGACATGATGTGAAACAGTATACGTGACACAGTGTTTGACCTTAAACCTCTCTGTCTCTCTGTTTTCTCAAATGTAGCTTTGAGAAGATGATCAGTGGGATGTACCTGGGTGAGTTAGTGAGGCTGGTGGTGTTGAAGATGGCTAAAGTAGGAAAGCTATTTGATGGACGTGTGTCGGATGCCTTGAGGATCAAAGGGAAGATAAGCACTGCACATGTGGCAGCCATGGAGGAGTAAGTTCATTTTTTCCTCTCTGCATCCCATTGTTTTTGTCTGAAAACGGTAAGATATAAATCTAAATATTTTTCTCTCTTAGGTACAAAACTGGTCTGACCAACACTAGAAACATTCTTGAGGAGCTTGATTTGACCCCATCAGAGGATGACTGTATCGCTGTTCAGCACATCAGCACCATCGTGTCCTTTAGGTCGTCTAATCTGGTGGCTGCAGGACTGGCTGCCATCTTAACCCAAATCAAGAAGAACCGGAATCAGAGGGACTTAAGGATCACCGTGGGTGTGGATGGAACTGTGTACAAGACACACCCACAGTAAGTTATAATGGAAATCATCACTAATGCTGACATTTATGCACATTAATAGACCCTTTTCAATGAAGACATTCTGATGTGTCACAGTAGGAAAAGCGCACATACTAAAACTAATGATGGATACATTTAATTTAGCTGCTTCAGTTTCAGGATTTTGTGTGAAGGCCTATGGTCAGAACATCAGGACTGACTGAACATGTGTTGTTAGTAGCGCATGTGTCGTTTTTTTACAGTGGAAAATCAAACAAAGAGAGTAAAATGTCACACATTTCATCCATAATGAGTTCGATCCAAAAACCATCTACTGTTCATCGACAAATATGTAGTAGGAATCAAAATTTTATTGCTGTGTCACAGTTGTGCCACTAAACCAGTTGTGCCACTAAACCAGTTGTTACAGGCTTTAATAAGTCAACAGTCTGACATGTCAGCACCACGTCCTTCCGCAGTGGCCAAAATTAACGACAAGTCATAATGTAACTACGTACTTTATGCCAGAAATAGCTTGATAGAGTTTATAAAATCATATTTGAGACGACTTTCCTCCTCTGTTATTACAAATACCTCAGTCCGACTAATCACATGTTTAAGACATATTCAAATACATTTGTAGTAACTGATGATTCTTATTTGTTCGATCAATTGGTCACATTTTTCCACACTTGTACAGGTAGTGATCTTGTCGATGCTTCTGTTTCAGGTATCCTAAACGTCTCCACAAAGTGGTGCGGCGGCTGCTTCCTGAGTGTCATGTCCGATTCGTCCTCTCAGAGAGCGGCAGCAGCAAAGGAGCTGCTTTGGTAACAGCAGTCGCTCAACGTCTGGCATCACGGAGGCATCAGGTAATGGTGCTGTGTGTGCATATGACTGCAGTGTGTTTTGTTATTGTCTTCAGAAAAGAATCAACTGGCCTTGCTTACACATCTGGTGTACACTGTCTGTGGTTTCCCAGGTGGATGAGACTTTGTCCTCCTTCAGACTGAGCCAAGAGCAGCTCAAGCTGGTCAAGGCCAGGATGAGAGCAGGTCTGGAGGCAGGGCTAAAGACAAAAGGCCACTCTGCAATCAAGATGCTGCCCTCTTTTGTGTACCACACACCTGATGGCACAGGTCAGGAACTTAAACAGATATTGCACATGTGAGCCAGACAAATAAACTCACTGTTGTAGACTGAGACCACCAAGGTGCACCACAGAAACAGGAGGTCCTTCCTCCCTGAGGCTATCAGACTGTACAATTCCTTCCCCTTCTGCAGAAGGGATACAAAATCAGCAAACTTTTCCATGTGCAATATCATCAGACTCTCTCCTAGTAGACTCGTGATCTGTATTATCATTGTTCAAGTGCAATATTTCAAATGCAATACATCTGTTTACTTTGACCTCAGTTCATTTTCTGTTAATCTTTCTTATTAGTATACAGTTTACATTTTGTACTTGTGCTATCTTATTTTATTTTTCTGATTTATTTAAATTCTTATTTTTCTAGACTCTTTACACACTTAAGACACTTCACACACTGAGACACTTCACACAAACACTTTTAGAAACTTGCATTTTGTACTGTGTTTTCTTTGTTATTTCTATTTTACTACTAACCTCTGTATAATTGTGTATATTCCAGTAAGCTTTGTTTATTGTATTGTACTCTGGCAAAATAATTTCCTCCAGGATGAAAAAAGTAGATCTTATCTTATCTTCCACCTTGTACCTCATAAGTTTTACCATAAAAACACATCATCTCAAAGCTACATGTTGTGTTACTCTAGAGCATGGGAAATACCTTGCCTTGGATCTGGGAGGAACCAACTTCAGAGCTATGCTGGTGAACTTTAGAAAAGGTCTGCAGCAGAACACACGACTGTACCATAAAATCTACACCATACCACTGGAGATAATGCAGGGGACTGGAGAAGAGGTACGAAACATGCATGTACTGTCAGCATTTTAACAGAATGTATACAGAAAGACATGTGGCACCTGATTTCCACTTAAACATGGTTTAGTAAATTACTGAAAAAAGGTAATGAATATTTTAATGACTGAGCCAGGAGACACATAACATGCAGAGTTATTTAAATAAGGCTGAGAAAGACAACGCTTAAAATTAAATCCTTAATTGAAAAGGTTTCTGTGTCTCTCTGCGTGTTTCTAGTTGTTTGATCACTTAGCACAGTGTGTTAGTGATTTCCTGGACTACATGGGGATGAAGAACGCTCGTCTTCCAGCAGGTTTCACTTTCTCCTTCCCCTGCGAGCAAACAGCCATTGATACGGTAATCATGGACATCAGTCTTTGGCTTCAGCTTGACAGATTGGTTTATTAAAGCCACAAAAATGCATCAACATATGCAAGTAAACAGATGTTCAAAGGAGCCTTTTTCAACTGTGTTCTGCAGGGTACGCTGGTGAGCTGGACCAAAGGCTTCAAGGCCACCGACTGTGAAGGACATGATGTTGTAAACATGCTGCGGGAGGCCATCAAGAGACGCAACGTGAGTCAGAATACAACAGAATAGTGTTTATAATGACGATGGATGAGGTGAATGAATAATTCTACTGTCTTGAATCGTGCACAATCAAGGACTAAAATTTAAAACACAAATGTATGCGCATGTGAGTAAATTGGCTATACAAGAGAACACATAAGTAACATGTATGCATGTGTGTTTGTACCTACAGGATTTTGAGCTGGACATAGCAGCAGTGGTCAATGACACAGTTGGGACGATGATGAGTTGCGCCTATGAAGACCCTCAGTGTGAAATTGGAATGATTGCTGGTAGGTGTGTTTACAGATGGAAGACACTCTGGTCAGTCCTCACTTGAAGGTCTTTGTTTCTAGACGAGGGTTAACTTACAGTTTAAGGTTACGGATTTAAGTTAAAGGTAGAGGTGTGGATATGATGGTGGACTTCTAGATTGTAGTTACAAAGTGTTTGCTCGTGTCTTCAAGCACAACCCGCTGAGTTTGAAAAGCAGTTTTGAATACCTGATTCTGATTCACAGGAACTGGCACAAATGTTTGTTACATGGAGGAAGTGAAGAACATTGAGAAGGCAGAGCAAAAGAAAGAAAAAACGGACGAAGACAAGGGGACACCTGATGAAGAGCAGGACAAGGTAGAAGAACTCGCTCACAGTGTTTAAGTACATTAGTGTGCTGTCGTGATGTTTGGTGCATTTTGGATTTTAATCTATATATTGAATGTCTTTGTTGGTTTTTGCTCTCGGGACAGGCGGATGCTGAGATGTTGAAGATGTGCATAAACACAGAGTGGGGAGGATTGGGTGACGATGGCTCTCTGGACGATATCATCACACCTTATGACACTGAAGTGGACCAAAACTCAGTCAACCCTGGAAAGCAAAGGTGAGAAACACTCACTGTATATTTAGATATTTATATTGTGTGTCTCATGCTCTCATTATGTTGTCTAATTTTATATTCATTGAGCTGTTTGGTAACCTGTAACAGAGTCAGGTGGTCACACAAGGTATCTTCTTTTAAATTTTTTTTGTGTTTAGGTTCGAAAAACTTACCAGTGGGATGTATTTGGGTGAAGTGGTCCGACACGTATTACTGGATTTAACCAGAGGAAGTTTGCTGTTCAGAGGCCATGTCACAGAGGCCCTAAAAACACGTGACATATTCCAAACCAAGTATCTGTCACAAATAGAGAGGTAGGTGAAATTTTGTGTGTGTGTGCATCACTTTTAGCTCCATTCTATATCTAAAATGGAATGAATAAATTCAAGCTTGGTTCAATTTAATGATTTAAATGTATCATTGTCTCACATCTGTAACTGAGAGCTCCAGTTTTGCTGTTGAGTGTAACTGTGTTGTCTCCCTCCAGTGACCGCCTGGCTCTACTGCAGATCAGATCAATTCTCCAGCAGCTGGGCCTTGAAGGCAACTGTGATGACAGCATCATAGTTAAAGAGGTAAAAGACAGAAAAATGAGCAGACCTTAAGTTTGTAGTTGAAAATCTTTTACTTTGCACATCTCATTTACCTATCTCTCTGTGTTTCTGAAGTAAAATACAGTTTCACAGACGTAATCTAAAGGTATGCTGTGTGGGACAAACACCGATAGATTATGCGATTGTCTGATATTTTGAAATCTATAACCTTTCAAAGTTTTTTAGCTTGTTAGCATGTCTATAAAGTATTTTCTGTATGCTAAGAAACACGCCATGAGCAAAATAACGTCGTACTGATGAGAGTCCCAAAAACATGGATTCAGATTTTGTGTGTTTCATACATAACACACCTCAAGAACCAATCCTGTCAATTCATAGGATGGAGCTTTCCATATCATTCTTCATTATTGGTTCAAACATGTATGACTGAATTACTCTGATAGTTTTACAGTGTTTGAGCAGAGACAGAGGTGAACTGGAGTGCTCGAGTGGCAGTGAGTGGAAGGAGATGGTAGAAGACAGAAGCAGAAGCTTCATAGATCTGCACATTCTAGAGAAAGCAACAATGTAGTGTTACATCTAAGTCTGGAGGGGATTTTTTTTTCATGGAAAAGCCTCTAAATATGTAACTTTGACACAATGCACAGGTTATTGGAGGTGTGATCAACTTCAAAACTAAATCAAGTTAAGGGAAGACATGCCCAGACTGTACTGGAAAACTCCACTTACTTCACAGCAAATATTTTCACTTACTGCAAGTGAAACTCAAGTGTAATTATGTGAAGTCTTCCTTTAAGCTGTGTTGATGAACCAACATGTAAACCAGCAAGACCCAGACAGATCTTGATTACACCTAACAAAAAGCAGCCTTGATAATGTTTTTGGTACCACCTACGCTTTTCTGCTGTGAGAAGGATGAGCCACAGGGAGAATTTAGATAACTGTGAAAGTATATCATCACCCAAAACTTCTGTTCCTTGTTTGCAACTAATCTAACTTGGTACTTTTCCAGTCTTGTCAGGAATTTGCCTACTTCTGGTCTCTGATTCAGCTTAAACAATGGAGAGAGGTCAAAAGTTAATTTTTTTGTTGTTGCAAAGTCTAGGAAAATCATGTTCTCTGTTGCAACCTCGCCTTGAGGTTAAGTAATATTTTTTCTACCACTTTGTGAAATAGTTCATTGTCTGTTCCAGCAAACTGTGGCACCAACACACTGTTAACTGTCGCAATAATGATAAAGCTTTTCATTGTTGTTTAGGTATGCGGAGCAGTGTCACGTCGTGCAGCTCAGCTGTGTGGGGCAGGGATGGCGGCAGTGGTCGATAAGATCAGAGAGAACCGAGGGTTGGACCATCTGGACATCACTGTAGGGGTCGACGGGGCTCTCTACAAACTACACCCACAGTAAGTTGGTGTTGAATCCGGTAACTGAGTTGAAATGTGTGAATCAGGTTTAAAATGGCTTTGTTGTTTTTCTTCACATAAAGCTGAGCCTTTTTTCTTCTTCTTTTGCTACTGTTTCTAGTTTCTCTGGAATTCTCAAAGAGACTGCCAAAGTTATGGCTCCTCAGTGTAATGTGACCTTCCTGCCATCAGAGGAAGGCAGTGGGAAAGGTGCTGCCCTCATTACCGCCGTGGTCAGAAAGATGCAGGAGATGTAACTTCACGTGACTGAAAAAAACTCTTTCACCAAACTTGTTTTTTTTTTGTGTGTTTTTTTTGTTTTACTTTTATTTATCTTTTGTGCCATGTGGAAAGTCAGATGCTTAACATCGAGTCTATGTTAAGTCCTGTGTTGACCTGAGAGAGAGCCTCAGACTGTTATACGTTTTCTGTAAATCAACACTGTAGATGGAAGCTAAAAGAACTGTTGCTATGATGTTCCTAATAAATGTTTAAAGAACTGGAACTGGATTAAAGGATTTTTACATGAACCTCAAAGGTGTAGTTTTTGTATATACAGCAATGAGCTTCCATCATCTTTTCCTATCCCAAGAAACACAAGAGCCCACAGTTAGATTTTGCTTGCTTAAGAAGTTTGACATTCAATACAGGTCATTTTCTGCTCTGATCTTGTCAACTCAGACGTAATCCTGTAAACCTGACCTATCAAAACATTTTGGTTTGGGCCAGATGAAATGTGCTAAAAGTACTAAAGATCTCCAGTCATTACCAGATTATATGAGGGGAATCTGTCATACTGTCTGCTGCATGCTCATGTACCAGCGCTGGCCAGGGTTGAATACTTGGTTTTGTAAAATTACGTACATCAGGATCCCACCCTACAGTCTCTTCAAGGTTAGCTTTTCACATGAGACCAAATAAATAAATAAATCACAAGCCAATGTGACAGTTACTATGCAGTGTAACACTGATTAAAAAAAAAAAAGCTGCAGTTGTAATCATTACTACTAATTTTCAGATAGAATTGACCTTTGCAACTGTTGGTAGGCAAAGTCATTAAAGGTGTGTTTCTAGACTGTTGGCACAGATCAAAATCATCTGAGTTCAGAGTTTAACTAATGGCAACAAAGGCATTGCAAGTTTAGAGAAATAAGGAAGGAAATTCAGACAAACCTTCCTCTTTTACATCTGTCCCTTAGGAGGCAATGGCTGGAAAGCTCTGAAGCTGCAGCACAAACACCCTGAGAGCTTCCGGGCCACAACAGGCTTTAAGCTTCTTAAGCAAAAACCTTTTTTTTCTTCATATTAATATTGTGCTAGTCTGAAAATGTTGTCCGGCACAGACACGGATCTTTGGGGAACAATGTTTAGAATACAATCAAGGAGTGTGTGTGTGTGTGTGTGTGTGTGTGTGTGTGTGTGTGTGTGTGTGTGTGTGTGTGTGTGTGTGTGTGTATGTGTGTGTGTGTGTGTGTGTGTGTGTGTGTGTGTGTGTGTTAGTCAGCATTATCTCAATATTGATGAACTCCAGGAGGAGGATTGGAATGCCGCTGACCACATTTCTAACACCACGAACAACCAACACTCTGTTCTGTCATTTTAGACTCTCTGTCCTAATGATCACAAGTCTCTCCCTCTCTATCCCTCTCTCTCTCTCCCTCGCTCTATCTCTCTCTGCTCTCTGTGCATCTGTGCCATTTTGGTCCTTCTGTCCGTCTGCTTTATCTGTCTGGATGGAGCTTTGCCCAATTGCCTGTGCCTGCATCTGTCTGTCTGCATGTTACATCTGCAGAAACCTGAAAAAATCCAGCTTTAAAATTTAAATTTTTAATCTTTAATCTTCTGTTTTTTTAATTGAATCTTTTTAGGCAAGACTTCAAACTGCTCTTTTTGTGTGCAAGTTGCATTATAATCTGAAACTACTGATCTGGCGATACTGGCCCAGGACATGAGCAGTGCAATGATCAGTGTAATGCTAATCCATTTATTCCAGATTAGATGTTGCGTTGAAGATGAAGACAGGCAGGAAGACTACAGTGTCATAGATAAAGACAATAATCCACATAAAAGCTAAATCATCAAGACAGAAGGCGTAAAGGGAGGAACTGAATGAGAAAGAATTAAAGAAAGGAAGGAAATTCAGAGAAAGTTGCGTGATAACCGACGTGAAACAGAAGCTAATCTGTCAGGGATTAACATGTTAGAATGCTACCAGCTGAGAGCTACGTCACCCTCCCACCCACACACACATAGACACACACACAGTAATCCCACACTATCCTAGTAGTGACCTCGTACCATCATACTTGAACCACAGCAGCTTCACTGCAGCGCTGCACACAAACCCTGCTGGGATCCTGAAACTGCAGCTCGTGCAGCCCAACACAGAGCAAAGACTGACACAAGAGCTGATCTGCTTTCTTTGTCTCTCACGCTCTGTCACTCGCCTCCTTTACATTTCCCCTCATTGTTTGGCCTTTTCTCTCTCTTCAGCTTTTGTCTCTTTTTTTCTGAACACCTCTCACATCTTTCAGATTTGCCCTGAATGGACATTCCTTGGGGAGCAAGGTGTGTGAGTCTTGTTATATATGCACTTTGCTTGTGTGTGTTGAAGGCTCTGTGAGAGCGTGTGTGTCTTTGTCTGTCCAGCAAACTAACAATAAGAGCTTTGACACGCACACTTTCTCTTTGTGAAACACACGCACGCACATACACACACGTACACACATACAGAGATGGTCTCTAGCAGATGGGCAGAGTTGCACTGCTGGTTCCTCAGGACTTATATTGGACTATAATGGACTCATTCTGGTAGGATTGTACTTTGTAATTTTAGTCTGCTGTAGTATGCAGCTTTCATTTTCAGTTCACTCTGTATAATTTTGTCCAGATTCAATGAATCAAAGACTGAAGCTGGGATTTGAACCTCTGTGTGGAGTGGACAGTAGAAGACTGAGACACCACAATGCGCCGAAACATCAGTGTGATGACAACACTCAGATGGCGGCTCTGCTTAATAATGGAGAAACCTTATCACTGAAGGTAAATGAGTTATCACAAGGAAATGGAAAGATGCCCAAGTTTGTAGATGCAGGTGACAGATAAATAGATGATTAACTGAAGGAGCAAATGGAAAGCCATGTGTGTAGGTGAACCAGAACCAGAACTTCAGAAACTGCATATTGTCATTCAATTTGATGCTGCAGAGATCCACTATATTTTAGTCACTTTTTTTTTACTGCATTGTGCTCACTGTAACCTGTCTGAGCCTGCTGGGTGCCCTCAAGAAAGGATAACTAACATAGCGAAGCAGGAAACTACCAGGCAGCCCAAAGCCCCAGATTCCTCTGCATAGTCTTTTCCTGCATAACTTGATTAATTGCAAATATGTTGGAAATTTGCACCACAAATGGGCCTAAAATTATATTTTGTGAATTTTTACTTTGCATTTTGCTTATTTTTTGTGAATTTCTTTTCATGTCAAGGAAATACGATTTAATATTAATCCATCATAGAACAACTGAAAAGCTGCAACCAACAATTATCTAATTTATAACCATATCTAAAAGCTGTTTCTTTAAAATATAATTAGATGACTGTCAGAAAATATTGGATGTATTTTTTCTTATTGCTATCTAACTACAAAATGTTCACATTTCAGAAGCTGGTACCAGAGGATTTCAAAATGAATGATTACTCAAATATCAAAACAATGCTGTCATATAGTTTTATATTAGGTGACTAGCTGTTTGATAGTTTCATCTTGTAAAATTCTGCTAGGTTGCTTGGCGAAACAATGAAAGTAACATTTATTGTGGGGGTCGGTAGGAACCCAACAGCAAACTTTTGCACCTTGTGGTCTCCATGGAGCTGCACAGTGGTGTAGTTAGCACTTTTTTTATGCATGCGTGGGTTTTCTCCAGGCACTCCAGCTTCCTCCCACAGTCCAAAAATATGCTGAGGATAATTGATCACTCTAAATTTTCCATAGGTGTGAATGTGAGTGTGATTGTTCATCTGTATATGTAGCCCTACAACAGACTGGCGACCTGTCCGGGGTGTCCCCTGCCTTCGCCCGAGTCAGCTGGGATAGGCTCCAGCACCCCCCGCGACCCTGGTGAGGATAAAGCGGTGTATAGAGAATGGATGGATGGGTCTCTATGGAGTTTAATCCTGGCATGGTTGGTATGGAGTGATCTGCATCTGTACGTATAGGCTCTGGTGATGCATTTATTGTGGGCAGTCTAAGGCACACCTGTGCACTAATCATGGTGTCTGATCAGCATCTTGATATGGCACACCTGTGAGGTGGGATGGATTATCTCAGCAAAGGAGAAGTGCTCACTGTCACAGATTTAGACAGATTTGTGAACAATATTTGAGAGAAATGGTGATATTGTGTATGTGGAAAAAGTTTTAGATCTTTGAGTTCATCTCATAAAAAATGGGAGCAAAAACAAAAGTGTTGCATTTATATTTTTGTTGAGTGTATTTGAGAACATTTCACAATAAAGCAATAAGCAAACAGGTGTGAACTAACCGTGACGTCACCCGTTGGTTTCAAAGCCGAGAAAATGAAGCCCAGATTTTGCTACTTCCTGGTCGCCGTTTTGGATTTTTTTGGAGCCAGTGACGTAAAAAGCATCATCAAACAGGCTGGACCGGATAGCAGCTAGGGGCAGGATTCGCTGAAGACTCTCTTATCCCGCCCACATTTTACCGCAGAGGCTTCTGTTGCTGTCTATCAAATATAGCCACACCCCCTGGCTCTGCCAACTTTAACGATTTATTTAAAATTCAGTATTGATTTATTTTAAGATCGGCCACCTGATCTCTCATTTTGACCATGAAAACTAACGGGGGAAAAAATCCTGAGCTGTAGAACATCAGTCTATCAAATTTTATTTTCTCCAAAAATGAATTGGGGTCTATGGAGCAAAAGCTTTTTGGAGCCAACCCTAGCGGACGGCGTGATATTGCAAGTTTTTGACACTTCCGGGTGGGCTTCAATTTTGGAGCCAGATGTATGCAAATGGTTTATCTGGCTGATATCATGACTTTGACCAACCTGACCTTCAGCTCAGGCTTCGTGAGACAAACACCAGCAGTAAAGACCATCATAGTTATTCTTTCTCACTAAACTTTTCACTCCGATGTTCAGCTACCTCATGTAGACAATAGACTCAGTAGAACTGTGTCAATGCAGCGTGTATTGTGTAAGCAGCACAAATTTCACCTCTGCTCACTGCACACATGAACAAGCCTGGACAGGTTGGCAGGTTTGATGTCGACTGGCACTCTGAGAAGGAGAAACTCAAAAGCAGTAGAGACAGACGTGCACAACAACAGGAAATTACATTAAAATGCTGTGTGAATTTGGAATTCATCAATAAAGATCATAGATGGCGTGGGAATAACATAGTCTGAGGAGTTTCTTCTTCTTAGTGTAAAACTAAAATCATCAGAGCCGTATTTGTTTGTATATACTGTGCATTGGAAGCCGCACATGATTAAATTCAACGAGAACTGTTTCAGCAGCTGACAAAGGACCCTTTACTCTTAAAACTGGAGCCACATTTGAAAAGAGTATATCAAAGTTTTCTATGATGAACATCGGTGTAGTACACACACTGCTGGCTTTTTTTTAAAAAGGTTTAAAGGTGGAATTAACTGCACAGCCCACTTAGTCAGTCTGTAAAGGATTACAGTTCCTCTGTGTCGCTTGTTGTTCGTGAGAGAGTGCAGAAAACAGACAGCTGTTGTGCTGTGATGGTGATGTAACGTCTGTCTGAGTGTGTCCATGAGGCAGGAGAAAGTGGTCGTCTGATGGGCTGCCTCCCGGGATGATTGAGTGAAAAGCTCTCCTTCAATTATGGAGAAGCAGGTGTACGGAACGATACGGGTGGCAGGTGTGTGCTACCTTGTTTAGTTAATCAACATTTTAAGGATCAGGGGGGCAAATCACTTTACACTTACCCGAGTTGTAAACATCCAGTTTGTATATTGACAATAGAGAGCTGCTTGTCTTGGTGAAGGTAGAAGAGCAAAAAGGTCGAGCCAGTTGTGTCCATATGGTACATAAAACAATGAACTGATTAGCAAATTAGTTGATAGTGTTTTTTATTGCACACATTAACACACACTATACATCATTAAAACTGATTAGTTCAACAATCATTTCCTTTATGGACAGATAATATTTGAAGTTTGAGTTAAAAACCCTCCACTGCAGTATTTCTATGGAGAACGAGCTGGTATACCACAGAAAACACCTCGCAAACCCTTTGAGCTCTTCAGTGTCAAAAGTTCCCAAAGATGTCAAGAGCTGCACTTTTTCTTCCTCTTCCGGTGAACTAGCAGGTCATTTACCAAAGCACTGAACATGACGCTCTAAATAACATCATGACTGTGTGACTCATTTTCTCACTCACCCAAACTAAAGGAATCGTAACTAAACCACTTCCATAGAAGCAGTAAAATTCACTCAACTCTTCCCCTCTGTGTCCTCCCTCTTCCCTGTCTCTCCTCCCCTCTAATTAACAAGCCTCCCCCCATCTCCCTCCCTCTTCCTCCTCCATCACTGAAATTGCCTCTGAGGTGTCAGCAGAGCAGCCAATGGCAGAGAAGAAGACGCTGTACACTGAGCCATGAACACCAATGAGCTGACAGATAGTAGGCAGGGCTGTGCTGAGGCCCTCCCTGCCTCTATATCTCTCTCTACCTCCTGCACTTGAACTTGCTCTCACTCATGCTTCCTGGCTTTGCTCACATGCACAGAGGAGGAAGAGCTGTGGAGTCTTAGCCACATATGAAGCAGCTCTGTCTATTTTAAACCCCACCGGATTGGATTGAGGATATCTTTATATCTCTTGCAGCGTGTGACAGATTGTGTCTCTGAAACAAGGCCAGGGCACAGTTTGAGTTACTCTTTTTTTTTTTGCCATTTTATTTGGCATTTTTGTCCATCTGTAGGTGAATGTGTGAGTGAATCTGTATGAGTATCTGAGAGGAAACAAGGAGCAGAATGATTGCGGCCCAGCTACTAGCCTATTTCTACACTGAGCTCAAGGATGACCAGGTTAAAAAGGTGAGTGGTTTCTGTACTTTGTTTCCATTTTGGATGTTTGTCCTTGTTTGAGGGAGATGGACTGATGTGAGCAAGAAACAGAGGCTGAGGAGAGAGGAGAGGAGCAAATGTGTTGTAGAGGTCACTGAGCTTGTCTGCATCAAAACTTTTCTGACTCTTTTTTTGTGGACTGTTCCAGCACAGTACATCTCCGGAACAATTTGATATATGATTTATCTCTTTAAGGAAGTGAAAAAACCATCCACCATTTTGAGAGAACAATGTAAAACAGACAGTTTAACAATGAGTGACATTCATAATAAGACTTACCGGTATACTGGGACGTGACAAACTGCACTGGGGTGTGTGTGTGTATAGTAGGATGTGTGAGTCGGCATGACACAAGCGTGTGTGTGATTGGTGCCATGATGTAAGATGTGAGAGGTGTGTCGAAGAGGAGGAGAGAGGAAGTCAGCGTGAAAGAATGAAAGCACACATGAGGGCAAGGAGAAGGCTGACCCAAAACTTATTTCAGGGGCCACTGAGTTTCTTTTGTGTTCTTGTTAAAATGATACTTAGACTTTCATTCCTCTCACTGGAGCTTAACAGAGTAAGAGGAGGAGAACGAGCTGAGAGACCTTGTGGAAGATAAATTATTCAGTTCAGCAGCTGACCTGACCATCATCACTGATCGCTAGTGGTCGTAGGAATATACACTGTTTGTAGCAGCAATGTACATGATTTGCCCATGTGTCCATATGCTTTGTCCTAAAAACATTTGTGTTTTACCTTCAAGTATGAATGATCCAGTGTATGACTGTGAATGAGGCAAAATTGCTCCTGGAGGTAACAGTTTGAGCTTCTTTTAGTATGTGGTAAAATCTGAGTAAAAAGTGATATGAGCTGAACACCATGAATGTGTGTCTTTCATAACTTCTCAGCTGAGCGGCTACCGCTGCAAAGCTTCTTCTAAAACAACTGACTGGACCAGTTTTACTCGCCCCTCACAGTTGAATGTGTGTGTCCACTGGAGGAAAAGGAGTTTTTCCAGTCACTTCCTTCTTGATTACATGTGCTACAAAACTATGTTGCCAGACACAAAACGGAGCTGTGTTCTACAAACTAACTTAGTCTCATGAAGCAAAACTGAGTCAGAGGAAGTTGAAAAACGTCCACACTTGCTTGTGTCATACTGGACATTTCTAATGTCTTGGTCTGAGTTTGAAACTATTCCAAGGCCATTTCTCAACATGCGCTGTTTAATTCATTCACTTCGGCGCTTCGAGATGATGTCACATCAGCAGGCGATTCTGCATCAAACTTTCGTCTTTTTCTTGTATAAACGGATAAAAATTCACAGATAACACTCTCTAGCCTTTAATCACTCTCCTTGCTGTAGCTATTTTCTCAATTCAGTTAAATAGTTCACTCTTTGTCCACACACGGTGATACACAAAGCTGCCTTCCCCACAGTCTGTAATGATAAAAGACATTAATCAGCAGCTAGGATCTGATGTAATACAACACATCTCCCTCCCTCTTTACTCCTGCTCTCTTCCTCTCGCTGCCTCCCTAAAATAGGCCAGCTTTGAACCATGTGACTACAGGTGACAGGAGGAGAAGGCTTACACCCACACACTCGCACACAAAGCCAGGTGTGTAGCCATTGTGCTGTTTTTCAAAGAGCAGGGTTTGTCCAGGCCTCAACAAATGCTTCTCTAATTGTGTAATTGCATACAGCAAAAAAAAAAAAAAAATTGAGCAGTCATCAGTGTAAATGTACAGATAGTCTCATCATTGATGTGTTTTGAGTATGAACTGTTTTCTATCCGTGCTTGTCAAAGAGACTCAGTCCGCTGCAGTGTCCTTGACTGTTCTCCCCGACACACTGTGAAGCTGTTAGTTGGGCATCCAAAGCAGTGTTTCGGTTTGTGTGTGTGTGTGCATAAGGTGCGGGAGGGGGGCAGCGTAGAGGACAGTATTTTTCCACATGGTCAGGCTGTGTCTGTGCACAACATAGTGCGCGGGTACATGCACAGTGGAGTCGGGTTTCATTGCTTCCCCAAACCGACCTCGTGGTGACAAGGCATTGTTGAGAGAAGGAATGCAAACAGAAGGGAGAGAAAGAAGGAGCAACGGGGAGGGAAGGAGAGGCAGAGAGGGTGATATCCTGGAACTTAAACCCGGCTCTGGGCAGTGTCAGAGAAAGTTGTCAGTGGTGTGTTGAGGGTTAAACATGATCTTTACAGACTCGTGTGTGCTGACTACAGAGGCCTCGTGTCTCCTAATTTGTGAATGTAAATTATTAATTCATATTTTGATGAAATTGTCATTGAAAGATCAAGATGAAGCTTATTTAGTGTGTACACTACAGTCTATTCCACAGCAGAGATATTTCTATTGGTTGATGTCCTGCTGTGATGAAGTGCTTAGTCATGGTTTCTCGCTGGTAACTGCTGAGTCAGAGGTGCTAATTTTTTTTCCTGCAGCAGGAACTGAATATAGTCTGGGGGTTGGTGGATTTCTGTTAGAGCTGCATGGAGCAATGTGGGAAACGACTACTTTTATTGCTCCTCTGTGCAAACGAGGAATAAGGTGGACAGATAGGAACACAATGTTGTTTAAGGAGTGCCAAGAAGTCTTAATTATTTGATTTACTGATTATTAAGTCATTGTTATTTTAGACAATAAGTTTAAATAAGAACACTGTTTTATGCAAGCAGGTGAGCTGAGTGCAAGCATACAGCATAGTTAGCTGGCTGAGAGTTCTGGTTAAAACAATGTTAGTTTTGTTATATTTTGCTGAAACGTTTTTACCAACAGCGACGAGTAAGAAACCAGAACTGGAAGAGACAACGTGACGATGGGAGGAGTATACTGGAGCAGGAAACACTGGCAGGAAGAGCAGAGTGTAGCAACAGTTGGCAAACACAGAATGAGTTGACAGCTTAAATAGCTCGCAGCATCAAACCTGAATGGATCTGTTTACATCAGCTGACAGCTAGAGTTTGTGCACATGGTCTGCAATTAGCAATTACAAACTTCATAAGTTCATTCACAAAAGCAAAACCAGTTTTTCACGAAGGTTAAACCGATGCATCTTCCCGCCCTACACTGATATAAACCAGTCTTTGAATCGCATTTTATGGCTAACATAAAAAGATCTGTGGGAAGGATGAAACCATTTAAGAAAAGATTCACAGCTTTAGACAGTGAGTTGACAATTACAGTTGAATGTAAGAAGCTGGATGGACTCATCCACAAGGAGCACTCGGCTCCAGCCTGAATATTGATCATCGATGGAACCACCAGTACTAGAAACCACTTCCCATTATGGGATTCATTGGTTCTAATGTATCACCAATATCAATAGAAAAACTTAAACAAGGTGTTATTTTATGACATGCATTTATCAGTATAGAAACATGGTCAGTATTAGTATGGAGAAGTTATTCTTTCACTCTGTTTTACTTTATATTCAGCTATAAAATGACATCATCTCTTACGTTCTGTGTCAGATGTTGTTTGTGTAAACATCAGATATTTGTGGTATGGCTGCTCTGACTGAGATCTGCTCTCATATCCTCATTTTTGGTCAAATGGGCCAAATCTATAAATTCATTTAGAAATGCAAGGATTTGTGGGTTGTACATCTGTGTGCCTTCATATCTGGTTATTATATGTAAACTGTATCTATTCTGTTTTGAATATTCATGTATTGTCACCCCTATTTCTTCTGAATATTTACATATTTTGAAGATGTGTAGTTTGCAGGCATGCATTTGTTAATGTGTTTGCATAATAAGAGAGTGGAGACATTTCTGTGTGAGTGTTTGTGGTGTAATTGAAATAACAGATGCTGTAGCGTCAGAAGAGGAGGGTGCTGTTGAGCACCAACATGTTCCTGTTGTCAAAATGTGCCTTTAAACCACAGATTAGACAGTCCAACACAGCAGAGTGGAGGCCTGTGGGTTGTTTGTTGCATTGTCCAGTATGTTCACAGTACTGCATTTAGCTGGGATTCTGGAGGTGAGCGGTTACATTCACTCAGCTGAGGGCTCCTGTCTGACAGGAACATTTGCTAATGAGCTTTCATCCCAGAGGCAGACTCCACATTTAGACTGAATATAGGGAATGTAACACCCACAGTAGTTAACAGCTACTGCTGCTGTCATCCATGGGATTGTCCAACTGTTTTGGCTTGCAGTTTGTTTATATTATTTAAGGAGGGCTGCATGGTTAAACAGCATACTGGTGTTTGTTGAACACGTGATCATGAACACCCAAATTAGCAATTTATAGTAGCCCAAATTTCACCTCTCATTAGCTCAGCTTTATTCTCAGTCAGTGCTGGAACACATCATTTCACATGGTCTTTTTTTTTTCTTTTTGAGCCGAACTCCTTTAACTATCTGATAGCAAAATCATAAGGCAAACATCTGCTGATTATAGCCTTTATGCCTAAAGAACAAAGGCCTGCATGATATGATAAAAAATTTGCAATGCATGATGACATTGCTCAATATTGCAATAATGGAATGACTTGTGATTAATGAGCAATTATTGAAGTGTACACTGTTAAACTAGACCTCAAATACTTACAGAATTTCCCATGTCGTCTGAATGAATTATTTTGAGCATATTTTATTGACAAACATAATTCCAGCTAATTAAATTTCTTCTGCTCCCTTTTTTAAAAAAAAAAAAAAAAACTTCTATACTGGACAAAAACATCTCTTGACATTTTCCTTGCTCACCTGTCTTTCCTTATACACTGTGTCTGCAGTCGTAACCAAACTGGCTAGATCAAGTAATATTTCATTATGTGATCCTGTGAAAATGTGAGTGTTATGCGCTGTATGTCATATAAAAGTCTGATGATAATCCAGTTATGCATCCTAAAGATAACTTCAAGAGTTAATCCTGCCTTTTACTAATGAATTTACATAATAAAAGGGACTTTCATCCAGAGTTACACATGGAGTAATATCTGACTGGCCAAATGATAGAAATGCATGGCTCCAGTATCCAGGGTTCCATTTGATAGGTCAAATGTAGATGTAGTTGTAAATAAAATACGTATTTTTTTTATTTTTAAAATAATTTCACTCAATCTTTTGTGTTTATTGCACATGTTCATACCACAACGATGATTAAATTATAGATTATGTTTCAGCACTAGTGTAGCACACGTTTTCTCAACTATAAAATCCATTTCTGGCACCAGCAGATTCCAAACTAGTGTTGTCCTGTTCCAGACACCAGAGCTATTCAGGAAACACTGTTCATGTGTGACCCTAGAAACAGGACATTGTAAGATTCCTAGCTGATGGATTTTACAATGACTCTTAGTGTGAATAATAACACAGACGTCACAGCACATGCAGGCATTGTTTGAGAGTGAATATTTCATTTTGTGATAATTTGATTCTAAGTGTTAAGTCCTTTTTTTTTTTTTTACATAAGTCTGATAATTCAGTTAGGAGTCCTACTGATGATTTGAAGGGTTAATTTGCTCTTTTACTGAGCAAGTCATGATGACATTTAAACAGTCGTATGTGATTAACGTTCTGTGACATTCGCCACACTTTCAAATCATAATCTCAAGTCATCCTGTGTGATGCAATAAAGGGTTTCACCAGGATTGTTTAACATCCTGTTCCTGAGTGGCTGCATAGTTCAGCCTGTTTGCTTCATCAGTCACAGTTAAAAGAGCATGCAACAGGCTGAACTTTATTATTACCAGACATGATGACGAACACCTTTATCTGAGGATTTGGTGCAATTTCTAATCAGAAAAACCTCTGACTTGCCCTGTCTGTACATGTCTCCTATGTAGCCTTATCACTGTCATAAAACCATAAAGAATGCCCCTCAATGTAATATTGCCTTTTGACGGGAGTGAGTCTCTGTGTCACAAAGATGATGCTGTACTATATTTTTACTGTACAATGTGAGTAAAGGTATTCATTTGGTTACTGTGCAATAAAGCAGCATAAAAAGAATGATTATATGGCTCTGATTTATTTCTGGGCAAAGTTGAGATGTTTGTCATTTCAGAAGGTGGATCATCCTCATGAATGACTACAACCTTCATAGGATGAGGAGTTATTCATAACAGCATCACTGTACTTCTGTGTCATCAACAAACACAGTGACTTTAAGTATAAATGGAGACTGTATCAGATACAGTGTGAAAGTTTGTATGTAAATCCTAATATGTGATCGACAGTATTTTTGCATCAGATTTATGATTAATGGGTGAGATTGAGATGAATTTTATTTTTTTTTTTAATCATTTTCAGATTGATAAGTACCTGTACTCCATGCGTTTCTCTGATGAGACGTTACTCGACATCACTCAGCGGTTCGGGTTTGAGCTGGTCAAAGGACTCGGCCGGGACACGAATCCTACTGCTGCACTGAAGATGCTGCCAACGTTTGTGCGATCAATCCCTGATGGATCAGGTTAGCACGTCTAAACCTGTATTTTATCACTGTGTCACCGAATGTCAGCAGAGGCAAGGCTGTACTGTCAGTGAAGGGACTTTGCAGCAGAACAACAATGCCAAAACATGTTCCTGTACATGAGCCACAGAATATGTAGTTTCATTATGTTAGCAGAACCACAGGTGATTAATAACCACCTCCTGTGAAAATGTAGATTTTTGCCTTGTTACATGCACATATGGTGTTTTTTGTTTTTTTTTCCTGCTGGAAGACACAATGAACAAAACAAGCAATCAAGACCATGACTAAGCATTTCCACCTTTGATCAGCTGTATACTGATGACTCTGTATCCTGTCAGGTTGCAGGGTGGGGCTGTTGGTACCATTATTTCGCTTCAGATTAGTGTCTGGTTTTAACATTTATGGCTGAATTCCTTCACTATTACAGCTTGCAATTGCTTATCATAGAGTTGATTTACAGTGTTTGAGCAGAGTCAAAGGTGAGCTGCTGTGCTTGAGCTGCAGCGGCCGATGAAGAGGTGATTGTAGAGAGACGTGTTGGCTTCATAGAGCTGCACATTCAAGAGGAAACCATGATTTAGAGTTGCGTCTAAAATGTATCAAGGGATTATTTTCGTTGCTCTAAATATTGAACTAAGAATTGTTAAGAGTAAAATCAATGTCTGTTGCGTCTAATAAGTTCTACATGTAGTTTAGGTACAACCCAGATGGGACATGGAGGTTTCTAGAGAACATTTGTTGTGCGGTGACAGGGAGCTCCCTGTTATATCGTTCTCTCTTTGTCTGTGTAAAGTGTTAATGCCTGGTCATTTGCACACAGACATTATAGATTTTCAAACTGCTCCATGATCAATGCTGTGCGTCAGCTCCCATCTCTCCTTGTCATTATGTCATTGTCTGCTGTTTGCGTCACTGCAGTCATTCTGCCCTTCACTTAAATGTGAGACAGGGTTTTTCTTTTTTCTCACCTTGAACAAGCTTTTCTTTTGGAGGAGACTGTCAGCTTGAGCTGACGGGCAGATTTTATTACATTAGTCAGCACTATATTAATGGAAGCAAAGCTCCGGTTTCCCTCACATGTGAACACAGACTTAAGTTTCCATTCTGATCTATCTCTGTTCTGTAATTTATTCTAACAGCAATAGATCAGTAGCTCCAGAAACACAATGTTACACAACATAGGTCAGAAATTACCACTAATCCTGTTGCCATTGTTAGAGAAGACAGTAACGGTTATTCCTTAAGTTACACCTAGAGTGATGTAACAAAGTGTTGATTTAATTCTCTGCTTCATCCTAAACATCAATCTGCTGCTGCTGCTGCTGTGGAGCACAAGGTTTGACAGCTGTTTTCTGATATTCACTCATGAATGACTGGTTATTTTACATTACATCCAACATGGTCTCCTTATTGACATAGAGCTGGGAAGTGCGATTATTAGTCTAACAGGTTAAAAAGAGCAGGAAAAGCCTGTGTTTTGTTCACCTGATCACTTGATGGTAAATACTGCTACTGCAAGCATAATTCCATCAGTTTGCTTTGTAGCAATTAAAATACCTGAAATATATGTCTACTGCAAGCCAGAACAGTATTTTTCATTATCTTGGGTGTTTTCACATGTATCATTGAACATGGAAGATGACACCTCTTCTTCATTTCCACTGACCAACAGTGACTTCAGAACCACAGTTGTAACCAATCTTCCATTTGCAGCAGCTAACTCTACCATAAACTTTAACATTTCTTGTCCCTGGTGTGGTTGACATAAATTAGTTTCTGGACCACACTAGCCTGACCTCGCTTTGCTCAGATAGTTGTGATGGAAGATCAAAACAATTATGCAATATTACACTGGAGCTTACAAGTCATAGTAGTTCATAGAATAATTAGCACATTTACTCTGAAATAACATAATTTGATATAGCAAACATGAATTTCTACTTTTATATATTATAATTTCTATTTCTTTCAGTTATTGTTGCATTGTCATTCATTGCCAGCAGTCTCAGAGAATGTACAAATTAGTTGATAAAAAATCAGTGACCTCTACTGTCAAACTACCTGTTTGCACTTCTTAGAGTTTGATTTGCTGGTTGTGGATCACTGAAGAGTAAGAGTTGGAATTGAACAGGTAGCAGTTAGACGGTCGCAGATCATATCTGTAATGACTCAGAAGTTATTACCAGTTTTATCAAAGGTCAATGTGCTCTTATTATAAATGCGGTATGATAAGCAGCCGCTAATCAGAAAGCTATGAAACCATTATTTTCCTATTTCAGACAGAAAAAGTAAACTATGGTGCCAACATGCTACTGAGTGACCATGAACTAAAAATGTACTAGATCATGGTGCACAGTCATCAGACAGCAACAGCAGCACAGCACACGGTCTTAACTCAAGGTATTATTATCCAGTGTATTAGAGCTTATGATTACATTTGACATAGTAGATTTTTCTTTGTCTGCATTATTATAAATTAAGCATTTTAACACAGCAGCATTCATTCATATAAATAATATTGTAATACCTGGTCAAATGAACTGTTCACAAATAAAGAACCTACATAACAAACTAGACGAGCCCCCAGTAGAGGGCAGAACCACGCCCATGCATGATACTCTGTATCAATTTTGATCATCCTACGTATATCCCTTCCTACTTGATCTGCTGACCTCTAACTCCACAACCGAGCAGGGGACCTTAGACTGATCTTCAGTGCCAAGTTTGATTATCCTGACTTCAGCATGTCCGGTCAGAGATATCTGACCGGACATGCCAGCCCGATCTCACGAGGATTCGTGAAACTGTCACGTAAATTTTTGTTTCGGTTTCGTGCTCACCAACATGATTTCGTCATGTTTTTCGTGCCGCTCGCAACGAAATGCACACCAATGTATTTTAAACGGCGGACTTTTCGTGCCACTCAGAACGTATTTCAAACGAATGGGTATATTATATTTTTAATGTGAAACTGTTGCGAATCCAACGCTATATTTTGCATTACATCATCCCTAACTATAACCCGGTGGTACACTTACCAATTTGCATAGGAATTTAAAGAATGTCCAAAGGCTGCAAACGCGATTCTAAGAATGTCCAAAGGCTGCAAACGCGATACACAAACAGTATACGCCGATGGACAGCTTAGATTGTCATGAATCCGCCGGTATAAACCACTTTCAGATGTGACTACCACAGCGGGTTTCGTTGTGAGCAACACGAAAAACATTTCGTGGTGAGCGGCACGAAAAACATGACGAAATCGTGTTGGTGCGCACGAAACAGAAACAAAAATTTACGTGACAGTTTCACAAATCCTCGTGAGATCGGGTTGGACATACACATACCACCACCCACCCACATACATACATACTTACCCAACCAGATACCGATGCGAATGCAGTAACCCCGCTGATGTACGTCAGGCGTGGTTAGTTAAGATTTCATAGGTCTTTGTTCTTTAAAGTCAGTTGAATAAATGTTACATGTGTAATAGTTTAATTCGCTCATGAAGCAGCATCTCTGATGAGCTCTTTGCCATGTGAAATATCGCTGCCATAATGCCTCTGGTGGCATTAATCATTAACCAAGAAACATACAGGAGTTAGGAGCAGGACAGAACAAAGTCATGCAGTATTACACACTCAGAACAAAACTTAGGCATTTTTTTATTGCTACACTATATTTGAAGGAGTTGAGAGGACAGAACCCTGGCCCAAAGAGAGGACATAACTTCTTGTTATAAAGCTTTCTGAAATATCATTCCATATATAACTTTTTCCTCATGACATTACTTCAAAGTGAGTGCTGCATTTGTTTACTAAGCAACAGATGAACTTGTTGGTAGGGCATTTCTTCATGTTATGTATGTGTAGAACACGCAGTACTTTCCTTAGGAAGAAATGTCGAGCTCTACTGCTGCTGTACCTAAATGCACTGACATTTCTCCCTCCCTTCACCCTTTTTCGGCCTCCTCCTATCCTCTCTCTTTCTGTCTTGACAGAGAAAGGAGACTTCATTGCTCTGGATTTGGGAGGCAGCAACTTCAGGATCCTGCGTGTCAGAGTGAGCCATGAGAAGAAGCAGACCGTTCAGATGGAAAGTCAAATCTATGACACACCAGAGGACATCATGCACGGCAGTGGAACAAAAGTAGGTTTATACTGAAATGAAATACAGACAGAAACTTGCGGCCTCTTTAAACTCTTCCTGTACCCACCTCTTCCTCTGTTCCAGCTGTTCGACCATGTGGCAGAGTGTCTCGGTGACTTCATGGAAAAACACAACATCAAAGACAAGAAACTCCCAGTCGGGTTTACTTTCTCCTTCCCCTGCCAGCAGACCAAACTAGATGAGGTAAACAACAGTCAACTCTGTAGCATGCAGCGTGTTTAATTTATTATTATTATTCATGCAAATATCTGACAAACTACCCTGCAGTCCATTTACAGTATGAGCTGAAACAGTTCACAGTGAATATCCAGAGTAATGTCTGTGTGGCAGGTTCAGCCCAACAACACAGTCAAATGTTCAAATGTTTCTTTTTCCTGTCTCATTTCCCTCTGGCTCTCTCTGTTTGTCTCCAGAGCTATCTGATCACGTGGACAAAGCGTTTTAAGGCCAGTGGAGTGGAGGGGATGGATGTTGTCAAGCTGCTCAACAAAGCTATCAAGAAACGAGGAGTGAGTCTAAAGTTCACTCCGGTTCTGTTGTATTTGCTTCATCTTGGGATGCAGAATTGCACGGACAACAGCTGTTAAAAGCTCACTGACATGCCTGTGCTTTCATTTGTTTCAGGACTATGATGCTGACATCATGGCGGTAGTGAATGACACTGTGGGAACCATGATGACCTGCGGCTTCGATGACCAACGCTGTGAAGTCGGCATGATCATCGGTACTGTGCATTTGAATAGTTTAGAGACCAATTAAATTCAAAGAGCCTGTGTGGTGATGTAAAATGGAAGTCAGTGCTTTCCAAAAAGGGGCAAAATACAACATAGATACAACTGTACAACTTGACAAAATTATACTCATCTGTCAAAGTCAAGAAAATGATTGCAGTCACTTTATTTGATAGATGTGTTTCTCTGTTTTCAGGTACAGGTACCAACGCCTGCTACATGGAGGAACTGCGTCACATTGACCTGGTGGAGGGAGATGAGGGCCGGATGTGTGTGAACACTGAGTGGGGAGCCTTTGGAGACGATGGCAGGCTGGAAGACATCAGGACAGAGTTTGACAGAGAGATAGACCGAGGCTCTATCAACCCGGGAAAACAGCTGTACGTCAAACCAGAAAGTGCTTTGTTCCGGCCTCAAATGCAATTTACTCCAAAGCTGCAAGGCCAATGTAGAATGAGCCCATGATCACCTGTCAGTCACACAAGCAGCTGTTCTTTATTTATTTCATTAATGTCAGAACATTTTTGTCTTGAAAACAAAATGAGATGCATCTGCCTGCTTAAAATACAGCTACTAGTAACATATTTAACTATAAGAAGACTGTTAGAACAGTATGGTGGTGTTTATCCAAATCTGAGGATGTTTAACCCAAACTTTCGTGTTGTCTATTGTTTTTCTGTGCTTCAGATTTGAGAAGATGGTCAGTGGGATGTACATGGGGGAGCTGGTTCGCCTCATCATGGTGAAGATGGCAAGAGAAGGCCTGCTGTTTGAGGGAAGGATCACCCCTGAGCTTCTAACTAAAGGGAGGTTTGATACCAAGCACATCTCAGCCATAGAGAAGTAAGTCACACTCCATACTGCAAAGAGTGAAATTCATTTTTTATCAAGTTGTTATACAAAACAAAATCCTTTAAATGCAATCTTATTAGTTTCTAGTCAGCCATTGAGTGTCTCTGTCTACATTTGCCCTGTTTAGGGGTAAGGAGGGATTGTCCAAGGCAAGAGAGATTTTAATCAAACTTGGCGTGGAGCCCTCAGCGGAAGACTGCATTGCTGTGCAGCATGTGGGTATTGTTGCTGAAATGCCATTGGAATCAAGTAAACTCTGTTCTCAAAGAGAGCGTTTAAATCAGGGGCATCCTTCATGGGAAAAATATATTGAAGAAGTTCATGTTTTACCTTCAAACAAACTACTTTAAGCAATGTAAAAGAAGAAAATGAAAATACTTTAGTCTCATTACTGCATTTGTATTAAGATATCCTTTAAGAACAAATGGAAAGCTCTTAACGACGTTTCCTTTTTGCAGCATATCTCGGGGCTTTTTGTATTTAAGAATTCCTTAAATGTTCTGGAAACTTATGGAGGCGCTTAATTTCTGAGACACTTTTCTTGAACATGTTGTTCATGAAATATGTGCTGCTTGATGAATTTCTCCCCTCTACCTCCAGGTTTGTGCCATTGTGTCTTCCCGCTCTGCCAACCTGATAGCTGCCACACTGACTGCCATTCTAAAGAAGCTACAAGAGAACAGAGGAGGGGCACGTCTCCGAACCACTGTTGGCATCGATGGCTCTCTGTACAAGATGCACCCGCAGTGAGTGTCGATAAGACAAAATAAAAATGTGTGGACTTGCATGTCCTTCACATGCATTACCTTTTTATATCACGCATTTAGCACTTTTCTAGGCAATTAAACTAACTATAAATCCTGTATTATCCTGCATCAGTTTGTCTGATACTGACCACAGACCAAATTACAGTGTGTACAGCACTAAAACACTATCTGTTTCAGGTATGCTCGCCGTCTTCATAAGACAGTCCGACGTTTGGTCTCTGACGCTGACATCCGGTTCCTCCTCTCAGAGAGCGGCAGTGGAAAGGGTGCTGCCATGGTGACAGCTGTGGCCTACAGACTCGCCGAACAATCTCGACAAATTGACCAAATACTGTCTGAATTCCGCCTCACAACCGAACAGCTGCTGGAGGTGACAAGAGTGTTTTCTTACTGCTTGTTAGTACAATAACGCGATCATTTTATTAATCAAAGTATTATCTATTTCTGCAGGTTAAGAAGCGAATGAGGACAGAGATCCAAAATGGCCTTTCAAAGAGCACTCAGGACTCTGCCACTGTCAAAATGCTGCCAACCTTTGTAGAAAGCACTCCTGACGGCTCAGGTAGAACACGTGGACTCACTCACATGCTTAAACATATGCAGGCTGAGAGTTTGTGACGACACATCTGCTGGTAGGAGAGAAGAACTACTATCGTTGCTAAGCTCCTGATTACTGGTTCACACCGTGTCACGTGATAGGACATGATCTCTTGACTGTCACATCCTCTGTACTGTTGTCACAGTTTGTCCAAATTAAATTCTGTTGTTTTTTTTCAACTTTTGAAAGCAAAGTCAGATTGTTTCAATAGAATACATGCAACTGTGTCCTTTATAATGCAATATACAAATAACCAAGAAGGAGACAGTCTCTGTATCCATAAAATCGAACTGCAGATTTAGAATTGGCATTCAATAATTGGATGTTTTTCATGATGACATCTTCCGGTGTTCATTTGGGCCACTGGACGAGTAATTTCTAAAACTCGTGGTTATTTTAGCTCCTGTATTTATCTGTCTGTCTCTCTGTTTATCTGTTTGTTTTTTTTCCAGAAAATGGTGATTTCCTGGCTTTGGATTTAGGAGGAACCAACTTCAGAGTTCTGATGGTCAAGATTCGTTCTGGAAAGAAGAGAACAGTGGAGATGCACAACAAGATCTACGCTATTCCTCTAGAAGTGATGCAGGGGACAGGAGAGGAGGTGAGAGACAATCAAACCTCTGTCATGTGACACAATAATCCACGATTAACTGAATGAATTTACACAAGCTGGACACCCCATTGGAAGATATAGGTGAAAAGCTCTGAACTTAACCTCAAGTTATTCTGATGCTGTAAAGATTAGGATAGTTGAGCAGGGGGTTGATGTGTGAGTCTTGTTTTAGTGGTAAGTAAATAGGATAGAAGCTGGGAAGAAGGTCAGTAGGTTAAAGGTAAACAAATAGAGGGGCTCACTGGTTAAGATTAGCATCAAATTGACGAGCTTTGAAACATAGATTTGAACTTAACCTATGTGCTCCGGCTGAGGCTAATCCAGTTCATCACCTCTGCCCTGTCTACCCTCACTCCTCCATCTGTTCCCTTGAACCCATGACACCACACATGACAGAAAAATCTGAATAATAATGCCACTATACTACCATATGATTTCACAGTTTTTTGTCTTAATTTACTCAGTCTGACCTCTAACAAAGACTGTACTCTCCATGATAGAACTTGCACCTGCACTGTTTTTTATTTTTCAGCATATCTTCTTCCCCTTTCAACCTGAGCAGAGGTCTAATTAGCTAAAGCAAGTGAAACTACCTGTGAAAATGGCTTAAATCTGCACGCTGGTCAAAAAATTCCAGGTAGCTGAAGAGATCAAATGTGATGTGTGTCCAAACATCACTGCATGTTTCATATCATGTCTTCCAAATGACTGTGCTGTCAGATAAGATTCCCTTGATACAGTGAACTCATATTTTCCCACAGTGCCTTGTTAATAGTGAATGAATTCATATTAAAGATAAACTTTATTGATCCCACAGTAGGGAAAGTTCACCATTACAGCAGCTCCAAAAGAAAAGGTAGGAAAGTATAAAGGCGGTGCAAGAATAAATAAGAAAAAAACGCAGTACAGAAATTGCAAGTAACATTATATATTTTGTTTTTCTGCCCGTAACAACTCTTAATTAAACTACAATTTGCACCCATTGTGTCTTTATGGTAACTCAAACATCACTGATGGATGATGATATTGTAAGTGCATTATGCTTTAAAGATTCATCACAGTGGTGCAGCAGTAAATTTATTGCTTAAGTGATTCAGTGTTTAATTACTGACTGTCTGGCCGGTGATGATAGACTTTGGTTGTGCTCGGCAGCTCTACGGTGTCGGTGTATGACACACCCACTATGTACAGCTACTTGTCCAGTACTTCGCTTCACAACTGCATGAAATAACACTAAACTGTGCGAGTTAGTGACCCTCTAAAATTATTGTTCTCTGTCACACATCTGTAATTCCTGCTGAAAGATGAAATATGAAGCAGTGCAAGATGTGTAAAAACAAAAGAATTATTCATTTTTCCATACATCAAATTTAAATCCCTAACTGAAGTCAAATATTGGGGATTTAAAGAGTAAAACTAATCACCAGAGACTCAAATTGGAATGACATTTTATTTTAATTTTATAGTGTTTTTTTCACACATTATCGTATCTTTCCTATTTTTCCAGTTGTTTGATCACATTGTGCAGTGCATCAGTGACTTCCTGGACTACATGGGCATGAAGAATGCTCGTCTTCCTCTGGGCTTCACCTTTTCATTCCCCTGTCGACAGACCAAACTGGATGCTGTGAGTGCAGTTCTCTTTTTTTCTGTTTTGTATACTGTACTGTCTCGTAACTGCACTGCATCATGGGAAAACGCCAAATGCTGAGCCCAGGGACAGACAATCTTCTGAGTAGTCCATGAAATAGTCGGCTAATACGCAGAGCTTGTTTGTGTCTGTGTGCAGGGCATCTTGGTGACATGGACGAAGGGCTTCAAGGCGACAGACTGCGAAGGAGAAGATGTGGTGGGCCTATTGAGGGAGGCCATCAAGAGGAGAGAGGTAGGATACAAGGAGCAGCATCATTTTGTGAAATATGACTCTATGCAACATGTAGACTGCATCTTAGCATGTGTCTTCTTAAGGAATTTGAAATGGATGTCGTAGCCATCGTTAATGATACAGTGGGAACCATGATGACTTGTGCCTATGAGGAACCTACCTGTGAGGTTGGACTCATCGCTGGTTAGTCCACCTTATATTGACTAAATCTGATAAATATTCAGTATTCTGAGCTCAGTTTCGCTAACACATCGGACTGATTGCAGGCACCGGCAGTAACGCATGCTACATGGAGGAGATGAGGAACATTGAGATGATGGAGGGCGATGAAGGACGGATGTGTGTCAACATGGAGTGGGGGGCTTTCGGAGACAACGGATGCCTTGATGACATCAGGACGGAGTACGACCGATCTGTGGATGACTTTTCCCTCAATCCGGGAAAGCAGAGGTACCTCTGACAGACAAACATATTGTGTTCATGCTCTTCCACTCAGAAACACATGACAGAACTTCATGTCTTTGATTCATACACCTGTTGATATGTCTGTCGTGTGTGTGTTTTGTGCTTGCCTGTTTTAGATACGAGAAAATGTGCAGTGGCATGTACCTCGGTGAGATTGTGCGGAACATCCTCATAGACATGACCAAGAAAGGATTCCTGTTCAGGGGACAGATTTCTGAAACACTGAAGACAAGAGGCATCTTTGAAACAAAATTCCTCTCACAGATAGAAAGGTAAAAAGAGCTTACTTTCTAAGTTGTGCAAGTGACAACATTAGAAGCAGGAGACTGAACTCCATTAGCAGTTATCTTTGCTTATTTTGTTGTAAGGATACTGTTGGAATTGATTGAGTTTATGTAGAGTGTTTTAATGGCTCCGTCTCTGTGTGTGTCTTTCTCCAGTGACAGGTTGGCTTTACTACAGGTGAGATCCATCCTGCAACGCTTAGGGCTGGACATCACCTGTGATGACAGTATCATCGTCAAAGAGGTGAGTAAGAAAGATGAGTGTGAATAACAATTTGTTTTTCCAATTTCTGCATGACCAAAAACTACCACTGAAACATGTAGTAGCTAATTCAGCCTTGGGTTTAAATATGTACATATGGGCACTGTGAAAGAAATCGATACTTGCAATACTATTTTGTAAGCCTTTTCTTGTGAAAGACAGAAAAATATGTGACTGTAAAGGAGTACAAGACATGCGGACATGTTTCAGTTTTATTTATTCTTAAGGTTTGATGAGTGATATGCACTATCGTGCTCCAGATACAATCTGTTAAGTGTTGCAATAATGATAATGGTTCTTATTGTTAGGTATGTGGAACAGTGTCACGACGTGCAGCTCAGCTGTGCGGTGCAGGAATGGCAGCCGTTGTGGATAAGATTAGAGAGAACCGTGGACTAGACCATTTGGACATCACTGTAGGGGTCGACGGAACGTTGTACAAATTACATCCACAGTAAGTGTGATTCATCCCACAAAACCGTTTGCTATCCACGAAAGTGAATAAGAAACAAAGATGAGATGCAACAAAGACAGATCCCAGCACGAAAGAAGCAAGGTGGACAATATGGGTTTATACATAAACTCTCAGATATTTGTGCATTTACAAGATGGTCAGTGGAGTCGAGCCAATAGTTCTTCTGCTGAATTGTATTTTCAAACATTATGCTCACCAAGATGGGAGGCTGACCAAATGGGTGCTTTATCCCTTTTTTTTGCTTTTCAACATAGAAATACTTTTTACAGGCAAGTTAACTAACACAGAAATCACTACTAATGAACAGAAAATGCCTGTAGTTTTGGAATAATCATAAAAACTAAAGACCACTCAAGACATGTAAAGTACACGTCATGTGCATTAGTTCATGCCGATCAAGTCGAAATCATGATTCGGTTACGACAATACTGCCTAATATTGTGTTGGTCCCATTTATGCTGCTAAAACACCTGTGACCCAGTGGGGCATGGACACAGAAGGATGTCCTGTGGCACCGAGATGGCGTCAGTGCAACCCTGTGGGTTGCAGGGTTGCACTGACCTACCTTAGGCTTATCCTGGCACATCCCACAGATACTCAGTAAGATTTGAATCTGAGTGAACAGCTTAGCTTTGTCGTGTTCCCCGGGTCACTCCTGAGAGGTTTGTGTGGTGTGTCGGGGTACATCGTCCTGCTAAGGGTGGCAACTGGCATCAAAGACTGCTGTTACCATGTAGGTTTGGGGGGTTACTTGACCTGCAATATTTAGGTGGGTGGTTGCATCTCAAACATCCACATGAATGTCAGGACTCATTGTTTCCCAGCATTATGACAAGACAATAGATGTTGTATATACGCATTTTCATTTCACCTGTCAATGGTGATAATGGTGTGGCTGATCTGTTTATGACATATTTAAATGTGAGATATCTTACCCTCACGTCATTTTTTTTTCTTCAATGCAAGTTTTTGCACAAAAGCTTCATCAACAATGCATAGATTAACTGAATATTATTGGTTTGGGCATGGATAAATTCCCCAATCCTCTCAATTTGTCATCACTTAAAAAATGAAAAGAAACTACGCTTTGGTTTGTGCTAAACAAAGGTAGCCAGAAAAACTTGTTTCTTGTTCATACAGGAGAGATCTGGGTGTCCGGCACAAAGATATGCAAAATATCCTGTTTAACTTGTCAAACGTGAAACGGTCAAGTTTGTCTGGAGAGTCTCCAACTCTGTCTTCTTCTCCTGCTGAATGGTTTAATGATAGTAAACATGATCTAATTTATGTCAGTGTTTGTGCCAAACCCCAATAACCTCAACATCACATTTTGTCATGGTCTAACAAATCTTAAATCTTTTGTGTCTCTCTAGCTTCTCCCGGATCATGCAGCAGACAGTTGATGAACTGGCTCCTAAGTGTAATGTCAACTTCCTTCTGTCAGAGGATGGCAGCGGCAAAGGAGCTGCTCTCATCACAGCTGTGGGCTGCCGGCTGAGGAAAGAGCTAAACAGCAAATAGAAAATCTCCTCTGTACCCCCCCCCCCCCCAACCTCCCCCCCAACACCTCACCCCTTGTCTCCTTTCTTCCTTAATCAAACGCGTCCAATCAACACATCACGCCCCAGTAGCTGCTTTAGTCCGTCTGCGTGACTCAGAGAAAAGGAGTCTGCTTTCTCTGTTGTGTTTAGTAGCAGAGAGTCAGGCACTCTGTCTGTAGATTATTTTTGATTAACCATTGTAACGGCACCCAGTCTCTTAAGGGGTTTGCAGTTTTGTGATTTCTGAGGTGAAACTTATCATGGGGAGAAAACACGCACATTCAACTCCTGTTTAAAAAAAAAAGAAAGAAAGAAAAACATGAAAAAAATTGCAGGGCAGAAAGAAGAAAAAAAAAAAAAAAAACTTGACACACTCATAATGATCCTCTGTCTCCATCTGGAGGATTCTTGTGGTTATTGCAGTCTGTTACAAATTTCCTAGCACAATTGTTGCAGGGGAAAAGAAAAAGATCCTTGCAACATGTTTAAGAGATGCAAGGAGATTAAAACAGTTTTACACCAAAGTCACCAAAGTGTGTCTGCTGTGGACTATTCACTGTCTGTACAGGAAGATGTGAAACAACAGGAGAAGAGATAATGTGTAATGAGATGAAAGGGAATATTTTTGCTTGAAGATTTTTAATATCTTACCTGAATATAATACAGTATGTTATACATATATTGTTGCTATTTATTTTATTTTTATATTGGGAGATGTTGAAAATTGTTACTGTTGCAATAATGATGCACACAGAAAAGGCCATCGGTGAAATTCCCTCGCATGTTGCCTGTCCTGTGTTTAAGGGCAGGAACATGAGAATAGAGGGAACCGTACTGTGGTTAGATCAGCAGAAAACTACTTCTGAATGTGCTTCCTTGGTCGAGTCCAAGACTGCAATCTCTATCATCCGTGCTATAGTGTAAAAATATGTCCTGCTGTTGGGTCTAATCACAACTCTTGATAAGTTGTTGTCTGTAGAAGTTCTGGCTTCATCATCGCCACAGTGAGATTTCATCAGTTGCTAAGCAACAGCCACGAAACACGAAAGTGGTGCTAACATTGAATGCCAGAGGAACAACAATGGCCAAACTGTGTATTAATATATAAGAACAGCACAGTGGGACTTTTAAGAGGACTTCAAATAGCATATCCCTAGACTCACTATCTGTAAGCTCCTAAAGGCTCAAGGAGTGCTAAAGTGAACTACTGTATAATTCATTGATGTAGCACAATTCATGCAAATTCCTAAATATTTATCTTCCTCATCATATTTATAATCACTAAAATTGTAAGACTGGTCAATTTGTTCACTGGCAATTCTCTGAGATGATTATCAATATCGAGGCTGGCCTTTTATTGTAATTAAATGTGTAAATGTTTGACACTGTAAGAGGAAAATTATCTATTCTGAGGTTAGTGGTACTGTCACTGGCAGGGTACATCTGAGATTCAATGCTGTATTTAACTTCTATCTTTGTAAAATACCAAAAAAAAAGTTAATTGAATTTCCTTTTCTATCTTTTAATCAAACTGTCAGGATAAAGAAAGCCAGCGTGTCCTAAGCTATTCTGCCTCTATCTAATTACTCGGTCGAAAAGCCAATCCCATCACTCACAGAACACCTTAATCTCTTTGCTTCTGTTCACTAAGCCTAGATTGTATCTGTCCAACACTGTCAATCAGTCACAAAATAAAACCAACCTGTGTCAATCTGAAGCCGCAGTGTGTTTTGCATTCTTGTAAATGAAGACCTGTTTACTGATTCACTATATGTTCAGTCAGAAAATTAGCTGAGGCCTCCTTGTGTGCTTCCGTTAGTGTGTCTTTGAGCAATAACTCTGCAGAAAAATCTGTTATCTCTGATATTGCTGTAGCTGCAGGCAACTGACCCACACAACAGATGGTAACAGCTGCCACAGTTGAAATTCAGGTTGTCACATGCACAAAACCTGAATGGGTTCTGTGGTGGATACAAAATAACGGTGTGTGGGTTGTTTTTGCATTGCAATTTTATTACCACATTAGTTAAACATTTTTGACTTTTTGTCAATGGCAAACAACAAATGCCCTTTTTTTGTCTAGACAAATACAGGTGTTTCATGCTGTCACTGTGTGCACTTAACAAGTCAAAAAGTTACAAAGAATCAAAGCTTTTTTTTTTTTTTTTTTTTACTGCATTCTGAAATCTTAATACTCACATGCTACAGAATTTAAAACTTAATAACCTGATTCTAAACATCAAACCCATCTGTTTCATTTACACTTCCTCTTCATCAGCATATGTTCTAATAATATATTTAACAGATGGGAGTATTACATATCACATCTAATTCTTCTCAGTAGTGGCACTTTGACTTATTGAATTAGACTCTACTGTAGACTGAACCTAAATAAACATCACAGCTCCATGAACCAGTAAAGTCACAATATAACAGCAACTTACAGTAACAAAATGTGAAAAGCATAGCGCTATACAGCAACATACAAAACCACACAATAATTAAGCTCATCCAGGATATTGAAGGCCTATTGTCCCTTTACATATCCAATATTATGAAGATCTTAGCATCAGTGTTTATAAGCAGAAATAACAGGTGTTTTTGCTGTCACTGAAAAGTTGTTGCCAGCTGCCAGCTCAAACTTTAAAGAGATGTTGGCTTCTTAAAGTAAATATAAAGTCATGAAAATGGACAAGCCCAGACTATTTAGAGGAGCTAACATGCACTTCAGTGTTATGTCAGGAACCAGCGATTGATTTTAATTATTGTGCTTTATAGTTGTTGAAGAAAGGAATGAAAATAGAAGTTCCTATGAGAGAATCTTAGAAGTCCCGTAAAAAAGTCAGAAAAGACATAAACAACATATTAAGGCTTGATGCTGATGCCAGTGGACTGACAATCCACTTTATGCACTAGAAAACCAGTAACCACGGTAAGATTTTGCCATAACAATCAAAATGTCCAAAGCTGAGACAGAGAAGACAAAGAAAAATAAAAGTGCTGAAAGAAAAGATGTAGAATTTGAGGCAGCAACAGAGAAGGAAGGTCTGCAGTAAAAGAAAGACTTTCCCGTTTGCAGTAAATGTTGCAACATCAGGAACAGTCTTTTTTTTTTTTCCAGTGTATATTTTCATATGTCCATATGAGCAGTTTGGCCTTAAGAGAAAACTCTCCATCTGCTTTGTAGTTACATTCATGTCTGCCTTTAATAAAATAATGTCAATGGTCCCAACTCCTTTAAAGTTTCCACATTAATGAATGTCATAGTTGATTTACCTCCATCCATGGAAGTCAGCAGGTTTTCGTCTGTCTTGTCAGAAAATCTTTGTCTTCCCTTTGAGATTATCCTCATCACGAGGCTTCAGCAGTCAGTGGGCGTCCTCCAAAAGCTTGTCTGCTGAAGATTTTGCATCGTCCACCCTCTTCACCAGATGTGCTTTGGATGTGCCGTGGGAGTGGTTTTTAAGCGACGCGCATGTATCTCTCTCCATGTTGAGGTCATTGGCTGTGTTTGAGGCATACGCATTGTTTGTTTTGATGGATGAAGTGTCGTTGCGGTGGCTTCGCGTCATGGTGACTCTGAAGGTGTGGGTGTGCTGCAGCTCCATCTTGTCCTCCTCCGACACTTTGATGAAGGGACACCAAGCAAAGGCGTGACGGAAACCAGCACGAAACCTGCACAGAGAGACCAAAGATTTAGACACTGGTGTACAATTAAGAGGGAAAGAGAGACAGAACAATAATTTAACGGATAATGAAATACAGTGCATGCCATAACAGATATTTACCTTTGGTTTAGACAGCAGTAAATAATAGGATTGTACATGGTGGAACTCATGGCCAACCAGAATATGGCCAGATACACCTGACGAGGAAACAAAAACCAATAAGTAAACACTAAATTACAGTGTCAAGAATACAAACAGAGAGGCAGCTTCTAACCTGTTGAATGTAATGTTGCTTATAAATGTCTTTGTTAAATGATCCCAGAATAAAGTAGATATGGTAGGGCAGCCAGCAGAGGGCAAAGGTCACCACCACCACAACCATCATTTTCACCACCTGTAAAAAAAATCATAGGTGATGTGCATAAAGGTTACCGGTGGCGTTTTCAGTTTCAGGTTGAGTCAGGGTTCAATAGTAGAAAATAAAACACCTTTCTCTTGGCTGTTATCTGGCTGTGGTAGTGGTCCGACGCCTCTCCAGGGATGTGTCCACCCCACAGCGATCGACCAACTAAACTGTACGTCATCAGCATCACCAGCAGAGGGAGCAAGTAGATCAGCAAAATCACCGCATACTGGTAACTGCACGGAGAGAAACAGGCACAGTAGAGCAGAGAACTGAACTGGTGATAAGATCAAGAAAAAAATATATAAAAGGATATAAAACTAAGGATATTTCTGTATCGGTGTACATTCACAACGTGGGGTTTGTATTTATGAGATTTTCTGGAGGCCTTTTTCTTTAACAATAACTGAGCTGCTTCCTTGTAAATCCTTTTCATTTGACACTACTAAAAAACAGGAATAATGAGTAATTGTTTAATAGTTTCACAGATCAGATACTGTGAGACTGCGAAGACACTTTTCTGGTAAATAAGTGCATTACATATGCAGGTTTGTGTATGTTAAAAAAAAAACTAAAAGAAATCACAAGTCTTATTAATAAAAGTTTTTTAAAAGCATCAAAATCCTTATAAGCCATAGAAGTTTTTTGTGTTATTTTAGTCATCTAGCAGAAGGTGTCAAATAGTCAGAAATTAAACTAGCTGAACCTTTCAAATACAATGTCTGTACTTATCACAATAATTACAACTCACAGATATAAAAACAAAACAAAACACATGTATGTTTACTTCCTTAACTCATCTGCACGTCACTGGTATGAAATGTGTTTTCTGAAGCATATCCATCACATAGATCCTTACTTACACTACAGTCAAAAGTTTGGACACACCTTCTCATTCTGGGGTTTTATTTAATCATTTCATACATTGTAGAATAATACTGAAGACATCATAACTATAAAAGAATACATATGGAATTATTTTGTAAAGAAAAATGTGTTAATCTTCAGTATTAATCTACATTGTAGAAAATAAATAAATAAAAAGCATTGAATGAGAAGATGTGTCCACACTTTTGACTGGTAGTGTGTCTTTGCTCACAGCATGTAAATAGAAATGTAAATATGCATAAATACATAATAATATGTGTAAATGTGTCCATACTGTTTGTGCACTGAAAAAAATTAAAACCTCTTGGAAATAAGATAAGATAAAATAAGAAAACAAGAAATACAGAAGTACAATAAGGCTAAAAATAAAGATATAATAAAGACTTACTATACCTTTGACAAGTACAGATGAGGCATGACGAATAATGTTCAGTGTTCAGATTTGTACTTACATTTATAAAGAATAGTACTTCTACATTTCTGATATCGCATTCAAAAAGTTATCAGGACAAACGTCACCATCTGTCTCTCTTCCTGTGGGTTTTTTTTTGTGTGTCTTTCATTCACCTTAGTTGATGTGTGCCTCCATAATCATCTGGCCAGTCGACCATGCACACAGTTCTGGGGTAGTAAAACCTCGTCACACTGTAGTAGCACTGAGGGAAAGCCAGTAAGACGGCTACGATCCATATCAGAGCAATCACAACCTTGGTAGAGGTGGACGAGAGGCGAGGCTTCAGAGGGTGGATGATGGCCATGTACCTGAGAGAGGAAGAACAACGTCATTCATTGATTCCTACATGTATGTTTTCCATCAGATACACAGTCAGGAATCTGATGTTCTGGGAGCAGACATATAGAAAGCAGAATCCTTAAAGCTCTGTGCCACATATAGTTTAAAGTCAAGCTTTCTTTTTATGACAACAATCTATTCACTCATCCATTCAATCATTTACTGTAATCTCCTGACTCAGGCTAATTAAAATGCTCTTGCTGAGTGTTCTTTTTTAGAGCAGCCTTCAAAAAGTTCTCAAATACACTGAAATTTACACTAAATCACACGTTGAGAAGAAAACATCTCTTCTTTTCTGAATATCCACTCATTTGTGCAAAATACAGCTATAATGCCATCACGGTTTTGGGGAATAAAAGCGCTGTTTGTCTGAGGAAAACAATGTAGAATCTTGAATCTTCATAAAATCTCAGCATAAAAATGGTTTATAACAGATATCCTGTGTTTCTAAATAATAAAGGTGCATTATAGCTCATTCCCTTTTACAATGATGAGCAGCTCTGCTTGGAAATTGAAAAATACCTTCATATTTTGCAAATTAAACAGCTCTGCTCTGGTAGTGTGCTAAAAATAATACTAATCACCATATTTTATTCCTTCCAGCACGTCAGTGAGACAGAAACATATTTCATACATACAGGGAGAGAGGACAGTGATTGCTGGCAAATATGTTTAGCATCAAATATAAATTCTAAAAGTATATAACGTAAGAAGATATTTTCTCATCTTAGTATAGTAATGGATATATACCAATACACGTGGGCGTCATGGCAACACATCTGGACACTTAAGCAATCCTCACTTCATTCAGTATTGCCACTATTATGGCCTAATCATTTAACTATGGCTATGAAGCATAAATGTGAATTATTCAGCACGGACAGTGTGTATGTGTTAGAGATGATTCCCCACCATCTAGCAGGAAATTATTTGCATAAAAATCCATCCATCCATCATCTACACACTGCTTATCAAAAGTTTGGACACTTTAGGGTCTAGTAGCGGCTGGAATCTATCCCTTCCCTGCTAACTTAGGGTGAAGGCAGGAGATACCCTGGACAGGTCAACAGTCAACCACAGGGTTACATACACAGACAAACAATCACACTCACATTCACACCTACAGACAATTTAGAATTACCAGTCAGCCTCAGCATGTTTTTGGACTGTGGAAGGAAGCTGGAGTGCCCAAAGAAAACCCACATGCACAGGGAGAACATGCAAACTCCATGCAGTAAAATGCCGGGAAGGTGGGGACATGAACCAGCAGCAAGGTGAAAGTGCTAACCACCAAGCCACTGTGTAGCCCTTGCATATAAATGTAATTTCAAATCCTCTTTTGTTTTCTTTTTTAATAGAATCCTGCTTATGAGGTCTCGGGTCTTTTACTTGCTTTTACATTAACCTTAAGTCTGAGAGTTTTCATCATTTTCGTTCTCATTTCCAAGACTAGGACACTTCCAGTGTTGTTGCTGTAATGTCAGAGCTGAAGAGAATTGTGCCCAGCGTGTAATTTCCTTCATGTAGAGACGATTGTTTCACAGTTCATGTGTTTGATGTGGTCGTTCTGTGTTCTGCTTAATGCTGCAGCTGATGACACCAAAGAAGAAGTCCCGAATAAAGTCATATAAACTGATGATTCAACAAACAGAAAACCAATGAGGAGGAATTTTCACATAACAAGATTTTACACCTGGTCTGGTCTCAGCACGCGGCTCATCACTGCACCTTCTCCTGGACCCACTGTCATGTATGTGACATATAAGAAAATAATGAAATTCTCCCGTGCAACTCTGGAACAGCTGCACTGCTGGATACAGTCCCTCATGAAGTACCAGACGCTTTAGAGGCACTTTAAAATGCAATTACATTTAAAGCAAAATGTCAAAGCAAATGGTGCACATCTACAAAGGTAGGTTGTACAAATGTGTTTGCAAAGAAAATATTCAATAAAAAGCTATTTCTAAGTTTGAACTGCTAAAAGTTCAAATTGTTCTTTCTTTTTTTAAGTATTAGGACACTCAATAGCATCATCACTGAAGATCACAGTGAAAACAACTGAGTGCTCAGTTTGGTTTATCTTCTAGAGGTACTTTAAAATGTCTGAGCAGGGAATATGGAGTAGTCCACACTGGTCAGGAAACCTTTAAATCTTTCCTCTCCTGTGCATCGATGAGCTAGGTTTTTTTTTCTTGTTTTTTTTCTCTTAGCAATCTGAAGATGCTCTGTTGGATTTAGTTCCAATCTCTAGAAGATTTTTTGTTTGATTTTCTCCTGGATAGTAGTTTTTTTTTTTTTTGCATATATATTTCTTAGTGCTTCTCTGGATCAAGTACCATCTAATGTTATAAAACTAATGTAAATTTGCTGATAATTTAACTGTCTAAATGCCTTTTTGAGACATGTTTGTACAAGTGTCAAGTTAATCAGTCTCAATTTATGCTGACACTGTCAGAAATGTGTAGATTCAAGCCTATGAATATATTCATATTAAAGTCTGGATTAATGGTGACGCTGTATGAGTAAAACGTCAGTAATACCATACTGCACTGTCCGTGGCCTCAAAGTAAATACTATGCAATGCTTATTGCAGGATTGTTGTATTAAATGAGATTGCACACATCCTACATCATGTACTGAACACAGATTTATAGTAATAGCAGACTGACCGTACGCTCTAGTAAGCATTCGTGACATCTGTGTCTCTCCTGGCTGTTGACCCACGTCTCCTTCATGCAACATTTTCATCCGTGTTGGCTGAACATTTGCCGATGAAGATGATGTGAAATGATGCTGCTCATTTAATGTGAGAAAATGAGAAGAAGCTACAATTTGATCTCAAAAGAAAAAAAAAACTGCTGACTGAAATAGAAGCTTAGAAAATTGTCAGTGATCTTGCTAGTAAACTGATGAAAAATGTCACACTGGACATGCCCAAATCTGTCATTTAAAACAAAAATACTTGAAATGACAAGCAGCTTTTAGGACGTCTTGTTCTTAATATTTAGTGCCTTATTCACATTTATGTAACATCATTTGAGTCAATGAAGAAGAAATTTTAATATATCACAGTGTAGAATTGAAGCAGTAGGTTATATGCTGAGATAGCCTCATTTCTGTGCTGCTGAATTGCTTGTTTTACTAAGTGGTCATCAATCTCTTTCTGAATAATGGAGCTCCTAAATGAGGTGTTGCATTCGATGATGATGAGTAGCCCCATTATTGTCTAATTGCTGGGGGAAACAGTCCCTTGTGTGCTGAACTGTTCATTTCAACGGACTCTTTAAAGAAAAGAATCAGCTCAACCCTACTTTGAGAAACATTAGTTGAAATTTGACTTGTTATGACCTCTGCACAGAGAGCTTCCTCACCTGTCCACTGCGATGGCTGCCATCGAGTATATGGACGAAAACATGGCTGTGATGGGGAAGAAGTTCTGAAACCTGCAGTAACCCAGGCCAAAGTACCAGTCGTTGTGAAGTGCGTAGACAAAGTTGAAAAGAGTGTTAAAGGTTGCCATGGAAACGTCAGAGAAGGCCAGGTTCACGATGAAGTAATTGGTTACCGTCCTCATGCGTCTGTGAGCGAGGATGATCCAGATCACTGTGACGTTCCCAGTGATGGACACCAGGATGATGAGGGAGTAGGCTAAAGCCCAGAGAGCCACCTGAGGGAGGAGAGCACGGTCAGCTGGACGTGATGCAGACTAAAAGGGTGGAGGGGCAGTGAAGACAGTAAAGAGTCACACAAATCAACCCTCAGCAAACATTAATGTATATGAAATGGATACCACTTCAGTTTAGCTCAATTTTATCTATTTTAGTCATTTCACTTGGATTTCAGATCAGTAATGTCTCAGATAGACACAATTTTTAACTTATTCAACCAACTCCAGGATCATATTTTCTGTCCTAGATTTTCACATATACAATTTTAAAATGCTACTGTTTGTTTTGTTGTACTTCATTCATTCATTCATTCATTCATTCTCGTTTTTCATCACCAAAATTTACTCTAAATGCTTCCAGGCTCTACTGCATGTGCCGTGGTGGAAACGAAGGAGCTGCTTCTGACTTCCACCAGTTTCCTTCCTCATCTCTGTGTATTTCTCCCACCTGCCAGTCGGGCTGCTGGAACTGATTCCCGGTCGTCTCGTTTCCGTCCTCCAGCCAGTCAGCGGTCACTGATAACGGCTCTAGAGTGACCTCCATGTCTCGTTCAATGTGTTGAATAAGACTTTCGGGCTCCATGTGGGTTCCTTGTTTACCTGGTGACAGAAATTTGACGCTTTGCCTAAAGTGCATTGTGCGTCATGCGTAATGAGCCATAATATGGTATGGACTCGACCTCTTCTCTTGAAGGAAAATAAACAGAGATGTAGCTTTATATACTGTTTTGCATTTAAAATTATTTTCTACTAAAATACCTCTGTGTGCTCCAATATTGTCGCTAGTGCTGCTTTAATGGAAATAAAGTTTTCAAACTACAAAATAACGATGTATTTCAGATTTACCAAGTCAGTCATATTAAAAATACAATTTCATTTGGCTCATTATGCATAAGTTGTTAATCATACATCTTATCACTGTCTCCTGATATCCTAATTCGGATCATTTAAAAAATGCCCCTCTTGTCTGCAGAATAAAGCTGCACCGTTTAGCTCATATATTATTTCAAAAATGCAAAACTTATCCAATAATCAACATACATTACAAGCGTTTGTCACACGCAGTAAAAGCATTTTTCGGCTGCAGTCACGGCACCAGAAGATGTTCTCTACAAAAACAAACCAAAATCTCTCAAAGTTAATAGTTTAGTGTGCCTTACCTTTCTATTTAGGCGATTAGGTCAGTTTTAACTTCATTTTGTCCAGTCCATAACTGAAAAAATCCGAATCCAAATTAGTCTCCTTGTGCGTAATGGACAACCAGGTCCATCCAATAGTGCATTAAGACATTTCTCCGCTCCCTGATCTCGCTCACACGCACACTCACACGCACTGTGCCTCTCTGCTGGAATGTGTAACTAACTGGCTTGACGCGCGCCTCAGACTGAGAGCTCAGACATTCAGCCTCTGCGCGCCGCGCCAAACAGGGAGAAAGATGAAGAGAGAGGAAGCGAATAGGAATGAAAGAAAGAATAGGCAGAGCTCGAGTCCTGCGTCTTTCTAGAACATGTTGCAAAAAGAGCTGTTAGTGCGAGAAAATTCAAAAACAAAAAGTAAAATGTTTAGAAAGCAGGGTTAGAATGATTAACTGTCAGTAAAGCATGACTACATCTACCAGAGAAAGATTACTATCAGCAACATGATGAGAGAGAAAAACACTGAGATCTTGGAAAACTGAAAGAATGGGTTTAAAAAGAAATAGGACAGCCAGCACTTTATAGCACCCTGAAAAAGCTAAACCACTTTCAAGGTGGTGAAATGTTTTTTTAAAGTATTGCTTTTATTACCCTTTTTCTTCTTTTTCTGTGATACACTAAGCTCAAGACACACAGCACCATTTGCTGTGTTGTACTTTTGTGTCTCCTTATGGTTCGGGAACAGATGTCCTCAGAGCTTTTATTATTTATATATTTTTAATATTTCTGTGGATGTAGATGTACTATAAATACAGGCCAACCTGTGGTGAAATGATTCTTCAATCCAGTTTCCAGTGCAGCCCATGAACACCACATAGAAAGGACTTTCTTGTTTCTTACCTCACACGCCCACACAATCATTGCCTGCAATCACTAGAGATCAGTCAAGTGAGATTGCCCGTTTCACCTGGTCATTTTGGTGGGTTTTATCGTGGCTGTGGTCAGGCGCTGCTGATTTCTTGGTGGAGTTTTTCATTCCTTGCCACCTGTTGGAAATCTTTGTCTATCTCTGTTTCTCCACATTGGTGTGTTTTGAGGAATACATCTTGGTTGATGGTGTCTGTGCACAATATAAAACCAACATGCTGATCACAGTGTCATTTAATATGTTTTTATTTTTTCTTAGAGGAAAGCAAAGAGATGCTTCACTGAGTTGCTGAAATACTTGCAAAGTGCAGCTGTGTGTTTGCAGTTTTTGGCAGTGACACATGCTGCTGCAGTCATCTTTCAGTTAAAGCTGTGAAACTCAAACATGAGAAAACACAAAAATGTCCCACAGAATTTGTACTGCTGCTACACTGCTGCTGTGGGCATGTAAACCTAAATAAAAGCATATAAAAACGTTCATGTGGGTTGTTTTTATGTACAGAACATATGGTGATGTGTATCTGGATAAATTACATTATATCTATGTAGTTTCTCTTCAAATGACACACAAGCACCAAGTTAATGTGTGTTTAAAAAGAGATATACAGTTAAAAATAAATGTGCTGTACTTTTTAATTTCCAACACTTATCACTAACTATTCTGACTAACTATTAAGGACAGTCAGTGTACACTTACTGTACTTTTACATTTCCTAAAAAATATATGGTATTGTTTGGCCATTGCAATAACTTTGTGTTTGTCTTCCACACTGCAAACAATAGGTTTGATATCAGCTGTACGTTTTCAGTGTCAGATTCTCTGCCTCTCTTACTGTTACATCATTTTTTGCTTTCTGTTATACTGATTGACACCTTAGTACCCGTTTGTCGTCAGATGTACTTGCTGCATCCTATGTGAGTAACTCCTCCCTCACAGGGGAAATCAATCACAAGTGTTCACATGTTTGCACAGAAAAGAACAAATAGAGGTACAGTCTGCTGACTTCAGCTGAACACATTGTGCTTTTTTCTCCTTTGTGTATACTTTCATGTGATCTCACATCCACAACCAGCAGCAGGGCCTGGTGAAGGGCATGTTGACAGTTTCAAGCAAGGAGAAAGACGGGTTTCTCAGGTGGTGGAACAGCACGTACGAAGTATGATCTCCTGAGTGAATCCAAGCCTGAGTCAAGATGCTAATCCTGGTTGTCCTGAACGAGCAGAGACAGACTGATTCACATCACCTCCTGTCTTTCGTTTGAGGTTGCACCTTAACACATGTCAAAGACTGCTGACATGCATGAACATGCTGCACATTTGAACAGTCAGCTGTCTTCCCAGGCAAGAAAAACAGAGTCAAAAGATGAAAACCTGATTCCAACTATGTTCTATTCTGAAGATAAAAATTGAGATTATGTTTCAGAAAACCTAAATGTTTTTTGCTTTGCTTTTCTTTGCCCTGGTGTTTTCAGTCCAAGATCTTAAGCTTGTTGAAGAAGATAAGAACGGATGATAAATAAAAAGTAATCGCAGTGAAAACAGTGATTCACGTGAAAGAACAGCCAATCAGACTGCTCCGTCTTACCACTGCTTGCTTTATCGGGTTAGTGGCTGCTGATAAATGTTGACCAGAGTGGTGCTGGACACACTGTGTAGAGTAAAGACAATAGATTTAGTGTATCTGAGCTCAAAATGTCTCATGAACGTCAGTTGTATATTCATTATTAAACCCTTTATATCATGCTTTGACTCTGCAGAGACAGTTGTTTGCATGTGTACTTTGGATAAAATGTGTGTTTTGCATGATTTAGAGGTCTGTAAAGTATAAAGCAGAATAATATGTAGACATCTAAGCTGTGCATGGGGCTCAGTGGTGAGAGTTTTATGTAGGCAATGAATTAAAGCCTGATAATGAAGTTAATTTGATTGTTCAAATTCTGAGTCTGGAATCTTTCTGAATAATCTGACACCACAGTAGTTGTGCTCTTAGTGCACAGTCTATCTGCTATATTTCTCCACCAGGGGGCAAAGTTTAATATTTTGTGTCACTGTGTAACACATATTACGGTATTAGTTTAAAAAAAAACAACCTCAAACATTAAACATAATATTTGCAAATGCAGGGACAAATCTGTGTTTTCTTTATAGATTTCTGCCCTCCTGGCAGCTCCCCATGTTCTGTCTGAGGTTCCTGCACTTTAAAATCTGATGTTTAAGCATTGTACATAGATTTTCATCAGTAACTTTATTTACGTCTACAACGACAAATATATTTATAGGCTGTGGAAAGTCATTAGACCAGTTTGCAAGCTGAAGAAAGTACATTGGCTGTTGCATTAGGTGATCAGAGCTCTCTTGAAAAGGGCCGATAACTAAAGTCAGAGGGGCTTTGAACTGGCTAAATAAATAAAAAGAAGGCTCAAGACAAATAACCTGACCTATCAATCATTCAAAAAAATCTCTAATGTCTTTCTTTTTTTAAGCTGAAAGTCTTCTTGGCCTTTTTCCTGTTTATGCCAGCCCATCTCCCTCCTCTATACATCCATACATCCAGCCATCCATTCATCCGTTGCTCGCAGGTGTGGTACCGATGACAACGCGGAAGTGTGTTTGGCAGCAGCGCAGAGAGCCGCTGGAGTCCTCTGTCTTCGGTCAGACACGATGTCCAGCAACGACGAGATCCGCTACTGTCAGAAATTCTCCTACGTTTTCCTCAAATACCTCCTGCTCCTCTATGCGATCGTGTTCTGGGTGAGTACCGACATGGAGAGAAGTGCGATGCGCCTTGTATACGCAGATATGCCGCCTGAACGGAGGGTAGTGTGTTCCCACCGGGACTGGAGTTGTATGTATGTGTGTGTGAGAGAGTGTGGGTCAGGTTCAGAGAACAAGTGTAAATAGATATTATTTTGACTCTGTGTTTCTAATAATAGTTGGAGATCTGCAGTTGTGAACTGACAGGTGTTGTACCTGTGGAGTTGTGGTCTGTAACCGTCTGTGTGCTCCGGTGAGGCCACACCTTCTGCACCTTTACCCCCATGTCTGCCTGATAAGCAGCAAGTAAGCACAAGGCAGAAAAAGAAAGAGAAACAGCACATCCAGGCTGTTTTGTCAGGGAGATTCCACACACTTGGAGCAGCAGCTTTGTTGTGTCCTGCTGTGGCCAGACTGACTGCACCACAACATGAGTCATGTGTTGATCGGCACATGACAGATGTTCAGAAATGATGTGGTGACAGCAAATTGCTCCAAATGACAGAGCCGCTCTGTTAGTGGTTCATGTCTTTTATTGACAATACTCAATCTGTGTGGTAGCAAAGAATGTGATAGTCTGCAAACATACTGAAAACATTTTCAGAAATGATTTCTTGTGTGGATGTCTGGCGTCAGACTGAGCGTCTTCTGCCTCTTCATGTCATACCAGACTGAGATCAGGGATCTGTGACCGTCAGACCATCTGTTGCAGGACTCCTTGTTCTTTTTGTCACTGATATGATATTTTTCATGGTTTCTTGCTTGTTGGTTTGCTTATTCAAATACTGAAATACATTCATATACTCATATATGATAAGTCTTTAGACAAGTTTCACCAGCTTTGTTTTTGAGCGTTTTGATCCATTGCTATGTGGAGGTACAATTCATTATAGGAATATGAGACAACTCATAACCAGGCTGTTACCACATTTTGCCCATGATTCTGTAAAGTTGTAATACAGTCTATTATACACCGATCAGCCATAACATTAAACTCACTGACAGCTGAAGTGAAAAACAATTCAGTTCAATTCAATTTTATTTATATAGCGTCAATTACAGTCAAATTGTCTCAAGACGCTTTACAGAACCCATATGCCTGACCCCCAGAGCAAGCCCAAAGGCGACAGTGGCAAGGAAAACACCCTTTTAACAGGGAAGAAACCTCGAGCAGAACCCGGCTCTATAATAGGGGGACCCATCTGCCTGCTGGCCGGGCGGGTTGAGGGGGAAAGAGGAGGGCAAGGGAGAGGGATGGGAGGAGAGGGAGGGGTGGGAAAGCAAGGAAAACACAACACTCATTTGGATACATGTATGACAGGATATGTGACACAAACAAAGTATAAGCTAACATTGAAAACTGACTCATAGTTTATTCTTATGATGTACGGCTCTGACATTAAACATACTCCATATATAGCTAGCAGTAAAATTCAAACAGTATGTAAGTTAGCATAACAAGTATAGTGAAGGCGATGCAGAGCTGACTGGTGGAAAAAGGGGAGTTGGAAGCAGAGGGCTGGAGGAAGGTCAGCGGCAGCATCCCACAGTGGACATGGTGGAGACTAGACCTGTTGGTGGAACATCGACCGCAGATCTGAAGCATCCAGCTCTGGGACCAGGGACACTCTGAGGAATAGCACAGGGGGAAACAGAGTGAATGTACTGCAATAACGGTGTACATATTAAATGTAAAGGTAGATAGCGAAGGGCTCAGTGCGTCAAGAGAAGTCCCCCAGCAGCCTATAGGCCTATAGCAGCATGACTAGAGGCAGAACGAAGGGACGTCCAAGAGGGAGTCAGCTGTGGAAATGAAGACACAGGCCGAACCCCTGTGGGTCACCCAGTCAGCCCTAACTATAAGATTTGTCAAAAAGGAACGTTTTAAGCCTGGTCTTAAAAATAGAGAGGGTATCTGCCTCCCGAACCCAAACTGGGAGCAGATTCCACAAGAGAGGCGCCTGATAACTGAAGGCTCTGCCTCCCATTCTACTTTTAGAAATTCTAGGAACAACAAGTAAGCCTGCAGTTTGAGAGTGAAGAGTTCTACTAGGTTAATATGGTACTATCAAATCTTTAAGATATGATGGAGAAACACTAATCATTTAGCTCCAATGCAATGTTCTGTTGGAATTTCTTGGTTCCTGACATCCACCTGGATGTTATTTTGACGTGTAGCACCAACCTAAAGGCACTCGTTGACAGCAGCAGTCTCCCTACTGCAGGACAATTCCTGCAGTAGGGACAGGACCACACCACAATAAACTATTTAGGAAACCGATAAAAGGCCTACGGTTTTGATCCGCCCTCCAAACTCCATCCATCCATCCATCCATATTCTTCTTCTTATTCAGTGGTGGCAGCAGACTAAACAGGTCATTCCAGATGTCCCTCTCCACAGCAACGTTTTTCAGTTCCTCATGGGAAATCTCTAGGTGTTCCCTGGCCAGATGAGAGATGTAATTGCTCCATCGAGTTCAGGATCTACTCCAGGGTCTCCTCTTAGTTGGAAGTGGCTGGTAAACCACCAAAGGAGGCATGCTTATCAGATGTTCTAACCACCTCAGCGGGCTCGTAGTCAGGAAAGAGCAGTGACTACTCTCCTGTTGGCTATCCGAGCTCCTCACTCTCGCTCTACGCCACCCTACAGAGAAGACTTGTCTGCCTGTATCCGCCATGTCATTGTTTCTGTCACCATCAGAGCTCCTGATCATTCCAACACAGCTCCCTCTTCACCACGGCCATCTGTTACAGCACTGGCACTACTGCTCTGACTGCGCCAATCAGTCTGTCCATATCAAGTTCTATTTTTCCATCATTTGTGAACAAGATTCTAAGACACTTAGACTCATTTGCTACTCCAAATTTCTTAGTCTAATTGAGAATCTCTGGAATGCTCCAGGATAACCGAAGGATCCACTGTCAGTGTCCCGATGCCGGACACCACAGCACACCCACAGAGGTTCTGAGTTCATTCCCCAGTAGTTCAGAGCTGTGCTGGTGGCAGGAGGAGGACTGACACTCTATTAGACAGGTGCTTTTAACGTGGTGACTGATCGGTGTATATTTTGGATCACTGTCAACATGACGCTTCGCTGATGGTATTATTTGATTAATAAGAATATAATAAATTTATCAAGGTGCTAAAATTTGTGAACAGTTATTTACTTCAGTCATTTGATAGTCATCTCAGGCACAGCATACAAGTGTTTGATGACAATGTTAAAGCAAGTTTTCTTAATTAAACAACGACTTACTACTTCAAACTATCCATCACTGTTGTTCAGATAGTGACAGCAGGACTCTGTTATGTGTAAAATGATCACAATGTATGATTAAAGTGCTGCTACTTTGTCAGCACATAGAATATTACAGAGGTGACATTTGCTAGCTGTGGCCTAATTAACTAAAAATCTGGCTTTATCGTTACTGTCTTAAGTGTTTTTCGGTATAGTTCAGTGTTTTTGGTATTTAGCTTTGTATTCTGACTACGGTGAGCCTCTCTACGTTTTTGCTATCATACTTCTAACAATTTTGTCAATAACTCAGAAGGAGCCACACATTCTTATATTTGTAATTATCACTTGATTATGCTGCTCCTCTCAGTTTGTCAGAGATTTATAGTGACTTTCAGCTAGTTGTTTAGCTCTCCACTTCACTTTCTCACAGCTCCCCCAGCATCACATTTGGTTTGTTTCCAGTGAAAACCTACTTTACACTGACCTGCTCCGCAACAACTTGTAGACAGACACAGTTATTGGTGACTCCCTGGTTAGCATGTGAAGCATTTAGCAGCTGAAGAGCTGAAGATGCCGATGCTGTGTTCTCGACTTGCTTTATCTCCAAGCGGTCAATAAAACTGATTGGAGCATTTACAACATTGAGATAAAGGAAAGTGAAGTGTCCTCTGAAGAGCACGCTGTCTAAACTACTTACTTCAAAAACATTATCTTACAGCAGAGGCAGCTTTATATCACAAACTTATTTGATTTCCTTTATTACATCTTCAGCTGTTAAGACTGCAATATTGCCTAATTCTTTGTTGAATTAAAGTGATTTATTGATAAGAATCTGTGCTCACTAATTTCATCTAAGAACAACCAGGACGTTCTTTAATGGTTGATGACGTTATTTGCTTCAATTTATTTTTTGAAGGCAGTAATTCACAGTGTTGTAATTAGATTCCTGGAGATAATAGTAGATGTGATGTGTGATATTCAGATGGCTTACAATAAGTCTGCTTGCTTTTAATGGAGATTTTCTGCATCATAGCCAAACCCTGCAGCTGCTCCCTCTCGTAGACAACAACACAGATTGTAAATTTGCAAAGACAGATGGCTGATTGACACAACGCTTAGTTCACTAAGAAAATCACTTATTACTGACAGACATTTCTGAAGGTTTATTCATGGTGAGAAAGCAGCAGAGAGCGAGACGGCGAGGCAGAGCGAGACATAGAAGACGCTGTAATTGGTTTATTGTGGAGAAAGAATGCTGCCTTGATAGGGGAGGTGAAACAGATCAACAAGTTGTATTCACTTTGCTCCCACAGCTTTTTTTATTCAGCTATTTTAAAAATGAAGATTTCAACACCAGCTGTGAAGAATGTGGTTAATCTCCGGAGTAATGAGCAGTCACATCATTACATCCACCAGGAAACACAGACATAATCAACACCAACACTGATTCTGACATCATGCTTCAGGGAACGGATGTGTGGAAGTCTGTTTAACTTATTTTTAAGTTTGTACATGTTGCTGTCAGTTGTCAGTTTCAGCAGTTTTAGTAATTACTGATGGAAAGAAGAACTATGAATCTAATGCTCACAGAGTTGTGGAGCAGCATCAGTACTCTGGTAGGGATTCACTGGAAAGTTTGTGTTGCTCCAACAAATTCTCATTCATTTACTTTCTCATCTCTGAGTTGATCTTTTAAATTACCTTAAAAGAACAAACTAAAGGGATTTAGTTGGTTCTTGCTCGATTTGATCTTTAGGTATTCCTTTTTTTTTCTTCATATACCATGACCCAGCTTTCACCCTCATACTGTGTCCTGCAGGACAGGAAGTACATGTGCTTTATAGCAGCAGAGGGTCTAAACAGCCGAGCAAAACAGTTTACATAGGAGGAACAACGTCCAGGAGATGATGAGTAATTTCCTGCTTACTGTGGAAAAATCATTTAAGTCATTCCACCACAATAGCTTGATTCTGTCGAGCTTCTGTACTGTATATTTAAACATATTACAGTTGACTCAAAACTAAAGGAAAGCAGTATCAGGGTGAGGAGAATATCTCAGGTTGTGTTTCGCTGCCTTTGAAAGTCATTTCTGGTTTTAATTCTTCTTCCAGAACAGTGTGAAGGGGCACAATGCAAACTGTTTTTTTAAAAGGGCAGAGCAAATTATGGGGACATGAATGGAGCTTTGTGAAAGGATTTGTCAGCGGTTGTGAGTGCCATGTGTGTCATAACTTGTTTATTCCTGTCAGTGGAGTTTTTGGAATAATGAAAAAGCTGCTGGAAGGTGTTTTTTTAACAGCAACCTTCCCACTGTTCTCTCAGCTCCGAGCTCTCTGTGAGTTGATTTCTTTTCACTCTGCTGAATGAGGCTGTCCGCTTCTCTTAACCTTTATTTACCCAGGAATGGTTGATTGAGCTCACTTCATGGTGGCTCATAGTGACGCACAATAACACACTTCCTCGTTAGAAATTTCTACTTAAATCACGTCTTTGGCTTTTGACCACTGAGCAGCTGTTATTGCACTATAATTTGGGACTATAGAAATCATTACACATTTAGCCCTTCACTTTCCAGCGACCTTTATATTCCTGTTTTTCTGGCTTCAGAGTAGTAAATAAAGTCCAACCCTTCTCTGTTGTGTTCAGTGTAAGCCCATATTAGTGGTAGTCAAGCAAAGAATTTTATTTACTGTAATTGGAGGCTGTGATATGTATGTGATCATAAATCAAATATTTGATCAATTGAAATGTTAAACTGATAGTGGCACCAGATGGAAAGTTAAGGGAAATCCGATGTGACTACAGTTTCGATAATTTTAGCGTTCTGCATGACTATTTTTATGCCTCTTTGCTGGTGACAGCTGTGAATGGAGACATTATGTTTTTGGGTTGTCTGCCCACCCATCTGTCTGTAAATTCTTATAAACAAGATATCTCCTTTACGCTTTGGGGACGTTTGTCGAAATTTGGCCCAAAGGCTCACTTAGACCCAACAAATGACATACAACATACAACCACAAGGCGGTAACTGTAGTTATTATGGAAATTAGGGTCTCACTAATGATTGACTGACTGACCAGCTCTGAATCCGCAGAGGTGAGCTGCTCGCATGGCTAAAAACAAATGTCAACTTTCAGATTCCTGTATGTTCCTGTATGATTTGTGTGAAATCACGTACGCTAGTGTTAATTTTATTTTACCATAATTTCAGTAGGCTGATACTTGATTTCCCACTTAAAATGAAATAACTGCCATTCCTCTTAGAAATACCAGGTGCTCTGATTAGTCCGTCATCACATTCAGCATGCAGAACCTCCCTCATGTCCTTGCACATGTTATCTATAAAAAAACAAAAGTCAAATGTTACGCTCTGCAAACTTAATTGCATATTGGCTTGTGATGTTTCAATTCATCACAGATGTCTTTAAATTGGTCTACATGAACGTCTAATGCTGACAGCTAAACTGAGAGATGTTTTGCGACCACTGACAGTGGTGAGGACAAAGTTGGGGTACATTATTCAGTCCTTTGGGTTGGAAAAAATGAATTTCAGTGCTTTTCTATCCCATGTCTGCAGCTTGTAGCCTGGTTCCAGAGCTGCATTCGAGTTTCAGCAGTACACTGTATGCTTTTAAAGCAGTGAGTCAAGCACAGTAATAGCATAACAGGTTACATAATATAACTTAACCTTGGCCTGATGCCCCGATAATATCACTAAGTCATCTGCAGCTAAGTGCATGTGGATAAACACAGCACTGCCTGTGTTAGTATATTTTCTAAACAAAGCATTTTTGTTAAAATTTGATTGCACTGATAGAACGATTCCAAAACTAACAAGACACTATGTAAAGATTATCACTCATTAATGCTGACATGCCATTGGCAGGAGTTTAGAGCTACTCTGTTTAAAATGCTCCCTCACCTCTTGGCTGAGTGGAAGTGAGGTTGTGTTGGGTGGGACAACCAGGCAGCAGCAAGACACCAGAACAGACCTTAAGCAGGGACATGTAAGGAAAAGACATCATGGTGGATCATTGTAAACAGTATTGGACCTTCAGCACTCAGAACTAATCATGTATAAGACCTTCTTTCTTTCTTCTTCTCTCTCTGACTTGTCCATTTTACAGTATGCAGCAGAAGCGTGTACACCCCTGTGCAATATCACTTAATATCAAGTGATTCAAAATTGTGTCACCTTACAATAGTTACACGCTATTAAGTTGAACAGCAGGACTTTTGCTCTCATGTTAAATTAAATCCTAACAGTTTAGATTTACTATGTTAAAAATACCTAAAAGCACTTCATAGTCCCACCTTTATTTGTGATGACATACTCAGTTCTCATCAACATGGAGATTTTAAAGAAAAGATTCTGCATATATTTTTTTCTCAGAGACACTTTTTCAGCAGTTTTTTTTTTTTTTTGCTGAAGGTGTTGTGCTGCTTTTAAACATTCAGGTCATAGTTGTAACTTTTTTCTTTTTTTAAGAAGCTCTTGTATGATTTTTGACAGTGTGTTTTGGATTGTTGTCATGGTGGAATATTCTTTTCTGACAAGCTTCTGCAGACTGGGAGGCATCTTGTCAGCCAGTGTTTTGATCCACCGTCGTCCTTCACTGTCAGGACTATGTTTTCATCGTGGCCCTCCTATACAGGTTCACACCAAACATGCTGGAATCCATCTTAGCTGAACAAATTCCCCTTGATCTCATCTGACCAAAGAATGTGCTCCTAAAATTAATCGGAACAAATTTTGTTGTACAGTTTTGTGCTTTGGGGCGAAGTTTTTACTGTTGGACCCCCCCCCCCCCCCCCCCCCCATGGAACTCAACAATATACAGGGTCTTTCTTGCTGACTGAATGTCGTTGATAACTCCTCTGCCGAGTCATAAGCCCTTGCCTGTTTTGTTTTTTAAAGCTAAGTTGTGCAAGTACTGGACTGTTTGTGGCATCTTTGTAGGAATACAGCTATTGTCACTCTGATTAGTGGTACTATCACTCGTTCCATGCTTTCTGATTGCTGTTGCACTGTGTTTCCCCTCTTTTTAGTCGGTCACTGATCCTCTGATATTCTTTTCCATCTTTGTAAAGTCTCACAATCAGATTTATCAGTTTCTCTGGCAGTTCTTTCTTCATGATGGAGGCATGCAGATAGACACAGCCCACAGGTCCAAAACTGGGAAAGCTCAGGTGTTCACAACTCATTTTATACATATTCTTGCAGTTAGCCTAATTGAAATCCCACCTAGTCTTTTTTTCAGTTATCACAGTTATCACAATCACTTTCTACTCTGGGGCCTATATTTTCAATTTGATCTTTACAAAGTAGTTATTTTTGATGTGTCAGAGGCAATACTTTATTTTTCAGATTTGAAACAGTTACAAATTTGACTCATTTGACATTTAAATGATATTGCACAGGAGTGGCTGTACTCACTTCTGTTGATTGACAGATTGTGGGAGGCAAATCGCAATTAGCAGGAAGAAAATCAAAGAATGAGGTGTGTGTGCATGCGTGTGTGTAATCATCCTTGACTCAGAGGAAATTTTAGATTGAACTGAAAATGTTGAGTCACTTTTTTTTGACTATTTTTCTATGGAATTACTGTTAGTGTGGACAAGTAAGTTGTTCTTTGCTGTTTAACACACACAACTTCTGCCTCCTGTTCTATCATTTGCTAACCTCGTGCTCACCATAATATTTGTTTTGATGTTGAATTATAGTTGTTTCTTTCATATAAATTAGCAAATGTTAACTTGCCAAAACACTAAACCAATTAATTAAACATAAAATCCACTGAACGTCTATATGTGAGCGTTGTGCCGACAGCTACAGCCTCCCGGAGCTGCTAACATTGATGTAGGCTGTTAGTCTTGCTGAGTGCGTCACATCTTTACCTCGTAATTAAGCGCTGTAAATTATCAAAAGGTGGCCAAAATGTCAACATGTGTACAAGTTGTCAGGCTTCCCAAGTTTGTTGCCCAGTTGGCTGAATCTGTATTGATGACACCATGTTTCCAGATTTCAACAGTTCCTCTGTTGACTACAACAGTAGCATAAATGTCAGAAGTGTTCACCAGAGCAACAAAAAATAAAACTCATGCTGTGATGAAGTATAGCTCTCCTTCAAAATATGTCTTTCTCTGTTTTTTCATTTGCAAATACAGTTTTCTTCCAGTGCGACATATCAACATATTTTGATTGACAGCTTCTGTGTACATGTGTGGCCTATTTTTGCATGAAGTCACACTCATTTGTCTCATCCATGATATAAAAAAATGTATTAAATAACAGAGGTCTCTATAATTGGACTATTGGTGTTTGGCCAGTTACTCCTTCGGCTGCCTGATCATATTACATGCCAACGTTTGCCGTGTCCTATTTGACTGTAATTGAATCTGTGTAAATGGCCTTTTTAATTTTAGATTTGACTGCAGCTCATTGTTGGGATGGACGTGGTCATTTCAATCTCGTGTTGTGCTTTCATTTTCTATTTTTGTGTTGATATGCACTGACGGGGAGCAGGAAAAATGTGTTGCAAACTCGAAGCGGATTCTTGTTTGTGCTGGGGGACATTTCAGCCCTCAAGCCTCACCCACAAACAACAGTGTGTGGTGTTTTTCTCTGTTAAAGTATTGTTTCAGTGCAGACTTTAATCAGAAGAAAATGCCATGTACTACGTGCAGTCATACTGTTTAGTACCTTCAGCCGTATTTTAGAGACTTTACTGGAATGTTTGTGTGGAAAGATGGTCATTTTGAATGATTATACGAAACATTGTTTCCTAGGAAAATATTGCTATTTTAACTTTTTGTTTGTTTTCTACTGCAGTTGATTTAAGCACATTTAAATTCCACTCACATTCTGTCTGCAGAGGCTGAAGAAAAAAATATGTCTGAAATCCTCAGTAGAAAGAATCAAATGTATTTACATTGCTAAATAATGTTAGAGTTTTTTCTTCTTTATAGTTTCTGTGAACAGACCCGTTATGCTTCTTTTATTTTACTGTTATTTTTGTCAACTCGATTTTACCAAGAAATCCTATCTCTGTAGCAAAAGTCCAGTGTAACAGCCATACAAACTCACAACATATTAAAATACAATACATACATATCAGCAGTTAAACAAAAATAGCTGTTTTAACACAGAAAAACAATCACATGCCCCACATTATGATGCCCTTAATGTGATTAGGAGATACAAATGTGTCTCATTTTAGATCTTTCTCCAGATGATTTCATGCAAAAATTACACAGGAGGAAAATAGCTTTACCCTGTCTAAGCATGCCGTGCTTTAAATCAACCAGAGAACCGTAATGTTCCTGCTATGCACGTCAGGTTTGACAGGTGTGTGCTCATGCATTAATAACTGCTGTCAGATACTAATTTCCTTTAGGTTCATTTCACCTTTTGAAGAAGAATTGCATTAACAATTGAAATTTCTTAATTGAAGGACCTTAATGTTTTAAGCAGATTGCATAAAGTAATTTGTAATAATTCCATAGTGCTGCAGTCTGAATACCAGAAAAATGTGCCATTATAGGGCAATTTTACTGTAAATTTCAGCTGTTAAAAATATCAGTGTTTGGAAAGGATGCCTAAATAGTCTTAAAGCCGTGTTCATCCCCTTTAGTTGGAGGTCTGTTGACCTTTTCTCAGAACTTCTCAGTTGTTCTGGCATGTTTTTCCTCAAGAAAAGAACATTCCTACCAGTTATGATATTGTGAAAAGTGATTTTTGAAGTCTGGTATCGGGTTCTGATGCTTTGATGTTCCATTTTGCTCTTATGGGATGCCTAACTTTCAGTTACAAAGCTTTTTAAGTTTCTACATTCAACAATAGAGATAAGTGACTTTGTGTTTGTAAAACTGTGACCTCAGTTTTACAGGTGATCTGTCTAGTTAGTCTTGTATTTTTTCACCCATAATGCTGGCAAAACAAGATCTGCCCCTTTGCCACCCAGATCAGAAAAAGTCTGCAAAGATGCATTTAACATGCTGATGCCAAGAGGGAATAGAGAGGTGACTCGCCCCTTGCAGTGTGCTCTGTGAGACCTTATATTGAAAAAAAACATATTTAGTAGTCAGCAGCATGAGACCAATTATCTTTTGACCTTGTTTAAATTATGCCAAAAAAAATTATTTAGAATATACTTTTGCAAATCAAGAAAGTCACAGTTTGCCTTAAGACTGTTGAACTATAAAACTATGCACATACAAATGAGAAAGACCACAAAGCTGAAAGTCAAATCAGTAACATCATCCTAACTTTATGTCTCCAAAGCTACTCAGAGCTGATGAACATTTTGGTAAATTGATAGATTTTGCGCATAGCTGAAGCTCTTAACATGGCCAGGATTGTAATGATTTTCACATCCTCCAAAAACTTGTTCTCTCATTCTGGAGGAAGGAAGTGAAATATGCCATGCAGCCATGTTGGTGCTGGTGATGTCTGTTGTATGAGTCAAGAGATGTAGTTCAGTGAGCAGTTTCACACAAAAAACGATTACAGTACTTTATTTTTACAAGCTACAAATACTTTCTTGGCGACAACATCGTATGTAAAATTCAGTGGCAAAATTCAAGATTCTACCTCTCTTTCATTTTCACCACGTTCAACATCCTAGTTTAACATGTTTGCATGCAAATTGACATGACACCTAAAATATAGCTGAGGTAACTGTTTAATATGCTACTAAGATTGCCATATTATCATAATTTATCCTGAAGACAACATGAATCATAAATACAACTCATTCAGCGGTAGACTAAGTGGACTAACATTTCTGTCCTTGGAGCCACAGTGCCAGCATGACTAGTCTACACCATGTTTAGTTTGAATATGAATCTTACAACCTCATTGTATATCCTATGTATATTTATGGAAGTACATTTGTCTCGTTCACTGTTGTGTTCGAAACCTGGTGGTTCCATCGCTCTCCTTTGTTTCCGCCTCTTTGGCTGAGTGGTGGCTATTTAAGTCACATATATTTAAGGAAAATGTGAGGGTTGACTGTCTTATTCTTGTGTCGTATTTCAAGCTGTGGAAATTGCATGAATTGAGAGACCTGCCGATTTTCCATCATGTTCAAGCTGATGACCACTCTGTCCTAATTGCTTTTTCTTTGCGTTTCCAGTTAATAGGTGGGTTTATCCTGGCCATTGGCATCTATGCTGAAGTGGAGAGGCAACGTTTCAAGACGCTGGAGGGAGTGTTTTTGGCTCCAGCCATAATTCTGATCCTGCTGGGGATCGTCATGTTCGTTGTTTCATTCGTTGGAGTCTTGGCTTCACTGAGGGATAATCTAACTCTACTGAAAGTGGTGAGTGGTGCACTGACACCTAAGTAACAGTCTTCAGCAACAAAGTGGTGTCATTACTGCTCAGTCTCTACATTTTCTAGGTATTTATGTGCAGAACTCCACTATCAGTCAAAAGTTTTAGAACTCCCAAATTTTCCTGTTTTCCATTGGAAGTTATGCATATTTATGTCTCTTTGTGCTCTGAAATGAAAGCATAGAACAAACAAACAAATGAAGTTTACAAAAAAAATCACTTTAGAAACCAAAATCTTTTCTAAATTTTTGACTCATCAAAGTAACATCTTGTGCAGACATAACAGATGAAGACACTCATGGTATTCTTTCCACAATGGAAATCAAACATTCTTCAGAAAGTTCTTCCCAACTCTGTAGCTGAAGTTCCCAGAAATGTGTGGCACTTGTAGGTTGCTTTGCTTTCACTTTTCTGTCCAGTTCATCCCAAACCAGCTCCACGAGGTTTAAGTCTGGAGACTGTGCTGGTCACTCCATGTTTCCAAGCTTACCATCTTGTTCTTTTTCCTAAGGTAGTTCTGGCATAGGTTGGACTGATGTTTTGGGTCATTATCTTGCTGTAGGATGAACCCCTGAATAACTAGGAGCATACCAGAGGGTACTGCATGGCGCTGCAGAATGCTGTGGTAGCTGTTTTGGTTCAGGATACCTTTCACTTTGTACAAGTCTGGATCCTGGATCCAGCATAACAGCTGCAGACCATCACGCTTACTCCTCCATGTTTGACAGTTGATGTTACACACTGAGGAACCATCCTTTCTCCTACTTGACGGCGTACAAAGATCCTGCGTGATGAATCTCAGATTTTAATTTATTTTGATTCATCAGTCCATAATACCTTCTTCCAGTCTTCAGTTGTCCATTGGTGGTGTTTCATGACCCAGGCAAGCCTCTTTTTCTCATTCTGACATCTTAGCAACGGTTTTCTTGCGGCAACTCGACCTGTCAAACACACAACTCCAAGTCTTCTCTTCACAGTTGAAACTGAGATTTGCTTTCTACAACCACTATTAAGCTGTTCTTGGAACTGTTGTCCTGTGAGCTGCCTATCACCAAGCTGTTGGCTCTCAGAAACTTGTCTTCTGATTCTTTTGTGACTTTGGGTCATCCAGACCTCTTCCTGTCACAGTGTCCTCCAGTTTCTGATTGCCTTTTGAGGGTGAAGAAAACTGTACTCGCTGACATCTCGACTTTCTTTACAATTTCTCTGTAGGAAAGACCTACATTTTTTCACCATTTTTATAGAAAAACACTACTTTCTGCAGTACAATACTGTTCAAATAATGCTCTATGGGGCATGGTGCCATGGTGTGTTCCACCATTACTTTCATGCAGACAGAGGGGGTTGTAAGTAATCGAGAAAAGTTGGGACACCTGTAGGATTTGGTAGCACCAACTTTCAAGGTTTGATCAACTTCCATTACTGCAGAACAACTTTAAATTCTGAACTAATTTCTTGTTCCCTGAAAAATGCCTTTTTGTATCATTCCTAAATGTAAATTATCTTTCTGTTTTGGGTAACCTTACCTTTTTCATATCTGCCAATTCACCACTTACCTTTATACCATTTCAAGCTATTTATTGGACTTGTACTACTTGAATTTAATTCAAAAACTGGAAAAATTGGTGCATTATAAAACTTTTGACTGGTAGAGTATACTAAATGGGAAAATGTTTGTTTAGTTGTCTCTACTCATGGCAGCTGACAGGAAGCTCCCTTCCAACATCACAGTTATAATGAAACAGTTTACTGGTGAAGAGAGAGGGAGGGAAAGTCACTTGGACAGATGACCAGTGACCATATTCAGGGGGAGCTCAATTTGTGTTTAAACTGTAGCTTTTAATAAAGGTTGTTGGTACAAATGATAAGTTGTACATGAATATAAATCTATGCCAAGATAGGAATTTATGTCTGTCGTTTTTTCTGGTGTAGAGTAGTTTATGTACGTTACATCAATCGGTAAACAGCAACATGTTAACAATGGTTTTATACTAAAAGCAAAAGATCGAAAGACAGATGGTATTTCAAATGCAGAATTAAATGAGTAGAGTGGAAAAACATGCAGCAGCCTTTATGATGTCAGAATGAAACATGTCTTATGTTAATTATGAAATGTTTGGTGCCTGATGAGCTTCTGATCACTCATGACATATGGAGAGAGGACAGCAGGGGAGTGTAACTATGAGAAGACAATGGTACACATCTAAACTGTTAACATACATAACTTTCATGCAATGGTGAGAAGAACCCTGATTTCATTGTATCTAAGCTGCCAACACTTAATGAAATAAAATATCACAAGGACAAATTTTGAAATTTGAAGTGTAAAATGGCTGTTGTCTGCTGTGTCACAGTTCATGTACACCCTGACCATATGTCTGATCCTGGAGCTGCTGGGAGGAGTCTTAGCGCTGGTGTTCCACAACCAGGTGAGCCACACAACATGCTAATTAGTAAGAGATAAAGGATAAGATGAAATATAAGTTCATTAGTCCTGATGTAAATTCTCATGCCAGATTTTGTTGAGACAACAAAATTAAATAGCATGACAATAAATGCAATGGAAAAGCAATATGATATCAGTATGATGCAATACTGAAAATAAGACAAGTAAGCTAAAATAGGACTAGAACAGAAGAATAAAAAATAAGATTGGCAAAGACTCTGGGATATGTATGGATGATATGTGAAAAATGTTCATATTGCACATGAAACCTGACAGAGTGAGAAGCTTCTACCTCGGCGGATGGTCAGTGAGGAAATGTGAGAGTGGAACTTTATATTTATAATATTTATGATGTTTAATTTGATTCCTTATTCTCTATCTATATATATTCAAGGTAGCATGAATGATGCTGCTGTTGTGAAATAATCAACCGTGACCAACTACATGACTTGAGAATTACTCTGTTCAAAGATTATTATTTGTATTAGTTTGCCCAGCTTTTCTGATCTGTCGCTGTATTACTATATGAATATCCTCTTCTAATATACTTCTATTTGTATTTCTCTTATTGTCTTCCTATCTCTGTCTTCAGTTTTGTAAGTAATTTCCCTCCCTGCAATAAAATCCAGTCACGTTCTTTTATTTATTCGCCACAGCACAATCTGCTGTTTGTGTGTGACCAAAACCCGTGAGGCAGATTCTTCCAAAATCATGAAAAATTAAAAAATAGATGAGAGCTAAGAGGCTTTATATGATATTCACACTATGTATTTATTTAATGTGCCTAGACTGGAATGTGTACCTAATTTAATAGTTGCAAATTACTGACACGCTGGACGTTTTCACTGATGCACTGCAGGTGGTTAATTAAAAATGCCATGTTTCTCTAACGTAGAGGCAGCCAGCCCAGGGGTCCAGACCACCTTTGAATGAATCCTGATTAGACAGTGTGGTTAGAATGTTCAATTTGCTCTGCTTTTGTATATTCCAATGAACGTGACTGCTGTAATACTGCTTTTAGTGAAAATGAAACTGTTGCTGCTGCTGTTTCACATTAAAAGGTTTTTCGGGGTGAACCATTAGCTGGCTCTTATTGTGACAAAAACCAACAGAAAGTTGTGTCATTGTTGGAAAAGGCCTTTAAGAGAGTTTGCTTTCCTGCAGAGGGCAATTTCAGTTGAAGTGAACCTCCAATAAATTTTTTAAGTAAATAACATCTTTAGCCGTACTGACATTATCGGAATCCTACAGAAATCAACAGGAATTCAGTGTCGCTATTATCTTGACACTTTCACCTCTAATAATGCAACTCTAAATTTAAAGGAATGAACACTGAGCCGTACTCCAGCAGTGTCATGTTTATTTCATGCTGTTCAAATCCTTACTGGTGATGAGAGGTTGGTCTGCAGCTACAACCAATAGAAGAAACGGCAGTTTTCACAGGGACTGTTTTGAATACTCTGCCACTTCATCTCATGGTCATGTTTACATTTCACTCAGTTCTGCTTTTCTTGGTTCTTAGTTGTTGCTTGGTTCTAGTTCTGTTTCCTTGTTCTTAGTTTACCTGTTTTTTGCTCTCTAGTTCTTAATTTAGGTAGTTTTTGCCTTTTTATATCTTATTTTGTACATTTCATTTCTAAAGTTCTACTATTTCTTTTATCTCAGAACCTTCTAAGTGTTTATTTAATGTCTACTGTTGCACGAAGAGAGAGTAACATAATTTCAATTCTTGGTATGTCATGTACATATTGAAGAATTGGCAATAAAGCTGACTTTGACTTTGAAAGAACCACAGTTTCCAAAATCGGACAAGGCTTGTCAGGTTAGGAGCTTGTCGGCAGCATGTTTGTTGCTTTTATTTATCGTTCACATTGTGCATAGAGAATTAATCTCTCAGGTCGGAATGTCAAGGCAGACTCCTGCTATTGCGTCCTGAAGTGTCTGAGGGAGAACATTCAGAACAAACCACCTAAACTGTGGTACGATGCCGTGCGAGTGTTCCAACGCACTGTGTGTTTAGTCATAGTGCAACAATTACACACAGGCTTTTAGCTCACAGCTTCATGGCTCTGTGTGACTTTCTCCTCCTCTCCAAAATACAAACAAATTGAAGGGTTGCCGTTTTGACATGGTTTAAGAGATCCAGGGTTCATAGCAGATGGTTGCTGACAGTCAAAGGATGCTCATTACGGCTCACACTTGTTGCAGCGGGCTCCCTGCAGTCTCTGAAGAACCCTCATACTTCAGTCACATCTTGATTGCTTTTTTCAGATCTGTTGTGCTCGTGTACAAGGCAAAAAGCCGGAGAAATTGTGTCATTCTAAAAATTTAAAGAAAAAACATGTTGCAGTTGATTGCTACTAAACTGGCAGAATGGATCTGTAGGGGTCGTCTTCAGTCACATTTGAAGACATGAGGGGGTTTTCATTTATCTGACTGGTAGAAGATTGTGTGATCGTGCTTCATGATTATAAAGCAAAATTGGTGTGATACTGGCAGTCATATGCTAATATATTCAATTCATTAGTTTCCTTCATTAAAAGCTCTCTCATTCATGAATATCTGAATGTGTCTCTGTGGGGAGAATCTTGAGTATCAGGTTAAATACATGACTGAGATAATGTGTTTTACATGATCTATTTTATTGTTTGTGTCTGTCAAGAGAGTATCTAAACTATTAACGTAACGACTCTACATGTCAGTGTGGTAATGGCAGATTTGTTTTAGATACAATAAAGACCCAGCTCCTCATATGTCACTCCTTTATTTCACTGATGTATCGTTTACATTGAGATTGAAATGAAATAGCAGTGCACGAGAAATGTGCTCGCTTTGATAAGATTTCTGTTTCTTGTCTCCATAAGTAGACTTTTATAAAGATGGATTTTTTACATGTCATTTCCAAGATTCCATTATTTAAAGTGAAAATGACATGTGAGCTTTATAATGAGTTCTTTAATAATATCCCAGTTTCTTCTGTCTCAAAGGAAAACTCTCAGTCGACTCAATTTCTATAAGTCACTGTATTGTACTGTAGTTCAATTGTGGCTGCCTTGTCCTTATAGATCCATTGTGAAGTTCTCATATGTTCAAGGGAGGCAGAAAGAAAAGAAATGAAAATCCAATCCAATATTTTATTGTCTGCAGGACCCATGGTTGAGAACATTGTCACTTCATAATAGAAGCGGTCAAAAGAAAGGCATGACAAGCTGTGAGAAGCTTAAATAGGGTAAAAAAAATCCAGTGCTTTGTTGTCCTTCATCTTGACTGAACTATAAATAAGACGAATGTATCAAAAACAAAGAGTGGAGTGGAGAAATTAGTGGAATAAATGTTGTGTTCCCTAAATTAAAACTTTCAGTTCAAAAGCTCTCAATGAATGTTCTCCAAATTAGAAATATTTATTCTCAGTCTCTGGACAGACTGATACATTAAATTAATGTGACCCTGCTGCACCAGATTGTGACTGACAGATGTAAGCTGTCAAACTGCCTCATTTTAATATCCCAGTTCACTGACTCGGTCACCTTGACTAATCAGAGCATTTCCTCTCCACAGCTGCCCGTTTGACTCACTGATTGTGGACCAGCTGTGTCTTTGAGACTGCACCAATGTGGTAACTTGACCTTATTCACCCCACTGACATACACTAACTGTTTATGTTTCTCCATTACAGACTGTGGAATTGCTGAACAAGAACATCCGAAGGGGCATCGTGAATTACTATGATGACCTGGACTTCAAAAACATCATGGACTTTGTTCAGAAGAAGGTACAGCTGGGTCACACATTTTTTATTTACTTGATAAGGGATGTGCCTGTGAGCAAATCGCAAGGATGGGAAAACTGAATTAGTTTGTCAAATATGTAATAATGCAGTGTAGTGCAGCCAACCAGCCTGTTTCTCATTGCAAGGCTTAGTCAGGGTTTGTTGGAAGAAGCTGCACCACTAGTGAACTTGGCTGCTCACCTCCATGTTGTGTCCAAAATGATCAGAGAGGTGTTGAGTGCCTGCTCACAGAGCAAATCACGCTGCCACAGACAAAGCCTGCAGCTTTTAACGAGCGCATGGGAATGCAGCACCCAGGGTCAGCAACCTGATCACACACTGGAACTAAGAAGCAAACATGAAACTCCACTGATTAGCACATCAGGAGTGAAGACAAATGTTTCTTTAGTCGGTGTGCTGCAAGCAGTATGTCATTAAGCAATAAGTACCTTAACCACCGATGTGTGTAAAGACGGATAAACTCTCTGTGACCTCACTCATAGGTTTCAGGAAGCGGTTTTGAAGCTCAGTGTAGTATGTTGGCACTGTCTAACTCCTCTTAACTCTTTCATTTATATATATACACACGTGGACAAAATTGTTGGTACCCCTCAGTTAAAGAAGGAAAAACCCACAATTCTCACTGAAATCACTTGAAACTCACAAAAGTAACAATAAATAAAAATTTATTGAAAATTAAATAATCAAAAACAGCCATCACTTTTGAATTGTTGATTAACATAATTATTTAAAAAAACAAACTAATGAAACAGGCCTGGACAAAAATGATGGTACCTCTATAAAAGATTGAAAACTATTTGACCAGAGTGACATGATTAACTCAGGTGTGTCATTTAATTGACATCACAGGTGTTTCCAAACTCATAATCAGTCAGTCTGCCTATTTAAAGGGAGACAAGTAGTCACCCTGCTGTTTGGTGAAAAGGTGTGTACCACACTGAACATGGACAACAGAAAGCGAAGGAGAGAATTGTCCCAGGACATCCGAAAAAAAATTATAGACAAACATCTTAAAGGTAAAGGCTATAAGACCATCTCTAAACAGCTTGAAGTTCCTGTGACAACAGTGGCTCATATTATTCAGAAGTTCAAGACCCACGGGACAGTAGCCAACCTCCCTGGACGTGGCCGCAAGAGGAAAATTGATGACAAATTGAAGAGACGGATCGTTGGAATTGTATCCAAAGAGCCCAGAGCTACCTCCAAAGAAATTAAAGGTGAACTCCAAGGCCAAGGTACATCAGTGTCAGATCGCACCATTCGTCGTTGTTTGAGCCAAAGTGGAGTTCATGGGAGACAACCAAGGAGGACACCACTGCTGAAAAAAACTCATAAAAAAGCCAGACTGGAATTTGCAAAAATGCATGTTGACAAGCCACAAAGCTTCTGGGAGAATGTCCTTTGGACAGATGAGACCAAACTGGAGCTTTTTGGTAAGGCACATCAACTCTATGTTCATAGACTCAAAAACCAAGCATACGAAGAAAAGAACACTGTCCCTACGGTGAAACATGGAGGAGGCTCAGTAATGTTTTGGGGCTGCTTTGCTGCATCTGGCACAGGGTGTCTTGAAAGTGTGCAAGGTACGATGAAATCTGAAGACTATCAAGGCATTCTGGAGAGAAATGTGCTGCCTAGTGTCAGAAAGCTTGGTCTCAGTCGCAGGTCATGGGTCTTCCAACAGGACAATCATCCAAAACACACAGCCAAAAACACCCAAGAATGGCTGAGAGAAAAGCGTTGGACTATTCTAAAGTGGCCTTCTATGAGCCCAGATCTGAATCCCATTGAACATATGTGGAAGGAGCTGAAACATGCCATTTGGAGAAGACACCCATCAAACCTGTGACAACTGGAGCTGTTTGCTCATGAGGAGTGGGCCAAAATACCTGTTGACAGCTGCAGAACGCTCATTGACAAATACAGAAATTGTTTAATTGCAGTGATTGCCTCAAAAGGTTGTGCAACAAAATATTAAGTTATGGGTACCATCATTTTTGTCCAGCCCTATTTCATTAGTTTGTTTTTTTAAATAATTATGTTAATCAACAATTCAAAAGTGATGGTTGATTTTGATTATTTAATTTTCAACAAATTTTTATTTATTGTTACTTTTGTGAGTTTCAAGTGATTTCAGTGAGAATTGTGGGTTTTTCCTTCTTTAACTGAGGGGTACCAACAATTTTGTCCACGTGTGTATATAAACAGCACCCTCCATAATTATTGGCACCCCTGGTTAAGATGTGTTCTTTAGCTTCTAAAGTTTTGGCGCGAGCTATCGCACGATTTCGGAACGAGATTTGCTTTCTAGCGTCCTGAGATTTGGATACAGACCACAACAAATAGCGTTGGCTTTATTTTTCACCCTCTGAAGTTGCAGCTTGAGCATGACCAACACTTATACCACTGGAGAAGGATTAATACGACATTTATATCTGTTCCGTCTTAAATTTTAGCTGTTGCTTGAGAAAGAAAATTACACTTGTAAAGGATCTATCAAAAAAAATTACTTTGATGGTTGATGGATCTTAGATCTCCACAGCTATCGCAAACCTCCAGCGTGTTGCATTCATGCACAGCACATCATGTTCTGGTTGCAGATTTATCGTGTGGTATGCTGTGTGAAGATATTAACTCGTTAACAATGTTGTTTCAGTGATGGCAGGAAGCCTTTTGGCCGAAGCTTGTAAAGCTTCTGTCATATTTTTCCTGTCATGATGTAAAGCTGCTGGCTCGCTCAAGTGTCTTTCAGCAAGAAAGATTTAAGTGCTTTCCTTCAGGACTTGGACCAAACACCATCAGAAAAACTTAGCAGGGATTGAGATTGTTTCCACATATAAATAAAGTCTGTGGATTTATGGCCAGTGGCTTGAATTCAGCCATGCTTGTGTGCTCGTGCTGATTAAATAGTGGTACATTTTTTTGTGGTTGTCTTTTGTAGGATTTAAAAAGAATCCCTTAGTTTTGTGGGGATTTATGGTGTGTTTGTGTTTGAGCAGTCAGAGGAGGTTCCTGATGGAGTTTGTTTGTTGAGATAAACTGATCATGGACTTCTACTCACAGTGCTTTTTTTCTTTCTTTTTCTCTTATATGATAGCTTCATCAATCAGATTTTCGTTTTAATGTGTTATGTGTATTCTAATCCTGTGTTTCCATTAAAACGCTGGACAGCCTGACACCCTGATTGTGGAAAACATTTCTACTCCATAGAAGGTAATGACAAGTGATTCACTGATAAACTCGTACCAATCACTTAAAGCTGTCAGTTGTCTCATTTTCTGTGTAGTTTGAATAGGTCAGATGAGCCTCTCTGGAAATTGCAAAGCAGTTGAGTGCAAGCTTGAAAGGAAATGTCTTTACGTTCTGTGTGTTTGTGCATAGCTGCTTTTGTTTTGGATTTGGCTGTTTCTGCTTTTGATTCTTGATATTTCTGCGGGATTTTTCAGTGTGTGAATCAGAGTTGCTGCTGTCATGTGTAAAACCAAATTACAGGAGAATGAAGGCTTGAAAGCACCTTCATAATTGACAACATGAACAGTTGCTGTGGCACTTTAATGATATTAAACTATGTCTGAGTTCTACAATTTTTTATCATTTTCTGAGGAGGACAATTCCGCATTCACAGCCACTTCACATATTGATCACTTAGTTGGAGAAAGTAGGCAGCATTGACTTCTCTAATATTTCCACAGTTTTTACTTTGACTTCTTTGTGAAAGTAAAAATTCACAAAGTATTTTTAAAGTGTTTGTTGTTATCTTCATTTGCACAATTCATGATGTCCCACCCTTATTTGCTGTTAGGAACAAATATGCCTACATTTCCCCACTTTCTAATGTGATCTTTCAGAGCGAGCATAATCAGTTTTGCCTTTTGCGTGAGTTTGAACAGCATGTAAAAGGTTGAAGCTAAAACAGTTAGCTGTATTTTTCTCAGTTTTAATCAAGATAATAGTCGACTAACTAAAATGATAGTGATCATTGGCTACAATGCTTAACTATTTAGCTTGAAGCATTCTGTTTCCAGCTTGTGTGAGTTTCCTCCTGGAGTTCTGGTTTCTCCTGCCATCAAAAACTTGATATATTAATTCTCCAAAGTGCCCTTGACAGAAGCGCGGCTTAGAGATGGCGTCGAATCGTCAGGCTTCACACTGCTGCTGATACTTAGAATTGGTTAAATGCAGAGAACTAATTTTCCTACTGGATTCAATACAGGATAACTTTACTCCTTAACAAGAGAAAATGAGAATGATATATTTCTGGAGCACAACATCAATCCAGGTATTAGTCGCAGGTCATATCATATCCTGTATTAAGTTAATTTCAAGCCGACCTTTCCTTTCACTGCACCTCACTATTCGAATGGAGATGTGACATTTACTCCGTCAGTAGAGGCTGCGTTTGCTTTCAATGTGGGCGAAGGCAGGAAAGACCTTTATGCCGCACAATTACATTGAGTAATTACTGAAAATAGAAATCATAATATTGCTCTGCTATCATATTGCCAGAAGCTGCATTTTTTCATGTGCGTCATTAGAGCAAGCTTTAGCAACTGCATAAACAGCACAATGTTCAAATACTTCAGACCACTTGTTGATCACAATTTACAGTCATAGCGATCAGTGTTCTCACAGCATGTTTGTGTCTGTGTGTGTGTGTGTGTGTGTGTGTGTGTGTGTGTGTGTGTGTGTGTGTGTGTGTGTGTGTGTGTGTGTGTGTGTGTGTGTGTGTGTGTGTGTGTGTGTGTGTGTGTGTGTGTGTGTGTGTGTGTGTGTGTGTGTCACAAAGTCTTGTAGGCTTACAAACAAAGTTATTCAGTTTTTTGGACAGACACTTACTTCATGTCCTCAGTGCTTTGCGGTTGTTTGATACAACAGCGATCATGAATATTTATAACTTCATTTTGGATTCAGCAGAAGAGGCGGTTGGTGGCATTTAGACAGCGATTTTACATACACTTAGCACATTTTTTTAAGGGGCAGCGTCTGAGTGCAAGAAAATATAAAACAGCATGCAAAAAAAAAGGAATAACAGCAAACATAAAAACAAGCGCAACACACACTTGAAAACTTCACACACATGGATTCAAATTCACAGTAACTATGTTTTTGTTGGTGCTATGTTGATTTGCGGGCTGCAGAGTGGCGTAGTGGTTAGCACTTTTGTTTTGCAGCAAGAAGATCCCCAGTTCAAATCCCGGGGTGGGCCTGGGATCTTTCTGCATGGAGTTTGCATGTTCTCCATGCATGGGTTTTCTCCGGGCACTCCGGCTTCCTCCCACAGTCCTAAAACATGCTGAGGTTAACTGGCTATTCTAAATTGCCCGTAGGTGTGAATGTGAGTGTGATTGTTTGTCTGTATATGTAGCCCTGCGACAGACTGGCGACCTTTCCAGGGTGTCCCTTGCCTTCGCCCGAGTCAGCTGGGATAGGCTCCAGCACCCCCCACGACCCTAGTGAGGATAAAGTGGTGTATAGAGAATGGATGGATGGATATGTCGATTTGCTTTTGGGACATGGAAGCAGTTTAATAGATGGCATTAGTAGACAGACTGTTCTTCTGAGAGCAGAAACTCAGCACATCTTCATCACATATATATATATATATATATATATATATATATATATATATATATGTGTGTGTGTGTGTGTGAAGATCTTATTCTATTCTTTACAGCTTTTGCTGTTACAAAACCACTGATCATCTGAAGGTCACATTTTTGTTTACAGCGTCTGTACAGTTGTGAGGTCAATTGTAATGCTTCATAGTTAATTTTATTGTGGAAAAATGCATTGTTTTCACTCAATCCAAAATGATACTGCAACCTTAAACCTGAATGTTGAACAAAGGAAAAGAGAGTTTAGTCTTTCTCAGAGGAATATTAAAGGTAGCACAATTAAAATGCACAAATATGAGACATTTTCCCCAACTCACTTTTTTGTTTTCATTTTTTTTAGAATAAGAACAGCAAATAAGACGGAATGACAAATAACAGTTTTTGCCTTTCAGGAAATATTCAGCGGTGCAAATAGCCCCACTTCATTTTAATAAATGTTATCCATCTATGGAGTCTGTCACTTCCTCGATCTGTTCAAAACAAATTTTCACTGATGCAGCATCAAACCTTCCCAAGTGCTGCACAAAGATTGTCTTCCCTCACTGTTAATCTCACATTTGAGCCTACAAGCTCTCAGTAGGATTAAATGTCAGATGAGGGATGGAACAGTCATTATTTGGTCGTCTGAGGCCTTTGCTGGTGAGTGAACAAGTGGAGAACTTGGATCTCTGTGATGAAGCATCATCCTGTATCAAAATGATGGTCTTCTTGAATTCTGCAGACCTCTTGCTGTGTCTTGAGGTGTTTTTTTCACTCACTCTTCATGCTTTACCTTGTGAATCTTATTTCTAGTGTGTGAAATTTTAGATCAGGTAATGACAGGTGATTCACGGATAAAATCTTACTCATTAATGTTGTCATTTAAATCATTTTGTGTGTAGTTTGAAAAAAATCAGATGAGCCTTTCCTGGAAAATGCAATTTGTTGAATTGGTAAGTTGAAAATTATAATTTCAACTCTGGTCCTGTTATGGAAGATGTTGCCATTCTGTGACTTTGTTTTGGATGTGGCTGCTTCTTCTTTCAATTTATCATGTTTCTACATGATTTTCCAGGGTGTAAATCAGAGTTGCTACTTTCATGTGTAAAACATAATTACAGCAGAATAAAGGCTAGAAACACCTTCATAATTGACAACAGGAACAGCTGCCTCAACACATTTTGTTATCAAATAATATCTGACACCTGCCATTTTCATAATTTTCTCTAACAGACACAGCAAAACCACATATTGACCAGCCACTCAGTTGGAGTTAAGAAGTAGGCATGCAGCATGCCTGACACTGTAGTAAAAAAGTAAAAACTTTTCACTCCACCTTTTAATGTGACTTTTCAGAGGGGGCATAATCACTTTTACCTTTTGGTCCACCTGGTAACTGCAGTCAAATGATCACCCCAAACATTTTAGCTTGTAGCATACTCTAACTCATGTTACCAGTGACTAAGCTCACCTGTAAGGTTTTTGTTCCAACTGATAGGAAAATATTTTCCTATCAGTATTATGCTAATAGCACCGATAGAAGCAAACCAGCTTCCTGTTGGCACTTCAACATGTGGATCTTATTATTGTCTGATCACTTGACATCTTGTACTTGTGGCTACAGCTCTAGAATAGAAGAAACAAGTTTTCCTCTAGTTTTTTTTTCCAGTTAATATGCGCTTTATTCTCCATGCATTTTTGCCAGTCCTGTTGATTATAAGTGTTTAATTGCTGGGTGGTCACACTTCAGTAGTTTATTTTGGCAGTGTTGCATCCACCTGATACACATTTGCTATTTTTTTTTACTTTCCAGTGTCAGTTACATCACTTTTTTTACTTAAGGTAATAAAACAGTTTTATACGTATGCACACTCTGAAATAAATCATTAATCACTTTAGGCCGCACCCTCTCTTATTACACAAATATACATACATATGATAGTATATATCACCTGAAATTGAACAAATGCAATAAGCATTCAAGTTTATATTGTCTGGAGTGGAAAAATTTGCAAAGGAAAAATGATAAGGTCAGAATACTCACTTTCAACATAATTGTACACACAGTGTACATTGGATTTAACTTTCTGGTGACACTCATGCAAATATAAAACCTCTGTATCCAGTTAAGTAATGGGATTAAAAGAGGAAAAGCAGCATCCTTTGTAATTCACATTTCATCATTTGACTGTCACACGAGTGTTTAGCAGAACTTGGTGTATTTATGTAAATGAAGCTGAGTGAGCAAACTGAACAGAACCAAAGTGTGGTGGTGTTAAAGTTATTTGAAGTGAATTGGTCAATGTTATCATCTGAGAAGAACAACTCATTCTCTCCACCGGTCTGTTATTGACCTGTGTCTTCATCTCTGGAGAACAGCTGATTGATCAGTTGTGTCTACACAGCGTGCTCATCCGTCAGAGCGGAGGTGAGATTAACATGGGTACAAACAGTCCATCAGTCATGTGGTACGATAGATTGTTTGGTCAAAGTGTGCTCTTGCAGATCCTCAAGAGCTTGTTTTTGCTTGAGATACAGGCCTTTATCCTCCAGAGAACATCTTTGTGCCATGTAGTCAATGTGTAATTTGTGGCAGTAGTAATTTAGCTTTTACAGTATTAAAAAAAACTCGATATATTATACTCCTACTCCAAGTAGAACTTCAGCTAAAATTACACTTTCTGTAGAATCTTCAAATGCAGTAACTTTGATTGTTTCAGTGCACAGGTTCAGTTGGTGTTTTCAGATGCTGAAATCTTCATCTGTGTGAGAGATAAAGCAGTAGGATATGTAATATAATATAGGAGACACAACTGTCAGGGCAAGCATGAAGAAAATAGGAAGAAGAACAATAGGAAGAAAAGAGGCAGAAGGCAAGGGAGGAGAATTAAAATGTGGTAGGAATGCCTGCAGGAGTAAAGGAAGTGTTTTGCCTACAGTTCAGATGGATGGAGGAACAGAGAAAAGTCTATTATTTGCTGAAAGAAGCACAGCCCTGTGTTCACCAAACAGCTCTATTTTTTTATTCTTCACTTACTGTTTACTTCAATAGATGATGAATGTGGCTTTTTTACGCCATTTGAAGGATGTCAGTCTTTTGCAAAACATCAAAAAGTTTGTGTTATCTGATGCTCAAAACCTGTCTGTACTGCTACATGCAACAACATGAATCTACTTGTAACCAGAATATGTGATTCCCTGCACAGTTTCCATGTTCAGTTGATCAGATGATGTTGCAGCGGCATCGCTTAACTTTAGAGTTGAGACCTCTTTGTTTTCTGATGGGTTGTTGTCCATTTTTTTCTTCTTCTGCTGTAGCTGATGTGTGATGGTACACAGAGCTGATATTTCAGCAAGAAACGGCTGAATCAGTCTCAGGGTGGACTGCTGTCTGCCTCCACCGGCTGGAGTTGAAGTAGAGTGTAGAGAGAAAAGATGAACTATGTCACAATAAACGCTGAGCGGGTTATTGAGATCATGAACCACAGATGTGAAAGATGCAGCTGCAGATCTGGAAATGCCTGCAGAAAGATAAAGTTCCAGTAGTGGAAAAGCAATATTTTTGACTTGTAACAGAGAAAATACAAAAGGAATATGATCATGGCATGACTGATAATAAATACATACACTATAAAAACAGTTCTGTCAAAACAAAACCTGAATATCTGCCAGCAGATTGTGGACATTATTTACAATTTGGACCTTTTTTTGACATTCAACACACAAGTACATTTTTTCTGTGACAATTGACAAAGTAGATGCACAAAGTAAAATAGGACATTATTTCCCTTGCAGTTCTTTGTCGGGATGAGTCCATTGACACCACAAAGCCTGTCTGTTAAAGGTCTTTTACCTCGCAGTCTGAGGGAGCCAACAGGTCCAACTAGCAAATCACATCTTATTGACAGTCATATCGATTTGTTCAAAGAGCAACATGTTAGCAAATGTGATAGATAACATCGGAACTGTTTCAAACTGCTTTATCTTTTTTAGCCAATTCAATGTAGCCATCTCTGTATGCAAGTGCAACATTCACACTGGTAACATCAACTCACATTACTCACAATTATTTTGGACTGAATTCCTGCAAAAAGAGTGTAAATGGAGGTTTAAATGTGCGCTAGAGTGCTACTGCGCTTGTCTCTGCAAGTGTTAGAGTTGAATTTGTAAATACATTTATCATAATCGAGCCTTAGAGCCATAGTGTTTTACATGACTATTTTTATAGAATACCACTCACTCACTTCTACCTGCACATATCTCTCCCTCTCTCTCTCTCTCCCTAGTCTCCACATCCCAGTATATTTCCACTCTTTCAGCTTAGCCCACCCCCTTGTGTAACTCGAGCTATTTCTTATCTTATGCCATGTCTTCATTTCTGCTCGTGTATAAAATAAACCTTGTGTGGGAGCAGTCTTTGTAGCTCGCACTAATGTGCCTTGTTACACTGTGCTGTGGTACCCTTGCAAGTAAAATTACAGTCTCCGTGTTTTTCTGGTTTGGTGAATATCTTCTTATGTTACGTGGGAGCTCTCAGCGGAGCTTCCCTCTGACAGCAAGGATTTATCCTTCAATAAGCTGCAATGTGACATGAGAGAGAGACGATCTTAGTGAAGACCTCCTCCAGTTCTGGTTGGATACATAAATGTATGAACACAGTCTGATAAAGTAATGCACGCCTGTTGTGTTATGACTTCTTTTGTTGATATATTTTTTGTATTATTATTCAATTAATTTACAAAGCTAGGGCTAATTTAAGATAATTTACAATCCATTGCTTTCCCTGATGTTTTAGATTTCTGTCATAGTGTTGTTACAGTGTCTGTATCGATATATTTAGACAAGTATTGCATGAAATTCAGGATTTTACTGTTGTAACAGCACTCTGGGTAGCTTGATTAGCTAACAAAAGGGCTTAGATTCATAGGAATTATGGGATTGTTCTGAAGGACATGTGGGAATTAGTGTTGGAAGTGTAATTATTAATCGCCCGATTGACTACAACTGTCAAGTTGAACAGCTTGATAGCCATTGATTCACATCACACACAAACCCTCACTTCAAAGAGGCTCCATCACACAAACACACACACAAAACGGCATCACCGGGTGCTACTGCAGCAAAGTCATTCATCACACAGATCAATTTTGTTCGTAGCATTTGCAATTTATATGAATGCAGGGAACGCAACATGGAGTGAGTTTGTCGCACAGCTCACACTTGGAGCAGTCGGCTCAGCTGACCAATTAGCCACACAGCGATTATCTCAATCTGCCAGACAACAGATGCTCATCAGTCGACTGGGCAGTTGGCGACGAAATCAGTCACACAATCTTCCTAGATTTCATTCCAGGAGACCACACTAACTAAGCTCTGAATTGAATTCTGAAGAATACTTGCCATCCATCAGCGAAGAAGAAGATTGAGAAGCAGGGGAGAAAAGAGCAAATTTAGAAGAAAGTTCATCTGTGTTACTCTTACTATCAGCCTGACATTTGGAATCCAACAGAACAATATTTAATTGGTACATTACAAAAAAGTGTTGTTGTTTTTTTTATCACAGCCAACACTCTAAAAGTCACTGCAAGTAGAGTCTCTTTGTTGTCTGATGGCTTAGAGAGGTGGGCTGTGAAAGGTTACGCTCATGAGGATGTGTAATGAACTAAGCACAACATCAATCCTCCCAAAGATGGGATTTCCTGCACAACTGTTTGTGTTATATCGCATAGTTGCACTTCCTAAACTCTAAACTTCGTGTAGAGTTCTAGTGTTTTTGAACTTTTAGCTGCAGGCATTAATCACATCATAATTTCTTTGCCCCCCTGTGACCTTTGCTTGGGTCTTGACCCAGTGCTGGAAAACAGCTCTGCAGAGTCCCACCAACAAGAACAGAGAGTAACGCTCTGGCACAGTGGCATCATATCAGCATACTGATCACACTGCCTGGCAAAGGGTTTCTCATATTTATTCATTTATTCATCGTCCCTCTTCATCCCTTGTCTCATGCTCGCTTTCTGCCTCACTTTCTCCCTCCCAATAAAACATTTGTCTCAGTAAGTGACATCCAAGCTGAGCTAATGTTCTGGTCTTTCTGTCACTGTTTAATCTCTGATGCAGCTGTGCGGCTGCTATCCACCCCAATAAAAATATAAATAAGCAGAAATTACTGAATGGAGGCATTAGATGGTCAATGTAATTTATTCGGAGTTCCTTCAGTTGAGCCTGTAACTTTTTTTTAATTCAAACATTGAAAACCATTTGGTCTCAGATATTTGTCATATCTGTGTGCATATTATCACTAGGATAAAGCGGTGTATAGAGAATGGATGGATGGATATTATCACTAGTCAGGCACAGATGGCTCTGTATATACAGTTATTGGCTAGCTGTGCTTTTGCCGCTCTGAAAAGTCCAAAATATCTACCATTAGAAATTTCCATAGAAAACCTGCCCATAGAAGAGAGTTGGATGATTAGTTGAATTTTATTTGCAAGTCTAATTTTTTTTTGAAGCATTCTGTTTCTCAGTGAGACTCTCATTGTGTCTTCTGCTGTGAAGTGCACCTCATTTTCAGCCCTCCTTGAAGCACCAAACATTCAGTAAGCCTTTCTCAGTTGGTCACTCATGAACAGGGAACGTGAGCTGAGTTTTGAGACAGGTCAGTTGTATCCTACTGACGATGTGTTGTTGCCATAGTAACCCTGCTCGGTACGAGAAAAACCGCAAGCCGAGCCAATCATGGAAAGATGCCATCTGTGGGATTATGATTGAACACCTCAATCAGAATCCTGCTTCAATGTCACTTAACCTCGGCTGGTGTAAGGGAGATGTTCGGACAAGTGTGGAGAGCCGATGATAGTCGTCCCTCTTCTGCAGCAGATGTTTGCGGTGAACCTGCAGACAAGATTATTTATCTTTTATATTTCTTATTTGTTTCTCAGTTGAATCATATGTGAAGTTGATAGAAATTTACCTTTAAATATACCTTTATTATCATTACATGATGTTTTGAGAGTCGGTGACAAATCCAAATAATAATAAAGACCTTAATACTGACTGAAATAATCCCAAAAATAGAAAACTGTTTTGCATCAACTTGCACTATTTCCATTTTGTCTAGAGGTCAATCAATATGGTTTGTTCACCTCCGAGACTGGTCATTAGTAATCAAGTATTGTAATTGATACCAATCAACCCCCGATATTTGGAACTGATGTACGTTTGTAGTGAGAATGAATATCGTGGTGACAAATTTTCGATTACCACAAACTCCAACGCAAAGCTAAATTAAAATGCAGGAACATTCAGTTAAAATGGCTGACTGTGACCGACCTCTACAAGTGTCTGCCAGTAAAACACTGAAGTTTCCTCTGATGGTGGGCGATAACCTTGTACTGCAGCTCCACCTCCGTTGATGTGTGTGAATAGGAAACACTGGCTTTGTTGTGTTTCTCTCTGTAATATGTTAAAGGAAAGGTCTTGACCCGATGTGAAGTGCCCAGAGCTTTATTATATTTTGTTCTATTCTATTGAGATGTGTTATGTATTATTCTCTGAAATTAAATTGAATGAGGCAAAACATTATAACGTGATCTCTAACCCCCCAAGGTAAAATAGTGCTATGTAAGTGAATGCAGTGCGGAACTGTTTGCCATGTAAAACTAATAATGAAGTAGTTTTTTTAGTCTATGTGATTTAAAAGCTCACTGCCAAAACCAGTAGTAATTCTCTTCTTTTAGAAGTCTCATCAAAGCTCATTCATTTTCCCTGTGGGGTGATATTGTTTTGTTTCCTCTGAGGCTGAAAGAGAGGGCAGTAAGAAATAAACTGGTTGGTGTTGCATTATTTTGTGTCTGTGGACCAACAACAGGTGGCTGCAGGTATCAGTTTGCTGTGTGGGGCTGCAAATCTGATTGATTTAAGAGGAAACACATCAGTCTGCTGCTTTCAGATGCTGGCTGAGTGTGAAGGAGATGTAGCAGAGGCCTCTCGCTGGAGATTAAACACATTTTCAAGCTATTATATGTCAGACAGGATAGAAAGCTTTTTGTAATTTTACAGATATGGTATAAAATTAGAATTGCACTATAATTGCAGAATTACACAGTTTCAGTACTTTTCCAATTTGTGTTGCCTACCTTAATGTTTCAACACTGTGATTAAAAACAATTAAATCACTTGCCTGACAAGCAAAGAGTAATAAAGACCAAAAACAAAAAAACAATGTATATGTCATAATGTGTATATGACAATAATAATATGCCTTATTTTATCTTATATCTGCCAGCTGTACTGTACACTGATTTTGGCAAAGATACGGACATACTCACCAAAAGCAGACTTAATGCTAATTACATGCAAATTGCAGTTGATTGTGGCTCGATTCATCCCAAAACGTCACTGGCATTATGCCAATGCTGCAAAAATAATGTTGTTTACGGGACTGTTTTTATCTTTCCCCTCTCTGTCTCTTTTCCGCCTGCCATATGTCTTCCCTCTCTGGCTTTTTTATTCTGTTTTCTGCTCACTTCTCCTTTTAATTGCTACCATCTTTCTTTTCTCTGGCAGTTTAAGTGTTGTGGAGGTCGGGAGTATAAAGACTGGGAAGTCAACATGTACCACAACTGTTCTGCACCTGGTCCACTAGCCTGCGGTGTCCCATATACCTGCTGCATTACGAAAAAGGTACGTATTACTGTATTAATACGATACCAACTGTTACTGTTTCTGCTGTACTATAACTGATGGCAACAGTTTCTACTACTTGTGATATTACCGCTTTTTAGCTGCTAGTAGTGTATTAAAAATATGCAGCTGTTACAAAGACTCACTGTACTATAGTTTGGGTTCACTTATTGTGACCAAACCAGCTTTATTACTACTGCCACTGAAAGTACCAGTATTTTTTGGCATAGTCTATAAAGAACACGTTTGAACCTGAATAAAAACTGGGGCGTGGAATTAAATAAACTTCAGACCTCTATAGTCTGCTCTTTATCTCTGCTCAGGGCAACATTAGCTGCTACTTCCATAATACACCCAAAACCATGACAGAACTGTTATTGAGCTGCATTGTGGGTCAGGGAGGTGCTAGTTTTTGACAAAAAATCCAATGTGTGGAATCAAAATTAAGACAAATCTGGCTCTGTTGCATCAATGTAGATATTTTTCAACTAGATACAATAGGTCAGATCATGTTAGGGGAGTGTGAGGATATAATTGTGGAGAAATTAGTGTATTATTCAATTTTCATTTATGTTAAATGCTGAAAACATCAGAATTCCCAAACAAGGCACCTCTTAACTGAATGGATTCTGGGTTAATAGTTTTCAGGATCAGTGTTCAGAAATATTATCTGCACCATTTTCATCTGTTTTTGCATGAGGTACTTTATAATTTGTGGCTTTATTTATTTAAAACAGGTGAAGTTCTAAACATGCAGATCAAAGTGTGCAGTATGTCATTATAGTAATAGCTGTAATATGTGGAGTTACATTCAAAATGCATGTGATTAAGCCTCTGCCATGCCACACACAGGCAATTTTCCCCCACGCTAAGCAGCACAAGTTCCTCAGTGATTATGGGGAGAAAGAACAAACAAAAACTTTGCATGCAAACGGACAGCAGTTGCAGTAAGTTGTTGAAATGAACAAGTCAAGGCTGGTCTAATGCTTTCTGTGTCCAGAAGTATATGAGGATCCTCAAGGGTCACTGAGACACAAATTTTGTAGCCCAGGTCTGTCAAAGTCTGCACATTGAACATCCACATGCAGATCAGAAGTAGTGTCTGCACAGACCGTCTGGGCATCAACTATGTTCCAAGTGCCATCGTGTGCATGAGCAGATTATGTTGATGTCATCCTACAGCGCATGTTGGCAACAAAGTCCTTGTAGTCTTCAAGCAGACGTTAAAGTACTATAATAACAACAATTATGCATCTCTGGTGGCCACAGCTGTCCGTGGGCGAGTTGCAAACCGGAATAATCAAGGTTTAACTTTATATTGTTCCTGAACTCATGAAACTGAAGTCATCTCATTTGCACACCATTAAATAGCATGACTATTAGCCATGCATAAAGATTATCCTATTCAACAGTTTTGTGTTTTCATGAGTCACTTCTGGTAATGGGCTTAATTAAGGGACAAAAATGTCAAGTGTTCATTCCTATTAACTCAAAACAACAATGTGGCCAGAAAAGAGGTGTTTGTTTTTTGTTTGACTATTTATCAGTCCGTCACTCTGTCCTATTCTTGTGAATGCAATATAGCAGAAACATCTGGAAGGAAATGAATTACATCTGACACAAACATTTGCCTGCACTGAACGATGACCTGATCAGAATTAGCTGGTCAGAGGTCACTGCATAACCTTTAGAATTCATACACAGAATAAGACATTTTACGCAAAAGTCTAATAGGACAAAATGATGAAGTGAAGACATTTTATATCCAAAACATCTGGAAAAACATGGATGTACACTGCAACTTGTCACACAACCATAGTAATTCTAGTCTGTTAGTGCTGGGGCGACTGCAGTCGATGAGTGGAGTGAACTTGTTCAGCAGCTTAGAGGCAGCCAGAGTACAATGGTCTAGGCACACAGTAGGCAAAGTAATGGATGGAAAAGAACAGCACAACCCACTCTACCTGTGTCGGTAGCAACAGATGCTGCTCGTAAACAGAACACAGCTGCTGTCCTCCATGCAGACCTGACTTAACTAAAAAAGAAATATGCAGATGTAGAGATTAATTCATAGTAATCCCTTCTTGGTTGTAGCAACTACTCGATGCTAAATAACTGGCAGACCATCATCCCACTGTCAGAAAACATAAGGGCATATAAGGGCATCAGTAATACATAAATAAAATTAAAAAATATTATTGAAATAATTGATAGCGTGAGTTTTGCCATTTTCTGAATGAACAAGAGGATTATTTTAGTACAAATGGAAATAGATTTAAGTCATGCCTTTTTTGCTGATCAGTGGTGAAATCATTCAGATGAGAGATTAATGTAGATTTTGCTCAACATATCAGGTACTGTCATCCAGATCATTTAATTTGTCCACATTTAGCTTTGCATCATCCACTAGAAGCACACAAGAGTTCAGTTTCTACTTTGTAATCTTTGTAATTTTCACATTGGCGTAAAGCAGCAGTTAGCACCACCTGACAGTGCATGACGTTTCTTCTCAGAGATCCAACAATTTTTCTCACTTGTTTCATTGTATTTCAGTGTTGAGCTGAATACTGTGCACCAATACCTGCTTTTTGTTTTCTGAGCTGTTTGCTTCCTCTTTGGCTACTTAGAATTGTGACATATGATTGGAATGAAGTATATTTCTTTGCAAAAACAAGAGACAATGTGTCGACCGACTGTCATTATCTGCATCTGCATGGTTCACCTATTTATTTTATGATGCAAAGCAACAAGCTCAGAGTTATCAGGCTTTGCAGCAGGCTCACAAATTCATTCTAATTTACACCCAGAGACACAAGCTTTATGGAAAATCCTTACGTCTTACATTGGAGGATAGTCGCAGCTTCTTGTCTTCCACTTAGTTTCTGTTTCTCTCAACTTTACCTCCTTCTATCTGCTTCTCTTCCCTCCAGCCTAATGAAGTGGCAAACACTCTGTGTGGGTACAAAGTGCTGGAGAAAGAGGTAAGACTTCACAGATGCACTCCTGGAAGTCAGCTAAGACAAGATAGATGCCTGTCGATGACGTAGTAGTTTTTAAACACAGAACACTTGCTGTGTTTTCATGTAGTGTGTTTCACTGATAGCTGGACGCCTCCCAGCAGTTACTGTAGTTTCTGTAGCTGCCATGGACAGAATCAGGAGCACACGTCTGGGCTTTATCACCTAACCGATAGTTTAGATTTACACTGTTTAAAATACAGGCTCCCCAGACTGGTGCAACAAAAGTCAGTACACCTTCAGTTACTTTTTTTCAGCACTTTGATTTGCTCTTTTTAGAAAAACAAACAAAAAGACAATCATTCTCAGCATGAAGAATGCCAGATTTCTGAAGAGATGTTCTGTCATCCTTCAGAGACTGTTTCTTTTCAGCTGCTCTTTGTTGGAGGGGGTGTGTTGTTCTGCCTTTGTCTTTGAAATACTGCAGTCACGGTCTTTTTTTGATTCAAGACAAGTCAAACACTTTTTTCTTCTTTAGAAACCCTTTTGTGATTTTGGCAGTGTGCTGTGGATGCCAGAATATTCTTTTTATGCCAAGATGCTGCTGACTGGAAATTGTCTTGTTAGCCATTAATTTCCCACCTCTGTGTATATGTTTACATTTTAATGTCATATTCAGATTTTTCACTACCTCAGGCACTTCTTTTCAATGTGGAGCCTTCATGCTAACATGTAGGTACGTAGAACCTCCACTGGTCCAAAACTGAGAAAATTCTAGTGTTCACAGGTCGTTTTATAACTTTGTTCATGCAGTTTGGCTAATTGGAAATCAGAGGTGCTCTCAGTTTTGTTTCATTGCCACAGGCTTTTTAACTTGTGGGTCATTGATCACAGTTGTATTTACTGTTGCTGTGCTGGTTTTTACTTAGGGGCTTATGTTTTTCAATACAGTTTTTCTTTTCAGTTGTTCGTAAGAAGGAGTACTGCACTTGTCAATTTGTCAAAAGTAATGCACTTATTGAGAAGTGACATTGTTTTGACTTTTAAGGAATATAACGCAGAGGTGTTCTCACGTCTGTTTTATACTGCACACTGTGTCGTTATCATTACTGCCACAAATTGGGGAATATCAAGGACGACCTTCAAATGAAGACATTACTGCGACGAATTTAGGCAAGATGAAATTTAGCAAATGGCTTTTCCTTTGCCTTTTACAGTTTGACATCTGACTGATAAGTGTTTTGTGTCTCACAGCGTTTGAACTTAATTGACGAAATCCATATTAGAGGCTGCACTGATGCATTCTTCATCTGGCTGATGGACAACTACAAGATCATGGCTGGACTGCTCCTAGGAATCCTGCTGCCTCAGGTACACGTAGACTCACTGAAAAACACACATTTCTCGCACTGACAGTGTAATACTTATGATGTTCAGAGTGGAATCAAAACTGATTACTATTAACGAGGTAAATATGATTTTAGGCAAGGTGAAGATGAAGGTGTAAGGAAATATAACATGTACCTTATGTTTGCTTGACACCAAAGCATTCACCTACAATCTCATGTCTTGATGCCTTGTGTTTTGTCCTCAAAAGGCAGCTGAGAACCCAGAATGTGTTGCATAAAAGTTACTTGCATAATCTTTAAATTGACCTTTTTCTGATGTTCACAGGTGTAGTTGCAAAGTTGTGTCCTTTGTACCTGTGATTTTCACAGAGCCGCCTGTACTTGATACAGCTGGGGTGATTCATCAAGAGCACATTGGAAGCACAGTGGGGAAAAAAACATTTATCCACATTCAACAGTCTGTAATGCAACTCCGATGACTAAATGGGCGAAAATGTAAATAACTTCACGTCTCAGGCACATCTGACAGCTCTACTGATTCAGCAGCGATAAAGTCATAAGAGCATTTTTTACTAAATGCTGTTGAAATTGGTCCATTTCATTCAGCGGCTCTGCTGTGCGTTTAGATCAAACAGGCTCAATTTTAAGATACACCAACCTATCAAGGTTTTTTTTTTTTTACCAGGACCATTAGAGGATATGGGTGTAATAGACACAGAAGCTTTTGCTCATCACTTTGTAATTTCTGCCCTCTAACATCTCATTTTAAATCATGGTACATTTAAATTTCAGACGCTGCTATGAATGTATGAAACCAGACTATGATTGACTTCAATAAGCTCTAAGCTGTTGTAGGAAATGAGAGCAGACGTGGTTCAGACAATGGGTGCTTCTCATTTAGCTTATTTTATGTGTTCTCGTCCGATGAATAAACCATAAAATTAGGTAATGAAGGACGTCTCAGCTCTCTCATTTCTATTCTGTTAAGAGAAGTAGGAGACATGAGCGAGGTTACACAAGGCTTCATCTGACCGGATGTACACTGTGGGTATTAGCCTGTCACCGACCACTTATTCATGCTGATTTCTCCTTCACTTCCTCTGTCTGCATGTCAGTGTTTTAAAAATTGCTTTCAAGACATGAAGCAACATTCACAAGTGTCTGAGAAAATAACTTAAATGGTAAAAGATGTGGATCATAGGATAAGGCATGCCAGCTACATCATTTATGACTAAAATCTGCAGAGAAAAGAGTTTAAAACATTTGCTGTCGAACAGAACCTTTCTGATATGTTTACCCACCGAAGATGGAAAAAAAATTGTTTCCAAACATGTTTTACCAAACTAAGTTCTAAGTTCCTCCTGATGCTGTATTGCAGACTTTGCATTGTCCAAAGGGATGATGTGTTTGCTCTGTGATTGGAAACTGGATATGCGAGACTACATTTAGAGCATTTCTCATACAATTGTTTTAACAAACCTGTTAGAAATCTGTAGCTGCTATGAGATATATGTTTCTATGAATCTAATAATCCAATAAAGTGTTTGTAAAATAGAAAGTATATTTTGACATAATGTATTGTTATTGCTCTATAATTCTAGCATGGATTATTCCATAATAAGTTGAAACATTGATGAAATTAAGATGCAAAATATAAATAACCATGGCATTACCTGTATATTCATTGTGTGAGACAAGGACATAGCAGAAGGTGATGCCACACACTGTAGCATTTATAGCTTTAGCTAGTTTGCAACCCTTTCTGTCCTATATGTGCCTTCACTGACAGACCAGTAACTTTTCAAACTGCTCAGAGTGTAAATACAAAATGCTGGTATTTTAATGAATTTGTGTGAGAACTTTATTTCATCTGTATGCTGGCAGTAGTAATTCTTCCTCCTTATTGTCATTTAAACACCACATCAGATGATCTGTATAAACACAAACTCAGTTAAAAGCTGCAGGCTGACAGCTGATCAGACTGTGCCGTCATCATCAAAAACTAGCGTTGTTCAGGTGATGGTTCAGAGGAAAGCATAGCTAAATCCTCGTTTCTTTTTCATCTCACATCGTCGTTTAATCTCTGGAGGGATTAAACATTAGATCAAAACACAAATGACACAAGTGGCTAATGAAACACAACATCAGATGACCTTCCTTCTCTTCATTCCTGTTTACCTTCAGTATCTACCTCTCTTTCTGTAGTTCTTCGGTGTGATAGTCAGCTGGCTGTATATCACTCGTGTGGAAGACGCCATCAGTGAATACGGTCACTACATGGACGGGCTGCTGAGTTCAAATGTACAGGAAAGACGGGCTAAGAGGCAAGGCCGCATGGCCAAATGGTTTAAATGTATGCCAGAGTTCGACTGATGGATACAACAAGCACCAAAATGGACTGGACCCAATAATTACAGTGTGCTCAAAGTGTTCAGCATCAGATTGTTTAGAGTTTGATATTCAAGTGCTCTTTTTTCTCCTCAGTGTCCACCATTCTATTAATTATTAATCACTGTGTTGAAATACAGCCTCCTAATGGATGAGTGGCAGTGCTTTTAGCTACATTGTGCCTCAGACAGTCTCAGGGATAAACACAGAAGCCAATACAACCACTTTTGCTACTGATACCACTGCATGAAATTAGACTCTTCAGTTGCATCACACAATCACAGTCTGCAGCTTTACTTTACTTGTATATCTGCATTTGTTTTCTTCCACTGATTAAACCAACACACGACTTCTTTATACATCCAACTGAGAGAGTGCTTTCTTAAATCCTTGTTTTCTTCATTTTTTATGGAAATAGACACACTGAGGTTTGAGACTAACAATGAGTTATTTTGAAATGTATCTGTGGAATACATACTTACCTTCCCATCTCCCAGGGACCAGACAAGTGCTCACTGAACCTTTACGATGTGTTCAACTCAACAAGTGTCATCTTCAATAGCATGTCAACAGACGTTTTCTTCAGCCTTTAGCTTTGACTTTCCATTGGATCTTAAGTGTGTACTATAGTATTTAACCAGTGTATTTACTGTTGTAGGAAAGTAAAGCACTGCACTGAGCATTCTTGGCTTTTGCATTTTTGTGTTGATTTTAAAATGAGTACTAATAAAGTGGCATTGCCATATTAACAAGGGGGTATCCCAGGGTTTCTGTGAAGCATAGCTACCAAGTCTCCTAGAAATGATGTTCATATATTAATAGTTAACCAATTAGTGAGTTGCACAGTTTCATCTGAACATGAAGTAATGCTTCAAGGTAGCATCTCTGCAAAAACACAGATCACAGAAATCACAAAGTCTTGTGAGCTAAAGCACAAGCTGTGACATGTTTACTTTATTAACTGAAAACCACAATGTTTTCCCCTATTTTCAATAAAAGTGTTTTTACTCTCTAAACCTCATCACACACTAGACTCAGATTTTAAGCTGTCTTTGGTATAAAAGTGCTGATCTTTGTACACATTTGGATGCCTGTGGGGGCTGTCCACTAATTGCAAGTTTGGCAATTCATGGTGATTTCTTAAAGATGCTGAACCTGTAGTTGTCCCCAGTGGTGCTGCAATGGTGTGTGAATGTGTACATGTGAATAAAACATTGTAAAGTGCTTTGAGCTTTTAGCACTGCTAAGGTAAAAAAAATTAAGTGTTGCGTAAGTACACAAGCTGCATAAGATCATTTAACATTTTACGGTGAGCAACCCAGACCACCCTCCTACAAGTCATTACTTTAACACTTGTGCACTAGAATACAAACCAGCTTGCAATTCGGATTATCTCAGAACAAATTAGGCAACATTAAAAAACTGTATTTTCTAGGAGACGGCGTTGCATACACACGTTTAAACAGGCTGACCAGGATGTACTGTACAGTGGGTGGAAATTGCCTTAAAACATCCTGCAGCATATAATTCAGAGCAGTTTTAAGAATTTGTAGATATGCACTTGTTTATGACAGAATTAATAAATGGAATTTAATGGGCTACTTGATGTGTTAACTGAGACCAAAGACCTAATCTTCGTTGAATTAATTTTTTTATTGAAATCTCCCATCTTTTGTATTTTTATGAGTTTCTTGACTGTCTCATCTTTGTAACTTGTGAAGCTATTTACTGGTGAGTTGAAGGTAAAAATGTTGTGTATGTACTCGGTTGATCAAGGGATTTTTTATTTTTTTTGTTCATTTTTACAGTAAGGCTGCACTCATACTGAATCAGATTCACTGTAAAACAACACCGTGTCTTCTGGCTGGTTAAGCTGCAGCAAATTTTATATTTGATGATTTTACTCCTTTTAAAATAAAGACTCTTTTATCCATTTGCATTATTGTAATTACACTGTTGACACCACTCAAGTTACCTTATTTGTTTGCCTCATTAAACCAGGCTTGTCTAATGGTATTAAATTAAAGGGTGCTTAATTAATGAGGCATCACATTATTTTCAGCTATTTTGTTTCAAACTGGAAAGTAAACAATAAATATATTGACTCTGTTTTTAATAATGTTACTGTTGTGTGCATTTTGTAGTCAGTTTGGTTCATTTTTTTTTAATCGTACTGTACTTAGAACCAAAGAAACCATACCTGTTCCCCTCCATATGCGGAGAATGTTGTTAAGTAAGTTACACAACATAGAGGACATCAAACAGTCACGGGTAAAGTGCCATTGTTGTGTTTTTAAAGAGCTACATGATTCAGAATGTTATTATTGTTATGTTATTTTTGTTGTCCTCCCACATGTATGTGCTAGAGTGTACGTATACGCATGCATGCGTTCAATATGTGGGAATCACTGGGAACTGCATCATCTGCATTTAAAAGTTAGTAGTCTGGTCAGTTCACTGACCTGCATAACAGGAAATGAAAGAATGATGTTCTCAAAGGTTTTGCCTGATTGAGGGTGGAAAATAAAATGATTTAATGCCCTTTAATTACTTTTGTTTCTGAGCTGATTGTTGATTGACACTTAATATGTACTCAAGATGGGATGGGGCTGTTAAATAATCAATGGTCATATTGTGTTTCAGGTTTCAAACTGAATTTCATGTAAAAGTGCAAAGTATGTGAATATCAAATGTGAAGACAGTGCCGGTGACAAAACAGAAGTATTCAAATCCAAAGTAAGTTCATTCATAGTTCAGCTTTACAAATTGTTTCTAAAATGTTGTGTGTGTAACAGGATGGACATACCATAATATAAACAGTCGATATTAAAGACTAACTTTGGGGAGGTATAATCTGTTTGTCAACAGGGATTGTTTCCTTAATAATTTTTTTAATGTTTTACTGTTTTTAAGAGCAGTATAATTAAGTAATTTTGTCAAAGACACATTAAAGGGTTGGAAAACTAAATGGGTTCATGGCTGAAACAATCTCAATAAAATATGAAAATTAAAATCTACATTGTTGTCAGAATGAATAAAAGGCACTGTTTATTGGAAGCTTCAGTGGTGAGGATATTAATGCGTGTAAATGGATGCTATAATCAATGTGTCCAACAATCCATCTTGTAAGTAAGAGTTTGAACATTTTGGCTTTAAAAAAATGCAAAACAGGTCATTAAAGCTTTCAGGTTATTTTAAGTATGATCATTATATTACATTATTTGTCTTCAGACACGTTACCAGACAGCACCATACAAGAAGTTTGCCTCTCGTACACAGGCACCGTCTATATTTTCCTTCAGCATTACTTGTCCAGGGTAAAACTAACTTCTTGAACTAATTTACACTTTAGAAGAGAAGGTCACATCCCGAGTGGTTTCGTTTATCTTCTGCATTCTGTTTCTTCCTTTTATTCCTGCTGCTCTGAGGATTTCTTACTGAATGAAGCCTATTAATATTTTACATCCAACACAAAAAAAGTGTGAAAATTGTTTTCCTACATCCCTGACAAGAAATTAAGAAGCTGTTGTTTTTGAAAGGAGTGCTCACATTCCACCAACAAACAGCTTCAATTTAATAACAAAAGTAATGCATGTCTGAGGCTTAAATTCAAAGCTACAATAGCAACAGAGCAGTCTGGTCCTCTCATTAATTGTTGTACCATAGCACCAAACTAAAAGTTGATTATAATGCTGTATAGGATGCACCTCTCCCTGTGACTCCCACCGTACCCTGCTAAAGGACATTTTACATGCTTTCATAACTGAAATCTACAGTTTACAATGGTGTAAATTCTGACAGAGTAACCAATCACCCGTCAGTCACATAGCATCTTTTGCAATTAAGTTTAAGACTGAGCCACCGAGACAGCTCAGAATTTGGATGCAATTAAGTGAATCCTTTCGGCATGACATTCAAATTCATACCAAGAAATATCACCTTCATCAGAATTAAATGCAAATACAGTCTTCTTGTTTATCTACAGTCTGTTTCTCTAATTAACGCTGCCTTCTGTTAATCAAGAATATATAAAGTAGTTGTGTTACTGGGATCATAACAACAGATTTGTCACCAAATTACAGTGTTTCTGGCTCTTCATCTGCTGCTGACAGTGTTTGGTTCCCTTTCTGTCTCTGCAAGTGTCCCTCTCAATCTGTCTTTCTGTCCTTTTCTGTCTTTCACTTCTCCTCTCCAGCAGTTTACAGTGAAACACGTGAGCAGGCAGATGTTCAGGGTATGACTGTGTTCTGTCAGGCATACAGGCAGCCTTGTATGACTGTACATGACGGGCTTACAGAAGCAGACAGTATGCGGTTCAGATTTTTACTGGTAGTTGGTAGCTAAACAGTTTGTTTGGGTTCTTTTGTGGATATAGATTGTCTCTAATCCCAGACACAGATGTTCAGAGCTCTGGGGGGCTGTACTGTCTGTTGCAGGACTTCTTTTTTTTTCTTATGACTCCTAACACTTGACTGGAAGTTTTCCCTAAACACCATTTCTGGTCCTGGAGTTTTTCTGCTTCATAGGGTGAATGAGAGGGTGTCAGTCAACTCTTGTTTAGTTGTGATTAACAAGTTAAATCCTCTAAACTTCTTGGGAATACAAAATATTTTTTACAATAGAGGAACAAAAAAATATAATCTAGTTTGTCAGGCACAGTTTAAAACATTTCACTCCATCATCACAGTAACTGCAAGTTAGAAGAATGGATTTTAACTTTCTTCTTCAAAACTTTCTTTGACTGAATAATTACTTCAACGAAAACTGCCAAAAGTAACCCAAAAAAAGAGACAAATCTCAGAGCAAATTTCAGCGTACACAAACAGGTGAAAGACTGCAGGAGGATAAATAATAGAAAAATACAGCTGAAACTGTTAATAGAAAATCAGAGGAAAGTACAACTAAAGGGGTGATTGTGGGTGTGTTTGTCATGTCTTACCAGTATCACACACATACAAGCACACAATACCCAGTCTCCTCCCAGCCACCTTCTATTAATGGACTGGCTCTAGAAATGAAGTTAATGGTCCCAGCACAACATCTAAATCGTTAAATTAAAACATTTGCTGTTTGACGAGATCAATAAGATGAATTAAAATCCATCAGTGAACTGGACGTGAAGCAAATCACACCATATTTGACAGTTTGAATCTAAGAATTAGTTCAATAGTTATTAATACTCAAAGTGAGAAAAGCTAAAAACACAAAACTTAGTAATACCATGTTACTGCCACTGTGTGCATGTAAGATACTCAATGGTAAATGGTTGTATTTATATAGCGCTTTTATCCAAAGCACTTTACATGATGATATGTCACATTTACCCATTCACACACACTGATGGTGGGAGCTGCCATGCAAGGTGCTAACCACAGTCCATCAGGAGCAATTAGGGGTTCGGTGTCTTGCTCAGGGACACCTCGACATGAGCTCAACGGGCCGAGGATCGAACCAGCAACCTTCCAGTTACAAGACAGCCACTGTACCCACTGAGCCATGCCACCCCACAATGGGTTGTTTTCTATTAACTCTTCTCTAATAAGTTCAATTAGAGAGATAATGGGGGCATAAAGGAAGCTTTTTTAATTAATTCAGTCAACAAGAAAGTCTGGTAATGACAGGTCTGTGTGTCAGGAGGGCAATTTATCACTGACAGTGTAGATTTGCAAAACAAAAAAAAGCAGAAAATAATGGTGTTAAAGTTCAGAATAACATTATATTTCAATATAAATTTGCCTTTAGTCATGACCTATAACCAAATATTGATGGGGGTTGGACATTTCTCAAGACTGCAAAGTGATGAATACAGATGGACAGTCAAAATGTACTTCCAAATGAAACAATTTTACAATATTATTAGTCTAAAAGACTCTGAAAGTCAGATCTGATTAACCCCTAATTCTGTTTGAGCAGGAGCATCAATAAATCATGGCATCAACTTCACCATCAAAGAGTAGATATCCTTTTCTCTTCTTTTCACTGTTTGTACATAGACATGCAGTTTTTCAAACACTGACACCGTGTCCAGTAATGTGTAGGAGGCTGCTGAACATTTATTAGTCTGATAGATGAACCTGTCTGTTCTGATGCTGACACTTTTCTCCCGACAACATAAACTAACCTGCAGCAGCAGATAGAAAGGTGTGTTTTTAAAGCCATATGGCCAATTTTTAATAATTACAAAGTTAAATTTTAATTTGCCAAAAACTGTTCATTTTTATATCTTTTGACAGATGACAGATGTAAATCTTTTTTTTTTTTAGCTCCAACACATGCACGTATACGTATCACATCAGAGACGAGCAGGCTAATGAATGTAAACTTCACACATACACTCCTGTCACTGTGACTGTAGAGAAATTAGACAATTACTCTTCAGAGCAGGCAGACTCTTGGGAATGTGTCACACCACAGCAAGATGTGAGACTCATTTATTAGTCTGGCAGTCAGTCTGATCCAGTGTTGGCATTTAACACTGACGACAACACTCAATAAACTAACAGCAGGATTAGATTGAGACTGAAAAGCAACAACAACTGCACAGTTCTCTGGGGGATCACAGCAGATGCAAGCATCCACAAAACATGAAACTAATTACATCTTGAATATGTTTCAGACTTCATCTTCGAACTCGAGACAGAATTCGCAGTTTTTCGCTCACCATTCTCAGTCGAAGCTTCTGATATACCCTCTGACATGCAACTTGAAATAATCGATTTGCAGTGTGATGTAGAACTGAAGGACAGATTTGCCTCTGTGGGCTTGGAAACATTTGATCAGCATCTCCTTCCAGGTTCCCCTAAATTAACAGCACTGGCTGCAGAAATGTTGTGCACGTTTGGGACGACCTATCTTTGTGAGCAAGTTTTTTCAGTAATGAACATTAATAAAACAAAACTGCGCACAAAGCTCACACATAAGCACTTAACTGACGTGCTGAAGTTGGCTGCTGCTCAGGACATGATGCCTGATACTGATGCACTTGTGCAGGCTAAAAGATGTCAAGTTTCAGGAGCAAATACCAAGCAAGAATAAATCCTGTAAAATGCTGCTTTAAACATTGTTGCGATAGGAAAAACACATCTGCTAAATGAAAACTTGCTGTAGTAAATACTGTGAAATTCAGTGTTGGTCATCAGATTCACTACAAAAGTGTTTGGTTGAGTGGAATATTATTTCTAATGGATGCATCCATGTTATGTATGTAGTTTTTATGTATATTTTACATATACATTTTATACATAAGCAAGGCAGGTGACAACTTTATTTTCTTAAAGGCATTAGAGGAGATTTAATTTCCTACGACTTTGAACGTAGAATGCGCATGCCCACATACAACCTCTCCCTCACCCCCCTCTAACCTCCCCCCTCTTAACATTTACAAAGAAACGCCCCCCTCCAGAAACTTGCGTAGCACTCGTGAAGTTGTCTTTTACGGCTGGGTCCCCCTGGATCTTTATCTGCCATTATGTCAAAAAAGATGAGCAAAACAAGTCGCCAGCTAACTACGAAGCTATACCAAAGCAACACATACAGAAAACACGTAAGTCCAAGGCGTACGTAATCTACGTAACTAGGCCTGAGCCGGAAGATTTTTGATTGACAGGAAAGGGAGCAAACCAAACGCCTCGGTCCGAGCACGTTGATTGGTTGATGTTTTTCAGGTCCTGCCATGTCCACAGTTTTTTTTTTTTAAATTCTTTTAGAGACCATACATACGAGTCCACTAAAGGTCAGTATATTCATTTTATGTGAATCAGACAAATTAAACAAAAAAAAAAACATCCTCCATAATGCCTTTAACTGTCTGTATAAAATAGCTGCTACTTAAGATTTAAAGGTGTGCAGAGTTAATTTAGGTGTTCACAATTACCTTCCAGATGTGGAAAACGGACTTCAAAAAATTTCTATGTCTTGATAAGTTTGTTTTTTTTTAATTCCAGGACTATGTTTTTAAGTTCAATTTGACTGTTTCATGTTTGAAAAATTAATAGCTAATAGCTGACTGCACAAGAGACTCCTGCCGTCAGTGCCAACATGCAATGACATGACAGGAAAACGAATCAGCAGGAGTGAAGGATTGAAGCAGTTCAAAGTAATGATACACTAAATGTGATGCAATTTTAATGGCGCCAACTTTAATGAATGCAAAGTAAGTGCATTTACTTAAACTAGTTAAATAAAATCTGATTTGATGTTTATTCAAATTAACATACTTGGAACAGACAGATGATGTTGACTATGTACTGATGTGTGTGAACCACTGATCTTATTCCCAAACAGCACAGTAAAGGTGACCTGTAATGTCTTCAGATGACTCTAATCAGGAAATGCATTTTCTTTTGTTGTGCTTTTCCCTCCAACTTTCATTTTAGTTTCATGTTTTATGCTTCCTACAATTATTGTGCTTTTATATAATTTTAGAAAATCCCCTCATACTTGGGATTTATTAAATATGAATAGCCAGTGCAAGAAGCAGGTTTATCTTTGATCTTCTATTTTTGAAGAGAAAAGACGCACACCATTGTCTGCACTGATGGTGTTCCAGACACATTTTTTTGTCCATTTCATCCTTTTCTGATGGAACATTTGAGTGGATCTGCTGGATGAATGTGTGTGCTGCAGTGTCTAAATATTCCTCTGCTGATGTGTGGCTTCATGTGTGTTTTTCCCCTCATCGTGTGTTTCACAGCATGTTTCTGTGTGAACCTTTTAATCACAACGCAATCTATTTGGTGACATTCTGATCAACTCATTAATCAGAATTAATTACTTGCCTCTGCAACCCGTCACAGTGCACACCCACACTGCTGGAGTCGGTGTGCAGGAATTACTACTGACTCTGCTCTGCAACGGCTTTGTTGTTGTGATGATTAAGGAAGCACACAACACACTATGTCCAAAGAAGAAGCACAACTCTGTTCTGTGATTAGATGATTAGCGTGAAAGCAAAAAAAAAAAACAAATAAAAAACCCCCCACCAATATAAGCACGCTGGTGCCCCCTGCTTTACCCCTTCTCTGTCACAAACAGATGACGTTAATGACACGCACAGAAGTGACACAAAGTAACTGTTTTGAAAGTCAATGCAGGTTATAGTTGTGTTAGATGGTTGTTTCATAGCAAGACTCCTCAGGGTGATGTATTCAGAAATGTTTAGGGTGTTGATGAAGATGCTACGATGCCAAATATGGAAAATGTTGTTTTTGAAAATTTATGGGGGTTTTTTCACTTGTGGATTTTATTGATATCAAAATGTTATTAAAGATTAAAAAGCAATACTGCAAAACAAACACTATCCAGTCTGAGGCGGCCTGCACCCACTCAAACTCAGTGGACCTGACGCCTCTGACAGAAAGAAAATGGATTATGTTTTGCTTTAACTTTCTCTGACCCACAACCACTACTGTGAGAACATTTCACAGTTTGTGACGGCCTTCAGGCTGCCTAAAGCTGTGCCTGTGTGTCAAAGTTGCATACTTGTGTGAACCCATTAAATTTGTCAGCAATTTTATTGAGATTAAAATTTTAAATTGTCTTGGGCATAATATTTTTGTGCTTTTTGTGTAGTTTGTACCAACAAAAAGTCAAACCAGATGGCTATAAAGCAAAGCTCCCCGCCATTCCAGTAGGACTGATTAGAGGTGGAGCCTGTGATTCTAGATAAAGATGGTTGATATGCAGAAAGCAATAATGTTGTGTGGATCATTTGAAGCCACTTTGTTTATTTTTTGTCATCATTTACAAAGCCAGGGTTTCAGTGCATTCGATGTTGGAATGGAGGACATATTTATTTATTCACATGCACATATATAGTACAGTTTGCGTAAACTGAAATCATAATTCTGTATTTTTGTGCCACGAGTGCCTGTGTAGTGTGTCTATTTATATATTTACTAAATTCTGAGTGTTTGACCAGCTGCCGAGAGTAAAATTATCTAATATATCCTCTGCAGGTGTTGAACTGTAAAAATAAATAGTAGGTTGAGGGGTTTTTTCTTTTCACAAATAAAACAGTTCAGATTATCTTTTTTTATTACTTTTTTTTTTTGCATTGTTTCATTCATTTATATGTTTCTAGAAATGGTTTTCTATATTGATCAGCATGATAAGAGATTTACTGTCCGTGACTGACTTCTGCACAATCCATGTGATGGTCTTTATGGAATCACTAAAGGGACAACAGGAGAAGATCAAAAGAAGATACTGCACACTGCAGTAGAAGATAAGATCACAAGGATGTCAAAGAAAAATAAATACAAGAGGGATGAGAGAAGAGAATATAAGACGACAATAACTGATATACAAAGAGAGAAGATAAGACTTGGGTAGTGTTTTGTGCTGACATAAAGATTTACTAGGAAAATGGCTGATTTGTTTTTTCAGTCTTTCAATTCGTCCATTTGGTTCTAGCTATATTACTCCTCCTGGATGACATCTATAGATGTGATAGCTTCTGTGTTTCTATCCACAGAGGACAGTTATGATTGCTCAGATTCCCTCAGGTTTCAGAGTTAATAACAGCAATGCTTTCACACGCACATGGACAGAGACACACACAGAAATATCTCCCTCTGCATTTCTGAGTCCACACATGAAATCAAAGATTGTATTTTGTATTGTTTCTTGTAGATTGATGCATTTCATTTGTCATTGAACAGGATGTAAAGAGGGGATTGGGGTCAAATGGACACAATTAGGAGATGCATCTGTGGCTCTCATGCAATTGCAGAGACTGACTAGATAAGCACACAATCTACGATTACACTCAGTATCATATTCATTGCATGATGCATCTGTGATTGTTCTGTGTTGTGTACAAAAGCAAGAACAAGAATACATTGAATACATTAACTTGGAATGCAAAGCATCTTGTGAAGCTTTGCCGCTATCACTGCATGCTTAATCCTTAAAAAGCAGGATAACTGGAAAAGTCATCATTATTCTTACAAAATGTGGACTTTGATTATTTTTTTTGAGCTAAACATTTTGTTTTAATTTAGACTCTAAAAAACACAATGTTTGGCTGCAACAAGAAAAAATTAACACAGCAGTTAGACTTAAATTTTGAGTTCTGGCAGAAATTAAGTAAATCACACACATTAGGTTGATGAAATTACCAACATTATTATATCAGCTCAACTCAAAATAATAAATAATATTTGCAAACTGAAGGTTTATTTAATTTTTTTCCTTTTTTTTTTTTGATATTTCAATCATGCATTTAATTAAGGGATGGGAACAGATCCCTTGATGGACTTTTTATGGTTTACTTATTGAAGTACAAAATCTTGTTGTGGATGCTGAACCCAGTTTAATTTTAAGAGCTCACTCTGCAAGCCAGGTTTTTTTTTTAATACAAAAAAAATGTATAGCCACAAATAGTAGCAGATACATAACAGATTTCTGTCACGTGTAGATGGATTTACCTCCATTCACGGTGAAAGTTCTTGGACATCATTTGGACTCTGACTGAGACCTAAATCTGTCTCCATTTTCTTGTCATTGTCTGTGTGACAGAGTGTTTATGTTAAAAGTTGGCTCATCTGGCTCTATTGACAAAGGATTGTTTAGATCAGCATTCAGACACCACTAGTAAATATCATGGCCACTTTAGTCTCATCTGTTGGGTTCTTCTGCTGGCCACATGGTCAAGAACAAAGCACACTGGACAGCTGGGAAATGTTTATCTCAGAGATATCCAAATATTGTAAATCAGAAAAGCTCTCCTGCCTCCTTTTTTGTCTTTCCTTCATGCTATTATGAAAACTGGCTCTCCTTCTGTCATGTCATCTTCCTCTGCCAGTCTGTATCTGTGTTTTGCTTTTAAAACTTCCAACACAATAAGCTATTTTCATCATTACAAGTCAGACTTGCACCAAAGTGTGTTGCCACATAGTTATTGTGCAACGTCATTACTTCACCAACTGAACAAGAGATTTAAAGGGGCTGTACGATGTTCGACAGTTAACACTGTCACGTCACATCCCTGGGTTGCGTCCAGGGGTCTTTCTGTGTGGAGTTCACATGTTCTATCTGTGCATCTGGGTTTTCAACAGGTCCTCCAGCTTCCTCTCCTAGTCCAAAGACATGCTGAGGTTAATTGGTGATTCTAAAGAGCTTAAACGCAGGTGGCTCAAACTTCATCTGTGATTTTGATTATTTCAGGCTTGGCACATCAAGAAAAACAATGTGACTACAATGTGATGTAATAGGCAGAGTTATATGTTCTGACCTGTGGAAATCCAGACTTTGAAGCATGGAAGCTGCATCGAGTGCTTAATGAGCTACATGATTGGGCACATTAAAACCTCGATGATTAATATGTTGAGAGAAATCCAAAGGTCAGTTTAGTCAGCTATTCAGGCTCTTTGTTGAATGTGTGCCACTAATGAGCCTACTAAAGACCAATTACCTTCATCTGTGCCTCTGTTCTCTTCCCTTAATTCTCTCATTTTAGCTGTGACCTTTGTTAGATATGATGGTGAGGCAAGAGAACAACCAGAACCTCTAACAAAGAATAAAAGAAATGAGTCAGTGAATGAGTCAGTAGAGCTACCAGTGGAAAATTTTGATAATATGCAGTGAACATCATCATTTACAGACTGTCATCTTCATCCCTCACAGGGCTTTGATTAATGTATCACAGAGGTTCACAGGCAGCCCGAGTTATAGACTTTTCCTTTAATCCTTTAGAACTACAGCAGCCGCAGTATGGCAAGATAATGGAGTTTCAGTGGCAGTGATCTGACAGCTCGACAGAAAATTGATATTTCACATACACAGCTTTTACCACCTGAAAGTCAAACTCAGTTTTAGTGCTGTGACTCAAAGCCACATAAGCTAGAACCAAAGCATAGATGAACCTTTTTGAAGAATATTCTTTTCATTTTCGAAGTGCAGAGACAGCTGTGAAAAACGAGGGTTTCGTTTTTTTGTTGTATTACATTTACAGTCATGGAAAATATTATCGTTTTCTTCAATTTCTTGTTCAATATAATGCCTGGTGCAACTACAGATACATTTATTTGGACAAATACAATGGCAACAACAAAAATATCTCAGAAGAGTTTCATTTAAGAGCTGATATCTAGCCATTTTCCCAGGTTTTCTTGATAAAAACCAAAATCACTTAAGTTCTTACATCAATAGCTATGGCATTGTACTTCCAAAGACAGCTTTTAGGCATTCCATGTTTGCTTTTCTGTCTGTTTTAGTCACATGATGCACAAGGAGTTAGTACTTGATTGCATGACTATTGTTTTTGATGACTGCAGCCATTTGTCTTGGCATGCTCTCCACCAGCTTCTGACATTGTTCTGCTGTCATAGCAGCTCATTCCTGTTACACAAACTCAAACTAATTTGCTTTGTTTTTGGGCTTGTGGCTCTCCATTTTGTGTTTGATGATGTTCCACATGTTTTCAAATGGATTTAGATCTGGTGATTGAGCAGCCAAGGCATGGTTCCAGTGTTTGGGTTCTCCATCCAGGCTTTAACTGACCTTGTCGTGTGGCAAGAGGTGTTGTCTTGTTGGAAAATCCAGATATTGGAGGCAGGAAAGAGTTTTCCAGCTGATGGAAGAAGACTGTTTTCAAGAGTATCCCTGTACATGACCTGGTTCATTCGCCCTGTTCCACCCAAACTGAAACAACCCCAGATCATCACTGATCCATCCCTCTATTTTACTGTAGGGGCAGACAGTCTGGTTTGTAGCTTCTCCAGGTTTCCTCCTAACCAGTAAGTTGGCTGAAAATTGGACTCACTGAAGAGAACCTTAGCCCAATCATCAACAGTCCAATCCTTGTGATCCCAGCAAAGAGTATCCAGACTTTCCTCTGCCTTTTTCTGACGAAGGGCTTCTTCTGTGCCCTGTGTGACTTCAGACAAGCTTCAAGAAGTCTGTTTCCAACTGTTCTTGAACAAATCACATTTCTTGACAGTGCCCACTCATTTATAAGGTCCCTGGAGGTCTGACGATGATTCCTGACACAGGAACAGATGAGTGACGGTCATCTTGTGGGGCAGAAAGACATTTCCTGCTGCGACCAGCTAGCAATTTGGTAGTACCATGTTCGGCTTGTTTTTCTTGGTGTAATGAACAGTTGTCTTGGAGATCTTCAGTTTTTTCACTACCTGTGTCTCGCTCATGCCGATTTCCAGCAGTGCCAAGATGGCTGCTGTTGTAGCTTCACATAATTTGTTCATTCATAATTAGTTTTAGGCATTATGTGAGAGCTGACAACTTCGGAGTTGTGCTACGGCTTGAATGTAAGCAGCAAACCACTCTAGGTCTTTGTATGTGCAGTGCTTCTTATGACATGAAATGGCCTCTTGTATAGCCTGGAAATACAATTAAGCTTAATCACGTCAAATAGGACATAAAGTATTAAGTAATCAGCTGCGTTTTATCATCATGTTCATTGTATTCTTCAGGTAATATGCCATTGTGTTCATTGTATTCTTCAGTTTGGTGGTACCAGGCATTAAAATGAACAAGAAATACAGAAACAGCAAATAGATATGACCTGCAATGTGTGCTGTGATTACAGACAAAGGACACTGAATAATGAGCATTTCTATTGAATCAACATTGGGGAAATAACCAGGTGATTTGGTGACATCTGGAAAAGACAAACAACAGTTTGATCATCAGTGTTTCATGGCATCTTATGTCAACGTCATTATCCTGCTCTGCTGCTTTTTGGCATAAATTCAGTGTAGCCAGCTGATTCACCTGCACCTTAAACTAGTCAAACACAGGTTTTACTGTTAGCAAATCTTCCTGTGCTACAGTTAATAAAGTAAGCCATGGTAGGCAGAAGGGTGGAAAGGTGTAATTGACTCCAAAGAAGGAACAGGGATGTGAAAAGCTGAACAAAAGAAATAAAAGAAGGCAAATCAATAGCTGAGCGTTATGGTGCAGAACACGTATGGGTGCCAGTGTCCTGAGCAACGAGTCCACAGTTTGAGAGCTGCATGTCTGTCTTCCTCCATATTTCAGGTTTATGTGAAATTTCACCATCAAATTAAGCTTCAAAATGACCCACAAAAAATCACAACCACCCAACAGTATTTCCTACCAAACAGTGACGTTGTGTTGTATTTTGTGGCACAATGTGTGCACACATAACACTACCATTTCCTCCGTGGCTATCCTGAGGGAAATCACTGCGGTCAAATCACATTTCAGGAGTGTGTCAGCTGCAATTAGAGAGAATAACTGAGAGAATTCTGATAGGAGTTGAACTCCTGAACTCAATAGGCTGCCGGCACAAGGAGCCCGTCCCATGTGGGTCTGATCCAGGATTACTTAAAGTGCAGGAAGATAAACAATGAGAACGCTGGACGTGACACCAGAATGCTTTCTCTCTTGTCTTTGTTAAAATGTACAAGCTATCAATCTTGTTGCTTTTTGTTGCTGAACCTTCAAGGACAAAGAGGCAAAATTCAATCTAAGTTACTCTTTAGTAAGTGTTTATACAGTCCTACACTGTAAACACACAGCACACCCAGCACTCTTTGTGGGATTTTTACACACTAGACATATTCACAAGCTCCACCTGTTAGCACATTCCTGCTTACAACCTTAATTCAACCCGTCTTTTTTGTTATAGATTTGTCATACAGCTGAGGACACAAACCAGGTGCTTAAACTCTGTAGGGGCTTTTTAATTTCAGCTAAACAGTAGAAGTAGTTGATGAAAGTGTGCGGTCTGTGTAGTCTGAGCTGGTGTGTAAGAATCTGTCACTCTGGCACATAAAGTTTACATGGTGGATGTCCTGGTCCTAGCGCTGCTGCGTGTGGCCCCCCACTGGTATGTTATTGTCTGACCACGCTGAAACAGTGGACCTTAATCCTCATGTCTAAACACACAGTCCATGAATGGTATTTCTGGTATTCTTCAAAAGCATGACAGGGACACAAAGGAACTGATAAACATTAGATATTTTAACAAGTATAAATTTATTGTGAGTAAAATACAGTAAAATGATTTTAAAAAAACGGTGCCTGTAAAATACTTTTCAGTGTTGCTTATATAGATTTACGAGAGGGTTCAGCAGTAACAGATTGTATATTTTAAATGAAAATAATATTCTTAAGGCAACATAGGAACGATAGAGCATGAGTTGGTGACACAGGGGAAAAAAATAAGAAAAATGGAAACAGATCAGAATGAAAATTGGGAACAAAAACAGAGTCAGACAATCTGTCTTATCTCATTTTGCACGATCTAGTAAATTTAATGATGAAATCAGATTATCAGTTCTTGGCTGCAGCTCTGCCTGAATGAAACATCACTCATAGAGCTGCAGACACAGGAAATGTAAAGGTAATAAAATTATCTGATGTCTTGCAAGCATGAATCACGTTAAGTTTAACCTGGATATCTGCTGTCACCTCATGGTGAACAACTGTAATTGCTGATCTGGTTGATACGAAAAAGGCGGTGAAAACATTAGATTTTTAAGTGTATTTATAAATGTTGGATGAGGATTGTTAAATTGAGACACCTGGCAATTAGATGAGTTTAGCTTTGCAATGAGTATCTTTTCATGGAATACATGAAATACCTAAAAACCAGTACTAACACACGGCTGAAAAGCAATTTGATGATGAAAAATATTCCACCGGTTATGGCATTATAAAAGTAGGCATGACATCATATAGAGTCACACTTGATCCTGGAATCACAGAGGTAATTGAAATTCCAGATATAAAATTGCTACGCACCTAAAAATCTAAAAACAAATACTCACCACTTTATTCCAATTTATTTTGTAAAGGATGGAATTATTTATCAAAATTACTAAGAATTGAATCTATATTTCTTTTGTCCTAACCCTAATTTTGCTACCAATCTTAGTCATTTTAATGAAGAAAAATGTCATGCAGGATCACAAAACTGGAAATCAAACTTCTAAATTGGATCAAATCTAAATTGTCTAAATGTGTTTGTCAGCTAACTGTTGGCTGGCATTTTACTTCTTCCAGCATGTGCATAATAATTTAAATAAATTTTGAAGATAATAATGTTTTAAGCAAGAAGTACATCTATGCGGTGACCATAGCAAAGAATAATTTTAAAAGCCCTGTATAAATTTAACAAAAAAAACTGACGGTAGGCCAAAAACAGAGAAAAAAAAAACAAGGAAAAAGTGCTTTATACTTTCCAGTGATTCATATAAGGATTTCAGTTGTGTTGTTGTTTTATATCACAATATATGTTGTCCCATTTTGCCGGCAGGGTCTGTGAAAAATAAATCCTCAGGACATTGTGTGTCTGGAATGGTGCCATCATTTCTGGGTTTGATTATTTGTTATTTTGTTTTTGTATATTGAAGTAAAGAGGTTCCAGTTTATATAATTCGATCATGTTGCAAGCTGAAGCACTGGAGTGAGGCAGTAAATCATGCCACATTTACCAATATATCACTGTATTTCAAGCAGGGGGCACTGAACATTAATAAAACACACATTGAGTTACATCAGAATAAGCTCATTTCCATCTGTGCAGTCTATGTTCCTTTCTCAAACTTCTATACTTAACCTGATAAATCTAAACTATAAGATTATTATGAAGTGATGTAACCTGGCAGCACAGATGCTCAGTTTTCCAAGACAGTCTGGCTGCAGACCTCCACTCTCAGGACCAAGGAAGGGTCCTGAGAGTGGAGGTCTGCAGCCAGACCCCTCTCGAATATGGTCAGGTGTTAAAAAAGATTTTTAAGTTAACATGCACTGTTTTTATTAGATCGGATCAGTTATCTAGAGCCGATGCGCAACAAGAATATGAAGTTGAGTTTGAAAATTGAAAATATGAAATTGACCCAGCAAACAAACAAACATGGTGGAAAAAAAGAAAACAGAGGAGAAACTACTGGAACTGTAGTTTGACAGCAAAATGAATGAGTAGATAACCAAAAATTCAATAATAGTAATGCTTTTTGCTTTGAAAATGTGGTTGTTTTAGATTTGTCATTTATTTTTCTTTGGTTTGGGGAAGTCCGACCTTCAAGACTATAGTAGAGGAAATTATGTTTTCAATGACAGTTTTTTTTCAATGGTAATTTGTTTTTTTGATGACGACCAGTACTGTCTCTATTTTAGCTCCATGAGGAAATGCCTGACCATCTGAGCAAACAATGAGCTCTGCAAAATTAACTACACAATGAAAATGTAAAGGATTACAAATGATTAAGATTCATAGTTATGGGAGACTTGTAAGTTGTGGAGTGCAGGAAAAATAACTTCATCACTCATTGCAATGAGATGTGCTTGTCACTTCAAACCCTTGTAACACCACTTTGTTTACGAGGCATGTTTCGTTTTTAAAAAATCTTCAAAATGCACACTCTTTTTAGAGCCAGAAACTGTAAAAATGGAAAGAGTGGTTCAACTTTCCGGCTGTTTGTAATAAATACCATCAGTTTTGTGTGGTTACATAGAGAAAACATCTTGAAAATAAGCTTAAAATTGTCAGATTTCATTGTAGTCACTTCATTTAAAATGTCAAATTCAAAAATTCACCAAAAATAACGATGGTATTTGTAAAAAAAAAAAAAAAAAGAAGCCCAAAGATTCTCTGCTCTGCATGGCAACTGAGAAGCCATGACTGACTCAGGACAGTTTTGAGCATCAACCATGTGACCAAAATCCAGACACTTTTTGGGTGAACCTTTCAATTCATTTTCAATACATTTTATTTAACAGTTCAAATGTGTGATCTCAAGACACTTCAATTAGAAAAGTAAAGACAAAATTATAGAGAGAAATCCAACAAATCCAAAATTTCCTTTGGATCCCCTGTCTGAGCAAGCACTTGGCGACAGTGGGGAGGTAAAACTCCTTTTTCAGGAAGAACCCTCCGGCAGAACCAGGCTCAGACAAGGCGGCCGTCTGCCTCGACCGGTTGGGGTGAGGGGAAAGAAGATTGAGAACGGGATACAGAAAAGTCATGAGATCAAAACACAAGAGAACAATAAAGCCAGCGAAGGATCCTGAGGTCAGGAACTGTGAGTCCGAAATGTGAATCCAGTCCATTCGTGCTGCTCAGTTCATCACATCGGACACACAGCAGAACGTCTTCTTTATAGAAGAGAAGACACGTTGGAAGCAGTTCTTCTTTGTCTTTCTCTGCTCCTTCTCATTGATTTCAGTGTCTTCATCACCGTTACTGTCCTTGCTGTCCTCGATGTCTTCAGCAGTGTCCTCATGCTCACTGCTCTTAAGGTCTCTGCCCTCATCAGGCAAGCCTGTCAGGTCAATTCTGTTTTTGGGGTCTGCAGGCTTAACCATGATGGACAGGCTGGTGGAGGGTTTCGGTTCATCGCTAGAAAAGGAAACATACATTGTTGGGTTTACATCCGACAAGCAGAGAATGTAAACATGGAAATCAACAAAAGTCCATATCAGTCTTTTGTCACCTGCTGGGCTGCTAATGTCTCACAACCTGTGTACAAAGTAAGTAGAAACACACTTACCGACTCCTGGTGGGGGAGCTGCTGTTGAGGTCGTTTCTGCTGATGAAGGGATGGTTGAGGATACCACTGGGGGTGATTCTGTCGTCCTCATCCCACTGAAGCATCGCCTTCAGCAGCTCGATGCACTCCCTCCTCTCATCGGTCTCTGCTGGGTTGTCCGTCTCAGAGGACACCTGGTGCAGAAAACATTTGGAAAGTCCAACAGTGGTCAAATCACCTTCCACCGTCAAATGTGAATACCATAAATGAACGGGACTTTTCAGCAACTAGCTGCTGCTTCCAAAACTACCTACCGTTTTCATTTCGTCCAGAGAGTCCAACTCGTAAACTGTGGGGTCGGAGCGGACGAGATCGCTCTCAAATACTCTCCGGGTGTCTGAAGAAGAAACAATGATGCCTACTAAAAGTCTTTATCTTATTGAGTGAGTAAAGGTCAGAGGTAAAATCACAGTAGGAGTACTGTACCTTCAGCCGCCACAAACCATCAGACTTTTTCTGAAAGAATAATTGGCGATCTCAGGCCAGCATCGATGAGACGTTGCGGCGGAGACCCAGCAGACGGATCATGCGTCGGAGCTGCAAACAAAACATAACACCGTGTTAGACCTGAAGCGATTCCTGTGACGGCTTCTAATGCGTTTCAGCTGCAGTCATTTACTCACCGTCCAGTTATTCCGAG